>NC_136434.1:57735461-59165461 GCF_052849685.1 Lactuca virosa
AATTGGGTGTTATTGGGTCGTGAACTTCCATAAGGGCCCAATGGGCCGAAAAAATATTGCTAAGCTTCATAAAATTCGAGCAAAGCCAAGAATGGGCCAAAACCATTTCATCTTCATTCCTCTTAGCCCATTCTCGGCCCAATATGTATATAAACAAAAAAAAGAGAAAAAGAGAATTAATTTGCACTTGACACATCATTTTTGCATGGTGGTTCTCCATGCAACCATCACCTCAAACCTCTCTCCTTCCCTCTTCTTCTACTCTCGGTCGAACCCTCATCCCTCACCCTCTCCACTTTCTTTCAAAATCTCTCAAGAACTCCTCCTTCCTCCTCTAAATTTTCGAGATTTTATGTGTAGTTTCAAGAGGTTTTTCATCAAGATCATCATCCTTGGTAAGTTCTTACTTGAATTTATGGTTTAACTTCTTGATTTCATCAAAAATCTCTTCTTAAACCGTATCATTTCATGATCTATACTCTTGAACTTCATAGAGTTCGAAAACCACCTCAAGGAGCTTGCTAGGGCCGAGATCTTCACTTCATTCTTCATCAAAAACCGAAACTTCAAAGCAAAGTGAGTTCATACCCCCTTGTTTTCGGTTTTACATTGTTTTGGGGGAGAATACAAGTTGCATATGTGTAGATCTATGTATTATTTCATGTTATGTGTGATTTTCTTGGTTTAAGTTGTGATTATGTGATGAAATATTATAGATCTCGAAAACTCTAACAAAAATGGGTGAGATTTGTAAACTAAAACACTCTAAGTAACATTCTATAAAGATGGAAGTGTTAAACATGTCTAAATTGTTGAAAGGCTAAACAAAATCGTGTATAAGGACCATTTTTGTCAAATAAACAAAACGTTGTGACTCTTATGACATTTACGGTTTCCATAAGGACTAAAAGAGTCAAACTTATATAAAATGGGTCTTTATGATATTCTTGGTGTAAAAAGGACCAAAAATGTAAATTTTTGCATAATGGGCCTTTACGGTTTCTTGGGCCTAATTTGTAAAAAACCTTAATTTTTATGAATTAAATTGTTATTTAATACAATTTGAGCCAAAAATGAAATTTACGATTTTTATGGGCTGAAAATGACACCTTATTCGAAATTGGGTCTAAAATGTTATTTTTACAAAACTTGGGTCGAAAAATGTCATTTTTATTAAAAATGGACTGAAAATACAAATCTTTATAAAAATAGGCCGAAAATAACATTTCATATATAACTTGGCCAAAGATGTCAATATTCATGATATTGGGCCAAAAATGTCGTTTTAATAAGAAGTGGGCTTTTTATTTCATTTGGAAAAACAATCGAGCTAAATTCAACAAGTTGATATCAAACGAACAAAATACATCGATTACATGTTGAATGGGCCTAAAGCTTACATTACATGTTTATTGGGCCTTAGTGGTCCATTTACATGCTTATTGGGCCTAGACTACATATTACATGTTTATTGGGCCTTAGTGGTCCATTTACATGCTTATTGGGCCTAGACAACACATTACATGTTTATTGGGTCATAGTGGTCCATATACAAGCTTATTGGACCTAAACTATACATTACATGTTTATTGGGCCTTAGTGGTCCTTCTACATGTCCGTTGGGCCTCGTACATTCATATACATACTCGTTAGGGCTTTTCAAACATAAAACATACAAAGTAAACAATATATAAATAATACAATATTCGCATAAACTCAGTCAAGGATGCTAGTGAGACATGTCGGTTGACACCTCTAGAGTGTACAATCGTAGCCTGTAGTTATAACCAGAGTCTCCTGGAGGGAGAGCGAGATTTTGTGTATAGATCTATACGGGGTGACACCCCACACCTGAGCTGTTCGCTACAGTTAGAATAGGCCAGTCTAGGGTGACAAACCTTACCGTAAATCAAGCCGGCGCCTAAAAACGTCACGACAGGCGAATTCGTCATAATCAAGTATGGTTAAAACGGCTCACATAGAGATCATCTCCAACAAAATTTTATGGAACACTTGTAAAAATCTTGTTGATACAATAACATACATACATTGATATTCGGTCTTAGGGTTTAGACCACAACACTCTTATAAACAGAAAATATAGGATTTTCTGGGGTAATACACAGTTAAACAATATCTTTTACTTACTACAGAAAATACAGGGTTTTTATTTGGATTGCATTTTATATACATTCCAAACACAGAAAACACACATGCATTAATACTTGATTTTGATACATCACGTTCAAACCATTTTTCAGAAAATATCGGATTTTCTGGTGTTTTACAAATAATTCAAAACTTTTCATTCAAATATGCTTATGAACTCACCAACATTATATATGTTGACGTTTTCAAAATAACTTGTATTCTCAGGGAATCTTTAAGCGGAAAGGTCAGCAGGAAATGTGGAATTTGTTATATTTTGTTATCATCATACATTAAATATATTGGACGTGTAATTTATGATACTGTACTTGATGTAAACAATGCTGGTTGTATTTTGATATGTATGATGATGGTGTTGTCTCGTTTTAATTATATACATTGTGATGATTATACAAGATGAAGTCACACACAAACCCCCGGACGTTTCCGCCGTCTGGTTCGGGGGTGTGACAGATTGGTATCAGAGCATTGTTTATAGTGAACTGGCATATCTAATCATACAGGATATGCAACTATAAATATAATGGGACTAAAACACTCTGAATGAAATGCATACCTAGGCATACATTAAAACAATAACACTAAAAGTCTCTGGAGGAAATGGAACACTGTGATTAAACCCGGACAGTTATGTGGTCATATTGGGGTGTCAATCCCAATATAGATCTATATACAACTATCACGCTCTCCCTACAAAGAGACTCTGGTTACAATTACAGGACTTTTGATTTCGTTACCTTGGAAGTAACGTGAAGCGAATGTCTCACAAAGTTATTCATTAACAGATTTACGTGTGGTGATCCGAAAACTCTTTTATGTAGAAATAAAACCTTTTGTAGGAAGTTTGCTCGTATAACATAAACTATCTTTGTTATAGTTTATCAAATTGTTTGTAATGTAAATGAACATAAACTATGCCTATTATAGTTTATCAAAACGTTTGTAATGTATAGTTTTCTTGTAAAAGTAGTGTTCGTTATGTAAATGAATCATAAACTATACCTATTATAGTCTATCACATAGTGGTAGTAGTAGTGAACATAAACTATACTTACAATAGTTTATCAAAATGTTCGTATGCAATGGATATAATCTTTGTTTATTATAATTAATTACCATACTTGTGGAGGTAAAAATACATTTGTTTTCTGATGTATGTCTATTTACCAAGACAAAATGACATATAATATAACACATATATGCACATAATGATACACACCTTGCTCAACAAGTTACAAGGTGTAAGTGAATTTGATAATATTTTTCTAGTGTTAACATTTATATTCCTGTTCTATAGAAAAATCATCAAAGGTCCAAATCAGAATCCGTAAATTCTGAGAGTTTGGAAAATGTTTCTAGTTTGTTCCAAATTTTTATTATGATTTTTAAAGATATTTAACTTGTGTAAAAATGTCCATATTCACAGACTGGTCCGGATTTGTTCTTGAAATGATAGGGTTTTGTAAAAATCACCATAAATTGTGGAAAAATCGTATGGAGATGTGCAAGTAGTCATTTTAAAGGTATGAACCTGAACTATTTGCACCTAATACAGTTTTGAAAAATAAAATGTTTAAGTTGACCAAAACAGTCCGTGAATGGAGTTAAACTTTTCTGATGAAAGCTGTTGAATGAGTTTAGTTGTGTTCTTGGTGTTTTAACTTGTATCCCCCCCCCCCCCCCCTAAAACTTAAGAAAACATGAAAAGATAGGGGTATGAACTCACCTTGAGTGATTTCAATAGATGGATGATGAAGAAAATGATGTTCAACTCAAGAACACTTAGAAGATGCTTGATGATTCGAAGATCTAACAACAAATATGACGATATTTGTGTAAGGAACCCGTGATTTGAGTGAAGAAGTGTAAGGAAATCAAGTGTGGGAATAGATTTACTTACCAAGGTGTGTGAAGAGCTCAAGATCAGCCTTGAATCTCGAATTCTTGGTGAGAGGAAGTGAGAGAGAATGAGTTTTGCTTTTTGGTGAAAAGTGAGTGAAATGGGAGGAGAGGTAATGATATCTCCAGCTTTTGATCAAGGTTGTGGCTGGAAATGAGTGTAAAAAGGACAATGATTGACTAGGTATGGGTAAATAGTGACTGGGAATAGTCAAGGAGTGGGTATGGGATGTAACTTATGTCCTTGCCCAAAGGATAAGTCAACACTCCACCTAAATATCTCACCAACTAGATTATATTCTTAGGCAATGATTTTCCTCAAAATATGATTAAAGTATGAATATTTAGGGTTTTATATGTCAAAATATAAGTTTGGGTGAAAATCCCACGTTAAAATAATTAAAAACGGGCTTAAAATGGAGTCGTGGTCGAAAACCGGGTGGAAAAGGGCTTACAGCGAGGCTTCTCGGATTGGGGCCGAAGTTCGGTCCCTTCTGCTATGGACCGAAGGTGAGTAGGAGCGAAATAGCCCGAAAGCAAAGGCAGGAAGCGAAGGCGAGAGGCTTTGGGTTCGGGTCAGAGGGTTCGGTCCTCAGCAGTTCGGTTTCGGTCCATCTTTGTTTGGCCCGAGAGGCTTCGCCCCTTAAGAGAAGGTTTCGGTTCCTTAAGGCTATTTTTCAAGAAATCTTCCCGTTTCGAGTGGTTTTTGACCCGGTTAAGTGTCGGGATGACCCGAAAGATTATAAAAAGTTAAAAGAGATTTTGAGAGAGATTTGGGAGAGATTTCACACACTTGGAGAGATTTCTCATACATAGAGAGATTTGGGAGATGTTTCACATACTTGGAGAGATTTCTCATACATAGAGAGATTTGGGAGAGATTTTTGATAGAAAGAGATAGAGTGAAAGAGGTTGGGAGAGATTTCGTTTGCGACCTTTTTGAGTGTTTGGCTTCGCAACGCAAGGTTTGTACATCCCGTTAAGTCTTGTTATGATTGTTCTATCCCCCCCCCGAGGGTTAAGGAATAATGTTTTATCGAGTAGATTCATCACTTGCCCTGATTAGGGTTTAGAATTTTCGAACATGTGAAAACTCTAAGTGATACTTTGTATTAAGATTGCGAGTTGTATAATAAGGAACAAAATGGAAACCCCAATATACAAGGGTTAGATGAGTTGACCGGTTTGACTTGTTGACATAAGTTGACTTTGACTTGACCAAAAATTGACGGTTGTCACACCACTGAACCCACTGTAATATCAATTTTTGTCTCTTCTTTTTCTTCATTTTTCCCAACCCACAACACACGAAAATCCTATCTTTCTCAACCCAATCAATTAAAAAAAATACAAAACAACTAAGGTACAAGTTTTACAACACATGGTACAAGAGAAAATGAGAGAGAGAAAGTAGAGAGAGATGATGAACTGGGTTAGTGAAACCAATTAAACAACCGGTTGAAGCGGGAGTGGTACCAGCGGTAACTCTATTGCTAATTAAGATTTTATCTTGATTGTTTTGTATTTTTTTTAATTGAATAGGTTGAGTGAGTTCAAAAAGATAGGGTTTCCGTGTGTTGTGGGTAGGGAAAGATAAAGAAAAATAAAAGAGGAAAAATGATGTGACAGTGGGTTCTTGGAAGGGAATGACTCCCTCCTAAAAGGTCTACGGGGTTATCTAAACCACCATGTCACTGGTCATAATTGTCA
Organism: Lactuca virosa; assembly: GCF_052849685.1. Taxonomy (NCBI): domain Eukaryota; kingdom Viridiplantae; phylum Streptophyta; class Magnoliopsida; order Asterales; family Asteraceae; genus Lactuca; species Lactuca virosa. The sequence goes on from NC_136434.1 coordinate 57,741,240, forward strand.
CATAATTGTCACATAACTTGAATCTTTTCTAAAATAAAAAATGCATGTATTTTCAAATATTGTTGCAAAATAGGTCGTATTTTACCTTTACCACGAAGCATTGAAAAGTTTACGCTGAAAAAGTGGTTAAACTATAAGGGGTCATTTTGTTTTTTCACCTAAGTACAAGCCAAAAAATTAAAGTTTAACGATGAAAAAAATTTAAATTGATTTTCATTTAATTCATCTCGAGCGACTCAACGCTTCTCTGCTCTGCTCTACTCTCCTCTGTTTCTCATACAGAGACCGCCGGAGGCTGAACAAACGGCGACTGCCGGAATTAGCAAACGGAGCTTCTTAATTCAAGGTACAAGTCTTCGCTTCAGGTTTCTTTTTAGGTTCTTGGTTTTATTTCCGCCATTCCGGTGATAAATCGTCGATTACACACGATTCCTCACCAGTTTCACTTAATTGATTCATCCTCTCCTCTCTTTCTCAGGCGTACAGAGAACGCTGGAGTCTGAACAAACGGCGACTGCCGGAATCAGCAAACGGATCTTCTTAATTGAAGGTACAAGTTTTCTTCTACACCGTTGTTCTTTGATCTTTTGGTTCTTGGTTTTTTTTTCCGCCATTCCGGTGATAAAATCGTCGATTACACACGATTCCTCACCAGTTTCACTCAATTGAGTCATCCTCTCCTCTCTTTCTCAGGCGTACAGAGACCGCCGGAGGCTGAACAAACGGCGACTGCCGGAATCAGCAAACGGAGATTCTTAATTCAAGGTACCAAGTTTTCTTTTCTGCCTATAGCATATTCGAATTCGTTCCCATCGCTTCTTTAGGTCTAAATTATTACCTTATCACATTTGTTGTTCTTGTTGTTATATCAAATGAGTAGTTTTCGTCGATTACACGATAACTCAACAACTGAAATTGGTTTTTGAATATTCTAGTTTGAATTGCTTAGCATTATTCTCGATTGCCTTTCGGAGTCAATTTCAGGTCATATCTGTTTTCACAATATACCATACCCAATAAAAAGTTAAAAACCCTATCGAAACACAAGATTTATAAAGTTTTGAACATCATTTTTTCTCATTGACAACTGTTTACCAATATTTCTTGTTTTTCGATGTAGGATTATTATGGCTATTCCGGAAGAAGCTATTGCTGCGGCATACAATTTTGTAAGAACATTTAGTTTTTTTTTTTAGTTTATATAAAACTTTTGTAATGAAATTATGAAATATCGTATTATAGATTGATCAAGGAATCCAAGACATGCGTGCACAGCAAGAACTGTTGGAAGTTGATTTAGCTCATATTTTGGCAAGATTCCACGCCTTAGAAAATAATCATCCCCTCAGAAACCACTTAAGAATTTTGGCGCGTATAATTGTCGTGAGATACATGAAGTAAGTTTTTTTTTTCCACAAAATTTAAGAATTATAATTAACTTTTTTTATAAATAATTTAATAACTGTTTTTTTTATAGCTATTTGTTAATGGCTGATTCTTATACTCTTATAAGAATTCAGCTAAGTTGGTTGGTGTTTATCCGAAGGCAAATGGATGGGCTAATGGACGTGGTATTTTTTTTTTTTGTTTAAATGTGGTATATAGTATGTTATTTGTCCCTTGTTTTTATTTAAACTTATCAAATATTAATTTCAGATCAATGTATCAAATCTATTGGTAGAACAAATTGCTGGCATAGCTAACGGGATTACATTGGGTGATATGGATGTAAGTGTTTAATATTTTGATCCTATATTATTATTTAAAGAGAACAAGTATTGAATTTTTTTTTTTTTTTTTTGTAGGGAAATCATGCCAATTCGGTAGAAACCGTAAATAACATCAGTAATATGATACATGTTTTAGCTGTAGGACTAGGTTTGGATGGTAATGCAGAGCTTCAGGTCCCTAATAATTTTGTTGAACACGGTTAGTTTTGAAAAAACATCATTATTTATAGTTTTATCATTTATGAAAATGCTCTAATAATTTGTTAATCAATTGTGCAGTGATGAATGTATTGTTCACTCCATAACAGTGAAAGACAAAGAATGCAGTGGATTTTTTTAGTACATAAGTATCACGAGGTTTAATGGAAACTAGTGTAGTGACCCATGCGGAAGACAATTTTTTCTATTTGAGAATTGTCACTCAAACCAATTCAGTAAAGAGATTTGAACATCACTATGACATGCAACGTCTATAAAATTGTTTGAATCTGTAAAACCAAAGAATACATGAGATACACACTTTCATACTGTTGACATCAAAAAAAAATTATTACATGAATAAGAAAAGTGAATACATAAAACTTATCAACAAATATATTCATCATTAGCAAAGAAACAAATGGCAATGTAGAATTGAAAATTGAATGAAGTAAAAAATGAACCTCACTTTGCAAAGGGTATGAGGCTGAACATGTATCAGGTTCTATTGATCCTCAAAATATGTATAATTAAAAAATGTATGCTGCAAACTGTCCAAAACTTACTTGTAGAACTACACTACAAACAGCTAGAGAGATGTAATCCATAATGTCAATATGAATATCATTGAGGACAATAACAGTGTGCTCCATAAAATTTGAAGTTTGATAAACAGTGTTTCCAAATATGACCCCAGTCTCAGTTGACGACACCTTAATGTTTGCTTTTATCCGCTTTCTTGATTCAGGGGCAAGGGTGTCAAGTTTAAGGTCACCCATTGTTGCCAATTCCAGACAGAGATTCTGAAGGGTTTCTTTGGTTCTATTGATGACAGTTACAATAAGTACAATATCATAGCAACTAAAAGTAACATATGCTTCAGCATAAGCTGGATCACTGAATCCAGTGAGTTGGAGAATTCGGTTGAGTTTATTTGTAGCACCTCCCTCTTTGATAAATTCTCCATCAACACAATGTTTGACGACTTTGAAACTGTAATGACCTGAGGTTAAAAAGAATAAAACTGAAAATCTTCTCCATAAACAGATTTATAAGAAAGTATAGCAAAAAATGGCAAATAGGAGTGTCAGCTTCAGTGAGTTATGTCGCATCAGTAACGATCTAGTGAAGTTACATCTTCATGGGGAAAACACAAAACTAAAATGAATCTAACAGAACCAAGGTTTTAAGTAGATCAATCAGTTCAACAAACTTATAAATAAATAAACTAATCCACATAAATGCATTTTGTCCATACTTTTATACACCGACGACTATAAAATCTCATAACATTAGAGGTTAATATGCAGTAGCTACTCACTTAAACACAGAAAACATGAAACTTGTAATTTCATACAAAAATTGCATATGGATGAGATTGAACCACCTGTGATTCGTCTTCATTGATCCTCAAGATCAAGCGGAACATTTGACGGCTAGTTAAATCCCATTCGAGTCTGAACGTAAAACCCTAAACTCAAAAGCATCAAATAGAACGAGTCGGAATCTTTTTGTTGATACTTGGTGGGGCACGAAAGTAGGATGCTATTATCAAGTAGGGTATCATTTTCCACACAATAACCATGCAACTTTACAAAATTTTCATGTTATATATCTGAAATAATAGTTATTTCAGTCAAGAATTCTCGCAACCCTTGTCTTGATTCAGTAGAGAGAACCTTTATAGCAACTATTTTTCCATCTTTTAGTAGTCCCTAGAGATTAACAAATGTGTATTTAAAATATTAATAAGTAGTTTAGTGATAAGCTAAACACATGAAGAGTAGTTGTTAGAAATATTTGAAATTTACCTTGTAAACAGAACCAAAACGCCCCTGTCCTATCTTATTTTCCTGTTTAAAATCTCCTGAAATTTCAAAATGACAAAATTAGACCTGTTTCTTTATTTCTTCTCATCAACTTTCTTACAAAAAATGCATATCAAAATTAAAGTAAACATTAATCTAAATTGAAGGAATTTATAGATCTGAGAATTGTACCTTTTAAGCTTAAATTGAGTGAGTCCTCTACCATTTTTATCCCCTCAGCTTCTGGTTTCCCAAATATAACCTGGATAATAAGAAGAGATAACATGTCAAGTACATCTGACTTATAAAAAAAGTGTCGAAGAGGAACAATTTAGCAGAATATAAGCAGATGACTCATAAACCGAACAAAAAACATATAAATCTAACAAAAAACATGAATTCGATTCTAAAATTATTAAGATAAAAGAACAATGGAGCAATTGCCACAAATATGGATAGGGTTAGAAAGCTAAACTATGTTGCATCAAGGTTTGGCGAAAGCGGTATGCATCAAGAACGAACGAACATAAGATAAAAGGAAGAAACTTTACCGGTTCCGGAGGTTTTGTGAGAAAAATAAAGGCGCAAAAGATTTTAGGGCTACCATCTTGACTTTTCAGATCATGAATTCATCTGAAGGAGATTGAGTGGATTTAAGCGAGTTGAAAGAGTTCGGTGGGAGGAACTACGTGGAAGGAACTGGAAGAAGGAGGATGCGGTGGAGGGATTTTAACCATGGTGGAAGGGTAACCCGATGGGTACGAAACTGTTCATAAGGCCATTGGAATTTAATTATATATATAATACATTAGTGATATTATTGAATTTTTGCAAACAATGATTGGGTTAAAAATATAAGGGTGTGTTTGGTTGGGTGGAATGGAATGAGAAAGGAATGGAATGAACTAAGTAATGGAATCGACGAGGTAATGAAATGATTCATTACCATTCCATCGTCATGTTTGGTTACTCTGATGGAATGGAATGTGTCATTCATCCATGTTGTTTGGTATGTATAAAAAAGATAAAGGAATGGAATGAAAATAATTTACAATGACAAAAATACCCTTCCAACACAAAGATCACATAATTCAATAAAGTCAACATTATCTAGTCAAAAATTTTAGTTTCTATAACTAATAACAAAAACTATTACATAAACATAAATGGTTTATAGAAATATAAAATTTTATTCATAATAAAAAACTTTGTCATAAAAACATATCAAGGTCAAACCAACATTAACAAAAAAATGATCATAATGTTCATAACTTAAAAAAAAAATTGCAATATCATAAAAAAATCATATAAATAACGTCAAGCATCATCTTCAAGCAAGTCCTTTACCCATCCAAATTTGTCTTCGTCCTCAACTATAAAGAAGATTACCATCAACTCATCATTCTTTGAAAGCATACGCACGACCTTATTACAGTCACGGACAGTTAAACCAACAACTTTTTTCATCTCAGAATACAGTTTTTTACGTAGCTCTTCTCTCTCTCTCTCTCGATTCCAAAAACCGCATTGAAGGTACTTGTTGCATTATCAATCTTTGAACCAATTATATCTGCTGAATCTTTCAAGCTGTTCATCAAAGGATCCCAACTATTTCTTCTTTTTCTCTTTCGTTGTGCACTTGAATCTTCTGAATCAAAGTGGAACTCATTTCCAGTTTTATTGTTTAACCGTGTTTTAAAACAAAACCATATAAATACGCCGATATTGGTTTTGTATTTTTGACATTTTTATCCTTTATAGCTTAAAATATACATACATTATTTCTATATGAAAATTTTGTAGGTGTTAATGAAATTATTTCAATTTTAATAATATAAACCTACATGTAAAATTCTAATTAGAGTATGTGGATGTGAATCAAAATCCACATACTTTAATTATTTCAATTTTAATAATATAAACCTCCTGGTTGTAGAGGGGCTGGGAAAGAAAGGGGACAGAAAGTCATTTTTTTTAATAGGTTGGTGTTAAGATCTTGGCTACTCCTTTAGCTAATTCAAGTTAATCAAAATCCTAGTTGTTAGGAATTGGTGCACAAATTGCTGTTAAGAGTTTGTTGCTGTTAAGAATTGGTGTGCAGATTGTTGTTAAAGGATTTCAAATGAGCATAAAGGTGACTGCCGATGCATTATCACACCAAGTCATGAGCACTTTTAAAAGGACCGCTTAAAGGATTTAAAAATAGACTACTAAAAGAATTTAAAAATTGGATGTTCATAAAAATTGGATGTTCATTTTAAAATAAAAGTGACTGCAAATTCTAATGCCCTGATCAAAATCCAAACTTGCAATCCTATCATTGTTTAATTTATGTATGCATGTTCATGTCAAACATATAACATCAATTTTTTTTGAACAACCGAATAGCAGCAATTTTGATATGTAACAACATATCACAGTAGCTTCAAAAAGATAGATAACAAGAACACAAATAGCAAATTGAATACAAAATAATTTCAAGAACACAAACAAGTGAATAACCTTATTAGATGAATGTCAATAACAGAGAATACAACAAACCAAAAAAAAAAAAAAAAACTAACCTCGAAATTCTTGGAGCTGTAATGAATCTTGGAGCTGTGATGAAATATACTTGAAATTGTCTTGAAGCTTTGGTGGTCGATCACGTAATGATTCACAGAAAACAATTCTATAATGATTTCGTTGGAAATTAGTCGGCGTTTGTGAGGGAAAACGCTGCGATTATGATATCCAAGTGCAAAATCGATATCTTTTCCTCAATCAATTGAAGATGCGATGCTGATTTTTAGTGATATCGTGCCTACGCTTCCGATTTGAGAGGCTGATAGAGGGCAATTTCGGAAGATACAATTATAAGGAGGGAATGGAATGAAAAAAAAACGGGGGTACCCCATGGAATGAAAATCCCGTGTTTTGGGGGAATGAGATTGCTTCAAGAATAGGGCTTTCATTTCCTTATACGTACCAAACATGTTTTTTTTCATTACCCCTGAATATCCCATTTCATTTCTCCCTTTATTCTTGCGTACCAAACACCCCCTAAGACCCGTCTTGTGCGGAATTAAAAATATAAGTAAGGTTCTCTTATAGATTTAAAATATAAATATGTTGCTTTTATTTGAAAATAAAAGTAATTTTGTGTTTTCGTTTAAAAATATGAACATGTTGATATTTTGGTTTAAAAGTAAAAAATTTGTTGTTGATGATGAAAAATAAAATATATTATTGTTTTGAATTAAAAGTTCGTTGCTATTTTAGATTAAACATTGAAGTGTGTTTGTTTTGGGTTGACAATTGTCCTTCTCCATTAATTTTATTTGGCATGGTCAATTTTGGTTAACAATTGTCATTCACACTTAATTTTCATTTGACTAAATAAATTAATATTACTTTAAATTTTAAATTATGTAGAAATCCTTATTTTAATCATCCAAATTTTTGAGATGTTTACCAAAATTTACAATTATGTAGAAATCCTTATTTAAATTATTGAAGAAAATATGAGGGAACTTCAAAGAAGAAAACATATTTTAACAGATTAGTATCTATATTGCGTGGTATTTCCAAGAACTTGTTGAGCTGTAAGCCATCAGTTCTGGATCAAGCATTTTCTTCTTAAGATCCTTTGCATTATCGGGTGTTGTTCTTAATTTCCTTCCAATTAATTGATCCCTTGTAGTACCCACAACCACATCACTTGCTTCATTTGGTATACCAATAGTAGAAGATCAATGATTTGAAAGCATTCCCCTTGGAGACTTCATTCACATTCAAGAATCAGGATTGAATATTTTAATTCTTAATTAAAACTTATAAAAAGACATTACTTGAGGGCTGTTTCTTTTTTACTTACTGGCCTAGGTAAAGCACTTAATCTAGACACCTATACATGGTTGTTGTTTTTTTTTTGACATAAAACACCTGTCTTAATGTATTAAGATACTAACCTTTTACCTGTTTCCCTTCTATTTTTTCCTCCCAACTCCTCTCACATTAAAACTATTGAATATTGTTATTTGATATTGTGAAATTTGTATTTTCTTAATATAAGGGTAAAACAGTCATTTAGTCTCATTCAACTGCTTTCTTCATTCTAGACCAGAAACAGACCTTTATCCAGGCAAACATCATTACCCATTAAGCCAATTCACCTATAAAGGACTTAATGGAGAGAAAAAAAAACAGTCCCTTTAATATCAAATCCAAATTTGAATTCTAAATTTACTTACTGGTTTAGGGGTTTGGATTCCACCTCCCAAGGCGGGAAACGATTGCGTGGGTAAAGACAGGGGCATATTTGTCTTTTGCCTTTTCTGAGATGCTGAAACGGTTGGACAGAGTGAATTTGGGTCATGGACAGATCGGGGAATGTTGAGCATTGTGGTGCGTGTCCCTTTTGAGAGTAGTTCTCTATGTTTATCATCGGAAACACGCAGCTCGTTCCCAAGTTCAGTTATTAATCTTTCCTTCTCCTGAGAGGGCATTTAAGTAAATTCATCAAAGCACAAATGAAGTCTGGGGTATAGATATGTAGAAAGGTGAAAATCATACCCATGAAAGCGCATCAGATTGTGCTTTGAAAGCTCGTAGCACTGAATTGCATGCTACTTGCTCAAGAAAGCGCATCAGATAATACCCCTTTTACTCGACTGATGAATGCCATGATTTTACATTTCAGCTCATGCGTTCATTGTGGGAAAATTTTATTTCAAGGTACATGGTCATATATCATGTATCCTTTTTTTAATAAATGTTTTTGTACGTTGTTTTTATATGTTTTCTGTTACTTTCAATTTCTTTGTAATATTTGTCTCAAATTTTATGTTGCAGGAATTTGGCAACGGGTATTGTTAATGGCACCATGTTATAGGTCAAAACCACCTTACAAGTCAAAACCACTATTAATAAACTATTATTTATTGTTGTCAAAGAGGTTAAAGTGAGATGGTAAAAAAATATGACATGCAGACTCATTATAATAATTTTACATCTTTGTTCCTTTATTTTACTTTTTATTTTCTCTTTCAATCCTTTTAATTTTAAAGTGTTTTATCTATAACCTTTTGATATATATATATATATATATATATATATATATATATATATATATATATATATATATATATATTAATTTACATGAATCGTCCATCATGTAAGTACCAAAAAGCATGTTTGGTCTATATTTTCAAAAATTAACTCGGACCGTCTTTCGTTTGTTTAAAACTTACATGCTTCATCCCTAAAATTGTATTTCAGACATAGAAGGACTGTTTTACCCTTATATATATTTATTTTATTTTATTTATTTATTTATTTATCATTTATAATATAGAAAAATAAAAGAGGCCCACCCTACCCTTCGCTCGTACACCCATATGTCGTATCCCACTCCCTTTCCTAACTTGACTCCCTTTTTCTCATCACTAAACCTTTTTGATGGAAAACACATTATCGGAGAAGATGAGACGGCGTAGAAGATGATCAGAGAAGATGGGACGGCGTAGAAGATGATCGGAGAATATGAGATAGCATACAAGATGAGATGGAGACTGGTTTATCAGTCAAAGAAGAAGATAGAGAGAAGAGGAGATGGAGGCGGCGTGGTTGACTGGTCGGAGAGGAGGATATGACGGCCATCTGGTCGGCTGGTCGAAGAAGACAGGAGGATGGGAAGGAAATGGTTGGAGTCTTGGAGAAGGGATAGGTTCAGAAAAGGGCATTTTAGTAATTTTATGCTCGGTAGGGACTGCAAGTTTTAAACAAACGAGGGATGGTCCGAGTTAATATTTTAAAATATGGACTAAAAGTGTGTTTTGGCACTTGCACGAGGGACGATTCGTGTAATTTATATATATATATATATATATATATATATATATATATATATAAGTTCAATTGAGAAAATAAAAAATGTTGAGAATGGGGGAATCGTTCTCAGCCACTCATTTATTTTTGAAGCAAAAGCCTTTGTTGTACCAGCGGAAATAGATAAAGAATACACATGTGTTTCCAACAAAACATGTTTCCTTAAACTATGCTAATCATTACCTTAATATATACAAAACATAGTTTTTTTTTTGTTTTTTTTTTAATTTTTAAGAAGCTATTTATATCGAAAAATGATTTTAAATATACCAAAATTTATGATTTTTATTCTCTACAAATAGACATCCATATTGATATACTTTTAAGATAAAATAATTTTTTTTTTTAATATTTTCAGCTATCGTTATTCATAAGTGAATAAAAAAGCTTCAGATTTTTGCTACAGTACATTCGTTATTCACTTATGAATAAAAATATATAATTTTTTTTTTTACAGTTTAAGTATCATTTATACTACTTATTCATATATGAATAACAAATTAACTGTAACAAAAATCTGATAAATGTTTTATTCATATATGAATATAAAATATGACGACAACTAATACACGTTTTATTCATATATAAATATAATATATGATGAAAGATGATGTAAAAATTATATTTTAAGTAAGAAAACTTTATTGCGTGTCATATTCATATATGAACGGTACTTAAACTATAAAAAAAGTTACGCATACGTTTTATTCATAAGTGAATAACGAATATACTGTAATAAAAATCTGATAGATTTTTTTATTCACTTATGAATAACGATAGCTAAAACTCTAAAAAAAAATTATTTTATCTTAAAAGTATATCAATATGGATGTCTATTTATAGAGAATAAAAAATTATGAATTTTGATATATTTAAAATAATTTTTCGATAATAATGAGTTTCTAAAAATAAAAAAAACGAAAAAAAAAAATATGTTTTTGTGTATATTAAGGTAATGATTAGTATAGTTTAATGAAACATGTTTGGTTGGAAAACACATGTTTATCCGTTATCCATTTCCGACGGTACGTCTAAGTGTTTTGCGGCAAAATAAATGTGTGGCTGGGAATGATTCCCCCATTCTCAACCTTTTTTTTTTCTCAATTGAACCCTCCTCTCTCTCTTTATATATATATATATATATATATATATATATATATATATATATATATATATATATATATATATATATATATATATATATATATATATATATATATATGCTGAAACATTGGTTTTCTTTATCGTTAACATGTTTAACGTAGTCGTTCATTTCTTAAGTAAACAAGATACATCGCCAACTATACATATATTATATTTTGTATTTGTTTAATGGGATACAAAACGAATGAATATAAATAATCATTGTCTCCACTAAACGAGAAAAGCCCACTGTTTCGTTCGTTTGCTTTGTAAAAAGAACAAAAATCATGTTTAAATTCATCAACTTATTAAATAAGAAAAAGTAAATGAATTTTTGTTAAACAGATTATGAATGTTTGAATATATGTTCAGTATGTTTACCCTTATATTTTAATAATAACTTTAAATTTAAAAATAAAATGTTAAATGACATATTAAATAAATTTATTTAAAATATTACAATATATTTTATTTTAATATAATATAAATTAAATAGAAATTTTTGAAAAAAAAACCATATTATTAAGCTTATAACAAAATAAATAACTATAAGGTTTAATAATATATAGACAAAATTACAAAAATGGTCCCTGTGGTTTTGCCAAAAGTAACAAAGTCTCTGTTAATTTTTTTTGATGCAAATGGCCCCTGTGGTTTGCAAAACTTGCATAGACGGCCCTTTTTACTAACGCCGTTACTATTCTGCCGTTAGGGACTGAATCTGTAAGGGCATTTTCGTCTTTTCAAGTATAAAGGGACTGAATTCGTGACATTTACTAAACCACAGGGACCATTTTTGAAATTTCTTTGAAAAAAACAATTAAATTGCTAGGGGAGGGCTCAAACTCATCTCCACCCCTTAAATTACAAAAGCCTTAACCAATTGAGCTGAATGCTCTCTTGGTTTATTTTTTCCTACAACTAATTTATATATTAACAAAATCGTTAAAATATAAACAATAAATAAATTATAAAAAACATTTTTTTACATAATTTTTTTTAAATAAAACAAAATGTATTTTAGTCGTACTATAAAAAAATAGTTTTTTACAAAGAAATTGTATGTATTTTTATGTATTTATTTTACGTAAAATATATATTTTTTGTCTTTAAAAAATACGTTTTCGTATAAAAAATACGTTTTTGTAAAAAATGTTTTTTTTATGTCTTTGAAATAGTAATAATTAACACTACTCATGACATAAAAAATGTATAAATTCTTTTGGGTCGCTAGTTCTAACCGTTTTTTCGGTTATATGTATTAAAAACAAATTAACAACAATTTTGTTATGTATCTAAACAATTTATACGGTTTTTTTATGTGAAGAGTAGTGCTAATAATTGTTACTTCAAAAAGATATATCACTATGTCTTTCCATCTTCATTTTACCATACGATTTAGAACTTGCGATTAAGATGAAATTCGTATTTAAAAAAAACATAAAAAACCATATAAATTGTTTAGATACATATAACCGGATACGTATATATCTTATCTAAAATACTTATTGTTCTAAATCGTATTTAAAAAAACATAAAAAACCGTATAAATTGTTTAGATACATATAACCGAATACATATATATCTTATTTAAAATACGTATGGTTCTAAATCGTATTTAAAAAACATAAAAAACCGTATAAATTGTTTAGATACATATAACCGAATACGTATATATCTTATTTAAAATATGTATGGTTCTAAATCGTATTTAAAAAAACATAAAAACCCGTATAAATTGTTTAGATACATAACAAACCTATTCGGTTAAAATACATATAACCGAATATGTATATATCTTATTTAAGATACGTATGGTTTTTTATATGTATTTAAAAAAACATAAAAAACATATGGGTTATATATCTTATTTAAAATACGTATTTCATCTTAATCACAAGTTCTAAATTGTATGGTTAAAATGAAGATGGAAAGACACAGTGATATATCTTTTTGAAATAACAATTATTAACACTACTCTTGACATAAAAAAAACGTATAAATTGTTTAGATACATAACAAAATCGTTGTTAATTTGTTTTTAATACATATAACCGAAAAAACGGTTAGAACTAGCGACCCAAAAGAATTTATACATTTTTTTATGTCATGAGTAGTGTTAATTATAATTTATTTATTGTTTATGTTTTAACGATTTTGTTAATATATAAAGCAGTTTTAAGAAAGAATAAACCAAGAGAGCATTCAGCTCAATTGGTTAAGGCTTTGGTAATTTAAGGGGTCGAGGTCATGAGTTCGAGCCCTCCCCTAGCAATTTAATTGTTTTTTTCAAAGAAATTTCAAAAATGGTCCCTGTGGTTTAGTAAATGTCACGAATTCAGTCCCTTTATACTTTAAAAGACGAAAATTGTAACATCCCGGAAAATCAGAAGAATAGTCGAAGGGCTAAAAGGGTAAATAAGAAGGTCGACTCGGTGAGTCGAGTCGCGTTTCGGGTCACGTGTTAAGTGACCAACTCGGCGAGTCGCATGGGTGGACTCGGCGAGTTGGTGCTGTATGGAGAAAACCCTAATCCCGGGGTTGAGCCCTATTTAAAGAACATAATATCCTCTCCCCAGCCTCTTTACCCTCCCTTGAGTTCCAGAAGCCCTATATTCGTGTGAGCTTTCCTTTGTGAGAGATTAGAGCCTTGGAGGAGGGAATCTTGGAAGGAAATTGAAGAGCAAGAAGATTGGAGCAAGGGGCTTTGTAGAGATTTAGCTTATTCTTCAGTTGGAGCTTTCATTTGAGGTAATAATCTGTTGTTTGAGCTTTTATGCATCTAGATCTATCAATTGTGGGGTTTTTGGGGCATAAATGAGGTCCATCTCGAGTTTGGTGTAAGATCTGAGGTTGCTACCTCAGATCTAGGCTGTTAATGATCCAAGAAGCCATAAAGTCTATGCCCAAGAGTTGTTGGTGAAGTTCTTTTGTCCCAAACCTTAGCCCAAGAGTGCATTATGCTTAGATCTCTTTGGATTCACGTAAAGTTTGCCACTTTACGTGATGGATGGGTTGTAGGGGAGTGGATCTATGGTTTGGAGCCCCTGCATGGCTTGGAAAGCCACTGTATGGATTAAGAACTAGAGGTACTCGGCGAGTCACATGGATGTACTCGGCGAGTTGGATGAAGATAGGCAGGGACTCGACGAGTTGGAAGAACAACTTGGCGAGTATGTTGAATGTTGCCTTGGACTCGGCGAGTCTGTTCTTGGACTCGGCGAGTCTGGTCGTGAAGTCCTAACCCTTTGTGGTTATGCTGTGAATCGGTGAGTCGAGGGACGACTCTGTGAGTTAAGCAGGAAGTGACTCAGAGTTTGTTGGACTCGACGAGTCTTGGGGCGACTCGGCGAGTTGAGTCGTGGATTGGGAGTTTCTGAGTATAGGGACTCGACGAGTCAGCGGGTTGACTCGGCGAGTAGAGTCAGTCAGGAAGGTTGACTTTGACCGAGGACTTTGACTTTGACCAAGAGTTGTCCAGTTGACTTCCAGGGGTATTTTGGTAATTATTGGTATTTATTGAGTTCAGTCTTTTGGTATTGATCAGTGGTGGAGTCGTGTCAGAGGTTGGAGCAGCGTGATCTTATCTCTTCAGTCAGCAGTTGCGAGGTGAGTTATCCTCACTATACTGACAGGGTCTACGGCACCAAGGCCGGCCCTTTATCGGATAGAGATCCGGGTAGTTGTTGTTATGTGATTGCTTTGCTATGTCTGCATCCTGGTAGTTAGGATGGTATGTGTTAGAGACCTGGTTAAGGTCGGTACCCGGGATATAGGGTAATGTTATGCTAGTGACCGGTTAGGTCGGAATCCTGGTTAGGATGTTGTTATGATATGTGATCTGTTAGACTGCTTGTCTGGTTAGAGATTCGTTATGTGATTGATTGATTTATGTGCACATGGTTGTTGGACTGGGGTTGGGTTGAGGCGGGTCCTGCTTTGTGCTGTAGGCCAACATACCCAGGGCGGACCGGTTAGGCCGAAGGCCCGGCGAGCGGTCCGGATAGGCTGAAGGCCCCAAGAGGGCGGACCAGACGTGCCGAGGCTCGGAGAGTGGACCAGACAGACTGAAGGCCCGGTGCGGGCGGACCAGTCATACTGTAGACTCAGAGAGTGGACCAGGTGGACTAAAGGCCCGGTGCGGGCGGACCAGTCATACTGTAGACTCGGAGAGAGAGTGGACCGGGTGGACTGAAGGCCTGGTGCAGGCGGACCAGTCACACTGTAGACTCGATATGCATGGCTGTTCTGTTTATGATATGATATGATATGTGTATGGTATTGTGGTTGGTATTTTGGGGGTAACTCACTAAGCTTTCGGGCTTACAGTTTCAGTGTATCGTTTCAGGTACTTCAGGAGATCGTGGCAAGGCAAAGGCGTGATCGTACCGCTCCTCAGTTTTATGTTGATGTTTTGGGATACTCTGATAATAAAGGAATTGAAAACCTTTTTGTAATAACTTAATGAATATGGGTTGTTTTTGAAAAGTTTAAATTGGTTGTAAATTTTTAGAGTGTTATAAGTTGGTATCAGAGCCTTGGTTTGAGTGAATTGGAGGAACATTCGTGTGAATCCAGTCTCAAATCAAGGAGAGTTTTTTTTTAAAAGTGAAATTGAAATGGTTTTCAAAAATAAGTAGAGGAGGATGCGGAGGTACGATCAGCCAGAGCCAGTAAGTAACCCCAAAATACCATACAAGCTATTTGTTATGAGATATGTTAGAACAGCATGCTAGTGTTAGGCTAGGGATCTTCAGGAATTGCATGATAGAATTGCCTGATTATATGATGTCTGCTAGCCTAGGGTTCCCTGCTATGTGAGGTAGTTAGCAGTTCCTCTAGAGGTGAGGATTGAGTACTTGCTGTGTGTGTTTGTGCTTAGGGCGTTGTGGTGATACTTGAGACAAATATGGGTAGGTGTGGAAGGTAGTATGGGCCCGTACTACTGAAAGCACAGGACCCATATGCGTGTCAAGGAAGTCACAACCCTAGGTGGTTGGATAGAGGTTAGTTCTCGGAGGTTACGCGAGGTATCTGAGGATCTTGTGGTGTATTGCAGTATGGCGGATACGAGGCGTGTCATGACTGGATCCGGATCGGGATCGGGACAGGGTGAGCCGGGGGCCCCAGTGGCACCTGAGATTTTCGGCCAGGAGGGGCCAATGTTGACAGAGGATCGGGTCAGGGAGATCATCCGCGAGGAGGTGGTCGAGATTGTCCGGGGTCAGGTCCCAGAGTTGTTTGGGACTATTAAGTCCGCTATGAGGGAGTACTTCGATGATCGTTATGCAGCTCTTACAGAGACGGCTGCCGCGGCAGCTACAATGGCTGTAGCAGCGGAAGGGGGAGGAACAGGTCGGGGCTTTCAGTATCGGGATTTCGACAATACGAAGCCCCCTACTTTCGATGGAGTTCAGGATCCGATCGTTGCTATGAGATGGTTGTCAGACGTGGAGGGTTGTTTCTTCATGTGTTCATGCCCTGCGGATCAGAGGGTGAGGTGTGCTCTGAACCTTTTGAGGCTCGGGGCAAAGGATTGGTGGAGGTTGACTACGGGATCTTATTCTGATGCGCAGCGGGCTGCGGTTTCATGGGATCAGTTCCGGGAGATGTTCAGTACTCATTACGTTCCGCAAGTTGAGAGAGAGAGGTTGGCTCAGGAGTTCCTGGAGCTGAAGCAGGATTCGGAGTCGGTGACGGAGATCACCAGGATGTTCACGGAGAGGGCGATGTTTTGCCCTGAGTTTGCTTCAGAGCAGGCTCAAATGTCCCGATATCTGAGTATGCTCAAGAGGGATATCAGGCAGTTCGTGTCTTCGCAGAGGTGCGAGACCTTGCTGGAGTTGCAGGAGGCCGCTCGACGGCGTGAGCTGGAGATTGAGTTACAGTTGCGAGAGCAGAGGCAGGCCCCGGTGCAGTCGCAGCCGGCGCAGAAACGGTCCAAGACCGTTGATTCTAGGTTGGGAGATCAGATCAGCCGCACTTGTGGGAAGTGCGGGAAGGGTCACACCGGAGTTTGTAGGTCCGGTGGTGTGTGCCGCAAGTGCGGGAGAGAGGGACATTATGCAAGGGATTGCCGTCAGTCAGCCCCAGTTTAGGATATGAGGATTTGTTATCAGTGCCATCAGGGTGGTCACATGAGAGCCAACTGTCCACAGCTTACTGCAGGACCGGTGCAGGCTCCAGCACCGGCCACTTTGAGGATTACGGGTGGAGGTCAGGGTGGAGCAGAGCCCCTGAGGGCTCAGGGACGTGCTTTTCAGCTTATAGCAGATGAGGTCAGGGCAGAGCCGGATTCAGCTGCGGGTATGTTTCCTTCTCGATATCTTGTTATCTTATGGTTGCTATGGAGTATTATATCTGCTAGTCTCGTTCGCTTAATTCATGGTACTGTATTCGTTCGGTCTTTCGGGTTTATGGAGTTATTAAGGGGTCGGTAGCTAGGGGATTTGAAATCAGTTAGCATCCAAGGGATTGATGGTCAGAATTTGGTTGTATGGTCTTGTTGTCGGGTACAACAATTGTGTTTTGAGAAGTGTTCAGCGGGGAGTCGAACTCCCTTAGAGTTCGAGATGCGCGACGCCGGAACGTGATTTTGTAGAGGTTGCTCGTTTCAGAGGAAATCAGTTTATAGATAAGAGGAGTATGTTGAGTAGGGATGCTTGATTTATGCCGGTTGGGTCACCGGTGGTTGGTGGTCAGTGCTCTAAGTGGGGAGAATTGGAAAATTCTCCGGAGGATCGACAAGGAGTTGAGATTGATTAGCTGTTTGGGATTCAGCAGTGTTTCAGTCAGCCAAGAGTGTGGGCTGGTATGAGTAAGTGGCAGACGAGTGGGGCGGGATACAGACCAAGGTCGGGCCTAGGGGTAGGCCGGGATTCGAGTATAAGGAATGGAGTTAGAGTTCGGAACCCCAAGTGGGCTAGAACAGTATGGATGGGAGAGATTCCCAGGAGGAATAGTTCGAGATGATGTATGATAGTTTGAGCGGTCCGGGGAGACTGAAGGCCTGGTAAGGCGGTCCAGTCATGTTGAAGACTCTGTAAGTGTTGATAGATCTGTATGCGGGAAGTGATTTGAGTATACTGTTATGCAGTAGCAGGCAGTGGGTCTGGCCCCGGGTATTGATCATGTTAGTGGAAGGTAGTGCATGGACCCGAGAGTCCTTGCGAGCAGATTCAGAGCATGTACGATACATGGAGTAGCGGTTACTCTACAAGGGATAGTGTAGAGCGGGGTGTGAGCACCGTGGCACTTGCCTGAGTGACAATGCGTTCAAGTAGACCTCCTTGGATAAGGAAAGGGAAAGGTATGTAACTCCGGAAGGGAGTGATGATTCACAGAAGTGAAAGCAGTAGTGAGAATGGATGATTGAGAGTATTTCAATTATGGTTGTTAAGCACGGTGATTGTGCCAGTGGTATGGAAGCACATCCGGATTGGGTGTCTGTTGAGATTGCGGAAGAATTTCCGGTGGTATAGAACCAGGGGAGTTCGGAAGAGATGCAAGGATGGAGCCTTGGATTTAAGTATAGTTGTGATCAGGAGGATATGTATGCAGTGGTAACTCATCCTGGGGATGTATGATGGTATCATCAGTGTATCGGGTTTTTCCAATCCGAGGATGTAGAGCAGGCTCAGCATGTGTATGCGATTGCGGAGGAGAGCTCATGGGAGTTGCTCAGGAGCTGTAGGATGTGGCATCCTGTCAGCACGGAAGGGAAAGAGTTGGATTCCGAAAGGAAGCGGGATAAGTCCCAGCAGTCGGTACCGGGTCAGGACCCGGTGGTTCAGGGTGTTTTCTAGCTTGTAAGAGACGAGTGATTATGTGAATTGGAAGGATGGAAGTATCATCGGGGGATCATGGTTGATAAGTGTTGATATCAGAGGAAGAAGCCGGTGGCCGGCTTGAAATCAGATGTCGTTACTCTGTGAGGAAGAGTTGGACTTTATAGGGGTTTGATAGCAGTGTTTGGAGGAACCTGGGTCGGTTGATTCCAGGAGATGCGTTGTGGGAATAGTATCTGGAATTGTGTGTTGCAGCAGGCTTCGAGGACGAAGCCTAATTTAAGTAGGGGAGAATTGTAACATCCCGGAAATTCAGAAGTATAGTCGAAGGGCTAAAGGGGTAAATAAGAAGGTCGACTCGGCGAGTCGAAGGATGGACTCGATGTCACACCCCGCTAAAGCGGAAACGCAAGGTATGACAGCGATAACGGTTTCATTGCAAAAGATAATGATACATCACCATAGCAGTATTTAAAAGTTTACAACCCATAGCTTCAAAAGAAACAAAATACAAGTTTTTTTTTCCAAAATAACATTGTTCAAAGAAAACTCCACAATTAACTTCAACACGATGCAACATGCTCTATGATGATGAATCTTTATATCCACTTACTAATTATTTCCTGAAAAAGCATGTAAAACGAGCGTCAACTATGAAAATAGTTGGTGAGTTCACAAGTTTATAAAATCGAGCTTGGATTAAGGCTTTTCGTAAATACAAGTACATTGCTTTGATGATAAACAAAGTTGATTGCTATTAATGAATACAAGATTATTGCTATAACGAGAAACGAGTTTGTATGTGTATGAGCAAACAATGAGTCTCAACCAAACCTATGAATGAAGCCCTATCGAGATCTATGCTTATCGTTCCATAGATGAATATGGTATCATGCACTCCAGCGATTCGGGCGAGTGAGGAGTTGTCAATTCCTAATAGCGCTATCCATAATGACCATTGGCTCAAAGAGTTAATGGTTAGAGATAAGGGAAGGGCCTTAGTACGATAAGTTCTCATGTTCCGTGTTGCATAGACATACATAGAGAGACATAGCAATAAAATAGCAATCATGTTTGATACAAATCAATTTAAATACAACATTCAAATAATAGTTTTTCGGGACATGCTTTTCCACCCCAAAACATAAAAACTGAAAATACGGGAGTGCGTGAATACTCACAATATGCAAAATATAGCAACCAAGTTTATACGAGTCAAATAAATACAACGAACATAAATAGTTTAGGACATGCTTTTCCACCCCAAAACATTTAAAAACCAAAATAGGGGAGTGGTGAATACTCACAACGTTTCGAGTAGGTACAAGTGGTACTTCGGAATGCACCAACGTCTTACTACCGGGATCCTACGACATCAAACACACACTAGTGAGTTTCCATGTCGAAATCTAATGCTAATATACTAAATTCTACATATAGTGAAATGCCAATTTATGATTTAGTATTTGATTTTATATTAATTGGTTACACTTTTTTCTGAAATAGTGAAATTCTACAAATCGTGCGATTAATTACAACATTGGAATATAAATTTTCCAAATTTTTAAGTCCTTATTACAACATAAATTCACGAAAATAGCATTCAAAGAATAAAAATTCTCAAACTTTTTATTTAACTGTTATTACACAATACTAAGCTGGGAAAATTATAAAAATGGATTTCCAAGCTGTTTAATTATATTTTATGATTTTTGAGCATTTATTCCAATAAAAATTGAAATAAATAGAAAACATTTTCCAAAATTACCCAAACTTTTTAATTAACTGTTATTGTACATAAATAGGCTGGAAAAAATATAAAAGATATTTTTCAGTGGGTATTTCTATTTTTCCTTGTTTTATTCCTTTAAATAATCATTAATTGAAGAAATAATATTAAACAGTTAAAATAATTTACCAAAAATTTTTGTAACATCATTTACAGTATAAATAACCTGAGAAAAATGCCAAAAGTGGTTTTTATATTGTATAATCCGGTTTTGGGTATTTATGTGAATTTAAGTGTAATTATCTTTAGAAATTAAGAGAAAAATAGTTTACAGTGGAGAAAAATCCTCAAAATTTTTAGGTAACCTCCTACTGTACAACATGATGTTCTGGTAAATTTTCATGAATTTTGGATAATCATAACTATTTTTCCTATTTTTAAGCCATTATAATTACCAAAAATTGGGAAAAATAGCAAGGCATGATGAAAAATGTTGAAATTATTTTTCTGAGTCATCCATCACAGGTAAGGTATGCGAAAATTGTTAGATAAAATTTTCACACTCTCTAAAGTGGTTTTGTGATTTATTATATCCTAACAAAAAGAAAATCGGAAATCATTCCAAACAGCAACAAAAATTAATGAAATTTAGTGAGGGGTCATTATCCATCATAAGGGTCATCCATGAATTTGTTCCGGATTTATTGACCTCTGGAAGTATTTTATGTGATTTATGCCCTTGGTTTCTAGCAATAATTTAAATAAATCAAAGAAATAATAAAAGCTTTTGGTATTTTACAGATTATCACATGCATGTGAGGGCTTTCAAAAGGAAAAATGTTCAAAATTTAATCAGAAGGGAAATAGGGGTATTGAACCCAAACAAGATAAGAAATGTTGCATGCAATGGTGCATGAGATGTAAATGTGGCTGAAGTTCATGAATTTATGAAGCACATTCTGTGGGGTTTTAAGCCACGAAATTTCAACCATCATTCAATGGATATGTTAAGTTTCTAAAGTATTTTCCCCCAGATTTATGGTTGGGTTTAAGGCCATTGATCATGCAAGGCAAAAATGGTGATCATAGAAAAAGAGCTGTTTGCGCAACCATTTTGTAAAAATTGCCAAAAATCGGATATTTAATATTTTACAGTGAGACCAGTTGGGTTTGAAAGTTAACTCATGGAAATATCCAATACAAAAAGAATATCATGATTTGGTTAAGTAATGACCGAGATATGGTCGTTCAAAGCTGAATAAAGTAATCTGGCAGATTGCATGTTTGCTTTGAGTGCATCCTTAGGACATTTTGACAAGAACATCATGCATGCCTTTGATAAGGTCCGATTTCTAGCACATGCATGGAGTGAATGAGCATACAAGATGTAATAGAAATGGTTTAAATGCTTTTGATCATGCAAGAACACAAAAGAAATGGAGAAGAAGATGTAATACTTGTTTTTGAAGTCACATGAACATATGTGCATCATTTTCACTCCTTGCATGGGTTTGATCCCGGATTTTCACCATTTCAAACACATGCATTGTGTTATGGTGAGAATCTACAAACCACAAGGGAAAAATAAAGATTTCTAGCCATGGAAAGGCATAGAATCCGAAAAGAAGAGAAAACTAAGAAGAAGAGGAAGTAGAATCATGAAACTATGGGAGAAGATGTTGTTGTTTACCTTGGTTTTGATCTTGAGGGAAGTAAGAACACTTCAAGGTCTTCAAAATCTCGAAATTTGGCAGAGGAATGAGAGAAATTTCGTGGGTTAGAGAGAGAGAGGAAGAGAGTTTGTGGGTTAGGAGGGTGGAGTGTGAGAGAGTGAAGAGAGAAGAGGTAGAGTGAGGGTTTAAGTCTAATGATTGAGTTTTGGGAAGAGAGAGTGCATGGGGAGGGGAGAATGGCTGGCTCTATCATGCATTAGGCCTCCTCTCTCCTAATTTCAAATTTTATAAAATTCCCTCCAATATTTTTATAAAAACCCTAATTTTTATAAAAATATTTATTAAGCAATTCTTGATTTATTTGTAAAAAATCTTGTTTTTAACTAATAAATTATGATTATTGCATGATAATTTAATTTCTATTTAAATGATTATAATCCATAATTTGATTAATAAAAATTTGATATTAGAAAGTTTATAGCCAAATTTTATAAAGTTTTTAAGCTTTATGATTTATAAATTTGGATTTTTAGCTCTCTTAGGGTTTTTGGAATATTGTTTGATATTCATCATCATAATGAAGTATAATTAGAATATTTTAATTTATTTTTAGGGTTTTATACCCTTTTTCAATTATAACAAAGCTTGAAAGTTTCATTCAAATTATAGCATTGGCATTTCCTATTGTAGTTAAGCAACTTACTAGAATCGTAAGTGTCAAGTATATTAGCCCTAGGTCTTAGAAGGATCCTAGTTTATGCAAGATTTTGACCTAATTTATACTACTAGGCCATGGCATGATGTGCATGAATGGTTATTATAAAGATGCATGAGTCCGAGAATGACCTGAATTGACAGTTGTCACAATATCCCCCACTTAAAAAGAATTTCGTCCTGAAATTCATTCTATGTCATCGCTTGCATCGCATGGGAAAAGTTGTGGATACTTTTCCTTCATGAAGTCCTCACGCTCCCAGGTGTACTCCGGCCCGCGTTTTGAGTTCCATCGAACTTTCACAATTGGAATCTTACTCCGCTTAAGTTGTTTTACCTCCCTGCCAAGGATTTCTATCGGTTCCTCAACGAAGTTTAGCTTATCATTGATCTTGATTTCCTCCAGGGGCACTATCAATGCTTCGTCGGCTAAACATTTCTTAAGATTGGAGACGTGGAATGTGTCGTGAATGGCGCTTAACTCCTGGGGATCAATGATTTGAGATTTCAAGTTTGTCTGAATTACCATTCCCAAAGCTCTCACACGGGAAGGTTTCACTCTTTCTTTTCTACTAAGAGCGTCGGCTACTACGTTAGCCTTCCCTGGGTGATATCGTATCTCACAGTCATAATCACTAAACAACTCTACCCATATCCTCTGCCGCATGTTTAACATTTTCTGATCTAGGATGTGCTGAAGGCTTTTGTGATCGGTATAAATGGTGCACTTGGTTCCGTACAAATAATGCCTCCATATTTTAAGAGCGAAAACTATTGCTCCTAGTTCTAGATCATGGGTGGTATAATTCTTCTCATGCGGTTTGAGTTGTCTGGAAGCATACGCAATGACCTTATCTTTTTGCATTAACACACATCCTAATCCTTGATGAGACGCATCACAATACACTACAAAGTTCTCTGATCCCTCTGGTAAAGCCAGAATTGGTGCATTACACAACTTGTTTTTCAGGATTTGAAACGCCTCTTCGTGTTTCTCTTCCCAGAGAAATTTTCTGTCTTTTTGGGTCAAAGATGTTAATGGTTGAGCAATCCTAGAGAAATTCTCAATGAAGCGTCTGTAGTACCCAGCTAATCCTAGGAACTGTCGTATTTCTGTCGGGGTTTTGGGGGCTTCCCATTTCTTGATTGCCTCGATCTTAGCTGGATCTACATGAATTCCTCTTTCGCCGATCACATGACCAAGGAAATGTACTTCCCGAATCCAAAATTCACACTTAGTGAACTTGGCATACAATTTCTGCTCCTTCAACAGCTCCAACACTAGCTTCAGATGTCTCTCATGATCTTCTTTGGTTTGTGAGTAAACAAGTATGTCATCGATAAATACAATTACAAACTTGTCTAGGTATGGTCTACAGACCCTATTCATCAAATCCATGAAAACAGCGGGTGCGTTCGTTAGTCTAAAAGGCATGACTAAGAACTCATAATGTCCATAACGGGTTCTAAATGCTGTTTTGTGAATGTCTCCTTCGTGAATTCTTAGCTGATGATACCCTGACCGAAGGTCGATTTTTGAGAAGTAGGAAGCGCCCTGCAACTGATCGAACAAGTCATCTATTCTAGGGAGGGGATATCGATTCTTGATTGTCATCTTGTTCAGTTCTCTGTAATCAATGCACATTCGGAACGACCCATCTTTCTTTTTGACGAATAACACTGGGGCTCCCCACGGTGAAGAACTTGGTCGAATAAACCCTTTGTCTAGAAGTTCTTGAAGTTGTTCGGATAGTTCTTGCATCTCGGATGGTGCAAGGCGATAGGGTGCTTTTGCTACCGGTGCCGCTCCGGGAATTAAGTCTATCCGAAATTCGACCTGCCTGTGAGGGGGTAGACCGGGCAATTCCTCCGGAAACACCTCGGGATAGTTTTGAACCACTGGAATCTCCTTGAGTTGCTTAGCTTCAGGTTCTCTTTCTAGCACGTGGGCCATGAATGCAATACAATTCTTTTTCAGGTACTTGTGAACCTTCACGCTTGATACTATGTTTAAACTTCTTCCTGGCTTCTCACCGTGTATGATAAGGGTTTCTCCATTGGGGAGAGGCACTCTAATGACTTTCTCGTAACAACCAATTTCTGCTTTATTTTTGGATAACCAATCCATCCCTACTATCACATCAAAACTACCTAGCTCTATAGGAATTAGGTCAATGCTAAAGAGTTTATCAGCTAAATTCAGAGTACAACCAGGAATTATATCATCAGCCCTAATTTCATACCCATCAGCAAGTTCAATAGCATAAGCATTCCTCATCTTTCTCGATTTCAAGCCAATTAACGGTCTAAATGCTAAAGAAACAAAACTCCTATCTGCTCCCGCATCGAATATTACTGATGCAAAATGATTGTTCAGGAGAAACGTACCTGTTATCACTTCAGGGTTCTGACGAGCTTCTTCTGCACCAATCACAAAGGCTACACCTCTTGGCCGTCCAACTTGATTTCCTTGAAAGTTTTGCCTGGCTTGGCCTTGTCCATTGTTACCAGGTCCCTTGTTCAGTTTGGGACAAGCACTACGCAGATGATCAGTACTCCCGCACTCGTAACATGCCCTTTTTCCATCCTTATTCAGCTTACAATACTTCGGGTAATGGCCTGGCTGTTTACAGTTTTGGCACACTGGGCAAGCTCCCTTGTGATGGAAGTTACACTTATTGCACTTCGGGTGCGGTCCCGTGTACTGCTTTCGCTCCTGCACTTCCATGACTTTCTGTTCCTGAGTTTTCACTGGTTCTTGCTCCTGGGCTCTTACCATAAAGTTTCTTGAGACTTTCTGCTTCCTCCCTGACTTGCCTCCATACTTCTTCTCTCCCTGATCTGCTGGCTTCCTCTTGCTACTAGAGCTTTCCTTTGTCGACGCTCCCATCCTTATCACATCATTGGTTAGTCGATTTGCTAGGCTTACTGCACTTTGAATAGTAGTTGAGTTTGCTGAGGTAACCATTCCCCGAATCTCTGGTGCCAGACCCCAGATGTAACGATCTATCCGTTTCTCCTCAGGAGTAACCATGTGAGGTACCAGTTTTGCTAGTTCATGAAATCGGACTGTGTACTTCTCTATCTGTGTTCCAACCATAGAATGGTTCCAGAATTCAGATTCAAGCTTCTGAAGTTAATCCTTGGGACAATACTCCTCTATCAGCAGCTTCTTTAGGTCTTCCCAAGTTAGTTGATATGCCGCTGTACGGCCTCGGGTTTGCACTAGAGTATTCCACCAGGTTAATGCCCTATCTTGGAATAGGCAAGATGCATACTCAACTTTGTTGCGCTCGAGGCATTTGCTAATGTGAAGGACCGACTCCATGCTGTCAATCCATTTCAGCAATCCGACCGCACCTTCCTTTCCATGGAACTCCTTAGGTTTACAGGCCATAAAGGACTTGTAGTTACATTCTCTTTCATTGTTTCCCCGGTTTCCTCCACTACTTCCTTGGTTAGCATTAAGTCCTGCAGTTACTTGAGTAACAATGTTTGGGATTGCTTCCATGAGTTGTTGTGCTACAATTTGAGCAACATCGGGTGTTTCGTTCTGTGGGCGCCCGCGATTAGGCCTTCCTGACATGGTTCTAAGACACAAGAGAAGAAATACGTATGAATACATAAAATAATGTATAATTTTTAGTTCACTACTATTTTGAAAACCATAAGTGTTGTCAAATTAATGGTTTGCATTAATACTATGCACATAGATTTGAGAAAGGAAAGAAAAAGAAAAATCTTTTTATTCAACTATTGACTAAATAAATTCTAGGGTTTGACCTCATAGTAAAAGTTTTCAAACATAAAATAAACTTCTTCATTACCATTTGAAATAGTCTTAAAACCAAAACAATACATCAATCCCAAAATAAAGTTTTAATGTCTTTCCCCAAAAGATACCCAACATGGGTTTTCATTTCATGACACAATAAAATACTAAAATCAGAACCAACTACGAATCGCTATCCCAACAAGAAACATCCACACCACAATCAGTAACAGCCCTCCAAACACATAACATGCGGTCATCGCACGACCTGCCACTCGTCTAGCAGCACTAGCAGTGTCAGCAGTCTCCATCGAATGCTGAAACAGGATTTCCATCCTTGTCAACACTTCATCCAAAACTTCCCGATGCTCAGCTATCACAACAAGACTGTGATGTAGGCCCGCTGCCATCGAATGCATCCTCCAGGACTCCTCCGGGGTCATACCTGACTGCCTGACAGGTATCCCTATAACTCGCTGAGGTGGGGGTGCTCTCAGTCCTGCCATGCTGGGTCCTACCCGACTGGTTCCTGCCGTGCCAAGTCCTGCTGTACTGGTTGCTATCCTTCCCGGGATAGGGACACTCTTCCTTGCTGTCCTCCGAATACGAAGCCCATAAAGTGGTGGTTGTGGCAACACCGATGCAGGCGATGCCTCACGTTGCTGACTCGGGGCGTTGTCATTGCTGATCTCCACCGAGTTTCCTGTATCTTCTGTGTCTTCCGAGGGGTCTTCCTCCACCGAGGCGGGGGGATTACGTCGAGGGATAACAGTGACGTAGCCGGACTCATCAACTGAGGCGGTAGCGTGAGAAGATGACGATGTCGACATAGGGGACTGAGACATAGATTCAATGAGATATGAAATAAATGACAATGCATGCCTATAATATGCAATGCTTACACACACCAAAATTAACCTTTTTGAATTTTTGAAATAAAGTTTTCTCAAAAATTTTGTTGAACATATTCCCATTATAATTAGCTCAAGCTTTGTATAAATCTTTCCTTAATTAAACATAGGTGATCAGGCTATGTTTAATCGAGGTCCAATAATACAACTCCCGACCTAATTATACTCGTAATATGTTTGATGTAAAAAGAATTTCTTTGTAAGTTTTAGTTATAGGTTGTGTTTTCTTAAAGAAAAACCGATGTTCTCTATAACTTTAGCTCTGATACCACTTCTGTCACACCCCGCTAAAGCGGAAACGCAAGGTATGACAGCGATAACGGTTTCATTGCAAAAGATAATGATACATCACCATAGCAGTATTTAAAAGTTTACAACCCATAGCTTCAAAAGAAACAAAATACAAGTTTTTTTTTCCAAAATAACATTGTTCAAAGAAAACTCCACAATTAACTTCAACACGATGCAACATGCTCTATGATGATGAATCTTTATATCCACTTACTAATTATTTCCTGAAAAAGCATGTAAAACGAGCGTCAACTATGAAAATAGTTGGTGAGTTCACAAGTTTATAAAATCGAGCTTGGATTAAGGCTTTTCGTAAATACAAGTACATTGCTTTGATGATAAACAAAGTTGATTGCTATTAATGAATACAAGATTATTGCTATAACGAGAAACGAGTTTGTATGTGTATGAGCAAACAATGAGTCTCAACCAAACCTATGAATGAAGCCCTATCGAGATCTATGCTTATCGTTCCATAGATGAATATGGTATCATGCACTCCAGCGATTCGGGCGAGTGAGGAGTTGTCAATTCCTAATAGCGCTATCCATAATGACCATTGGCTCAAAGAGTTAATGGTTAGAGATAAGGGAAGGGCCTTAGTACGATAAGTTCTCATGTTCCGTGTTGCATAGACATACATAGAGAGACATAGCAATAAAATAGCAATCATGTTTGATACAAATCAATTTAAATACAACATTCAAATAATAGTTTTTCGGGACATGCTTTTCCACCCCAAAACATAAAAACTGAAAATAGGGGAGTGCGTGAATACTCACAATATGCAAAATGTAGCAACCAAGTTTATACGAGTCAAATAAATACAACGAACATAAATAGTTTAGGACATGCTTTTCCACCCCAAAACATTTAAAAACCGAAAATAGGGGAGTGGTGAATACTCACAACGTTTCGAGTAGGTACAAGTGGTACTTCGGAATGCACCAACGTCTTACTACCGGGATCCTACGACATCAAACACACACTAGTGAGTTTCCATGTCGAAATCTAATGCTAATATACTAAATTCTACATATAGTAAAATGCCAATTTATGATTTAGTATTTGATTTTATATTAATTGGTTACACTTTTTCTGAAATAGTGAAATTCTACAAATCGTGCGATTAATTACAACATTGGAATATAAATTTTCCAAATTTTTAAGTCCTTATTACAACATAAATTCACGAAAATAGCATTCAAAGGATAAAAATTCTCAAACTTTTTATTTAACTGTTATTACCCAATACTAAGCTGGGAAAATTATAAAAATGGATTTCCAAGCTGTTTAATTATATTTTATGATTTTTGAGCATTTATTCCAATAAAAATTGAAATAAATAGAAAACAGTTTCCAAAATTACCCAAACTTTTTAATTAACTGTTATTGTACATAAATAGGCTGGGAAAAATATAAAAGATATTTTTCAATGGGTATTTCTATTTTTCCTTGTTTTATTCCTTTAAATAATCATTAATTGAAGAAATAATATTAAACAGTTAAAATAATTTACCAAAAATTTTTGTAACATCATTTACAGTATAAATAACCTGAGAAAAATGCCAAAAGTGGTTTTTATATTGTATAATCCGGTTTTGGGTATTTATGTGAATTTAAGTGTAATTATCTTTAGAAATTAAGAGAAAAATAGTTTACAGTGGAGAAAAATCCTCAAAATTTTTATGTAACCTCCTACTGTACAACATGATGTTCTGGTAAATTTTCATGAATTTTGGATAATCATAACTATTTTTCCTATTTTTAACCCATTATAATTACCAAAAATTGGGAAAAATAGCAAGGCATGATGAAAAATGTTGAAATTATTTTTCTGAGTCATCCATCACAGGTAAGGTATGCGAAAATTGTTAGATAAAATTTTCACACTCTCTAAAGTGGTTTTGTGATTTATTATATCCTAACAAAAAGAAAATCGGAAATCATTCCAAACAGCAACAAAAATTAATGAAATTTAGTGAGGGGTCATTATCCATCATAAGGGTCATCCATGAATTTGACCCGGATTTATTGACCTCTGGAAGTATTTTATGTGATTTATGCCCTTGGTTTCTAGCAATAATTTAAATAAATCAAAGAAATAATAAAAGCTTTTGGTATTTTACAGATTATCACATGCATGTGAGGGCTTTCAAAAGGAAAAATGTTCAAAATTTAATCAGAAGGGAAATAGGGGTATTGAACCCAAACAAGATAAGAAATGTTGCATGCAATGGTGCATGAGATGTAAATGTGGCTGAAGTTCATGAATTTATGAAGCACATTCTGTGGGGTTTTAAGCCACGAAATTTCAACCATCATTCACTGGATATGTTAAGTTTCTAAAGTATTTTTCCCCAGATTTATGGTTGGGTTTAAGGCCATTGATCATGCAAGGCAAAAATGGTGATCATAGAAAAAGAGCTGTTTGCGCAACCATTTTGTACAAATTGCCAAAAATCGGATATTTAATATTTTACAGTGAGACCAGTTGGGTTTGAAAGTTAACTCATGGAACTATCCAATACAAAAAGAATATCATGATTTGGTTAAGTAATGACCGAGATATGGTCGTTCAAAGCTGAATAAAGTAATCTGGCAGATTGCATGTTTGCTTTGAGTGCATCCTTAGGACATTTTGACAAGAACATCATGCATGCCTTTGATAAGGTCCGATTTCTAGCACATGCATGGAGTGAATGAGCATCCAAGATGTACTAGAAATGGTTTAAATGCTTTTGATCATGCAAGAACACAAAAGAAATGGAGAAGAAGATGTAATACTTGTTATTGAAGTCACATGAACATATGTGCATCATTTTCACTCCTTGCATGGGTTTGATCCCGGATTTTCACCATTTCAAACACATGCATTGTGTTATGGTGAGAATCTACAAACCACAAGGGAAAACTAAAGATTTCTAGGCATGGAAAGGCATAGAATCCGAAAAGAAGAGAAAACTAAGAAGAAGAGGAAGTAGAATTATGAAACTATGGGAGAAGATGTTGTTGTTTACCTTGGTTTTGATCTTGAGGGAAGTAAGAACACTTCAAGGTCTTCAAAATCTCGAAATTTGGCAGAGGAATGAGAGAAATTTCGTGGGTTAGAGAGAGAGAGGAAGAGAGTTTGTGGGTTAGGAGGGTGGAGTGTGAGAGAGTGAAGAGAGAGTGCATGGGGAGGGGAGAATGGCTGGCTCTATCATGCATTAGGCCTCCTCTCTCCTAATTTCAAATTTTATAAAATTCCCTCCAATATTTTTATAAAAACCCTAATTTTTATAAAAATATTTATTAAGCAATTCTTGTTTTATTTGTAAAAAATCTTGTTTTTAACTAATAAATTATGATTATTGCATGATAATTTAATTTCTATTTCAATGATTATAATCCATAATTTGATTAATAAAAATTTGATATTAGAAATTTTATAGCCAAATTTTATAAAGTTTTTAAGCTTTATGATTTATAAATTTGGATTTTTAGCTCTCTTAGGGTTTTTGGAATATTGTTTGATATTCATCATCATAATGAAGTATAATTAGAATATTTTAATTTATTTTTAGGGTTTTATACCCTTTTTCAATTATAACAAAGCTTGAAAGTTTCATTCAAATTATAGCATTGTCATTTCCTATTGTAGTTAAGCAACTTACTAGAATCGTAAGTGTCAAGTATATTAGCCCTAGGTCTTAGATGGATCCTAGTTTATGCAAGATTTTGACCTAATTTATACTACTAGGCCATGGCATGATGTGCATGAATGGTTATTATAAAGATGCATGAGTTCGAGAATGACCTGAATTGACAGTTGTCACACTCGACGAGTCGAGTCGCGTTTCGGGTCACGTGTTAAGTGACCAACTCGGCGAGTCGCATGGGTGGACTCGGCGAGTTGGTGCTGTATGGAGAAAACCCTAATCCCGGGGGTTGAGCCCTATTTAAAGAACATAATATCCTCTCCCCAGCCTCTTTACCCTCCCTTGAGTTCCAGAAGCCCTATATTCGTGTGAGCTTTCCTTTGTGAGAGATTAGAGCCTTGGAGGAGGGAATCTTGGAAGGAAATTGAAGAGCAAGAAGATTGGAGCAAGGGGCTTTGCAGAGATTTAGCTTATTCTTCAGTTGGAGCTTTCATTTGAGGTAATAATCTGTTGTTTGAGCTTTTATGCATCTAGATCTATCAATTGTGGGGTTTTTGGGGCATAAATGAGGTCCATCTCGAGTTTGGTGTAAGATCTAAGGTTGCTACCTCAGATCTAGGCTGTTAATGATCCAAGAAGCCATAAAGTCTATGCCCAAGAGTTGTTGGTGAAGTTCTTTTGTCCCAAACCTTAGCCCAAGAGTGCATTATGCTTAGATCTCTTTGGATTCACGTAAAGTTTGCCACTTTACGTGATGGATGGGTTGTAGGGGAGTGGATCTATGGTTTGGAGCCCCTGCATGGCTTGGAAAGCCACTGTATGGATTAAGAACTAGAGGTACTCGGCGAGTCACATGGATGTACTCGGCGAGTTGGATGAAGATAGGCAGGGACTCGACGAGTTGGAAGAACAACTTGGCGAGTATGTTGAATGTTGCCTTGGACTCGGCGAGTCTGTTCTTGGACTCGGCGAGTCTGGTCGTGAAGTCCTAACCCTTTGTGGTTATGCTGTGAATCGGTGAGTCGAGGGACGACTCTGTGAGTTAAGCAGGAAGTGACTAAGAGTTTGCTGGACTCGGCAAGTCTTGGGGCGACTCGGCGAGTTGAGTCGTGGATTGGGAGTTTCTAAGTATAGGGATTCGACGATTCAGCGGGTTGACTCGACGAGTAGAGTCAGTCAGGAAGGTTGACTTTGACCGAGGACTTTGACTTTGACTTTGACCAAGAGTTGTCCAGTTGACTTCCAGGGGTATTTTGGTAATTATTGGTATTTATTGAGTTCAGTCTTTTGGTATTGATCAGTGGTGGAGTAATGTCAGAGGTTGGAGCAGCGTGATCTTATCTCTTCAGTCAGCAGTTGCGAGGTGATTTATCCTCACTATACTGACAGGGTCTACGGCACCAAGGCCGGCCCTTTATCGGATAGAGATCCGGGTAGTTGTTGTTATGTGATTGCTTTGCTATGTCTGCATCCTGGTAGTTAGGATGGTATGTGTTAGAGACCTGGTTAAGGTCGGTACCCGGGATATAGGGTAATGTTATGCTAGTGACCGGTTAGGTCGGAATCCTGGTTAGGATGTTGTTATGATATGTGATCTGTTAGACTGCTTGTCTGGTTAGAGATTCGTTATGTGATTGATTGATTTATGTGCACATGGTTGTTGGACTGGGGTTGGGTTGAGGCGGGTCCTGCTTTGTGCTGTAGGCCAACATACCCAGGGAGGACCGGTTAGGCCGAAGGCCCGGCGAGCGGTCCGGATAGGCTGAAGGCCCCAAGAGGGCGGGCCAGACGTGCCGAGGCTCGGAGAGTGGACCAGACAGACTGAAGGTCCGGTGCGGGCGGACCAGTCATACTGTAGACTCAGAGAGTGGACCAGGTGGACTGAAGGCCCGGTGCGGGCGGACCAGTCATACTGTAGACTCGGAGAGAGTGTGGACCGGGTGGACTGAAGGCCTGGTGCAGGCGGACCAGTCACACTGTAGACTCGATATGCATGGCTGTTCTGTTTATGATATGATATGATATGTGTATGGTATTGTGGTTGGTATTTTGGGGGTAACTCACTAAGAGTTCGAGCTTACAGTTTCAGTGTATTGTTTCAGGTACTTCAGGAGATCGTGGCAAGGCAAAGGCGTGATCGTACCGCTCCTCAGTTTTATGTTGATGTTTTGGGATACTCCGATAATAAAGGAATTGAAAACCTTTTTGTAATAACTTAATGAATATGAGTTGTTTTTGAAAAGTTTAAATTGGTTGTAAATTTTTAGAGTGTTACAAAAATGCCCTTACAGATTCAGTCCCTAACGGCAGAATAGTAACGGCGTTAGTAAAAAGGGCCGTCTATGTAAGTTTTGCAAACCACAGGGGCCATTTGCATAAAAAAAATTAGCAGGGACTGACTTTGTTACTTTTGGCAAACCACAGAGACCATTTTTGTAATTTTGTCTAATATATATTATAAAATTTAAAGGTTTAAATTACAAGTATGATATATTTCAGGGGGCTATTTCGTAAACAAACAAAGCAATTGTGATTTGAGGCAATTGAAAGCGTCGTATTTTGTGCAAGGTCACTTCACCATCTTGACTTTGACTATTAGGCTTCTTATATGTTTATTATAGGGTGCCCTTAAAATCCCCTGTGATTCACATGTAAATCACAAGTGATTCACATGTAAATCACAAGTGAATCACATATGAATTACATATGATTCATATGTAATTCACATATGTAATTCACATATGAATTACATGTAAATCATATGTAATTCATGTATGATTCATTTGTGATTCACATGTAAATTACAAGTGCATCACATATGATTCACAAGTGAATCACATATGATTCACAAGTGAATCACAATGTGATTCACAAGTGAATCACATATGAATTACATGTGATTCACAAGTGAATCACATATGAATTATATGTGATTCACATGTAAATCACATTTAATTCACATGTAAATCACAAGTGAATCACATATGATTTACATGTGATTCACATGTAAATCACAAGTGAATAACATATGAATTACATGTGATTCACATTTAAATCATAAGTGAATCATATATGAATTACGTCTATATGCACAGATGTATTTTGTGTGAGTGTTATTCGTTAATTATTTTTTAAAATTTTCTTGTGAATTTCACATTTTAATCTTAAAAGATACAATCACATGTGAATATCACATTATATAATCACATGTGAATCTTTCATGATATAATCACATTTGAATCTTACATGATATATACATAAGCATTTTTATGAGTGTTCTTGCATTAATCATTTTTTGTTTTAATTTTCTTGTAGATTTTGAAGAATTTGTGGAAATATTGAAGAGGTGAAAAGTGATAAATTGAAGAAAATATGGAAATCTTGATATGAAGAAATGAAAACACTGCGAATCTTTGTAGTTTATTTTTTATTTTTTTTTCTATGTTGAATCGAATAAAATACTTGTAGTATTATGTTTATAGATTAATTAATAAAAATGAGATTTTTTATGATTACTTATGAATATTATACTATAAGAAATATGCATATATGCATTTGAAAAAATATTCATATATGCACTTAAAACGTTGAATTTTTTTGTTAAAAAAATTAGAGTTTTTTTTTTAAATATTCTAGTTTTTTTTTAAATTTACTGATTTTTTAAAATTTACTTTTTAAAAAAATGCGGTTTTTTTTTAAAAAAATTGTTGTTTTTTAAAAAAAGTACAGTTTTTTTTGAAGAAAATGCAGTTTTTTGAAAAAATTGAAGTTTTTTTTTTAAAATATCTTTTATCATTTTTTTTAAAATTCTTGTTCTTTGAAAAAAATTAAAAATTAATTTTTTTTAAAAGAAATCCGAAATTTGATTTATTATGTTAATTTTTAGAACTTTTTATTAATATTTCCAATAACAAAAAAAATTAAACATTAAATTATGTTGTTAAGATGACGATCATGCCCTTAATGAGTTAATTTTGATCTAACGTTCCACCTTTAGTTTTTAGGCTCTCGGGAAATTATTAGTTCTGAACGGATCTCATCCTATATATATATATATATATATATATATATATATATATATATATATATATATATATATAGTAAGACATCACGGATTTCTTATGGACCAAATTCAAATTCACCAAAGAGCAACAACTTAAAAAGTGTGGAGGAAAGAAAAGAAGAATATAATCGGGCACAAGCAAGAATATTCTGCTTCAATGCAAGCAGTTCATTAGAAGAAGACATAGATAATGTAAGATCAACAAGTAATAGTAGAGTAGCTATCTTTCGTGATCATGAAGTTGAAAGAAAGGATCCCAATTATGATAGAAGCTATGACAGGTATACACAAAGATTTGATCCGGGCTTTGGGTTTAATTTAGGCTCGTATCTTGTTCAACCTATGTACACACCTGTCTTGAACTACAACACTGAGTTTCCACAACTTGGGTCAACTCATTGGGCTCCATCTGAACACCAAACTCAATGGGTTGCACCATCCTTTCCCGATTACAGATCTTCAGAGTCAATGGTGACTCCATTTAATCATGGCCATGGTGTATACATGCAGTACCCTTCTCAGCAGTCTGGGATGACATTCATCCATCCTCATGAACACGCACACCAACAATTGGCACATGTAACATATTTTTAGTTGTATGGGATGACATGTGACTAAATTTAGTTAGATTTTGCTTATATTTTCAATATGTTGATTGCTATTTAAGTTTGTTCCTTGAATGACATGTGTTTGCAGACTCAACAACAACAATTTGATGAGGGTTTTGGATTAGGGCTCCCCTAATGACGGGTTTGGGCCATGCCTGCACCCTGCTAGAGCAATGACCTCCCATGCTTATCTTATCTGGCATGGGTGCAGACTGGGACAAAAAACATGTAATTTTTGTCCCATTTACATCAATCCCAGTCGAGTTCAATGCATGCCAAACACAGTACAATTTGTTCTGTCTTATCCTGTTGTTCTTACAAATGGTCCTTGAAGACTATCACAACTATGAATGTACACTTGTTTTCCAAGTGAAGGTAACTCTTGACATGTTCCTTTCTCCTATGTACACTTCTTTTTAATATCTAAACACAATGTCATTTGATTATGTATTTATACCATGGCTATAAATGCCGCTCTATTGCCTGCTTCTTTTTTTTTCTTTCAATATTTTGTGAACGTGCTTCAATTTTCTTGTGCTTTTGCATTAGTGTAAAGCATGTTTGGGGACGAAAAGGAACATGATGATACCTGCTTCTGGATCCAAAAGACTAGAGACAAAGATTTATCGATTTTTGCAAGCCTGCTTGTTGTAAAGGTATGCTCTCTTTTCTTTTCAAGTTTCTATTATTTTTTAGATATGCATCCTGTTTATTTAGTATGAGTTTCACATAAGTAGAAAGAAACACATGCATTTATTCCGAAGATTAACATCTTGGGATCTCATCTCAAAAATATCAAAGATGAGCGTAACACTTGTTGACTATATCTCTTACACTACAAGAAATCAAGGCATTGGCGGCGACACAATTAGCGGCGACAAAGGCTTTTAGCGGCGACACAATACTATGTCGCCGCTAATTGTGTCGCTGCTAATGCCTTGTTGCCCAAATCCGCGTTATCCCCTTCTGGTAAACCTTAGCCGTCCGATCGAGTATATAATCCAACGGTTGGGGCCTCGTTTTCGTACAAAAGCAATACCGGCGACAATTTGTCGCCGCTAAAGGTCGGAAATAGTCGCCGCTAAAGCTCGAAAAAAAGACGCGGCATAAGTTCCCTCGTTAGTTGTCGCCGCTATTGGCTTTTGTCGCCGCTAAAGGCTAATTGTCGCCGCTATTGATGTCGCCGCTAAAGGTCGACGCAAATAACAACCCCTTTCTGCTTTCACAACTTTCATTTGTCTGTGTTTTTATCCATTCTCTTCGAAGATTTTTGCTCAATCGAGTTTCCCAGAGGCTAGAAGACATACCGACGACGCCTATAGACCACTGGAAACTCCCCACTTCCACATCTCCGATGATTTAACTGTGACATTAATTCCGACACTGTTGCTGTCGTTCCTCTGGGTTTGTGTTTCCGTCCCTCTTTTCTTCTTTTCCTTCTCTTTTAATGTCGATTTCTACTTGTATTTGTGATTAGTTGCACAAAATTGTTTCTCTTTCTCTTCTGACCAGAATTCCAAACCTAATTGTTTTTTTTGTTGGTTTTTGTTTCTTAAGTTACACCACCACCACCAAGCACTATTGCAACATCGAAGACTACCACCACCAATTGAAAGAGAGCAAAATTTTGGGAACCACAGGTGTATTTTTTGTAATTTGTTATCTATGTGTGCATTTATGTGTGTGTTTTGTGTATATATATGTGTATTTCATATATGTGTGTGAAATATGTTATATGTATGTGTATTTCATATATGTGTGTATTTCATATATGTGCATGTATAAAATGTACGTATATATGTGTATAATGTATGTATGTATGCATTTGTATGCAATTTGGATTGTATTGATGTTGTTTTATGTGTATAAAAAGTATGTATATATGTGTATAATGTATGTATGTATGTATTTATAAACAATTTGGAGTGTGTTGATGGTTGTTTTATGTTTATAAAAAGTATGCATATATGTGTATAATGTATGTATGTGTGTATTTGTATGCAATTTGGAGTGTGTTGATGGTTGTTTTATGTGTATAAAAAAGTATGTATATATGTGTATAATGTATGTATGTGTGTATTTGTATGCAATTTGGAGTGTATTTGTATGCAATGTGTAAACTACATTGTCATAATGAAAAAAAAAACAAAAAACAAGTAGGATGTTATTATTGAAAATGTTATTTAAAGTAAATTACTATGATAGTTCCTATGTAATGTGTATTTGTAAATAAATTGGTAATTATTAGTTTGTTGGTTTGTTAGTTTGATTGTTGGTTTAATTTAGAAGGTTAATGTAGTTAGTTGGTTTGTTAATTTGATAGTTTGTTGATATATAGATAAATTGGTAATCGGTAGTTTTCTTATCATTTGGTAGTTTTTAGTTTGGTTTAAGTTAATAGGTTAAATTACAAGTTTATATGTTGTTATTTACTATGTAGTTGGAGAATCTTCTACCAATGTCCAACAATTCGGAGAATACTATGGAACTTATAGGAGGGAACGAGGGTGGCGGTGATGACGACACGTCGTATTAGTTTTATCTTTTATTAGAGATTGTAGTACGACAAAAATTTATAAGAATTTTGTTATTTATTTTGGTGTATGTATGGTATTATAAAACTTGGATGTTATGTAATCGTTTTTCTGCATTTAACGTATCGGTTTTTCTGCATTTAACGTTATTATGTATCGGTTTTTTGACAACCGGAAATGGCTGCTTTTAAAAAAAAATTTAAAAAAGCCAATAGCGGCGACACTATTAGCGGCGACGCGTATCATTAGCAGCGACAGTGAGCATTAGCGGCGACTTTTTGAGCAATAGCGACAAAGCAGTAGCGGCGACTCAATAGTGGCGACGTGTCGCCGGTAAAGGTATTAGCGGCGACTTTCGTGAGCAATAGCGGCGATTTTTGCCGCCGGTAATACCCTTTTTTCTTGTAGTGTTATGATCTCTTTGGTGAATAGTTGTAAAACTACGTACATATACAACTTTAAAATTTGTCAAATTGAAGATGCTCTAAGCCTTTAATAAAATAACCAAAACAAATGAATTAAACCTAAGTTACATCAAGTCACCATTAGATCGAATGTTTCTTTTAAAGTTTTAACTCTTTAAGTGTCAACGATCCAATATGCTAATTGCCAAGTCTTAACTCTCAAGTGTAGTCCTGCCAAGTAGACAACCACTCTTGGGAATCAACTACATTAAAGAGAGACAAGTTACTAATATCTTATCCAAATCATCTTAAAAAACTCATAAACAAACACAAATTGTACCGCTAAGTATATTACTTCACCTCTAGGTTGACGATTAACATCTTTGCCAAGGTCTACAATTTGACAATATAAAACCAATTATGTCAAATATTTATTGAAACCTGAAGTGTTCAAAAGTAATGTTAAAAGCACCCGGATTACCTTCTTCAATAGCTTTAGGATTTTCCCAACTTTCGTAAATATCCATCTGGATGGAACTTTCACGTAGCCAATCTTGTGAATAAACCAAACATGCAATCATTTTAGGAGTCAAAGAATTATTAAATGGGTTTAAAACTCTTCCACTTGTGTTAAAACCCGACTCCGAAGCCACAATCGATATGTGAATCGCCAAGACCTATTTAACCACTAATCATAAAATTGGAAACCTTGGGCTATATCCCCCCCCCCCCCCCCCCCCCCCCCCACACACACACACACACCCACCAATTTAAGATGTCAGACTTTGGGGAATTGGTTACTACCTATTTTCATCGTCATCTTCATTAAGAAAATTCTTTTATGAACATTTCGGGCTTGATGTTGGCTAGTGTTAATGATGAAGCTTAAGAAGCTCTACAAATAGAATGTGGAATAAAAGAATAATTTTATTAGATTTTAAACAGTTCCTCGATAGCATTTATAACAATGTTAAGAACTGATACTTTATCAACTTTTCCATAAACCTCTAAAACCAAAACCTCCAAATACTTTTTTTTTGGATAATAACCGAAAACAACATACACCAACATATGGAACTTCTCAATATTTCTATATAGTATTTATCAAATTTACTTCATTAACTTGGCCATATGAAGAAGATTGATATCGTTAACCCCATTTAAGAATTTCTCAAAACCGCAAAAATAAAATTAATGTGATCCAAAAAAGTGTGGCGTTATATAATGTGTACCGAAAACTTTCAAAGTAAGATCATGTAAAAGTTTAAGGAAGCTGTTTTTCTAACATTTGTCCAACCCAATGATGTCTGACACCCAAGTTTTTTTGAAAATTGTCCCTAAAATGACGTTCTCAATCGTACCTATAAAATGCTCTTTCATAAAGTTAAGCTGTTTCTAACATCAAATAGGTATAATACTATCTTGTAAGGACAAAGCCAAACTTTGTTAGTTTTATACTTTTTAATCTTGACATACTGTTTCAATCGACCAAATCTAGATGGAAATTGACGAATATATTTCACCGCACTTGTAACAAATTCAACACCTCTATCAAATTCTAACATGTTCTTATGTGACTCAAACCATCTTGGGCAATCAAATTCATAATGTTACTGTAATGAACTAAGATAGAAGAAATTTTAACATATTCAAGATAGTTTGTATTGCTTTTCGGTATAATTATAGAATGAAAACAGAGGAATAATATTGAAATAACAAGGAAAATAAGATAGAATTAGCACTTTGAGAAGCTAATGATCTCTAAAATGAAAGAAACTTCTAATATTCTCTAATGATGATCTCTAGGTCCTTTTGCTATCATTTATACTCAGTGATCACAACGTTTGCACTAATTACCATTTTGCCCTTGTTCTGTCCTCACTATTGCTGCTACCTGAAGGTAGGTTGGCCGTGGTCCCTTTTTAA
This sequence comes from Lactuca virosa, assembly GCF_052849685.1. Classification (NCBI taxonomy): domain Eukaryota; kingdom Viridiplantae; phylum Streptophyta; class Magnoliopsida; order Asterales; family Asteraceae; genus Lactuca; species Lactuca virosa. The sequence continues at coordinate 57,782,040 of NC_136434.1, forward strand.
CATGCCTTTTTTTGTTGTTTTCTCCTCTTATACATGAATTGAATTGCTGGGTGCACCACATGACCCCTTTCCCAAAGATTGACTTTGTCCTCAAGGTTAAACGGTCAAAATTTGTGGTATGACCATTCTGCCCTTGTACAATAGCCTTCCATTTTCTATGGTGTATCTGAGATGTTTTTTCCCCATTGGTTATCTCTGTTGGGTTATGAGCATTCTAACACTCCTAAGTGTACATGCAACCCTAAATACCTTGGATCTATGTTTTCTCTATTATACATACAATTATGAACATCCAAGGTATTATCCTAATCTAGCATACAAAATAATAAATATAACAAGATATAATACATACCTCTTTGATGTAGAATGTCTTCATGAAGCTTGAGTGCCTAGTGCCCCAAGTGTGACACCTCAAATGGTTCACACAACACCAAATACACTTGGAATAACTTGAGAGAAACTTGAACACTCCTTGAAATCGTCTAGCCCTCACACTCACACATTAGTGCACGATTTCTTGAGCCATGAGATTCTTTTATATGGTGGCTATTAGGGTTACACCATGTAACTCATAACTTTACCCATTCCTTATGCTCCATGGATTTTAACCTCCATGGAGTATCCATGGGTCACCCCATGGACTTAGTCCAACATAAGGAATCTTGGATCACAAGCCCACATATATAAGAATGAATGATTTACACAATCAACCCATATATTTAATTAGTTTCCTTTTGATCACTTAATTAATTCCAAATTAATTCTTGATCAATACTAATTAAATAACCTTATTAATATATTAGAACTTATAATATATTAACCAACCTTAAGTGTTATTTCTCTCATTATAGTCTATCCAAATGCATGATGCCATGCAACCCAAATGGACCATGCCGGGTCGGGTCAAGTCTTACCAATTATAGTTTTGGACTTAGACATTAATCCAACAGTCTCCCACTTGGATAAGTCTAAAACTATTATTGCGTATGACTTCAGGAACCGATCAGCAATCGTAGCTCTCAAAAGCTTCTGTCGAACTCTGACCTTGTCGATGAACTCTGACCTTTGTCAATGACTTGTCCATTAGATAAGGGATCATATATTCCTCCATTCTAGATATCATATGGACTGAGACATGGATTATCAATCATTCTCTCTGTCCATTTGTTGTTTCCCGATTTCCGATTCATGATGACTGACTGATTGAACAAATCAAATCAGTCCTGGCTTGGCCAAGCACTCACATGTATCATCTTTAAATCATCGAGGGGCCCACAGATATCGCTTTTATCCCGAAGGTAAAAGGAATGGATAAACTTCGACTCATATGGCTTGTTCTACTACTTGTTGAATCATACACAAAGGCACGTTTTATAACATCGAGTAACCAATGCGTTTTCGTGCAATCAATGTATAACCAACTCATAGTAACAACTCATATCTCTAGGTTTGAAGAATATAAGATATTATCGTCTCATGATCACTCGTGATAAAATCCATGAAGTGATTCAAATGAGCGCGGGTTGAATCCAATACTCAGAACTTATGAGCACTCATGAGTGTTGTAGCACCACTTTGTCCACCAACTTGGACCTCTACAAACCAACCCATGACAGTCTTGATTCATATCTACTTCCAACATATGACCGACTGTGGATGGTTTGAATAACTTAATCATTCAGGAAGAGCGACTTAGTTATTCTGGAAGTCAAAACATGCAAAGTGAAACACAAGAATAAATGAATCAAATATGGTATCAAACCCTATGAATATAAATAAACACTTTTATTTATCACCATACTGATTACTCATTATTCATTGTTTCGGTTTTATCAACTTTATACTTGAATTTAAAACAATAGTTGTCCCATGCTCCAAGCATGTACACTATGTTTTCTAAACACTAGTCATGCCATACACCAAGTATGCATACTATCTTTGTCTATGATCTTTACTTTGTAAAATAGATCAATTGAACATCACTCCAATGATCCTCTTTTCACAGTCCCAAATCCTTACTGCAAATGCAAGAATTCCAAATTCATGCCATTTACTGAAATCTGTTAGATTCTAAACTTATATGCATTGATCCTCTTAATGATTATGCACGAAGTCAGAAAGACTTGACAACAATCATTACAGAGCATTCCAAAGGAGATCAGCTCCTTGGAAACATCCTTCTTTCATTAAGTTTCCTAATCTTACACAGATTGAATAATTTCTAACTTTGAAACATTTCCATATTCCATTTTGACTATCACTTCTGAACAAGAGTTGCCTCCTTACAGATTATGTCAATATGGTCCTTCCAGAATTAACATTATACTTCCAACTGTCCTTGAGCAACCAATCTTTGGTAAACCTTAGATTGTCCTCGACAATTGCTTAATCATTTTAGTCATATCCAATTCTAGACCTTTTCCCTTCATAATGCCCCAGGCATTTGGAAAATTTTAGAAAGGATGAATATAGCACATGTAATCGATCCTATATCCGAAGCATATGGGTCACGATTCATGATGTCTCACATAAAGACTAAACCAGTCTTTTGCTATAATATTTCCATTTCAATTTGCCAAGTTCTCAAAATTCAGATTATGAAAAGGGATGCCGTAATCATAATCGAATTTTAGCACGCAAATAATGGACCCATATATAGAATTTCCTTATGTTGAGCCATTCCAACATGAAATTCATATATATATCCTTGATTAAATACGATTAAAATCTCAATCTAAGCTTTTAGAATTGAAATGAAGTATAATTTCCTCTCCCTTAATTATAGCAAAACAACTTTTTCAACCCCTGCAACCTCACGAATTGAAACTTTTGTTTTCTATAATTAACATTGCTAACTTGCAACCTTTGTCATAATTATCATGCTCCCACTAACATGATGATTATTAGCATAACACTTATGCTCCCACTAGCTTTGACATGTACTCAGAAATCAGCTGACTTTCTTACCAAAGTTCAGATTTCTGATACTAGATTGTTTTGATAAAACTTTATCAAAATCATACACCTCTCTTAGATAGCTCACATGTGTGTCTAAACAATTTTAGAACTATGAAAATGGATGCCGTAATCATAGTCTCAATTGTTTAGACCTTTGCCACTTCTCACAAGTCCATGTTAGTGTGCCGGTAAACCACACACGCTCCACTAACGACTTTGAGAATGCAAATATCACAATTGCTATCTAGCTAAAATCTACTTAGTGAAAGTGTTTCCTCACCATCATTTTCATGAATCGGAGAGAAACCTTATGACACTTAGATTTAATAGTGTATGTGTTCTTATCCATGTGAATTTGTCAAAACCATAATCACAAGACAAGGTTAGTGACAAATCCAAACTCATATTGATTAAACTTGTGCAATCTTAAATTCTTGCCATTTGGCAGCTCAGGTGCCTGCCATTGCTTCCAAGTAGTTGTGCAACCAATTGAGAACTCTCATAACTCCTATGCAAAGCCAACTTGAATAGGCACAAAAATTTCAACATGATAGGTTATAAACCTCAAGTCGTGTGCTAGTGAAGGACTTTAGGTTTTATTCTTGATTAAGTCTTGAAACTTTCAAGAGCTTTAAGACTCCCACTGTCCTCTTGACATATAAGACTCCCTTGTCAAATATTCAAGAGATAGTGCGGATTCTTTATCAAGACTAACACTTTACACAATTGGCCTAAGTTGGTCTCTGTTTTATCCAAAACATCACAACTTACCAATTTCAAATGTACAAGAGTAGATAACCTTTTACTCTTACATTTGACTAGTGTTAACAAACCTTCTTTAAGATATGTCACTCAAGTTACAATCTTGGAGTATGACTCTAAGAATTGTTTTGGAACGAAGTATGACTCATCTTTTTGATTTAACCATTTCAACAATTCATGACTCCTCTTCTTAGTCATAAGAATGCACTAAGATGACTTTAGAGGACCAATTGTGATATGTTATCTTAATCATTAAGATGATCATAAACATGATACTAAAGTACTCTCCCATCTTTTCAGATTTGAGAAACTTTTATCTTTCTGCCATACTTTGATTCTTCTTATTCGTTCTATCTCACATTGAAACTTTTCCAATGCTACAGACTTATACTTAAACTTATAAGTACAACCATATTTACTGAACTTAAGTAAATCATGACGAATAGTCTTCTTGATCTTTTGTGGTGGACTTGACCAGTGCACAAGAATGTGTACTCGATCCCTTAGTCCTTTCCTTATTCACATAAGGAATTAGTCTTAATTTTCCAAGCTGAAAGTTCTCATTCATCATACTATACAACTTGCATGATTCCAAGTTTCGGTCCAATTGAACCTTGGGTGATGAGAATCTTTCCTTATTTGGTAATATTAGACACTACCACAACCGAAAGAATCAAATCCATTTTTCCAATATTGCTATCAATGGAATCTTATAAGCAACAACTTTTCACAAATGCCATTGTAAGGATACTTAAAATAAATAAAATCAAAACCTTTTTCTTTTATTTTAAAACTTTGCTGAAAAACTTATCCTTACAATCCATATGAAAACCTTGTTGTTATCTATTCCTAAGCAATATAAATATCATAACTCTTAAGTAATAGCCCAAAATTCTGATCACCGAACCATGCGCTTGAAATCCATCTTCGCGATCAGAATCAGCATGTACTTAATAGAGTTAGACAATGGACTTTACCTGAAGTAGAGCAAAACTTATTAACTTTAACATCCTTAGGTAAATTTGGCAGCTTCGTAACCAATGCCCCTTCCTTTGGCAATAGTTACCTATGGACCCTTGATAATGGGACTATCTCAGACTTCGCCTCTCTCTTTACCATTGGGTCAACCGAGTTGACTATGGCCGATCCCTTTCCATTGGGAAGAGAGAGCTTTACTGGATATCCAATGTCATCATTGTCAATGTCCATAGCGTTTTAGGAAGTTGATCTTAGCAAATAGATAAGATCATTAAGGGTCTTGTCTTAGTCTGTTTCATAGGATTCCCAAAAGAACTCACTATGTGACTTAGAAAGTAGTTGAGCCACCAACTTTCTCAAGACTTTGACACCCAACTCTCCCGGCTTGTCAATATGTGACTACATCTCCAAGATGTGATCACACCTAGACCTTGCCTTGCCAATAGGGCTTGAGTGACCTTAAACTTTTTAGGAACTTGTGGGTTAGGGAGAATAATTGGAGGAGGTGAAAGAAGTATGATATCCATGGGACATCATCTTCATTTAGGAAAGCTTGTTTCAAGAGATTTGGGAAGATCATAAATGTCTAGACCAGACATCTTTTTGGGAGATATTCAAGATAGTTGATTTAAAGTCCTTAATATGACACCCAATATGAAATATTAAGGCTAGGACCCAACAAACTATTTTATAACTTAGAAGAGGGATGCCGTAATCCAAGCTATAAAATATTTGAAGGTAGGTGAATGACGATTCACCAATTTCCACCATGAAAAACGAAATAATTTATTAGGTTTTAATTGGATTTGAAAGTCCTAGATCTTTGAGATTCATTGAACTGTTCAAAGGCATGTTTCAATCTCGAGTGTGCCCTTCAGGTTTTGTGACTGGGATGCCGAGGATCACAAAACAAGGTGTGAATAACCATGCAAATATACTTGGTACCTTTAATATTTACCCCTTAATCAGTGTGCCGGTTAACCACACACGCTCCACCGATACTATGATAAATATTAAGTTACCCTTTGCCTACCTTGTTAAGTCCAGGTTAGTGTGCCGGTTAACCACACACGCTCCACTAACGACTTAAGAAAAGTGCAAAGTGTAATTTCATGGGTTAGCACCAAATTCACATTTTCCTAAGTAACTAAGATTGGGTATTAATAAGAGTTTAGTTACTTAGTATTTATCATTAATACTTTTAATGAAAGAAGAATTATAGTCCTTGTCCTACCCGTTTGGCTAACGACCCTCCACCGGTCAAGGAAGCGGTGGGTGAGAGTGGACACCCATTAAACTGCCATTTTATAGGCAGTAACCTTATACCCCCCTTATAGACCGGCTTCGTGAATGAGGCCTACTAACGGTAATACTGACTTTACTCTTATACACATATATAAATATTATTAACTTATAATATTATAAAGTATAAGGGTTGAATTTTAACTTTTAAAATTCTAAGGGCTAACTTGGAATTAAAGTATTCATAAGTGAAAACTTTTTCAAATTCCAAAACTTGAAGGCAAGTTTTGAAACTATTCAAAACTAATTAATTCCATAACTTATGAGTTTAAAGTAGTTTTAATTAAAAAAAAAAAATTCTTCAAGTTCCATAACTTGAGGACAAGTTATGGAAGACTTTAAACTAATTAATAAAAAAAATAACTTTTTTTTATTGTAACTTATGGAACTAATTAAGGTTACACTTTTTTTTTTAATTTAATGAAGAGACTCTTGAACCTCCATAACTTGAGGACAAGTTATGGAGTCATAAAACCATTTAATTAGAACATGACTCTTCATTTTGTAACCTTTGCCAACTTTTATGAGTTTTATGATTCTTAAATGTGACTTTTCATATAACTTGAGGACAAGTTACAAAAACACACTTTGGAATCAACTCTTAGATTAAAATGGATTGAAAACAACTATTTCACACAACTTTCTATTAATCTAAGAACCTCATAAGAACAAGATAATTCAAATCATCAATCTTCAAGAAATTAGCATGAACATACAAACTAATACAAATCTTGAAATTATGACAATTATCTTAGAAATTGGATTAGCATGAACATTACCACATCAAAAACAAGTTTATAAGTCCAAAAACATCTTAGGGTAATGTTCCTAGTCCAATTCCAGCCAAAACAATCGAATATATGCATCCAAATCGATTTTTCAGCTACTTTTGCAAGTATAACAAGAAAACAAGCCTAGGCTCTGATACCACTGTTGGGTTATGAGCATTCTAACACTCCTAAGTGTACATGCAACCCTAAATACCTTGGATCTATGTTTTCTCTATTATACATACAATTATGAACATCCAAGGTATTATCCTAATCTAGCATACAAAATAATAAATATAACAAGATAGAATACATACCTCTTTGATGTAGAATGTCTTCATGAAGCTTGAGTGCCTAGTGCCCCAAGTGTGACACCTCAAATGGTTCACACAACACCAAATACACTTGGAATAACTTGAGAGAAACTTGAACACTCCTTGAAATCGTCTAGCCCTCACACTCACACATTAGTGCACGATTTCTTGAGCCATGAGATTCTTTTATATGGTGGCTATTAGGGTTACACCATGTAACTCATAACTTTACCCATTCCTTATGCTCCATGGATTTTAACCTCCATGGAGTATCCATGGGTCACCCCATGGACTTAGTCCAACATAAGGAATCTTGGATCACAAGCCCACATATATAAGAATGAATGATTTACACAATCAACCCATATATTTAATTAGTTTCCTTTTGATCACTTAATTAATTCCAAATTAATTCTTGATCAATACTAATTAAATAACCTTATTAATATATTAGAACTTATAATATATTAACCAACCTTAAGTGTTATTTCTCTCATTATAGTCTATCCAAATGCATGATGCCATGCAACCCAAATGGACCATGCCGGGTCGGGTCAAGTCTTACCAATTATAGTTTTGGACTTAGACATTAATCCAACAATCTCATCTTTCACCTGTTGTAGGAAAAGGTCATCCGTGATTTTTTTCCATGTCATCCATGGTAATGGACCAAGTTGTTGTGATAACACCCATTTATGGGCTCGTTGTAAATTCTTGGGAAAGGGCATCTGCTACCTTGTTGGTGGATCCCGGTTTATAGTGAATTTCAAAATAAACCCTAATAATAACTTGCACATCCATTTTTTTTGATACTATGGGCCTACTTCACATTGTTCCATTAGATACTTAGGTTATATTGGTCGGTTCGGATCACACAATGTCGTTTCATGAGATAATGACGCCATCTCTTGACTGCCAGGACAATCGCCATCAACTCTTTTTTATAAATCGACTTCATTCGATTTTTAACCCCCAGCCAAGCACTTGGCTGTAATAAGCTATAAGGTGTGCCATCTTGAATTAACACAACTACTAAGCCCGTCTCCGGTGCTTAGGAATTCCACCCGAAACAATCCTTCCTAAGCTGATTTGTATTAGGGCTATAATACTTGTGAAACCGGATATGAATTTTCTATAATATCTTGTAATTCCCAAGAATCCGCATAGCTCTTTAATGGTAGTGAGGATTAGGCCTTACAATCGTGTTGGGTTCGAGTCACGGGTTGGTGGGTCAGAAAACGTAAACTTAACCCAACCTAATATAATATATGGGTTGACAGGTTGGAAACCACAACCCAACCTAACCCATATAACCCATTTAAGTATATGGGTTTGCGGGTTCACAAGTTAGTGGGTCGAACCCAACCTGCATAACTCGTTTAATAACTAAGCAACATATTTTCAAAAAATGAGGTTTTTTCAACATAAAGCCATCAAGTGATTAAAGTTATTAACATAAAAATGTTTTAAACATAAAGTCATATAATTGTCGATTTAGGGTCGGAGCAGAACATAGGAGCAAGTGAGTGAGAGTGGTCGATTTGTGTCGGTTGGTGGTGTGCGAGTTGAGTAGCCAACGACATGTAGGATAGTAGGCGATCGATGTGACATCCCATTTTCACGGCCAAAAAAGACCGATTTTGTTTATGCTTTATAAAAATCAGAGTACCTCTTTTAGTGAAAATGTTGCGAAATTTGTTCCCAGTAAAACATGATAAATACGTTATCAAAGCATTTCCGAAGAAATGTATTTTTATTCATTTTAAAACATTTGGGATGTCATCATCAATACAGAAACATAAGCATAAAAAGAACTTACATTCATTTACACTAGTGATCTACATCTCTTTAATCTCTTAGTGTAATGTAACTTCGTATCGACACTTGTGATACAAATAAGCTTGAGTGGGTCAGGTTGGGAAACCTGGTGAGTACATAGGGATTTCAATCCCACAATGTTATATCATATATATATATATATATATATATATATATATATATATATATATATATATATAATTTATAAATCACAAAATATACAATTTCACCATATATATAAGCAACTCTTACTCCACTCCGACTATCCATACTCTCGGACCTTAAATTTTACCTCTTACTTAACCCATACTCTCGGATCTAATTCATGCTCTCGGATCAATAATTGTGCCCATTCCATACTCTCGGATTAGGGACAAGTGTCTATGTGTAAATCCATTCTCTCGGATTAACGACGAATGACTATGTCCTATGCAAACTTCCGGACTGAGGACGACTGACTATGTCTTAATCCATACTCCCAGACTAAGGACAACTGACTATGTCTTAATCCATACTCCCGGATTAATGACAGTTGACTATGTCCAATCCATACTCTCGGACTAGGGACAATGACTATGTCTAATCCATGCTCCCGAATCAATGACATATACTAAAGTTCTATTATCTGAGTAGAACTCACTCGTACTCGTAAAAAAATACTACCCAATATTTCTCATAATTAATTTAGGTTTACTCTTTATCCTAAATCATCATATATAATCAGGTATGTTCTTTAACACGTATTTCAGGAAACATCAATTAACTCGCACATAAACATATAATTAATACTTCAATCAATACTTGTATTAAAATCATGTTCATGAAAGAGACTCTGCACTCACCTGATAAGGTGGTGACTCGGTACTCGGACGACACTTCGTTTACTTTAAACAACTCCTTTGACAGAACCTAGTATCATTACCACTAGAGTTTAGTCTAATGCTCGACGAAACTAATTAATAGTCTAACTATTATTACTATTATATAAGCGTTAACACAATACTTTTCACCCACTATCTACAGACAGGGGACATACATGGAACACCGGAGGGTATGATCATTTTGACATATAGCACTTCTGAAATCCAGCAACCCAAGCGGCCCTCCAAACCAGATTCCCCGTACCCTGAGTGGTTAAAAAGATATTATAATGACACTTATATAAGTCATACTAATAGCCCAAATATTTATTATAAGGTCCTAATAACATTACTATATTTAAATAAAAACTATATTTAAAATAGCGTAGGCGTATCTTACCTACGAGGGGGTTTGGCTAGAAGCCAGGCTCTGCAGGGGCAAAACTTCCGAGCCGAAAGCTCTTCTTCTCGGAGCCGTCGAGCGCTCCGGGGCTTTCTTCTAGCACTAGGGGAGTTTTGGGAGGTTTAGAGAGAGTGTAGAGAGAAGAAAGAATGGGAAAGGTGTGAAGAAAATGAGGGTGGGAGAGGTTCTATTTATAGGGTGAAATATGGTTGAACTTGGTGCCACAAGACTTGGGGAGAAAGAAATGGCCAGGATTGTGCCACGTCACCCATTTTCGCACAGCACACTTCCGACTTCTAAAATCCGTAACTTTCGCATACGAGCTCTGTTTTTGACGTTCTTTATATACACGCGTAGGTAAAAATAAGATCTACAACTTTCATTTTGACTTCGTTGGCTAATTCTCGACCGATCTTAAATTTAACAGTAGGAGGAGATTATACTGTTAAATGGCCGCGAAAAATTCGTAACTCTTTCATACGGACTCCGTTTTCGTCTGTCTTTTTATCGTTGACTTCCTATTAATGAGATATTCAACTCTTATTTAGGTCGCGTAGGCCAAAAACCGCTCGATCTAAAATTCGAGTTTCGGGCCGTGCACTTCTATGCCAAATCTTAGAAAAATTCATAACTTCCTCATACGAAGTCAGATTTGGGCGTTCTTTTTATGCACGCTCTCGGTTTAACGTATAATATAAATTTTGTTTAGATCACTAAGGCCAAAAATTCCTCTATCGTAAATTCACTATTTACGTCTCCCGGTGTCGTGCCGGTTTTGCCGTAAAACTTCGATGAGCCATAACTTATTCGTTATAACTCGGATTTCGGCGTTCTTTATATGTACGGAACCCTTATAAAATATACCAACACTTGGTTAAGATTACTCCTTCTAAATAATATTCCATAAATAACTCATTTTTGATACTTATTGTCTCTAAATTGACTAGCCCGAATTTACGGGCGTTACAATCGACAAATCGGCGATGATGGGGTGAGGACGTGAGGAACGACCGTCGGTCAAGTGGTGGTCTGAACACTGATGAATGCGTTCTTCGTTTGTGACTTGTGAGTATGTGTGTTTTCTTTTTTGATTAGGGCACTGCAAAAAACTGAACACACGATTATACGAATACGGAAGGCGAATGAATACAATGATACATAATATTACGGAAGGAAATAAGATTTCATTAATAATTAAATATATCTATTGTTTTTAAGTATGTGTGTGTGTATATATATATATATATATATATATATATATATATATATATTAATGAGTTATTACTGAGTTATTATGCGAACCAAAAGATTTGTGAGAATTTGCGAACTCATAATCAACTCATCATTTTTCAACACCAAAAACACCAATCTTCTCCAAATGATGCGTCTAAGTCATATCTCGGCTCAAAAAAAAGATTTGACAATTTTTTTTTTATTTTCAAAATTTGCATGTATGCACAATCAACAGTCATATGGACTGCTGATGAGCACAATCAGCAGTCATATGGACTGCAGATGTGCACAATCAACAGCTATATAGATTGCTGATGAGCAATTAGCAGTCCATATGACTGCTGATTATGCTCATCAGCAGTCCATACAACTGCTGATTATGCTCATCAGCAGTCATACAAAAAAAATCTGTAGTTGTAATGAAATCAAGTATTAAATATATGATCAAAGTAAAGTATGAATGAAGAACACAAGATCTAAATAATATCTGTTTGGCTCAATTATGTTTTCTCAACGTACAAAGTGTACAGATCACCTATTTATAGGGAACAAGAAAGCACACAAAAAATATAAGGGACTTGACATGAAAAGCTTCGACACTAAAGCACCCTTATAATAACATTACAAACTTTCGAAACTATCTTATAACATTCGACACCTCACAATAATATTCGACCTCTACAAAATCGTCAAATCTTTTTTTTAAGCCTAGATATGGCTTGGACGCACCATTTAGAGAATATTGGTGTTTTTGTTGTTGAAAAATGATGAGCTGATTATGAGTTCTCAAGTTCACACAAATCTTTTGGTTCTCAAAAGAACCTCTCTCTCTCTCTCTCTCTCTCTTTATATATATATATATATATATATATATATATATATATATATATAAACGGGTTGGCGAGTTGGTGAGTTGACAGGTTAAAAATCTCAACCCAAACCCATTTATTTTCGGGTTGGGTTAGTGTCTGGTTACGGGTTGGGTCGAGAGTTTCCACCCCTACTGAGGATAGGCCATTCTTCCACCGCCTTGACTTTTTCATTGTTAACTGCCACTCCTTGTTCAAATATCACATGTCCCGGATATGCAATTTTTGACTTTCCCAATTCATACCTGCTAGGATTGGCATAAAGCTTTTGTTTGATTAACGTTTTTAGAACTTCCTAATGTGCTAGATGTTTTTTTCATTATCATTATAGATTAATCACTACAAGAAACAATTGATTTTTCTAAAAGGAATCCGTTGCAAAAAGCTGAAATTTCGTTGCAAAAGACGAATAGCGATGGAATTTGCAACGACCAATTTCCGACCCAAAAAATCCCGTAGCAAGGGTTTGCAATGGAAACTATAATTTCATCGCAAATGTGACAACGGAATGAAATCCGTTGTAAATGGTATTCCGTCATGTATTTCGTAGTAGTATTCCGTTGCGAAATCTGTATTTCTTCCATCACAAATTCCGTTGTAGTGGATCCGTAGCAAGTTCTGTGGTCAGGAATCCCTAGCAAAATCCGTGGTGATGAATCCCTAGCAAAATCCGTGATGACTAATCCCTAGCAAAATCCGTGGTGATGAATCCTAGCTAAATCCGTTGTGAATGAATCCTTAGCGAAATTCGTGGTGATGAATCCCTAGCTAAATCCGTGGCGATAAATCCCTAGCAAAATCTGTGGTCTATATTCTATAGCAGATTCCATAGCAAATTACGTAAGAATATTTTCGTTGCAAAGCTAGATATCTACAGATGGATAATTAATTTACAAATTAAATTCATATTATTTTATACTAATATATAAAAACAAAAATAAGAAAAAATCAAATATTATTTATATCAAAATAAAACAATAAATATTTATTACATCAAAAATGAAAAGTGGCTAATCTAAAATATATACTTTGTAATAAACAAATTAACACTTTATGATCTACTAGTTTTCTAGTTGTGGAAAAGCGCTAATAACAACCAATGTCGATAGTACTTGTTTATTAAGCTGCCCAATTCTTATGTTGTGTTGGTCATCTTTGGCCTTCATTATCTCCTTAAGTTATTCATTTTTCTCTTTTTGCTGAATAATCGGTTCCCTCAATTCTTTCAGTTCAACATTTTTTTCCCGGAATGTAATTAGATACTTGCGTTGTACCGTTAATCATGGGAACCACCTTTGCATATGAGCGAAATCCATACAGCCTTCTTTTGTTGTCATGACCATCAAGAACGTTATAAAATATTAGGTCATCTTCAACTTCTTTGCCAACAGCTTCCGACTTTTTTTTTTCTTGTAAAGCTCGTTTACAAAATAATAATAATTTAAAAAGATATCAAAGTTATGAATAACATGAAGTCTACAAAATAAAACTTTGCACTGAAATCAATGTTTTATGAATTTTTATATCTTTTTTCATTTGTAAATGTGACTCCATCGTGATTCCTCGTATGTGTACACAAAAACAATTCACTGTGTGGTGTATCATGTCACACCCCAAAACCTGAACAGTGGAAACGTTCGGGGGCCGAAGACGTCATGTACAGTATCATAACAATGCAAAATAGTAAAACAAGCAACAACATCATCCATTGCATTAATAATATAGTTAATACAAGTGTGTCCTGTGTAAAGTTGTAAGACACCAAAAACATTTAATCAAAATCAAGACGAGTCTTGAATATGCTCCGTCTTCTCAAAACCTGGTCATCTATACCTGTCTACTGTCGACCTGAGAATACAAGTTATTTTGAAAGCGTAGATCAGCATTTAAGTTGGTGAGTTCATAAGTATTTTAGTGTCAAAGTTTGTATTGATTTGATGAAAGATGTTTGTAAAGTCTTGTAAAAATGTTTGAAATGTTTGAATCCTTTCCAGAATATCCTATATTTTCTACTATGAATGAAATGTAGTCTACTCTCCAAGACCGAACTGTTTGTGTACTTTGTTTCTCTTAAAGATGATGTAAAGTGTATGTTTGTACTTAAAATAGTATGAAATGTGTGTTTTCCCAAGTTTATGACTATCTTTTCTAGAAAATAGTTTGCATTACCTTTTATGTGAGAATATCACTATATGAATGTAATGGGAAAATGAAAGTGTACAGTAATGTTGTATAAAATAACTACTGAAGCACTAACTACCTTAAAACCAGTTTGTTAATTAAGGTTAAGATGTGATGTGTATATAACCATACTAATTGACGAGTCTTTTAACACGACGACCTGCTGGCGCCGAAACTGATGGGACATTTGTCACCCCTTGGCGTGTCTGCCGGTATTGTAGCTAACAGTGGGATGTAGGATTGTCAGTCTCGTATAGATCTATACACACAATGCCCGCTCTCCCTCCAGGAGACTCTGGTTATAAAACGCAACATAACAAGTGTATTGGTATGCCGTGAAGTAGTCTCACATTTATGTTATCTTGTTCTTGTTATTGTGTGTTCCTTTATGTTCTTGTTATTGTATGTTTGAACTGACTCATGTATGAACTGATTTATGTAAGTTTCAATATTCTAGAAATAGTAATTAGTAATTCTCTAAACTATACCTATTATATTTTACTAGTAAGCTCTGTAATTGATTGACTGATCATGAATGTACACCTTTGCTACCCAAAGGTATTGAACTGATTGATAGGACTTTTATATCTACATACATATACATAATATATAACTAAGATTTAAACGACATTCGGACAAACAATCGATACCCTAAGTCCACATCCAAACAAGGAAAAGGAAATAAAGCGAGTTGTCAGTCCTAAGCTCTTTAAACATTATTTATATAACTATATCTATATAGACATGATTTTGACAATATATATAAGTTTAAAAGGAGTAAAACATTTAAAGAGTTTAACTATTTGAATAAATATTTATGACTTGATGTCAGTTTATAAAGTGATTTGAAACAGTTTGTTTTGATAACACAGTTTGAAGTATAAGAAATCATTTGTTTGATAGTTACAAATCACATGTGATTGATTATATAACTGTAATGTTTTCTACTTGTATTTCCCCCCATAAAAGCATTTAAAACCATTAAAAGAGTAAGTTAAGGGGTATGAACTCACCTGTAGTGAGTGATTCGAATGAAAGATCGATATAGGTTGTTAAGTATGCCAAGTGAAATCCCGAGCACAAACATGTCCTAATAAACATATAATAACACATATATGTGTACAATTAGTGTACAAAACAACTAATCATGTAAGGGAAACATCCTTAGGAACTAGGAATCACTCACAATGGAGTGTATCAATCACATATGATTGAATAATAGGAGTTCACGGCCACACTTTGTAACATCCGAATTCCCAGGTATCTTATTTTAAGTATTTATATTGAATTTTAGAGAGGGACTCGGCGAGTAGGCGCTCAGACTCGCCGAGTGGGATTGCGCATTTCTGGTCTGATTTAATGAAGGACTCGACGAGTCGATGCGTGGACTCGGCGAGTCCACGCTGTTAAGTGAAACCCTAATTCTCGGGGCCTGTGCCCTATTTAAAGGCCTTTATAGCCTCCATTATGGCCACTTCACCCCTGAGAAACCCTAGAGAGAGAGAGAGAGAGAGAGAGAGAGCGTTTGTGGTGCTAGAGGAAGGCTAATTCACCATTTCTTGAGTGTTTTAGCAAAAGAGAAGTGGTTTCCAACAAGAGGAGGTCAAGGGAGCTGTGGATCCAAGGTTTTCAAGCTCAGATCTACACTATTGAGGTATCAAATCGAACTTCCATTCTGTTTTGGGTTAAGATCTATGACTTAGGGTTTTCTATAACCTTTGATGGCTTGAAGAGTTGAGTTTATGGTCCCTTGCTGGGTTAGACCTCAGATCTGGACCCATAGAGGCCCAGAGAACCTTTCCCATTCTGCTTTATGCTTGTTGATGGAGGATTGGAGACTAGGTTGCCATTTTTAGAGTTATTTCTCCATTTGTGACTTGATATGGGTTGCATGCACGTAAAGGTTGCACCTTTACGTGACCTTTGAGCACTGGAAGGCCAGATCTATAGTTTAGTGAAGCAGATCTGACCTCAGAAGGTCATTTGAGAGTTGTTATGGGAGCAACTCGCCGAGTCCATAAGTGGACTCGACGAGTCGAGTCGGGGTTGCCCCGCGATTCGTGACCGGAGGAACCCATCGAGTGGAAGGATGACTCGACGAGCCAAGAGAGGCTGAAAGGATTCAGAGGACCCGCATGGACTCGCCGAGTCGCCCATGTGCACTCGACGAGTCGGGTCAAAGTTTGACCGTTGACTTTCGTTGACTTTAGGGTTCTGGTCAAGACTGATTCAGGAGAGTTCAGGGAAGGGTAGAATGGCCTTCTACCCAATCTGAAGAGATGAGATCATGAGAGAATATTGATCGGGAATGTTATTTGAATAATAGGAGGAGGCTAAGTCGGGACGTTGTACATGAGAGTTTATTCGACTTCATTGAGGTGAGTCTTCTCACTATACTGTACCTGGAAGGGTACCTATGTGTGACCGGAAGGTTTTGTATGCTATGATGTATGTGCTATATGCGGTTATGTGATATGTATGTGTTATGTATGTTATGTATGATAAGGACCGGAAGGTCAAGATGATATATATGTATGTGCTATGTATGTTACGTATGGTAAGGACCGAAAGGTCAGGATGATATGGACCGGAAGGTCAAGAGGATACGGGCCGGAAGGTCGATACAGGTAGAACCGGAAGGTCTACCGGGATTTGGGACGGAAGCCCCTGAGACACATGGATCGGAAGATCCTACAGAGTTATGGCCTGGAAAGGCGTATGTGTGGTATGTGGTATTTTGGGGAACTCACTAAGCATTTATGCTTACAGTTGTTATGATATGTGTTTCAGGTACTAGCGAGGATCGCGGGAAGGCGCCGACATGATCCGTACACACTTATGGAGTTTATGTTATTGAGATTCTGGGACATGTTTTGTTATGACACAGTGAATACATTATGTTTATGATTATCGTGTGATTAAAAGTATGATTTAACAAGTAGGGTTGAGTTATCGAGTGCGAGTATGCTCGAGCGAGTCTCTGATATTATTATGTTGTATTTCAGAGACATCATGGTCGGGACGCGTCACAGACCTGAGCCGAGTGGCGTGAGTGACGAGGAGCTTCGTCAGATGATCCACGATGAGGTGGCGGCGGCGATTCGGGCCGAGATTCCGGAGATGTTTGGGTCTATCAAGACCACATTGATTGAGACTTTTGATGAGCGGTACACAGCGGTGACTGAGGCTGCGACTGCTGCAGCTGTGGCTGCTGCCAGACCTCAGGGAGGTGACTCGTTGTTGCTTCGAGAGTTCAGCAACACGAAGCCACCAGAATTTGATGGGACACAGGATCCGATCGCTGCGATGAGATGGATTTCTGATATCGAGGGATGCTTCTATACGTGTTCATGTCCGGAGCATCTGAGGGTACGGTTCGCGTTGAACCAGCTTCGCTTAGGAGCGAAGGATTGGTGGAAGTTCGTGACGGCGAGCTTCACTCTTGCAGAGATTTCAGCGGTGACCTGGGAGAGGTTCACCACCATGTTCAGAGACGAGTATGTTCCCCCGGTGGAGAGGGAATGGTTGGTTCAGGAGTTCTTGACCCTCAAGCAGGGTAATGATTCGGTTACTGTGGTTACCAGGAAGTTTCATGAGAGGGCGATGTTCTGCCCTGAGCAGGTGTCTTCTGAGCAGGCACGATGAGCCGGTATTTGGGCGTATTGAGGAGGGATATTCAGGAGTTCGTGTCGAACTCGACTTACCAGACATTTGCTGAGCTCCAGGCAAATGCCCGGAAGAGGGAGATTGAGTTGGAGACTCAGGCCAGGGAGGAGGCCGAGTCTCAGAGGATGGATCGGCGGCCGGTACAGTCTCAGCCTGTAGCCAAGCGGGTAAAGTCCGTTGATACGAGATCTGGAGTCCAGAATGGCCACACTTATGGGAAGTGCGGCAAGGGACATGATGGGTCTGTCGATCGGGTGCTTGCTACAAATGTGGCAAGGAGGGGCATATCGCCAAGGATTGACCCAAGGGATTTATGGTTTGCTTTCATTGCAACCAGACTGGCCATCGGAAGGCCGAGTGCCCGCAGTTACACCAGGGATCATCACAAGGATCTGCCCCTGCTGCTAGGGTTACTGAGGTTCGGCCAGCGAAGGCCGAGGCACCGAAGGATCGCGGGAGAGCTTTCTAGTTGACAGCGGAGGAGGTCCGTTCAGCGCCCGATGTAGTGGCTGGTATGTATTTTTATTTATTTATGTTGAGTTGAGATATTGTGCTTATATGATGATATGCGTAGGTACTTTTCTTGTGAGTTCTGTACCTGCCTTAGTGTTATTTGACTCGGGTGCGAGTCGATCATTTGTGTCGATAGCGTTTAGTCGGCACATCAGTAGCAGACGAGAAGCGTTGAGTCGACCTCTGCGAGTTTCCATAGCTGACGAGCGAGCGGTGTATGCTACAGATGTGATATGAGGATGTGTACTCGAGATCTTCGGCGTTGAGTTCCCGATAGATCTGGTCCCGATAGCGATGAGGGACGTGTGTGTCATAGTGGGCATGGATTGGTTGAGCCGATTTGGGGCTGTTATAGACTGCAAGCGACAATTGGTGAAGATACGAGACCCTAGTGGGGGAGTACTTACGGTGTACGGCGAGGGTACCCGATGTAGGTCGGCGTTTTGTTCGGCTGCCAGAGCAAGACAGAGTTTACAGTAGGGCTGCAGCGGGTTTGTAGCCTATGTGATGGACACACGAGAGGCCGCTGAGAGGCCAAGTTCGGTAGATGACGTTTTGATAGTGCGTGAGTTCCCGGATGTTTTTCCCGAGGAGTTGCCGGGTGTGACTCCCGAAAGGCAGGTAGAGTTCCGCATCGATTTGGTTCCGGGGGCAGCGCCTATCGCCAAGGTGCCTTATCGCCTTGCGCTGCCAGAGATGCAGGAGTTATCCTCGCAGCTTCAGGAGCTGCTGGGAAAGGGGTTTATTAGATCGAGTAGTTTCCCTTGGGGAGCACCGATCCTTTTTGTCAAGAAAAAGGATGGTTCACACCGGATGTGTATTGATTACCGGGAGTTGAACAAGTTGACGGTCAAGAACCGTTATCCATTAACGAGGATCGACGATTTGTTCGATCAGTTGCAGGGAGCGTCTTGGTTCTCCAAGATTGATCTGAGATCTGGATATCATCAGATGAGAGTGCGCGATGAGGATATCCAGAAGACGGCGTTCAGGACTCGTTATGGGCATTACGAGTTCGTGGTGATGCCTTTCGGGCTCACCAATGCACCAGCAGCGTTCATGGATCTCATGAACAGGGTGTGTAGACCGATGTTGGATCGTTCGGTGATCGTGTTCATCGACGATATACTGGTGTATTCGAGATCTAGAGAGCAGCACGAGGAGCATCTGAGAGAGATACTCGGGGTACTGAGGACGGAGAGGCTTTATGTCAAATTCTCCAAGTGCGAGTTTTGGTTACGAGAGGTCCAGTTCTTGGGGCATCTCGTCAACCAGGATGGGATTTTGGTCGATCCGGCCAAGATTGAGGCGGTTATGAGGTGGGAGGTGCCAAGATCACCCACCGAGATCAGGAGTTTTCTGGGATTGGCCGGCTACTATCAGAGATTTATCAGAGATTTCTCCAAGATCGCCGTGCCTCTCATCAGGTTGACCCGGAAGGGTGTTGCTTTTTCATGGGGTCCGGAGCAACAGACCTCGTTTGAGACACTTCGCCAGAGATTATGCGAAGCCCCGGTGTTAGCCCTTCCGGAAGGGATGGAGGATTTTGTGGTGTATTGTGACGCATCGATATCAGGGTTGGGTGCGGTGCTTATGCAGAGAGGGCATGTGATAGCGTATGCATCGAGGCAGCTGAAGCCTCATGAGACGAGGTATCCCACCCACGATCTGGAGTTGGGGGCAGTGGTGTTTGTCCTAAAGATATGGCGTCACTATTTATATGGGGTTCGGTGTATCATATACACGGACCACAAGAGCTTAAAGTATTTGATGGATCAACCCAATCTGAATATGCGCCAGAGGAGATGGTTGGACGTGGTAAAGGATTACGATTGTGAGATCCTGTACCACCCGGGCAAAGCTAATGTTGTAGCTGATGCGCTGAGCCGTAGGGTGGAGAGTGCCCTAATTTGAGACATTTGTATGCGACTGACAGTGATGAATCCGGTGTTGGACACCATTCGGGAGGCCCAGGTAGAGGCCGTGATACCGGAGAACCACAAGAGGGAGCGGGTGATCGGGCAGGTGTCTGAGTTCGTTACCGATAGCCGAGGGATAATGACCTTTCAAGGTCGGATTTGGGTGGCGTATGCAGGTGGGGCACGCACCATTCTGATAGAGGAGGCACATAGATCGAGGTTCTCGATCCATCCCGGGGCCACTAAGATGTATTTGGACCTAAGGAAAGATTATTGGTAGCCATGTATGAAGAGGGATGTAGCATGGTTTGTTGAGAGGTGCTTGACCTGTCGCAGGGTTAAGGCTGAGCACCAGCGTCCGCATGGCAAGTTGCAGCCGCTTGAGGTTCCCCAGTGGAAGTGGTAATAGATTTCCATGGATTTCATCACCAAATTGCCGAGGACCGCGAGGGGTGTCGATGCAATTTGGGTGATCGTCGACCGACTGACGAAGAGCGCGCATTTTCTTGCTATCAGTGAGAGCTCTTCTGTTGAGAGGTTGGCAGAGTTGTATGTGAGGGAGGTGGTATCGCGTCATGGAGTACCGATCTCGATTGTGTCAGATCGAGATGTACGTTTCACTTCCAGGTTCTGGAAGAAGTTCCACGAGGAGTTGGGTACGAGGTTGCATTTCAGTACCGCCTACCACCCTCAGACGGATAGGCAGAGTGAGTGGATGATTCAGACGCTCGAGGACATGCTTCGAGCATGGGTGTTGGACTTCGGAGGAAGTTGGGACACGTACTTGCCTTTGGCTGAGTTTTCCTACAACAACAGCCACCATTCGAGTATTGGCATGCCTCCCTTCGAGTTGTTGTATGGGAGGAGGTGTCGGACTCCCATTTGCTGGGGAGAGGTAGGGCAGCGTGTGATGGGTAGCACTGAGATAGTGCTTCAGACGACAGAGCAGATACAGCAGGTTAGACAGAGGTTACTGACGCCTCAGAGTCGTCAGAAGAGTTATGCGGACCGGCGACGATCCGAGCTGGAGTTCCAAGAGGGGGACTTCGTACTCCTGAAAGTATCTCCTTGGAAAGGAGTGATCCGATTCAGGAAGAGGGGCAAGCTGGGGCCCCGGTACATCGGTCCGTTCAGGGTGACCGCGAGGGTGGGCAGGGTAGCATATCGGTTGGAGCTACCTGCGGAGTTGAGCCAGATTCATGATACCTTCCACGTGTCTCAGTTGAGGAAGTGTATAGCCGACGAGTCGGCGGTGGTACCACTGGAGGATATTCAGGTGGATGCGAGCCTGAATTATGCGGAGAGGCCAATCGCGATCCGGGATCGGAAGATCAAGGTTCTGAGGAACAAGGAGGTGTCACTGGTGCAGGTCCAGTGGCAACATCGGAAAGGGTCCGAGCTGACCTGGGAGCCGGATTTGGAGATGCGGGAGCAACATCCAGAGTTGTTTGCCGAGCAGGACTTCGAGGGCGAAGTCTGATTCTAGTGGGGGGGAATTGTAACATCCGGATTCCCAGGTATCTTATTTTAAGTATTTATATTGAATTTTAGAGAGGGACTCGGCGAGTAGGCGCTCAGACTCGCCGAGTGGGATCGCGCATTTCTGGTCTGATTTAATGAAGGACTCGACGAGTCGATGCGTGGACTCGGAGAGTCCGCGCTGTTAAGTGAAACCCTAATTCTTGGGGCCTGTGCCCTATTTAAAGGCCTTTATAGTCTCCATTGCGGCCACTTCACCCCTGAGAAACCTTAGAGAGAGAGAGAGAGCGTTTGTGGTGCTAAAGGAAGGCTAATTCACCATTTCTTGAGTGTTTTAGCAAAAGAGAAGTGGTTTCCAACAAGAGGAGGTCAAGGGAGCTGTGGATCCAAGGTTTTCAAGCTCAGATCTACACTATTGAGGTATCAAATCGAACTTCCTTTCTGTTTTGGGTTAAGATCTATGATTTAGGGTTTTCTATAACCTTTGATGGCTTGAAGAGTTGAGTTTATGGTCCCTTGCTGGGTTAGACCTTAGATCTGGACCCATAGAGGCCCAGAGAACCTTTCCCATTCTGCTTTATGCTTGTTCATGGAGGATTGGAGACTAGGTTGCCATTTTTAGAGTTATTTCTCCATTTATGACTTGATATGGGTTGCATGCACGTAAAGGTTGCACCTTTACATGACCTTTGAGCACTAGAAGGCCATATCTATAGTTTAGTGAAGCAGATCTGACCTCAGAAGGTCATTTGAGAGTTGTTATGGGAGCAACTCGCCGAGTCCATAAGTAGACTCGACGAGTCGAGTCGGGGTTGCCCCGCGATTCGTGACCGGAGGAACCCGTCGAGTGGAAGAATGACTCGACAAGCCAAGAGAGGCTGAAAGGATTTAGAGGACCCGCATGGACTCGCCGAGTCGCCCATGTGCACTCGACGAGTCGGGTCAAAGTTTGACCGTCAACTTTCGTTGACTTTAAGGTTCTGGTCAAGACTGATTCAGGAGAGTTCAGGGAAGGGTAGAATGGCCTTCTACCCAATCTGAAGAGATGAGATCATGAGAGAATATTGATCGAGAATGTTATTTGAATAATTGGAGGAGGCTAAGTCGGGACGTTGAGCACGAGAGTTTATCCGACTTCATTGAGGTGAGTCTTCTCACTATACTGTACCTGGAAGGGTACCTATGTGTGACCGGAAGGTCTTGTATGCTATGATGTATGTGCTATATGCGGTTATGTGATATGTATATGTTATGTATGTTATGTATGATAAGGACCGGAAGGTCAAGATGATATATATATGTATGTGCTATGTATGTTACGTATGGTAAGGACCGAAAGGTCAGGATGATATGGACCGGAAGGTCAAGAGGATACGGGCCGGAAGGTCGATACAGGTAGAACCGGAAGGTCTACCGGGATTTGGGACGGAAGCCCCTGAGACACATGGATCGGAAGATCCTACAGAGTTATGGCCTGGAAAGGCGTATGTGTGGTATGTGGTATTTTGGGGAACTCACTAAGCATTTATGCTTACAGTTGTTATGATATGTGTTTCAGGTACTAGCGAGGATCGCGGCAAGGCGCCGGCATGATCCGTACACACTTATGGAGTTTATGTTATTGAGATTCTGGGACATGTTTTGTTATGACACAGTGAATACATTATGTTTATGATTATCGTGTGATTGAAAGTATGATTTAAAAATGAAAAATTGTTTTGAAAATACGTCGTCACACACTTGAGGTGTTTACGACCATAGGAAGAGTTCACGGCCAAGAATACTTGACCCTAAGAAGGGTTTGCGGCCTTAACTTGCATCTATGAAGTGTTAATGGTCTCAAATCATGATCTCATGAAGGGTTTACGGCCAAAGGAGGATTTTACGGCCGCAAACTCTTGAAGATCATGCACTATTTGTTGTTTCAAGGATAGGACTCAAGTGTTTCTTATGGATAACTAGATGATAGAAGAGATACTCACACTTTGGAGGCCTTTAGGGAGTTCACGGCCCAAGAACAAGTGTGTGTTCTTGGTGAAAGAGTTGAAGATTTGAAGATCTAAACCAAAAGTGTTGAATTCATGGATGAAATCAAAGGGTTTCACTAGATCATGAAGGATATCAACTAATAAATGGAAGAATCACTTACAATATCAAGAGAAATGGAAGTGTTCTTGATGATACTTGAGAGAGAACTGGGTGTTCTTGACTTGAAGATGTGAGAAATGAAGAATAATGAAGGAACTTGATACTTAAGGGAAGGGGTTCACGGCCAACCTAGAGTTTACAGTCGTAAACTCTAGTTTGCGGTCGTGAACTCATTGTGATGGAGTTTCCGGCTCGATTGCAACACAGCGAACTTAAGTTAACACATCCCTAGACACAATCCTTGAATGTACTAGGCTTAGAACACTCAAACAGACCCTTAACAATGCTAAAAGACAGCAGAAACAAGTCTGACTTTTGATTGAATTGATTGGCTTTACAAGATCGAAATTTCGGGTTGTCACATCATCACCCCGTTAAAGGGAATTTCGTCCCAAAATTAGAGTTTAAGCAAATACAGATAACTAAGGGAAAAGATGAGGATATTTCCGTCTCATTTGATCCTCCCGCTCCCAAGTGAATTCAGGTCCTCGCTTGGCATTCCAGCGAACCTTCACTATCAGGATACGACTTTGCTTCGTTTGCTTGACCTCACGGTCCATGATCTCTACTGGTTCTTCCACGAAGTTGAGGCTCTCATTGATCTCGATTTCGTTGAGTGGGATAACAAGAGTCTCATCGGATAGACACTTTTTCAAGTTCGAAACGTGGAAAGTAGGGTGTACGTTACTAAGTTCTCGAGGTAGTAGAAGTTTGTAAGCGACGGGGCTGATTCGTGCGAGAATCTCAAAAGGCCCTATGTATCTTGGATTTAGCTTCCCATGCTTTCCGAAGCGTATCAAGCCCTTCCAGGGTGAGAACTTCAATAGAACACAGTCACCAACCTGGAATTCCAAAGGTTTCCTTCTCTTGTCAGCGTAGCTTTTCTGTCGGTCTCTAGAGACTTTCAATCGTTCACGAATCTGAACAATCTTCTCTGTCGTTTCCCGAATGATTTCCGGAACCGTGAGAGTGCTGTTAGGGACTTGCCCTTTAGCTAACTGAGTATCACCCACTTCAGCCCAACACATAGGTGATCTGCACTTGCGGCCATAGAGTGCCTCAAATGGTGTAACCTTTATGCTGGTGTGATAGCTGTTATTGTATGAGAATTCGACAAGGGGTAAATGAGTATCCCATGCCTTCCCAAAGTCTATCACGCAGGCTCGCAACATATCTTCTAAAATCTGAATGGTTTTCTCACTCTGTCCGTCTGTCTGTGGATGGTAGGCTGTACTCATGTCCAACCTAGTTCCTAGTGCTTTCTGTAGTGACTGCCAGAACCTTGAGGTGAATCTACTGTCTCTATCAGAGATAATAGATATGGGTACACCATGCATACACAATATTTCTCTAAGGTAAGTTCTGGTTAGTTTCTCCAACTTGTCAGTCTCTTTGATTGGTAGGAAGTGTGCGGACTTGGTCAATCTGTCAACGATTACCCAAATGGTATCAAGTCCACCCGTTGTCTTGGGCAACTTGGTTATGAATTCCATAGTAATCCGCTCCCACTTCCACTCAGGTATCTCTGGTTGTTGTAATAAACCTGAGGGTTTTTGGTATTCGACCTTAACCTTTGCGCAAGTAAGACACTTACTCACGAAGGTAGCAATCTCTGCCTTCATGTTAGGCCACTAATATAGTTTCTTGAGATCCAGATACATCTTATCTGAACCTGGGTAAACGGAATATCGAGTATTGTGTGCTTCGGTCATGACCACGTCTCTAAAACCACCGAGCTTCGGTGTCCAGATCCGATCTATGAGGTATAAGGCTCCGTCACCCTTGCCTTCTAAGTTCTTATCCATCCCTCTCAGGGTTTCACCCGCTACATTTTCAGGTTTTAAGGCTTCCTGTTGAGCCTCCTGAATTTATGTGGACAGATGTGAATTGATTGTTATAGTCAATGATTTGACTCTTCGACCTGAGTACTCCTTCCGACTTAGGGCGTCAGCTACTACGTTGGCTTTACCGGGATGATAATGAATTTCGCATTCGTAGTCATTGAGTAGCTGGACCCACCGTCGTTGTCTCATGTTGAGCTCTTTCTGGTCGAATATATGTTGAAGGCTTTTGTGGTCTGTAAAGATAGTGCTTTTCGTACCATACAGGTAGTGTCTCCAGATCTTCAGAGCAAATACCACTGCTCCTAACTCAAGATCATGTGTGGTGTAATTGACTTCGTGTGTCTTTAGCTGCCATGAGGCATAGGCGATAACCTTTCCTCGTTGCATAAGAACACATCCAAGTCCTTGGTTGGATGCATCGCAATACACTACGAAATCTTCTATCCCTTGTGGGAGGGATAATATCGGTGCGGTGCACAAGGCTCGCTTCAGTGTTTGGAACGCCTTCTCTTGTTTCTCTTCCCAGGCAAAGGTCACACCTTTTTGGGTCAATGTTGTAAGTGGCTTCGCGATCCTTGAGAAGTTCTGAATAAACCTACGATAGTATCCAGCGAGGCCTAAGAATTGACCAATCTCGGTAGGCGTTCTTGGTGCTGACTAGTTCTCAATGGCTTTGTTTTTGGAAGGGTCCACGTGAATACCCTCGTCGCTAACCACGTGACCTAAATATTCGACTCTTTGAATCCAAAATTCACATTTAGAGAACTTCGCGTAAAGTTTCTCTGCTCGAAGTGTTTCTAGAATCTGACGCAAGTGTTGACTATGTTCCTCCTTACTACGAGAATAGATAAGTATGTCATCGATGAATACTATCACGAACTTATCTAAGTAAGGACGACACATCCGATTCATTAAGTCCATGAATACCGCCGGTGCATTAGTTAATCCGAAGTGCATCACTACGAACTCGTAGTGACCATATCGAGTTCGGAAGGCTGTCTTGGGAACATCCTCCTCTAACACTCGCAATTGATGGTACCCGGATCGTAAGTCAATTTTCAAAAATTAGTTTGCTCCTTGTAGTTGATCAAATAAGTCGTCTATGCGAGGTAGTGGGTAACGATTCTTAACGGTAAGCTTGTTCAGTTCTCGATAGTCGATGCACATACGAAACAATCCGTCTTTCTTCTTCACGAACAAGACCAGTGCTCCCCATGGTGAGAAGCTTGGTCTTATAAATCCCTTACTGAGAAGTTCGTTAATGTCACACCCCCAAACTAGAACGGCGGAAACGTTCGGGGGCGGAGGACGTCATGTCAAGTATCATAACAAATGAATAGTAAAGAAAGTACACACCCCCATAATATAAATATATTTGAAAAGTTTACATGATTGTATGTGTTACATGTTTGCAAAAGAAATCAAATACATAAACATCTTTCAAAAGAAGTAATTAACGTCGGAGCGTTAATCCCAAAAGTTGGTTTCCAAACCTGCTTAGCGGTTCCCTGAGAATACAAGTTATTTCAAAGAAAAAGTGTCAACATTTAAGTTGGTGAGTTCATAAGCGGTTTTGAGAAAATGTATGCCATTCCAAAGTTCGTGCGTTTTCCAAGAAAATCCCTTATTTTCTTATAAAAGTATGAAATGCATATGAATGTTCGTGTTGTGAATTGTAAATAGTTGCACCAGGAAAATCCCTTATTTTCCTATTAGTTGATTGTTTTAGATACAGGAAAATCCCTTATTTTCCTAAAGTACAGGCAGTCTCTAAGACCGAAAATCACAAGCAACCGACGTGCTTAAAAGTTGAGGCATAGTTTTATATAATAAAGCTATAAGAAGATCGCACTTGTTAGATGAAGAATAGTTTTAATAGCTACTCGTTCATAAAATCAGAATACCCTAATAATTGTCTATCCGACGAGTTATATAACCATACTAAACATAATATGTTTGTGGCAACGGTCTTCAGGCGTCGTATCGTTTACGCCAAACTGTCACCCAAAGGACTGTAGCTAACAGTCAGGGCGCGGGATCATGACTTCCCGTATAGATCTATACACATTTGACACGCTCTCCTAACAGGAGACTCTAGTTATAATAGACAGGACTTTAAGTTGTACCTTTTCGCAAAAAGGTAGCATTGAAGATGTAATCGTCTCACGGATTCTCAACTAAGTCTGTATTAAAGTGATAGTTTTGTATGTAATGTTTATTCTCTTTCACAATGTTTGACAAAGCATAACTCATAAGTTCTTTGAATGCATAAAATGGTTTAACAAAGATGGTTACCCTTGATATGATGTAGTATGTAAACGTATAAATAAAACATATTTCTATTTATAAAACATATTGTATCCCAAGAGGGTAAAGTTGTGTTGTGAGGTGTTTTGCATGATAACAACTTCATATGATAGTTAAAACAACAGTATGAAAAGTATAGCAAAAGATCGATGTTTTACACGATTTTAGCCGTGTGTTTACTTGTATTCCCCCCCTTAAAAGTGTTTAAAAGCGGTTAAAAACATATTTAAAGTGTGTTTGTAGGGGTATGAACTCACTTGATTGAAGTGGTTGTTTTGAAGTAGTCAAGAGAAGAATCGAGCAGAACTTCGACAGGAAAAACTTGAAAACGCGGGAAAATCTCGGGATTCTCGGGACTCTCGGGAGTGTAGAACTTTCTTCGGGACTTGAGTGTGAAAACCGGGGTGTCGGGATGGCTTCGAGTGGAAAAACGCAGAGCTTCGGCGCGAGAAAGAAGAGAACTGAACAATGAAACCCGGAACCCTTGAGTTCTATTTATAGGGGCTTATTTTGTGTGCCACGTCGTGGCAAAGGGTGTGCCACGTCGTGGTGAGTCATCTTATCCTCT
Organism: Lactuca virosa; assembly: GCF_052849685.1. Lineage (NCBI taxonomy): Eukaryota > Viridiplantae > Streptophyta > Magnoliopsida > Asterales > Asteraceae > Lactuca > Lactuca virosa. Next base: position 57,810,932 of record NC_136434.1, read on the forward strand.
TACATTGATTGGACGCCCTCAGTCACTTGCCGGGTCGCGGCCAACTGTGCCACGTCGTGGCAGACCTGACAGCCTCGAATTTTGGGCCTCGAACTTGTAAAATCCGTAACTTTCGCGTACGAGCTCCGTTTTCGACGTTATTTATATACACACGTAGGTGAGAATATACTCTACAACTCTCGTTTAGACTTCGTCGGCAAATTTTGATTTTATTTTTAATTATTTATTTTTAATAGGCCTGGACACAAATCCATAACTTCTTCGTCTGATGTCCGTTTTCGTCAGACTTTTTACCGTTGTAATACCATTGATGAGATCTTCGATTCTCGTTTAGGTCATGTTGGCAAAAAGTCGCTCGATCTCGATTTCGATTTTTTAGCTGTCTACTGCTAGGTCAGAAACTTCGAAAAATCATAACTTCCTCATACGAAGTCAGATTGGGGCGTTCTTTTTGTGTATGTTCACGGTTTAATGATATCTATGACTTTCATTTATATACCTAAGGCTAAAAAGTATTTTATCGGGATTTCGTATTATACGTTTAACAGTGTTTTACCGGTATTGTCGCGGATCTTCGATTGGTCATAACTTCTTCGTTATAACTCGGATTTTAGTGTTCTTTATATTTTTGGAAACCTCGTTACGATATATATACTACTTGGTATATCCTAATTATTGTTTTATAAAAGTTAAATTTTGACCCTAATTTCGCTGGTGTTACAGTTAAGTTGACTTGAAAGTTCCTGCATCTCTGCTAGAGCTAGACGGTGTGGCGATTTAGCTACTGGGGTAGCTCCTGGAGTTAAGTCGATTCGGAACTCGACTTGACGTTGCGACGGTAATCCTGGCAGTTCTTCTGGAAAGATGTCGGGAAAGTCGCAGACTTCTGTAATGTTCTGTATGTCTTTCACTTCTTGTCTCGCATCAACCACGTGAGCAAGGAATGCATGATATTCCTTTCGTAAGTACTTCTGACTTGAATACTCGAGATGATGTGAAGGTTCGTACCTGGTTTGTCGCCGTAGATAACTAGGGTTTCGTTGTTTGAGAGGTTAAGACGAACGGCTTTCTCAAAGCACATGATGTCGGCGCGATGTAGACTCAACCAATCCATGCCGATAATGACGTTGAAACTTTTAATTGAGACCGGCATAAGGTCGATTTGGAACGAACAATTATCTAATGTAAGAATACATCCTATGTAAATACAACTAGTGCTCTCCATTTTCCCATTAACCATTTCTACTGTGAACTTTTCTTTCAGTGCTTGTGGTTGTTGTGCAAGTAAGTGTGCAAAATTTTGGTTCACGAAACTCCTCTCTGCTCCACTATCGAATAGTATGCATGCATATGAGTTATCGAGGAGAAACGTACCAGTGACCACTGTAGGGTCTGCTACCGCTTCCTTGTGGCCTATTGCCAAAATCCTTCCCACTTCGCCAGCATTTCCTGCCTTCGGGCAGTTCCTGTTGTTGTGGCCAACCTCGCCACATCCGTAGCAAGCCTGGACCACTCCAATGTCGGGGACCTGGGTGATTGGCCTAGCCGGGGATTTACAGAAACGGACAATATGCCCCTTCCTGTTGCATTTTGCACACTGCATTTCCCTGCAGGGTCCGTTGTGGTGGAAGCTGCACTTGTTGCACTTTGGCAGTCTCCCAGCATACGGCTTCGCCGGCGCTGTGGCAGAAGGTACTATCGCGGCATGAACCGCCACAATTTGCTGCTTCTTGGCAGAGTTCTGTGCGGCGTTGCTTTTCTTCTTGTCCCAAAACTTCCGCTTGTTGTCGGCGGTTTTGGATGGTTCTGGGACAGTACTGGTTGTTATGGTTGTTGGTGTGCGGACTCCATGATCGATGAGTCGCTGTGCCAATCGGTTGGCACTGTCGAAGGTAGTGGGGTTTGAAGATAAAACATTTCCCTGAAATGGAGGCACCTGCCCCCAAATATACCTCTCGACCTTCTTTCCCTTAGTAAGGACCATACTTGGACATAGAGCCACCAGATCACTAAACCTGGCTGTGTAGGCTACTATGTCGGAGCCCTTCATGGTTAGGCTCTAGAGTTCCTGTTCAAGTTTCTAAACTTCGCCCCTCGGGCAGTACTCTTCAATCCTAAGCTCCTTCAGAGCTTCCCATCCCATTGCATTAGCCAGTATCAGTGTAAGTGACTTAACATGGCTATTCCACCATGTTAGGGCTCTATCTGAGAAGGTGCAGGCAGCAAATTTTACTTTGCTTCCTTCCGTACAGGAGCAGATCTCAAAGATCGACTCTGTCTTTTCGAACCATTGCGACAGAGCAATGATCCCACCGCTGCCGTTGAAGACTCTGGGTTTGCAGTTGGTGAAGTCCTTATAGGAACACTCTCTAGAGTGCACGGGAACATCACCTTGGGTAGAATGTACCGCTGTTCCACTCCCGCTAGTACCGCTAGCACTGAATTGAGCTAGAGCTGCTGCAACAGCCGCAGCCACTGCAGCTTGAAGAGCTGCTGGATCAAATTGTGGAGGAGGTAGTGGTGGTTGAGTTGGAGTTATCGGGGGATTGCGTCTTGTTGATCTACGTGGAGGCATCTTTAAGCTATAAGTTTACAAAAATGGAGATAATGATAAGAATTCAATAGCGAGGAAGATGAAAGTGATCCATGAACTAAATCACCATAGTTCAACAATTTGATGAGAGTGTGATTTCGATAGGGTCTTAACAATAGAAGGATGAAAGTATTTGGACAAAGATTTCCCCAGGAGATTAGATGTCTGTCAAAATCATTGGTATTAAAGATGTGATAAGTTCGGGAAAATGACCTTGAAGTAGGTCTTACATCATACGAGAAATGAGAAAATTTTGATAGCACGAAGACCTAGTGGAACAGTACTTGCAGTACAGGAATATTTACAGGGAAAAGTGCTACTTAGAGCATATATAAGAAGGCTATTCCTTAAACCAAAAGAAAGGATGAGTAGAGCATCTCCTACTAGCGACGGTCACCCCTCGGATGAACCCTTAATTCGCCAGCTGACGCTCCACATCAAGTAGGTGTCTTTCATACACTATTTGGCGTGCTCGGAACTCTATGACTTCAGCTCGAGTTTCAGCTAGATCTTGCTGCAGAGTCTCATTGTCTCTCATAGCTCTCCCATGAGCAAGTTCAAGATTGCGAATACTATCCGTATTGGCATTTGTGTCCGCATCGAGCTCAATGGCTGTTATTCCAAGTTCAACATTGCGAGCCACTCGGCTAACCAAGATGGGAAGAATTCTGTCTGCAGATCCTCCCTCACTTAGGTTGTAAAAGCTTCGATCTCTGTTGTAGGGTAAAGGTTGACCTTGCTCACGGCTGCACCTAACCAAGTTCTCAGCCCACACAGGCGCCAGGCCTTGAAAAGCTGGACGAGGGTTAGGATTTGGGATTGGAGCCACTAGGGGTAGATTCTCGACTTCTGGCTTGGAGTCAGAATCCTCTGGGAAATTTTCTGCAAAGTCATCATCTAAGGGAATTTCATGATTCTCTTCTGGCTCTGCATCGAGCCCTCCTCCATTCTGTTGGTCGGGAAAGTAAGGGTCGCCGGGGAGATGGAATCCATCCATGTTATCTACACGAGAATAGGGGTACAAGAAATATTTAACAATTCTAAATATAAAGCGATAAACAATTACAATTTTCTATAAGAGAAACCTACAGATGACTAATAAAGTAATTCTACTTAATATGACTCTTACTGGTTCCTTCTATGAGGACATAATGCATACCAATTATATACCACTTGGGTCGAATAGACATTCAAATAAATAATCCTACTCTAAGTCCACATCCAAGCAAGGAAAAGGAAATAAAGCTTAGACCACACATTCTCAATCTATGAAACCTAATTATTTATAACCGTAATCCATGCACTTAGTACTCATAGAACTATCAGAAAAAGTCTTATGTTCTCATGTAGTTTGTTCTCTGAATGAATAGTACCTAAAATACTCCTATAATATTTTACTTTATGTTCCGTTCTAACGTTCTTCTGTATGTAGTATGTATAGTTTGGTAAGTTTTAGACCTGTCGCAACACCACTATCATTCCCAAACACATGTTCATCATATCTCAAATAAATATAGTTGATCAGGCTATATTGATCCCATATATGATTACATAACTGCCCAGGTTTGACTGTAATGTCCAACATCTAATTACTTTTGTTCTGTTCTAGTATGACACTGTTCTGTAGTAAGTATGTAGGTATGTATACTTTAGTAAAATATTTTATTATTTTAAAAGTATAAAATCTTGGTCAGAGTGTTTTAATCCCGATGTGTTTATAGTTGTATATCTTTTATGGGTTGATATACTCAATTCACTATAAACAAAGCTCTGATACCAATCTGTCACACCCCAAAACCTGAACGGCGGAAACGTTTGGGGGCGGAGGACGTCATGTACAGTATCATAACAGTGCAAAATAGTAAAACAAGCAACAACATCATCCATTGCATTAATAATATAGTTAATACAAGTGTGTTCTGTGTAAAGTTGTAAGACACCAAAAACATGTAATCAAAATAAAGACGGGTCTTGAATATGCTCCGTCTTCTCAAAACCTGGTCATCTGTACCTGTCTACTGTCGACCTGAGAATACAAGTTATTTTGAAAGCGTAGATCAGCATTTAAGCTGGTGAGTTCATAAGTATTTTAGTGTCAAAGTTTGTATTGATTTGATGAAAGATGTTTGTAAAGTCTTGTAAAAATGTTTGAAATGTTTGAATCCTTTCCAGAAAATCCTACATTTTCTACTATGAATGAAATGTAGTCTACTCTCCAAGACCGTACTGTTTGTGTACTTTGTTTCTCTTAAAGATGATGTAAAGTGTATGTTTGTACTTGAAATAGAATGAAATGTGTGTTTTCCCAAGTTTATGACTATCTTTTCTAGAAAATAGTTTGCATTACCTTTTATGTGAGAATATCACTATATGAATGTAATGGGAAAATGAAAGTGTATTGTAATGTTGTATAAAATAACTACTGAAGCACTAACTACCTTAAAACCAGTTTGTTGATTAAGGTTAAGATGTGATGTGTATATAACCATACTAATTGACGAGTGTTTAACACGACGACCTGCTGGCGCCGAAACAGATGTGACATTTGTCACCCCTTGGCTTGTCTGCTGGTACTGTAGCTAACAGTGGGATGTAGGATTGTCAGTCCCATATAGATCTATACACACAATGCCCGCTCTCCCTCCAGGAAACTCTGGTTATAAAATGCAACATAACAAGTGTATTACTATGCCGTGAAGCAGTCTCACATTTATGTTATCTTGTTCTTGTTATTGTGTGTTCCTTTCTGTTCTTGTTATTGTATGTTTGAACTGACTCATGTATGAACTGATTTATGTAAGTTTCAATGTTCTAGAAATAGTAATTAGTAATTCTCTAAATTATACCTATTATAGTTTACTAGTAAGCTTTTTAATTGATTGACTGATCATGTATGTACACCCAAAGGTATTGAACTGATTGATAGGACTTTTATATCTACATACATATACATAACATATAACTAATATTTAAACGACATTCGGACAAACAACCGATACCCTAAGTCCACATCCAAACAAGGAAAAGGAAATAAAGCGAGTTGTCAGTCCTAAGCCTTTTAAACATTATTTATATAACTATATCTATATACACATGATTTTGACAATATATATAAGTTTAAAAGGAGTTTTGTAAAACATTTAAAGAGTTTAACTATTTGAATAAATATTGATGACTTGATGCCAGTTTATAAAGTGATTTGAAACAGTTTGTTTTGATAACACAATTTGAAGTATAAGAAATCCTCTGTTTGATAGTTATAAATCACATGTGATTTATTATATAACTGTAATGTTTTCTACTTGTATCCCCCCCCATAAAAGCATTTAAAACCATTAAAAGAGTAAGTTAAGGGGTATGAACTCACCTGTAGTGAGTGATTCGAATGAAAGGGAAACATCCTTAGGAACTAGGAATCACTCACAATGGAGTGTATCAATCACATATGATTGAATAATGGGAGTTCACGGCCACACTTGAGGTGTTTACGACCATATGAAGAGTTCACGGCTAAGAATACTTGACCCTAAGATGGGTTTGTGACCTTAACTTGCATCTATGAAGTGTTCATGGTCTCAAATCATGATCTCATGAAGGGTTTACGGCCAAAGGAGGAGTTTACGGTCGTAAACTCTTGAAGATCATGCACTAATTGTTGTTTCAAGGCTAGGACTCAAGTGTTTCTTATAGATAACTAGATGATAGAAGAGATACTCACACTTTGGAGGCCTTTAGGGAGTTCACGGCCCAAGAACAAGTGTGTGTTCTTGGTGTTCTTGGTGAAAGAGTTGAAGATTTGAAGATCTAAACCAAAAGTGTTGAATTCATGGATGAAATCAAAGGGTTTCACTAGATCATGAAGGATATCAACTAATAAATGGAAGAATCACTTACAATATCAAGAGAAATGGAAGTGTTCTTGATGATACTTGAGAGAGAACTGGGTGTTCTTGACTTAAAGATGTGAGAAATGAAGAATAATGAAGGAACCTGATACTTAAGGGAAGGGGTTCATGGCCAACCTAGAGTTTACGGCCGTAAACTCTAGTTTGCGGCCGTGAACTCCTTGTGATGGAGTTTCCGGCTCGATTGAAACACAACGAACTTAAGTTAACACATCCCTACACACAATCCTTGAATGTACTAGGCTTAGAACACTCAAACAGACCCTTAACAATGCTAAAAGACAAAAAAACAAGTCTGACTTTTGATTGAATTGATTGGCTTTACAAGATAGAAATTTCGGGTTCTCACATATCACGTCCTAATTTCCTATTCTGCATAAATACCATAAAATGTAATATATATATATATATATATATATATATATATATATATATATATATATATAGATATAGACACACACACACACACATAAAAATAAACATACAAATTCTGATGAACCATTAAAAAAAACTTACCAAATCAGAAACAACCTTCAAATGAGAAGCGAAGCCAACGCTATGTGTAGGTTGTGGTATTCCATCAGCCACCCCATTACGCTTATTGATCTTGTTCTAATAAGATTTTTGCGTGTATTCATCTATATTCCATTTTGATTGCCATGAGTTCCAGACTTTTACTGTGATATGAGGTGGTTTCCTGCCAGTTTGGTTTCTTTTTATGTTCCGAATGTTGTAGAGATATTGGCTATAACTTTGTACTGCTTTACTTTCCTAAGCTTTCCTCACTTGTGTGTTTTTTGGTTCATTCCAATAACAATTTTTCTACACATAAAATATATACGTAATTTTAAATGTAAATATTTACCAAATAATAATTGAAAACATATAATTAATTACCTTAAACTCCTCATAATATAATTCATGCATTTCGTTGCTTACTTTTCCCTAAGTGTACCCTTCTGCATCTACTCTTTGGAGAAATGATTTACTAATATAGTTAGCATAAGGTCCTGATGGTAGTAGCCTGCATATAATATGATAGTTTTAGTTTTGAATGCATATATATGTGTAGAACAAAAGGTTATATATTGAAAAACTTGTTTAAGGTATGGTTGGTAACTCAAGATTTTTTCCAAACATCAATATTTAAACGTCCATCTGGTCCATAAGCACAAGAATTGTTTTGACCGCCTACAGTTTCCACAACAGATCCATTAACATTTGTTGTGGATGTAGTTACGTTTGTTAGTGTTAGTGATATGGTAGATTCTGGGGTATGTGTTGGGATAGATGTATCTATTGAGGATATGGTAGTTGGTTTAGGTAAGGAGGATGTGGTAGTTACTGTAGGTGCTGATGATACCGGTGTCGACGAAGGTGTTGAGGTTATGGTAGTCGATGAAGTTTTTGATGATGTGGTAGTCAATGTCGGTGCTGAGGATGGTGTCGATGATGTAGGTGCTGAAATTTTGGTTGTAGATGTAGGTGCTGAAGATGGTGTCGATGATCTAGGTGCTGAATTTTTGGTTGTAGATGTAGGTGCTTAGGATGGGGTCGATGATGTAGGTGCTAAATTTTTTTTGTTGTAGATGGATTTGTTAAGGATGTGGTAGTGATCGATGTAGGTGCTGATGATGGTGTATTGGTTGTGGTCGTTGTTTTTGAGAAATTGACATCTTCATCAAGTAAATGTTTGCTTAAGAATCTTGAAGTTGAAGTCCTGTTGCGGCTCAAAACCTAAGGTGCAATGAATCTTTTTGACTTAACATCGGATCCTCCTTTTAATTTTAGGTTCGACAACTTTCCTAATTATATGTAAAAAATGTATTCAATACCAATTTATTGAAGATGATAAAATCATGATGATTAGAGAACAAGAAACGATGATCACAACAATGGTAAATAAAAATATATATTTTAGATGAATGATCAGCATGATCTTATCATCTTCAATATATTGGTATTGACTACTTTTTTTTACATGGAATCAAGAAAGATGTCGAACTTGAAATCAAAAGGAGCATCCGTTGTTAAGTCAAAAGGATTCATTGCACCTCAGGTTTTGAACCACAATAGGACTTCAACTGCAAGATTTTTAAGAAAACATTACTTGATGAAGATGTCGACTTCTCAAAATCATCGACCACATCCAATGCACCTACATCTACTACCAAAACCTCTAAACCTAAATCATCGACACCATCCTCAACACCTACATTGATCACTACCATATCCTCAACAACTCCATCTACAACAAAAAATTCAGCACCTACTTTATCGATGCCATCCTCAGTACCTACATCTACAACCAAAAATTCAGCACCTACATCATCGACACCATCCTCAACACCTAAATCTACAACCAAAATTTCAGTACCTACATCAACGACACCATCCTACATCATCGACACCACCCTCAACACCGACATCGACTACCAAATCATCAACACCTTCATCAACTACCACAACCTCAACACCTTCATCGACACCGGTATCATCAACACCTACAGTAACTTCCACATACTCCTTACCTAAACCAACCACCACATCCTCAACGAATACATCTATACCAACACATACCCCAAAACATACCCCATCACCAAACCAACAACCACAACTACATCCACTATAATTGCTGGATCTGTTGTAGAAACTATATGCGGTCAAAACAATTCCTCTTCTCATGGAGCAAATGAGCGTTTAAATATTGATGTTTGGAAAAAAATCGCGAGTTACCAATCATACCTTACACAAGTTTTTTTCAATATATAACCTTTTGGTCTACACCTACATATGAATTTAAAACTAAAACTATCATATTATTTGCAGGCTACTGTCACCAGAACTTTTTGCTAACTATATTAGTAAATGCTTTCTTCAAGGAGTAGATGCAGAAGGGTACACTTGGAGAAAAGTAAGCAACGGAATGCATGAATTATATTGGGAGGAGTTCAAGGTAGTTAATTATATGTTTTAAATTATTCGTTGGTAAGTTTTATTAATGGTTCATCAGAATTTGTATGTTTATGTTTATGTGTATATATATTTTACATTTTATGGTATTTATGCAAAAGAGGAAATTAGGACGTGATTCACCACAATGAATTATTCTTGTATACAAATACGAGGAATCACGATGGAGTCGCATTTACAAATGAAAAAGGTAGAAAAATTCATTTAACATTTATTTTAGTGCAAAGTTTTATATTGTAGACTTCATGTTATTCATAATTTTGATATCTTTTTAAATTATTATTATTTTGTAAGCGACCTTTATAGAAGAAAGGGAAGAGTTGGAAGATGTAGGTGAAGAAGTTGAGGATGACCTAATATTTTATGACATTGTTGGTAGTCATGACAACAAAAAAAGATTTTATGGATTTGGCTCATATGCAAAGCCGGTTCCTATGATTAACGGTACAACGGTAGTATCTAATTACATTTCAGAAAAAAAAATGTTGAACTGGAAGAATAGATGGAGCTTGTTAATCAACAAAAAGAGAAAAATGAAGAACTTAAGGAGATAATGAATGCCAAATATGACCAACACAATATAAGAATATTAGTGTTTTTCAACAACTACAAAACTAGTAGATCATAAAGTGTTAATTTGTTTATTGCAAAATATTTATTTTAGATTAGCCACTTTTCATTTTCGATGTAATAAATATTTATTTTTTTGTTTATAAATAATATTTTATTTTTTGTTATTTTTGTTTTTATATATTAGTACAAAAAATTTGGATTTAATTTGTAAATTAATTTTCCATTCGTAGATATCTAGGTTTGCAACGAAAATATTCCTACGTAATTTGCTATGAAATATAATATAAAATATAGACCACCGATTTTGCTAGGGATTCATCACCACAAATTTAGTTAGAGATTCATCACCATGGATTTTCCTAGGGATTCATCACAACAAATTTAGCTAGGGATTATTCATCACAGATTTTGCTAGGGATTAATCACCATGGATTTTGCTAGACATTCATCACCACGGAATTTGCTATAGATCTCCACTATAATGGAATTTGTGATGGAAGAACTAATACCGATTTCACAATGGAATACTACTACGAAATACCATCTACAACGGATTTTATTTCGTTGTCACATTTGCGACGAAATTATTGTTTTCGTTGCAAACCCTAGCTACGAGGTTTTTAGGAACGAAAATGAGTAGTATATTGGGCGTACAAGTCTATATGCACAACGTACAAGCCAAACAGCCTGTACGCTTAGCGTATAGCTGAGTACGCCCTGCGTACTCAGTCAGATTGGATTTCGTAATTTTGGGCCTCGGGTTGGGCCAATTCTTGGACTAAGTTGCTATGGGCCTTCGTGGGCCAATTGGGAACAAGTTTATGGACTAAGGAAATTATTGTGCTTTAGGATAAGGCCCATTGGAAAGGCTTGGGCCCAATTTGGAAAATTAGGCCATAAGTGGGCCATAATTGGGCCTTGATGATTATGAGATATTGGACCATTGGAATGCCAAGTGTTTGGACTAGAAAAAATGGTTGGGCCTTAAGGTAAGACCATGTAGAGGTTTTGGGCCCAATTTGGATAATTGGGCCATATGTTTGGCCTTGGTTGATTATTTGGCTTTTAGGCCTTCAGAGTGTGAGTTTGGGCCCTGGTTTTGAACCAAGCTAGGTTAGGGGGGGTAAAATGGTCCTTTTACCCCAAGTGTGGATTTATGGTTATGCATTGAAACCCAAATGGTTAATTGGGTGTTGTTTTGATATGGACAGTTCGAGAGTCTGTCATCCAGCAGCTAGAGTTTTACCCGCTGGACTTCGGCAGTGTGAGGTGAGTCTCCTCACCATACCAATGGGTCTAAAGCACCAATGCTGACCCATTTATCTAGTTGTGATGATTATTGCGGATGTGCTATCGATAAATTATGCATTTATGTGAAGACCATGCAGGGGTTCCCATGGCATCCGGTGTAAGACCTTGGAGGGTTTCCAAGGCATCCTTAGTTAAGACCATGTGGGGGTTCACATGGCAGTGGGCTAAGACCATGTGGGGGTTCCCATGGCACCCGGTGTAAGACCTTGGAGGGTTTCCAGGGCATCCTTATATGTTTGTATGTATGGTTTATATGGTTTGTATGACATTTCTTCTAATTATTTAAGACCATGTGGGGGTTCCTATGATAGTGGGCTAAGACCATGTGGGGGTTCCCATGGCACCCGGTGTAAGACCTTGCAAGGTTTCCATGACATCCTTATATGTTTATATGCATGGCTTATGTGATTGATATGGTTTATGTGATTATGTGGATTGTATGGGGTATGTTATGGGGAACTCACTAAGCTTCGTGCTTGCAGTTTTGTTTATGGTTTCAGGTATCATCGGTTTGGAAATGAAGGGTCCGGCTTGATCGCATCGCACACACCCATGTTTTCCGCATTATGTGATTTTGGGATGAAACTCTGATAAATGTTTTAATTAAGAAATGTTTTTGAATGGTTGGATTAAGTAACATTTGTGTTTGACTATAATGAAAAATGAAATTTTTACCCTTGATTTTTTGGGTCGTTACAGTTTAATGGGGCTAACAACTCAATAAATGATCGTTAATATTCATGAACCGACCCGAGTTGATTTAGGGATAGCCATTGTTCGTAAAGCGTACATGCGTTCACTGGATAACACTGCCGAAGCAAGAGCAATTTCATCTCTCTCCACCGTGTAATAATACATAGGTCGTCGTTTGTGTTTCCAAGGAACGCATGGAGCGCATCTCACTCCTCTCCTTCCAAGGACACTACTGCCGCATCCGCCTTGTCTGTTTATAATAACTTATAAAAGTTAAAGAACCATTATGCTCTTAAGATCCAATCATCCGTGTTTTCTCCATCAATTAGGGGCATATCTAACTTTCAAAATCACCAACTGGTTCCATCGCCATAGTCATCTCCTCCAGAGCCACCACCCCTACTAGAGCCACCACCGCTCTTCGGGGTTCCTTTTTGGAGTATCGTCTTCTATTCTGATGAAGCTTCTGGACTCATATATAGTAGTTGTAATGGTTTATGTTGCTATCTTATTGCTATTTGTTTCAACTTTTTGGTAAGTTCTTCCATTTAAAATCTGAGTTTGGAGTTAAGCTTTCAAATTATCTTGTAAGCTTGCCATTGTTTCCTTCTTGGATTCAATTTCTTCTTCCAGAACCTCCACCCTAACCCCTACTGTATGGCAGGACCATTTTTCTCTCCATGGAAGGACGTGCTTTGATACCACTTTGTAATGAACTAAGATAGAAGAAATTCTTATAGATTTAAGATAGTTTGTATTGCCTTTTTGGAATAATTACCAAATGAAAATAGAGGTGTGATTGAAATAATAAGGAAAATAAGATGGTATTAGCACTTCGTGAAGCTAATGATGTCCCAAATGAAAGAAACTTTTAATATTCTCCAATGATACTCTCGAGGTCCTTTTGCTATCCTTTATACTCGGTGATGATGGCTTCTGCACTAATTACCATTTTGTCCCTATTCTGTCCCCACGATTGCTGCTACCTGATGGTTGGTTGTGGTCCCCTCCTTAACATGTCCATTTTGTTGTTTTCTCCTCCTATACATGAATTGAATTGGTGAGTGCACCAAATTGAGCAACACATTGAACATAAGTCAATTTTACAAGTAAAGCACATTTTCCTTAATTTCCACACTTGGATTTGAGGTATTAAATCGCCACATCATTAGCTCAAACATTGTTTTTCGTAATAGTACATACATCATTTATCCCACACCTAAAAAGACACATTTATGTGGTTTTTACCATGTTTTTTCGTAATAGTACACATTTATCTGAACTTCTATTCATGAATAGAAAAACGTCTGTGCTTTGTTTGATGGAAATATTGGAAGGATTTGTCTAACAATCGACACTTGAACTTCTATTCAAAGAATAAACTACATGCGCCTTATGGCTCATGTCATAGACAATGATTGGAACTCAAAGAAAAAATTGATAATTTTTTTGTCCCATAAGTTATAAGGGGAAATATATCGGTAAAGCCATTAAAATGTGTTTGCATGGATGGGGTATAATTGATGCTTTTACTATTATGGTGAAAATTGCTAGTGCTAATGATGTGGAAGTTGAATACTTGAAATTCTAAGTTTGAAAATTAGGGGATGATGATTTAAAAGTATAATCAAATAATATTGGATGTGTTTCACAAATTATGAATTTAAATGTCCAAGATGGTTTGAGTCGCTTCGAAACATCTGTTGGTGTGTGTTTTAAGATGCATGTTGATTGTGTTTGAATGTACTTGTCAATCTCTAATTAGATTTAAGCATTATGTCAAGATTTAAAAAACTGTGAAAGTACCAAAAGTTTGGTTTTAGATATCTCTATGAGATGGAATTCTACTTATTTCATGTTAGAAACGACTCAACCTAACCTTAACCTTATAACCGAACAATTTATAGGTATGATTGCGAGGTATGCCACATAGGGACTATTTAAAAAAATGGGGTGCATACATATCACGCAGGTGTTAGGAAATGACATCCTTAAACATTATCATGACCTTACTATAAATGTTTCTAGTACACGTATTATGTAACGTTACACACTTTTTTGAATGACATCACTACTAATTCTTTGGTTTTGAAGAAATTCTTCAATCACGTAGATGATATTGATCTTCTTGACATAGACAATTAATGAAAGCTTAATTTGTGTTCTTTTATGAGTTTTCAAAGATGATTTTAGATAATATATTAAAATCGGTGTTTGTTGATGTAGTTGATTCACAAGATTTGTTGTTTACATAGTTGCAATCTACACTTGAGAGTTGGAAATTGGGATATTGGACTTTTGGCACTTAAAGTTAATACATGGGACAAAATATTTGATCGCAATTTGACTTGATGCAAATTTGGGTTAATTCATTTTTTTAGGTTGTTTTATTAGTTGAATACTTGAACTTGGTTGGTTTGTTATATATTTCGCTAAACGTATTCGAACCCGCGTCAATGGAGCACGGGGTTTTCGCTAGTTAGATATTAAACCCTAACTTTTACAAAAAAAAAGGACATTAAGTGAAGAAAATTGTAGTGAAAGAAAACGAAAGAGATTTTAAAATAATCGTCGATATTGTTCTTTTTACATTAAAAACTATTTTTTTATTTAAAAAATGTTATATTAAACGATATATTTATTTTAAAAGAAAATTATAAACCTACTAAAAAAAATTTTATCTTTGCAATTTAATATTTTATTGCAAATATTTGATTAGTTATTACGATTTCGAATTATATATAGTCTTTTTCTTTCTCAACCGTGGTTTCAACATGTTTAAATCTAACTCATTATAATTTAATCCAATACATCAATTCACATTACCACTAGTTTAAGGTTTCAAACCTTAACTTCACACAAATAGATTTCACCACTAAAATCACACATCAAGCTTGTTCAAAGCTTTTAAACACTACCAATGACATCAATTAACAAGCTTTTTAAGAGTGATCATTCATATCTAATTCAATTCCGGTAATCACCATTAAAGCCCTAAGAGCTTAAAGATGAACGATATAATTACCTCATAAGCTTTTGATGGCTAATCTAAACCACAAGCACCCCATACCACTACTTGATCCTTCTTCCTTCTCCAAATCACTAGAGCTTGGCATATGAGGGGTTTGAGGTTGCTAATAACGAGAATGAAAGGCTTAACAACCTTTAATCTGATATGACAACGTGTCATGGTGGTCTATTTATCGTGCCACAGTGACCAATTGACTCGCGGTCAATGGCAACCTACTTTACACCACCGTGTCGTGGCGAACATCTTTCCGCGCCGCGGTCGCCTGGAGATCAGCAAGTATATTGCTGATTCCATTCCAACTTTAGGGACAACTTTTCCCCCAACTTTTAACACACATAACTTCTTTGTTTCTAACCCGTTTTCGATTTTCTTTATATCCACACGAAGGTGGGAACATACTCTACAATTCTGTTTAGTCGTTTCTCATTGACTTAATATGGGCCTTAATCTATTAAGTCGCAAACTTGGCCCAAAAAGCATAAAACTCCCATATTACCCTTTTGGTCAAAATGCATCTTCTCATGCTTTCTTTCTCTTAATCTTACTCCTTTAACCTCTTATAAGTGACTTAAACTTATCTTGGCCATTTTCATGAAGTCATAACTTCATAATCTCATCTAATCCTCATTATTGACCATTTTGCCCCTTTTAGTCAATATTTGACTAAAACTCAACTTTTTCTAAATTTCAGGTTCTTACATGCAGGATCAGGATTCTACAAAAGAAGGGGAACTACAAAATCAAGGGAAACCCAGAAAAGTAAAAACAACATTTTACTAGATTTTACCTAAACATAAGAACATCCCCAAAACATTCTACTTAGATTGTCATGTGTTCTTGAAACATAAACTGGGCTCACATCCCCGTATTTGCATCTAATTACGGGTCTGTATTTGTTGTGCAAAGTTCCACCAAATCTTGCGTTGGTTGAAGAAGTTGTCATCGTAACAAAAGAAAAGGTGAAACTCGATTTAGTGAGGCATAAAACATTTATTTAGGGTATGGGGTTGTTTTATGACATGTCTTAAACATGCCACAATGGCTTCTAACAAGGTGTGGTTACCGATAAACGGGTTGGTAACATGATAAAAGAAATTTTGTAACGTCCCACAAATACAGAGTAAAAATTTTCATTTTAATAATATTAAAACATTCCAATTCCTTCCCGAATAATCAGATAACATATATACGAGTTTGAAATTTCAACATAAAATATAAGAGTCATGAACATAAAAATCATAATTCATAAAGTGTAGAAATCTTTATTGGATGCAATACAATCACTTTGTGCTCTCCCATTTGCAACCAAAACAACCTACCTAGCAAAGCATATCAACGAGCCCCACCTAACAAACATATAAACATACAAGCAAGAGTCACAAAGACAACAAGCATACAATGACACCCTGTGTCCAATCATAATATAGTGAGAAGACTCTCTTCACAGAAATTCAGACAATCAACACAACTCGTAGAATGTGAAGGCTGGAACAACAACTGTCACACCCCCAAACCAGAATGACGGAAACATTCGGGGGTGGGCGACTTCACGTAGTACCATAACAGTTGAATATTGTAAAGAAAGTAACAGAACCATCATTGTAACATCCGAAAAATACTAGCTAAAAATTTCATTTTTAAATTAGGTTAATACATAAAAACATCGTTACAAAACATTCATAATATTAATTTATGTCTGCAAACCGGTAACATCATAGTAAAATATTCAGAGTACATCCCAGAAAATCCATAGTGCGGAAACAAGAGTGTGTGTGATATGCCGCTACCGCGCCAGCTCCTTTCCCTTAGCTGAAGAGATACCTGAAAACAAAACTATAAAACGTAAGCACGAAGCTTAGTGAGTCCCCCCCATAATGCCACATACCATGCAATCATATAATGAGTAACTAAGGGATACGGGCCTCGCCCACACTCTGCTATCCATGGAGATACGGGCCCCGCCCACACTCCGCTACTAAACCATAACATACAAGTATCACACAGACAACAAGTATAAGCAATTCTATCATACTGGCATATAACACAATCAAAATCGGCTATGAGATACGGGCTCCGCCCACACTCTGATACTAACATATTGTCTATACGGGCTGGCCTTGGTGCCTTAGACCCGTCCCTACTGGAAGGAAACTCACCTCGAGAGTAGCTGCCGAAAACCTGCTCAGACTACGCCTGGCTGCCGCACCGGTAATCCCTCCGGCTATAAATCCGTAAACATGGATTAGGTACTCATAAATACCCCTAAGGTCAAATGACTGGTCAAAGTCAACTCCTTGGTCAAAGTCAACCTTCTGATTGACTGGACTCGCCGAGTCCATATGGCGACTCGCCGAGTCCTTCTATGTCTAGCCCGACTCTGACTCATCGGGTCCCTGTTCCCACTCACTGAGTCAGCCCGACTCGCTAGACAGGGACAACTAACAAACCTGCGACGGGACTCGCCGAGTCCAAGGGGGTGACTCGCCGAGTCCGACGAACAGATCTCACAAATCGCTCCAATCTTCCATCAGAACATTAACCTTGGAGATTTGGAGATTCTGGGACTATAACTACACGTTAAATTGCTAATTCCACGTGCGACTACGGAGGGTTGGACTTCCTACACTTAAACCCTTCTTATCCTAGTGACTGATCATATGACTCGCCGAGTTGGAAGAACAACTCGTCGAGTTCAAGGCTATATTCAAGGGACTCGCCGAGTTTGAAGAACGACTCGCCGAGTACCAGACAATCTTCATAGGACTCGCCGAGTTGTTTATCCAACTCGCCGAGTCTAAGGCCATCTTCATGGAACTCGCCGAGTGCACTTTGGCACTCGCCGAGTACCCTTCGACTCTTCACCCATTCTGGCCAAAACTGAGACATGCAATGGTTCCAAACCATAAATCTAAGCTCCTAGGGTATAAACACACGGAGTTTGGGAGGTTCAAGGGCTTGCAATCCACATATAAGGGACAAAAAGGGAATCTATTTTACTAAGGATCAAGAAGGAGCTTTCTTACTTGGTTAGGAGCTTCTCCCAGGGTAGATTTCGGATCTACCACACTTCCTTGCACCCTCCAACTTCCTCCTTCTTCTTCTAAGCTTCAAACTTCCTTCACCAAGCCAAAATCACTCACAAGGATCAAAATGGGCTAGGGTTTCGCTCTACAGTTCTTCTGGAAGAGAATGGGACGAAATGGGTGTTTTAGAATGGGTAAAATAGGGTGCAATGTCTGAAAATAGAGTTTCATCCAGACAGGTGGACTCGCCGAGTCCATGCATCGACTCGCCGAGTTCACCGCTCAAATCCCGTGTCCACCCTGCTGCTACTCGGCGAGTCGGGACGCAGACTCGCCGAGTTCGTGGCAAAATTAAGATAAAAACGTAAATAAAATCATACCATGAACCCGGTGTTACAAATCTCCCCCACTTATTTTAGACTTCGTCCTCGAAGTCTGCCGCTCCCTTCCGGAACAGCTCCGGTTAATGCTCCATCATCTCATCCGCGGGCTCCCAAGTCCATTCCGAGTCCTTCCGATGCTGCCATTGCACCTTCACCAGCTCCACCCTTTTGTTCCTCAATTCCTTCGACTTCCGGTCTAGGATAGCCACAGGCCGCTCGATATAATTCAGGCTGTCATCAACCTGGATGTCCTCCAAAGGTACCACTGCTGAATCGTCCACCAGGCACTTCCGCAGCTGGGAGACGTGGAAAGTGCTGTGGATCTGACTGAGTTCGGCTGGCAGGTCCAGCCGATATGCCACCTTGCCCACTCGGGCTGCAACCCCAAACGGTCCAATATACCTGGGACCCAACTTGCCCCGTTTCCTGAATCGGATGACGCCCTTCCACGGCGACACTTTCAGGAGAACCATATCCCCGACCTGGAACTCCAGGTCTGATCGGCGCCTATCGACATAACTCTTTTGCCGACTCTGAGCAGTCTGAAGCCTGCTCCAGACCTGCTGAATCTTCTCTGTCGTCTTGAGCACTACTTCGGTGCTCCCCATGACTCTCTGTCCAACCTCGCCCCAACATATCGGGGTCCTGCACTTCCTCCCGTACAACATCTCGAAGGGAGGGCGGTCAATACTCGCGTGATAGCTGTTGTTATATGAAAACTCGGCTAAAGGAAGATAGGTATCCCAGCTACCACCGAAGTCTAAAACACACGCCCGCAGCATGTCCTCCAGAGTCTGGATGGTCCGCTCGCTCTGGCCATCCGTCTGCGGGTGAAAGGCTGTACTAAAATGCAGACGAGTACCCAGCTCGTCATGAAACTTCTTCCAGAACCTGGAAGTGAACCGTACATCCCTATCTGAAATTACTGAAATTGGCACCCCGTGCCGTGCTACCACCTCTCTGATGTAGATATCGGCCAATTTCTCGGCCGAGATGCTCTCCTGAATCGGGATAAAGTGGGCGCTCTTGGTCAATCGATCGACGATGACCCATATCGAATCCACTCCCCGCGCGGTCCTGGGAAGCTTGGTGATGAAATCCATCGTGATGTCTTCCCATTTCCACAGCGGGATATCCAACGGCTGCATCTTGCCGTGCGGTCTCTGGTGTTCGGCCTTGACCTTCCTGCAGGTCAGGCACCGCTCAACGTACCATGCTACATCCCGCTTCATGCAGGGCCACCAATAGTCCAGACGAAGATCCCTATACATCTTCGTTACCCCTGGATGAATGGAGAATCGGGATTTGTGCGCCTCCTCCATCAGAACCTGGCGCACGCCTCCGAGATATGGAAGCCACACCCTGCGGTGTAATGTCAATAATCCTCTGCTGTCATAGTCGAAGGAGGAAACCTGTCCCACAATCCGCTCACTCTTCCGATGTTCCTCCTTCATAGCCTCCTGCTGAGCCTCCCGGATCCGCTCCAAAATCATGCGTCGGGTAGTTCGCCTCGTGAGGCTTCAGCTGCCTCGACGCGTAGGCGATAACATGCCCTCTCTGCATCAATACCGCGCCCAAACCTAAGATGGACGCATCGCAGTATACCACTAAATCCTCCATGCCCTCTGGCAAGGCTAAGATTGGCGCCTCGCACAATCTCTGTCTCAGTGTCTCGAATGCTGCCTGCTGCTCAGGCCCCCAACGAAAGACCACATCCTTCCTCGTTAACCTGGTCAGGGATAATGCTATCTTGGAGAAATCCTGGATGAATCTCCGATAGTAGCCAACTAATCCCAGGAAACTCCGAATCTCAGATGGAGACTTCGGAACCTCCCATCTCATCACGGCCTCCACCTTGGCCGGATCCACCGAAATCCCGTTCTGGTTGACAAGGTGCCCAAGAAACTGCACCTCGCGCAACCAGAACTCACACTTGGAGAACTTAGCATACAAGTTCTCCCTTCTCAAGGTCTCCAAAACCTCCCGCAAATGCTCCTCATGCTGCTCTCGCGTCTTGGAGTAAACCAAGATATCATCAATAAATGCTATCACCGACCGGTCTAACATCGGTCTACACACGCGGTTCATGAGGTCCATGAACGCGGCAGGAGCATTGGTGAGCCCAAAAGGCATCACCACTAACTCATAGTGGCCATAACGTGTCCGAAATGCCGTCTTCTGCACATCCTCCTCTCTGACCCTCACCTGGTGATACCCTGAACGCAAATCTATCTTGGAGAACCAAGATGCTCCCTGAAGCTGGTCAAAGAGGTCGTCAATCCTCGGGAGTGGGTAGCGGTTCTTCACCGTTACCTTATTCAGCTCCCTATAGTCGATACACATCCGATGCGACCCGTCCTTCTTCTTCACAAACAGAATCGAGGCTCCCCAGGGTGAACTGATCGGTCTAATGAAACCCTTGTCTAACAGCTCCTGAAGCTGTGTAGACAACTCCTGCATCTCAGGAGGAGCCAACCGATACGGTGCCTTGGCTATCGGAGCCGCGCCAGGGACTAGGTCGATCCTGAACTCCACCTGTCGCTCTGGAGGTATCCCAGGCAGCTCCTCGGGGAATACATCCGCGAACTCTCGTACTACGGGCACATCGCCCACCGTCGCCTTACCCGCCTCCCGGGTGTCCATGACATATGCGACATATCTTGCGCAACCCTGCTGAAGGTAACGCCTTGCCCTCGCTGCCGAACAGAAGGCTGGCCCTCGCTGTGATCTCTCACCCTGAATTACTAACTCTCCCCCACTTGGGGCTCTGACTCGTACTAACTGTTGCGCGCAATCTATCACTGCCCCATTGGGACTCAGCCAATCCATACCAATAATGACCTTGTTTCCCCGCAATGGAATGGGAACTAGATCAACCAAATACCGCTCTTCGAACAACCTTAACACACAATCTCGGAAGACCTCTGATGCTCGCACCGACCGGTCGTCCGCAATCTCGACCTCTAAAGGGCAATCCAACATGCCCGAGGACTCATGAAACTTCTTGCTAAGTGCAAGAGAAACAAAGGATCGGGTAGCCCCCGAATCAAACAACACCTGGACTGGAATACCGTTCACATGGAACGATCCTAAACGTATATACACAGAGCACAGATCAATATCATAAATCTCATATAAATAGGTCAGAGGGAAAGAATCATACCCGTCACCACATCGGGTGCAGCGCGTGCCTCCTCGGCTGTCAGCTGAAATGCCCGGCTCCTCACCACCGGAGCCTCTGCCTTGCCCTGGCGGCCATCTGTAATCCGCAGGGTTGCTGGAGCTGGCGCCTGTACTGGCGCTGCTGCTGTTAACTGGGGGCAGTTGGCCCTCTTGTGGCCCCTCTGGTTGCAGTGGAAACACAGCAACTCAGATGTCTGAATAACCGGAGCAGGGGCAGTACAATCCCTGCTGAAGTGTCCCGTCTTGCCGCACCTGTAGCAGCCTGTCGATCCTAATCTACACGCTCCCTCGTGCGACCTGCCGCACTTCCTACAGCGGCCCGGTCCTGAATGGCCTTTTGGCCTACCATCTGATCCCTTGGGCTTCTTTCCCGAAGCCCCTATCGTCTGTCCCTCCTCTGCCTTCCTCTTCCGGATGTGCTCCAGATCTATCTCCCTCTCCCTCGCCCTAGAAATCATAGAATCCAGGGTAGGGCAAGCTGAAAAACTGACATGCTCCCGAATGTCGGCTCGCAGCATGTCATGGTAGCGGGTCCTCCTCATATCCTCATCACCTGCATACTGGGGCACCAGTAATGCCCTCTCTCGGAACTTGGCAGTGATCTCCGCCACTGTCTCTGTCGTCTGCCTCATATCCAAGAACTCCCGTGCCAACTGCTGGAGCTCCACCGCAGGCGCAAACTCCGCCCTGAATCATGTCACAAAGTCCGGCCATGTCATAGCCTCAATGGCCGCGGCTCCCAAAGAGTCACAAACCGACTCCCACCAATCTCTAGCTCTGTCACGTAGACACCCTGCTGCAAATCGTACCTTCGACCCCTCGGGGCAGAAGCTGATCAGCTGTGCAGACTCAAGGTCTGCAATCCATCGTCTGGCAGCAATGGGGTCCTTCGCCCCATGGAAATCTGATGCACCACTGCCCCTGAAGTCCTTAAAGGACAGTGTGCGTGGTCCTGACTGGCTAGCCGCCATATCACTCCTGAACGCCCTGAGACGATCCTCCATCAACTCTACAATACCCTCCTTGATCGACCCGAAGATGATGGGAGTCGACTCAAGGATGCCCCTGGTAATCTCTGACGCAATGAACTCGCGTAGACCCTCATCAACTGGTTCGGACCCTGAACTCGAACCCGATCCTGATCCTGTGCCTCCCGCTCCCTGTCGTGTGGTCACCATGCTGCAAAACATAGCATAACCACCATCATACTATATTCCACTAACGAGGCTCACATTCATATCACAAGTCCCCGGTCTCGTCTAGGCCCTTTTTGAATCGAGTACGGATCCTCCGCTTTCTGTAGTACGGGCCCATACTACCTTCCACGTCTATCCGTACTTTCCTCAAGAATTGCCTCAACTCAACCAAGTCCTTTCTACTAATACTGCGGTTCTCGTGCTACTCTGGCCCTAGGCTTGCCCTAAGTAATCACCATCCCACTCTCTGCCATCAGCTGCACAAGAAGTCCCTGCTTTCTTTCCCTAACTAGCTCGCGAATACTATTACATATTACTCAGACTAGATAATTCTTCGAATGAGAGGTCCTACCCTACAACGGTTGGACTCAAACAAGAGCTGCGAAATAGGGCTAGACCCAACCTTCTGAAATTATTTAATCCTTGCAATATGTAACTTAGCATATTCGTTCACTAGTTAGTGAAAGACGACTAGAACTCCTAATAGCACAAAGCAAGCAGCATTCGGGCATTGAGTACACATAATCAAGTATATACTATTCTGGCTATCATACTGACTGATCTGTACTAGCATGCAATTCTCAAAAAGCCGAAATACATAAAGCAGGCACATAAGGCATCTTTCCTAGATCCTTAGTCCTATTCTAGCATGCTGTTCTACTGAAACTGAAACTGATAATCATATCATAAACTTGTATGGGTACTTTGTGGAAAACTTACTTGAGCTCGGCCGGTCGCGCACATCACACACCTTTTTCTATTTAGAAACCCCTTTTACTTAGTCTTTAGAAAATCATTTCTTTATAAAAATCTTTTAATCCCTCGATTTGAGTCCAGACACCCCCGAAGGTATGTCCAAATCCCTCAAACCAGGGCTCTGATACCAACTTGTAACATCCGAAAAATACTAGCTAAAAATTTCATTTTTAAATTAGGTTAATACATAAAAACATCGTTACAAAACATTCATAATATTAATTTATGTCTGAAAACCGGTAACATCATAGTAAAATATTCAGAGTACATCCCAGAAAATCCATAGTGCGGAAACAAGAGTGTGTGTGATATGCCGCTACCACGCCAGCTCCTTTCCCTTAGCTGAAGAGGTACCTGAAAACAAAACTATAAAACGTAAGCACGAAGCTTAGTGAGTCCCCCCCCCATAATGCCACATACCATGCAATCATATAATGAGTAACTAAGGGATACGGGCCTCGCCCACACCCATAGAGATACGGGCCTCGCCCACACTCTGCTATCCATGGAGATACGGGCCCCGCCCACACTCCGCTACTAAACCATAACATACAAGTATCACACAGACAACAAGTATAAGCAATTCTATCATACTGGCATATAACACAATCAAACTCGGCTATGAGATACGGGCTCCGCCCACACTCTGATACTAACATATTGTCTATACGGGCCGGCCTTGGTACCTTAGACCCGTCCCTACTAGAAGGAAACTCACCTCGAGAGTAGCTGCCGAAAACCTGCTCAGACTACGCCTGGCTGCCGCACCGGTAATCCATCCGGCTATAAATCCGTAAACATGGATTAGGTACTCATAAATACCCCTAAGGTCAAATGACTGGTCAAAGTCAACTCCTTGGTCAAAGTCAACCTTCTGATTGACTGGACTCGCCGAGTCCATATGGCGACTCGCCGAGTCCTTCTATGTCTAGCCCGACTCTGACTCATTGGGTCCCTGTTCCCACTCACTGAGTCAGCCCGACTCGCTAGACAGGGACAACTAACAAACCCGCGACTGGACTCGCCGAGTCCAAGGGGGTGACTCGCCGAGTCCGACGAACAGATCTCACAAATCGCTCCAATCTTCCATCAGAACATCAACCTTCGAGATTTGGAGATTCTGGGACTATAACTACACGTTAAATTGCTAATTCCACGTGCGACTACGGAGGGTTGGACTTCCTACACTTAAACCCTTCTTATCCTAGTGACTGATCATATGACTCGCCGAGTTGGAAGAACAACTCGTCGAGTTCAAGGCTATATTCAAGGGACTCGCCGAGTTTGAAGAACGACTCGCCGAGTACCAGACAATCTTCATAGGACTCGCTGAGTTGTTTATCCAACTCGCCGAGTCTAAGGCCATCTTCATGGAACTCGCCGAGTGCACTTTGGCACTCGCCGAGTACCCTTCGACTCTTCACCCATTCTGGCCAAAACTGAGACATGCAATGGTTCCAAACCATAAATCTAAGCTCCTAGGGCATAAACACACGGAGTTTGGGAGGTTCAAGGGCTTGCAATCCACATATAAGGGACAAAAAGGGAATCTATTTTACTAAGGATCAAGAAGGAGCTTTCTTACCTGGTTAGGAGCTTCTCCCAGGGTAGATTTCGGATCTACCACACTTCCTTGCACCCTCCAACTTCCTCCTTCTTCTTCTAAGCTTCAAACTTCCTTCACCAAGCCAAAATCACTCACAAGGATCAAAATGGGCTAGGGTTTCGCTCTACAGTTCTTCTGGAAGAGAATGGGACGAAATGAGTGTTTTAGAATGGGTAAAATAGGGTGCAATGTCTGAAAATAGAGTTTCATCCAGACAGGTGGACTCGCCGAGTCCATGCATCGACTCGCCGAGTTCACCGCTCAAATCCCGTGTCCACCCTGCTGCTACTCGGCGAGTCAGGACGCAGACTCGCCGAGTTCGTGGCATAATTAAGATAAAAACTTAAATAAAATCATACCATGAACCCGGTGTTACAAATCTCCCCCACTTATTTTAGACTTCGTCCTCGAAGTCTGCCGCTCCCTTCCGGAACAGCTCCGGATAATGCTCCATCATCTCATCCGCGGGCTCCCAAGTCCATTCCGAGCCCTTCCGATGCTGCCATTGCACCTTCACCAGCTCCACCCTTTTGTTCCTCAATTCCTTCGACTTCCGGTCTAGGATAGCCACAGGCCGCTCGATATAATTCAGGCTGTCATCAACCTGGATGTCCTCCAAAGGTACCACTGCTGAATCGTCCACCAGGCACTTCCGCAGCTGGGAGACGTGGAAAGTGCTGTGGATCTGACTGAGTTCGGCTGGCAGGTCCAGCCGATATGCCACCTTGCCCACTCGGGCTGCAACCCCAAACGGTCCAATATACCTGGGACCCAACTTGCCCCGTTTCCTGAATCGGATGACGCCCTTCCACAACGACACTTTCAGGAGAACCATATCCCCGACCTGGAACTCCAGGTCTGATCGGCGCCTATCGACATAACTCTTTTGCCGACTCTGAGCAGTCTGAAGCCTGCTCCGGACCTGCTGAATCTTCTCTGTCGTCTTGAGCACTACTTCGGTGCTCCCCATGACTCTCTGTCCAACCTCGCCCCAACATATCGGGGTCCTGCACTTCCTCCCGTACAACATCTCGAAGGGAGGGCGGTCAATACTCGCGTGATAGCTGTTGTTATATGAAAACTCGGCTAAAGGAAGATAGGTATCCCAGCTACCACCGAAGTCTAAAACACACGCCCACAGCATGTCCTCCAGAGTCTGGATGGTCCGCTCGCTCTGGCCATCCGTATGCGGGTGAAAGGCTGTACTAAAATGCAGACGAGTACCCAGCTCGTCATGAAACTTCTTCCAGAACCTGGAAGTGAACCGCACATCCCTATCCGAAATTACTGAAATTGGCACCCCGTGCCGTGCTACCACCTCTCTGATGTAGATATCGGCCAATTTCTCGGCCGAGATGCTCTCCTGAATCGGGATAAAGTGGGCGCTCTTGGTCAATCGATCGACGATGACCCATATCGAATCCACTCCCCGCGCGGTCCTGGGAAGCTTGGTGATGAAATCCATCGTGATGTCTTCCCATTTCCACAGCGGGATATCCAACGGCTGCATCTTGCCATGCGGTCTCTGGTGTTCGACCTTGACCTTCCTGCAGGTCAGGCACCGCTCAACGTACCATGCTACATCCCGCTTCATGCAGGGCCACCAATAGTCCAGACGAAGATCCCTATACATCTTCGTTACCCCTGGATGAATGGAGAATCGGGATTTGTGCGCCTCCTCCATCAGAACCTGGCGCACGCCTCCGAGATATGGAACCCACACCCTGCGGTGTAATGTCAATAATCCTCTGCTGTCATAGTCGAAGGAGGAAACCTGTCCCACAATCCGCTCACTCTTCCGATGTTCCTCCTTCATAGCCTCCTGCTGAGCCTCCCGGATCCGCTCCAAAAGCGGAGTCACCACTGTCATCCGCATGCAAATATCCCTGATCGGCGCCGCCTTGCGGCTAAGCGCATCGGCCACCACGTTGGCCTTCCCCGGGTGATAAAGGATTTCACAATCATAATCCTTTACCACATCAAGCCACCGGCTCTGCCTCATATTCAGATTTGGCTGGTCCATGAGGTACCTCAAACTCTTGTGGTCCGTGTAAATCGTACAGCGAACCCCATAGAGGCAATGAAGCCAAATCTTGAGGGCGAACACAAAATCCCCAACTCCAAATCATGCGTCGGGTAGTTCGCCTCGTGAGGCTTCAGCTGCCTCGACGCGTAGGCGATGACATGCCCTCTCTGCATCAATACCGCGCCCAAACCTGAGATGGATGCATCGCAGTATACCACTAAATCCTCCATGCCCTCTGGCAAGGCTAAGATTGGCGCCTCACACAATCTCTGTCTCAGTGTCTCGAATGCTGCCTGCTGCTCAGGCCCCCAACGAAAGACCACATCCTTCCTCGTTAACCTGGTCAGGGGTAATGCTATCTTGGAGAAATCCTGGATGAATCTCCGATAGTAGCCAGCTAATCCCAGGAAACTCCGAATCTCAGATGGAGACTTCGGAACCTCCCATCTCATCACGGCCTCCACCTTGGCCGGATCCACCGAAATCCCGTTCTGGTTGACAAGGTGCCCAAGAAACTGCACCTCGCGCAACCAGAACTCACACTTGGAGAACTTAGCATACAAGTTCTCCCTTCTCAAGGTATCCAAAACCTCTCGCAAATGCTCCTCATGCTGCTCTCGCGTCTTGGAGTAAACCAAGATATCATCAATAAATACTATCACCGACCGGTCTAACATCGGTCTACACACGCGGTTCATGAGGTCCATGAACGCGGCAGGAGCATTGGTGAGCCCGAAAGGCATCACCACGAACTCATAGTGGCCATAACGTGTCCGAAATGCCGTCTTCTTCACATCTTCCTCTCTGACCCTCACCTGGTGATACCCTGAATGCAAGTCTATCTTGGAGAACCAAGATGCTCCCTGAAGCTGGTCAAAGAGGTCGTCAATCCTCGGGAGTGGGTAGCGGTTCTTCACCGTTACCTTATTCAGCTCCCTATAATCGATACACATCCGATGCGACCCGTCCTTCTTCTTCACAAACAGAATCGGGGCTCCCCAGGGTGAACTGCGCGGTCTAATGAAACCCTTGTCTAACAGCTCCTGAAGCTGTGTAGACAACTCCTGCATCTCAGGAGGAGCCAACCGATACGGTGCCTTGGCTATCGGAGCCGCACCAGGGACTAGGTCGATCCTGAACTCCACCTGTCGCTCTGGAGGTATCCCAAGCAGCTCTTCGGGGAATACATCCGCGAACTCTCGTACTACGGGCACATTGCCCATCGTCGCCTTACCCGCCTCCCGGGTGTCCATGACATATGCGACATATCGTGCGCAACCCTGCTGAAGGTAACGCCTTGCCCTCGCTGCCGCACAGAAGGCTGGCCCTCGCTGTGATCTCTCACCCTGAATTACTAACTCTCCCCCACTTGGGGCTCTGACTCGTACTAACTGTTGCGCGCAATCTATCACTGCCCCATTGGGACTCAGCCAATCCATACCAATAATGACCTTGTTTCCCCGCAATGGAATGGGAACTAGATCAACCAAATACCGCTCTTCGAACAACCTTAACACACAATCTCGGAAGACCTCTGATGCTCGCACCGACCGGTCGTCCGCAATCTCGACCTCTAAAGGGCAATCCAACATGCCCGAGGACTCATGAAACTTCTTGCTATGTGCAAGAGAAACAAAGGATCGGGTAGCCCCCGAATCAAACAACACCTGGACTGGAATACCGTTCACATGGAACGATCCTAAACGTATATACACAGAGCACATATCAATATCATAAATCTCATATAAATAGGTCAGAAGGAAAGAATCATACCCGTCACCACATCGGGTGCAGCGCGTGCCTCCTCGGCTGTCAGCTGAAATGCCCGACTCCTCACCACCGGAGCCTCTGCCTTGCCCTGCCGGCCATCTGTAATCCGCAGGGTTGCTGGAGCTGGCGCCTGTACTGGCGCTGCTGCTGTTAACTGGGGGCAGTTGGCCCTCTTGTGGCCCCTCTGGTTGCAGTGGAAACACAACAACTCAGATGTCTGAATAACCGGAGCAGGGGCAGTACAATCCCTGCTGAAGTGTCCCGTCTTGCCGCACCTGTAGCAGCCTGTCGATCCTAATCTACACGCTCCCTCGTGCGACCTGACGCACTTCCTACAGCGGCCCGGTCCTGAATGGCCTTTTGGCCTACCATCTGATCCCTTGGGCTTCTTTCCCGAAGCCCCTATCGTCTGTCCCTCCTCTGCCTTCCTCTTCCGGATGTGCTCCAGATCTATCTCCCTCTCCCTCGTCCTAGAAATCATAGAATCCAGGGTAAGGCAAGCTGAAAAACTGACATGCTCCCGAATGTCGGCTCGCAGCATGTCATGGTAGCGGGTCCTCCTCATATCCTCATCACCTGCATACTGGGGCACCAGTAATGCCCTCTCTCGGAACTTGGCAGTGATCTCCGCCACTGTCTCTGTCGTCTGCCTCATATCCAAGAACTCCCGTGCCAACTGCTGGAGCTCCACCGCAGGCGCAAACTCCGCCCTGAATCATGTCACAAAGTCCGGCCATGTCATAGCCTCAATGGCCGCGGCTCCCAAAGAGTCACAAACCGACTCCCACCAATCTCTAGCTCTGTCACGTAGACACCCTGCTGCAAATCGTACCTTCGACCCCTCGGGGCAGAAGCTGATCAGCTGTGCAGACTCAAGGTCTGCAATCCATCGTCTGGCAGCAATGGGGTCCTTCGCCCCATGGAAATCTGATGCACCACTGCCCCTGAAGTCCTTAAAGGACAGTGTGCGTGGTCCTGACTGGCTAGCCGCCATATCACTCCTGAACGCCCTGAGACGATCCTCCATCAACTCTACAATACCCTCCTTGATCGACCCGAAGATGATGGGAGTCGACTCAAGGATGCCCCTGGTAATCTCTGACGCAATGAACTCGCGTAGACCCTCATCAACTGGTTCGGACCCTGAACCCGAACCCGATCCTGATCCTGTGCCTCCCGCTCCCTGTCGTGTGGTCACCATGCTGCAAAACATAGCATAACCACCATCATACTATATTCCACTAACGAGGCTCACATTCATATCACAAGTCCCCGGTCTCGTCTAGGCCCTTTTTGAATCGAGTACGGATCCTCCGCTTTCAGTAGTACGGGCCCATACTACCTTCCACGTCTATCCGTACTTTCCTCAAGAATTGCCTCAACTCAACCAAGTCCTTTCTACTAATACTGCGGTTCTCGTGCTACTCTCGCCCTAGGCTTGCCCTAAGTAATCACCATCCCACTCTCTGCCATCAGCTGCACAAGAAGTCCCTGCTTTCTTTCCCTAACTAGCTCGCAAATACTATTACATATTACTCAGACTAGATAATTATTCGAATGAGAGGTCCTACCCTACAACGGTTGGACTCAAACAAGAGCTGCGAAATAGGGCTAGACCCAACCTTCTGAAATTATTTAATCCTTGCAATATGTAACTTAGCATATTCGTTCACTAGTTAGTGAAAGACGACTAGAACTCCTAATAGCACAAAGCAAGCAGCATTCGGGCATTGAGTACACATAATCAAGTATATACTATTCTGGCTATCATACTGACTGATCTGTACTAGCATGCAATTCTCAAAAAGCCGAAATACATAAAGCAGGCACATAAGGCATCTTTCCTAGATCCTTAGTCATATTCTAGCATGTTGTTCTACTGAAACTGAAACTGATAATCATATCATAAACTTGTATGGGTACTTTGGGGAAAACTTACTTGAGCTCGGCCGGTCGCGCACATCACACACCTTTTTCTTTTTAGAAACCCCTTTTACTTAGTCTTTAGAAAATCATTTCTTTATAAAAATCTTTTAATCCCTCGATTTGAGTCCAGACACCCCCGAAGGTGTGTCCGAATCCCTCAAACCAGGGCTCTGATACCAACTTGTAACATCCGAAAAATACTAGCTAAAAATTTCATTTTTAAATTAGGTTAATACATAAAAACATCGTTACAAAACATTCATAATATTAATTTATGTCTGAAAACCGGTAACATCATAGTAAAATATTCAGAGTACATCCCAGAAAATCCATAGTGCAGAAACAAGAGTGTGTGTGATATGCCGCTACCGCGCCAGCTCCTTTCCCTTAGCTGAAGAGATACCTGAAAACAAAACTATAAAACATAAGCATGAAGCTTAGTGAGTCCCCCCCATAATGCCACATACCATGCAATCATATAATGAGTAACTAAGGGATACGGGCCTCGCCCACACCCATAGAGATACGGGCCTCGCCCACACTCTGCTATCCATGGAGATACGGGCCCCGCCCACACTCCGCTACTAAACCATAACATACAAGTATCACACAGACAACAAGTATAAGCAATTCTATCATACTGGCATATAACACAATCAAACTCGGCTATGAGATACGGGCTCCGCCCACACTCTGATACTAACATATTGTCTATACGGGCCGGCCTTGGTACCTTAGACCCGTCCCTACTGGAAGGAAACTCACCTCGAGAGTAGCTGCAGAAAACCTGCTCAGACTACGCCTGGCTGCCGCACCGGTAATCCCTCCGGCTATAAATCCGTAAACATGGATTAGGTACTCATAAATACCCTAAGGTCAAATGACTGGTCAAAGTCAACTCCTTGGTCAAAGTCAACCTTCTGATTGACTGGACTCGCCGAGTCCATATGGCGACTCGCCGAGTCCTTCTATGTCTAGCCCGACTCTGACTCATCGGGTCCCTGTTCCCACTCACTGAGTCAGCCCGACTCGCTAGACAGGGACAACTAACAAACCCGCGACTGGACTCGCCGAGTCCAAGGGGGTGACTCGCCGAGTCCGACAAACAGATCTCACAAATCGCTCCAATCTTCCATCAGAACATCAACCTTGGAGATTTGGAGATTCTGGGACTATAACTACGTTAAATTGCTAATTCCACGTGCGACTACGGAGGGTTGGACTTCCTACACTTAAACCCTTTTTATCCTAGTGACTGATCATATGACTCGCCGAGTTGGAAGAACAACTCGTCGAGTTCAAGGCTATATTCAAGGGACTCGCCGAGTTTGAAGAACGACTCGCCGAGTACCAGACAATCTTCATAGGACTCGCCGAGTTGTTTATCCAACTCGCCGAGTCTAAGGCCATCTTCATGGAACTCGCCGAGTGCACTTTGGCACTCGCCGAGTACCCTTCGACTCTTCACCCATTCTGGCCAAAACTGAGACATGCAATGGTTCCAAACCATAAATCTAAGCTCCTAGGGCATAAACACACGGAGTTTGGGAGGTTCAAGGGCTTGCAATCCACATATAAGGGACAAAAAGGGAATCTATTTTAGTAAGGATCAAGAAGGAGCTTTCTTACCTGGTTAGGAGCTTCTCCCAGGGTAGATTTCGGATCTACCACACTTCCTTGCACCCTCCAACTTCCTCCTTCTTCTTCTAAGCTTCAAACTTCCTTCACCAAGCCAAAATCACTCACAAGGATCAAAATGGGCTAGGGTTTCGCTCTACAGTTCTTCTGGAAGAGAATGGGACGAAATGGGTGTTTTAGAATGGGTAAAATAGGGTGCAATGTCTGAAAATAGAGTTTCATCCAGACAGGTGGACTCGCCGAGTCCATGCATCGACTCGCCGAGTTCACCGCTCAAATCTCGTGTCCACCCTGCTGCTACTCGGCGAGTCGGGACGCAGACTCGCCGAGTTCGTGGCAAAATTAAGATAAAAACTTAAATAAAATCATACCATGAACCCGGTGTTACAAATCTCCCCTACTTATTTTAGACTTCGTCCTCGAAGTCTGCCGCTCCCTTCCGGAACAGCTCCGGATAATGCTCCATCATCTCATCCGCGGGCTCCCAAGTCCATTCCGAGCCCTTCCGATGCTGCCATTGCACCTTCACCAACTCCGAAGTACGCGGGGCGTACCCTCGTACGTGGGGCGTACGTCAGCGATGACGTCACGGTCTCCGGTCTTCGGATGGGATGGCAGTAGAGTGGTAGGGGCGACGTGGCCGATCCGAGGCCCTCCATTCAGTACGCTGGGCGTACTCCTTCGGATAAGCTTCGTAATGCGTGCCAAAAACTTCAAAAATGCGTAACTTTCGCATACGAGCTCCGTTTTTGACGTTCTTTATATCCAAGCGAAGGTGAGAAAATACTCTACAACTTTCATTTAGACTTCGTTGGCTAATTTTGAATTTATCTTTAATTATTTTTTATTTAATAGGCCGGGACACGATAATTCCGTTAAAAATCCATAACTTCTTTATCCGACGTCCGTTTTTGTCTGTCTTTTTACCATTGTACTACTATTGTAGAGACCTTGAACTCTTGTTTAGTTTGCGTCGGCTAAAAATCGCTCGATCTTTATTTCGAGTTTTTAGCTGTCTACCGCTGTTCCGAAACCTAGAAAAATCATAACGTCCTCATACGAAGTCAGATTTGGGCGTTCTTTTTATGTATGCTCATGGTTTAACGTAATCTATGACATTTGTTTAGATACCTAAGGCTAAAAAGCATTTTATTGAAGTTTCACTTTTTACGTTTAGCAGTGTTTTACCGGGTGTGTCGTGGATTTTCGATTGGTCATAACTCCTTCATTATAACTCGGATTTGAGTGTTCTTTATGTTTTTGGAAACCTTGGCACGATATATAACACTTTATGCATCCCAATTAAGATTTTAGAACACTTCATTTTTGACGCTAATTTCGTTGATTCCAAATAGTTCATTATATTTGACTTTTTGAATGTTACATTGACTTGAAAAATATCGGGTTGTCACATCATCCCCCTGCTAGAGGGAATTTCGTCCCGAAATTTAATCTAAGACAGATTTTTATGGATTAGGAAAAAGATGTGGGTACTTTTGTCTCATCTGATCCTTGCGTTCCTAGGTGTATTCAGGTCCTCGCTTGGCGTTCCAACGGACCTTCACAATGGGTATGCGACTTTGTTTAGTCCTTTTAATTTCCCGATCCATGATCTCTACTGGCTCTTCTACGAATTGGAGATTCTCGTTGATTTCAATTTCGTCCAGAGGGATAACGAGGGTCTCATCGGACAAGCACTTCTTTAAGTTCGATATTTGAAAGGTAGGGTGCACGTTATTGAGTTCTTGTGGTAATCGTAGTTTGTATGCCACCGGGCCGATCCTGGCAAGGATCTCGAATGGTCTGATATACCTTGGGTTTAGTTTCCCACGTTTTCCGAAACGTATTAACCCCTTCCAGGGCGAGACCTTCAATAGCACTCGGTCTCCAACCTGAAATTCTAAGGGTTTCCTTCTTTTATCCGCATAACTATTTTATCTGTCTCTGGAAGCCTTCAGTCGCTCCCGGATTTGAACAATCTTCTCCGTAGTTTCCCTTATGATTTCTGGTCCAGTGAGAGTGCTGTCAGTTGCTTGTCCTCTTGCTAGTTGTGTGTCACCTACTTCAGCCCAGCACAGAGGTGATCTGCACTTGCGGCCATAGAGGGCTTCAAATGGGGCAACCTTGATGCTAGTGTGATAGCTATTGTTGTACGAGAACTCGACCAATGGTAAATGGGTGTCCTACGCCTTACCAAAATCGATCACGAAAGCTCTTAGCATATCTTCCAAGGTTTGAATGGTTCTCTCACTCTGGCCGTCGGTTTGTGGGTGGTAGGCGGTACTCATGTCTAGCCTCGTTCCTAGAGATTTCTGTAGTGACTGCCAGAACCTCGAGGTGAATCTATTATCTCGGTCCGAGATAATGGATATTGGCACACCGTGCAGTCGTACAATCTCCCTGATGTATGTTCTAGTTAGTTTCTCTAGTTTATCCGTTTCTTTGATTGGTAGGAAGTGTGCGGATTTGGTTAATCTGTCGACGATCACCCAGATGGTGTCGAGTCCGCTTGCTGTCTTGGGTAACTTGGTTATGAAGTCCATGGTTATCCGCTCCCACTTCCAGTCGGTTATTTCCGGTTGTTGCAACAATCCCAATGACTTTTGGTATTCCACCTTGACTTTGGCGCAAGTCAAACATTTGCCTACGTAGGTAGCAATTTCGGCTTTCATGTTCGGCCACCAGTACAGTTTCTTGAGGTCCAAATACATCTTATCAGAACCGGGATGTATGGAGTATCGTGTCTTATGGGCTTCGTCCATGACAACATCTCTGAATCCGCCAAACTTCGGCGTCCAGATCCGATTCATGAAGTAACGAACTCCGTCATCCTTGACTTCAAGATTCTTATCCATTCCTCTTAAGGCTTCCCCTGCCACATTTTCGGATTTCAAGGCTTCTATTTGGGCTTCCTTGATTTGCGTGGACAGGTGGGAATAGATCGTCATAGCTAAAGATTTCACTCGGCGGCCCGAGTATTCCTTTCGGCTGAGGGCATCAGCTACTACATTTGCCTTCCCGGGATGATAACGAATTTCGCATTCGTAATCGTTTAGCAGTTCTACCCACCGCCTTTGTCTCATGTTGAGTTCCTTTTGACTAAGGATGTTTTGAAGGCTTTTATGATCGGTGAAGATTGTACATTTCGTGCCGTAGAGATAGTGCCTCCAGATCTTTAGGGCGAAAACGACTGCTCCTAGTTCGAGATCGTGCGTGGTATAATTAACTTCGTGCGTCTTGAGTTGTCTCGAGGCGTATGCGATGACCTTCCCTCGTTGCATCAGGACACATCCAAGTCCTTGGTTTGACGCGTCACAGTAGACCACGAAGTCTTCTGTTCCTTCTGGCAAAGATAATATAGGTGCACTACATAGGGCTCGATTTAGTGTTTGGAATGCAACGTCTTGTTTCTTTCCCCAGCTGAAGGTTACACCCTTCTGAGTCAGGGTGGTAAGTGGCTTAGCAATCTTTGAGAAGTTTTGTATGAACCTTCGGTAATACCCGGCGAGGCCCAAGAATTGTTGGATTTCCGTGGGAGTCCTTGGAGTTGTCCAGTTCTCGATTGCCTTGGTTTTGGAAGGGTCCACGTGTATCCCCTCCTCGCTGACCACGTGACCTAGGAAATCTACTTTCCGAATCCAAAACTCGCACTTTGAGAATTTTGCGTAAAGCTTCTCTGTCCTTAACATTTCTAAGACTTGTCGGAGATGTTGGCTATGTTCCTCCTTGCTCCTTGAATAGATGAGTATATCATCTATGAACATGATTACAAATTTGTCCAGGAAAGGACGACATACTCGGTTCATCAAATCTATGAACACTGCTGGTGCATTTGTTAAACCAAAGGGCATCACCACAAACTCGTAGTGACCATAGCGAGTTCGGAATTCCGTTTTGGGAATGTCTCCTTCCAGAACTCGTAGTTGGTGATACCCCGATCTTAAATCGATCTTCGAGAAGTAGCTCGCTCATTGTAGTTGGCCGAATAGATCGTCTATGCGTGGTAAGGGATATCGGTTCTTGATCGTGAGTTTGTTCAGCTCTCGGTAATCAATGCACATGCGAAAAGATCCGTCCTTCTTCTTTACGAACAGAACTGGTGCTCCCCAAGGTGAGAAGCTCGGTCTGATAAATCCCTTACTTAGAAGCTCGTTCAGCTGGCTAGATAACTCCTGCATTTTAGCCGGTGCTAGACGGTATGTCGATTTTGCTACTGGAGTAGCTCCGGGAATCAAATCGATTCTGAAATCGACTTGACGTTTCAGTGGGATTCCTGGAAGATCTTCAGGGAAAATGTCGGGGAAATTGCAGACTTCCGGAATATCTTTAATGTCCTTCACTTCTCGTTTCTTGTCTACCACGTGGGCTAGAAAGGCATGATATTCATTGCGAAGGTATTTTTGGGCTTTGACGCAAGAGATGATCTGTAAATTTGCACTGGGTTTGTCACCATAAATGACAAGAGTTTTGCCGCTTGGCAGATTGAGGCGAACGGCCCTTTCGTGACAAAGTATATCGGCATGGTGAAGGCTTAACCAGTCCATACCGATAATGACATCAAAACTTCTTATAGTAATCGGCATAAGGTCGATTTGGAACGAGTGTTCATTTAAATTTAATGTACAACCTATGTACATATCGTTTGCGCTTTCCGTTTTACCGTTTGCCATTTCTACTGTGAATATTTTATTGAGTGCTTGGGGTTTTTGATTAAGTAAGTGTTTGAATTTATCACTCACGAAACTTCTCTCAGCACCACAGTAAAAGAGTATGCATGCATAAATGTCGTTGAGGAGAAACGTACCCGTAACCACCGTGGGATCGGCTATTGCCTCGTTCTGCCCTATTGCCAGCACTCTTCCTACACCGCCAGCATTCTTTGCCTTAGGGCAATCCCTCTTGAAGTGCCCAGTTTCCCCATACCCATAACATGCCTGGCTTACTCCAGTACCAGGAACTTGGGTGATTGGTCGCGCCGGTGCCTTACAGAAACGGGCAGTGTGCCCTTTTCTGTCGCAGTTTTTACAGTGCATCTCCCGATAATTACCGTGGTGATGATAATTGCTGTCATTGTTGTTGCTTCCTTTGGTTGGTTCCGGGACGACGGTCGTGACACTTTGGCAGACTCCATGATCGACGAGAGATTGTGCCAGTTCCTTGGCGCTGTCGAACGTCGTGGGTTTGGAAGCTAGCACACTTCCTCGAAGCTGGGGCGACAGCCCCCAGGTATACCTTTCCACCTTTTGGCTTTCCAGAATCATCATTCCTGGGCAAAGTATTGTCAAATCACTGAACCTATTCGTATAGCTTGTGATGTCCGAGCCTACCATCGTAGGGCCCCAAAGCTCCTGTTCGAGCTTCTGAATCTCGCCCCTTGGGCAGTACTCTCGCAGTAACATCCGTTTCAGGTTCTCCCAACCCATGGAGTTTGCCACCACCAGAGTTAGTGACTTGACGTGGCCATTCCACCATGTTAGGGCTCGCTCGGAGAAAGTACAGGCGGCAAATTTTACTTTGCTTTCTTTGGGGCATGAGCATATCTCGAACACGGCTTCTGTTTTCTTTATCCATTGGGATAGAGCCATCACTCCCCCAGTTCCATTAAAGGGGATGGGTTTGCTGTTGGAGAAGTCTTTGTAAGTACATTCCCCAGAGCGACCTTGGTTTTGGCCATTAGTAGAGCTATTTATTCCTCCTCCTGATCCATTGTTACTCACTTGCGCCATTGCTGCGGTTACGGCAGCTGTTACAGCAGCCTGAAAGGTAGCAGCATCCATCGATGGAGGGGGTGGTGGAGGTGGTGCTGGTGCTCCGTTTGTATTGAAACGTCGGGGGTTTCTCCTTGGTGGCATGATTCTGCCACAAGTTAAGAGACGAATTCTTGATAAGTCATTAGAAATGATTATGGAAGGTTTTAGTATTATTAGTTTTAGTCCTGAACATTTCTGGTTTTGCATGTCAATGGAAACTTTCAAAAGAAATTAAGTGTATGATTCTTTTAAGAATTTAATGGAATACTCAAGGAAATAATAAATGCGTGTCAATTTCATTGATATTAGTACATGATACAACGATCAGGAAAATTTGACCTTATATAGGTCTAGGGTACATCAATGAAAATGGGAAAATTTGACCGCATTCCGACCCCCGAACTGCGTTCTCACAATTTGTCGGGTTTACATTCTTAAAGGAAAGAGTAGCACCAACACTTATTTGATAGGTATATACATAGTGCCAGAAGTACGCGCTCTACTCTGAGCGGGTAGCACGCTGCGGACCATGGTATGTGATTATGGAAGCCTTAGCTCGGGCTACTTGACGTTCAGCCTCGATAACGCGCCTCTCCATTGCGGCTTGGCTCCTATGGAGCTCCCTCACTTCGTTTCTTGTAGCAGTAATGTCCTTCTGCAGGGAAAAGGTGTGCTATATTGTTCGCTCATGTTCTTCGTCCAAACGACGAAGACGTACCGCGGTGACAGCAGCGGTGGCCCCAATGTCCAAGAGTTGGTTGGCATTTGCTCTTGCTTGCTCGCCTTGGTTGGCAATGCGTCGGACCATGACAGGGAGTGCCTTGTCAGCTGAACCCCCGTTGCGGAGGTTATAAAAGCCTCGCGCCATGACGTAGGGTGGGCGTTGCCCTTGTTCCCTGCTCCATCGCTTTAGATCCACAGCCCAGCGGGGCGCCGAGCCTTGAAAGTTCCTTGGGGGATTTGCTGCTCTTCGGGGAGGATTGTAGATCTCAGGCTCCGAGTCTGTGCTCCCACCATCTCCTTCCTCTTCTGTATCTTCGTCTGGGTCTTCCTCAGGATCCTCTTCGGATTCTTCTTCGGGTTCTCCCTCGGGAATTTCCTCTTCGGAATCCTCTTCGGGTTCTTCCTCGATCTAGCCTCTATTACCCTGGTTAGGGTAGTAGGGATCCCCGGGAATGTGAAAACCTGCCATTTCGTCTGATCGAGAATAGGGGCAAGAGAATTATATAAAACTCGGGAGTAAGAAAGGAAATTTTCGATAAGGATAAATTTTATTTGACGATTCCTATTTCTAATTAAATACCGAGATTCGCATGTTTATAACAGTTTCCTTAGTTTTTACAAAATACTCCTATAGTATTTCAAAATTGTGAGTTTGATTCTAGTATTTAATTTGGTAAGTTCTCGACTCGTTGTTTACTACGACCATTCCTCGACATACGTTGGTCACATCCAGGATAAATATAGTTGATCAGGCTGTATTTATTCTCGATTTGATTCCATACCCCGAGGCCTAGTCTTAGTGTCGCAACTTGTCTTAGTACTTTTTATAAAATTTCGCTATGATACGAGACTGATGCATGCGTGTACTTATAATTTTTTTTTTATAAAAAAAAATGTATATCA
Source organism: Lactuca virosa (assembly GCF_052849685.1). NCBI lineage: Eukaryota > Viridiplantae > Streptophyta > Magnoliopsida > Asterales > Asteraceae > Lactuca > Lactuca virosa. The sequence goes on from NC_136434.1 coordinate 57,850,894, forward strand.
CTTTAATTTATTAAAAGTATCGTTTATGAAAACGTTCTGTCAGAGGGTTTTTGGTCCCTTTGCATTTATAGTTTGTATATCTTATGTGGTTCGATATACTTAGTTCACTATAAACAATGCTCTGATACCAATCTGTCACACCCCCAAACCAGAATGGCGGAAACATTCGGGGGTGGGTGACTTCACGTAGTACCATAACAGTTGAATATTGTAAAGAAAGTAACACAAACATCATAAATATAATAAAAATACTTACATTGTTGCGAGTAATACATGCTTCAAAAGAATATTACAAATATGATGATTTTAAAATGTTTTGATAATAGACGCCTTAGCGTTCCTTATCCAAAAGCTGATGGTTACCTGTATTACTGATTCCCTGAGAAATACAAGTAGTTTTGAAAAGAAGTGTCAACAATTAAGTTGGTGAGTTCATAGGAGTTTTGTATTGAAAATTTGTATGTCCTTTAGTAAAAATAACTGAACATGTTTTCCAGAAAATCCAATATTTTCTACATGTAATCTGAAAAAGGTTCCAAAGGCTGGTATTGCAATAGTATCTTTCGTGCTCGAATGGTGAAAGTGTATTTATAAACGAATAAGGTATTTACTGAATGCATTCAAAAAGTCTCGTAAATCAAACTTATTTTAATACTTCTGTGTGAGTTTTATAACCATGCTATTGACCCAGACTGCCTGTAACAACGTTCTTCAGGCGTTGTAGTGTTATGACGATTGTCACCCCAGACTTGCCGGTCTAACTGTAGCTAACAGTTTAGGTGCGGGGTTGTCAATCCCGTATAGATCTATACACAAGTATCACGCTCTCCCTCCAAGAGATTATGGTTTATAATACAGGACTTGAAATGCGTACTTGCAAGTACGTTGAAGTTGAATGTCTCACAACACTTAGTATTAATAGATTTACGAAAAGAGGAGTCTATATTTCATGTAGATGAAAGTATTTCATTTTTACAATGTTTACGTAAAGATGTAATGAATAACCTACAAACTATACCCATTATAGTTTTTCCGAAAGTGTGTTCCATTTAGTGATAAAAACTTGATGTAATACTAACTTTGCATATAAAGCATAATGTTGATATCGAAGTTACTAAAAATGTAGATGTTGTATTTGAATCTGTATAAAGCGATAAGTTTTCTCGTATTGCACTTGTATCTCCCCCCCTAAAATATAAAAAGGCGTGAAAAAGTAGGGGTATGAACTCACCTGAAAAGTGTGATGATTCGAAGAAAACGAGATTTTTCACAGGCGGCGCTTCGACCGGAAAGTGGTGAGATTCTCGGGAATCTCGGGGCTTCGGACCTTCGTCGGGGCTGAGGTATGAAACCGGGAAGTCGGGATCGTCTCGGGATGCTAAATGTGGAGTAAGAATGAGAGAGAAGGAGGAAATGGGCAAGGAAAGTCGGAGCTCTCGCATCCTATTTATAGGTGAGGAACACTGCCCTCGTACGCTGGGCGTACTCCGAAGTACGCGGGGCGTACCTCGTACGTTGGGCGTACCCTCGTACGCGGGGCGTACGTCAGCGATGACGTCACGGTCTCTGGTCTTCGGATGGGATGGCAGTAGAGTGGTAGGGGCGACGTGGCCGATCCGAGGCCCTCCATTCAGTACGCTGGGCGTACTCCTTCGGATAAGCTTCATAATGCGTGCCAAAAACATCAAAAATGCGTAACTTTCGTATACGAGCTCCGTTTTTGACGTTCTTTATATCCACGCGAAGGTGAGAAAATACTCTACAACTTTCGTTTAGACTTCGTTGGCTAATTTTGAATTTATCTTTAATTATATTTTATTTAATAGGCCGGGACACGATAATTCCGTTAAAAATCCATAACTTCTTTATCCGACGTCCGTTTTTGTCTGTCTTTTTACCATTGTACTACTATTGTAGAGACCTTGAACTCTTGTTTAGTTTGCGTCGGCTAAAAATCGCTCGATCTTTATTTCGAGTTTTTAGCTGTCTACCGCTGTTCCGAAACTTAGAAAAATCATAACGTCCTCATACGAAGTCAAATTTGGGCGTTCTTTTTATGTATGCTCATGGTTTAACGTAATCTATGACATTTGTTTAGATACCTAAGGCTAAAAAGCATTTTATTGAAGTTTCACTTTTTACGTTTAGCAGTGTTTTACCGGGTGTGTCGTGGATTTTCGATTGGTCATAACTCCTTCGTTATAACTCGGATTTGAGTGTTCATTATGTTTTTGGAAACCTTGGCACGATATCTAACACTTTATGCATCCCAATTAAGATTTTAGAACACTTCATTTTTGACGCTAATTTCGTTGATTCCAAATAGTTCATTATATTTGACTTTTTGAATGTTACATTGACTTGAAAAATATCGGGTTGTCACAACAACCACCTAAACATGAAATAAATGGTTAGAGCCCATGACCTAAAACCGTAAAGTATGACCTAAAGTCAAACCTTGTAAAAAATTCAACAAAGTGAACGTTGTGCAAAAAAGCATGACACATTTTCTTCTATGAGACCCACACCTACAAAAGGACAAAACAGTCGGGTTTAATGGATTAAAACAAACGCGGCTGAGGAAACCCTAAAAGTGTGTCACACTTAAGAGGCCGCGCCGCGCCCAAGCTGAATTCATAAAGTAAATCGAATTAATATATTAAGTCAGAACCCCATCTTTTAGATATGAACTCCAACAATGTTCAAATATGTAAAATTTTCAACTTTATCCATTAAGTCATCCCAAAACTCACAAGATCTAGAATTTAAAGTTCAAAATGACCTAAATCAACCACAAAACTTGCATGGCTTAAAGAGCATGCCCAAGATACCGACTTTCCGGATCTAAATGATTCCAATACCAACCCTAAGTGCTTAGAAGGAGCTAGAGTTTTTCTCAACTCTATGCTGATCACCAAAATGGGACTAAAGTGCATAAAAGGGACCATTAGCAAGATATAACCAACTAGAAGGAAAGTTTGGAGCTTTTCACTTACAAAAGTCTAGAAAAGGTGTGATATTTATGGATCTACACTTGAAACCGCTATCCATGCAACCAAAGAACCCCTTTTGATCTTCAAGCTTCACTAAAATACCCAAATACGCACCAAAAATTGTTCAAAGAGAGAGGATAAGCTCATAACACTCAAAGGAGGCTATCCTTTATACTCAGTGAGAATGAGCAAACTCAAAGGGTTAATGGCCCTTAAATACCCCTAAAACCCTAAAAAAATGGACAAACCAGGGCCGGAAGTGCTCCATACTTTTGCCGATAATTCTAGATTTTTAGTTTTCAGCTTAGAGCAATCATAACTTCTTCGTTCTAAACCCATTCTCAGTGACCTTTATATGCATGAGAAGGTATTGACAAGCCCACAATTATATTAAGTTACTTCTGACTTAATTCATTAATACATGCAAAAATTCCGCGATATCACTTTTTCCCAATACACCTCTTTTTGGCCCCAATACACAATCCAGAGGGTTAAATCACTTAACCAACATTATCAACATCTAATAAGGTCCAAACTTTATCCTTTAAATTCCTAGACCTGCTCTTGACTAAATTAAAGTCCGCTATTCCAAAAAGAAACTTCTTGAAGCCGGATGTTACATATTTTTGACAAAGGCCACTTGATTATTAGGCATAAACAAACAAGAAATCGTAGTTAGGGTAATTTCATACAAAAGTGACAAAATTAAAGGCATTTCATGTCAAAATCCCTAATAAAAATGGTTCATAGTTTAGGTCATTTGAAATAGATCCTTCTGAAGTTGATGAAAACTAATTAGTATAAAGGAATAACAATGTTTTTAAACCACAAAATATACTACTCCATAATTACTTCTTTATAAAGTACACTACTTGTTAACAAATTTTCTTTTATTACCAACCTTCAAAATCACTGGGGAAACCGATTAAATGTTTCCGATCAACTATCGTCAAACTTAGGGAAATTTTTTTGAGGATCTTTGTATCATTCATCATTGAATTAACCCCTTGGGTTGATTAGCTTCAGTAATTTATTACAATGAAAATAAGATTTAATGACCTTGGTTGCTACCACATCAACTACAGATTTTAATTACGACTTTCTTTGCTGATAGAAACAATAGAAAAGTAAATTTGTTTGAGATAAAGTGGATATGGGTTCTCTAGATTTTGCTAAATGGTTATTATGTTTTGGGATGAAACTCTTGTGTAATGTCCCAAAAATATAGTCCAAAAATTTCATTTTTAAATCTAGTAAAAAGTATTCCAATTATTATCCATACATCCCAGATAAAACAAGTGTATCAAATATCATAAAATCAGAGTGAAATATCAAATGCAGAATCCATGTAGTGTGTGCAATGCAATCACCTCAAACTCTTCCCCTTGCAACTGGAAATACCTGAAACATAAACTGAAAACCGTGAGTACAAAGCTTAGTGAGTTCCGCAAACTACCCCATACCATACGTAATAAATCTTATACTGGGCCACCGGGCCTCGCCCGACATCAAGCCCCGCCCGATATACAGATATGTTATTCTCAGGCCTCGCCTGTCACAGGGCCTCGCCCGCTATACACATACAATCTATATCACCTAATCATGTTAACACATATAATGATCATAAGCACTAGCATATGTTCCAGTCCTCAGGCCTCGCTTGGCATCCAGCACCGTCCGGTATACATAGCAGCATATAACACATGCAAGGGTCACACAGACTCTTAGCATCCTAGCACAATCAATAAGGGCTGGCATTGGTGCCTTAGACCTGCTAAACCCAATAAGGAAACTCACCTCGAATGTTGAAGCTCAATGAAAGAAATCCCTAGCTGCTGCTCTGACGACTCCTTGAGCTATTGGTACAAAACAACACCTAATTAACACTTGGATTCCAATCTATAGTCCATAACCCATACTTGGGGTAAAATGACCATTTTACCACTGACCTAGCTTGAACCAAAACTGACGCCCAAATCCATAAACCAAAAAGGCCCAAAACCAATTGATCTACTAAGGCCCACTTATGGCTCAATTTTCCAAATTGGGCCTAACCCTATATGGGCCTTACACTAAATTCCACTATATTTTCCTTAGCCAAAATGCTTGATTTCAGATGGCCCAAAAGGCCCAAAGCAACAAAGTCCAAAGAAGTGGCCCAAACCGAGGCCCAAAGTTGTGAAGCCAAAACTGACTGAGTACGCGGGGAGTACTCAGTTGTACACTAAGCGTACTCCCTTCATGGCTTGTACGTTGCGCGTACTAGCTTGTACGCCCAGCGTACTCCTCCATTAAGCCATTTCTTCCATTAAGCTCTTAATGCTCATTTCTAATGGTCCAAAACACATATATGAGTCCCAAAGGATGTCTGGAACCATAAAGTGACTGACTTGGTGACTTTGCATGCCCTAAAAGATCCCGACTTCGATTTATAACATTACAATTTCAATATAATGGTCATAACTCATGCATGGATGGTTCTAAGCTTCAAAGATGGCAACTTTATGACTCTAAGACCAAAAGAACACTAAGAGTAGCAACTCTAAGCTTCAAGAATGATAATAATCCCACAAGATCTCATCTATGGGACAAAAATGGGTCCAAAAATCAAACAAAGGTGATCTAAGCTATAGCACAACAAGTTCAGAGATTTATAGCTGAAATGAATGCTAAATGCTGAAGATAACCCGGATCTACAAGCTCCCACTCTTCCAATGAAGCTCCAAGATGATCTCCTTCCTTCAAAACACTAAAAATGTACCCAAAAGACCTTCTAAGCTCAAGAACATTGAACTATGGAGTTAGGGTTTCGAGTATATGGCTGGGAGGACAAGGAGGCTGAATAAATGAAGGTTTCAAGTTCATAAGGATGATTATATAGTTGCCAACCTCGGAAATTAGGGTTTTCAAATTCCTTACATACGCCCCACATATGCTTCTGTACACCGAGCGCACACATCCAGATCCATGATCTAACCCTCACATGAGTACGCTATGTCACACCCCAAAACCTGAACGGCGGAAACGTTCGGGGGTGGAAGACGTCATGTATAGTATCACAACAATGCATAATAGTAAACAAGCAACAACATCATCCATTGCATTAATAGTAATAGTTTAATACAAGTGTGTTCTAAAGTTTATAAGACACCAAAAATGTAAATCAAAATAAGAGATGAGTCTTGAATGTGATCCATCTTCTCAAAACCTGGCCATCGGTACCTGTCTACTGGTGACCTGAGAATACAAGTTATTTTGAAAGCGTAGATCAGCATTAAAGCTGGTGAGTTCATAAGTATTTTAGTGTTATTGTTTGTATAAGTTTGAAGAATGTACTTGTAAATGTTTGATGTAAAAGTTTGTAAGTATTTATGTAAATGTTTGTAAACTTCCTAGAAAATCCTATATTTTCTACTAAAGTAGTCTTCTACCAAGACTCAACTGTTCTCTATGTTTGTTCTTTTGTAAAAGTGTGAGTTTTCCCAAAGTATGACTGTCATTACTAAAATATAGTTTCTGATTACCGTTTATGTGAGAAGATCACAATGTGAATGAAATGGGAAAAATAAAGATGTACTGTAGTTTTATCTAGGTAACTACCAATGTACTAACTACCTTTAAACTTGTTAGTTAATTAAGGCAAAATGTGATATGATTGTAACCATACTTGATCGACCAGTAAAACACGACGTTCGAGACGTCGAAATGATATGACGTTTGTCACCCGTAGACCTGCAGGTCCCACTGTAGCTAGCAGCAAGGTGTAGGAGGGTCAGTCCCGTATAGATCTATACATATATTCACGCTCTCCCTCCAGGAGACTCTGGGTACAAAACATGACACGACAGTATATGCCGAGCCATGAAGTAGTATCTCACATTAATGTTATAGTATTCTTGTATTTGTATAGTATGTACTAGTGTAGTGTATGTTCTCTCTGTCTAGTATGTAGTATGTTCTCTAGTGTATAGTGTGTAGTATGTATTGTTTCTCGTTATAGTATGCTCTATCTGTTTCTCTTTATAGTGAGTATTGTTTCTCGTTATAGTATGGTCTATCTGTTTCTCTTTATAGTGAGTATTGTTTCTCGTTATAGTATTCTCTATCTGTTTCTCTTTATAGTGAGTATTGTTTCTCGTTATAGTATTCTCTATCTGTTTCTCTTTATAGTGAGTATTGTTTCTCATTATAGTATGCTCTATCTGAATCATGTGTGAACTGACTCCTTGTGTGTTTCGTTGTTCTAGTAATAGTAATAGTGACTTCCTAAACTATACCTATAATAGTTTACTAGTACTGTTGTTTGTATGAATGAACATGTTTGTACACCTTTGCTACTCAAAGGTATTGAACTCAATGAATAACTTTTATATCTATATACATACACATAATATATAATTAAGATTCAAATGACCTTCGGACAAACAACCGATACCCTAAGTCCACAACCAAACAAGGAACAGGAAGTAAGGCGAGCTATCAGTCCTAAGTCCTTTCAATCCTACTTATATAACTATATCTATATAGATATGCCTTTGACAAAATAAAAGTTTGAAAGAGTTTGATAAATAGTTTTGCTTATAAAAGAGTCTGTAAAACGATTTTGAATCAATTTGATTGATAACACAGTTTGAAGTATAAGAATTCATTGTTTGATGGTTATAAATCACATATGATTGATATAATAACTATAATGTTTCTACTTGTATTCTCCCCCATAAAAGCATTTAAAATCATGTAAAAGGTAAGTTAAAGGGGTATGAACTCACCTGAAATGAGTGATACGAATGAAAGATCGATTTATAGGATGCTAAGTGTCAAGTGAAGACTTGAGCACAACGGATCCTAATAAGCATATAATGACACATATATGTATCTTATTAGTATTTATACACGAATCGGGTCGGGGAAACACCTTAGGGACAAGGATACACTTGAATGGAAAGGCATAAATCACAAAAGATTGTGTATAAGGGGAGTTTATGGCCAAGTGTTTACGGACTCATGAGTTTACGGCCGTAAACTCATGATGATTTGTGCCAAAAGGTGTTTTAAGGTCTTACAAACCACAAGGAAGTGTTCTAGACTCAAGAACAAGCCTTAGGAAGGATTTATGGTTCATATGCACCTCTAACTAGGGTTTACGACCAAGGGAGATGCTCTTGGCCGTAAACGCCTATTTATCTTGGGAAAAGGATGTTTTCAAGGTGCATATCGAGTGTTCCTACAAGATAACATATATAGGAAGAAGATACTTACAATATGGAAGCAAATAGAGTTGATTTCGGCCCAAAACACTGGTGTGTGTTCTTGGTGATCTTGAAGATCTAACCCAAAAGATGATGTTAATGGATGGAATAAATGGGTTATGCTAGTTAAGAAGATGTATCACTAATCAAGGGATGGAAACACTTACATTTTTGAAGACTTAAGCGAAGAACTTGATGATATTTGAGAGCAAAAACCGTGTTCTTGAGTTAAGAGTGGTAAAAGTGTTTGAAAAATGGCCAAGTATCACATATATAGCCAAGCGTATACGGCCACCATGAGTTTACGGCCGTAAACTCATGTGTCTTGGCCGTAAACTCCTCATGAAAGGGGTTTATGGCTTGATTGTTGGTTTGAACTTCAACAGACACTTCCTATCACTCATTTCTTGGATTTACTAGGATTAGGACACTCAAATAGACTCTAAATAGTGCTAGAAGATAGCAGATACGAGTCTGACTTTGATTGAGTTTAAGTGTTGTACAAGATGGAAATTTCGGGTTGTCACACGCTAAGCGTACTACTTGGTACGCCCCGCGTACCCGCTTTATAGCTTGTATGCTAAGCGTACCTTGTGGTACGCCTCGCTTACAACTCAAGGACCAAATTTGACAATTTAAATAATGCAAGGGAAAAATAGAAACATACCAAGATTCAAGTGTTACAATTCTCCCCCACTTAAATTAGACTTCGTCCTCGAAGTCCTCCGCCCCGAATAACTCTGGATAATGCTCCCTTATCTTATCATCGGGCTCCCAAGTCCACTCTGACCCTTTGCAGTGCAGCCACTACACCTTCACCAGCTACAACCTTGTTCCTCAGGGTTTTCGTCTTCCGATTTAAAAATTCCACCGGTCTCTCAATATAATTCAGACGGCCATCCACCTGAATATCCTCCAATTGTACAACTGCGGAATTATCCACTAAACACTTTCGCAGCTGAGAGACATGAAATGTGCTATGAATCTGACTGAGCTTGGCTTGAAGATCTAGACGATACGCAACACGGCCCACCCGAGTCAAAACCCTGAAGGGATCGATATACCTGGGACCCAACTTGCCCCACTTACTGAATCGGATGACACCTTTCCAAGGTGACACCTTCAAGAAAACCATATCTCCCACATGAAACTCCAATTCCGGCCGGCGCCTGTCAGCATAACTCTTCTGCCGAATCTGAGCTATCTGGAGCCTGCTCCGAACATGCTGAATCAGCTCAGTGGTCTTGAATACCACCTCAGCACTCCCCATGACTCGCTGACCGACCTCACTCCAACAAATTGATATCCTACATTTCCTCCAGAAGATCATCTCAAAAGGAGGTCGATTAATGCTAACGTGATAACTGTTATACGAAAATTCTGATAACGGAAGATACGTATCCCAACTCCCACCAAAATCCAACACGCACACACGCAACATATCCTTAAGAGTCTGAATGGTCCACTTACTCTGACCATCAGTTTGCGGATTAAATGTTGTAATGAAATGGAGACGAGTGCCTATCTTGTCATGAAACCGCTTCCAGAATCTGGAAGTAAAACGAACATCCCTTTTTGAAACCACTGATACCGACACCCCATGACTTGTCACCACCTCCCTGACCTAAATCTCGACCAACTTCTCTGTAGAAATACTCTCCTGAATCGGAATGAAATGCGCGCTCTTCGTCAATCGATCCACGATGACCTAAATCGAATCCACTTTGCACGTAGTCCTAGGAAGCTTTGTGATAAATTCCATAGTGATGTCCTCCCATTTCCATACGGGACTCTCCAACAACTGCATCTTGCCATGAGGTAGCTGATGCTCGGCCTTGACTTTCCTGCAAGTCAGGCACCGCTCGACATACCATGCCACATCCCGCTTCATGCAGGGCCACCAATAATCAAGACGAAGATCCTTATACATCTTCGTCGCCCCGGGATGAATGGAGAACCTCTACTTGTGGGCCTCCTCCATCAGAACCTGACGCACACCGCCCTAATAAGGAACCCAGACTCTCCGATGCAGAGTCAACAATCCACGACTATCATAATCAAAGGAAGCCACCTGACCCACAATGCGCTCACTCTTCCATTGTTCTTTCTTCATAGCATCTGCCTGAGCGTCACGAATCCGCTCAACCAATGGAGTAATGACAGTCATCCTCAAACATATATCTCTGATCGGATTCGCGATCGCCTTGCGACTGAGAGTACCGGCCACCACATTGGCCATCCCCGGGTGATAAAGGATCTCATAATCATAATCCTTCACCACATCTAACCATCGACACTGCCTCATGTTCAGATTCGGCTGATCCATCAGACACCTCAAACTCTTGCGATCCGTGTAAATAGTATAAAGAAATCCATAGAGGTAATGCTGCTAAATCTTGAGAGCGAAAACCACGGCCCCCCAACTCCAAGTCATGTGTCGGATAATTCGCCTCATTCGGCTTCGACTGCCTCAAAGCGTAAGCTATCACACGACCCCGCTACATCAAAACTACCCCCAGACCAGAGATCGAAGCATCATCATAAACCACAAAGTCATCAACACCCTCAAACATGGTCAAAATCGACGCCTCACACAACCGTTGTCTAAGAGTCTCAAACGTTTCCTGCTGCTCAGGCCCCCAACGAAATGTCACCGACTTCTTGGTCATTCGGGTTAATGGAACAACGATCTTGTAGAAATCCTTGATGAATCTCTGATAAAAACCAGCCAGACCAAGAAAACTCTAAATCTCAGATGGAGACCTCGGAACCTCCCACTGCATCACAGCCTCGACCTTGGTCGGATCGACCAGAATACCCTTCTGGTTGACAAGGTGCCCCAGAAACTGTACCTACCACAACCAGAACTCGCACTTGGAGAACTTTGCGAAAAGTCTCTCCCTCTTTAATGTCTCCAGAACTTCCCTCAAGTGCTCCTCATGCTGTTACCGAGTCTTGGAATAAACCAAGATATCATCAATAAATACTATCACAGACCGGTCCAACATCGGTCTGCATATGCGGTTCAGGAGATCCATGAATGTGGTTGGAGCATTGGTGAACCCAAAAGGCATCACCATGAACTCATAATGACCATATCGAGTCTGGAAAGCTTTCTTTTGCACATCCTCATCCCTGACCTGCATCTGATGATAACCTAAACGCAAATCAACCTTGAAGAACCAAGATGCACCCTGAAGCTAGTCAAAAAGATCATCAATCCTCGGGAGGGGATAACGGTTCTTCATTGTTACCTTATTCAAATTCCGGTAGTCGATACACATTCGATGAGGCCCGTCCTTCTTCTTCACAAACAAAATCGGTGCTCCCCAAGGCGAACTAATCGGTCTAAAAAATTGCTTGTCTAACAGCTCCTGTATCTCGGGAGGAGCCAACCGGTATGGTGCTTAGGCTATCGGAGCCGCACCTGAACCAGGTCAATCTTGAACTCCACCTGCCTCTCCGGAGGTATCCCAGAAAAATCCTCTGGGAACACGTCCGAATAATCCCACACAACTGGCACATCATCACGGTCGCCTTACCCTTATCCCGGGAATCCATGAAATAGGTGACAAAACCTGAGCAACCCTGATGAAGATAGAGTCTGGCCCTCGCTGCAGAACACAAAATTGGCCCACGCTGCGGTCTCTCACCATGAATCACCAACTCTCCCCCACTTGGGGTCTGAACCGAACTAACTGCTGCTCATAGTCGATCACTTCCCCATTAGGTCTCAACCAATCCATGCCCACGATAACCTTGTTCCCACACAAAGAAATGGGAACCAAGTCGACCGGATACTACTCGCTAAATAACTAAAGAGTACAACCCAGATGAACCCTCGCAACCCGAACTGTCCTATCATTAGCAATCTCAATATCAAGAGGACAAACCAGCTCCCTCAGAGCTCTAGAAAATATCTTGCTAAGTACAAGCGATACAAAGGATCGAGTAGCCCCTCGAATCAAATAATACCAAAGCAGAGATACTGTTCACAAGGAATGATCCTAAAATAAAACACATAAACATAAACAAAAAATTCAATATAAATAAAGAGATAAGGAGAATATACATACCCGTCACAACATCGAGAGCTGCACACGCCTCCTTTGTCGTCAGCTGAAAAGCCTTGCTCTTTGCCACATGCACATTTGCCCTGCCCTGGTGGCCGTCAGTAATCCGAAGAGTGGCTGGAGTAGGTGCTGACACCGGTCCTGCTGGAGCCAAACTCGGACATTGTGCCTTCTTGTGGCCCCTCTGGTTGCAATGAAAGCAACTCAGTTCTGATCCCTGGGTGGTAGTAGCAGTACAATCCCATCTATATTTATCACACCCTCGAACCAGAACGACGAAAACGTCCGAGGTTGGATGACGTCATTGAACAGTATCATAACAATTGAATATAAATGAAACAAAGCATTATAACCATTACATTGAATGTTTAATATGTTTACATTGTATCCAAATAGTGTTTACATGTTATCATATGCATGTGACAAAAATGAATAACGTGATGTGACGACGTCCGATCCACCAAAAACTCTTGTGGTTACCTTTTTACTGATTTCCTGAGAATACAAGTGATTTTGAAAAGTATCAACAATTAAGTTGGTGAGTTCATAAGCATTTTGTATGAAAAGGGTTTGTAATTGTTTCGTAAAAATGATAGTGTGTACTTCCAGAAAATCCAATATTTTCTTAAAAATGAGCTGTAAGTCTTAAGTTTCAAGACTCGAGATGTAAGTAATATTGTACTGCAAAATGATGTAATGAAGTTTTATCTTTATATAAAACTACTTGAAATATATGTTACCCCGTAAATCAAATGTGTTGTTGTTGATACCCTATGTGAGTTATTATAACCCTACTAATGCGACTAGTTGCCTGAACAACGTGCTTCGTGCGTCGGTAACTCTTATGACATTTGTCACCCTAGACCTGTCGGTCTAACTGTAGCTAACAGTTTAGGTGCAGGGTTGTCAATCCCGTATAGATCTATACACAAGTGTCACGCTCTCCCTACAAGAGACTCTGGTTATAATGCAGGTCTTAGTATGTGTACACTGGTGGGTACGGTGAAGCCGAATGTCTCACAGCCAGTATCAGCCGATTTACGTGAACTGAAAACTCTTTTTCTTGTAAAAGAAATAATTATCCCTTTAAATAGTTATTTGATTCCTTGGAAATGATAACGAAATTTTGTGACTCCCAAACTATACCAATTATAGTTTATCCTGTTTGTTTGTTGATACTATTTATATATTCTATTATATATAAATACAATTTTATTATATTGGTGTCAAATTATATGTCCAAAACATCATATTTTTGGATTGTAACCCACCAACATAGAAAATTAACTACAATGTACCCCTTTTTGTTGGAAGGACTATCTTTCAGTAAAATTTTTCCAAAACCATGTAGTTTTACAAACCATAAATTTTATTATGATTTTTATAACATAGAATGTGACCTTGTTCTTGTTAGTTTTGCATTTCAAAACAATACATCACAAAGATTTGTGTAAAAGCTAGTGATAATCATATCTTGTGCAAATAATGGCTTATACTTCAACATAAATATGAAACATTCAAGTATTTGTGTAATAAACCAAATTTTGACTTGTATTCCCCCCTAAAACATGAAAATCTAGAAAAAGTGGGGGTATGAACTCACCTTGATTGGATTTGTGGGTTGTTTGGAGAGATTATGTGAAGATTCCAAGCCTTAAACACTTGAATGTGTTTGATGAATTCTTTGAATATTATGTTACCCTAAGGATGTTAACACATACTAATGTGTGTAAATGAGATTATTCTAGCATAAAAATGTATAGAAAATCTAGATGAACAAGAATTACTTACCAAAAATCCTAAGAACCAACTTGGAGGTGATGATCTTGGAAGAATTTGGCTTGTTCTTGAGAGAATGAGGAAGATTGAAGATGAAAGAAGATGGTAATGGTAGGGGAAAAATGGCTCTCGGCCTAGGGTATAAAGAGGAGAAGTTGATGAGATGTTTGCATTGTTGTTTGGTGGTTAATTGCATGGTTAGCATGGAGACATGGTGGGTAAAATGGGGTAAAGATGTATCATCCTATCACAAGGTCAACCCCCCCCTTTTTTCTCTTTATTCACACCGAATTCACCATGAAGAGTACCAAAGCTTAATTGATTTTGGCCTAGGTGTGTTCTAGGGTTGTGATTTCGGTCCTACTTTATTCCCTCATGATGGTTTCAGTTTTGGTATTACCCACAGAAGGGTGATTTCGGTTTTGGGGTTTCTATGCCGAAAACCCTAAAGCGTATTGTAATTTATGATTGTTTTCCAACTTGTTGACTTTTCAAAGGTTCCATACATGTATGATTTTTAAAGCATATATATATATATATATATATATATATATATATATATATATATATATATATATATATGGGAATAATGCTCTTTTTGTTCTCAAAGTTTTATTGCAAAAAAGTTGTGATGTGGTTTTGCATTATACATAGATACACCTTAGACCTTGCTTGATCCAAAATTTTCTAGTTGTCACATCATCCCCCCGTTAGAGGGAATTTCGTCACGAAATTAGTTCTAGAGTAGGCACTCACGAACTAGGGAAGAGATGTGGGTACTTCTGCTTCATTTGATCTTCTTGTTCCCAGTTGAATTCAGGTCTTCGCTTGGCGTCTTAGCGGAGCTTCACTATTGGTATACGACTTTGTTTTGTCCTTTTAACTTCCCTGTCCATTATTTCAACAGGTTCCTATATGAAGTGTATATTCTCATTTGTTTCGATCTCGTCGAGTGGGACCACCAGTGTATCATCGGACAGACACTTCATCAGGTTGGACACATGAAATACGGAGTGCACATTGTTGAGTTCTTGTGGCAGTCGAAGCTTGTAAGCCACTGGTCCGATCCTAGCAAGGATCTTGAATGACCCGATATTCCTTGGATTTAGCTTCCCACGTTTTCCAAAGCATATCATTCCCTTCCAGGGAGACACCTTCAACAGTACGTGGTCACCGACCTGGAACTCCAAGGTTTTGCGTCTCTTATCTGCATAGCTCTTTTGTCGATCCCGGGATGCCCTTAAGCGCTCCCAGATTTGGACGATTTTCTCTGTGGTTTCCCGTATGATTTCTAGGTCGGTGAGGGTGTTATCAGGTACTTGTCCCTTTGCCACCTGCGCGTCACCCACCCCGGCCTAGCACAGGGGTGATCTGCATCTGTGTCCGTAGAGGGCTTCGAATGGAGCGGCCTTTATGCTTGTGTTATAGTTGTTATTGTAGGAGAATTAGACAAGTGGTAAGTGGGTATCCCAGGCTTTACGAAAGTCTATCACACATTCCCTCAACATGTCTTCTGGCGTCTGGATGGTCCTTTCGCTTTGTCCGTCAGTTTGAGGATGATAGGCTGTACTCATATTGAGCTTGGTCCCCCAAGGACTTCTGTATGGATTGCCAAAATCGAGCGGTGAATCTGCTATCTATGTCAGAAATGATGGACATTTGCACCCCATGTAGTCGTATAATTTCTTTATTGTACATCCTTGTTAGCTTTTCCATCTTGTCGGTCTCCTTTATTGGTATGAAGTGTACGGATTTGGTTAACCTGTCAACAATCACCCAGATGGTGTCAAGCCCTCCCGCTGTCTTGGGCAGCTTGGTTATGAAGTCCATGGTTATCCCCTCCCACTTCCACTCAGGTACGTCTGCTTGTTGGAGTCAACCCAAGGGCTTTTGATATTCAACCTTAACCTTGGCACAAGTCAGACACTTGCCCACATAGGTAGCTATCTCTGTTTTCATGTTTGGCCACCAATAAAGTTTCTTGAGGTCCTGATACATCTTGTCAGAACCACGATGAACATAGTATTTTGTCTTGTGAGCCTCGTTCATGACAACTTCCCTGTACCCACCGAATCTCGGTGTCCAAATTCGATCCATGATGTAACGAGCTCCGTCACCCTTGACTTCTAAGTTTTTATCCATTCCTCTCAATGCCTCCCCTGCGATGTTCTCGGGTTTCAAGGCTTCTAGCTGCGCCTCCTTGATCTGTGTGTGAAGGTGTGAATGGATGGTCATGGTCAACGATTTTACTCGGCGGCTTGAGTATTCTTTTCAACTCAGGGCGTCTGCTACTATGTTGGCCTTGCCCGGATGATAACGAATTCGCATCCGTAGTCATTTAGCAGTTCAACCCTTCTGTAACACCCCGAATTCAGAAGGCCTAGAAAGGAAAGAAAAAACTTCAAAATTAGGAGGCAACTGCGCCTCCTTGATCTGTGTGTGAAGGTGTGAATGGATGGTCATGGTCAACGATTTTACTCGGCGGCTTGAGTATTCTTTTCAACTCAGGGCGTCTGCTACTATGTTGGCCTTGCCCGGATGATAACGAATTCGCATCCGTAGTCATTTAGCAGTTCAACCCTTCTGTAACACCCCGAATTCAGAAGGCCTAGAAAGGAAAGAAAAAACTTCAAAATTAGGAGGCAACTCGTCGAGTAGGTGGGATGACTCGACAAGTAGGGGCGTGATTTGGGTCGCGGGTTAAGTGACCTACTCAACAAGTCGGGGGACCGACTCGGCGAGTTGGTCTGGGTTTGGGAAACCCTAAATTCGGCACTTGGTACCCTATTTAAGCATCTTATTCTCCTTCTCTTGGTTCCATTCCCAGCCTCCAGTGTCCAGAACTTAACCCACGAAACCCTAGAGCATTTTATGAGTGTGTGAGCCATTCTTGAGTGTTTGGTGTGTTCTTGGAAGCTAGAAGAAGAAGAAGGAGATTGAAGGCTCAAGGAGAAGCTTGTAGATCCAGCAACACCATCTCATTTCCATCATTTTCTTGTAATCAAGTTCTTAACTTGTCTTGTAGATTCTTAGATCTCCTTATGGTTCCTTTTATGGAGTTTTTGTCCAAGAAGTATGATTCATGAGTCATGGATGTCCCAAGTTGGTTATGCTTCCAGATCTGGAGTTTTTAAGAGGTGGGAAGGCATAAAGGTGCAAACTTTATGCCATTGGGGTCCCATGCAAACCCTAAGGATCTGGGTTTGGCCTTCTAAGCCTAAAGGGGCCATGCATGGAGGTAAAGTTCGAGACTTTACGTGATAACTGCACTAGGGGAGGTTGGATCTGGAGTTTGGAACCTTAGAACCCTCTGGAATGGACTGAACACAAAAAGGACTTAAGGGATTCGACGAGTTGCGTAGCCAACTCGACGAGTCGGGAAGGGTTTTCCTGTTTTCGGGATTTTGGGTGATTACGGTCGACTCCACTTCGGGTTCTTGCCATTTTGATCTATACACCGAATAAGGTGAATTTAAATCTTTATTTAGGATAGAAGTTTAAATCATCCTTATTACTCCGAAACGTTTACATGTTAGTTATAATATCGTAGTCGTACGTTTAGAATCCTGAACACATAAGGTTTCCAGATCCGGTCGGCAACAGACCATAGATCCGAACAAGTAATAGCATATATCACATAAAAGCATTTTAGGCATCTTTCCTAAAATAAACTAGTTCTTGTGTCTAAAATATAGTAGACACTCATCTCACAATCATCGCTTAGCATTCTAAGTTTAAGTCTAGAAATCCTATAGATTCCTAGTTCGCTTAAACTAATGCTCTGATACCAACTGTGACATCCCCATTTTCACGGCCAGAAAATACCGATTTTGTTTATGATTTGTTTAAAAATCAGAGTAACATTTTAAATAAAAGTGTTGCGGAATTTGTTCCCAAAAGAAAATATGATAAAGATTTATCAAAGCATTTCCGAATAAATGTATTTCATTAAAAACCTTGGGATGTCATGTTCGATACAAATCAAAACCATAAATAGTACAATATAAGCCTTACAACATTTATTCATATCTATAGGCCTATAATCCGTAATCCCTCATCCAAACATCACATCTATGCTCGAGTGCCACTACCTGTAATACAAGAAACTGAGTGGGCCAGGCTTGGGATTCCCGTGAGCACATAGGGTTTTCAACCCACAATAAATAAGTTTATTAACGTCATCAAACCAAACAAACCTGATTACCCGTTCCCCTTATCCTTACTTTACGTCCCTAAGACATCTAACACAAGGGACCTAGTCTAAGGACTTTCATCGGGGTGCCAACACTGCTTTGGGGGTTCCTCGGCAATTTATGTCAAATAAGGCAACCATGTGGGGGTTGGAGTACTGTTGGTGAACACTAAGTTCAAATAAACACCTACAGGTTGCGAGCCTGCTAGCGTTCCAATGGATTGTCTAGAATAGTCTGTGGTCGTCATCTATACTCCGCTAGATGACTGGATCATCTTAAACGTTGAGGCCTGTCGTCATTTTATTTCATCACACACCATATTTTACATCTACCCATGTTTTACCCAACATATTTTGTAGATATAAAATACATATACAGTTTAAATCATTTAAAACATGTATAAAAACGTTCATCGAGCATAGACAACAAGTATTCAGATAATATGCACACATAACACATAATTCATATAAAATACTTCATATCTATGTGTAAGATGAAAGTAACTATGTACTCACCTGTTAAGGTGGTGATTCCGAACTCGGACATCGCTTCGCTTTAAAAATAATTTCTTCGAGGAAACCTAGTCTTATTACCACTAGATTTTAGTCTAATATTTACCGTGACTAATTATTAGTCTTAGTATTATTATTATTATATAATCGTTTAAACAATACTTTTCACCCACTATGTACAGCCAGGGGCCAGACATGAAACACCGGAGGGTAGGACCATTTTGGCATATAGCACTTCTGAAATCTAACAACCCAAGCGGTCCTTCAAACCAGATTCCCCGTACCGCGAGTGGTTAAAAAAATATTATAACGACACTTATAAGTCATAATAATAGCCGAAATATTTATTATAAGTTCATAATAACAATACTAATTTTAAATATAAGCTATACTTAAAGTAGGGTAAGCATAACTTACTTACAAGGGGGTTTTAGCTAGGAGCCAAGCTCTGCAGGGGCAGAACTTCGTCGCTGAATCTTTCTAAGAAAGATTCGTGCAGCACTTCATCGCTCACCTTACTATACTAAAACTACATAATGAGAAGTCGAATCACGAGGGACTGAAATGCTCGGGGGATAAGAAGAGAAAGACTTTTGAATCAAGAGAATGGTGTAAGAAATATGAGAGCTAGAGACTCTTATTTATAGTAATTGAATTTTCAAAAACTACCCTCCATAATTACTTAATGACCTTATAGTTATATAAACGACTAAACACCCCTTTATAATACTATTTTAAATAGATTTAACTATATTTGTACTAAACTAACGACCGTATCGTCGATACCTTTCTAATGATATATATATATATATATATATATATATATATATATATATATATACACACGTATATATGATTTATACTTTATCTTAATACGCAAATATGCTATTATAATTTATAACTCTTTCATACGAACTCTGTTTTTGACGTTCTCTATATCCACGAGTAGGCGGGACCGTACCTTACAACTTTCGTTTAGACCCCGTCGGCTAATTTTGACTTCATTTTTAAAGTTATACTTTCGTTCATACGACGTCCGTTTTCGTCTGTCTTTTTACCGTTGTGCTACTATTAACGAGATCTACGATTCTCGTTTAGGTTGTGTTGGCCAAAAATCGACCGATCTAAAATTCGAATTTCGGGCTGTGCACTGCTATGCCAAATCTTAGGAAAATCATAACTTCCTCATACGAAGTCAGATTTTGACGTTCTTTTTATGCACGTTCTCGGTTTAATGTATATTACAACTTTCATTTAGATACCTAAGGCCAAAAAGTAGTTTATCAAAAAGTCACTTTTTACGTTACGCGGTGCCTTGTCGGTTTAGCCGTAAAACTTTGACGGGTCATTACTTCTTCGTTATAACTCGGATTTCGGCGTTCTTTATATCTACAGAATCCTTGTCACGACCAATACAACTTTCTTCATAGATATTGGGTTTACGTAATATTTTATTTTTGGAGCTTATTTGTAACGCCCCGTTCCTGGTACGTATTTAATTTGATTAAATGTTTCTTTTTGTAAGAGCTACTCGGCGAGTTGTAGCCCTAACTCGCCGAGTAGATGTCGAATTGGACGCGGGCTTTAAGTGATCTACTCGGCGAGTCCACGCCTGGACTCGGCGAGTCCACGCCTGGACTCGGCGAGTAGGCCAGTCAGGAGGAAACCCTAATCCTTAGGGTTTGCACCCTATTTAAACGTCCTTATAGCCCCATCTCAGCCTCCATCACCCTCAGAGCATTCCTTATCGAAACCCTAGTCTCCATTGGTGAGTTTGAGTGATTGTTGCCTTGTGAAGGGACTTTTGGTGCACATTGGAGCAAGTGGAAGAAGGAAGGGGTTGAAGAGCTCAAGGAAGGGGACTTAGATCCAGAACACATTCATTTGTGGTCACCCATTCTGGTAATAAAGTTTCCATCTTGATTATTGATCTATTAGATCTTGTTTGTCCCTAAATTGTTGCTTTTAAGCCCTAAAACCCCAAATCCTTGGTAGAGAAACCTTATGGTTGGGATATACTTCAGATCTGGACCCTCATTACCTTCTAGAGTTGTAAAGTCTCAGTCATGTTCGTGATTGAGGTCCCTCTTGAGCTTAGAACCCCATTAAGAGCTTAGTTTTGACATTTGGAGCCCTTAAAGCTATGCATGCATGTAAAGTTTGCAACTTTACGTGATAAGCATGCCCTAGAAGCCTAGATCTGTGGTTTGGAGCCGCTGCATGGCTCAAACCAGGTCTGTATAGAAAAATGACTGAATGAACTCGGCGAGTAGAACGCTGGACTCGGCGAGTCCTATGAACATAGCCGTGAACTCGGCGAGTTCGTTGAAGATTGCCTTGAACTCGGCGAGTTGTTAGAAGACTCAGCGAGTTGGCTAGGGTTTCTTCCAAATATTGGCCACGTATGAACTCGACGAGTTAAAAAGGGAACTCGACGAGCCAATCAAGGATTTCACGACTTCTCAAGTTCAGGAAGGACTCGGCGAGTCGGTGATCTGCACTCGACGAGTCGAGTCAACATAGACTGTTGACTTTGACTGTGGACTTTGACTTGGACCAAGGGTTGACCAGTTGACTTCTGATGGTTTCTGGTAATTGGGAGATTTATGAAAAAGGTTTGTATGGTACCTATAGGTGGTAAAGTTCGTGTTGGACCCAGGAGTTGAGCCTTCTTATTTCCGACGACAGTTGCGAGGTGAGTTATCCTCACTATACTAAGGGGTCTAAGGCACCAAGGCCGGCCCATTGGATATGATATCCTAGTAGTTGTATTATGTTGAGTATGAGTTAGTTATGCATGCTAGTTTGATACGCTAGAGGGTAGGTCTGTAGGACTACCTGTGATACTGATTGATTGTCTGCATGTGCATTATCTGTTACATGTTGATATGTTATGTGGGATGGGTTGAGGTTGTACTACTCCGTGCGGTAGCCTACAAACCCTAGAGTATTCCACATACGAGCTGAGGGCCCGGTAGGCATTCCAGACTCATACTGAGGACTTGGGAGCATTCCAAATACGAGCTGAGGGCCCGGTAGGCATTCCAGACTCATACTGAGGGCTCGGTGGCATTCCAGATACGAGCTGAGGGCCCGGTAGGCATTCCAGACTCGTACTGAGGGCTCGATGGCATTCCAGATACGAGTTAGGGGCCCGGTAGGCATTCCAGACTCGTAATGAGGGCTCGGTGGCATTCCAGATACGAGCTGAGGGCCCGGTAGGCATTCCAGACTCGTACTGAGGGCTCGGTGGCAATCCAGATGTGAGCTGAGGGCCCGGTAGGCATTCCAGACTCACACTGTGGGCCCAGGGGTATTCCAGTCTGTAAAGCTGTGGACCCGTTATGTGCTGTTCTGCTCAGTTTGTTATGATATGTCATGGTGTGACATGGTTATGTGGACTGTATGTGTATCGGTATTTTGGGGGTAACTCACTAAGCTTTCGGGCTTACAGTTTCAGTTTATTGTTTCAGGTACATCAGGGGATCGCGGCAAGGCGAAGGCATGATCGTACAACTCCTCCTATTATGTTATGTTTCTGGGAAAACTCTGATATAAATGTATTTTGAAAACAAAGTTGTAATGTTTTGATAAATTCAACATGTTTTGAAAGTTTAAATTTGGCTTGAATTTTTGGGTGTTACATTATTTCCATTCTTAATTTATTATATCATTATAAACAAGTATGTAAGCACATAATTCACATAATATTCACATTTTATTTTTGGAGCTTATTTCCATTCTTAATTTATTATATCATTATAAACAAGTATGTAAGCACATAATTCACATAATATTCACATAATTCTTCTTTAGCCCAGAAACACGGGCGTTACACTCATGTCCTGTGGTTGAATTTTTCTTACGCCTCTGACATTTTTGTTTCTAGTATTTGGGCATTCCCTCTTCAAATGCCCTGATTCACCACATCCGTAGCAAGCTTGGTTCACCTTGACATTAGCGGCCTGGTTGTTTTGTGGTGCGGGCGTCCTACAGAAACGAGCGGTGTGCCCCTTATTTTTGAAATTGTTGCAGTACATCTCTCGGCAAGCCCCGTTGTGATGGAAGTTGCACTTATTACAAATTGGAAGCTTTCCAACATATGGTCTTCTGGAAGGTCCTTGAGTCGGACGGCCCTTTTTCTTGTTCCATAAATTTTGCTTCTTGGGTAGTACCCCTCCTTCGTCGTAGGTGTTCTTAAGTACGTAACTTGGGGACTCTTTGCAGGAGCACATTCACTGGTGTCCTTGGTTGTCACCTTGATCGGGACTATGGTTACCGTTCCTGTTGTTAGTGCTAAGTTGTATCATGACGGCTGTCACGGCGGCCATTACAACGGCTTGGAATGTGGCGAGGTCCATTTGTAGAACGGATGTTGCGCCGGTATGCTGGCTGCTTCCGTGTGGGGGCATGGTTCTGTTGTGAGGTATGAAACGAGTTCGTAAGTCACTATGGTCGTTGCTAGTTGTATCCCATCTATATTTATATTTATATACATATGACTACATGTTTTGTTGTACAATTCTCAAATGTTTCGATCACATAATCATAATGTACTTATGGTAGTAAGCAGTAGTAGGTATTGTACGAACGTTAAATTACCAAATAGAACATAGACGTTAAAATATTAAGTTCATTCGGGTTACATTGGTTTTGGAGGGCGTACCTCGCTTGATTTACCGCTACTAGTTGTAATAAAAGACGCAATGATCCTAACACATAGTGTGAGTGGTGTAGTCACTAACTCAATAGGCTATACAAGTTCATCATATACCAAAATGACGCACAAGGTGCCCCACCATATCATACATCTCGTGAGTGGCCTCCTCCGCTCTTTGTTCCGCATTGACTGCCCTAGTTTCGGCTGCAAGGATTTGTTGTCTCATGGCGGCCATCTCCTCCTCTAAGGAGTGTAGACGGTCTGTAATGTTCTCCTGTTCCGCCTGTTGGTTCAGCATGACACCCGTATGGTGTTCTTGTTTCTCGTGGATGCGTCCAATTCGCATTGTCGTGTTCCTGGCTTCGCCGCCAACCTCCATCACCTCGTGACGGAGAGCCTAAACTTGAGTGTCCAAACGGACCACTTGTGGTACATTCAGAGGTAGTGATTGATCTGTGAGGATGCTGGGGCCCGGAACATGGTGTAGTGGGTGCATGCCGAATGTGGATCGTCGACCGTCGACTCTAGTCCATGCCTGCAGTTGGTTTGCCCCTTGTGGAGGTGCATTCTGACAAGAGGATGGTGGAAGGGGCTCATGATTGCTCCTGATAGGGTAAGGTTCATTAACGATCTTCCCAACGACTTCCTCCTCGTTCGATCCTTCATCAAAATTCTCCTCTTCGTAATCCATCTCTTGGTATTCTTCAGGACCCTCTTCTGGATTCTCCTCATAAATCTCTTCTGGTTCCTCCTCGATCCATCCGTTGGCTGCCATGGCAGTGTAGTAGGGGCCTTCGTGGTGAAATCCGGCCATGTTGTCTATGCGAGAAAAAGGGATATGAGAAATACATGAAAAGTTTATAGTATTCTAAAATACTCCTATAGTATTTTTATTCTTTTATGTTTGATACTAGAGTTTCTTGGTATATAGGGTTGGTAAGTTTTAGAATCGTTACCCAACATGACCGTTCCGAAACACATGTTGATCATATCTCGCATAAATATAGTTGATCAGGCCATATTTATCCCATATATGACTACATAACTGTCTTGGCTTAACCGTAGTGTTTAACTCCTCTAAATACTTTTTATACGGTTCTTATTATGACACCATTTCTAGTATATATGCATGTATGTATATTTTTTTTATAAAAAAATACTTATAATTTAAAAATATACTTTTAGTCAGAGTGTTTTAGTCCCATTGTATTTATAGTTGTATATCTTACATGGTTTGATATACTTAGTTCACTATAAACAATGCTCTGGTACCAATCTGTCACACCCTTGAACCAGAACGGCGGAAACGTCCGAGGGTGGATGACGTCATTGAACAGTTTCATAAAAATTGAATATAAATGAAACAAAGCTTTATAACCATTACATAGAATATTTAATAGGTTTACATTGTGTCCAAATAGTGTTTACATGTTATCATATGCATGTGACAAAAATGAATAATGTGATGTGACGACGTCCCATCCGCCAAAAACTCTTGTGGTTACCTGTTTACTGATTTCCTGAGAACACAAGTGATTTTGAAAAGTTTCAACAATTAAGTTGGTGAGTTCATAAGCATTTTGTATGAAAAGGGTTTGTAATTGTTTCGTAAAAATGATAGTGTATACTTTTAGAAAATCCAATATTTTCTTAAAAATGAGTTGTAAGTCTTAAGTTCCAAGACTCGTGATGTAAGTAATATTGTACTGCAAAAAGGATGTAATGAAGTTTTATCTTTATATAAAACTACTTGAAATGTATGTTACCCCATAAATCAAATGTGTTGTTGTTGATACCCTATGTGAGTTATTATAACCATACTAATGCGACTAGTTTCCTGAACGACGTGCTTCGGGTGTCGGTAACTGTTATGACATTTGTCACCCTAGACCTATCGGTCTAACTGTAGCTAACAGTTTAGGTACGGGGTTGTCAATCCCGTAAAGATATATACACAAGTGTCAAACTCTCTCTACAAGAGACTCTGGTTATAATGCAGGTCTTAGTATGTGTACTGTGGTGGGTACGGTGAAGTCGAATGTCATACAACCAGTATCAGCCGATTTACGTGAAGTGAAAACTCTTTTTCTTGTAAAAGAAATAATTATCCCTTTAAATAATTATTTGATTCTTTGGAAATGATAACGAAATTTTGTGACTCCCAAACTATACCAATTATAGTTTATCCTGTTTGTTTGTTGAAACTATTTATATATTCTATTATATATAAATACAATTTTATTATCTTTGTGTCAAAATATATGTCCAAAACATCATATTTTTAGGTTGTAACCCACCAACATAGAAATTTAACTACAATGTACGCCTTTTTGTTGGAAGGACTATCTTTCAGTAAAATTTTTCCAAAACCATGTAGTTTTACAAACCATAAATTTTATTATGATTTTTATAACATAGAATGTGACTTGTTCTAGTTAGTTTTGCATTTCAAAACAATACATCACAAAGATTTGTGTAAAAGCTAGTGATAATCATATCTTGTACAAATAATGGCTTATACTTCAACATAAATATGAAAGATTCAAGTATTTGTGTAATAAAACAAATTTTGACTTGTATTCCCCCCCTAAAAACATGAAAATCTCGAAAAAGTGGGGGTATGAACTCACCTTGATTGGATTTGTGGGTTGTTTGGAGAGATTATGTGAAGATTCCAAGCCTTAAACACTTGAATGTGTTTGATGAATTCTTTGAAGATTATGTTACCCTAAGAATGTTAACACGTAATAATACGTGTAAAAGAGATGATTCTACCATAAAAATGTGTAGAAACTCTAGATGAACAAGAATTACTTACCAAAAACCCTAAGAACCAACATGGAGGTGATGATCTTGGAAGAATTTGGCTTGTTCTTGAGAGAATAAGGAAGATTGAAGATGAAAGAAGATGGTAATGGTGGGGGAAAATGGCTCTCGGCCTAGGGTATAAAGAGGAGAAGCTGATGAGATGTTTGCATTGTTTTTTGGTGGTTAATTGCATGGTTAGGATGGAGACATGGTGGGTAAAATGGGGTAAAGATGTATCATCCTATCACAAGATCAAATCCCCCCCTTTTTTTTCTCTTTATTCACACTGAATTCACCATGGAGAGTACCAAAGCTTAATTGATTTCGGCCTAGGTGTGTTCTAGGCTTGTGATTTCGGTCCTACTTTATTCCCTCATGATGTTTTCGGTTTTGGTATTACCCATAGAAGGGTGATTTCGGTTTTGGGGTTTCTATGCCGAAAACCCTAAAGCATATTGTAATTTATGGTTGTTTTCCAACTTGTTGACTTTTCAAAGGTTCCATACATGTATGATTTTCAAAGAATATATATTTATGTATGGTAATAATGCTCTTTTGGTTCTTAAACTTTTATTGCAACAAAGTTGTGATGTGGTTTTATATTATACATAGATACACCTTAGACCTTGCTTGATCCAAAATTTTCTATTTGTCACAATAATGACCCGTCCGGCCGCACTTGAAGTCGCCAGAACCACCACCACTGCCACTCCTTCACGGTCCTTTGTGCGTCCTACCGCAATTGCCACAGTGGCTATGGCCCTGATGGCCTCTCGATTTGGAAGCCGATACCTTGGGCCTCTTCCCCGAACCCCCTGATGTCTGAACCTCATCTGAATTCCTCTTCCTCTCCATCTCCATGTCAATCTCCCTCTCTCTGGCTCGAGCTATCACATCCTCCAGCGTCTTGCAGTTGGATCGGCTCATAAAGTGCCGGATGTCGCTCCTCAGCATCTCATGATATCGGGCCTTCTTCATCTCCTCTTCCGCCACATACTGCGGAACCAAAAGTGCCCTCTCCCTTAACATCTCGGTGATCTCAGCCACCGTCTCCGTAGTCTGGCAGAGATCCTGGAACTCTCGCACCAACTATTGCACCTCGATCACTGGTGAAAACTCAGCTCGGAACCGAGTCGATAAGTCATCCCATGTCATCACATCAACTGCATCATTACCCAGTGCACGACCTACCTCCTCCCACATGTCTCGCACCCTGTCCTTCAAAACGTAGGAAGCTAATCTGACCTTGTCCCTCTCGGGACAACGGCTGGTGCGGAAAGCATTAGCAACATCCGCTAACCAACGCCTGCTCGCAATGGGGTCTTTCACCCCATGATAATCCGGAGCTCCACAAGCCCAAAACTCCCTGAATGTCAAAGATCGAGCTCCTGCTACTTCCATAATCTCATAACGAAACGAGCTCAATCGTTCCTCCAAAACTTCCAGGATACCCTGCTTGACCGAACCGAAGATCACAGGAGTTTTATCAAGAATGTTATGAGTAATCTCTGACGAGAGAAACTCCCTAGTCTGCTCATCGAGCTGCCCAACTCTAAATCCTGAGCCTGAACCCTCCCCGACACCAGAACTGCCAATAGGTCTGTTGGATTAGGTGTCTAAGTTCATAACTATTTCTAGGATGTACTTGACCCGGTTGGCATGGTCCATTTGGGTTGCATGGCATCATGACACTTGGATAGACAAAATGAGAGGAAGGACACTTATGGTTTATTAATATATTATAAGTTCTAATATATTAATAATATTATTTAATTAGTATTAATCAAGAATTAATTTAGAATTAATTTGGTAATAAAAAAGGAGACTAATTAAATATATGGGGTTGATTGTGTAAATCATCCATTCTTTTATAGTGGGCTAATGATCCATGGTTTAATGAATTAGGCTAAAACCCATAAGGTGCTCCGTGGATAGTCCATGGAGGTTAAAACCCATGGATCATGGAATATGAAGAGCCACGTCAATTAGGGTTTACATGTTGTAACCCTACTTGTGGCACCACTATAAAAGGACCCCATGGGCTACCAAAATCGGCACTATGCGTAGAACAAGAGGGCTAGCCGATTTTGAGTGATAGTGTACTTCTCTCTAAGTTATTCCAAGAGTTGTGGTGTTGTGTCAAACATTTGAGGCATCACATTTGGGGTGCTAGGCTCATAAAGTTCTCAAGGAATCCAAGCAACTAGAAAGGCATGTTCTCCTACTAGCTTTTATGTTTCAAGTTCCCCATGCCATGCTACTTAGGTTAAGAACCTTGGAAAAATCAAATTTGCATGTATCTTAGTAAAACATAGATCCAACGTTTCTAGGGTTGCATGTACTACTTAGGAGTGTTAGAATGCTCAAAACCCATCAGTGGTATCAGAGCCTAGGCTTGTTTTCTTGATAATTGTTGCAAATTGTTGAAAAAAACTCAAAATCCAACATTCTGTTGAGTGAACTCGCCGAGTCCATGGGGGACTCGACGAGTCCATGCATATATTCATCCTACTCGTCGAGTAGGTTCATGCACTCGACGCGTAGGAGGCTCAGAGTACAGTTTTTTGAGTTTTGCTGTTGGAAATGGACTAGAATCATTACCCTTAACTGTTTTGGACTTATAAAACCTGTTTTTGATGTGGTAATGATTATAATAATCCATTTACAATGGTGATTATCAAAATTTCAAGTTTTATATGTGTTTTTATGATTCTTGAAATTGTTGATATGAATGTTCATAAACTTATGAGTTTGGTAGATCATAGGAATTATTTGCAAATAGTTTGTTAGTTTAATTCTTGATCTAAATGTGTTTAATGGAATCCGTAATTTGTCCTCAAGTTATGGATTACTAGAAGTCTTTCTTTTAAAGTCCATTAAAAAACACATAAGTTACATAAAATGAAGAGTCTTCATTTTAATAAACCATTAACTCATAAGTTATGAAGTTGAAAAGTTTTGAAAGGTTACAAAACTTGCCCTCAAGTTTTGGAACATGTAAAGTCACTTTAGTAAACTTTAGTTCCAACCCCTATAATTTTAAAAGTTAAAATTCAACCCTTATACTTTATAATATTATTAGTGAATAATATATATATATATATATATATATATATATATATATATATATATATAAAATAACAAGTCGCTTTATCGTTAGTAGGCCTCATTCATGAAGCCAGTCTATAAGGGGGGGTATAAGGTTGTTGCCTATAAAATGGCAGCTTAATGGGTGTCCACTCTCACCCACCGCTTCCTTGACTGGTGGAGGGTCATTAGTCGAACGGGTAGGACAATGACTTTAATCCTCATTAAAAGTATGATGGTTATAAAGTAACTAAATGTTTTATAAATTCCCAATCTTAGTTACTTTAGGAAAATGTGAATATGGTGCTAACCCATGAAATTACACTTTGCACTTTGCTTTAGTCGTTAGTGGAGCGTGTGTGGTTAACCGGCACATTAACCTGGATTTAACAAGGTAGGCAAAGGGTAGCTTAAGGTTTATCATAGATTGGTGGAGCGCGTGTGGTTAACCGGCACATCGGTTAGGTGATTAACATTAAGAGTACCAAGTAATTTGAATGGTTATTCACACCTTGTTCTGTGATCCTCGGTATCCCAGTCACAAAACTTGAAGGGCACATTCGAGATTGAAACATGCCATTGAAAAGTTCAATGAATCTCAAAAGTATCTAGGAGTTTCAAAAACCAATTAAAACCTAATATTTTATTTCATTTTTCATGGTGGAAATTAGTGAATCATCATTCACCTACCTTCAAATATTTTATAGCTTGGATTATGGAATCCCTCTTCTAAGTTATAAAATATTGTGTTGGGTCCTAGCCTTAATATTACATTTGGGTGTCTTATTAATAATTCTATATCTAATCTAAACTAGTCTTTCTTCCTCCTTCAGATATCTTCCAACTATGCTGCTTCTGGCTCAAATCCTACCGGCTCCTTCTCTCTCATGAACCTCTCTGGGAGAGTCATCTTTGATGGTTCCAACTTTAATGATTGGATCAGGAACATCAGGATGGTCACACGTTACAAGGACAAGGAATATGTCCTAGACAAGGAGCTGAAGGAAATTGATGAGTCTTCTGCTACTCCACAGGAAATCGCTGACTTTAGGGCACATGAGAGAGATGCCACCAAGGTGGCATGTATCATGTTGGCCACAATGATAGCTGAACTCCAGAAGTCCTATGAGGACTGTTACCCTTTTGAGATGCACCAGGACTTGATGGAAAGGTACCATCAGAGTGCTCGTCAAGAGCGGTATGGAATCATCTCCTCCATGATAACAACCCTGATGAAGGATGGTGAACCCATCACGACCCACATGCAGAAAATGCAAAGATTTGTGGACCGTTTGCTGAAGTTGAATGTGAACTTCCCCGAGGAGTTGGCTATTGACATCATTTTGCACTCCTTACCTTCTTGTTATGATCAATTCCGAATGACATATCACATGAACAAGGAGGAGGTCACAGTCATGAAATTTCAAGGACTTTTGAAGACCTTCGAAAGTGGTCTCAAAGGTAAATCAGTTGTTACTAATCCTACTCCTAACTCCGCCCCTGTCTTGGCAATCGGGAAAAGTAGAGGGAAGAAGAGGAAAACCATTTCGAAGGGTACCAAGGGAAAGTCCCTTGATGGCTCCTCTTCAAGTAGAACCAAAAGAGGTTCAGTCAATCCTTCTTCCGACCCAAAGGAAGCTGAATGCTACTATTGTCATGATAAAGGGAACTGGAAGCGAAACTGTCCAAAGTACCTGCAAGAAGTTAAGGATGGGAAAGAAAAACCCAACCATGCAGGTATTTACACTATATTGTCTAATAACTCACCCTATTCTAATTCTTGGGTCCTTGATACCGGTTGTGGTATTCACATATGTTCTAACTTGCAGGGACTAAGAAGAAGTGAGAATGTGGAGCATGGGAAGATAAACTTGATCATGGGGAATAAGAAAGCTTCACCTGTCACCAAGATTGGAGTTTATTCTTTGTTGCTAAGTAGTGGGTTAGTGTTAGATTTGAATAAATGTTGTTACTCATCTGAAATGGCGAGAAATATTATTTCCTTTCATGGTTTGTACAAACAAGGGTTTACCTTTTCGTTTGATAATGAATGTGGTGGTATTAATGCTTTATTTAATAATGTTCTTTATTTTAAAGCATTACCTTGTGATGGTGTGTATGAAACTGTGTCGGCTGTAGATAACCTAGGAAATAATGTGTTGTGTATTGATTCTTCCAATAGCTTGGATAAAGCATCATTGTGGCATTGTCGTATTGGACATGTAAGCAAGAAACGCATAGGCCAACTCCAAAATGATGGAGTCTTGGAGTCATTTGACCTTAAGTCGGATGATAGTTGTGAATCTTGTTTACTTGGAAAAATGACAAAATCACCCTTCACTAGTTCTTGTGCTAGGGGTGAAGGTTTGTTGGATCTTGTACACACGGATGTGTGTGGACCCTTCAGAACCACCACAAGGGATGCTAACCGCTTCTATATGACTTTTACTGATGATTATAGTAGATATGGATATATCTAATTAATCAAGCATAAGTCAGAAACCTTTGAAAAGTTCAAGGAGTTTAAACAGGAAGTGGAGAATCAGTTGGGCAAGAACATTAAGATGCTTCGATCCGATTGAGGTGGTGAGTATCTTAGTACAGAGTTCCCTGACTATCATAAGGAATGTGGGATTGTCTCACAACTGACACCTCCCATGACACCACAGCTTAATGGTATCGCTGAGAGGCGTAATCGAACCTTGTTGGACATGGTTTGTTCCATGATGAGTCGAGCTTCGCTACCAATCTCATTTTGGGGGTATGCCTTAGAGACTGCCACCCATATCCTTAATCTAGTCCCTACAAAGAAGGTTGCCAAAACACCTCACGAGATGTGAATTGGAAAAGTTCCCAATCTAGACCACATCAAGATTTGGGGTTGCGAGGCTTTCATGAGGTGCGAGACTCACGGTAAGCTCGAACCGCGAAGTGAGAGGTGTATTTTCATCGGCTACCCATATAAATCCTTTGGTTACCTCTTCTACAGATCCAATGATAATGTGGTCTTTGTAGCAAAGAGAGGGGTCTTTCGCGAGAGAGAGTTCATAACCCAAGGAAACAGTGGGAGGCAAATTGACCTTGAAGAAATTCAAGAGTCAAGTGGCGAAGGAACCTCAAACCCTAGCAGTCATCCTGAGGAGGAAACTCCTGTTGATCCGGCTGACGAGTCTGTACCTCTGAGACGTTCCACGAGAGTTAGGAATGCACCTGAGCATTACTATGGTTTCCATATTACTGCGGAAGGTGATACACTTATCAATGATAACACGCTGGTAAGTATGGATGAACCTAACAGCTACACGGAAGCCATGGAAGGCCCTGAGTCTTCTAAATGGAAAGAGGCTATGGACAACGAGATACAGTCCATGTATGACAATCAAGTTTGGAACTTGGTTAACAATGTACCAGGTCGTAAGACAGTCGGGTGCAAATGGATCTTCAAGAAGAAGACCGACAAGGATGGTAATGTACACACTTATAAGGCGCGATTGGTTGCAAAGGGCTTTTCTCAAACTCCGGGAGTTGTTTATGATGAGACCTTTTCACCAGTAGCAAAGATTAAGTCTATTAGGGTTATGTTAGCCATTGATGCATTTCATAATTATGAAATATGGAAAATGGATGTCAAAACCTCTTTCCTTAATGGAAGCTTGGGTGAGGATGTTTACATTAGTCAGCCAGAGGGTTTTGTCAGTACAGAGTACCCTAATAGAGTGTGTAAGCTTGAGAAATCCATATATGGATTGAAACAAGCACCTCGCAGATGGAATCTTTGTTTCGATGAGAAAGTCAAAGAGTTTGGCTTTTCGAGGAGCGAAGATGAATCTTGTGTATATGTCAAGGGTAGTGGGAGTATAGTTAGCTTTTTGGTATTGTATGTGGATAACATACTACTCATAGGAAATGACATCCCAACTCTGCAAGAAGTGAAGTCCTGGCTTGGGAAGTGTTTCTCTATGAAGGACCTTGGAGAAGCTTCCTATATCCTAGGGATAAGGATTTTGAGAGACAAGAGTAAGAGACTAATTGTACTTAGTCACAGTACCTACTTGGATAAGGTGCTGAAGAGGTTCAACATGCAGGATTCCAAGAAAGGAGAGTTACCGATCCAGAGTAACGCCTGACTGAGTAAGACTCAGAACCCGAGTACAGAGGCTAAGATAGCTGAGATGAGTCGAGTACCGTATGCTTCCGCTGTAGGCTCGATCATGTATGATATGACTTGTACTCGTCCTGATGTGGCCTTTGCGTTGAGCATGGTTAGCAGATATCAGGGGAATCCTGGCAAGGCTCACTGGACTACGGTACAGAACATTCTCAAATACCTGCAAAGGACTAAGGACTGGGTCCTTACCCTCGGTGGGAGTGATGACTTGAGAGTAGTTGGGTATAGTGATGCTAGCTTCCAGACTGATAAGGATAATTTCCACTCTCAGTCAGGCTGGGTCTTTACCTTAAACGGAGGAGAAATTACTTGGAAAATTTCTAAGCAAGAGACAATGGCTGATTCAACTTGCCAATCAGAGTATATAGCAGCAAGCGAGGCAGCAAAGGAGGCAATATGGCTGAAGA
The DNA here is from genome assembly GCF_052849685.1 of Lactuca virosa. NCBI lineage: Eukaryota > Viridiplantae > Streptophyta > Magnoliopsida > Asterales > Asteraceae > Lactuca > Lactuca virosa. The sequence continues at coordinate 57,884,823 of NC_136434.1, forward strand.
ACTTCATTGGAGACCTTGGAGTAGTACCAGCCATAAAGGAGACTTTGGAGATTTTCTGTGATAGTGAAAGTGCAGTTGCCTTAGCTAAGGAACCAAGGGATCATGGAAGATCCAGACACATTGACAGAAAATACCATTTCATTAGAAATCGGATAGAAGAAGGACTCCTCGTGGCAAAGAGGGTATCATCAGATGACAACCCAACAGATCCCCTCACGAAGGGACTTAGTAGGGTTAAGCATCTTCAGCATGCGAGACGCATAGGGCTAAAGGATGATATTAGTTTTAGAAGTTAGATAGTTTTTGAAATTTGTAAAGTGTAATTGACATTTGATGATAAATAAAAGTTGTTTTATTTATAAGTAAAGTGTTGCTATCTTCTGTCAATCGTTTACTATCATTTCATTTTGCATGTTTTGACTTCCAAAATAATTATGTTATGGTATATCATATTATTCAAATTCTCCACAGTCGGTCATATGTTGGAAGTAGGTATGAATCAAGACTGTCATGAAGTTGGCTTGTAGATGTCTAAGGTGTTGGACATAGCAAAGAGTTGCTACAACATTCATGTGTGCTCATAACTTCTGAGTATTGGAGTCAACCCACGCTCACTTGTATCACTTCATGGAATTTATCTCAAGTGATCGTGAGACGGTAATATCATATAAGTCTTGAAACCTAGAGATATGAGTTGTTGACTATGAGTTGGTTATACATTGATTGTACGAAAATGCATTGGTAAATCGATGTTATAAAACGTACCTTTGTGTAATGCCCGTGTTTCTAGGCTAGGCATTAATATTGACATGATAGTCTAGGTTAACCTTTGTAACTCATTTTGAAGAAATGAAAAGGAATTATGTGAATATTATGTGTTTTATGTGTTTTATGCTTAATGATTAGGGTTTAATTAATAAAGAATAAAAATGAGCGTCAAAAAAATAAATATTAGATAAAGCCGATATTTATTAAGAAAGTTGTAGTGGTCGTGACAAGGATTACAGATATATAAAGAATGCCGAAATCCGAGTTATAACGAAGAAGTTATGACCTGTCGAAGTTTCGCGACAAAACCGGCACGGTGCCGAATGTCGTAAAAAGTGAGTTTTTGATAAACTACTTTTTAGCCCTGGTGATCTAAACGAAAGTCGTAGTGTTCGTTAAACTGAGAGTATGTATAAAAAGAACGCCCAAATCTGACTTCGTATGAGGAAGTTATGATTTTTCTAAGTTTCAGCTTAGCAGTAGACAACTAAAAACTCGAATTTTAGATCGAGTGATTTTTAGCCGACACGACCTAAACGAGAATCGAAGGTCTCGTCAATAGTAGCACAACGGTAAAAAGACAGATGAAAACGGACGTCGGATGAAGAAGTTATGAATTTTTAACAGATTTCCTGTCCCGGTCTGATAAAAATAATAATATAAAAATTAAAGTCAAAATTAGCCGACGAAGTCTAAACGAAAGTTGTAGAGCATAATTTTACCTACGCGTGCATATAAATTATTTCAAAATCCGAGAATGTCACACCCCCAAACCAGAACGGCGGAATCGTTCGAGGGTGGATGACTTCACGTAGTATCGTAACAGTTGAATACATAGTAAAGAAAGTAAACACAACCAACATATATATAAGTGAAAAAGTTACATCATTTGTAGGTATTACATATTCCAAAATATCAATTACAATATGTTGTCAAAAGATTTGTTTTAGACGCCTAAGCATCCTTTCTACAAAAGCTGAAGTTTACCTGTATTACTGAATCCCTGAGAAATACAAGTAGATTTGAAAGAGTAGATCAACATTTAAGCTGGTGAGTTCATAAGTATTTAATGTCAATGTTTGAATAAAATCGAATGAAATTTGTTTGTAGATGTTCGAAAAACTCCTAGAAAATCCAATATTTCCTACTAGTATAAAAGTAGTCTTATACCAAGACACGACTGTTTTGAATGTTTACTTTTAGAAATCCAATATCTGTTCATAAATATGTGGTAGTTTAAAAGTTCCAAAACTGAAATGCAATCGTGTTTTTCATGCCTAGAGTAGTAGATTTTTGGAAGTATAAAATCACTAAGGCATTTGATAACCCTGTAAATCAATGTGTTCTTAATACTCCATGTGAGTTTTATAACCATACTAATGAGCCAGACTGCCTGTAACAACGTTCTTCAGGCGTTGGAATGTTATGACGTTTGTCACCCCAGACCTGCTGGTCTAACTGTAGCTAACAGTTTAGGTGCGGGATTGTCAATCCCGTATAGATCTATACACAAGTATCACGCCCCCCCTATAAGGGATTATGGTATATAATACAGGACTTAAAATGTATACTCGAAAGTACGTGAAATGTCTCACAAACCTTAGTATAAAACAGATTTACATATGAAAATGTCCATTTGTTCTTGTGTATGAAAATATCTCTTTGATATAGTGTTTCTCGTATGTAAATGTTCATGATTTTCTCGTAAACTATACCTATTATAGTTTTTCAAAGTGTGTGTTTCGTTCGTATAGTAAATCCTAGTGTAATGCTCACTTGTTATGTAAAGTATAACATTTAAAGTGACATAAATGATCACATATACTTAAAGTATAAATAAAGTGTTGGATTCGTATATATGTATATAAACATGTCTTATTTCCACAAGACAAGATGTTATATTGAATATATATTGCATACGAAAGTTCCTATGTAGTAGTTATGAATCACATATGATTTGTTTGATTAAAAGAGTATATAGTGAAACTTTATGTTACACACGATAACAACCGTGTGTTTACTTGTATTCCCCGCCCCCTCCTTAAAATTGTATAAAAAGCATTGATAAAACATTTGAAAGTGTAGTTTATAGGGGTATGAACTCACCTGATTGATTGGAGAAAGCGAGATGATAATCGAGCAGAACTTCGACTTGGAACAGTTGTTTTTCTCGGGATTCTCGGGAATCTCGGGAATCTAGGGAATGTAAAACCTTCCTTCGAGACTTGGATGTGAAGACCGGGGCTTCGGAGGCTTAAACGCACAGTTTCGGCACGAGAGATGAAAGAATGGAGCACCTAAACCCGGCACCCCATGAGTTCTATTTATAGGGACACATTTTTGTGTGCCACGTCGTGGCAAAGGGTTGGCCACATCGTGATGGTCAACTTCTATCCTCTTCCGTTGATGGGACGCCCTCAGTCACTTGCCGGGTCGCGGCAAACTGTGCCACGTCGTGGCAAGCCTGACAGCCTCGGATTTCGGGCCTCAAACTTGTAAAATCCGTAACTTTCGCGTACGAGCTCCGTTTTCGACGTTGTTTATATGCATGCGTAGGTGAGAATATACTCTACAACCCTTGTTTAGACTTCATCGGCAAATTTTGACTTTATTTTTAATTATTTATTTTTAACGGGCCGGGACACGAAAAGTCCGTTAAAAATCCATAACTTCTTCATCCGATGTCCGTTTTCGTCAGACTTTTCACCGTTGCGCTACTATTGTTGAGACCTTCGATTCTCATTTAGGTTGTTTCGGCTAAAGACCGCTCGATCTCTATTTCGAGTTTTTAGCTGTCTACTGCTAGGTCAGAAACTTCCAAAAATCATAACTTCCTCATACGAAGTCAGATTTGGGCGTTCTTTTTACGTACGCTCACGGTTTAATGATATAAACAACTTTCATTTAGATAATTAAGGCTAAAAACTATTGTATTGAAACTTCACGTTTTTCGTTAATCGGTGTTGCCGGTTTTGTCGGAAATCTTAGAATGGTCATAACTTCTTCGTTATAACTCGGATTTTAGTGTTCTTAGTATTTCTGTAAACCTTGACACAATATCTAGCATAATAGATATTCCTATAAAGACTTTTGCACATTTATTTTTCGAAGTTAATTTCATTATATCAAAAGTGGTTACAATACTTGACTTTTTAGGTCATTACATAGAGTCGAAATATCGGGTTGTCACATCATCCCCCCGTTAGAGGGAATTTCGTCCCGAAATTTAATGTAAGGTAATTAATCGTGGACTAGGGAAACAGATGTGGGTATTTTTGTTTTATCTGATCTTCGCTTTCCCATGTGAATTCAGGTCCTCGCTTTGCATTCCAGCGGACCTTCACGATGGGTATGCGACTTTGTTTTGTTCTTTTAATTTCCCTATCCATGATTTCAATTGGTTCTTCTATAAAGTGGAGACTCTCGTTGATTTCGATTTCGTCTAGAGGGACACGTGAAAGGTCTCGTTGATTTCGATTTCGTCCATAAAGTGGAGACTCTCGTTGATCTCGATTTCAATTGGTTCTTCTATAAAGTGGAGACTCATCGGACAAACATTTCTTCAAGTTTGACACGTGAAAGGTAGGATGTACGTTATTGAGTTCCTGCGGTAGACGAAGTTTGTAGGCTAACAGACCGATTCTTGCAAGGATCTCGAAGGGTCCGATATACCTTGGGTTTAGTTTCCCACGTTTTCCGAAACGTATTAACCCTTTCCAGGGTGAGACCTTTAATAGCACTCGGTCCCCGACCTGAAATTCCAAGGGCTTACGTCTTTTGTCCGCATAACTCTTTTGTCTGTCTCTTGAAGCCTTTAGTCGTTCCCGAATCTGAACAATCTTCTCAGTTGTTTCTCTTATGATTTCCGGGCCTGTGAGAGCGCTGTCGTGTACTTGTCCCTTGGCTAGTTGCGTGTCGCCCACTTCAGCCCAGCACAGTGGCGATCTGCACTTGCGGCCATAGAGGGCTTCGAATGGAGCAACTTTAATGCTGGAGTGATAGCTATTGTTGTATGAGAATTCAACTAATCGTAAATGGGTATCCCATGCTTTACCAAAATCGATTACACACGCCCTTAGCATATCTTCCAAGGTTTGTATGGTCCTCTCACTTTGACCGTCGGTTTGTGGATGGTAAGCAGTACTCATGTCTAGCCTCGTTCCAAGAGATTTTTGTAGCGACAACCAGAAACGCGAGGTGAACCTACTATCTCTGTCGGAGATAATGGATATTGGTACACCGTGCAGTCGTACAATCTCTAGGATGTAAGTTCGAGTTAGCTTCTCCATCTTATCGGTTTCCTTGATGGGTAGGAAGTGTGCGGATTTTGTTATCCTATCGACGATTACCCAGATGGTGTCTAGCCCACCTGCTGTCTTGGGTAATTTGGTTATAAAATCCATGGTTATCCGTTCCCACTTCCACTCGGGTATTTCGGGTTGTTGTAGTAATCCTGATGGCTTTTGGTACTCTACCTTGACTTTGGCGCAAGTCAGACACTTGCTTACATAGGTAGCTATCTCTACTTTCATGTTCGGCCACCAATACAGTTTCTTGAGGTCTAGATACATTTTGTCCGAACCTGGATGCATGGAGTATCGAGTCTTATGTGCCTCGTTCATGACCACGTATCTGAATCCACCAAACTTCGGTGTCCAGATCCGATCCATGAAGTAACGAACTCCGTCGCCCTTGACTTCAAGATTCTTGTCCATTCCTCTTAGGGCTTCACCTGCCACGTTCTCTGTTTTCAAGACTTCCCTCTGAGCTTCCTTGATTTGTGTGGACAGATGTGAATGGATCGTCATGGTTAAGGATCTCACTCGGCGACCTGAGTATTATTTTCGACTAAGAGCATCAGCTACTACATTCGCTTTTCCTGGGTGATAGCGAATCTCGCATTCGTAGTCATTCAGCAGTTCAATCCATCGTCTTTGCCTCATGTTGAGCTCCTTTTGGTTGAGAATGTGCTGAAGGCTCTTGTGATCGGTGAAGATCATGCATTTCGTGCCATAAAGATAGTGTCTCCAGATCTTTAGCGTGAAAACGACTGCTCCTAGTTCAAGATTGTGGGTAGTGTAGTTGACTTCGTGCGTCTTGAGTTGTCTTGAGGCGTAAGCGATGACCTTACCTCGTTGCATTAGTACGCATCCAAGACCTTGATTAGATGCATCACAGTAGACCACAAAGTCTTCTGTTCCTTCTGGCAAGGACAATATAGGTGCGCTGCAAAGTGCTTGCTTCAGCGTCTGGAATGCAGCGTCTTGTTTTCCTTCCCAATTGAAAGTTACACCCTTCTGTGTCAGGGTGGTGAGTGGTTTAGCAATCTTCGAGAAGTTTTGTATAAATCTACGGTAATAGCCAGCAAGGCCCAAGAATTGTCGAATTTCCGTTGGGGTTCTTGGTGCTGACCAGTTCTCTCTTGCCTTGATTTTGGAAGGGTCCACGTGTATCCCGTCTTTGCTAACCACGTGACCTAGGAAATCTACCTTCCGAATCCAAAATTCGCACTTGGAGAATTTTGCGTATAGCTTCTCTTTTCTTAGCGTTTCCAAGACTTGTCAGAGGTGTTGATTGTGATCCTCTTTAGTCTTCGAATAGATGAGTATGTCATCTATGAATACGGTCCCAAACTTGTCTAGAAACGAACGACACACCCGGTTCATTAAGTCCATGAACACTTCTGGTGCGTTTGTTAATCCAAAGGGCATCACTACAAACTCGTAGTGACTATAACGAGTTCGAAAAGATGTTTTGGGAACATCTCCTTCCAAGACTCGTAGCTGATGGTACCCGGATCTCAAATCGATCTTTGAGAAATAACTCGCTCCCTGGAGTTGGTCGAATAAGTCGTCTATGCGTGGTAGTGGGTATCGGTTCTTGATAGTGAGCTTGTTGAGCTCCCGGTAATCGATGCACATGCGGAAAGATCCATCCTTCTTCTTTACGAACAGGACTGGCGCTCCCCAAGGTGAGAAGCTCGGTCTGATGAATCCTTTGTTGAGTAGTTCGTTTAGTTGGCTAGATAATTCTTGCATCTCCGCCGGTTGTAGACGATACGACGACTTAGCTACTGGGGTAGCTCCGAGGATTAAATCGATTCTGAACTCGACTTGACGTTTTGGTGGGACTCCTGGAAGATCTTCAGGAAAGACATCGGGAAAATCGCAGACTTCTGGAATGTCTTTGAGGTCTTTCTCTTCCTTTCCCTTATCTACTACGTGGGCTAAGAAGGCATGGTACTCCTTACGTATGTATTTCTGGGCTTTGACGCAAGAGATGATCTGTAAATTGGTACTGGGCTTGTCACCATAAATGACGAGAATTTCGCCGTTTGGCAGATTTAGGCGAACGACCCTTTTGTGACAAAGTATATCGGCATGGTGTAGGATTAACCAATCCATACCGCTGATGACATCAAAGCTCTTTATAGTGATCGACATTAGATCGATTTGAAAAGAATGTTCGTTTAGAGTTAGTGTGCAGCCTATGTACATATCGTTTGTGCTTTCTGTTCTACCGTTTGCCATTTCTACTGTAAATATCTTATTGAGCGTTTGAGGGTTCTGTTGTAATATATGTTTGAATTTGTGACTTACGAAACTCCTCTCCGCACCACAATCAAAGAGTATGCATGCATAAGCGTTATTGAGGAGAAACGTACCCGTAACCACCGTGGGATCAGCTATCGCTTCATTCTGCCCGAATGCCAGCACTCGTCCCGTGCCGCCCGCATTCCTTGCTTTAAGGAAGTCTCTCTTGTAGTGTCCAGCCTCACCACACCCATAACATGTCTGACCCACACCGGCTCCAGGGACTTGGGTGATTGGTCGTGCTGGTGCTTTACAGAAACGGGCAGTGTGCCCTTTCCTGTTGCATTTGTTGCAGTGCATCTCCCGAAAATTTCCATGGTGATGGAAATTGCACTTGTTGCACTTCGGGAAGTTCCCATCATATTGCTTTGCTGGTGTAGGGGTAACAGGAACAGCAGTGGGGGTAGTAGCGGCATGGACCGCCACTATCTGTTGCTTCTTGGCTGGTTCTTGTGAAGACTGACTCTTCCTCTTGTTCCAGTACTTCTTCTTGATGTTGTTGTTGGTACTGTTGTTGTTGTTGGTGTTTCCTAAGGTTTGCTCCGGAACCGCAGTTGCGAAGCCTTGGCAGACTCCAAGGTCAACAAGAGCTTGTGCCAACTGTTTGGCACTATCGAAAGTGACTGGTTTGGAAGCTATTACACTTCCTCGAATCTGGGGTGCCAGTCCCCAAATGTACCTCTCGATCTTTTTGCTCTCTAGAGAAACTATCCCTGGGCAAAGGATTGCCAAATCACTGAACCTGTTGGTATAGGTCGTGATGTCTGAGCCTACCATGGCAAGGCCCCAAAGTTCCTGTTCGAGCTTTTGTAATTCTCCTCGTGGACAGTACTCTTGTAGTAATATTTGTTTTAGATTCTCCCAGCCCATAGAGTTAGCCACTACTAGCGTTAGTGACTTGACATGGCCATTCCACCATGTCAGAGCTCTCTCAGAGAAAGTACAGGCAACGAACTTCACTTTGTTCCCTTCCGGACAAGAACAAATCTCGAAAACTGCTTCAGTTTTCTCTATCCACTGTAATAGAGCCATTATCCCTCCGGCCCCATTAAAAGTAATGGGTTTTCTATTCATGAAATCCTTGTATGTACAATCCCCTGAACGACCTGGACGTTGACCATTCGTAAAACCATTTACTCCCCCACCAGAATCATTGTTACTCATTTGGGCCATTGCCGCTGTTACTGCAGCTGTTACAGCAGCTATCAGGGCGACATTTTCCGTTGGTGGAGGCGGTGGTGGTGGAGGTACCGTGCCTGGCCTGGGTCTTAGGTTTGGACGAGGAGGCATCGCGCTGCCAAGAAATAAAATAAAAGATTTTAAGTTTTGGTGTTTGAGAGTTGAATGATAATTAGTTAACTATCTTTAATAGTTCGAGAATTTGGTTTGACCAACACAGGGCTGGTGGATTGATTACCTCAGGCTCTGAGGCTGAGCTATCCGAGTCTTCCTCTTCCTCGTCTTCCATAGGTTCTTCCTTGGGGTCGTCTACAATCCATCCCTCGTTGCCTTGATTGGGGTAGTAGGGGTCGCCTGGTAGGTGGAATCCAGCCATTGAGTCTATACGAGAATAGAGGTATGAGAATTGTCTAGAAATTATGTGGATCTAAGCATGTAAATTTAAGCTTTTGTATTTACCAAATACTCCTATAGTATTTAAATTTGTAGGTTTGATATTAGTGTCATTTTGGTAAGTTTTGACTTGTTGCTCACTACTACCATTCCTCGACATATGTTAGTCCGATCTCGGATAAATATAGTTGATCAGGCTATATTCGTCCCAAATCCGATTACATATTCCGAGGCCTAGTCGTAGTGTCCAACTTGTCTTAATACTTCTTGTATAGTTCTAACTATGAAAATGACATCTTTGTATGCATGTATTTGTGTTTTTATGACCCAAACAATTTAAGCTACATGAAATGCGGTTTAGGTGTAAAAACGTTTTGTCAGAGAATTTTAAATCCCTATGCATTTATAGTTTGTATATCTTATGTGGTTCGATATACTTAGTTCACTATAAACAATGCTCTGATACGAATCTGTCACACCCCCAAACCAGAACGGCGGAATCGTTCGAGGCTGGATGACTTCACGTAGTATCGTAACAGTTGAATACATAGTAAAGAAAGTAAACACAACCAACATATATATAATTGAAAAAGTTACATCATTTGTAGGTATTACATATTCCAAAATATCAATTACAATATGTTGTCAAAAGATTTGTTTTAGACGCCTAAGCATCCTTTCTGCAAAAGCTGAAGTTTACCTGTATTACTGAATCCCTGAGAAATACAAGTAGATTTGAAAGAGTAGATCAACATTTAAGCTGGTGAGTTCATAAGTATTTAATGTCAATGTTTGAATAAAATCGAATGAAATTTGTTTGTAGATGTTCGAAAAACTCCTAGAAAATCCACTATTTCCTACTAGTATAAAAGTAGTCTTATACCAAGACTCGACTGTTTTGAATGTTTACTTTTAGAAATCCAAGATCTGTTCATAAATATGTGGTAGTTTAAAAGTTCCAAAACTGAAATGCAATCGTGTTTTTCATGCCTAGAGTAGTAGATTTTTGGAAGTATAAAATCACTAAGGCATTTGATAACCCTGTAAATCAATGTGTTCTTAATACTCCATGTGAGTTTTATAACCATACTAATGACCCAGACTGCCTGTAACAACGTTCTTCAGGCGTTGGAATGTTATGACGTTTGTCACCCCAGACCTGCCGGTCTAACTGTAGCTAACGGTTTAGGTGCGGGATTGTCAATCCCGTATAGATCTATACACAAGTATCACGCTCCCCCTACAAGGGATTATGGTATATAATACAGGACTTAAAATGCATACGCGAAAGTACGTGAAATGTCTCACAAACTTTAGTATAAAACAGATTTACGTATGAAAATGTCCATTTGTTCTTGTGTATGAAAATATCTCTTTGATATAGTGTTTCTCTTATGTAAATGTTCATGATTTTCTCGTAAACTATACCTATTATAGTTTTTCAAAGTGTGTGTTTCGTTCGTATAGTAAATCCTAGTGTAATGCTCACTTGTTATGTAAAGTATAACATTTAAAGTGACATAAATGATCACATATACTTAAAGTATAAATAAAGTGTTGGATTCATATATATGTATATAAACATGTCTTATTTCCAAAAGACAAGATGTTATCTTGAATATATATTGCATACGAAAGTTCCTATGTAGTAGTTATGAATCACATATGATTTGTTTGATTAAAAGAGTATATAGTGAAACTTTATGTTACACACGATAACAACCGTGTGTTTACTTGTATTCCCCCCCCCCCTTAAAATTGTATAAAAAGCATTGATAAAACATTTGAAAGTGTAGTTTATAGGGGTATGAACTCACCTGATTGATTGGAGAAAGCGAGATGATAATCGAGCAGAACTTCGACTTGGAACAGTTGTTTTTCTCACGATTCTCGGGAATCTCGGGAATCTAGGGAATGTAAAACCTTCCTTCGAGACTTGGATGTGAAGACCGGGGCTTCGGGAGGGCTTCGGAGGCTTAAACGCAGAGTTTCGGCATGAGAGATGAAAGAATGGAGCACCTAAACCCGGCACCCCATGAGTTCTATTTATAGGGACACATTTTTGTGTGCCACGTCGTGGCAAAGGGTTGGCCACGTCGTGATGGTCAACTTCTATCTTCTTCCGTTGATGGGACGCCCTCAGTCACTTGCTGGGTCGCGGCAAACTGTGCCACGTCGTGGCAAGCCTGACAGCCTCGGATTTCGGCCCTCGAACTTGTAAAATCCGTAACTTTCGCGTACGAGCTCCGTTTTCGACGTTCTTTATATGCACGCGTAGGTGAGAATATAATCTACAACTCTCGTTTAGACTTCATTGGCAATTTTTGAGTTTATTTTTAATTATTTCTTTTTAACGGGCCGGGACACGAAAAGTCCGTTAAAAATCCGTAACTTCTTCATCCGATGTCCGTTTTCGTCAGACTTTTCACCGTTGCGCTACTATTGTTGAGACCTTCGATTATCATTTAGGTTGTTTCGGCTAAAGACTGCTCTATCTCTATTTCGAGTTTTTAGCTGTCTATTGCTAGGTCAGAAACTTCCAAAAATCATAACTTCCTCATACGAAGTCAGATTTGGGCGTTCTTTTTACGTACGCTCACGGTTTAATGATATAAACAACTTTCATTTAGATACTTAAGGCTAAAAACTATTGTATTGAAACTTCGCATTTTTCGTTAATCGGTGTTGTCGGTTTTGTCGGAAATCTTAGAATGGTCATAACTTCTTCGTTATAACTCGGATTTTAGTGTTCTTAGTATTTCTGTAAACCTTGACACAATATCAAGCATAATAGATATTCCTATAAAGACTTTTGCACATTTATTTTTCGAAGTTAATTTCGTTATATCAAAAGTGGTTACAATACTTGACTTTTTAGGTCATTACATAGAGTCGAAATATCGGGTTGTCACAGAGAAATTATTTCAAAATCCGAGAAATTATTTCAAAATCCGAGAAATTTCTCATAATTTAGAAGTTTTGGCGCGAAAATCGAGAAATTATTTCAAAATCCGTGAAATTTCGCATAGGCCACGTCTCCTTCGCTGTATGAGTGCCACGTGTCCGAAATCGGTGAGTCATGTGAGCCAGGTGTCCGAAACCGCCGAGTCATCCGAAGCGGTCCACTGAAAATCCGACGCGTGCCCCTTTCCTCGTGTCCGAGCCTTCGGAGGAGCCACGAGCCACCCACTTCGGACTCGGACTTCGGTCCAATCAGGACCCTCCAGCGAGGCCCTCGCATGCGCAGCCCACGTGCGAGCAGGTGCTGCCCTCTTCGGATCTGCTGCCGCATGTCTCCTTCTCAGCCGTTGATCCTCGGTCTCGCACACTATAAATAGGAGGGTGCGAACCCTCCCGACTAAAGTTGGAAAATTGGCAATTTTGGCCCATTTTCAATATTTTGGCTATTTTCACATCCCCCGATGCCTCGAGATCATTTCCAACGCCCGGAACACGTCCCGGAGTGCCCGAGAAGCCCGAGAAATTTATTTTTTCGATTTCGAAGCCCGACCCTCGCAGAGCCCGGTTTCTCAATAAAACTCCTGGTTTTATTAGAAACGATCGTTTTAGGCAACGAAGTGCTGCCCGGTTATCGTTAAATCAAGTGAGTGTATAGTCACTTTCACCTTACACATATATATATGAAGTATACTCTTTAAAATACATGCTATGTGTAATTATATTAATTGTTTAATTAAGGTGACTGTTGAATAAATGTTTTATACAAGTTTTAAACTGTATATGTATTTTTATCTACAAATATGTTGGGTAAAACATGGGTAGATGAATTAGATGATGTGAGATGAAATGAAGGTGATCAGAGGTATCGATGTTTAAGATGATCTAGTCATCTAGCAGAGTATAGACAACGACCACAGACTATTTTAGATAGTCCAGTGGAACGTTAGCAGACTTGTAATCGGTAGGTATGTTTGAACTATATGTTCATAAGGTGTTCTCGAACTATATGTTCATTAGGTGTTTTTTAACTATGTGTTCATCCGTTAGTTCTTCTTTTTGACACTATTACGTGTCGGGGTACGGGAGCGTACGGGAGTACTTTATTAGTATTTTCCCTATACTTTTCTTATGAAGAGCTTTGGAGTCTTTGTTTCTTTTATGAAGTGATCAGACGAGCTTCATGAGTAAGTGTTTCCATTCTCGATGCCGGATAGGGGTGAGTTTGGGGGTTCAGACCACAGCCTAGGCATTAATCAGTGTTTCCATTTTCGATGCCGGATAGGGTGAGTCTGGGGGTTCAGACCACAGCCTAGGCATTAGTCAGTATTTCCATTTTCGATGCCGGATAGGGTGAGTCTGGGGGTTCAGACCACAGCCTAGGCATTAGTCAGTGTTTCCATTTTCGATGCCGGATAGTGTGAGTACGGGGGTTCAGACCACAGCATAGGCATTAGTCAGTGTTTCCATTTCCATTGCCGGATAGGGTGAGTCTGGGGGTTCAGACCACAGCCTAGGCATGAGTCAGCGTTTCCATTGCCGGATAGGGTGCGTCTGGGGTTATATACCTCAGGATATTCAAACCACAGCCTATGCATTGATAATTACCCCTGACTTAATTATCTTGTGGTTCTTTCTTTTACGAACAAAAGTTCGTGGTTAAAATTATTCCATTCATTTGATATCTTCTTCGTTCCTCGTTTGCTGCTAGGGAATTTCCGAAGCAGTTTCGTTAGTTGGTTGTTCATATCGATCCTTTAGGCTAGATCTAGTAAGATCACTGTATAGGATCAGTATGTGGGGATCGACGTTGTTAGTGCTTGTAGTATAAACCTTGGGCAGCGATGGACTTCGTGCCTATTCCTTAGGATGAATCCTTAGGAATGAGTGATAGTTGATTCTTAGGGTAAATCCTTAAGAAATAAATAAGATAAAGGGGATTGGGTAATTGGGTTGATTGTTTGATGTTTAAGCATAATAAATTTATTTATTGTGGGGTGAAAACCCTATATGCTCACCAGGCTCCCAAGCCTGACCCACTCAGTTTAATTGTATCACAGATCTCGATACGAAGTTGCTTTACACTGAGAGATTAAAAGATAAGTAGATCACTAGTGTAAATGAATGTAAGTTTTGTTTATGCTTATGTTTTTGTATTGACAATGACATCCCAATGGTTTAAGTGAATAAAATAAATTTCTTCGGAAATGATTTGATAACATATTTATCATGTTTTTCTGGGAACAAATTCCGCAACACTTTTAATCAAATGATTACTCTGAAATTATTTTAAAAGCATAAATTAAACCAGTCTTTTCTGGCCGTAAAATTGGGGATGTCACAGTTGGTATCAGAGCATTAGTTTATGCGAACTAGGAATTTGTAGGATTTCTAGACTTAAACTTAGAATGCTAAGCGATGATTGTGAGATGAGTGTCTGCTATATTTTAGACTCGAGCACAAGTTTATTTTAGGAAAGATGCCTAAAATGTTTTATGTGTTAAATATTTTATGTTATAGCTATAAGGATGCCTTATATGCTATTATTTGTTCGGATCTATGGTCTGTTGCCGACCAGATCTGGAAACCTTATGTGTGTAGGATTCTAAGCGTATGATTACGAGATTAGAACTAACATGTAAACGTTTCGAAGTGATAAGGAGATTTATACGTCTATCGTAAATAAAGCTTTCCTATCTTAAATTCTCGCCCAGTACACCGAAAGTCTGTTTGGGTGTACAAAACATTATGGTGAAGACTCGTAGAGAATTGAGTAGATGGAGGAAATGAAAAGCTTACGATAGTGAATGATACCTATCAGAAGATATCATAAGAGTGGTATCTTGCCTTTAGAATATGTCTAATAAAATAACGGAACGTTTAGAGGGGTACGGTACGTCTGATGTACACCTTTGATTGGCAGGATGATGGAATGATTGGTGTAATTTTTGAAATTGTCCCATCGTCTGGAATTTCCATCACCAACCAAGTTGAAGTAGAATTAACGATTGAAGATACGCATGGAAGAAGTCATAGTAGAGTCTAGGAAAATTTTATGATTAATTGGACACATTCGTATGTGTGAAATTGTTTTGTGATTTTAGGACTTGGGGACTTCGAGACAGCACTTGAGACGAGTATGAGTAGGTGTGAATAGTAGTAGAGATCTATACTACTGGAAGCACAGGACTCACACTTGGATCAGGGAAAGTCACAAGGTTACCAAGGAACTAGTAATTGATTCCGTCTTATTCTAGTCCGTCGTTACCATCGTTTCGATAATGACTAAGAAGATGATTGTTATTCCGACCCTAGTGGTCATATCAAATTGAGTCCGACTACGATGAGTTTGTTATGTGGTTCAGAGAACCAAGTTCGATGTAGCAGTTGACTTAAGCAGAATTGAAGTAAAGGATGATCAAAGCGATCAATAGAAGTATCGCGTTCGTTGTTAAAGAAGTTGGGTTAGGTTGTGTTCTGACCCAAAGGGATAAAGTGATAGCGTATGCATTGAGGCAATTGAAGGAGCATGAAAAGAACTACCCCACTCATGATCTGGAATTGGCAGTGGTAGTATTCGCCTTAAATATAGGGAGGCACTATCCTTATGGTACTGAATTCAAACTTTTCACTGATTATAAGAGTCTTCAATATCTCTTTAATCAGAAGGAATTGAACATAAGGCAACGACGCTGGCTAGAGTTACTCAAGGACTACGACTGTGAGATACTTTACCACCCTGGTAAAACAAATGTTGTTGTTGATGCTCTCGGTCGGAAGGTAAATCTTGAAAAGAAAAGGCCAAGAACGTTGAGAATTGAAGTTGTCTTGACAATTGTGGAAAGTATAAAGAAAGCTCAGGAGGAAGCTTTAGAGAAAAATGACCGAAAGGAGGAACGTTTGGGTAAAACGTTGGTGTTTGATACAAATGGTCAAGGACTGAAGGTATTCAAAGATAGGATTTGGGTACCTAAGATGGGTGGAGTAAGAGATCTTCTGATGGAAGAAGCTCACAAGACCATGTACTCGATTCATCCCGACAGTATAAAAATGTATAAGGATCTAAAACCCTATTACTGATGGCCGACGATGAAGCTCGATGTTGCTAAGTATGTGGCCGAGTGTGTAACATGTGCTAGGGTTAAGGCACAACATCAGAAACCGTATGGGAGTTTAGAACCTTTACCTGTACCCATGGGTAAATAGGAAGGTATCACTATGGATTTTGTGACTAAACTGCCCAGAACAAGGAACGGTCACGACATGATTTGGGTGGTTGTTGATCGCTTCACTAAGAGTGCGCATTTCATAGCAGCCAACGAGAAATGGTCTATGGATAAACTTGCGAATTCTTACGTGAAGGAAATTATGAGGCTTCACGGTGTTTCGTTAACGATTGTATCCGATCGTGACAGCCGTTTTACCTCAAGTTTTTGGAGGATTCTACAAGAGGAATTGGGTACCAAGTTGTGTTTGAGTACAACTTACCATCCACAAACCGATGGTCAGAGCGAACGAACGATTCAAACATTGGAGGATATGCTGAGAGCATGTACCCTAGAATTCCAAGGTAACTGGGATGAACATTTACCTCTAGTAGAATTTTCCTATAATAATAGTTTCCACTCAAGCATCAAGATGGCACCTTATCACGCCTTGTATGGAGAAAAGTGTCGAACGCCATCATGTTGGCTGGAAGCTGGGGAAAAGCAGTTTGTGGGACTCGAAATAGTCCATCAGACTGCTGAAAAGTTGAAAGTGATTAGGGAAAGGAGGTTAGCTGCTCAAAAGAACTATGCTGACAAGAAAAGACAACCGATATCATTCGAAGTTGGAGATTTAGTTTTACTTAATGTCTCGCCGTGGAAGGGACTTATAAGATTTGGTAGAAGGGGACAGTTGAGTCCAAGGTTTATTGGACCATTTAAAGTTCTTCTGAGGATCGGGAATCAAGCTTAGAAGCTAG
Source organism: Lactuca virosa (assembly GCF_052849685.1). Classification (NCBI taxonomy): domain Eukaryota; kingdom Viridiplantae; phylum Streptophyta; class Magnoliopsida; order Asterales; family Asteraceae; genus Lactuca; species Lactuca virosa. The sequence continues at coordinate 57,901,680 of NC_136434.1, forward strand.
AATTACCGGAAGAACTAGAGGGTATTCATAACACCTTTCGTGTGTGTTATTTAAGAAAGTTCACGGGAGATGTGCCCAACATAATTCCCATTTTTGAATTAAGGTTGGATGAAAACAAGAGGTTAATTGGAGAACCTGAGGCAATCGTTGACCGTAAGACTAAGAAGTTGTAACGTAAGATGGTCGATTTAGTTCTTGTGCGTTGGAAACATACGAATGGGCCAAATCTCACCTGGGAAACGGAGAGTGACATGATGAGTCGCTACCCGCAGTTGTTTGGTGATATGTGATTCCCGGGACGGAATCATCCTAAGGGGGAGAGAATTGTAATGTCTGTGTTTCTAGGCTAGGCATTAATATTGACATGATAGTCTAGGTTGACCTTTGTGACTTATTTTGAAGAAATGAAAAGGAATTATGTGAATATTATGTGTTTTATGCTTAATTATTAGGCTTTAATTAATCAAGAATAAAAATGAGCGTCAAAAAAATAAATATTAGATAAAGCCGATATTTATTAAGAAAGTTGTAGTGGTCGTGACAAGGATTACATATATATAAAGAATGCCGAAATCCGAGTTATAACGAAGAAGTTATGACCTGTCGAAGTTTCGCGACAAAACCGGCACGGTGCCGAATGTCGTAAAAAGTGAGTTTATGATAAACTACTTTTTAGCCCTAGTGATCTAAACGAAAGTCGTAGTGTTCGTTAAACCGAGAGTATGTATAAAAAGAACGCCCAAATCTGACTTTGTATGAGGAAGTTATGATTATTTTTCTAAGTTTCAGCTTAGCAGTCGACAGCTAAAAACTCGAATTTTAGATCGAGTGATTTTTATCCGACACGACCTAAACGAGAATCGAAGGTCTCGTCAATAGTAGCACAACGGTAAAAAGACAGACGAAAACGGACGTCGGATGAAGAAGTTATGAATTTTTAACGAATTTCCTGTCCCGTGTAACACCGTAAATTTCAAAACAATTTTTCATATTTAAAAACACAATTTCATTCATAAATATTCTCAATTCTCAATGTATCACATATCCAATCTATAAAAACGCATCCCAAGATCAAAATGTATAAAACTCCAATAATGTGTACTGATCATGCCGGCGCCTTCCTGCGATCCTCACTAGTACCTGAAACACATAACACAAAACACTGTAAGCATAAATGCTTAGTGAGTTCCCCAAAATACCATATATAACACATATTAGCCACTCGAGGCTATAACTCTGTGGGCCCACTGGCCCTAACTCTGTGGACCCTCTGGTCCTAACTCTGTGAACCTTCCGGTTCTAACTCTATAAACTCTGGAACATACACGGCATGAATCACATAGAAATAATGCAGCGTATCACAATCCCATAACTAGCATACAAGATACTCTGTCACCTAACTCTAATTACCACTCTAGGTAAAGTATAGTGAGAAGACTCACCTCGGATAACTAGGTAAACCTCGAACTCCGAAATACTGCACTAGCTTTCGCCTAATCACATAAATAATTACCCTAATTAATACAACTTCTAAAGACTAGGCCAACCCCTCTCTATAAGTTCTCTAAGAAGGGTAAAAGACCATTTTGCCCTTCTAGTGACTCATAAGTCCAAACACTGACTAAACCCTAATAGTCAACAAGTCAGCATTGACCGGACTCGCCGAGTGCACTAAGGTGACTCGGCGAGTACACGCCTGCCCTCTTCGCCCCTGGTCCTCTCTTGACTCGCTGAGTCAACCCTATACTCAACGGTTCGTCACAGGTCGCGAGTCGCGGGGCAACCCGACTCGACTCGTCGAGTCCCTTATGGGCTCGGCGAGTTCCTCTCATGAAAACTCTCAAAAGATCTCTTGAGGTCAGATCTGCTTCACCAAACAGTAGATCCATCCTTTTAACACTCAAAAGTCACATAAAGGTGCAACCTTTACGTGCATGCAACCCATATCAAGCCTCAAATGGAGAAATAACACTAGAAATGGCAAACTAGTCTCCAATTGCTTATTTGCTTGCAAAAAGCTAGAAGGTAGTGACTCTAGGGACCTCTCATGGTCCAGATCTGATGTCAAATCCCAAAGAGGACCTCATACTCACTAGATCTTTCATAAAATGAGGGTAAAAACCCTAAAATCAAGAAATCCATCAATATAACACAAAATGGAAAGGTTTATACCTCCAAAGATGATATCACGAGATGATTAGCTCAGATCCAGTCCCCTTCACACTCTAGATTTGTGCTCCTATCTTCCTTCAAGCAAAACCCCACAAAAAGATGAAGAAATAGCCTCCTCTTGCCCTCAAACTCACTCTCTCAGTTCTCTAGGGTTTCTCTGGAACAAGGTGGCCGCAAATGAAGGCCATAAAGGCCTTTAAATAGGGCCCAAACCCTGAGAATTAGGGTTTCATTTAACAGCGCGGACTCGCCGAGTCCACGCACCGACTCGTCGAGTCCATTCATTAAATCCAGTCAGCATTCGCGGTCCTACTCGACGAGTTTGCGACTCGACTCATCGAGTCCCTCTCTTTTCTTCAAAAATAAATGATAAAATATATTACCTGGAATTCCGTATGTTACAATTCTCCCCCACTAGAATCAGACTTCGCCCTCGAAGTCTTGCTCAACAAACAATTCTGGATGCTGCTCTCGCATCTCCAACTCCGGCTCCCAAGTGAGCTCGGACCCTCTCCGATGTTGCCACTGGACCTGCACGAGGAGCACCTCCTTGTTCCTCAGAACCATGATATTCCGATCCAAAATAGCAACTGGCCTCTCAACATAGTTCAGGCAGGCATTCACCTGAATATCCTCCAATGGTACCACCGCCGTCTCGTCGGCTATACACTTTCTCAACTGCGACACGTGGAAGGTATCATGGATCTGACTCAACTCCGCAGGTAGCTCCAGACGATATGCCACCCTGCCTACCCTCGCAGTCACCCTGAACGGACCGATGTACCGGGGCCCCAACTTTCCCCTCTTCCTGAATCGGATCACTCCTTTCCAAGGAGATACCTTCAGGAGTACGAAATCTCCCACCTGGAACTCAAGCTCGGATCGTCGCCTATCCGCATAACTCTTCTGACGACTCTGAGCCGTCGACAACCTCTGTCTAACCTGCTGTATCTGCTCGGTCGTCTGAAGCACTATCTCAGTGTTGCCCATCACGCGCTGCCCTACCTCTCCCCAGCAAATGGGAGTCCGACATCTCCTCCCGTATAACAACTCGAAGGGAGGCATACCAATACTCGAATGGTGGTTGTTGTTATAAGAAAACTCAGCCAACGGCAGATACGTGTCCCAACTTCCCCCGAAGTCCAACACACATGCTCGGAGCATGTCCTCGAGCGTCTGAATCGTCCGCTCACTCTATCCGTCCGTCTGTGGGTGGTAAGCGGTACTGAAATGCAGTCTCGTACCCAACTCCTCATGGAACTTCTTCCAGAACCTGGAAGTGAAACGTACATCTCGGTCTGACACAATCGATATCAGTACTCCATGCCGCGATACCACCTCCCTCACATACAGCTCTGCCAATCTCTCTGCAGAAGAGCTCTCACTGATAGCAAGGAAGTGAGCGCTCTTCGTCATCCAGTCGACAATCACCCAAATTGCATCGACACCCCTCGCGGTCCTTGTCAATTTGGTGATAAAATCCATGGAAATCTGTTCCCACTTCCACTGGGGAACCTCAAGCGGCTGCAACTTGCCATGTGGACACTGGTGCTCGGCCTTAACCCTGCGACAGGTCAAGTACCTCTCTACAAACCACGCCACATCCCTCTTCATACAGGGCCACCAATAGTCTCTTTTCATGTCAAAATACATCTAAGTCTCACCGGGATGGATCGAAAACCTCGACCTGTGCGCCTCCTCCATCAAAATGGCACGTGCCCCGCCCTCAAATGGCACCCAAATCCGGCCCTGGAAGGTCATAAGCCCCCGGCTATCGGCAATGAACTCAGATATCTTTCCGATCACCCGTTCTCGCTTGCGGTTCTCCGGTCTCATGGCCTCCACCTGAGCCTCCCGAATGGTGTCCAACACCGGAGTCATCACTGTCAACCTCAGATAAACATCCCGCAAAGGGGCACTCTCTGCCCTGCGACTCTAGGCATCGGCTACCACGTTAGCCTTGCCCGGGTGGTACAGGATCTCACACTCATAATCCTTTACCACGTCCAACCATCTCCTCTGATGCATGTTCAGGTTGGGCTGATCCATCAGATACTTCAAGCTCTTGTGGTCCGTGTATATGGTACACCGAACCCCATACAAATAGTGACGCCAGATCTTGAGGGCGAACACCACAGCCCCTAACTCACAGATCGTGAGTAGGATACCTCGTCTCATGAGGCTTCAGCTGCCTTGATGCGTATGCTATCACATGCCCTCTCTGCATCAGCACCGCACCCAACCCTGATATCGACGCGTCACAATACACTACAAAATCCTCCATCCCCTCCGGAAGGGCCAACACCGGGGCTTCGCATAATCTCTGGCGAAGTGTCTCGAATGAGGCCTGCTGCTCTGGGCCCCAACTAAAAGCCACGCCCTTCCGGGTCAATCTGGTGAGAGGAACAGCAACCTTGGAGAAATATCTGATGAATCTCCGATAATAGCTGACCAATCCCAGAAAACTCCTGATCTCTGAGGGGGATATCGGCACCTCCCAACTCATCACAGCCTCAATCTTGGCCGGGTCGACCAATATCCCATTCTGGTTAACGAGATGCCCCAGGAACTGGACTTCATGTAACCAAAAATCGCACTTGGAGAATTTGGCGTAAAGCCTCTCCGATCTCAGAACTCTGAGGATCTCCATCAAATGCTCCTCATGCTGCTCTCTAGATCTCGAATACACCAATATATCATTGATGAACACGATCACTGAACGGTCCAACATCGGCCTGCACACCCTGTTCATGAGATCCATGAACGCCGCCGGTGCATTGGTGAGCCCGAAAGGCATCACCACGAACTCGTAGTGCCCGTAACGAGTCCTGAACGCTGTCTTCTGGATATCCTCATCACGCACCCTCATCTGATGATATCCAGACCTCAAATCAATCTTGGAGAACCAAGACGCTCCCTGCAACTGATCGAACAAATCGTCGATCCTCGGTAAGGGGTAACGGTTCTTGACCGTCAGCTTGTTCAACTCCCGGTAATCAATGCACATCCGGTGTGAACCATCCTTTTTCTTGACAAAAAGGATCGGCGCTCCCCACAGCGAGCTACTCGGCCGTATAAACCCCTTTCCCAGCAGCTCCTGAAGCTGCGAGGATAACTCCTGCATCTCTGGAGGTGCAAGGCGATATGGCGCCTTGGCGATAGGCGCTGCCCCCGGAACCAAATCGATACGGAACTCCACCTACCTCTCGGGAGGCACACCCGGCAACTCCTCAGGGAAAACATCCGTGAACTCACGCACTATCGGGACCTCATCGACCGACCTCGGTCTCTCTGCATCTACCCTCGTATCCACCACATAGGCCACAAACCCACTACAGCCCTGCTGTAGACTATGCCTCGCTCTTACGGCTGAACAAAATGCCGACCCAGAACGGGTACCCTCGCCATACACCGTAAGAACTCCCCACTAGGGTCTCGTATGGTCACCAACTGTCGCTCGCAGTCGATAACCACTCCAAATCTGCTCAACCAGTCCATGCCAACGATGACACATACATCTCCCATAGCAATCGCGACCAAATCAATCGGAAACTCAATGCCGAAGATCTCGAGTACACATCCTCGAATCACATCAGTGGCATACACTACTCTCTCGTCATCTATGGAAACTTGCAAAGGTCGACTCAACGCCTCTCGACGAATACTGATGTGCTGGCTAAAGGCTAACGACACAAAAGACCAACTCGCACCCGATTCAAATAACACCAAAGTAGGTACCGAATTCACAAGAAAAGTACCTACGCATAACATTATATAAGCACAATATCTCAAACTCAGCATAAATAAATGAAAGAATACATACCAGCCACAACATCAGGTGCTGCGCGGACCTCCTCCGCTGTCAACTGAAAGGCTCTCCCGCGAGCCTTTGGCGCCTCGGCCTTCACCGGACGACTCTCCGTAGCTCGAACAGCAGCAGGGACAGATCCCTGAGAAGCTCCCTGAGCAGACCCTCGTAACTGCGGACACTCAGCCCTCCGGTGTCCGGTCTGGTTGCAGTGAAAACAAACTGCAAACCCCTTGGGGCAATCCTTAGCCATGTGCCCCTCCTTGCCACACTTGTAGCAAGACCCATGCTCTGCACACCCCCTCATGACTCTTGCCACACTTGCCACAAGTGCGCCCCTTCTGTTCCCTGATCTCGAATCGGCGGGCTTAGCCCGCTTGGCAGCCGGCTGGGACTGTGCCGGTCGCCGATCCCTCCCCTGAGACTCCGCCTCCTCCCTGGCCCTAGTCTCTAGCTCAATCTCCCTCTTCCGGGCATTTGCCTGAAGCTCGGCAAATGTCCGGTATGTCGAGTTCGCCACGAACTCGCGGATGTCTCTCCTCAAAATACTCAAATATCTGCTCATGCGTGCCTGCTCGGAAGACACGTGCTCAGGGCAGAACATCGCCCTCTCATGAAACATCCTGGTGATCACTGTAACAGACTCGGTACCCTGCTTGAGGGTCAGAAACTCCTGGGCCAAACGTTCCCTCTCTACCGGGAGAACGTACTCATCTCGAAACATAGTGGTGAACCTCTCCCAGGTCACCGCAGCGAGCTCTGCAGAAGTGGAGTGTGCCGTCACAAACTTCCACCAGTCCTTCGCTCCCAAGCGAAGCTGGTTCAAAGCGAACCGTACCCTCAGATGCTCCGGACATGAACATGTGTAGAAGCACCCCTCAATGTCAGAGATCCACCTCATCGCGACTATCGGATCCTGAGTCCCATCAAACTCTGGTGGCTTCGTGTTGCTGAACTCCCGGTACAGCAACGCGTCACCCCCTTGCGGTCTGGCAGCAGCAACGACTGTAGTGGCTGCAGCAACAGCAGCATCAATAAGAGCAGCATACCGCTCATCAAAAGTCTCAATCGGCGAGGTCTGGATAGACCCGAACATCTTTGGAATCTCTGCGCGGATGGCAGCAGCCACCTCATCATGAATCATCTGGCGGAGCTCCTCATCGCTCACACCCCCCTCGCTAGTCCCTGGCCTGTGGCGTGTCCCAACCATGATGTCTCTCTGAAATACAACACAAGATATCAGAGACTCGCTCGAGTGTACACACACTCGGTATCCCACTCCTACTTGACCCCTGGTACCCTAAGGATTCTTACTTGGGCTGCGCACTGATCCGGTGCCTTCGGTAGTACGGGCCCAATACTACCGTCCACACCGCATCAATATTCACCCCAAGTCCTCCTCCTAGGATCCAAGTCCCAAGTACTCTACTCTCTCTATACATAGTCTACTCTCTAGCAGATCTCTCATAAGCTCCTCGCTGCTATCTATACACTCTCAAGCACACTGATCGTACACACTGATCTGCTCTGCTCTTTCAAAAGCTTTCTACTCTTGAGGAAAATTTTGTAAATTTTATTTTGAAAATCTCTCAAATCCTCAGTTTGAGTTTAGATACGCCCGAAGGTGCACCCGAATCCCTCAAACCAAGGCTCTGATACCAACTTGTAACACCGTAAATTTCAAAACAATTTTTCACATTTAAAAACACAATTTCATTCATAAATATTCTCAATTCTCAATGTATCACATATCAAATCTATAAAAACGCATCCCAAGATCAAAATGTATAAAACTCCAATAGTGTGTACTGATCATGTCGGCGCCTTCCCGTCATCCTCACTGGTACCTGAAACACATAACACAAAACACTGTAAGCATAAATGCTTAGTGAGTTCCCCAAAATACCATATATAACACATATTAGCCACTCGAGGCTATAACTCTGTGGGCCCACTGGCCCTAACTCTGTGGACCCTCTGGTCCTAACTCTGTGAACCTTCCGGTTCTAACTCTATAAACTCTGGAACATACACGGCATGAATCACATAGAAATAATGCAGCGTATCACAATCCCATAACTAGCATACAAGATACTCTGTCACCTAACTCTAATTACCACTCTAGGTAAAGTATAGTGAGAAGACTCACCTCGGATAACTAGGTAAACCTCGAACTCCGAAATACTGCACTAGCCTTCGCCTAATCACATAAATAATTACCCTAATTAATACAACTTCTAAAGACTAGGCCAACCCCTCTCTATAAGTTCTCTAAGAAGGGTAAAAGACCATTTTGCCCTTCTAGTAACTCATAAGTCCAAACACTGACTAAACCCTAATAGTCAACAAGTCAACGGTCAGCATTGACCGGACTCGCCGAGTGCACTAAGGTGACTCGACGAGTATACGCCTGCCCTCTTCGCTCCTGGTCCTCTCTTGACTCGCTGAGTCAACCCTATACTCCACGGGTCGTCACAGGTCGCGAGTCACGGGGCAACCCGACTCGACTCGTCGAGTCCCTTATGGGCTCGACGAGTTCCTCTCATGTAAACTCTCAAAAGATCTCTTGAGTTCAGATCTGCTTCACCAAACAGTAGATCCATCCTTTTAACACTCAAAAGTCACGTAAAGGTGCAACCTTTACGTGCATGCAACCCATATCAAGCCTCAAATGGAGAAATAACACTAGAAATGGCAAACTAGTCTCCAATTGCTTATTTGCTTGCAAAAAGCTAGAAGGTAGTGACTCTAGGGACCTCTCATGGTCCAGATCTGATGTCAAATCCCAAAGAGGACCTCATACTCACTAGATCTTTCATAAAATGAGGGTAAAAACCCTAAAATCAAGAAATCCATCAATATAACACGAAATGGAAAGGTTTATACCTCCAAAGATGATATCACGAGATGATTAGCTCAGATCTAGTCCCCTTCACACTCTAGATTTGTGCTCCTATCTTCCTTCAAGCAAAACCCCACAAAAAGATGAAGAAATAGCCTCCTCTTGCCCTCAAACTCACTCTCTCAGTTCTCTAGGGTTTCTCTGGAACAAGGTGGCCGCAAATGAAGGCCATAAAGGCCTTTAAATAGGGCCCAAACCCTGAGAATTAGGGTTTCATTTAACAGCGCGGACTCGCCGAGTCCACGCACCGACTCGCCGAGTCCATTCATTAAATCCAGTCAGTATTCGCGGTCCTACTCGACGAGTCTGCGACTCGACTCGTCGAGTCCCTCTCTTTTCTTCAAAAATGAATGATAAAATATAATACCTGGAATTTAAGATATTACATCCCGGTCTGTTGAAAATAATAATATAAAAATTAAATTCAAAATTAGCCGACGAAGTCTAAACGAAAGTTGTAGAGCGTAATTTTACCTACGCGTGCATATAAATAACGTTAAAAACGGTGCTCGTATGCAAAAGTTATGGATTTTAGAAGTTTTGGCGCGAAAATCAAGAAATTATTTCAAAATCCGAGAAATTTCGCATAGGCCACGTCACCTTCGCTGTATGAGTGCCACGTGTCCGAAATCGGTGAGTCATGCGAGCCAGGTGTCCGAAACCACTGAGTCATCCGAAGCGGTCCACTGAAAATCCGACACGTGCCCCTTTCCTCGTGTCCGAGCCTTCGCAGGAGCCACGAGCCACCCACCTCGGACCCGGACTTTGGTCCAATCAGGACCCTCCAGCGAGGCCCTCGCATGCGCAGCCTATGTGCGAGCAGGTGCTGCCCTCTTCGGATTTGCTGCCGCGTGTCTCCTTCTCATCCGTTGATCCTCGGTCTCGCACACTATAAATAGGAGGGTGCGAACCCTCCCGACTAAAGTTGGAAAATTGGCAATTTTGGCCCCTTTTTCAATATTTTGGCTATTTTCACATCCCACGATGCCCCGAGATCATTTCCAATGCCCAGAACACGTCCCGGAGTGCCCAAGAAGCCTGAGAAATTTATTTTTTCGGTTTCGAAGCCCGACCCTCGCAGAGCCCGGTTTCTCAATAAAACTCCCGGTTTTATTAGAAACGATCGTTTTAGGAAACGAAGTGTTGCCCGGTTATCGTTAAATCAAGTGAGTGTATAGTCACTTTCACCTTACACATATATATGAAGTATTTTCTTTAAAATACGTGCTATGTGTAATTATATTAATTGTTTAATTAAGGTGACTTTTGAATAAATGTTTTATACAAGTTTTAAACTGTATATGTATTTTTATCTACAAATATGTTGGATAAAACATGGGTAGATGAATTAGATGATGTGTGATGAAATAAAGGTGATGAGAGGTATCGATGTTTAAGATGATATAGTCATCTAGCATAGTATAGATAACGGCCACAGTGTATTTTAGATAGTCCAGTGGAACGTTAGCAGACTTGTAATCGGTAGGTATGTTTGAACTATATGTTCATAAGGTGTTCTCGAACTATATGTTCATTAGGTGTTTTTGAACTATGTGTTCATCCGTTAGTTCTTCTTTTTGACATTATTACATGTCGGGGTACGGGAGCGTACGGGAGTACTTTATTAGTAATTTCCCTATACTTTTATTTTGAAGAGCTTTGGAGTCTTTGTTTCTTTTATGAAGTGATCAGACGAGCTTCATGAGTCAGTGTTTCCATTTTCGATGCCGGATAGGGGTGAGTCTGGGGGTTCATACCACAGCCTAGGCATTAGTCAGTGTTGCCATTTTCGATGCCGAATAGGGTGAGTCTGGGGGTTCAGACCACAGCCTAGGCATTAGTCAGTATTTCCATTTTCGATGCCGGATAGGGTGAGTCTGGGGGTTCAGACCACAGCCTAGGCATTAGTCAGTGTTTCCATTTTCGATGCCGGATAGGGTGAGTCTGGGGGTTCAGACCACAGCCTAGGCATTAGTCAGTGTTTCCATTTCTATTGCCGGATAGGGTGAGTCTGGGGGTTCAGACCACAGCCTAGGCATGAGTCAGCGTTTCCATTGCCGGATAGGGTGCGTCTGGGGGTTATATACCTCACGATATTCAAACCACAGCCTAGACATTGATAATTACCCCTGACTTAATTGTCTTGTGGTTCTTTCTTTTACGAAAAAAGGTTCGTGGTTAAAATTATTCCATTCATTTGATATCTTCTTCGATCCTCGTTTGCTGCTAGGGAATTTCCGATGCAGTTTCGTTAGTTGGTTGTTCATATCGATCCTTTAGGCTAGATCTAGTAAGATCACTATATAGGATCAATATGTGGGGATCGATGTTGTTAGTGCTTATAGTATAAACCTTGGGCAGCGATGGACTTCGTGCCTATTCCTTAGGATGAATCCTTAGGAATGAGTGATAGTTGATTCTTAGGGTAAATCCTTAAGAAATAAATAAGATAATGGGGATTGGGTAATTGGGTTGATTGTTTGATGTTTAAGCATAATAAATTTATTTATTGTGGGGTGAAAACCCTATATGCTCACCAGGCTCCCAAGCCTGACCCACTCAGTTTAATTATATCACAGGTATCGATACGAAGTTGCTTTACACTGAGAGATTAGAAGAGAAGTAGATCACTAGTGTAAATGAATGTAAGTTTTGTTTATGGTTATGTTTTTGTATTAACAATGACATCCCAATGGTTTAAGTGAATAAAATACATTTCTTCGGAAATGATTTGATAACATATTTATCATGTTTTTCTGGGAACAAATTCCGCAACACTTTTAATCAAATGATTACTCTGGAATTATTTTAAAAGCATAAATTAAACCGGTCTTTTCTGGCCGTAAAATTGGGGATGTCACACTTTGTGTATAATTCAACAAGTAGTAGAACAAGCATATGAGTCGAATTTTATCTGTTCCGTCTTGGATTTGAAGCGATATCTAGGCCCCTCGATGATTTTGTGTTGACCTATGTACCGGGCCCGACCATAACTAAATTGATGTGTTCGATTAAGTTCTATGTCAAACAAATCAGATATCGGGAAACAAACTACTGGACAATAAGTCCGACATTGTTCCATGTATTTGTCCGGCTGATATCTAGAACAGAGGATTATATGATCACTTATCTTAAATGGCGTATCATCATCATATCAGTTCCGCGAGACTTTGAAAGAGCTAAGATTGCTGATCGGTTCCTGAAGTCATTCTTGTAGTTATAGTTATTAGACTTATCCAAGTGGGAGACTGTCGGATTAGGTGTCTAAGTTCATAACTATTTCTGGGATGTACTTGACCCGGTTGGCATGGTCCATTTGGGTTGCATGGCATCATGACACTTGGATAGACAAAATGAGAGGAAGGACACTTCTGGTTTATTAATATGTTATAAGTTCAAATATATTAATAATATTATTTAATTAGTATTGATCAAGAATTAATTTGGTGATCAAAAAGGAGACTAATTAAATATATGGGGTTGATTGTGTAAATCATCCATTCTTTTATAGTGGGCTAATGATCCATGGTTTAATGAATTGGGCTAAAACCCATAGGGTGCTCCATGGATAGTCCGTGGAGGTTAAAACCCATGGATCATGGAATATGAAGAGCCATGTCAATTAGGGTTTACATGTTGTAACCCTACATGTGACACCACTATAAAAGGACCCCATGGGCTACCAAAATCGGCACTATGTGTAGAACAAGAGGGCTAGCCGATTTTGAGTGATAGTGTACTTCTCTCTAAGTTATTCCAAGAGTTGTGGTGTTGTGTGAAACATTTGAGGCATCACATTTGCGGTGCTAGGCTCACAAAGTTCTCAAGGAATCCAAGAAACTATAAAGGTATGTTCTCCTACTAGCTTTTATGTTTCAAGTTCCCCATGCCATGCTAGTTAGGTTAAGAACCTTGGAAAAATCAAATTTGCATGTATCTTAGTAAAACATAGATCCAAGGTTTCTAGGGTTGCATGTACACCTTAGGAGTGTTAGAATGCTCAAAACCCATCAAGGTCATCCTCGTAATACCACCATACTGAAAATAGACCATATAAACCATCAGAACACACATATCGAAATATATCGAAGGAATCACAACTCCACAAGCTCCCTGATTTTATCGCAACTCTCCTTGAATCGTGTCACACCCTCAAACCAGAACGGCGGAATCGTTCGAGGGTGGATGACTTCACGTATTATCGTAACAGTTGAATACATAGTAAAGAAAGTAAACACAACCAACATATATATAATTGAAAAAGTTACATCATTTGTAGGTATTACATATTCCAAAATATCAATTACAATATGTTGTCAAAAGATTTGTTTTAGACGCCTAAGCATCCTTTCTGCAAAAGCTGAAGTTTACCTGTATTACTGAATCCCTGAGAAATACAAGTAGATTTGAAAGAGTAGATCAGCATTTAAGCTGGTGAGTTCATAAGTATTTAATGTCAATGTTTGAATAAAATCGAATGAAATTTGTTTGTAGATGTTCGAAAAAAACTCCTAGAAAATCCAATATTTCCTACTAGTATAAAAGTAGTCTTATACCAAGACTCAACTGTTTTGAATGTTTACTTTTAGAAATCCAATATTTGTTCATGAGTGTGTGGTAGTTTAAAAGTTCCAAAACTGAAATGCAATCGTGTTTTTCATGCCTAGCATAGTAGATTTATGTAAGTATAAAATCACTAAGGCATTTGATAACCCTGTAAATCAATGTGTTCTTAATACTCCATGTGAGTTTTATAACCATACTAATGACCCAGACTGCCTGTAACAACGTTCTTCAGGCGTTGGAATGTTATGACGTTTGTCACCCCAGACCTGCCGGTTTAACTGTAGCTAACAGTTTAGGTGCGGGATTGTCAATCCCGTATAGATCTATACACAAGTATCACGCTCCCCCTACAAGGGATAATGGTATATAATACAGGACTTAAAATGCATACTCGAAAGTACGTGAAATGTCTCACAAAACTTAGTATAAAACAGATTTACGTATGAAAATGTCCATTTGTTCTTGTGTATGAAAATATCTCTTTGATATAGTGTTTCTAGTATGTAAATGTTCATGATTTTCTCGTAAACTATACCTATTATAGTTTTTCAAAGTGTGTGTTTCGTTCGTATAGTAAATCCTAGTGTAATGCTCACTTGTTATGTAAGGTATAACATTTAAAGTGACATAAATGATTTCATATACTTAAAGTATAAATAAAGTGTTTGATTCGTATATATGTATATAAACATGTCTTATTTCCAGAAGACAAGATGTTATCTTGAATATATATTGCATACGAAAGTTCCTATGTAGTAGTTATGAATCACATATGATTCACTTGATAAAAAGAGTATATAGTGAAACTTTATGTTACACACGATAATAACCATGTGTTTACTTGTATTCCCCCCCCCCTTAAAAGTGTATAAAAAGCATTGATAAAACATTTGAAAGTGTAGTTTATAGGGGTATGAACTCACTTGATTGATTGGAGAAAGCGAGATGATAATCAAGTAGAACTTCGACTTGGAACAGTTGATTTTCTCGGGATTCTCGGGAATCTCGGGAATCTCGGGAATGCAAAACCTTCTTTCGAGACTTGGATGTGAAGACTGGGGCTTTAGGAGGGCTTCAGAGGCTTAAACGCAGAGTTTCGGCATGAGAGAGGGAAGAATGGAGCACCTAAACCCGGCACCCCAAGAGTTCTATTTATAGGGGCCATTTTTGTGTGCCACGTCGTGGCAAAGGGTTGGCCACATCGTGATGGTCAACTTCTATCCTCTTCCGTTGATGGGACGCCCTCAGTCACTTGCCGGGTCGCGGCAAACTGTGCCACGTCGAACTGGTAAAATCCGTAACTTTTGCGTACGAGCTCCGTTTTCGACGTTCTTTATATGCACGCGTAGGTGAGAATATACTCTACAACTCTCGTTTAAACTTCATCGGCAAATTTTGAATTTAATTTTAATTATTTATTTTTACCGGGCCGGGACACGAAAAGTCCGTTAAAAATCCATAACTTCTTCATCCGATGTCCGTTTTCGTCAGACTTTTCACCGTTGCGCTACTATTGTTGAGACCTTCGATTCTCATTTAGGTTATTTCGGCCAAAAGTCTCTCGATCCCAATTTCGAGTTTTTAGCTGTCTACTGCTATATCCGGATCTTGGAAAAATCATAACTTCCTCATATGAAGTCAGATTTGGACGTTCTTTTTATGTACGCTCACGGTTTAATGATATCTACAACTTTCATGTAGATACTTAAGGCTAAAAACTATTGTATTGAAGCTTCGCGTTTTTCGTTTAATCGGTGTTGCCGGTTTTCGGAAATCTTAGAATGGTCATAACTTCTTCGTTATAACTCGGATTTTAGTGTTCTTAGTATTTTTGTAAACCTTGACACAATATCTAGCATAGTAGATATTCCTATAAAGACTTTTGCACATTTATTTTTCGAAGTTAATTTCATTATATCAAAAGTGGTTACAATACTTGACTTTTTAGGTCATTACATAGAGTCGAAATATCGGGTTGTCACATCATCCCCCCGTTAGAGGGAATTTCGTCCCGAAATCTAATGTAAGGTAATTATTTGTGGACTAGGGAAACAGATGCGGGTATTTTTGTTTTATCTGATCTTCGCGTTCCCATGTGTATTCAGGTCCTCGCTTTGCATTCCAGCGGACCTTCACGATGGGTATGCGACTTTGTTTTGTTCTTTTAATTTCCCTATCCATGATTTCAATTGGTTCTTCTATAAAGTGGAGACTCTCGTTGATTTCGATTTCGTCTAGAGGGACGACGAGGGTCTCATCGGACAAACATTTCTTCAAGTTTGACACATGAAAGGTAGGGTGTACGTTATTGAGTTCTTGCGGTAGACGAAGTTTGTAGGCTACCGGGCCGATCCTTGCAAGGATCTCGAATGGTCCGATATACCTTGGGTTTAGTTTCCCACGTTTTCCGAAACGTATTAAACCCTTCCAGGGCGAGACCTTTAATAGCACTCGGTCCCCGACCTGAAATTCCAAGGGCTTCCGTCTTTTTTCCGCATAACTCTTTTGTCTGTCTCTTGAAGACTTTGGTCGTTTCCTAATCTGACCAATCTTCTCAGTTGTTTCTCTTATGATTTCCGGGCCTGTGAGAGCGCTGTTGGGTACTTCTCCCTTGGCTAGTTGCGTGTCACCCACTTCAGCCCAGCACAGTGGTGATCTGCACTTGCGGCCATAGAGGGCTTCGAATGGAGCAACTTTAATGCTGGAGTGATAGCTATTATTGTAGGAGAATTCAACTAGTGGTAAATGGGTATCCCATGCCTTACCAAAATCGATTACACAAGCCCTTAGCATATCTTCCAAGGTTTGTATGGTCCTCTCACTTTGACCGTCGGTCTGTGGATGGTAAGCAGTACTCATGTCTAGCCTCGTTCCAAGAGATTTTTGTAGCGACTGCCAGAATCGCGAGGTGAACCTACTATCTCTGTCGGATATAATGGATATTGGTACACCGTGCAGTCGTACAACCTCTCGGATGTAAGTTCGAGTTAGCTTCTCCATCTTATCGGTTTCCTTTACGGGTAGGAAGTGTGCGGATTTTGTTAACCTATCGACGATTACCCAGATGGTGTCTAGCCCACCTGCTGTCTTGGGTAATTTGGTTATGAAATCCATGGTTATCCGTTCCCACTTCCACTCGGGTATTTCGGGTTGTTGTACTAGTCCTGATGGCTTTTGGTACTCTACCTTGACTTTGGCGCAAGGCAGACACTTGCCCACATAGGTAGCTATCTCTGCTTTCATGTTCGGCCACCAATACAGTTTCTTGAGGTCCAGATACATCTTGTCCGAACCTGGATGCACGAAGTATCGAGTCTTATGTGCCTCGTTCATGACCACGTCTCTGAATCCACCAAACTTCGGTGTCCAGATCCGATCCATGAAGTAACGAACTCCGTCGCCCTTGACTTCAAGATTCTTGTCCCTTCCTCTTAGGGCTTCACCTGCCATGTTCTCTGTTTTCAAGGCTTCCCTATGAGATTCCTTGATTTGTGTGGACAGATGAGAATGGATCGTCATGGTTAAGGATTTCACTCGGCGACCTGAGTATTCTTTTCGACTAAGAGCATCAGTTACTACATTCGCTTTTCCTGGGTGATAGCGAATCTCGCATTCGTAATCATTCAGCAGTTCAACCCATCGTCTTTGCCTCATGTTGAGCTCCTTTTTGTTGAGAATGTGCTGAAGGCTCTTGTGATCGGTGAAGATCGTGCATTTCGTGCCATAAAGGTAGTGTCTCCAGATCTTTAGCGCGAAAACGACTGCTCCTAGTTCAAGATCGTGGGTAGTGTAGTTGACTTCGTGCGTCTTGAGTTGTCTTGAGGCGTAAGCGATGACCTTACCTCGTTGCATTAGTACGCATCCAAGACCTTGATTAGATGCATCACAGTAGACCACGAAGTCTTCTGTTCCTTCTGGCAAGGACAATATAGGTGCGTTGCAAAGTGCTTGCTTCAGCGTCTGGAATGCAGCGTCTTGTTTTCCTTCCCAATTGAAAGTTACACCCTTCTGTGTCAGGGTGGTGAGTGGTTTAGCAATCTTCGAGAAGTTTTGTATAAATCTACGGTAATAGCCAGCAAGGCCCAAGAATTGTCGAATTTCCGTTGGGGTTCTTGGTGCTGACCAGTTCTCTATTGCCTTGATTTTGGAAGGGTCCATGTATATCCCGTCTTTGCTAACCACGTGACCTAGGAAATCTACCTTCCGAATCCAAAATTCGCACTTGGAGAATTTTGCGTATAGCTTCTCTTTTCTTAGCGTTTCCAAGACTTGCCGGAGGTGTTGATTGTGATCCTCTTTAGTCTTCGAATAGATGAGTATGTCATCTATGAATACGATCACAAACTTGTCTAGAAACGAACGACACACCCGGTTCATTAAGTCCATGAACACTTCTGGTGCGTTTGTTAATCCAAAGGGCATCACTACAAACTCGTAGTGACCATAACGAGTTCGGAAAGCTGTTTTGGGAACATCTCCTTCCAAGACTCGTAGCTGATGGTACCCGGATCTCAAATCGATCTTTGAGAAATAACTCGCTCCCTGGAGTTGGTCGAACAAGTCGTCAATGCGGGGTAGGGGATATCGGTTCTTGATAGTGAGCTTATTGAGCTCCCGGTAATCGATGCACATGCGGAAAGATCCATCCTTCTTCTTTACGAACAATACTGGTGCTCCCCAAGGTGAGAAGCTCGGCCTGATGAATCCTTTGTTGAGTAGTTCGTTTAATTGGCTGGATAACTCCTGCATCTCTGTCGGTGCTAGACGGTATGGCGACTTCGCTACTGGGGTAGCTCCGGGGATTAAATCGATTCTGAACTCGACTTGACGTTTTGGTGGGACTCCTGGAAGATCTTCAGGAAAGACATCGGGAAAATTGCAGACTTCTGGAATGTTTTTGAGGTCTTTCTCTTCCTTTCCCTTATCTACTACGTGCGCTAAGAAGGCGTGGTACTCCTTACGTAGGTATTTCTGGGCTTTGACGCAAGATATGATCTGTAAATTGGTACTGGGCTTGTCACCATAAATGACGAGAATTTCGCCGTTTGGCTGATTTAGGCGAACGGCCCTTTCGTGACAAAGTATATCGGCATGGTGTAGGCTTAACTAATCCATACCGATGATGACATCAAAGCTCTTTATAGCGATCGACATTAGATTGATTTGAAAAGAATGTTCGTTTAGAGTTAGTGTGCAGCCTATGTACATATCGTTTGTGCTTTCTGTTCTACCGTTTGCCATTTCTACTGTAAATATCTTATTGAGTGTTTGAGGGTTATGTTTTAATATATGTTTGAATTTGTGACTCACGAAACTCCTCTCCGCACCACAATCAAAGAGTATGCATGCATAAGCGTTATTGAGGAGAAACGTACCCGTAACCACCGTGGGATCAGCTATCGCTTCGTTCTGCCCTAATGCCAGCACTCGTCCCGTGCCGCCCACATTCCTTGCTTTAGGGCATTCTCTCTTGTAGTGTCCAGCCTCACCACACCCATAACATGTCTGACCCACACCGGCTCCAGGGACTTGGGTGATTGGTCGTGCTGGTGCTTTACAGAAACGGGCAGTGTGCCCTTTCCTGTTGCAGTTGTTACAGTGCATCTCCCGACAATTTCCGTGGTGATGGAAATTGCACTTGTTGCACTTCGGGAAGTTCCCAGCGTATTGTTTTGCTGGTGTAGGGGTAACAGGAACAGCAGTGGGGGTAGTAGCGGCATGGACCGCCACTATCTGTTGCCTCTTGGCAGGTTCTTGTGAAGACTGACTCTTCCTCTTGTTCCAGTACTTCTTCTTGCTGTTGTTGTTGGTATTGTTGTTGTTGTTGGTGTTTCCTAAGGTTTGCTCTGGAACCGCAGTTGCGAAGCCTTGGCAGACTCCATGGTCAACAAGAGCTTGTGCCAACTGTTTGGCACTATCGAAAGTGACTGGTTTGGAAGCTAGTACACTTCCTCGAATCTGGGGTGCCAGTCCCGAGATGTACCTCTCGATCTTTTTGCTCTTTAGAGCAACTATCCCTGGGCAAAGGATTACCAAATCACTGAACCTGTTGGTATAGGTCGTGATGTCTGAGCCTACCATGGCAAGGCCCCAAAGTTCCTGTTCGAGCTTTTGTAATTCGCCTCGTGGACAGTACTCTTGCAGTAATATTTGTTTTAGATTCTCCCAGCCCATAGAGTTAGCCACTACTAGCGTTAGTGACTTGACATGGCCATTCCACCATGTCAGAGCTCTCTCAGAGAAGGTACAGGCAGCGAACTTCACTTTGTTCCCTTCCAGACAAGAACAAATCTCGAAAACTGCTTCAGTTTTCTCTATCCACTGTGATAGAGCCATTATCCCTCCGGCCCCATTAAAAGTAATGGCTTTGCTATTCATGAAATCCTTGTCTGTACAATCCCCTGAACGACCTGGACGTTGGCCATTCGTAAAACTATTTACTCCCCCACCAGAACCATTGTTACTCATTTGGGCCATTGCCGCTGTTACTGCAGCTGTTACAACAGCTATCAGGGCGGCATTTTCCGTTGGTGGAGGCGGTGGTGGTGGAGGTACCGTGCCTGGCCTGGGTCTCAGGTTTGGACGAGGAGGCATCGCGTTGCCAAGAAATAAAATAAAATATTTTAAGTTTTGGTGTTTGAGAGTTGAATGATAATTACTTAACTATCTTTAATAGTTCGAGAATTTGGTTTGACCAACACAGGGCTTTGAGTCTGATTCACCAATGGAGTTTGAATAACAATAACAAACTCATGAACTTGAGTGAAATGCATAGAATTAACACACAAAAGAGGTATGCCCTATATATATTAAACATATGGTTGCGTTACATTCGAAGTTAGAAAATTTTGACCTTTTTAAAGGTCTCTGATTACAGGAAGTTAAAGAAGGTAAGACTTTTAGCAGATGGTCCTATTCTATATCAAAATTTGGGAGTTAGGCGAGCACTACTTGCTGCGCGGATTACGCTTGGAGCTTGATTCCGCATCCGATTGCTTGGCTCCCATGAGACGCCTGTCAAAGGCTGCTTGTTGCTCCCTCAAATCTGTCAT
The DNA here is from genome assembly GCF_052849685.1 of Lactuca virosa. Classification (NCBI taxonomy): domain Eukaryota; kingdom Viridiplantae; phylum Streptophyta; class Magnoliopsida; order Asterales; family Asteraceae; genus Lactuca; species Lactuca virosa. Next base: position 57,922,180 of record NC_136434.1, read on the forward strand.
TTCGGAGAGAGCTGCAGTCATTTGCTCTTGGATAGAGTCGGTGTGGAGTTGAGCAATCCCTTGTAGCATGTCAAGGCGTCGGATATTGGTTGAGTTAACTTGTATCTCTACGTCGGCTTCGCGAATCCGGTTCGCTTGGACTCCTGATTGGTAAGCCTGATTGGCAAGTTTGCCTACCATAACTGGGAGTGCTCGATCAGCTGAACTTCCTCCGCTGACATCGTAGAAGTCCCGGCACATACCGTAAGGAGGACGCAGTCCTTGCTACTGGCTCCAATGATGGATGTGGCTTCCCCCAGACGGGAGTTGGTCCTTGAAATCCCATCCTAACAGGAGGTCGAACGGATGGAGGTCGGACGGCTGGTGGATTGATTACCTCAGGCTCTGAGGCTGAGCTATCCGAGTCTTCCTCTTCCTCGTCTTCCATAGGTTCTTCCTCGGGGTCGTCTACAATCCACCCTTCGTTGCCTTGATTGGGGTAGTAGGGGTCTCCTGGTAGGTGGAATCCAGCCATTGAGTCTATACGAGAATAGAGGTATGAGAATTGTCTAGAAATTAAGTGGATTTAAGCATGTAAATTTATGCTTTTGTATTTACCAAATACTCCTATAGTATTTAAGTTTGTATGTTTGATATTAGTGTCATTTTGGTAAGTTTTGACTTGTTGCTCACTACTACCATTCCTCGACATATGTTAGTCCGATCTCGGATAAATATAGTTGATCAGACTATATTCATCCCAAATCCGATTACATATTCCGAGGCCTAGTCGTAGTGTCCAACTTGTCTTAATACTTCTTGTATAGTTCTAACTATGAAAATGACATCTTTGTATGTATGTATTTGTGTTTTTATGACCCAAACAATTTAAGCTACATGAAATGCGGTTTAGGTGTAAAAACGTTTTGTCAGAGAATTTTAAATCCCTATGCATTTATAGTTTGTATATCTTATGTGGTTCGATATACTTAGTTCACTATAAACAATGCTCTGATACCAATCTGTCACACCCCCAAACCAGAACGGCGGAATCGTTCGAGGGTGGATGACTTCACGTAGTATCGTAACAGTTGAATACATAGTAAAGAAAGTAAACACAACCAACATATATATAATTGAAAAAGTTACAACATTTGTAGGTATTACATATTCCAAAATATCAATTACAATATGTTGTCAAAAGATTTGTTTTAGACGCCTAAGCATCCTTTCTGCAAAAGCTGAAGTTTACCTGTATTACTGAATCCCTGAGAAATACAAGTAGATTTGAAAGAGTAGATCAGCATTTAAGCTGGTGAGTTCATAAGTATTTAATGTCAATGTTTGAATAAAATCGAATGAAATTTGTTTGTAGATGTTCGAAAAAAACTCCTAGAAAATCCAATATTTCCTACTAGTATAAAAGTAGTCTTATACCAAGACTCAACTGTTTTGAATGTTTACTTTTAGAAATCCAATATCTGTTCATGAGTGTGTGGTAGTTTAAAAGTTCCAAAACTGAAATGCAATCGTGTTTTTCATGCCTAGCATAGTAGATTTGTGTAAGTATAAAATCACTAAGGCATTTGATAACACTGTAAATCAATGTGTTCTTAATACTCCATGTGAGTTTTATAACCATACTAATGACCCAGACTGCCTGTAACAACGTTCTTCAGGCATTAGAATGTCATGACGTTTGTCACCCCAGACCTGCCGGTCTAACTGTAGCTAACAGTTTAGGTGCGGGATTGTCAATCCCGTATAGATCTATACACAAATATCACGCTCCCCCTACAAGGGATTATGGTATATAATACAGGACTTAAAATGCATACTCGAAAGTACGTGAAATGTCTCACAAAACTTAGTATAAAACAGATTTACGTATGAAAATGTCCATTTGTTCTTGTGTATGAAAATATCTCTTTGATATAGTGTTTCTAGTATCTAAATGTTCATGATTTTCTCGTAAACTATACCTATTATAGTTTTTCAAAGTGTGTGTTTCGTTCGTATAGTAAATCCTAGTGTAATGCTCACTTGTTATGTAAAGTATAACATTTAAAGTGACATAAATGATCACATATACTTAAAGTATAAATAAAGTGTTGGATTCGTATATATGTATATAAAGATGTCTTATTTCCAAAAGACTAGATGTTATCTTGAATATATATTGCATACGAAAGTTCCTATGTAGTAGTTATGAATCACATATCATTTGTTTGATTAAAAGAGTATATAGTGAAACTTTATGTTACACACGATAACAACCGTGTGTTTACTTGTATTCCCCCTCCCCCCCCCCTTAAAATTGTATAAAAAGCATTGATAAAACATTTGAAAGTGTAGTTTATAGGGGTATGAACTCACCTGATTGATTGGAGAAAGCGAGATGATAATCGAGCAAAACTTCGACTTGGAACAGTTGATTTTCTCATGATTCTCGGGAATCTCGGGAATCTCGGGAATGCAAAACCTTCTTTCGAGACTTGGATGTGAAGACTGGGGCTTTAGGAGGGCTTCAGAGGCTTAAACGCAGAGTTTCGACACGAGAGAGGGAAGAATGGAGCACCTAAACCCGGCACCCCAAGAGTTCTATTTATAGGGGGCATTTTTTGTGTGCCACGTCGTGGCAAAGGGTTGGCCACGTCATGATGGTCAACTTCTATCCTCTTCCGTTGATGGGACGCCCTCAGTCATTTGCAGGGTCGCGGCAAACTGTGCCACGTCGTGGCAAGCCTGACAGCCTCGGATTTCGGGCCTCGAACTTGTAAAATCCGTAACTTTCGCGTACGAGCTCAGTTTTCGACGTTATTTATATGCACGCGTAGGTGAGAATATACTCTACAACTCTCGTTTAAAGTTCATCGGAAAATTTTGATTTTAATTTTAATTATTTATTTTTACCGGGCCGGGACACGAAAAGTCCGTTAAAAATCCATAACTTCTTCATCTGATGTCCGTTTTCGTCAGACTTTTCACCGTTGCGCTACTATTGTTGAGACCTTCGATTCTAATTTAGGTTGTTTCGGCTAAAAGTCTCTCGATCTCTATTTCGAGTTTTTAGCTGTCTACTGCTATATCCGGATCTTGGAAAAATCATAACTCCTCATATGAAGTCAGATTTGGACGTTCTTTTTATGTACGCTCACGGTTTAATGATATCTACAACTTTCATTTAGATACTTAAGGCTAAAAACTATTGTATTGAAACTTCGCGTTTTTCGTTTAATCGGTGTTGCCAGTTTTGTCGGAAATCTTAGAATGGTCATAACTTCTTCGTTATAACTCGGATTTTAGTGTTCTTAGTATTTTTGTAAACCTTGACACAATATATAGCATAATAGATATTCCTATAAAGACTTTTGCACATTTATTTTTCGAAGTTAATTTCATTATATCAAAAGTGGTTACAATACTTGACTTTTTAGGTCATTACATAGAGTCGAAATATCGGGTTGTCACAGATCTGCTGGGTTCTCATCCGATGATACCCTCTTTGCCACCAGGAGTCCTTCTTCTATTCGATGTCTGATGAAATGGTATTTTCTGTCGATGTGTCTGGATCTCCCGTGATCCCTTGGTTCCTTGGCTAAGGCAACTGCACTTTCACTATCACAGAAAATTTCTATAGGCTCCTTTATAGTTGGTACATAGAGTCGAAATATCGGGTTGTCACAAATCGAGTATGGATCCTCTACTTTTATTAGTACACGCCTATACTACCTTCCACATCTATATGTACTTTCCTCAACATTTGCCTTGACTCAACCAGGTTACTCTAAATCTATAAAACCTTCCCTCACAGATAAGGCTCCCAGCAATAGATCTCATCCTAGGTTTCCTAGGGCAAACTCCATATCACTCTCGGCCATCAGCTTCAGAAGGAACTCTCGCTGACTTCCTCTAACTATCTCACGAATACAATTACATATCACTAAAACTAAATAATTCTTCGGATGAGAGGTCTCACGCTACATCGGTTGGACTCAAATAAGAGCTGCGCAATAGAGTTAAAACCTAACCTTCTAAAATTATTTATTTCCCATAATATGTAACTTAGCATAATCGTTTACTAGTTAGCTGAAGCTAGTTAGAACTCCTAAAAGCACAAAGCAAGCAACATTCGATCATCACGTATCAGAACAAAGCATCACCTAATCAGGTCATTCTATCACTGACTGATCAACACTAGCATGTAAGTCTACAAGCTCATACAACAGGCATACAAATGCATCTCTCCCAACATTCTATCATGCAAAAATTTAGCAGATCCTTAGCCCTAACTAGCATGCGGTTCACAGATTCACAGATCAAAGTGTACCAAATAATATCTATGGGTAATTTGGGAAAACTTACTTGAGCATGGCTGATTGCATGCACCACACCCTTTCTTATTTTAGAAAACCCTTTTTTCTTAAAAATGCTTTTCTTTTGGAAAGAAAAAGAAAAACTTACCAAATCCTCATTTGAGTTTAGACACACCCGAGAGTGTGCCCAAATCCCTCAAACCAAGGCTCAGATACCAATTTGTAACGTCCCAAAAATATAGTCCAAAAATTTCATTTTTAAATCAAGTAAAATAGTATTCTAATTATTATCCATACATCCCAGATAAAACAAGTGTATCAAATATCATAAAATCAGAGTGAAATATCAAATGCAGAATCCATGTGGTGTGTGCAATGCAGTCACCTCGAGCTCTTCCCCTTGTAACTAGAAGTACCTGAAGCATAAACTGAAAACCATAAGCAAAAATCTTCGTGATTTCCCCAAACTACCCCATACCACACATAATAAATCATATACTGGGCCCCCGTCCGACATCGAGCCTTGCCCGACATCGGGCACCGCCTGGTATACAGATCTGTTATTCTCAGGCCTCGCCTGTCACTGGGCCTCGCCCGCTATACACATACAATCTATATCACATAATCATGTTAACTCATATAATGATCATAAGCACTGGCATATGTTCCAGTCCTCATGCCTCGCCTGGCATCGAGCCCCACCCGATATACATAACAACACATAACACATGCAAGGGTCACACAGACTCTTAGCATCCTAGCATAATCAATAAGGTCCGACATTGGTGCCTTAGACCCGCTAAACCCAGTGAGGAAACTCACCTCGAATGTTGAAGCTCACTGAAAGAAATCCCTAGCTGCTGCCATGACGACTCCCCGAGTTATTGGTACAAAATAACACCAAATTAACACTTGGGTTTCAATATATAGTCCATAATCCATACATAGGGTAAAATGAGCATATTACCCATGGCCTAGCTTGAACCAAAACTGAGGCCCAAATCCATAAACCAAAAAGGCCCAAAACGAATTGATCCACTAAGGTCCACTTATGGCCCAATTTTCCAAATTGGGCCCAACCCCCATATGGGCCTTACCCTAAAGACCACTAAATTTTCCTTAGCCGAAAAGCTTGATTTGAGATGACCCAAAAGGCCCAAAGCAACAAAGTCCAAAGAAGTGTCCCAAACCGAGGCTCAAAGTTACGAAGCCCAAAATGACTGAGTATGCGGGGCGTACTCAGCTGTACGCTAAGCGTACTCGCTGCATGGTTACTGTAACATCCGGATTTTCAAGTATATCAGTGTAAGAGTAAATTATGAGATTTGTGGAGCGACTCGAAGAGTTGTGAGTCCAACTCGTCGAGTAGGATCGTGTTATCCGCATGGGTTTAATGAACAAACTCGACGAGTCAGTGTGCCGACTCGCCGAGTAGGTGTTGTGTAGTGAAACCCTAAATCCCCGGGTTGGGACCTATTTAAGGGGACTTATAGCCTGAAATGCGCCTCATCAGCTGCTCACCTTTCATGTGTGAAACCCTTAGCAGCCATTGAAGATAAGAGAGAGATCTTGAGCTAATATCAAATGTTTTGGTGAATCTTTGGAAGGAAAGGAGTGAGCAACAAGCAAGGAACGAGAAGAGGCTGTGGGATCTAGCATTTCTTCACGTGGAGCTTCTCACTTGTACAAAAATGACCTACGGACACACCATAAAAGTGTGACTGTATGTGTATAGTGACATTTTATTTTTTCACTAAAAGTGTGACAGTAGGTGACGCCATCGTATGAGTCTTATGGTCACTTTAAAATATAGTGTCCGTATGATATGAAAAAATGTGACCGTATTATAAAACTGTGGCTAATGGGTAGGGAATTTTGTTGCTAAAATCAATCATTTTATCCAATATTGTGACGTTAAACCATCTGTGGACACATTTATTTAGTAATTGTAGTGACTGTATATCACCAACTTGCGACATGCATGTTGTTTTAGTGTGGTGTTTTACTAATATATTGTCACACAGTTTATAGTTTATTAAGACTATTCAGTATCTTTTGTAAACATGTAATTATGGTGAACATCACAATGTTCGCTAAATGGCCACATGTAATTAATTTCATAAGTGGCGATTTACTAATAATTAGTCACAAATATACTCTTTTATTGTGACTATTGCCTATCGTATAGAAACAATAGATGAACATGACTATTGTCTTCCATATTGGCACATTATATGTATATTAACATGTCTTTTGGTTTATATTCTGACATGCAAATATTATCTATACGTGACGATATATGAATTATTAGTCACAGAGTACTGAATTTAGTGAAATGTGATTTATTTGACACATTATTTTTTCGATGTTGTTATTGGTCAAGTTATCGTCACAAAAACATGAGAAAAACATAATCTTAAAACACATGTAGACACATATTTAGTTTAGATCATGGTAATTGTTAACCATTTAGCCACATGTCAAAAATAATGTAAAGTGACTACTGTATAATTTTAGAGACATTGAAAAACTTAAAAACATGGCCACATTTATATTATAGACACAAGAAAAATTTGAAGTGTGATTATTGTTTAACATTCAGTGACATTAATTCAATTTTTTATTGTTACTTTTGCTATATTTTATACAATCAAAACAATATAAATGAAAGTAACCATAAATCAACAATATGAAAATATAAAAAGAAATCAATATTATTAATAATTGAAATACAAATCCATACATAAGATCCCTAATTAAAATAGCAAAAAGAACTTGTACTTATAACAAGTCTAAAAATATGGTAAAGAAAACAAAAAAACCATAAGCCAAAAGTATTCAAATTTCTACATCTAATAACCATTTATCCTTCTGAAAAATTTCCTTAATGCAAATTGTGATAGAAAATATCAAATGAGATCACTCCTTTTCGTAGATACTCATAATTTGCATCTCTTAACTCTAGGGCTTCATATATGCTAATATGCATGTGAATAGAAAATAGAAATAAACCATTATAAGTCGAATTATACATGATCTTATAAAAAGAATCTATAAGGAAGCATGTTTTTGTATCAATTATTTATTACTATACTACATGCATAACATATACTATCAAGAAACCAACAGAAACCACACTATAATACCTGTTAAAACATCAGTAGGCGGTATTGATGGGTTTTGAGCATTCTAACACTTCCTAAGTGTACATGCAACCCTAATAACCTTGAATCTATGTTTGTCTAATAATCATGCAAAGTTGAATTCCAAGGTTATATTCCTATCTAGCATACATGGGGAACATTTTTAACTTGAATGAAAGATAGAATAACTTACCTTGTTGTTGATTATGATCCTTGAAACCTTGTGAGCCTAGCACCCCAAGTGTGATGCCTCAAATGCTTCACACAACACCAAATGCAAAGGAGTAAACTTTGAGAGAATCTTACACTTGCAAAATCGGCTCTAGCCCTCTTGTTTCTTATGTGTAGCCTATTTTGGTGGAGAATGGGTTTCTTATATAGTGTTGACACATCTAGGGTTACACCATGTAAACCCTAATGTGTCATGACTCTTCATTTCCATGACCCATGGGTTTGTAACTCCCATGGAGCGTCCATGGAGCATCCTATGGGTGGAACCCAACTTGATAATCCATGGAGCCTCTTAGCCCACTATATAAGATATGGAAGATTTACATAATCTACCCATATATTTAATTAGTTATCTTTTGATCACTTAATTAATTCTAAATTAATTCTTGATCAAACTAATTAAATAATATTATTAATATATTAGAACTTATAATATATTAATAAACCAAAACTGTTATTTCTCTCATTTTAGTTTATCCAATTGCATGGTTCCATGCAACCCAAATGGACCATGCCGGGTCGGGTCAAGTACATACTAGAAATAGTTATGGACTTAGACACCTTATCCAACAGTCTCCCACTTGGATAAGTCTAATAACTATAACTGCAATACTTCAGGAACCGATCGGCAATCGTAGCTCTTTCAAGGTCTCTCGGAACTGAGAAGATGATGATACGCCATTTAAGATAAGTGATCATATAATCCTCTGTTCTAGATATCAGCCGGACAAATACATGGAACGGTGTCTTACTTTGTGTCCAGCAGTTTGTTTCCCGATTTCCGATTTGTTTGACATAGAACTCAATTGAACACATCAACTTAGTTCTGACCGGGCCCGGTACATAGGTCAAAACAAAATCATCGAGGGGCCCAGATATCAACTTCTAATCCAAGAAGGAACAGATAAACTTCGACTCATATGTTTGTTCTACTACTCATTGAATTATACACAAGAGCACGTTTTATAACATCGAGTTACCAATGCGTTTTCGTACAATCAATGCATAACCAACTCATAAGTAACAAATCATATATTTAGGTTTGAAGACTTATATGATATTACCGTCTCACGATCACTCGAGATAAATTCCATGAAGTGATTCCAGTGAGCGTGGGTTGAGTCCAATGCTCAGAACTTATGAGCACTCATGAGTGTTGTAGCCATGTCCAACAACTTAGACCTCTGCAACCAAACATGACAGTCTTGATTCATACCTACTTCCGACATATGACCGACTGTGGAGGTTCAAATAATATGATATACCAAACATAATTATTCTGGAAGTCAAAACATGCAAAATAAATATAGTAAACGATCGACAAGAGATAGCAACACTTTACTCATAAATAAAACACCTTTTATTCATCATCTAATGTCAATTACACTTTACAAATTTCAAGGTTATCTAACTACTAAATCTAATATCATCCTTCTGCCCTATGCTTCGAGCATGCTGGAGATGCTTAACCCGAGTCAGTCCTTTCGTGAGGGGATCTGCTGGATTCTCATCCGATAATACCCTCTTTGCCACGAGGAGTCCTTCTTCTATTCGATGTCTGATGAAATGGTATTTTCTGTCGATGTGTCTGGATCTCCCGTGATCCCTTGGTTCCTTGGCTAAGGTAACTGCACTTTCACTATCACAGAAAATTTCCATTGGCTCTTTAATAGCTGGTACAACTCCAAGGTCTCCAATGAAGTTCTTCAGCCATATCGCCTCCTTTGCTGCCTCGCTAGCTGCTATATACTCTGATTCGCAAGTTGAATCAGCCACTGTCTCTTGCTTGGAACTCTTCCAAGAAATTGCTCCTCCATTTAAGGTAAAGACCCAGCCTGACTGAGAGCGGAAATTATCCATATCAGTCTGAAAGCTAGCATCACTATACCCTACTATTGGATTAATGTCTAAGTCCATAACTATAATTGGTAAGACTTGACCCGACCCGGGCATGGTCCATTTGGGTTGCATGGCATCATGCATTTGGATAGACTATAATGAGAGAAATAACACTTAAGGTTGGTTAATATATTATAAGTTCTAATATATTAATAAGGTTATTTAATTAGTATTGATCAAGAATTAATTTGGAATTAATTAAGTGATCAAAAGGAGACTAATTAAATATATGGGTTGATTGTGTAAATCATTCATTCTTATATATGTGGGCTTGTGATCCAAGATTCCTTATGTTGGACTAAGTCCATGGGGTGACCCATGGATACTCCATGGAGGTTAAAATCCATGGAGCATAAGGAATGGGTAAAGTTATGAGTTACATGGTGTAACCCTAATAGCCACCATATAAAAGAATCCCATGGCTCAAGAAATCGTACACTAATGTGTGAGTGTGAGGGCTAGACGATTTCAAGGAGTGTTCAAGTTTCTCTCAAGTTATTCCAAGTGTATTTGGTGTTGTGTGAACCATTTGAGGTGTCACACTTGGGGCACTAGGCACTCAAGCTTCATGAAGACATTCTACATCAAAGAGGTATGTATTCTATCTTGTTATATTTATTATTTTGTATGCTAGATTAGGATAATACCTTGGATGTTCATAATTGTATGTATAATAGAGAAAACATAGATTCAAGGTATTTAGGGTTGCATGTACACTTAGGAGTGTTAGAATGCTCCAAACCCAACACCTACAACTCTCAAGTCTTCACTCCCACCGAGGGTAAGGACCCAGTCCTTAGTCCTCCGTAGGTACTTGAGGATATTCTTTACCGCAGTCCAGTGTGCCTTGCCAGGGTTCCCCTGATACCTGCTAACCATGGTCAAAGAAAAGGCTACATCAGGTCGAGTACACGTCATAGCATACATGATCGATCCTACAGCCGAAGCATAAGGTATTCGACTCATTTCTGCTATCTCAGCCTCAGTACTAGGGCTTTGTGTCTTACTCAATCTGGCATTACTCTGGATGGGTAACTCTCCTTTCTTGGAGTCCTGCATGCCGAATCTCTTCAACACCTTATCCAAGTAAGTACTCTGACTAAGTCCAATTAGTCTGTTACTCCGGTCTCTCAAGATCCTTATCCCTAGAATATAGGCAGCTTCTCCTAGGTCCTTTATAGAGAAACACTTCCCAAGCCAGGACTTAACTTCCTGCAGAGTTGGGATGTCATTTCCTATGAGTAGTATGTCATCCACATACAATACCAAAAAGCTAACTATACTCCCACTAGCCTTGATATATACACAAGATTCATCTTCACTCCTAGAAAAGCCAAATTCTTTGACTTTCTCATCAAAGCAAAGATTCCATCTGCGAGGTGCTTGCTTTAACCCATAAATGGATTTCCCAAGCTTACACACTTTATTAGGGTACTCTGTATTGACAAAACCCTCTGGCTGACTCATGTAAACATCCTCAGCCAACTTTCCATTAAGGAAAGCGGTTTTGACATCCATTTGCCATATTTCATAGTCATGAAATGCAGCTATGGCTAACAGAACCTTAATAGACTTAATCTTGGCCACTGGAGAAAAGGTCTCATCATAATCAACTCCTGGAGTTTGTGAGAAACCCTTTGCAACCAGTCGTCCAATATAAGTGTGTACATTACCATCCATGTCGGTCTTCTTCTTGAAGATCCATTTGCACCCTATAGTCTTACGACCTGGTACATTCTCAACCAAGTTCCAAACTTGATTGTCATACATGGACTGTATCTCGCTGTCCATTGCCTCTTTCCACTTGGCTGACTCAGGGCCTGCCATGGCTTCCGCGTAACTGTTAGGTTCATCCAAACCTATCAGTGTCTCATAACTGATAAGTGTATCACCTTCCGCAGTAATATGGAATCTATAGTAATGCTCAGGTGCATTCCTAACCCTTGTGGAACGCCTCAGACTAGGGTTTGAAGTTCCTTCACCACTTGACTCTTGAATTTCTTCAAGGTCAACTTGCCTCCCACTGTCTCCTTGGCTTATGAACTCTCTCTCTCGAAAGAAAGCCCTCCTAGCTACAAAGACCACATTCTTACTAGGTCTGTAGAAGAGGTAACCAAAGGATTTATGTGGGTAGCCGATGAAAATACACCTCTCACTTCGAGGTTCGAGCTTATCATGAGTCTCGCGTCTCACGAAAGCCTCGCAACCCCAAATCTTAATGTGGTCTAGTTTGGGTACTTTACCAGTCCACATCTCATGAGGTGTTTTGGCAACTTTCTTTGTGGGAACTAGATTAAGGATATGGGCGGCAGTCTCTAAGGCATACCCCCAAAATGATATTGGTAGCGAAGCTCGAATCATCATGGAACGAACCATATCCAACAAGGTTCGATTACGCCTCTCAGCTACACCATTCAACTGCGGTGTCCTGGGAGGTGTCAAATGTGAGACAATCCCACATTCCCTAAGATAGTCGAGGAACTCTGAACTAAGATACTCACCACCTCGATCGGATCGAAGCATCTTAATGTTCCTGCCAAATTGATTCTCGACTTCCTGTTTAAACTCTTTAAACATCTCAAAAGTCTCTGACTTATGCTTGATTAAGTAGACATATCCATATCTACTGTAATCATCAGTAAAAGTCAAATAATAACGATTAGCATCCCTTGTGGCATGTTTGAAGGGCCCACACACATCCGTGTGTATAAGATCCAACAAACCTTCACCCCTCTCACAAGAACCTGTGAAGGGTGACTTTGTCATTTTTCCAAGTAAGCATGATTCGCAACTATCATCTGACTTTAGGTCAAATGACTCCAATACTCCATCCTTTTAGAGTTGGCCTATGTGTTTCTTGCTTATATGTCCAAGACGACAATGCCATAATGATGCTTTATCCAAGTTATTATCATTAACAAAATCAATACACAATACATTATTTCCTAAGTTATCAACCACAGATACAGTTTCATACACACCATCACAAGGTAATGTTTTAAAATAAAGAACATTATTAATCGAACCAACTTCATTATCAAATGAAAAGGTGAAACCTTGTTTATACAATGCATGAAAGGAAATAATATTTCTTGCCATTTCTGGCAAATAACAACATTTATTCAAATCTAAACTAAACCCACTACTTAGCGATAAAGTATAAACTCCAATCTTGGTGATAGGTAAAGCTTTCCTATTCCCCATGATTAAGTTTATTCTTCCATGCTCCACATTCTCACTTCTTCTTAGTCCCTGCAAATCAGAACATATATGAATACCACAACCGGTATCAAGGACCCAAGAGTTAGAATGGGGTGAGTTATTAGATAAGATAGTGTAAATACCTGCATGGTTGGGTTTAACTTTCCCATCCTTCACATCTTGCTGGTACTTTGGGCAGTTCCGCTTCCAATGTGACTTTTCATGGCAATAGAAGCATTCAACCTCTTTAGGGTCAGAAGAAGGAGTGACAAAACCTTTCTTGGTTCCACTTGAAGAAGAGCCATCAAGGGTCCTTGCCTTGGTACCCTTCGAAGATCTCTTCCTCTTCTTCCCTCTACCTTTCCCGATTGCCAAAACCGGGGCGGAGTTTGGAGTAGGAGTGTTAACAACCGACTTACCCTTAAGACCTGTTTCTGCGGTCTTGAGGAGTCCCTGAAGTTTGCTGAGTGTGACCTCTTCCTTATTCATGTGATATGTCATGCGGAATTGATCATAGCACGATGGTAAGGAGTGCAAAATGATATCTATTGCAAGCTCCTCAGGGAAGTTCACATTAAGCTTCAGCAACCGATCCACATACCTTTGCATTTTCTGCATGTGGCTCGTGACAGATTCCCAGTCCTTCATCATGGTTGTTATGATAGAGCATATGATTTCATACCTCTCCTGTCGTGCACTTTGATGGTATCTTTCCATCAGATCTTGGTGCATTTCAAAAGGGTAGAAGTCCTCATAGGACTTTTGGAGTTCCGCTGTCATGGTGGCCAACATGATGCATGCCACTTTTGTAGCATCCCTTTCATGTGCCCGGAAGTCAACGATCTCCTGGGGAGTTGCAGTGGTCTCATCAATCTCCTTAAGCTCATTGTCAAGGAGATATTCTTTGTCCTCGTAGCGGGTAATCATCCTGATGTTTCTGATCCATTCATTGAAGTTGGATCCATCAAAAGTGACTTTCCCACACAAGTTCATAAGGGTAAAGGAGCCATTAGGATTAGAGCCAGAAGCAACATTGTTTGAAGACATCTGAAAGAAGAGAACAAGATTAGTTTAGATATTAAGAGAGTCCTTAATAAAACACCCAAATGTAATATTAAGGCTAGGATCCAATCACAATATATTATAACTTAGAAGAGGTATGCCGTAATCCAAGCTATAACATATTTGAAAGGTAGGTGAATGACGATTCACCAATTTCCACCATGAAAAAAGAAATATAAATATTAGGTTTTTAATTGGTTCTTAGAAATTCCTAGATTCTTTTGAGATTCAATGAACTTTTCAAAGGCATGTCTCAATCTCGAGTGTGCCCTCCAAGTTTTGTGACTGGGATACCGAGGATCACAAAACGAGGTGTGAAGTAACCATGCAAATCACTTGGTACCCTCAAGGTTTATCACTCAATCGATGTGCCGGTAAACCACACGCGCTCCACCGATGCTATGGTAAACCTTAAGTCACCCTTTACCTACCTTGTTAAGTCCATGTTAGTGTGCCGGTTAACCACACACGCTCCACCAACGACTTAAACAAATTGTAAAGTGTAATTTCATGGATTAGCACCTTATTCACATTTTCCTAAAGTAACTAAGATTGGGAATTTAATAAAAGCATTTAGTTACTTTATAATATTCATCATACTTTTAATGAGAATTTATAAGTCCTTGTCTTACCCGTTCGGCTAACGACCCTCCACCGATCAAGGAAGCGGTGGGTGAGAGTGAACACCCATTAAGTTTCCATTTTATAGGCAACAACCTTATACCCCCCTTATAGACCGGCTTCGTGAATGAGGCGTACTAGCGGTAAGACGACTTGTCGTTATACATATATATATTAGTAACTTATAATATTATAAAGTATAAGGGTTGAATTTTAACTTTTAAAATTCTAATGGTTGGAACTAAAGTTTTAATCAAGACTTTACATGTTCCAAAACTTGAGGGCAAGTTTTGTAAACTTCCAAAACTTTTCATTTCTTATAACTTATGAATTAATTGAGTAATAAAAATGAAGACTCTTCATTTTTATAACTCTTGTGTTCTTTTAATGGCTTTAATAAAAGTGAGACTTTTGGTTTTCCATAACTTGAGGACAAGTTATGGACTCCATTAAAACACATTATGATCATGAATTAAACTACCATGAAGGTTACAAACAATTCCTATGATCATCTAATCTTCATAAGTTCAAGAACATGAATATGAACACTTTCAAGAATCAAAAAAATTACACTTAAAAAAACTTGTAATTTTAATAATTGCCATTGTAAATGGATTAGGATAAACATTACACCATCTAAAACAAGCTTTAAAACATCAAAACAGTTTAGGGTAATGTTTCTAGTCCATTTCCAGCAACAAATGTGCAAACTTTCATACGAGCAGAAAACAGAAAAACGATTTTTTTTTCAAGCTGTTTGCACACAAAAAAAAAAAACAACAAACAAACCTAGGCTCTGATACCACTGATGGGTTTTGAGCATTCTAACACTTCCTAAGTGTACATGCAACCCTAATAACCTTGAATCTATGTTTGTCTAATAATCATGCAAAGTTGAATTCCAAGGTTATATTCCTATCTAGCATACATGGGGAACATTTTTAACTTGAATGAAAGATAGAATAACTTACCTTGTTGTTGATTATGATCCTTGAAACCTTGTGAGCCTAGCACCCCAAGTGTGATGCCTCAAATGCTTCACACAACACCAAATGCAAAGGAGTAAACTTTGAGAGAATCTTACACTTGCAAAATCGGCTCTAGCCCTCTTGTTTCTTATGTGTAGCCTATTTTGGTGGAGAATGGGTTTCTTATATAGTGTTGACACATCTAGGGTTACACCATGTAAACCCTAATGTGTCATGACTCTTCATTTCCATGACCCATGGGTTTGTAACTCCCATGGAGCATCCATGAAGCATCCTATGGGTGGAACCCAACTTGATAATCCATGGAGCCTCTTAGCCCACTATATAAGATATGGAAGATTTACATAATCTACCCATATATTTAATTAGTTATCTTTTGATCACTTAATTAATTCTAAATTAATTCTTGATCAAACTAATTAAATAATATTATTAATATATTAGAACTTATAATATATTAATAAACCATAAGTGTTATTTCTCTCATTTTAGTTTATCCAATTGCATGGTGCCATGCAACCCAAATGGACCATGCCGGGTCGGGTCAAGTACATACCAGAAATAGTTATGGACTTAGACACCTTATCCAACAGGTATATCTGCAGCTCTGGCCAATGTTCCATTAGAGGGCGTAATATGAACCTAAAATTTGGAAATATTAAATATTAATATCAATTTCCACTTGGTTTAGTTTAACAACACCAACATCAACATCAATATATCATCCAAGTTACATATAACACATACATATTGTTTCCCAGTTACATAATCATACATCCAACCTATCAATCTACTACTGCATCAAGTTTTAAATCCTTGGACCTAGACCTACAGTGGTTAATCCCTATTGAACTGGGTTTTATAGAAAAAAAGAAAAGAAAAAAAACAGTGGGACCAATATTGTTTTGTTAGATCGTGTTTCAACCAGTTTTCAAAAAGAATCATCGATAGTAAATAACAAGGTCCAATTCCATATAATAAACAACTCCAAATCCCTGTACAAACATCTCCAAGAAATCAAACCAAACTAGGGCTTGCTCTTTTAATTTCCTTTTACCAAATCAAGAACTAAATAATTGACATTTCGTAATGAATAATGACCTATGATTTTCAGTGGCAGAAATCAACATATAATAACACCTAAATCATATTAGATATCTTAAGATTATGTGCGATATTACAAACCATAAAATCTAAGACTTGGTGAATCTTGCATCGTCATCACAGAGTTAAAGCCAGTAGTACCCATACAAAATCAACAATTTTAAAACCTTGGAAACAGCCATACGACAAATTCTAGGAGGTTTCGATCACACTGAAGTTAAGGAAGCAGAAGTTTCTGCAAGACAGAGGTTGCACCTAATTCCAAAATTAACTAAAGTCTGGAAAAAAGAAGAGTTAAATGACATTTCCCTATCAATTGAACTTTGATTGTTAAAGAATCAGAAGATCTAGGGTTAAATTTGTGATGAAGGATTGAAAGGGATTATTGAATTCATACCAACAACCTTGAGTGTGTAACACCAAATCGATGGATCGTACTCCAATATGTTGGACGAGAAATTATCGATAGAGCAAGTTCCTCTCAGATTTCTGGTGACGGACGACCCAATTCAGAAGTATGGCAGACTATGTAAGAGAACATCAAGCATGCTAAACCACATAACTAGGAACAAATGCAAATGAATCTGAATTATTACATGAAAAGGTACTCACAAGTTTTAAGAAAGGCCATCATATTCGAATGATTTATAATGATTCCTCCTTGTTTTCCCCTTTCCTGAAACCCTAACAACGTCACCAATTGGTTTCGCATCTTCCACAGGTACCTCTTCTTCCTTGTCCTCTTCTGGTGGCGAGGAAACTTCTTTCTCGTCCTCTTCATCGTCCTTGGGTTTTTTCTTGTCTCGTTTAGAGGTCGAAATCGACTCATCCAAAGATCAATCGGCAATCAGATGTGTGAGAAGCGAGGTCACGATGTGTGGACCGACAATATGTGTTGTCGGCATAGGTTGGAGAGAAGATAAAGGGTAGGGAAGAGAGGGATGAGCGTATCAGGTGTGTTTAAAATGGAATTAGGTCTAGAAATAGGGAAAACTGAAACTGGGAAGGGGGAAATGAAAATGAGAGCGGCAACCTAAGTTATCAAGTTTAATTTTGAAAATTTATAAAAACCTAAAATTTTCAAACTCTCAAACTTAAAATTATGGTATTTAATTTTGAAAATTAATACAAAAACTAAAATTCTTAAACTCTCAAAGTTTATGTTGATATATATTATTAAATAAATTTTAAATAAATTAACCGTATATATATATATATATATATATATATATATATATATATATATATATATATATATACATATGTACACACACAAAAGACATATAAATGGAGATTATACTTTTTTTGTGATTAAAAATCAATTTCAATTGTGTTTTGCTAGTCTTTAAAACTTCACATATAAAACTACACCTCGCATTTAAGACGTATGGTGTAGGGGTTAGGTGGAGTGGGTGAGTCTAAATTCATGGGATGATGTGTATGTGGTTTTGGATATTAGGATGGGTAGCATAGGGGTGAGGTGGGTTGGGGAAGGGATAGGTGTGCAGGTGGGTTAATGGTGAAATATTATATATATATATATATATATATATATATATATATATAAACTTAACTTGAAGGGTCAAATATGACAATGAAACGTAAACCATATTTATAGAGTAATACATGTAGTTGTTGGTATGAGTGTAAGGGTGGGTGAATGAGTGGGGTTGGTTGGTGTAAAGGTGGGGTGGGAATGTAGGTGTGGTTATGGGTATGTGTGGGGAGGGTGGTAGGTAGTGGTGTATGGGTTGCATCTATCCTATGGAAGTATGAGGTGAGTCAGAGATGGGGCAGGTGGGTGGTGTATGGGTCAGGCATGTGGATGGGTAGTGTAGGTTATATAGGGTGTGGGTGGGTGGGCGTGGGAATGTGGATATAGATGTAGATATGGGGTGATGTGGTGGTATGGGTATGGGTGGGGGTAGATTTGGGTTGATGAGTAGGTGGGTGTGGTGTGTGTGGTGTTGAGGTGGAGTGGGGTAGGCGTTAGTGTGTGAATGTAGGAATGGGTTCTAGGCAATAAGCTATAAACCAACACATATAATCTACCATATTCCAAATCCCTATATCCACCCACCCTTACCCAAATCCACTCAAAATATATATACACTTAAACTTGAAGGGTCAAATATGTGTATAGGAAGGTGGCAAGAGGTTGGTGTGGGGATATTATGTGTAGGGTGTGTGGTATGGAGGTGTAGGTGGGTTGGAGGTGAGGTGAGCTGATAAGCTACAACGTGGGCTTGTGGGTGTGGGAGTGTGTTTATGGACGTGGGGTGAGGTGGGTGGTATGGGTGTAGGTGTGGGTGGGGATAGAGTTTGGTAGATGGTTGGGTGGGTATGGGGTGTGGGGGTGTGGAGGTGGTTGAGGTGGAAGTGAGCCTTTGCTTATAAGTCGATGCCCTAAGTATGCCTTTGCCATAAGCCATATTCCTTAAGACCTAAGTTTTGACACTTAAGCCTTAAGAGTTAAGCCACAAGACATAAACCATGAGGCATAAGCTATAAGCAATAAACCATAAGTCATAAGTCATAAGTTATAAACCATAAGTTAAACCCCATAATCCCTAAGCCCTAAGTCATACTATAAAATCCTTATGACCTAATCCCTATGTGCTAAGCTATAAGGCATAAGCCTTAAGTCATATGACCTAATCATAATCCTCATGTCATAAGCCTTTAATCCTTAAGCCATAATTTCTAATATCCAAGCCATAAGCCATAATATCCAAGCCGTATGCCATACCCTATACGTCATAAGCCTTAATCCATATGCAATAGGCCATAAGGCCTAAGGCCTAAGCCCTAATACATAAGCCATAAGCCGTAATACCTAAGCTATGAGCCTTAAGCCTTAATTCATAAGTCATAACTCATTATCCATTTGGCCTGCCCTAGGCTAACCTAAATCATAAGTCATAATACATAAGCCATAATACATAATCCATAAACCCTAACTTATATGTATTAAACCATAACTTATATGTATTAAACCATACATCATAAGTCATAAGTCATAAGCCATAACCTATAATCCTTAAGCCCTAAGCCGTATGACAGACACACACACATACACACACACACACATATATATATATATATATATATATATATATATATATATATATATATAATAAAACCTTATTTAACCCTTTTTAGGTGGTTAATTTAAAAGACATTCAAAGAAAAATTTAAGCATAAGGCATCAGCTACCCCCAAATTCATTTTCCCGCTATATTCGATAGCATACACCACCACTAATTGGGCGTGTGTGTTCGCTAAATTCAGTAGGAAAAAGATAGGAGAGATGAGATTAAGAGAAGAGAGGGTGAGGAAATAAAATAAATGAAGAGAGAAAGAGACAGGTTTAAAAGGAGAAAGAACAAGATCGGTGAGGGGAGGAGGCAGCGCCCACCGGCACTACTGTGGAGGTCGACCCACAACGACAGAAGTGATCTATGCTCCATTAATTTTACCCTTCTGCTTCTCCTTCTCTTCTTAAATCGGTAAGTTAAACATTAAACATTTCTTTTGCAGATCAGTATCTATTATCGTTATTTTATTTTTGTATGTTTATTTTGAAATTGCATGGATTTTAGCTTACATGATATACAGATAATGATCAGGCTTCCTCTTTATCTTTTTCCTTTTTGTTTGTTGTAATTTGTTTTAACGAAGTAACGACTTTGCGTTTGAAATCTACACAAATCAATGATGAAACAGTATTATGATGTTCGATCATGATTAAGCTCCATGACATGAGTATGAACTATGAACTAATGATCACTACATGAACCTTCAATTCGCTTTAGTTGTAATCAAGGGTTGATGATCAAGTTACCCTTAGGCAAAGGTTTAAGAACTTTAGGCCTTTAATCGAATATAATCAATGGATTGAAAAAATGCATCTTTCATAGCTTTTGATCTATTACTTATAAAAAAGTTATGGATGCAACAGTTTTTCACAGTCATATCTCGTGTTGCAACCATATTAAAGACAAGATACACCTCACCCAGATTTTGGAATGCTGGATTAGGGCTCTTTATAGAAGCTGAACAAATGGTGTCTGAATGTTCTGAAAAGCAACATCTGAAGACTTGCATAGTTAACTGGTTCTTGATAAATTGTATATAGATTGGTCACTTCTAAGAAAGGGTAAAATGGTCATTTATTGCAGGGTATTTGTTTGAAGAACATTTAACTGTGGACCAAGAGCCTCCACAACCTCAGTGGTTGGTTCAATCAAATCTGATGACTGCCCTTGCTGCTACAATGTCTCAAGCTCAAACATCTGAAAACAACACGTCAGATGGGCCCATCAATCTCCCACGAGAGCTCATGGATAGACTTCAAGAGATTATGCCCAACAGATGAGATATCGGGAGCGAGTCCCTGTCTCACCTTGTTCCATCTTTTTCAGTGGGACAAAAAGTTACAAATTTTGTCCGGTTGATATCGGTCTTAGTCCTAGTCCAATGCATGACAAACGGAGTATACGGCTCTCATGTTGTGCCTGGTCCAGGGAAGGGGCATAATAGTAATTTTTTATTGATGTTTATATACAGTTTCCAGAAGGGGATTCAACAGCGAGAGCACCACCAACAAGTAAAGAGGTGGTTGCAAAGCTTCCGGTTATTGTTATTACAAATGAGATCTTGGCCAAGTTGGAGTTTATTAGATATATGTACTTATAACATTTTAGTAAATGTTTCTATTCTTTTAATTGTACTATTTCAAGCACACATTGCTGCCAATTCATGTTTGATATTGTTATAACACACTTATTTTTTACTAAAATGACAAAAAATGACGATGTACTTTCGTTAATCTCTTTTTACTATATTATACCATCAAACTTTTCTGTTGTAATGCTGTTATAACACAAAACTAATTTTTTTAGTTTTTTACTGTAATGGTGGATGACATGTTATAACATAAACTGCATATTATAGCAATGTACTTTCGTTATGCAATGTTAGAAAAAGTTGTATTCTTTTCATTTATTTATCATACTTTTCTGTTAAAGAAAGTTGTATTTTTTTTCATTTTTTAATGGTGTATGATCTGGTGCAATTAAAAGAATACATGAAAAAAAGGGCAATTTGGACCTTTATTATGGCTGTTACTGAAACTCCACCATTCAATATAACTATATTATTATTTGGTTTTGTTTTTATATTCATTTTTTTTTCTTTTTTCACAAATTGTTTCTGTTAAGGTAACTTTACAAAACTACCATTCATTTATTTATACATCGCTTTAAATGCAAATAAAGCAATGTACTTTTGTAAATGGCATGATTGACCTTTTTGTTCATTATTAATTCTGCCAAATGATATCAAAGAAAAAAATGGTCAATTTTACCAGTCGTCCAAAATGTCTAAAATTGTCATTTTTTGGAATAATAACTTAACCAGGAAACAATTTCAGTTTTACAGCAACAAATTTTCATTTTATGAAGACTATTCTTTAAACGTACAAATACAATAGTACAATCAGAATGGACATTACATAATTATAGTAACATATTCAATGAATGACCCTAATTATACCGATAAGACATTATTGTTCTTTTATAACTATATTTACATATAGACACATATAATAGTTGTAATCATAACTAAATGCTACCTACACTCACAATATTTGTTTCTTCTCAAAGCCAATTCATCATATTTTGACACACATAATAAAAGGTACATGACCATAAACAACCAATACTAACTTGTTTTTCTTTTCATGCGTTAACTAAGTATAACTAGTACAGAACCGCCCTATGGACAGACAAATATTTAGTGTGACCATATGTATCATATTTTAGCTACTTTGAATGTTATGTGTCTAAAAACGCACCAGGTTATAGACACACATACAACTGCCTCATGTCACAATACGTTTATCTATTGTCTCTTATAAAAAAGGTATGACAATCTTAATCGATACCTGTGGCTGATTGTGACCTATGGCCTCAATGTTCGAGTGTGACTAATATTTGTCACATTTGGTATAATTAAGTTTGGTTAAAGTTTTAATTATCTATACAATGGCCACACAAACTAATTTAAATGTATCTAAAAACAGTTTGTAATTTTTTTTAATGACCTTTGGCCACACTTTTAATAAAAAGTGTGACAGGCCGTTTTTCGGAAAATGTGACCGTAGGTCATTTTTGTACTAGTGTCTGTAGAAGGTATAAAGCCTACACATTTCTCATCTTATTAGTTGGATCTCTTGATTTTGGAAGTTAGGGCTTTTTCTACCTTTTTGTGGAGAAAATTAGTGCATGAAGTCTATTAGATGGCTTAGACTTCAGATCCGGACTTTGCGAGGTCCATAGAGTCTAAAGATTATAGCTTTATTTAGCCATATAAGAGTTATTGTGGTTAATCAACCTTGTTAGAGTTATATTGGCATTATGAGCCTTATATGCCATGTTTAAACGTAAAGCTTGCAGCTTTTCGTGACAATCGACCCTTAGGATGGTAGATCTAGTGTTTGGGGTGATGAATCTGCCTTAAATCGTCTAAATTAGGAATCTGATCGAAGGGACTCACCGAGTCCATGGCCTGACTCGACGAGTCCGCGAGGGTTTGTCCCAATGGGTTGATTGTGTGATAACTCGGCGAGTTGGGGGTCAACTCGACGAGTTGATCTGGACTTTTTGAGATTTCTGAGGATTCGAGGGGACTCGACGAGTCGCAAGAGTGCATTCGACGAGTCGGGTCAAACATGGACTGTTGACTCGAGTTTGACTTCTGTTGACTTTGGGGTGTGGGTCAACATGAGTAATAGAGACCATGGAGGGGTAAAATGGTCTTTTATCCACTTTGAAGAGTTAGAGAGAGAAAGAATAGCATTTGGTTAGTTGAGTCGTGAAAAGAGTATTAGTTAGAGATATTTACCCTATGTGTTAGGCAGTGGCTAGTTTGAGATTCAAGTTCGAGGATATTCCCTTGCGGCTTGTGAGGTGAGTCTTCTCACTATACTTTACCTAGAGTGGTACTTATGTGTGACGGGAGGGTCTTATATACTTACATTAAGTATTATGTTATCCTGCCTTATGTGTTATGCTGTGCATTATGTCTTTGTGATTTATGCTATGCGGAGCTTTACAGACTGGACCAGAGGGTCCAACGAACCGTAGGACTGGAGGGTCCCACTGAGACACATTGACCGGAGGGTCTATAGTGATATAACCTCGAGTGGCTAATGAGCTGTGTGTGTGGTATTTTGGGGAACTCACTAAGCTTCGTGCTTATCGTGTTATGTGTTATGTGTTTCAGGTACTTTACATGATATCGGGAAGGCGCCGACTCGATTGTACACACAAGAGAAAGAGTTATCTTTGGAGGATCCTGGTTTTGTGAATTAACATTTTAAAATAAAATGTGTTGTTAAATTGTTACTTATGATTTTGAGGAAACGTGACATGTGTTTTAGTGTGTTTTCAAATGAAAATTTTACCTGAAAATTTACGGTGTTACAAGATGGTATCAGAGCCTTGGTTTGAGGGATTCGGATGCACCTTCGGGTATGTCTGGACTCAAACTAAGGATTTGAGAAAAGTCTTCAAAAGAAAAGATTTTTCTAAGACGAGCAAGAGTTTCTAAAAGAAAACGAGAAGGAGCAGTGTGTACAATCAGCCAGAGCCCGAATGGTGATTTCCCAAAATACCCTTACTTTTGTGTTATGAGATATTTATGAGATATTTTAGTGAGATATTAATGATGCATGCTAGGAGATAGGCTTGGTATTTCATATTTTAGGGCTAGAGTTGCCTGATTTGTGATGCCTTAGCCTAGGAATTTTGTTATATGTGATGTGTTTTGGGTATGTGCGGAGCAAGAGTATCTAGCAGGAATATTTTAGAGATAGAGCTTTGAGTATAGGAGTAATCTAGGAGAGATACCTAGATGAGCATTTGAGGAGTCTACGGGGAAGAGTGATTAGATACCATGAGAGGTGAGATAGCCTGAGTTCAGTGATGCCTTTTGAGTTGTGAATAAAGCAAGTGGGGTTGTGTTCTCGAGTGGTGTGTTAGTGCCGGTGGAGGTTATTCGATGCCCGAATGCTGCTTTCTTTGTGCTTTGTGGAACTCTTGATGATGGGAGTCATCTACCAAGTGAATATGACGATATTCAGGAGGTAGATGGCTGGCATCATAAGGAATTCTTTAGCAGCTGATGGCAGAGAAGTGTGAGAACCTAGGGGAGCCTAGTGAGTAATTTGAGTCCTATGAGTACGTTGTTTGGGGGAAGAGTATGTGCTTGAGGGCGAACGTGTGTAACGTGATTGGTGATCGAGAATGGTTGAGCAGCTACTTAGGAAATCTGGGGCGATCCCTGTGGAAAGTATGGGTAGATGTGGCATGTAGTATGGGCCCGTACTACTAAAAGCAGAGGACCCATACCTGAAATAGGGAGAATTCCAGAGGTTCTAAGTAGCAGATTGAGAGGAGATAACACGGTCCGGGTACCATGATTCATAGCAGATCGAGGGGTGGCCACATGGTTCGAGTACCATGACTCGTGGCAGTTAGTGCTACTGGTTTTACTAGTTATTCTGTTGTGATTGATTGGACTGAGATCAGATGTGATAGAGTGTGGGGTCAGAGGGCCATGATTGAATGAGTTTCAATGGAACATACCTTGAGAGGGAAATCGAGTTAGTTTCCGAGAGATTTTTGGGAGAGATGCCAATTGGAGTCGCAAGACTCGGGGATAAGTAGCAATCGGCCGATAGCGAAGACGTCACTTTCTATGAGCAGAGTGGTGCTTTTTCCATTTCCTGTGGGAAGCAGGAAAGCCATTGACTTTCCAGTTTCCGAGTTGAAGGTAAACCCTGAGGGGTAGCAATGGTTGTGATCTTTCACTAGAGTATCTGGGCAGTAGGTCTGCCGCAGGGTAATGTTATAGCATGAGAGAGGCATCAGTGGGGACTGAGAGGGTCATAAATATACCCTATTGAGTATGGTAGGGCATATGCTAGCATCAGTGTTGGGCGATCAAGAGAAGTATATTGGGGCGGTGGCCCTCATCGTTAGGATGGATATCGAGTGTGGGAGGGAGGTCTCTGCTATCATGATGATTCTCATGATGGGACGTGGGTTGGGGAGTCGAAAATGAGAAGTGTGATAGTTCATTAATTTTCAGTCTGAGAGTTGTGACTACTACGTGACAGTTGAGATGTCTAGTAGCGTGTCAGTATGAGATTTGAATGACGTTGGAAGACTGGTCGAGGAATCAGAAGCGAGGTGCGTGATAGTGCATTATTTCCATATTGAGAATCAGGACTGTGTCGAGACAGTCGGAGTATCCGGCGGTGTGTCGGTCTGAGGCATTCAAGATGATTGGAGGCAGTCATGTTGGGAGGATTTTGAGGTTTTGTCTGAGATGCGGGATATTTGGAGTTACTGGGTTGCCATCGGGAAGATCATTCAATGATTGCGTGGTTCGATTCAAGAGTCAAGTGTGATATACCTGGTGAAACAGTCTATGGATTAGGTTGTTGGTATGCTTGTGGCGATGGTTCGAACCCTGAGTGGGGGGGGGGTGGGAGATTCGTGTATTTATTGAAAGGATCAGATATTTGTTCAAGGGCGGTTAGAGAACTGGATATAGAGACATGCGGTACGAATACATGAGACCAGGGTTTATTGGTAGTCGAGGCGAGGTGCAGAGCGAGGTAATGCATGTTATACGCGTTCAGGAAAGGACGAGTGTCTCCACGGCAGGTGGCCGATGGTCAGAGATCTTGTGCTGGTTAGAAATTCTCCAAGGTTGTAATGGTAAATTCGAGGTGGTTGGCTCGAAAGGATAGTTTCGGCGGTTGAGAACTTCGGGTTCAACGTAAGGGTTGTTATATGCAATTTGGAAAGGGCAGAAGTTGATTATGAAACCAACTTCAGGGTCGGTATGAGTATTCTTGCATGGGTTTTGGAGCAATGGAGGAGGGAGTCCCGAATTGTCGTCGAACGTTTTGAGTCATTGACGATTCCTCCGTATTTCAAATTAAGAGTTGAAATATTTCGAAGTTACGAGTTGTGTGAGAAGAAGATCTGTTGTGAGATTCTGAAAGGAGGCATTGTGGTATCCGAGCATGATGCCCTGAATTTCGGATAATTTTTGAGACTTGAGCTATGAGATGGCAAGTGGAGCCTTAAGTGACTATGGTTCCAGCGGGAGCCCTTCATTTATTGTCATCAAATGGGAGTATCCAAGAGTGTAAATGACATCGAGAAAAGTGTTTGGTCTCAACGGTTGTCGTCGGGAGTGGTGATGCTTTAACCGGGTGGGTGGGTGTATCTATCTATGTTGGACCGTGGAGTATCCGATAGTGAACTCAGTAGGGTGATGACTCGAGATGAGATTATGGGATGATAAGAGGGTGAATGGATCCGAGTGGGAGTAATCACTTTGGATTATCAGGGAAACCATGGAGTGAGCCCATGGTGAGCCAGCGAGAGGGTGCTGTGATGTTGCGGGGAGCCGTAGTATTCACCAGTCAGCGAGAGAGTGTTGTGATGCTGCGGGGAGCCGTAGTATTCACAGGTCAGTGAGAGAGTGTTGTGATACTGCGGGGAGCCGTAGTATTCACCGGTCAGCAAGAGAGTGTTGTGATGCTGCGGGGAGCCGTAGTATTCACAGGTTAGTGAGAGAGTGTTGTGATATTGCGGGGAGTCGTAGTATTCACCGGTCAGCGAGAGAATGTTGTGATGTTGCGGGGAGAAGTAGTATTCATGAGTCAGTGAGGGGGTGACTAAGGCCTGCGGGGAGCCATCTTATTCGCTATTCAGAGCATGACACAGAAGAGTTCTTAGGGTTGGGTAGCCTTATTAATTGCATTTTCAGGAACCTGGTGGTCGGATCAGGGGCGAGACTGTGGTCTTCATATTTGTCGGGAATCATTATATTCTGAGTCGAGTTGGGGTTATCGCAATCGAAGGGAACTGGAGAAGCGGTGTACGTGAAGTTTGCGGGTCATGGCTCATGAGTTGTGTGCTTCATTGGGACGAGTGGTTCCAATTCTGTGCCGGACCAGACTCTCGAGTTGAGTTTGAGTCTAGTGGTGTATTGAGTAGGCGGAATGAGATTCCGAATTCAGAGATGGATTCTCTTTGGAGGGAGTATTGTTTTTCATCTGGTGTCTTAGACCTGAGTGGGTCAGTTCGCTGATATGGGAAAACCGCGAGACGCATGGGACTAATGGGTAGTTGACGACAGAGGTCGAGGGTGAGACGATTTCAGTTGAGATTATAATAATCGCTTGGGGTAAAGTGAGCTTCGTGACTTGTGTGTCACGGTGGGCTGAGATAATTATTATGAGAGGGAAGTCAGTGAGACATTTTGGAACATACTGGGTAACCTTTGGGAGGTTCAATTGCTGGGTCGGGAGATGACCTGGTGCTCAGTGTTGAAAGGAGATATCTGAGGAGGAAGCTGGCGTTTATGCTTGTTAGATGTCGGAGGATACTGCCGAGCAAGCATGATCTTTTCTTGTGTCTGAGGGCAGGGTGTTGAGAGTCCATCGTTCAGATGGGTTTTGTTTTCAGTTCAATGGATGGGTCCCTGGTGTGATGTGGTCTGTTCATTTCTTCGAGTATGATTTGGATTGTTTAATATATCGGGTTTAAGTGATCGGCAGCCGATTTTTGGGCATAGTCTTGGGTTATCTGTCACAATGACAGAATCGGAGGGGCAGTGAGTTATCGGGGTCTGTTATTCCAGGAGCAATTATCATGGTGATATCTTGAGAGGACGGTCTGGCAGTGAGACAGGCCACCAGAGTTTCTAGAGTCTGGAGAGCCAGAAAGGGGTGTCGTAGCAGCAGAAAGGCCCGTCTTAATCCGGGCTTGGGAGTTTCCTGATTGGGTTCAAGTGTCTTGGGAGAAAATTGTCGTATGATATGAGATTCCTTCGGTGGTGCTTCTAGGGTCATTGGGCTCAATCTACGTGTTGTTGAGAAGCGATTTCGAGGGCAAAATCTAATTCAAGTGGGGGAGAATTGTAACATCCGGATTTTCAAGTATATAATTGTAAGAGTAAATTATGAGATTTGTGGAGCGACTCGACGAGTTGTGAGTCCAACTCGTCGAGTAGGGTCGTGTTATCCGCATGGGTTTAATGAACAAACTAGACGAGTCAGTGTGCCGACTCGCCGACTAGGTGTTGTGTAGTGAAACCCTAAATCCCCGGGTGGGGACCTATTTAAGGGGACTAATAATCTCAAATGCGGCTCATCAGCTGCTCACCTTTCATGTGTGAAACCCTTAGCAGCCACTGAAGATAAGAGAGAGATCTTGAGCTAATATCAAGTGTTTTTGGTGAATCTTTGGAAGGAAAGGAGTGAGCAACAAGCAAGGAACGAGAAGAGGCTGTCGGATCTAGCATTTCTTCATTTGGAGCTTCTGTAGAAAGTATAAAGCCTACACCTTTCTCATCTTATTAGTTTGATCTCATGATTTTGGAAGTTAGGGCTACCTTTTTGTGGAGAAAATTAGTGTATGAAGTCTATTAGATGGCTTAGACTTCATATCCGGACTTTGTGAGGTCCAGGGAGTCCAAAGATTATAGCTTTATTTAGCCATATAAGAGTTATTGTGGTTAATCAACCTTGTTAGAGTTATATTGGCATTATGAGCCTTATATTCCATGTTTAAACGTAAAGCTTGCAGCTTTACGTGACAATCGACCCTTAGGAAGGTAGATCTAGTGTTTGGGGTGATGAATCTGCCTTAAATCGTCTGAATGAGGAATCTGATGGAAGGGACTCGCCGAGTCCATGGCCTGACTCGACGAGTCGGTGAGGGTTTGTCCCGATGGGTTGATTGTGTGATAACTCGACGAGTTGGGGGTCAACTCGACGAGTTGAGCTGGACTTTTTGAGACTTCTGAGGATTCGAGGGGACTCGACGATTCGCAAGAGTGCACTCGACGAGTCGGGTCAAACATGGACTGTTGACTCGAGTTTGACTTCTGTTGACTTTGGGGTGTGGGTCAACATGAGTAATAGAGACCATGGAGGGGTAAAATGGTCTTTTATCCACTTTGAAGTGTGACAACCCGAAATTTCTATTATGTACAACATTTCAAGTCAATAGAAGTCAAAACAGTTACTGTTAATTTTCAGACTTTTTGGAATAAGTTTGAGTATTTTAGGATTAACACATTAGGAGATATCAGGAGAGAGGATGCCCTAGGGTTTATTGTGCAACAATAAAGTCCCGACACATCAAAAGTTTAGAGTTTACGGCCCTAACTTGGTGTTTACGGCCGTAAACCCTAAAGGGGAGGGGTATAAAAGTGGCACTTAGCCATTTTTAGCATTTTTCCACCTTTTCAAGATCAAATCTCAAACTCTCTCAAGTATCATCCAAAGATTTCTTCCAAATCTCCATCTAGTAAGTGTTTCTAACCCTTTCAAGTTAGTATATCACTTAATCTAGTGATTTAACACACTTCTATCCGTTAGATCTTTCCAAAAGGGTGAATCTTCAAGTTTCACCAAGAACACCAAGAACACACACTAGTGTTCTTGGACTTTTAGCTCATTTCAAGCTTCTATATTGTAAGTACTTCTATCCTAGAGTAACATAGAGCTTGTTATACTTCTTTACATCAAGAAAACACAAAGAAACACCAAGATCAAAGGTGTTTACGGTCCAAGAACACCTTGGACCGTAAACCCTAATTTAGGGGCCAAAGTGACCCTAGTCCCTTCCTATGCCTTGGTAACTATCTTGGATCCTTACCTTGATATGTTTAGGACTTGAAAACATCAAAATACCACAATCCATAAGGCTTTACGGCCGTAAATCCAAAAGGATATGGTATTAGGGCCGTAAATTCCATTTAGGAGTGAAATGGTGCCCTAACTTCTTCTATAGACTTATACTTCAAGTGGAAACACTTCTAAGGACTTAGAAACCTTCAAATCAACAAATGGTCAAGGAAGTATGAGTTTACGGCCGTAAACTCATGGGTTTACGACCGTAAACTCAATGAGTTATGGTCAAGAAAGCATAAACTCATAAAAAGGGTTCTTTTGAACCCTAAACCCAATAGCTTTGTCCTACAACACTTAGATGCAATCCTAGGGACTAATAACACTTATATAAGGTGTTTAACTTGTCTTAGGATGTCTTAACTTTGTTAATTAGTTGTTTAAAGACTAATAGGATACATATATGTGTGATTATATGTTAACTAGGATCATTGTGTGTGTACAAGTCTTCACTTGACACCTAGCAATCCTATCTCTTCAGTTCATCCAAACCACTCACTACAAGTGAGTTCATACCCCTTAATCAATGTTTTAAATGTTTTTAAATGCTTTTATGGGGGGGGGATACAAGTTGAACTATTATAGTTATTATATCAATCACATATGATTAATAACTACCAAACTAGTGGATTCTTACTTTTCAAACTGTATTACCAAACTGTTTTACTTCAAATTGTTTTACAAACTCTTTTACTTGTCAAATACTTTTACTAAAACTCTTTTATACTTATATATTGTCAAATGCATGCCTATATATGTATAGTTATATAAGTAATGTTTAAGAGACTTAGGAAGGCTAGCTCGCTTTAATTCCTTTTCCTTGTTTGGATGTGACTTTAGGGCATCGGCTATCCGTCCGAAGGTCGTTTAAATATTAGTTATATATCATGTATACATACATAGTCATAAAAGTTCTTTCCTTCAGATCCATACCTTTGGGTAGCAAGGGTATACAAACATGTTCATACATTCTAGTAAGCTACCATAGGGGTAGTTTAGGAAGATAATAAAACTATTACTAGAACAATGAAACATACAAAGAGTCAGTTCATACATGAGTCAATACCATACAGAGTAGAGAACATACAATACCATACAGAGTAGAGAACATACAATACCATACAAAGCACGAGATAATAAACAATACCATACAGAGAACGAGATAACAAACAATACCATACAGAGAGAACATACAGGCTAGATAGAAGGAGAACATACAATACAGCTAGCACATTCATTACATATACATTATTACATTTATGTGAGCCATTAAACGGGGCATGGCACAACCTGCCATGACTGTTTTTGTATCAGAATCTCCTTAATTGGGGAGCGTATGAGTTTGTGTATAGATCTATACTGGATTGACTATCCTACACCTTGCTGCTCGCTACAGTGGGACTTGCAAGTCTACGGGTGCCAAACGTCATTTCTTACTGCGTCTTACATCGTCGTTTTACTATTGAGTCGGTAGCAAGATACAGGCCGATCACATGGTACCTTAAATAACAATTGGCTTAAGGTAGTTAGTACAGCAGTAGTTACTTAATACTACACTACAGTACTATAATTATTTTTCCATTACATTCACTTCGTGAACGTTCACACGATGCACGGTAATGTAAAAACTATATTTTTGGTTAATGATAGTCGGATTTGGGAAAATTACACACTCTTACAAGAGACAAACACACAGATACTAGATGCCTTGGTAGAAGGCTACAATTAGTAGGAAACATAGGGTTTTCTAGGAGTGTTCAAACAAATACAAAACTTATACATTACATCTTTCAAACAACTTACAAATGCTTTCATACAAACACAGACACAAATATACTTATGAACTCACCAGCTTTAAACCTGATAAACTCTTTCAAAATAACTTGTATTCTCAGGTCACCAGTAGACAGGTACAGGTGCCAGGTTTTGAGAAGATGGAGCTCGTTCAAGACTCCTCTTTTATTTTGTTGTATATTTTTGGTGTCTATATAACTTGACAGAACACACTTGTATGAAATTATATTATTAATGCAATGGATGATGTTGTTGCTTGTTTACTACTTTGCATTGTTGTGATACTGTACATGACGTCCTCCACCCCAGAACGTTTCCGCCGTTCATAGGTTTTGGGGGTGTGACACATTGGTATCAGAGCACTGTTTATAGTGAATCGAGTGTATCAACCCATAAAAGATATACGAACTATAAACACAAGCGAGATTAAAATACTCTGATAAAGAGTTTATACTTTTAAATAATAAAATATTTAACTAAGTATACATACCTGCATTCATACTAAAATCAGTGTCACTAGGACAGAACAAAAGTATTACGATTGTTGGGCAGCACAAGTAGACTTAGAGACATATGGTCAACCCTGGGAAGGTGTAGCCTGATCAACTACATTATCCGAGGAGTGATTAGCATGTGCCTAAGTATGGTTGTGAGGTTGCAGCAAGTCTAAAAACTTACCAACACTACTACAATGAGAACAGTAGAACAGAACATTAAACTTAAAATACTATAGGAGTATTTTGTGTTACTATTAATTACTTATCTGAGAATTAAAGGTCTTTATTAGTATGTCAATAGTTGTTGAGTGGATACATTACGGTTATATGTGCCTAGGATGTCATAGCCTCAGAATCTGTAATCTTTGCTTTACTTCCTGTCCTTGTTTGGTTGTGGGCTTAAAGTTAGGACTCACTTATTTGAAGGGCTATCATGTTTTGGATTACATATAACTAGTATGCACTAAACAAGTATTGGAGTAACTGATAAATATCATATTATAATTATCTAGTTAACTCGTCTATTAATTATTTCCTTATCCCTTTTCTCGCGTAGATTTATGGCTGGTTTCCACCTTCCCGGAGACCCGTACTTCCCCAACCACGACAATGCAGGATGACTAGGAGAGGAACCAGAAGATGATCACCCAATTCCTTTGGATGATCATGAAGCTGAAGGTTTTTCTGATGGTTCTGACTCGGAGCCAGAAGTCAACAACCAACCCCCATCAGTTCATAACCCAAACCCGCGTCCAACATTTCAAGGACCCACACCTCTGTGGGCCACTAAGGTTTGTGCTTACAGTTTCAGTTTTGATAATCAAGTTGCGTTTTATAAAATCAAAAATGAAATTTTTGGTCTTGAAAATTGGCATGTTACATGCAAACCCAAACCTAAACCTGACCCAATTTCCACCCCAAAATTTTATCGATCTACATATTATATAAATATAAATGTAATTTATCAATTACAAATTGTTTAAATTTGGTGGAAATGATAAAATAAATAAATAATATTTAAATATTAGGAATAGGTAAAAGAAAAAGATAAAAAATATTAGAAATGACGAAAACATCATTTTATGTCGGTCGGGAACCAGCCATGCATGATTTTGAAACCATAAAAATCATTCTCGTCAATATATATATATATATATATATATATATATATATATATATATATATATATATATATAATGGTTTTTTTAAAGCACAAAGACCATTTATGTAATTTTGCCTGATTGCTCAAAAAAATATTATAAGTTGGCGATAATCGTTCATGTATAGATTTAAATGACAAAAATCCAGAAATATTCATGTTTATTTTCTCTATCCATTTACTTCACGTCTACTTCATCACACACTTGTCCTTGCATTCTAACAATTCAATTTAAGATCTCCAACCCCAATTTCCATCAATCATTGCTAAGGATGTTTGGGATTGATTTTCAAAATAACTTATCGGCTAATTTTGAAAATGACTTTTTGACATGCTTTTAAATGGAGTTTCCAAAAGTTAGGGGTCCCGATTTTTTGAAGTATTTATGGCCTTTTAAACTAAAAAGGACAATAGCTCCCTTAATGACAAAAAAACCAAAAATATTCATGCTTATTTTCTTTATCCATTTACTTCACAGCTACTTCATCACTCTTGTCCTTGCATTCGAAAAATCCAATTTAAGATCTTCAACCCCAATTCTCATCAATCATTGTTAAGGATGTTTGGGGTTGATTTTTAAAATAACTTATTGACTTATTAGTTTTTCAAAAAGTCAATAAATCTAAAAAAATGTTTGCTATTGCCTAAGTGATTTTAAAAGTGACATTTTGACATGTCTTTAAATGGCGTTTCCAAAAGTTAGGGATCCTGATTTTTTGAAGTGCTTATGACCTTTAAAACTAAAAATGACAAAAGCACCCTTCATGAACTCTCTTGCTTTTTTTTTTATTTATCTCATTTCTTTCCATATCATTTTTAGTCATTTTATAATTATAAAGTTGTTTGCCATCACAAAAGTTGTTCCAAACTTTTTTTTTTGAAACTCATCTTGTCACCACCATAAGTCAAAAAACACATTTGCCCAAAAACACTTTGGATATTGTTGTTAGTTATATTCAATATCACAGTCGCCGGTCTATTGATTTTGAAAGCCTTAGGCGAAAAGTAAAAATGGGCCCTAAATATAATTATTTATATAGATAAGTTGATATTTGTTATAAAGTCAATCAAACAAAAATTGTCACCGATTCTATCAGTAATCTGTCACTAGTCTAACTTTTGTTCTTGGCTCACCGTCTTCAGCATAAAACTAATAAAGCACGTGTAATATTTTGTAAGTTGAGTTACATGGTGCATAACTATAAAATGTATATGGTGTTATAAGAATTACATCTTCAACGACTCCTTTTAATCAAAATTCAAGGAATATATCTTTGGTGGTTGGACCTTCAACAAACTCAAAAGTTGTGTGTGTGATACAGGGTCTACTGCATAAACAACATGAGCAGAAACTCCAAGCCTCTTATAAATCATGAAAAAAATATCAAGACTCTATCTAAGAATTGTTGGCACAGCTGTTTCCCTTCGACTAAAGTTGCATTTAGTTCTACTTTTCATAACCACTAAAAATGAAGCCATAATTCATCGATACTAAGGATAAAGGAAACATGTTTAACTCCATAAAAAATATTACCATAACCAAAATGTGCATAAATTTGAAACAAAAAAGAACTTACCGATATGATGAGGACTTCCATCAGAACCATGTCAAATTAATCCACCTTTCATCCTCCTGGTCAAAAATACATTAAATAATTCACGCACAACTATGTTTATCCAAGACAAATTCAGAATCCTTGTTTTGAAAACCGGACCGGAGCGGCTGGTTCGACCGGTTCAACTGGAACCGGTTCTTAAAGGACAAAAAACCGGTATTCATGTGAACCGGTGAAAACCGGTAAAAACCGAAAATTTTAAAAAATATTTATTTTTTTCATTTTTTGTATTTTTATATAATTAAATATAATTATGACATCATCCGGTTTTTCCGGTTTTTGAGACCGGTCTGACCGGTTGGACCACTTGAACTATCGAACCAGTAAGACGGCCGGTTCGGTCTCCGGTCCGGTTTTCAAAACCTTGTTCTGAATTTAATCTAATTAAATATTTTAAGTGTGTACCTCCGGAAAAAAAAATATGATTATCTCAAGGAAACTTGTAGAAACAATGTGGAGCAAACTCAAAGTAAAACTACACTCAAAATTCATGTGGACATTTTATCAAATGGTTGTTGTGCACATTCAAATCTATTGAACCACGTAATCAATTCCATGAACACATTTTTTGGTTAAAATTGAAGCCTTAAAAAAGATAAGTACAAACTGAGAAAGTCTTACCGATCAGCAAAAGATAGAGAACAAGTTGAATAGTGGTGGCTGTAGATAGAGTTGGCATTGACAGAAGATAACCAAATCAGCCATGAGTGAGCATAAAATCAAACCACATGTTTCCAGGGAGAATTAGGATTAAATCCAATACATTAAACAAAGTCTACAACATAGTTTGTTCCTCCTAATATTCCCAGCAGCGTAGCTTTCAAATTATTAAAAAAAAATGCTGAATCGGTTCCTGGTTTCTTGGGTAATCAAATAAGAAAGGCATAATTCAAATTGCAAATTCTCTCATATCACTAATTAAGTGGCTGATTTTTAGGGTTGAGCATGGAAAGTCTTTATCTAATACAATTTCTATGCAATCTACTATAATAAATATAATAAATGAAAATCAATTTCGTCACATGTCAATCTTCATTTATTATAGTAGATTTTTTGAAAATTTATTTTAAAAAATACTTATTATTTAGAGTTTGCTATTTAATATTTTTTTTAATCAACCCGTGTAGTACACGAGTTTTACACCGGTTTTAAGACCTAGTTTTGTAAAGGAGGATAAAATCAGGATTGGAAAAGGTTTTTGGAGTGAGCAGGATAACAGATGCATATAAGAATGACAAATGAACATGGTACTTAAACTGTGGTATAGAAAAATTGTCATATGGCCTAAATAGGATTCTTTAAAAAGATACATAGATATTTCAACAAGTCTTCACGAATCACAAGAACATGGTACTTAAATCATTAACATTAGAAAAAGTTGGTGAAAGAATCCACACACGCTATATACATAGAGCATTATACTAACTAATGGGGTAAAGGAATAAAATCTGAAAACATAAAACATCCAAATCCAAAATCCAAAATAAAAAAATAATATCTTAGTCCTATCAAAATCCCATATCTTTTCTTTCACCAATAATGATTCTGAGTTCAACTTAACAAGATAAAATAAGGGAAATAGATGGAAATGAGAAAAAAGTAAAAGATTTTTGTGTTCCTGAGTTTCATTAAAGGATGAAAGTGGAAGGAAGTGAAATGATCACTTTCCCTCCTAAATTTCCTTCCAATTTTAAAGGATTTGAAGAGAAATGAGCAAAATGCTTAATTTTCCTTTTTAAACACAATTTTTTTTTCCTTTCCTTTCTCTTCTTTTCTCTCCTTACTTTTTTTTTCTTTGTGAAAATTCGGGAACTAGTAAAAGGTGCAGGTGCATGGGATGGAAGGATTTCCTTTTCACTTAACCAAATAAACTCCTCTTCTTTAGCTCCAATGCTTTTAAAAGTAGCCACAAGCGTCTTAACATATGCAACCACTTCACCTTTAAATTTATCCGAACAACTGATGCCATTATTACCCTCATCCACATCCTGTACACCTCCTCTCACAAGACACCCAACTTGCACACCTTCTGTATACGCCTTACACGCCATCAAAATATCACACACACGCTTTCCAAAATGCCCACTCACCAAATCCTCAAAGTTCTACACCATCCAACAAACCAAATATTAACCAACATGCAACGTACTCTTAAAAGAAAAAAAATGTGAAAATGTATTTTTTTTACATTATCTTGGGTGGTTTTTTCATGGTATACACCATGGTTTTGAGTGATAAGATGAGAGTGGATTCATTGTATTGTATGGAACTTTTTTCCCCATTCACGGACCCACTTGTTTTTGCATATCCAGGTTCATTGAAGTAAGACTTTGCGTTGAGGATGAGACCTTGTATAGACACCAGGACTTGGAGCATGGTTGAGGTCCCAGGGATCCACATCTCCTTTTTGCCACCATCCAATGTGTTCTAAAGGCTTAAGCAGACGTAACCACAATCGTAGAGATTCAGATTGATATGAAGGCCACCAGAGTGATAATGCACAAGCTGAAATAAATAATCATTCAAATCTATCAACATCAATCACATAACATATATAATATATATGGCATTAAGAATTGAAGAAGAAGGAAGACAAGATAAGACAAGACAAGACAAGACAAGACATACATGTGGGGTGTTAGGATAGCTTCTTGGAAAACAGACATCGAAGAAGAAGAGGCCATCATGATATGGGGTACCCTATGCTCCAATAATTACAGCTCTTAAAAGATCCATCCTTGATTCATATGCCCTAACAAATATTTTGTCTGTATAAAACAAAGCATCTCTTCTATTCATTTCTACTTGTAATAAATTAATCAATTTCAATTTGTGAGACATACATATATAGAAACATACTAGGCAAGTCTTTCTCAAGAATCCTCCACTCATCCTGTATCTTTTTAGCCCAATTTTTCGATGGCTGAAACACATATCACATATATGCGTGTGAAAATAAAACAAACGGCATATTAAGTATATTAAATCCAATAAAGGGGCTGTTTCTTTTTTACTTAATTAATAGACTAAGCAATTAATCTGGACATCTATATATCGTTGTTTCTTCTTTGAGCTAATCTTGAAAGAACGGCTTAGGGGATGTTATTTAAAAACTTATACTTTTTTGTAAAATTACTTATTAGCTTATGCGGTATCAAAACGAATTTTAGGAAAAAGTGTTTGGATATGGTTTCCATATATACTAAGTACATTTAAATAAGATAGAAGAAAACTACTTATTACTTTCCTTCAAAACTCAATTTAACCAATATTGGTTTTCACCTTGCTATTTCAATTTCATTTCAAATCCATTTCAATGGATGAATGTGCTTTTAAGCGCATATAAACCATTTTAAACCTTGCTTACCATTTTGGCATGTTTTCGAAAAACTTAGAAACATTTTCTTTTATAAAAGTGTTTAAACTCTATGATATAAAACTTTAACATTTGACATTGAAGTTCATATTATGTGTAAAAGCTTCACCGGATCTTTCAAACCACTTTTGTTTTGGCTCTTTTGACCACTTTCTCATCTAGGCACTGTACTTTACTTAGATGTGTCTTCTTGAAATCCAATATGATATTTCTGCAACTTTCTAATTCACACATGTTTCTAAGATATCTCTAATTCCTAAATTTCCAACACACCTCGTTTGTTTATTTTATTTCAAATTAGTTTTATAATCTGTGTTTCTAAAACTTACAACATTGCGAAACATAGTGTTCACTTTTAAAATTACAGTGTAAGGGTCTAAATGTTGTAATTAGTCGAAGTATGTTTTGGTGTCTTCGAACATTTTGTAATCTATTTTACTAGGGAATTATATTCGAAGCTTAACGCTTAGTCCTTAGTATATTTTGTGTACGCTTTCCTCTCCTATAAATAGGAGTGTTTACTAGAGTCTTAGAAACGAGTCTTTACAGAATTGTCATTTCTACTCTGTAAAACTTGAGAGCGTAATAGAGCTGAAACAAGATCATATTTACATCCTGTGTCTAAATCTCGCATTCTTACTTGAATTCATACTCTGATTAATTCAATACTCGATTATTTGTTTCATCAATTGGTATCAGAGCAGGAATCATATCTCTGATCTGATTTTCACATTGTTCAAAAGGTTTTTGAATCAACTTTTTGATTCAAAAGTTTCCGCACTTTTTGAAAGTGAAAAATTGTCTAGATCTTAGTCTGTGATTCGATTCTCCACTTAATTCATTGAATCGAGTATTCTACTAGTGATTCTGATTTGAATTATATAGTTTGTTGTCAAATTCTCAAAGTTTCTTCAAAAATTCTCAAGGATTTATTCCGTACATCAATGACGTCTTTCAATCTTAATTCCATGACTTCATTTTCTCATCTTCTAGGATCATCCACCAAAATTCCTATGCTAATCCCTGAGTATTACGATCAATGGGCTGATCGTATGCAGGATTATCTCAACGGATTGGATGAAGAACTGTGGAATTGCATTTCTGGCAATCTCAATCCACCAACGAATGTTCAACCAATTGGATCATCTTCTGGAAATTCTGAAGTTGAGAATCAGACTGATCGTCTGAAAAAGCTAGAAAAGAGGTGCATAAGAGAGCTAACAGGAGCTTTGCCTCCAGTTGTTTACAACTATGTGAGGAGTTGTACAACTGCAAAGGAAATCTGGAATAATCTCAAGGAGAAATTTCAGGGGAGTGAGAAGACAAAAGTTAACTCTGTGAAGCAATGCTTAGTGGAACTGAAGGACTTCAGACAGAAAGATGGTGAAACGATTGAAGTTTACTACGATCGTCTTAATGAATTAATCTATCGATGCAATCGATATGGAATCACCAGATCAGCCATGGAGTTCAATTTAATTTTTGTTATGGGTCTTCGTAAGGAGTGGCGTAGTGTGAGCATGATGGTTAAGAATTAACAGAGCTTTGATACGTCAACTTTGAATGACTTGTACAATCAACTGAAGTCTCATGAAAGCGAAGTGAATGAAATTGCTGAAGAATCGAAGGCAAGTTTGGGAGGTCCACTAGCTTTGGTTTCGAAGATCACTGAAAGGGAAGCTGAGAAAGATGTTTCGGACGAAGACGAAGGGTTCATCATGAACTCAGATGATGAGGCAATTCCTTTCTATTCAAACAATCGTGTGAAAAAGTTCTTCAAAAAGCCTTTCAATCCGAAGGCAAAGTCATCTGAGACAAAAGGGAATTTTATGGGTAAAAGTGTTGGGGATGAGAAGAAAAAGGAAGAGAAGAAAGATATGAAGCTTGTTGAGGGAAAAACAGAGAAGAAATTAAAAGGAGATGCTGGGATAGATTGTCATTATTGCAACGGTGCTAATCACCTTGCAAATGACTGTATGCTTCGAAAGAAGGATGAAAGGAAGAATAAGGTCAAGGATGAGGCGTACTATGCAGAGAAGCTGGAGGTGGTTCGTGCTAAAGCCAAGAATTTGTCATTGGTTGCAAAGGGTGAGAATGAGGATGAAGAAGGAACTTATCAAATCTGGTCATCTGGATCAGACGATGAGGAAATGCGAAATCCAACTCACGGAGCAATGTATGCAAAGATGGAGGAAGAATCAGATGAGGAGGCATACGAAGTTCATGGGAGATGCTTCGTATCAAAAGCCACTGACAAATCTCCGATGACCACAAAGGTACGTAATATTCTTGAATCTTTCAATATTCCAGTACATGCTTATAATTCTGAATTAGTATCTTTCGATGAAACTGTTACTTATTTTGATTCAATTGTGGTATCTGCTAGCAATGAGGCTAAGAAGCTGTCTATGCAGTTGCTAGAGACACAGAAGAAACTAGATTCGAAAATCACTAAGATAGATTGTTTAGAACTTCAAATAACTAATATCATTGTTGATAGGGATAATTTGTCTAGTGAAACTAAACTGTTGTTAGCCCAGAGGAACATTTACTGTAATTCGGCTAAAAGATTTTATGGGAAATTAACTGAACTACATCATTCGTGCGAAATCAATAAAGAACAACATAGAAAATTGCTGCTATTTTTAGCTTATGAAAGTGTTACGGTAGATAACATTTCGTATGACTGTGAAAAGGAAATAGCTGATTTTAACAAAGTTCCGAATGATAAGTATAGATATGGAATAGTCAAAGTTGATGAATGTCTTGATGCGAATGAATTAGTTAACATTGTGAATGATACTTTGACTAAATCTGAACAAATTCATATTTTGAAAAAGACTGAGAATTCAACGTCTGATTCTCAATCTAATTTTGCTGATATTGAAGATAATTTTGATAATATTAGTGAAATTAGTGAGCTTGAAGATGTTGATTGTTCTCAGTTGTCTGTTGTTAATGTTGCTTCAACATCTAAAGGGAAAGAAAAAGTTAAGGATTTGATGGTTGAAAATGAAACTGATATACCCTCAACTTCGAAAGTTTGTGATATGAACTTCGTGGATCTCAAAGACAGCCAAACTGATGATAGTGATGATGAGAAAGAAGAGAAACAAACGAAGAAAAAGGAAGTTACAAAGGAAAAAGAAATTCCTCGTATAGTTGTTGCCAAGTGTACGGTGATACTCAAAAGTTCGAAAAAGTAATGAATGAAAAAGGTGAACATTATCTTGAAACGAACACAGTGGTTTATCCAAATTTCAAATGCACAAATGATGTCATTTTTCCAAATCAAGTTTTCGTAACTACTGGAAATGTTGAGAATATCAAACCAGAATTAAAGAAGTTGGTTGAGGAGGATAATTCAAAAACAACTGAAGAAGGTTTTTTCGCAAATCAAAACACAGTTGAAAACAACTTAACAAAGAATCCGTATGTGTTTCAACGACAAAAACCACAAAGCCAATGGGTTGAAAAATCAAAAATTGAAAAAGAGAATACAAAACATGTTGAAAAGGAAAATGAAAAAGTTGTCAAACTAAACTCTAAGGAATTTAAAGATCAAATTGACAAATTTTCGAAGGAAAACAACATTTCGAAAAGACAAGCAAGAAAGAAAATATTTTGGCAAAATGTTGAGTCTCAAAAGATGTCTGAATTACAATCAACCAAAAATGTTTTCAAAGCTTAAAATTCCTCTTTTTCAACAAAAACCGAACATTCATCTCAATCAAATAATACAAGGTCTGAAGTGAATAAGCAAACAAAGTTTTCGAAAGTTTCTGAAACAAATAAATCAAGAACTTTTTCAAATAAATCTAATTCAAATCAACAAGTCTTTCAACGACAACATTTTAAATCAACAGTTGATTCATCCTATGCTTACTCTTTTCTAACAAATCCCAAAGTTGATTTTGTTCCTCAAAAGCCAAAATTTCCTAATCACACGAAGAAAGAAACTATGAAAACGTCACGTGAAAAAGGAATGACTTCAAGAAAGAACATTGATCATTGGCTTGAAGGCAAAGGAAAGATGTATCAGTCGAATGCATATTCAAAGGAGCAAATTCATGAAGCATATGAAAAATATGTTAATACTTCTTCGAACGGAAGTTCATCTTCTAAGGATTCGAACATCTCGGTCAAAGTTTGGAAATCAGTTTCAAAGGCAAAGAATGTTCATTCTCAAACTCAGAATTCGAAGGGTAGTGTCAGTGAACATTCGAAACCATCAAACACTTATGTTTCGGTTCCTTTAGATGATGAAGTGAACTTAATTGATAGTCTCAAAACCAAAGTTTGTTATTGGGTTAAAAGTTCTTCATTACATTCCAAATTGAAATCTAATTTCCAAGGACCCAAAAAGCCTTGGGTACCTAAATTTTTCCACTGATTGCAGGTACTGTGTGACGAGCAATATGATAACAAGTGGTACATTGATAGTGGTTGCTCTCGTTGGGAAGAAGGGGAATTTATGAGATTTTCGAAGTCTCAAAAATGCTGGAGTATTTAAATTTGGGAACAATCAAAAGTGTCAAGTCAAAGGATATGGGAAGATCACGAATGGACAATTCACAGTGAATCGTGTTGCATATGTTGAAGGTCTTCAACATAACTTGATTAGTGTTTCTCA
This sequence comes from Lactuca virosa, assembly GCF_052849685.1. Taxonomy (NCBI): domain Eukaryota; kingdom Viridiplantae; phylum Streptophyta; class Magnoliopsida; order Asterales; family Asteraceae; genus Lactuca; species Lactuca virosa. The sequence continues at coordinate 57,965,586 of NC_136434.1, forward strand.
ACTTGTTGTGGGCACTGGCAGTCAAGTTTTCTTTAACGAAGAAGGAAGTGTTATTTCGAATGTTAACACAAAAGAAATATTACTGAAATCCAAAAGGAAAGGTGACATGTTCACTCTGGACATCAATCCAATTGTAGGCAAACCTGCTGTATGCCTTCTTTCGAAAGCCACATCTGATCTAAGCTGGCTATGGCATCGAAAACTTTCACATCTCAACTTTCGAAACATCAATAAACTTGTGGTACAAGATCTGGTAAGAGGTTTACCTGTACTTAAATTTGACAATGATTCTTTATGTGCAGCTTGTGAAGTTGGCAAGCAACATAAACAAGGTCATCCAATTACAATTGATTCGAAAACTGTCGCACCTCTGGAGCTTTTACATATTGATTTGTGTGGTCCTTCGACTGTTTCCACTCTCAACAAGAAACGGTACATTTTAGTTATTGTTGGTGATTTTTCCAGATTTACATGGGTTTATTTTCTCAGGTTTAAATCCAAAGTTGCACAAATCATGATTGACTTTATCAAAAAGATAGAAACCACGTTGAAGAAGACTGTTCGAAAAATCAAGAGTGATCATGGAACTGAATTTAAGAACAATGTTCTTGATTCATTTTTGGTGGACAAAGGGATTTCACATAATTTTTCATCTCCATACACACCACAACAAAATGGTGTTGTAGAACGAAGGAATCGCTCACTGTGCGAAGCAGCAAGAACCATGTTGGCATATGCGAATTTACCTCAATATCTTTGGGCTGAGGCAATATCCACTGCATGTTTTACTCAGAACAGATATTTCATACACAGGCGTTTTAATATTACACCATACGAAATTCTGAATAATTGTAAACCTAATGTGAAATTCTTTCATGTTTTCGGATGTAGGTGCTTTATTATGAATCTCAAGGATCATCTTTCGAAATTTCAAGCAAAAGCTGATGAAGGGATTTTTCTTGGATATTCGCACAATTCTGTCGCATATCGTGTGTTAAATAAGCGAACACGAAAAGTGGAAGAAACTTTCAATCTCACATTCGATGATTACTATGTTAAACAAATTGAGCATAAATTTGCAATTCATCCAATTTTACAAGAAACACAAGTTGAAACTGAATCTTTACAAATGGATGATATTGATTATGATTTGATTTTTGGAATTTTAGATCATGCAGTCGATGCTGAAATTCATGCTCCTGATAATCACATACCAGAATTTACGAAGCTTACTGATGATTCAATATCAACTCCTCAAGAAGGCGAAAGTTTGCAAAATCATCCAGTGGAGGGGGAGCACTTGGATTCGAATACTTTTAATGATGAAGAGCATTCTTTCGAGGGGAAGAAAGAAAGATTGAATGATGATGTTGAGGGGGAGCATAATGTTGAGGGGGAGCATTTAGAGAACATTGGAAATACTAACGATATTGATGATGTTTGTTCGATTGTAGGTTCGGAAAACGATGAAATGTACGAAGACGCACCTTTGGAATTTGATCCAGCATATCCACCAATAGAAAAATGGAAAAGAGATCATCCGAAGGATCAAGTAATTGGGAATCCACAAGAGGGAGTTTTAACAAGAGCTCAAATTCGTGCAAAGAATGAGGTACTGAATACTCATCAAGAATTTTGCATGTTCAATGTTTTCATCTCTAAAATTGAACCAAAAACAGTTAAGATTGCAATGGAACACTCAGAATGGGTTGTTGCAATGCAATCTGAATTGTCAGAATTCGAACGAAACAAGGTTTGGAGATTAATTCCTAAACTTGAAAATGTTTCGATTGTCGGGTTAAAATGGATTTTCAAAAATAAAACCGACAATGATGGGAATATTGTTCGAAACAAAGCCAGACTTGTTGTTAAAGGATATTCATAAGAAGAAGGAATCGACTATGAAGAAACTTTTGCCCCTGTCGCAAGACTCGAGGCGGTTCGTATTTTTCTGGCTTATGCAGCTCATAAGGACTTTGATGTTTATCAAATGGATGTGAAGTGTGCATTCTTAAATTTCAAACAAATTTTCACATTTTAAAAACACTTTATTTCATAATATTATAAAACTTATTGTTTCATATATCCAAACATAAGTCAAAATCCCAAGATCATAACATGTATAAAACTCCGCGTGTGTGTGTACTGATCATGCCGGCGCCTTCCCGCGATCCTCATTAGTACCTGAAACAGATAACACAAAACTCTGTGGGCCTTTGGACCCTAACTCTGTGGACCCTCTGGTCCTAACTCTGTGAACCTTTCGGTTCTAACTCTGATATACACACAACATAAATCACATAGAAATAATGCAGTGCAACACATAACATAAATAGCACATAACAACTCTGTCATATATCTCTAAATTCCACTCATGGTAAAGTATAGTGAGAAGACTCACCTCGGATGTCTCGGGTAATATCTCGCTCGCGTATACACTGATCTAGCCTCTGCCTAAACACATAAACAATCATCTCAATCAATAACGGCTCTACAGACTAGACTAGATTCTCACATGTCCTCTAAGAAGGCTAAAAGACCATTTTACCCTTCAAACAGTCCACAAGTCCAATTGTTGACCAAACCCTAAAAGTCAACAAAAGTCAACGGTCAAACCTTGACCAGACTCGCCGAGTGCACAAATGTGACTCGGCGAGTTCAGTCGTAAACTCGGGTCCTCTAAATCCCTTCTGACTCACCGAGTCATTTCCCCAACTCAGTGAGTCACCAACTGTGTGATCCACGGGGAAACCTAATCCTACTCGTCGAGTCTGTTCTCGGACTCGGCGAGTTCATGCCATGCTCAAACTCAAATGACCTCCTGAGGTCAGATCTGTTCCTCTAATCCATAGATCTGACCTTCCCAAGCACGATAATCACGTAAAGTTCAGAACTTGGTGCTCATGCAAAGGCCCAAAGACTCTATTTGAAGAAATAACCTCAAATATGACATCCTAAGCTCTTGTCTCCCAATATCAATCATAAAGATCAAAGGGTTAAGGTCTCTGGACCTCTTTGGATCCAGATCTAAAGCCTTAATACGAGAAGGGACCAAATGCTCATTAATCAAGCCTCTAAAGGGTCTAGAAAACCCTAACTCCAAAGATTAACACCAAAACTGAAGAAGGATCGAATCTATACCTCAAATATGAAGTCCCTGGGCTCCGAAATCTATAGGATGGCACCCTCTTCAGCTCCCTCTTGCCTTGGTCACCTTCTTCTTGCAAGAATACCACACAAGGATAAAAAATAGCCTCTCCTTCTTCACAAACGCTCTAGCTCTCTTAGGGTTTCTCTCTTGGGTCTGGTAGCCGCAACTGAAGGCTATAAGAGCCTTTAAATAGGTCCCAAACCCGAGAAATTAGGGTTTCACTTGACAGCGTGGACTCGCCGAGTCCACGAGTCGACTAGTCGAGTCCGGTCACTAATCCGGATAAGAACTCGCGATCCTACTCGGCGAGTCTAAGCACCAACTCGCCGAGTTCCTCCCCAAACTCAAAATAAATGAATAATATAATATACCTGGGAATCCGGATGTTACAATTCTCCCCCACTAGAATCAGACTTCGCCCTCGAAGTCTCACTCCGCAAACAACTCTGGATGCTGCTCACGCATCTCTCGCTCCAGCTCCCAAGTCAGCTCGGACCCTCTCCGATGTTGCCACTGGACCTGCACCAGGGGCACTTCCTTGTTCCTCAGAACCTTGATCTTTCGATCCATAATCGCAACCGGCCTCTCAACATAGTTCAGGCTCACATCCACCTGAATATCCTCTAAGGGTACCAACGCCGACTCATCGGCCACACACTTCCTCAACTGCGATACGTGGAAGGTGTCATGAATCTGACCTAACTCCGCAGGTAGCTCCAACCGGTATGCTACCCTGCCTACTCTTGCGATCACCCTGAATGGACCAATATATCGGGGCCCCAGCTTGCCCCTCTTCCTGAATCGGATCATTCCTTTCCAAGGAGATACTTTCAGGAGTACGAAGTCACCAACTTGAAACTCGAGCTCCGAGCGACGCCTATCCGCGTAGCTCTTCTGACGACTCTGAGCTGTCAGCAATCTCTGCCTGACCTGCTGAATCTGCTCAGTCGTCTGAAGCACTATCTCTGTGCTGCCCATCACACGCTGCCCGACCTCTCCTCAACAAATAGGGGTCCGACACTTCCTCCCATACAATAACTCGAAGGGAGGCATACCAATGCTCGAATGATGGCTGTTGTTATAAGAAAACTCAGCCAATGGTAGATACGTGTCCCAACTTCCCCCGAAGTCCAACACACATGCCCGAAGCATATCCTCGAGCGTCTGAATCGTCCGCTCACTCTGTCCGTCCGTATGTGGGTGGTATGCGGTACTAAAATGTAGCCTCGTACCCAACTCCTCATGGAATTTCTTCCAGAGTCTGGAAGTGAAACGCACATCTCGATCTAAAACAATCGAGACCGGAACTCCATGCCGCGATACCACCTCCCTTACGTACAACTCCGCCAGCCTCTCAGCAGAAGAGCTCTCACTGATAGCAAGGAAATGAGCGCTCTTTGTCAACCGATCGACGATCACCCAAATTGCATCGACGCATCTCGCAGTCCTCGGCAATTTGGTGATAAAGTCCATGCAAATCTGCTCCCACTTCCACTCGGGAACCTCTAATGGCTGCAACTTGCCATGCGGACGCTGATGCTCAGCCTTGACTCTGCGACAGGTTAAGCACCTCTCTACGACCCATGCGACATCCCTCTTCATACAGGGCCACCAATATTCTCTCTTCAGGTCCAAGTACATCTTAGTGGCCCCGGGATGGATCGAGAACCGCGACCTATGCGCCTCCTCCATCAGAATGGTGCGTGCCCCACCCTCAAATGGCACCCAAATCCGACCTTGAAAGGTCAAAAGCGCTCGGCTGTCGGCAACAAACTCGGTCACCTGCCCGACTACCCGCTCTCTCTTGCGGTTCTCTGGTCTCAAGGCCTCAACCTGGGCCTCTTGAATGGTGTCCAACACTAGAGTCATCACTGTCAATCTCATGCAAATGTCTCGTATCGGGGAACTCCCCGCCCTACGACTCAGGGCATCGGCTACAACATTAGCCTTGCCCGGGTGGTACAGGATCTCGCAGTCGTAATCCTTTACCACATCCAACCATCTTCTCTGGCACATATTCAGGTTGGGCTGATCCATCAAGTACTTCAAACTCTTGTGGTCCGTGTATATAGTACACCGGACCCCATAAAAATAGTGACGCCAGATCTTGAGGGCGAACACCACAGCCCCCAACTCTAGATCATGGGTGGGGTACCTCGTCTCATGAGGCTTCAGCTGCCTCGATGCGTATGCGATCACATGCCCTCTCTGCATCAGCACCGCACCCAATCCTGATATCGACGCGTCACAATACACCACAAAATCCTCCATCCCCTCCGGAAGGGCTAACACCGGGGCTTCACATAATCTCTGGTGAAGCGTCTCAAACGAGATCTGCTGCTCCGGACCCCACGTAAAAGCAACACCCTTCCGGGTCAACCTGGTGAGAGGCACGACAATCTTGGAGAAATCCCTGATTAATCTCCTATAGTAGCCGGCCAATCCTAGGAAACTCCTGATCTCGGTGGGGGATCTCGGCACCTCCCAACTCATCACTGCCTCAATCTTGGCCGGGTCGACCAATATCCCATTCTGGTTAACGAGGTGCCCTAGGAACTGAACCTCTCGTAACCAGAAATCACACTTGGAGAATTTGGCATAAAGCCTCTCCGATCTCAGAACTCCGAGGATCTCTCTCAAATGCTCCTTATGTTGCTCTCTGGATCTCGAGTACACCAATATGTCTGAACACGATCACCGAACGATCCAACATCGGCCTGCACACTCTGTTCATGAGGTCCATGAACGCTTCTGGTGCATTGGTGAGCCCGAAAGGCATCACCACGAACTCGTAATGCCCATAACGAGTCGTGAATGCTGTCTTCTGAATATCATCATCGCGCACTCTCATCTGATGATATCCAGACCTCATATCGATCTTGGAGAACCAAGACGCTCCCTGTAACTGATCAAACAAATCGTCGATCCTTGGTAAGGGGTAACGGTTCTTGACCGTCAACTTGTTCAACTCCCGGTAGTCAATGCACATCCGGTGTGAACCATCCTTTTTCTTGACAAAAAGGATCGGAGCTCCCCACGGCGAGCTGCTCGGCTGAATAAACCCTTTCCCCAGCAGCTCCTGAAGCTGCGAGGATAACTCCTGCATCTTTGGAGGCGCAAGGTGATAGGGCGCCTTGGCTATAGGTGCTGCCCCCAGAATCAAATCAATGCGGAACTATACTTGCCTCTCGGGAGGCACACCCGGTAACTCCTCGGGGAAAACATCCGGGAACTCTCGCACTATCGGTACCTCATCGACTGATCTCGGTCTCTCTGAATCAACTCTGGTATCCATCATGTAAGTCACAAACCCACTACAGCCCTGCTGTAGACTCTGCCTCGCTCTAGCAGCCGAACAAAACGCTGAACCAGAACGGGTACCCTCGCCATACACCGTAAGAACTCCCCCACTAGGGTCTCGTATGGTCACCAATTGTCGCTCGCAGTCGATAACTGCTCCAAATCTGCTCAACCAGTCCATGCCCACGATAACACAGACGTCCCCCATCGCAATCGGGACCAAATCAATAGGAAACGCTACACCGAAGATCTCGAGTACACATCCTCGAATCACCTCGGTGGCATACACTGCTCTCTCGTGAGCTATGGAAACTCTCAGAGGTCGACTCAACGCCTCTCTACTAATACTGATGTGCTGACTAAAAGCTGAAGATACGAAAGACCGACTCGCACCCGAGTCAAATAACACCAAGGCAGGTACAAAACTCACAAGAAAAGTACCTACGCATATCATAATATAAGCACAATATCTCAAACATTAAAATAAATACATGAAAGAATACATACCAGCCACAACGTCGGGTGCTGCGCGGACCTCCTCCGTGGTCAACTGGAAGGCTCTCCCTCGTGCCTTCGGTGCCTCGGTCTTCACTGGCCGGCTCTCTGTAGCTCTGACAGTAGCAAGGGTAGATCCCTGAGATGCTCCCTACGCTGACCCCCGCAGCTGCGGACACTCTGCCTTCCGGTCTCCGGTCTGGTTGCAGTGGAAACAGACTGCGAACCCCTTGGGGCAATCCTTGGCCATATGCCCCTCCTTGCCACACTTGTAGCAAGTCCCTGCTCTGCAAACCCCATCGTGACCCTTGCCTCACTTGCCACAAGTGCGGCCCTTCTGGCTCCCTGATCTGGAATCGGCGGGCTTGGACCGGTTCGCTGCCGGCTGGGACTGTGCCGGTCGCCGATCCCTCCCTTGAGACTCCGCCTCCTCCCTGGCCTGAGTCTCCAGCTCTATCTCCCTCTTCCGAGCATTTGCCTGAAGCTCGGCAAATTTCCGGTACGAGGAGTTTGCCACGAACTCCCGTATATCCCTCCTCAAAATACTCAGATATCGACTCATACGTGCCTGCTCGGAAGACACGTGCTCCGGGCAGAACATCGCCCTCTCGTGGAACATCCTGGTGATCACTGTAACAGACTCGGTACCCTGCTTGAGGGTCAGAAACTCATGTGCCAAATGCTCCCTCTCCACCGGGGGAACGTACTCATCACGGAACATAGCGGTGAACCTCTCCCAGGTCACCGCAGCAAGCTCAGCAGACGAAAAGTGCGCTGTCACGAACTTCCACCAGTCCTTCGCTCCCAAGCGAAGCTGGTTCAGCGCGAACCTGACCCTCAAATGCTCTGGATACGAACATGTGTAGAAACACCCCTCGATATCCGAAATCCACCTCATCGCTGCAATAGGATCCTGCGTCCCATCGAACTCTGGTGGCTTCGTGTTGCTGAACTCCCGGTACAGCAACGAGTCACCCCCTGCGGCCTGGCAGCAGTGACGGCTGCGGTGGCAGCAACAACAGCAGCATCAGTAAGAGCAGCGTATCGCTCGTCAAAAGTCTCAATCAGAGTGGTCTTGATAGATCCAAATATCTCTGGTATCTCTGCTCTGATGGCAGCAGCCACCTCCTCATGGATCATCCTACGGATCTCCTCATCGCTAGCACTGCTGCTCTCTGGTGTAAGGCGCGTCCCAACCATGATGTCTCTGAAATACAACATAAGAAATATCAGGGACTCGCTCGAGTATACTCGCACTCGATAACTCTACCCTACTCGATCTCTGGTGCCCCAAGGATTCTTACTTGAACTGTGCACCGCTCTGGTATCGTCAGTAGTACGGGCCCAATACCACTGTCCACACCGCATCAGTATACACCCCAAGTCCTTCTCCTAGGATCCCAAATTCCAAGTACTCTACCCTCACTATGCATAGTCTACTCTCCAGCAGATCTCTCATAAACCCCTCACTACTATCTACTCACTCTCAAGCATCTCCTAGCAGCAACCCCTAGGCTAAGGCATCACAAATCAGGCCACTCTAGTCCTAATAGGAATACCTAGCCTGCTCTAGCATGCAAAACATATCATATCATCTCATAAACATATAACGTAAGGGTATTTTGGGAAATCACCGTTCGGGCGCTGGCTGATCGTACACACGGCTCCGTTCTGCTCTTTTCAAAATCTTTTACTCTTTTAGAAAACTTTGTTTCACTTTTTGAAAAATATCTCTCAAATCCTCAGTTTGAGTCCAGATACGCCCGAATGTGTACCCGAATCCCTCAAACCAAGGCTCTGATACCAACTTGTAACACCGTAAATTTCAAACAAATTTTCACATTTTAAAAACACTTTATTTCATAATATTATAAAACTCATTGTTTCATATATCCAAACATAAGTCAAAATCCCAAGATCATAACATGTATAAAACTCCGCGTGTGTGTGTACTGATCATGGCGGCACCTTCCCACGATCTTCACTAGTACCTGAAACACATAACACAAAACACTGTAAGCACAAAGCTTAGAGAGTTCCCCAAAATACCACACATAACACTGTGGACCCTCTGGTCCTAACTCTGTGAACCTTCCGGTTTTAACTCTGATATACACACAACATAAATCACATAGAAATAATGCAGTGCAACACATAACATAAATAGCACATAACAACTCTGTCATATATCTCTAAATTCCACTCATGGTAAAGTATAGTGAGAAGACTCACCTCGGATGTCTCGGGTAATATCTCGCTCGCGTATACACTGATCTAGCCTCTGCCTAAACACATAAACAATCATCTCAATCAATAACGGCTCTACAGACTAGACTAGATTCTCACATGTCCTCTAAGAAGGCTAAAAGACCATTTTACCCTTCAAACAGTCCACAAGTCCAATTGTTGACCAAACCCTAAAAGTCAACAAAAGTCAACGGTCAAACCTTGACCAGACTCGCCGAGTGCACAAATGTGACTCGGCGAGTTCAGTCGTAAACTCGGGTCCTTTAAATCCCTTCTGACTCACCGAGTCATTTCCCCAACTCAGTGAGTCACCAACTGTGTGATCCACGGGGAAACCTAATCCTACTCGCCGAGTCTGTTCTCGGACTCGGCGAGTTCATGCCATGCTCAAACTCAAATGACCTCCTGAGGTCAGATCTGTTCCTATAATCCATAGATCTGACCTTCCCAAGCACGATAATCACGTAAAGTTCAGAACTTGGTGCTCATGCAAAGGCCCAAAGACTCTATTTGAAGAAATAACCTCAAATATGACATCCTAAGCTCATGTCTCCCAATATCAATCATAAAGATCAAAGGGTTAAGGTCTCTGGACCTCTTTGGATCCAGATCCAAAGCCTTAACACGAGAAGGGACCAAATGCTCATTAATCAAGCCTCTAAAGGGTCTAGAAAACCCTAACTCCAAAGGTTAACACCAAAACTGAAGAAGGATCGAATCTATACCTCAAATATGAAGTCCCTGGGCTCCGAAATCTACAGGATGGCACCCTCTTCAGCCCCCTCTTGCCTTGGTCACCTTCTTCTTGCAAGAATACCACACAAGGATAAAAAATGGCCTCTCCTTCCTCACAAACGCTCTAGCTCTCTTAGGGTTTCTCTCTAGGGTCTGGTAGCCGCAACTGAAGGCTATAAGAGCCTTTAAATAGGTCCCAAACCCGAGAAATTAGGGTTTCACTTGACAGCGTGGACTCGCCGAGTCCACGAGTCGACTCGTCGAGTCCGGTCACTAATCCGGAGAAGAACTCGCGATCCTACTCGGCGAGTCTAAGCACCAACTCGCCGAGTTCCTCCCCAAACTCAAAATAAATGAATAATATAATATACCTGGGAATCCGGATGTTACAGGTGACAAAGAATGAATCAGAGGCGCTGAATAAAAGATAAAGCAAAGTCATTTAGCATTCAGCGGTTACTGTTCATGGTCAACGCTTCGACCGCTTCGAATTCGCACATTTGTCACTTATTTTAAGTGTTGAGTTAGTGGTTACTGTTCATGGTCAACGCTTCGACCCCTTCGAATTCGCACATTTGTCAATTGTTTTAAGGGTTGAGTTAGTGGTTATTGTCCATAGTCAACGCTTCGAACCCTTCGAATTCGTACATTTGTCACTCATAAAGGAATGATAAAATTTCGTCTGTTTGCAACAAGTACAGTATCTTTTTCAAATTTTGAAAAATTCAAAAATCCAAAAAGATTTTCTTTTGTTTTGTCCTTAAATTTTAGAAAAATCAAAAATCCAAAAAGATTTTCTTTTGTTTTGTACTTAAATTTTCGAAAAAAATCAAAAATCCAAAAACATTTTCTTTTGTTTTATCATTTAATTTTCAAAAAATCAAAAATCCAAAAAGATTTGTTTTTCTTTTGTCATTTAATTTTCGAAAATTTTAAAATTCAAAAAGATTTTCGTTTGATCTGTCTTTATTTTCGAAAAATTCAAAACAACAAAAATATTTTGATTCTTACTTCTTTTTAGTGTTTTGTTGCAGATTATCATGACGATTCAGAGGGGACTATGCAAGCAGTATTAGGGTCAGGTACATTTTTTTCGTATGAATCGATAAATTTTTCATCATTTGAACTAGTTAGGTTGTCCCTAGAAGCATGTTGCTGCATGTTGACCAAAGCCTCCATGACTCAATGTATGTGTACGAAAGCCTTAATGAAATTTTTCATACGAAAATTTCTTCCCAATCAGGCTTATATTCACATTAGTCTCTGAGCTACCTGACTCTTCTCAAAATGAGTTAAGAGTTTCCTGTTTGGTCCAAAAACATAACAGAGGTACTTTTCGTGTCTTATACCAATCTTTTTCATCCATAACGTTCTTACACGATCACACACGAAGACATATGTCCGAGAGGTCTCTGATCAAACCCATCGAGACTTAGACATATCAAAACTCTGTGTTTATGATCTGACATCATGAGACCGTGATGAAAGTGAAACCCAATATACACTACACTTTTAAGGAATTGACGGGGAACATTGTTCCAGATTTTCACGTAATTTTTTGTTTCTGTACCAAAATTCGAAACTCCAAATCATATTCATTTCGATTGAGTGGTCTTGATCAAACATTCGAAACCCAAGATGTTTGTTACCCAACAAGATCCAGAACACAAAATTTTTTCTTGAATATGATTTCCGTGTGAGTTTCATTCGAATGTCCTTGTCATGTTAAAATTTATCAAAGCCAACTTGTCACTGACTACACTGGTCAAACAAGTAATTTCTGTTACAATTTATCACCTTATGTTTAGGATGACATGTAACGAAATTTTGAACCTACCCACGAAGCATTCTCAAAAGAAGCCTTTTGATACTTTTCAAAAAGTATTCGATTGTAATTCACGGGAACATACACAAGCTGTTGATCATCTCTCTTGATGATTAACGAAGCAACCTTTGCCCGGGGTTTAACTGCCTTCGTGTCAAATTAAATTTTTTTTTGACATCACAAAATCCCAAAATTTTTTATTTCATTGTTTCTTGTCTAACTTTCTTTGGAACACTGCACACACGAAATCCTTGAGGTTCTGAGTAATACCAACTCAGGCTGATGATTTCGAACATCTGGCATATGACTTCGCTTTTTATCCTAAAAGTGAAAGAGCCTTGCTTCCATTCGAAGGGTTCTGACGGTTACAATTCTCTTGGGGAGATAATGACAGGCTATGTATAAATGACGTATGGTATTCTGTCCGGTTTTCAAGGTGATGTGACAGCTACTTTTTGACGCATGGCTACCTTTCCGCAGTAATGGTCCGATTTTCAAGGTGCCAAGTCGGATGTCATTAATTATACATCCCGCTTCAAATTCAAAATTCAGCGTTACATATAAAAAGGGGGTTCAAGAGTTCATTAGTCGTTTACGCGATCAAAACGAAAAATTCCCAAATTCTCTGTTCATCATCATCTTCAAACCCTAACAATGGCGACTTCTGCTCATGTCGATCCTTCCACTGAAGATATTTCGTCTGCACCAGTAATGAAGATTCAATCCACAAACTACTATGTGGATGGTGAAGTTTCTCAATACCCAGAGGAATTAAAGATGCTCATCGTGGCTTTGAAGCACTCTGTTTTATCCATGACGATGTTCAATTCCTTTTCTGTTCCATTATCCTGGCTTTCTCAAGCAGGATCCACTGCAACATAGAACAAAGCATCTGATAAGATCACTTTCCATCTTGTGAACGACAAAAAGGTTAGGCTATCCAAGAAACTCTTCTGCCAGATTCTTGCTATTCCGAATTCGCCTCCTTATGTTGATTTCACATTCCCTCAAATAGTCCACATGTTTAATGAGATGCGATATCAGCCCCCATTGTCAAAGATTAGTGACTTTAAGAAATCTGGTCTTCCTAGACTATGGAATTTCTTGTTTGGAATTTTTCTACGCTGTTTAACCAGAAGAACAGTTGGGTTAGACAAAGGAAGGATGGAGGTGTATGCAATGGTTGCCGGCATATACTATGATCTTCACGCGGATTATTCGACACAATTATGGAAGGAATTCCAAAAGGGTGTAGAACATACGAATGCTGTTCATGACATTTCGTGTGCACGATACTGGAGTCTTATTTTGCAATATTTTTACAATAAGGAAGGGATTTTGGTACCAAATGACGAAGAAAGAGTTACTTTTCAATCATACCATTATCCGAAGGAAGTTGTAGATAATGCTGATGATTTCCCAACTGTGGCTCGAATTCCAGATGCGATGCTCAAACGGGTTGATCCTACGAATTCCGTTTTGGTGGCCTATTTGCAAACAATCGATTATTCTGTTCAGACTGGGATTCTATTTCCAAGGGAAGAAAAGAAGTCCAAAAAGTCAAAGAAGGTTGCTCCTGCTTCATCAGAAAAGAAAACCAAGGATTCGAAATCCTCGAAGTCTCCAAAGAAAAAGCCTGAAACTATTGGAGTATCTGTTGCTGAGACCCAAGTGATTGAGCCCATTGTTGAAAAAACACAAGAGAATGTCATCATTCCTTCGAAAACAGGAATGTTTCGAAGAATTAAAATGAAGTCCACTCACAAAAGCAAGTCTCCTTCACAGAAAATGGTTCGAAAACCTCAAATCACTCATCAAGGAGTGTTAATTCGCGAAGTACCAGCACCTGTTTCTCCGGTGTCAAAGAAACGAAGGGCTGGGGATATGGCAAAACACTTGTCACAAAAGAAGAAGAAGAAGACTCGAAAACTTGTTCTTTCTACTGAGTCTACAGAAGAAGATGAACGAATTCCAGAGACTCCAGAGTTTACTCATCTCACAGAAGGTTCAACTCCTGAGAAGACAGTTGCCATACCACCCGAAGTTTCGATTGCCAAATCAGTTTCTGAGGAGGTTCGAACTTCAGGCATCGCTGCACACGTATCTGATACGAATGCAAATGTCGATATGGGTGAAGGAGGTTCGAATCATGGAGATCAAGGTCCTATTATTTCTACTGCTTTCGAAACTATTGTTTCTGTCTCACCATCTGCTATTCCCATTACATCATCCACAGACTCACCTACCTTCGAACATATTATCAATCAACCATTCACTTCAATTTTCTCTTCTCAATCTACTGATCCACCCAAAACAACTTCACCTATTCAAGAAACCATTGAAATGGAGACAGAGACAGATAATGAGGGATTTGGTGGAACGTTTGAAGACTTAGAATTTCATGAAGAGGAAGAGGAGTTTCCTGATCATATGCTAATGACCATGAAGCAGTTCAAAATTCTGAATCAGAAATTGAATTCAATAATTCAATCTCAAGCGGATATAGGGGGTGGTTCATCAGTTTCGAGTTTGGAGGTTGATTCGTTGTTGAAAATGCTTGAAGCCAGAGTTATTAGCAAATTCTCTGGAATGATTAATGATTCAGAATCTCGAATTTTGGAGAAGGTTGACTACACTGATCAGAATAACGAACTTCGTGTTAAATCTCAACGATCTGATTTTATGGGTGAGGTCAAGAATCTAAAAAGCATAACAAAAGAACGACATGTTCTTTTTGTTCAAGAAGTTAAGAAGGTACGCGAAGATGTCAACATGCAAATTCGTGAACTCCGCGAAGACATGCAGAAAGAAATTGGCAATTTTCAAAAAGATTATGCCTCTTTACATAAGAAAGTTGATATCATTTGTGATGCAGTCACTCGCTTTGTTAAGTTGTATGAAGGTTTGAGTCCTCAAATAACTCAATTTTCAACATCCGAAAGTGCAGGCTTTGAGGAGGTGATTAAGATGCTCAAGGAGTTGAAAGAGATTTCTGTTCGGCTGGTTTCTTCTTCATTAATTACTCCTGAATTTCTATCACAGAAGTGTATACAATTCGAAGCCATTCTTAACAAGCAATTTGCACCGCTCTTTCGCATATCAAGTCTTCTTCCCACAACAACTGCCCCTCCTGTTTTCACAGGGGTGCAAGGGGGAGAAAGGAAGTCAAGTGAAGAAGATACGAAAGTGGTGGGAACGGTATTTTCTTCGAAAATCCCTACAACAAAACCGGTGATTGCTTCTGCTGAACAAGTAACTTCAACTGTCGTAACAACAATGCCAACTGCAAGACCAATTTCGAAAGGAATTGTAATTGGTAAACCTTTAGAAACTGGTGGGAGTGGTTCGAAGCCAAAAGAGGCAATTGAAAATCCTGCTTCAAAAGATAAAGGGAAATCGATTTTTGTTGAAAAATCAAAAGATGAAAAGAAGGCTGAAGCAGAGGCTGAACTGGAAAAACTGAGGATCATCCAAAGCATTATGACTCAGCGTGTAAGTGATCCGAAGGGGATGGATAAAGGTGATCCAGCTAAACATTATAATTACGAGACAATCGAGGCCAAGGTTGCTTTCAATCACATGTATACTTTCGAAAAGAAACCAAAGCAGAGCTATTTGGTCACGAATACTGACGCAAGCCTGCAGGATTTCCCGATAAACGAAATGATGTTTATCATGCCACAGTTCAAAGCTGAAGGGAATTTCAAAGAAAAAGATGAAGGCACACACATGAAAATTCGTTTTCATGCTGTACTTGGAAAAGCCCCTGAGGAAGTATGGTCACTGGTCAAAATAAAGAAAGTGATCAGCATGAAAAAGGATGTGATCTTCAAAACACAGAACCGAATGAATTCAAGCTTGGAGTTGCTCACATCAAGATTTTTATTGAAAACTACTATGAGTGCTTGACACTTACTGATATGGAGTTGGCTACTGCCAAGGGAATGGAAATAAAAGCCCCAATGGCTCCTTCGAAGACTCAGGCAGAATTAAAGAAATATGCTGATGGTGAAATTTGCCTAAAACCTTTTGGATTAGTCTTCGCAGGAAAAGACAAAGCTGGAAAAGCGAAAAGGTTTTTATTCCAGGCAAGTGAAGTGGAAAGGTATTCAACGTCTCAATATACGAAGTTAGTTGTTCGTATGAATCACTGCAAGAAAAACAATGAAGGGGACAAGAAAGAGTTGAAGAAAATTATCTCATGGTATACAGAGGTTCGAAGGGTGTTGCTGTACTCCATCACACTTCTTACAAACTGAAGACTTCGACTGTGATTACAAAGGGGGAGATTGTAAGGGTCTAAATGTTGTAATTAGTCGAAGTATGTTTTGGTGTCTTCGAACATTTTGTAATATATTTTACTAGGGCATTATATTCGAAGCTTAACGCTTAGTCCTTAGTATATATTTTGTACGCTTTCCTCTCCTATAAATAGGAGTGTTTACTAGAGTCTTAGAAACGAGTCTTTACAAAATTGTCATTTGTACTCTGTAAAACTTGAGAGCGTAATAGAGCTGAAACAAGATCATATTTACATCTTGTGTCTAAATCTCGCATTCTTACTTGAATTCATACTCTGATTAATTCAATACTCGATTCTTTGTTTCATCATACAGTGACGCACTTTCAACAATACACAATTGTTCATCTGAATATGTTGAGCCATTACCGTATCCGTTTTAACCATACTTGGATTCCAGTCTAAAAAATCAAACCTGTCATATTTTCAATTACTAGTGGTAGTGTTTCTTCTTTTTTCACAAATGGATTTTAACTTAATTGATCACTCATGAATTATTAGCAAACACTTTAAAACTTCCACATTTCTATCTAATCGTCAAAATACATTACGGATTGAAGTTTGAAGTATTTCTCAACCTATTTTTTTTATCTACCTATATGTATTGTTCTTAAAATTTTAACAATAGCAATCATTGCTGCTACCTTCCTTTTCTTTCCCCCGAACTTGATTTCTCGCTCTCCTTCTAATTTTAGATCTCACACACCCAAAATAATAACATAATACATTGTCTAACTTTGTTTCTGTCTATTTTGCTTTACTTGGTATCATGTTTGTACACATACAGACTAGAAGTCTACCCTTTCGTTTTGAGCGATTAATACATGTATAGTCGTGAGGTATAATTTTGATTTAGTCAACTTTGATATATTCAAATACGCCATTTATCATATACTTCTTATTTTTATTTTGAAATCTACTATAAAACAAGTAATCCTTATTTACATTCGCTCCTTTTGCTCTAAATTTAAAATTTTGATTAAATGAGCAATTTTCATTGTATTTCCCTTACAATTAATACACAAGGTGACTACCATTGTTCTTATCATCTTACAAAATCCAGAAAATATATGTGAATGTTAGGATGATAATCCTTGTTGATCGATTAGATTCAAACAGGTAGAATATTAACACAATGATAATCAAACTGATGCTGAATGATTAAACGCCACGCCTCAGAAGAACTCGATGAAGAATTGATATTGTAGAGGCGTGATTAGAGTTACAAGAGTGAATATCAGAGTTAACAAAAATACGATGCATGCATGCACCTTAAATACTCTAACCCTAGAAATAAATATGAGTGGACAGGCCCAACTCGTTAATACAAAACAGACTAAACAAAAAGGCCCAATGACGCAACATCTAATACTCAACAATCTCCCATTTGCGTCAATTGAGGCAGTAGTCCATCAGCCAGTGATTCGCTTCTGCACTGCATAGATTTTGGGAATGAAGCACAACAACAGCTTGCGGACCTGGATATACAACAAAATCATGTCTCAGAAGCATTTGACACCGTCCTTGTGGTTTCCCTTGAACTTGATAAACGACTCCAAAATAAACTCCAGACAAGAAGTAGTGTATAGATGTTTGTCTTCGAGATAGAAGTAAGACTTGCGAAAGTCTGCTCCAGGTCGTTCTCTAGACTAGTACACTACGAACCATCCTTCCTTGTATATCTTGCCCGACTTGAGTTTATCGTAGTCTTTCGGAGCTTCCTTCAGAACGACATTAGGCTTCCTCCTCAGAACTGTAGCGATATCCACATCCATCATACCAACCTCATGAATATATGACTTGATCATAAGTTGGAGATGGGATATAACAGGTTCGTACTTCTCTTTCTCTCTCAGCAACATATTATATAGCACCATCTATTCATGGGGATTCAGACAAGGCAAGTCTGCGAGAGTGAATTCGTAGGCTTGACAAGTAGAACCTCTCGCTACCTTGAAGTTCGCGATGGGGAAGCTTTCAGTATCGATTGGCCCAGTGACTTTCACTGCAACAATCTTGTTCGCACTCTAAGTTTAGTATTGAGGCTTCATGTGCTTTAAGTAGAAAGAGAACAACGAGCGATCAACTCCACTGTCTATGAAAGGAGCATTCACAACCTTCACGAAAGCACGAAACCTGCAAGCCTTAGGAGTAATGGGAAGATCTAATTGTGAATCCTAAGAATTTTGGAGATCAAAGGATGCAACCGGATCCAACCAATACTGGCTTGACAACTCCACAGCTTCATGTTGGATTCGCTTCAGGGACCACTTTGGAAATAGAAGAATTATGCTTTTGAGTGTGGCCTGAGCTTCTTTTTCTGCCCTTTCTTTCTCTTCAGCCTCCTTGACGATACGTTGATGTTCGTTTAATTCTACTTCACGAGCCTTCCACCTTTTAAGCTCAGCTTCATCAGGCTCTTTGTCTTCGTCATTGTCAATAATGGGGTCGTCACTGAACATTTTTTCCTTCCCCTTAGGTTCTTTCTTGACAATAGGATTTGGGAGGTTCGTTCTTCGTGATTCCTAATCCACCTTCTCCCCCTTGTTTCGGAACAAACTCCTGATTCGAAACACCCTCCAGTCGGTGCAACATTGCGAAAACAGGACTTAACTTTTCAGCTAAGTGCTTCCGAACAGTGATAGAAATTATGGAGTCCCTCGTCTCAAGGATATTTGAGAGTAATCTTGTAACATCTGAAATATAGCTTCGCATCACTGCCCTCTCAGACAATAGATAATTGACCTGTTTCTCAGCATATTGAAGCTTGAGATCCAACACTTTCACCTTTTCTGTCTTGATGGCGAGAGCATCCATAATCTTGCTTTCCATCGCCAAATCATCTTTCAGTTTTGTAATCTG
Organism: Lactuca virosa; assembly: GCF_052849685.1. Classification (NCBI taxonomy): domain Eukaryota; kingdom Viridiplantae; phylum Streptophyta; class Magnoliopsida; order Asterales; family Asteraceae; genus Lactuca; species Lactuca virosa. The sequence continues at coordinate 57,984,501 of NC_136434.1, forward strand.
CGAAGAGATGGATGTTTGAAATGCTTGATGGTCCTTTTGAAGACCCTTGCGAAGATCTAGCAAGTTAGCTTTCTCTGACTTGAACATAGAACCCAAGTTCTGGAGAGCTGCGTTCGCTGAACCAATGTTGGTGTTGTAGGTGGACTTGCAATCTTCCATGAATTCAACGGTTTTAGAGATTAGTTTATTGACTTTTTCGGTCATAGTCTTGCTGACTTCGGCAGAATCAGACACTGCCTTATTCATCTTCGCAGCATTTTCTGCGTGTTCCTTCGTGATGCGCTCAAACAAAGATTCAACCGCCGCTTTTGAGTAAGCTTCAGAAGAAGAAGCCTTGGAAGCGAGAAGCAGCTGGTCAATCTTTTCAAGAAGGGACTGAAGCTGCCCTTTCATGGCTGTGGCTTCATATTCACTTTCGGTCCTTATCTGGAATGGACTGTAGGTGAATCCGCCAAGGTCATCGTCATCATCATCCCTAAAGATCATATCTGGATCATCAGTGCGAATAGGGGAGATGGGCCGGGAGGTGAAACATGGGTTGAAAAGCTTGAAGTTTTAGCCCCCGTATCAGATACGTTGACTAAACTTAAAGGTTCGGCTGAGGTAGTGGGTGGGATGGTTGAATCTGTGAAGAGTGGGATTGAAATGGGGATAGTGGTTTGAGGTTGAGTTGAGACAGGTGGAGGGCAGGGTGCAATGGTGATTGGTGTAGTAGTAGTTTTTGGTGAAGGAGGAGGAGAAGGAACTAAATCATTGAATGGTTGGGTTACCTCAGTGTTCGTAGTCGGTCCATCAGTGCTTACCAGTTGTTCGTTACGAACCTGTTCGCCTTCGTTGTGAACTTGATCTTCCTCCTCATTACGAACGTCAGATTCAGTTTCAGATTCAGAACTTTCACTCTTACTTGAAGTTGGAGATGGAGTGGGAGACTTGCGTTTGCGAGCAGGTTGCTTTCGCCTTTTTGGAGCAGCAGTGGAAGAAGCTGTTGGGGCCTTTCGATTTTTGGCTGGAGGTTTCGCAGCTGCAGATGGTCCCCCCTTATCATCAGATTTCTTTTATCCCTTCTTCGAACCCTTGCCCCTTTTCTTGGGTTTGTCTGCTTTAGCAAGGATGATTTGCATTTCTTCAGTTAACTCTCGAGGACCAGATGGACTTAGCATCCTGTACCCTTCCAAAATCTTGCTAGAAGGAGGCACATCTCTAAACATGACTGCTAGGATTGATCCAATGAAGGAAAATTTGGAAGAATCTGCAACTATAATCCATGTAGTGTGAAAAGTAGACACTAAAGCCATCAAAGAATTTTCCATCACCAGAACCTGGTATTTCACCATAGAGTGGTGGACAATGAGAGTCCAAAAACGTGCACAGGATATTTCACTGTGACATGTGACAGAGAGAGTGCTTTGAACAAGTTGAGCCCATAGAACAGAGCCATAATCGATGTTAGAACCTATGTAGAGACCATAGAGAATGGCCATAAAGAGCTTGCTAGCACAGTCCGTTCCTGTTATCCTTTCAGAAAACCCTTTAAGCAGTATGGTGAAGAGAGCGTTCCACTGTGGAGGCAAATTAGGTTTTCTGAACTTCGAAACGGCAAAGAGGGTTTCTTTATGTAGAGACCATAGAGAATGGCCATAAAGAGCTTGCTAGCACAGTCCGATCCTGTTATCCTTTCAGAAAACCCTTTAAGCAGTATGGTGAAGAGAGCGTTCCATTGTGGAGGCAAATTAGGTTTTCTGAACTTTGAAACGGCAAAGAGGGTTTCTTTGTATCCCATTTGAAAGAACATCTCTAGAAGCGTAGTACTCGTCACCGACTCTGGGTTGATCATATCATCAAACTGAGGAAGTTGAAGAAGAGAGTAAAATTGAGATTTTGTTGTTGATTTTTTTGCGATCATTGATCTCGAACGTAATTCTTTGTTCTTCCTTGCTGTAGTTTGCTGATGAGTAAGCCTTGGATAGAATTGAGAGAGGAACATTCTCCATCTTTGAAAGAGCGATTGTGAGAGGAGAATACTTGAGACATTCGATCATAGGTAGCATATAGCTGTCGTATTTGACTGGATCGAGATCAATCACTAGGTTTTGATGTTGTTTGACAGCAAGAAGAGATGAATGAGCAGTTTGATCACGAGCAGAAGATGAGGTCGCTATTGTTGAAGCTTGATGGAGAAAATGAATAGTAAAAGCTTTTGATCACCGGAAATCTTTTGAGAGGATTTTGTAAGTGGTAAAGAGAGACAAATCGCCAAAATTCTTATATACGATTCGATTTGTGAGAGAAATCTGGAGAGAGAGTACATTGGTTACTAAAACGTCGCCTGAAAAAGCACGACTTGACAATTGTAGACGTGTCAGTTCCATACGTCACGCGACGATAAAGTAGTTGTCGATTTAAATAATCACGTGCTCGTTTGAATTCTTATCTTTAAACTTTTGCAGCGTCAGCTTATCCCCTTTCACAGTTATGTAACATCTTGATCCATACACCACGAATGTTCAGTTCAACGAACACGGATAGAACTGCGAATCTGAAAGAACATCAAGAACCACGAACCAGACTTTTTGAAAATCACAAGGATCTTCGTGCAAGAGTGTCAAAGACAAAGAAATCAATCTAAGCATATATGTGGGATTTTGTGATGTCTAAATAAAGACATAAAACTATGGATCCCAGGCAAAGATCTCTTCCTTCATAGTCAAGAGAGACTAAGAAGTGTCTGTGTGGTTTCCTGTTGAAATACGATCAAATGTTTGATAAGAAACATTGAAAGACATCTTTTAATTTTGGCTAAATGGGTGGCTCAATCTTCAACCAAACTACAAACTTGACATAAGTGCGAAAGTTAGAAGAAGTACTCGTGTGACCAGTGTAGTCATTTGAACGAGTAGGTTCGGAATTATTTTGGTAACTTTGATCATTATTGAAATCTCAAAAAAAAAACTGGATCCATTGGGAAGAAATATCTTACGACTAGAATATTTCATTAGGATCTCACAAAAGAAAAGAGATTTCTTGGCACAGACCACAAAGGTGGACTTTCGTTAATTCCTTGGTGAAAATCTAGAACCGTTAATTGTTCACCGTTAATTGATGAAGTGTGTTGAATTTTAGGTTTCACTCAGTTCGTGGTTGAACGAAACTAAGATCATTAACACAGATGTTGTGCAACCATAAACCTCAGTGGTAATATCTGAGAGTCTCAAGGGTTGCAAGTATGAATGCGAAAGTGATGGAGAAATGTATAGATGGTTGAAAAGAAGCGAAAGTGCCTCTGCAATGTGAAAGTGACCATGCAGATAACTCTTAACTTAATGTGAGAAGAGTAATGTAGATATTGACTAATGTGAATTCGCAGTCTGATTGGGAAGAATTGATTGGTGGAATCAAATCATTAAGGCATCACAATTGAGTCGTTGAGGCTTAGGACAAAATGTAGCAACATGCTTCTAGGGACACTTAGCTAGAACAAAGGTGAAGAAATGTATACCTGCCCCATCATACGAACTGAGAGATGTTACGAACATCTTCTTGCTTGATCATCTTGCGAATCTTATATTTTTGGTATTTTTATATTTTGTGAAAATAAAAGAAATAAAAATAAACACAAATTAAAATATTTTTGTAATTTTGTTTTTCTGAAAAGCAATAAAACAGAAACAAATAAACTATTTTTGGATTTTGAGATTTTCTGAAAAAGAAACAAAAAGAGAAAATGCACAAGAACAAAACAAAGATAAGCATTAATATACATAAAGTACATAAGAAAAACCAAACCACGAATGAATAGTGGACTGTGAACTACTACAAACGTTCGCACCGATTCCCATCGATAAAGTAGACTGCGAATGAACAGTTGACCGCGAAGTACTACGAACGTTCCCACCAATTTGCAGTGAAAACTTTATGAATGCGAAAGTGGTTTTGGTACAGATTCAGCTTCCATCATTCCCAGCCCTTGAAGGATTCTATTAAAGGTTGTTTCAGGTAGGGCCTTGGTGAATATGTCAGCTAACTGATCAGCGGCTCTTACGAAATGGATCTCAACGTTGCCATCTTCCACATGATCCTTGATAAAGTGATACCTCAGTGCTATGTGTTTCGTCTTTGAGTGTTGCACTGGGTTGTGACAAATGCGAATTGCACTTTCAGAGTCACAATAAAGTAGAATTCCATTCATGCTTAAGCCATAGTCCGAAGCTGGCTTTGAATCCAAGTAACCTGGGATTTGCACGAAGCTGCAGCTATGTATTCAGCCTCAGCTGTTGACAAAGAAACACACGTTTGCTTTTTGGATTGCCAACTAATTAGTTTGCCATCAAGAAATTGGCATCCACCAGTGTAACATACACGTTTAGTTATCATGTTTTGTAATAAATAATATTATGAAATATTATATGAATTTGATCATTGAGTTCTAACAGATAGTTTTTACTAGAATTGAAGTAAAACTATGTTTAGAATCATTTAGAATGTATTGGAAGTCTTATGAGATTCCAATCAAAAGTTAAATATCGAAATTTAACAAAAATATAAAATTTGAAATAAGTAAAATTTTATTATTTAAAATTGTAGATAATTTCGTTAGAAACATTTAGGCGAAAACCTCATCGAAATTCGAGTTATAACGAAGAAGTTATGACTCCTTATAGTTTCGCGACAGAACCGGCACGCCGTATGAAGTAAAAAGTGAGTTTTCGATAAACTACTTTTTAGCCCTTATGATTTAAACGAAAGTCGTAGTATTCGTTAAACCAAGAATTTCCATAAAAAGAACGTCCAAATCTGACTTCGTATGAGGAAGTTATGATTTTTCTAAGTTTCGGTATATCAGTAGACAGCTAAAAACTCGAAATAAAGATCGAGTGATTTTTAGCCGACACAACCTAAATGAGAATCGAAGGACTCGTTAATAGTAGTACAACGGTAAAAAAGACGGACAAAAATGGACGTCGGATGAAGGAGTTATGAATTTTTAACGGACTTTTCCTCTCCCGACCTGTTTAAAGTATAATAATAAAAATAAAGTCAAAATTTGCCGACGGAGTCCAAAGGAAAGATGTAGTGCATAATATCACCTACGCGTGGATATAAAGAACGTCTAAAACGGAGTTCATATGCGAAAGATACGAAATTTTGAAGTTTATGGCACAAACTTCGAGGGTAGTCCGAAGCATTACGCCCAGCGTACTTCGCTTCGTATGCCCAGCGTACGCGTTGCAGGGCGTCAGATTGACCATGTCGCCCTTCTTCGCTCGGATGCCACATATCTCGTACATTTGACACGTCCGAAGACACTAAGCCTCTACGCCCTGTGTACGAGGGGTACGCTCATCGTAGCGGACCAACTCGCAGTACGCCCAACGTACCGAGGACTTACGCCCAGCGTAGTCAGCAGCTTCAGACTACTATAAATAGAAACCGAAGGTAGCCGTATTTTGTTTACAAATTTCACTCTTTCGCACCTTATATTCTCTCTAAATTTACCCTAACACCCCCTGAAGTCCCGGTATCATCCCTGACACCCGAAGCAAGTCCCGACATTCCGAAGTTCCCGAGAAAGTTATATTTTCAAGTCGAAACTCTGCCCGTGTAAGGACGGTTTTCAATTAAAATCCCTGGTTTAGTCACAGAAAGTCATATTTAGAGTCGAAGTGCTGCTCAAATTAATACTTTAACCCCCGGTTATTTCACGGTGAGTTCAATATATAGGAACAATTGTATGTTATGTGTTATATGTGCTATGTGCTTTTCTGTGTTATTATCTCGTGTTGTTATTCCATGCTATTATTGTAGCAAAGTTGTACCTTTGACCATGTGATCAGTGAAAGGACTTAGATTCACGGTGGTACTGGTATGTAGCTTCTGGCCGTGTAGACCATGTCTCGAAAGAGAATGACTTCTATTCTTTGGCATTGGCAGAAGGTTAGATAGGGTTGAAAGCCTGAAATCTACCAAAATATTTATTCAGAGATTGTATGTCTTCTGTGCCATTTGGGCCGAAGCTTTATTGATGTTCCTTGTTCCCTTTGCTTTATTGAAATCTACCAAAATATTTATTCAGAGATTGTATGTCTTTATCAATGTATGATTCACTTATGCCTTTGTTGTTCCTTGTTCCCTTTGCTTCTGCCATATTAAAGTATATATATGGCATAACGTTATATTGTATCTATTATTGAACTCACTAAGCGTCACCGCTTACCCTCTCAATGCTTAACAATTGCAGGAGATAAGTAACTAGTATAGTGTTATACTGTTGGAAGATTTAGAATAGTTTATACTATTACTTTTGTATTTAGGGATCATGTATGTATAAAAGTATAATATCCTGGGAAATTTTGTAATATACCAAAACTTAGTCGGTTTGTATCCAGTTGTTTGTAATCAAACTATCAATGTAAAATATTGTTTATAAATATGCATGTAGCATGTTTTGGAGTAATAATGTTTCAATTATGAAAGTGCGGGTCTTTCAACCAGTTGTGCTTTTTCTATCTAAACTACATCCTCCAAGGTTAGCATCTGAAAAAGCTTGTACGAAAAAGCCTGAGTTCGCAGGATACCATATTCCAAGAGATGAAGTTCGTTTCAGGTATCTGAAGATATTCTTGACTGCCACCATGTGAGGTTCGCAAGGATTGGCTTGGAACCTAGCACAATAACAAACGGAAAACATAATGTTCGGTCTACAAGTTGTTAGATACATTAGTGAACCTATCATCTGACGATAAAGGGTCATATCAGCAGCTGGTTTATCCAGAGATGGTGTCAGTTTCGTTTTGAATGCCATTGGAACCTTCGCTTTTGAGTCTCCCACCATTCCAAACTTAGCAAGTAAGGTCTTTGTGCGTGCTTCCTGATTTATGAAAATTCCCTCCTGTCCATGTCTTATATTCAATCCAAGGAAAAAGTTAATTGGACCCATGGAGCTCATCTCAAATTTGGTTTCCATCAACTTTCCGAATTCAGCTGTTAGGCTAGGATTAGTAGATCCAAAGATGATGTCATCAACATAAAATTGGACGATCATCAAGTGGTCACCCTCTTTCTTGCGAAAGAAGGTTGGGTCAACCAAACCTTGTTTAAATTTGGACATTTTAAGAAAACGAGTTAATGTTTCATACCAGGCACTAGGAGCTTGCTTTAGACCATCAACTACTTTGTCTAGAATATAACATAGATTGGGATACTTTTCGTTCACGAACCCAGGTGTTTGCTCTACGTAAGCAATTTCTTCCAGTTCGCCATTTAAGAACGCACACTTGACATCCATTTGAAATACTTCCAAGTTCTTGTGTGCTGCATATGCCAAGAAGATGCGAACAGATTCCAACCTTGTAACGGGTGCGAAGGTCTCTCCGTAGTCAATCCCTTCTTCCTGGCAATATCCATTGACCACGAGTCTCGATTTGTTCCTGATAATGTTCCCTTCTTTATCTATCTTGTTGCGAAACACCCATTTCAAACCAACAATTGATGCGTCTGGTGGAGTTGGAATCAATCTCCAAACATTGTTATGTTCGAACTCGTTGAGTTCGTCTTGCATCGCTTGCACCCAATCAGAATGATCAAGAGCTGTGTTGACGGTTTTGGGTTCAATTTTGGATACGAACGAATTAAACATACAAAATTCTATTTTAGAGAATAATGCAGTTTGCCTCGCTTTCAGTTGGGATCGTGTAAGGACAGCTGCAGAAGATTCACCAGTGACTTGAGCTTTTGGGTGATCTTTGGTCCATTTGGTCAGTGGAGGATAGTTAGGATCATAGGATGGATCCAGTTCAGCATTCACTTCCTCAAATTCAGATTGAACAGATTGAGCATCCGAATAATCATTCGCTTCCTTATTCTCCCCCTCAAATGATGAGAACTCCTTAACTTCAGGAATAGAGTCATCGCCTGCGAATGGAGGTTCATGAGTCGTGGGAGGTGAACAATCCCCATCAAAAGGAGCCTCAGAAGAAACAGTTGAAGTAAAACCCTCCCCCTGTAGTGGAGTATTCGAACTTTGAGGTGTAAAACCCTCCCCCTGGGAATGTGTATTAAACTCAAAATTCTCCCCCGGGAAATTAGTGTTCGTGTCTTGAGGGATGTTCGCAGTTGATGGCTGTTGGTTCATGACTTTCGCAGCGTCGTCGATGATCTTCTTTAATTCATCGACTTTGTTATCAGCTGCTTTTGCTTCAGATGAGATGGCTTTCTCAGGCTCATCAAAGAGCAACATGAATTCCTCATACAGATTTGAGATGGGAATCGTGGTTGGACTAGGCTTAGGAAATATTTCCTTCGTGTGACTTTCGTTCGACTGAGCCTTCTTCAAGTAGTTGTCGTCAAACGTGACATAATAGGTCTCTTCTATTTTCTTGGATCGTTTGTTGAGAACCCTATATGCCTTGGAGGTCAGCGGATATCCCATGAATATACCTCGTCGGCTTTCGCATCGAACTTGGTTCGTTGTTCCTTGGAGTTGAAGATGAATCACCTGGAACCAAATACGTGGAAAAACTTAACATTAGGTTTGCGATTATTTTAGATTTCATAAGGATTAATTGAAAATCGCTTATTCAAGATGGGTATGTTTTGGATAAAGCAAGCAGCAGCAATAGTATCTGCCCAGAAGTAGAGTGGCAGACATGCAAACGTCAGCATGGTTCGTGCAGCTTCACACAAAAAACGGTTTCGTCTTTCAACTACACCATTCTGTTGTGGAGTATAAGGAGCAGAGAAATTGTGTGTTACTCCCTTTTCAGCAAGAAATTCTTCAAATGCTTGGTTTTGTAATTCAAGCCCATTGTCACTACGAACGTTGCGAACCAGCTTTCGCAGTTGAAGCTCGATTTGCTTGATAAAATCTTTGAGCTTTGGCGTTGCTTCAGATTTCTGTCTAAGAAAGAACACCCAAGTGAAACATAAAACTCATCAACAATTACAAGAATATACTTACTACCACCAACACTTTCAATTGCAGAAGGTCCACAAAGGTCGATGTGTACAAGCTCTAGTGGTTCAGTGACTTTCGTGTTCACTATCATTAGATGACTTTTTCTGCTTTGCTTCCCCATTTCACAGGCTGCACACATATGTTCTTTGTCGAATTTCAAGAGAGGAAGTCCCCGCACATGATCACCAAGAACGAGCTTGTTGATGTCTTTGATGTTTAAGTGCGAAAGTCTTCTATGCCATATCCAGCTTTCGTCTGAATGAGCTTTCACAAGCAGGCAAATGGCTGGCTTCCCTCGTATTGGATTCAAATTCAATGGATACATTTCACCCTTTCGTTGTGACTTCAAATGAATAGCCTTTGTCTTCTTTTCAATAATTTCAGATCCTTCGTCGTCAAACAACACCTTTAACCCAGTTCCCACATCCAATTGCGAGACACTGATAAGGTTGTGTGGTAAGCCTTCAACGTATGCCACTTTGTGAATCGAGAAGTCCACATTCGTTATCATTCCATAGCCTTTGATCCTTCCATAGGAGTTATTCCCATACTTCACATTGCCACCATCTTTAAGAGCCCTGAACTCTCGTAATTCCTCCTTCCTTCCTGTCATGTGACGTGAGCAGCCACTATCGATTTACCATTCAGTGCCAAACTACTCGTCACGAATTACCTGCAAAAATGAAGCAGATTTAGGAACCCAAAGTCGCTTGGGTCCTTGTGAGCCTTTTACAGAAAGAGGAAAAGTAACAGCAAGATCAACCATATATGTTCTTTTAAATAGTGTGGTTTCATCTTTTCTTTTGATGGTGAAAACTTTTATTTTGTTATTTTCATGTTTGTTTCCTTTGAATCAGAAGATTTTTGCTTATTCTTAATTTGATTCTTAACGAACTCCTTTTTGACTCTCTTTGGGTTAGCATTCGTTTTCTTGGTTGGAACTTCAGGATCCGAAACCAACTTTCCCTTTCCTTTGATATCCTTGGGAACAGCTTTTGTGGATTGAGAGTGATAAGATTTTGGCCTCTCCATGGGTTTCTTTGAAAAGAAAGGTTTTTGAAATACCTTTTTCTTAGAGTCCTTTGGATTGTGTGAGTGGCGGTGCGAACATTGACTGGGATTCGCATGCGAAGGAGCTTTCGTATTTTGATTGATCCTTCTTTCGTTGCGAACATAGTTAGAATTTTAGGATTGCCAAAATTGCTTCCTTTCGTTGAGATTTCTTTGCTATCTCACATTTCTTTGTCGTTTTTGATCTGCAAGTTGCTCCAACGACTTGTGAATGTTCACCTTGGGTTTCGCTTTTCTTACCCCAGTTTCGCTCTTCATTGGTTTGGGATCGTTTCGAACTTCCTTGGTACCACTTGGGCTACCTTTCTCAAATGTTGAGCGATTGTTCAAGGGTCCAGCCACATATCTTCCCTTTGTTGGGTTATGAGCATTCTAACACTCCTAAGTGTACATGCAACCCTAAATACCTTGGATCTATGTTTTCACTATTATACATACAATTATGAACATCCAAGGTATTATCATAATCTAGCATACAAAATAATAAATACAACAAGATAGAATACATACCTCTTTGATGTAGAATGTCTTCATGAAGCTTGAGTGCCTAGTGCCCCAAGTGTGACACCTCAAATGGTTCACACAACACCAAATACACTTGGAATAACTTGAGAGAAACTTGAACACTCCTTGAAATCGTCTAGCCCTCACACTCACACATTAGTGCACGATTTCTTGAGCCATGGGGTTCTTTTATATGGTGGCTATTAGGGTTACACCATGTAACTCATAACTTTACCCATTCCTTATGCTCCATGGATTTTAACCTCCATGGAGTATCCATGGGTCACCCCATGGACTTAGTCCAACATAAGGAATCTTGGATCACAAGCCCACATATATAAGAATGAATGATTTACACAATCAACCCATATATTTAATTAGTCTCCTTTTGATCACTTAATTAATTCCAAATTAATTCTTGATCAATACTAATTAAATAACCTTATTAATATATTAGAACTTATAATATATTAACCAACCTTAAGTGTTATTTCTCTCATTATAGTCTATCCAAATGCATGATGCCATGCAACCCAAATGGACCATGCCGGGTCGGGTCAAGTCTTACCAATTATAGTTATGGACTTAGACATTAATCCAACAGTCTCCCACTTGGATAAGTCTAAAACTATTATTGCGTATGACTTCAGGAACCGATCATCAATCGTAGCTCTCAAAAGCTTCTGTCGAACTCTGACCTTGTCGTTGAACTCTGACCTTTGTCAATGACTTGTCCATTAGATAAGGGATCATATATTCCTCCATTCTAGATATCATATGGACTAAGACATGGATTATCAATCATTCTCTCTGTCTATTTGTTGTTTCCCGATTTCCGATTCATGATGACTGACTGATTGAACAAATCAAATCAGTCCTGGCTTGGCCAAGCACTCACATGTATCATCTTTAAATCATCGAGGGGCCCACAGATATCGCTTTTATCCCGAAGGTAAAAGGAATGGATAAACTTCGACTCATATGGCTTGTTCTACTACTTGTTGAATCATACACAAAGGCACGTTTTATAACATCGAGTTACCAATGCGTTTTCGTGCAATCAATGTATAACCAACTCATAGTAAAAACTCATATCTCTAGGTTTGAAGAATATAAGATATTATCGTCTCATGATCACTCGTGATAAAATCCATGAAGTGATTCAAATGAGCGCGGGTTGAATCCAATACTCAGAACTTATGAGCACTCATGAGTGTTGTAGCACCACTTTTGTCCACCAACTTGGACCTCTACAAACCAACCCATGACAGTCTTGATTCATATCTACTTCCAACATATGACCGACTGTGGATGGTTTGAATAACTTAATCATTCAGGAAGAGCGACTTAGTTACTCTGTAAGTCAAAACATGCAAAGTGAAACACAAGAATAAATGAATCAAATATGGTATCAAACCCTATGAATATAAATGAACACTTTTATTTATCACCATACTGATTACTCATTATTCATTGTTTCAGTTTTATCAACTTTATACTTGAATTTAAAACAATAGTTGTCCCATGCTCCAAGCATGTACACTATGTTTTCTAAACACTAGTCATGCCATACACCAAGTATGCATACTATGTTTGTCTATGATCTTTACTTTGTAAAATAGATCAATTGAACATCACTCCAATGATCCTCTTTTCACAGTCCCAAATCCTTACTGCAAATGCAAGAATTCCAAATTCATGCCATTTACTGAAATCTGTTAGATTCTAAACTTATATGCATTGATCCTCTTAATGATTATGCACGAAGTCAGAAAGACTTGACAACAATCATTACAGAGCATTCCAAAGGAGATCAGCTCCTTGGAAACATCCTTCTTTCATTAAGTTTCCTAATCTTACACAGATTGAATAATTTCTAACTTTGAAACATTTCCATATTCCATTTTGACTATCACTTCTGAACAAGAGTTGCCTCCTTACAGATTATGTCAATATGGTCCTTCCAGAATTAACATTATACTTCCAACTGTCCTTGAGCAACCAATCTTTGGTAAACCTTAGATTATCCTCGACAATTGCTTAATCATTTTAGTCATATCCAATTCTAGACCTTTTCCCTTCATAATGCCCCAGGCATTTGGAAAATTTTAGAAAGGATGAATATAGCACATGTAATCGATCCTATATCCGACGCATATGGGACACGATTCATGATGTCTCACATAAAGACTAAACCAGTCTTTTGCTATAATATTTCCATTTCAATTTGCCAAGTTCTCAAAATTCAGATTATGAAAAGGGATGCCGTAATCATAATCGAATTTTAGAACGCAAATAATGGACCCATATATAGAATTTCCTTATGTTGACCCATTCCAACATGAAATTCATATATATATCCTTGATTAAATATGATTAAAATCTCAATCTAAGCTTTTAGAATTGAAATGAAGTATAATTTCCTCTCCCTTAATTATAGCAAAACAACTTTTTCAACCCCTGCAACCTCACGAATTGAAACTTTTGTTTTCTATAATTAACATTGCTAACTTGAAACCTTTGTCATAATTATCATGCTCCCACTAACATGATGATTATTAGCATAACACTTATGCTCCCACTAGCTTTGACATGTACTCAGAAATCAGCTGACTTTCTTACCAAAGTTCAGATTTCTGATACTAGATTGTTTTGATAAAACTTTATCAAAATCATACACCTCTCTTAGATAGCTCACATGTGTGTCTAAACAATTTTAGAACTATGAAAAGGGATGTCGTAATCATAGTCTCAATTGTTTAGACCTTTTCCACTTCTCACAAGTCCATGTTAGTGTGCCGGTAAACCACACACGCTCCACTAACGACTTTGAGAATGCAAATATCACAATTGCTATCTAGCTAAAATCTACTTAGTGAAAGTGTTTCCTCACCATCATTTTCATGAATCGGAGAGAAACCTTATGACACTTATATTTAATAGTGTATGTGTTCTTATCCATGTGAATTTGTCAAAACCATAATCACAAGACAAGGTTAGTGACAAATCCAAACTCATATTGATTAAACTTGTGCAATCTTAAATTCTTGCCATTTGGCAGCTCAGGTGCTTGCCATTGCTTCCAAGTAGTTGTGCAACCAATTGAGAACTCTCAGAACTCCTATGCAAAGCCAACTTGAATAGGCACAAAAATTTCAACACGATAGGTTATAAACCTCAAGTCGTGTGCTAGTGAAGGACTTTAGGTTTTATTCTTGATTAAGTCTTGAAACTTTCAAGGGCTTTAAGACTCCTACTGTCCTCTTGACATATAAGACTCCCTTGTCAAATATTCAAGAGATAGTGCGGATTCTTTATCAAGACTAACACTTTACACAATTGGCCTAAGTTGGTCTCTGTTTTATCCAAAACATCACAACTTACCAATTTCAAATGTACAAGAGTAGATAACCTTTTACTCTTACATTTGACTAGTGTTAACAAACCCTCTTTAAGATGGAGGACCAATTGTGATATGGTATCTTAATCATTAAGATGATCATAAACATGATACTAAAGTACTCTCCTATCTTTTCAGATTTGAGAAACTTTTATCTTTCTGCCATACTTTGATTCTTCTTATTCGTTCTGTCTCACATTGAAACTTCTCCAATGCTACAGACTTATACTTAAACTTATAAGTATAACCATATTTACTGAACTTAAGTAAATCATGACGAATAGTCTTCTTGATCTTTTGTGGTGGACTTGACCAGTGCACAAGAATGTGTACTCGATCCCTTAGTCCTTTCCTTATTCACATAAGGAATTAGTCTTAATTTTCCAAGCTGAAAGTTCTCATTCATCATACTATACAACTTGCATGATTCCAAGTTTCGGTCCAATTGAACCTTGGGTGATGAGAATATTTCCTTATTTGGTAATATTAGACACTACCAGAACCGAAAGAATCAAATCCATTTTTCCAATATTGCTATCAATGGAATCTTATAAGCAACAACTTTTCACAAATGTCATTGTAAGGATACTTAAAATAAATAAAATCAAAACCTTTTTCTTTTATTTTAAAACTTTGCTGAAAAACTTATCCTTACAATCCATATGAAAACCTTGTTGTTATCTATTCCTAAGCAATATAAATATCATAACTCTTAAGTAATAGCCCAAAATTCTGATCACCGAACCATGCGATTGAAATCCATCTTCGCGATCAGAATCAGCATATACTTAATAGAGTTAGACAATGGACTTTACCTGAAGTAGAGCCAAACTTATTGACTTTAACATCCTTAGGTAAATTTGGCAGCTTCGTAACCAATGCCCCTTCCTTTGGCAATAGTTACCTATGGACCCTTGATAATGGGACTATCTCAGACTTCGCCTCTCTCTTTACCATTGGGTCAACCGAGTTGACTATGGCCGATCCCTTTCCATTGGGAAGAGAGAGCTTTACTGGATATCCAATGTCATCAGTGTCAATGTCCATAGCGTTTTAGGAAGTTGATCTTAGCGAATAGATAAGATCATTTAAGGGTCTTGTCTTAGTCTGTTTCATAGGATTCCCAAAAGAACTCACTATGTGACTTAGAAAGTAGTTGAGCCACCAACTTTTTCAAGACTTTGACACCCAACTCTCCCGGCTTGTCAATATGTGACTACATCTCCAAGATGTGATCACACCTAGACCTTGCCTTGCCAATAGGGCTTGAGTGACCTTAAACTTTTTAGGAACTTGTGGGTTAGGGAGAATAATTGAAGGAGGTGAAAGAAGTATGATATCCATGGGACATCATCTTCATTTAGGAAAGCTTGTTTCAAGAGATTTGGGAAGATCATAAATGTCTAGACCAGACATCTTTTGGGGAGATATTCAAGATAGTTGATTTAAAGTCCTTAATATGACACCCAATATGAAATATTAAGGCTAGGACCCAAAAAATATTTTATAACTTAGAAGAGGGATGCCGTAATCCAAGCTATAAAATATTTGAAGGTAGGTGAATGACGATTCACCAATTTCCACCATGAAAAACGAAATAATTTATTAGGTTTTAATTGGATTTGAAAGTCCTAGATCTTTGAGATTCATTGAACTGTTCAAAGGCATGTTTCAATCTCGAGTGTGCCCTTCAGGTTTTGTGACTGGGATGCCGAGGATCACAAAACAAGGTGTGAATAACCATGCAAATATACTTGGTACCCTTAATATTTACCCCTTAATCAGTGTGCCGGTTAACCACACACGCTCCACCGATACTATGATAAATATTAAGTTACCCTTTGCCTACCTTGTTAAGTCTAGGTTAGTGTGCCGGTTAACCACACACGCTCCACTAACGACTTAAGCAAAGTGCAAAGTGTAATTTCATGGGTTAGCACCAAATTCACATTTTCCTAAGTAACTAAGATTGGGTATTAATAAGAGTTTAGTTACTTAGTATTTATCATTAATACTTTTAATGAAAGGAGAATTATAGTCCTTGTCCTACCCGTTCGGCTAACGACCCTCCACTAGTCAAGGAAGCGGTGGGTGAGAGTGGACACCCATTAAACTGCCATTTTATAGGCAGTAACCTTATACCCCCCTTATAGACCGGCTTCGTGAATGAGCCTACTAACGGTAAGACTGACTTTACTCTTATACATATATATAAATATTATTAACTTATAATATTATAAAGTATAAGGGTTGAATTTTAACTTTTAAAATTCTAAGGGCTAACTTGGAATTAAAGTATTCATAAGTAAAAACTTTTCAAATTCCAGAACTTGAGGGCAAGTTTTGAAACTATTCAAAACTAATTACTTCCATAACTTATGAGTTTAAAGTAGTTTTAATTAAAAAAAAAAAAAAAAAAAAAAAAAAAATTCTTCAAGTTCCATAACTTGAGGACAAGTTATGGAAGACTTTAAACTAATTAATAAAAAAATAACTTTTTTTATTGTAACTTATGGAACTAATTAAGGTTACACTTTTTTTTTTAATTTAATGAAGAGACTCTTGAACCTCCATAACTTGAGGACAAGTTATGGAGTCATAAAACCATTTAATTAGAACTAGACTCTTCATTTTGTAACCTTTGCCAACTTTTATGAGTTTTATGATTCTTAAATGTGACTTTTCATATAACTTGAGGACAAGTTACAAAAACACACTTTGGAATCAACTCTTAGATTAAAATGGATTGAAAACAACTATTTCACACAACTTTTCTATTAATCTAAGAACCTCATAAGAACAAGATAATTCAAATCATCAATCTTCAAGAAATTAGCATGAACATACAAACTAATACAAATCTTGAAATTATGACAATTATCTTAGAAATTGGATTAGCATGAACATTACCACATCAAAAACAAGTTTATAAGTCCAAAAACATCTTAGGGTAATGTTCCTAGTCCAATTCCAGCCAAAATAATCGAATATATGCATCCAACTCGATTTTTCAGCTACTTTTGCAAGTATAACAAGAAAACAAGCCTAGGCTCTGATACAACTGTTGGGTTATGAGCATTCTAACACTCCTAAGTGTACATGCAACCCTAAATACCTTGGATCTATGTTTTCTCTATTATACATACAATTATGAACATCCAAGGTATTATCCTAATCTAGCATACAAAATAATAAATATAACAAGATAGAATACATACCTCTTTGATGTAGAATGTCTTCATGAAGCTTGAGTGCCTAGTGCCCCAAGTGTGACACCTCAAATGGTTCACACAACACCAAATACACTTGGAATAACTTGAGAGAAACTTGAACACTCCTTGAAATCGTCTAGCCCTCACACTCACACATTAGTGCACGATTTCTTGAGCCATGGGGTTCTTTTATATGGTGGCTATTAGGGTTACACCATGTAACTCATAACTTTACCCATTCCTTATGCTCCATGGATTTTAACCTCCATGGAGTATCCATGGGTCACCCCATGGACTTAGTCCAACATAAGGAATCTTGGATCACAAGCCCACATATATAAGAATGAATGATTTACACAATCAACCCATATATTTAATTAGTCTCCGTTTGATCACTTAATTAATTCCAAATTAATTCTTGATCAATACTAATTAAATAACCTTATTAATATATTTGAACTTATAATATATTAACCAACCTTAAGTGTTATTTCTCTCATTATAGTCTATCCAAATGCATGATGCCATGCAACCCAAATGGACCATGCCGGGTCGGGTCAAGTCTTACCAATTATAGTTATGGACTTAGACATTAATCCAACACCCTTTACTTTCCATGAAGTCTTTTTAGATAAGCCGATGGTTTCGTGTGCATTATCTATTGGGGCTGACAAGAAAAACTCATCGCAACCATCCTTGTTGTCATTGTCGACGATTGACATTAGTTTGACAGTTTGAGTTTCATCTACTCCATCAGTTTTAAAAACTTGATTGGGCACAGTTTGGACCTTAGGAAAAACAGTTGCTTTTTCTTTCAAAAGTTCAGGTTTGTTTTGAGAAATTCTTGCAAACTCAACAGAATTTTCAGATTTAGAGCTTTTGCAGGCTGAGATTCATTTTTCACAAACTCTAAGCAATCTACCTCATCCTCTACAGATATTTCACTCATATCACTGTCCTCATCGAATTCAGATGTGCTTTCAACATTTATTTTGTTTTCTGAACTTAATTTGGCACTCAATGAGTCAAATTTCTACATAGTATCAGATTTGATCCGTCTTTTATCATTCTCATCTAAAATCTATTTCAACATGTTTTTATGGTCCTTGGACTTAATGTATGTTTCAATTCTTTCCAGTTCATATTTGTAAGCATCAGAGGTTTCTTTAGATGAAATGATGGATTTGCATTTGTAGCAATCAACGTCTAATTCATCTTCCTTTAATTCAAGAAAAGGCAAAATCATCTTGTGGATTTTCTTACCAATCTCACAATCAAGGTGCAACTGATTAATGTTAAAATAAAGCCTTTTCGCAATTAAACAATAAATGTTACGTTGTTTTAAAAGCATAAGATTGTCTCGTTGCTAATAAATAGATTCATCCCTAGACTTAGACACATGCGCCTCTCATCACTTTTCGACGATACCCTGCTAAACTGATCGGTTAGGTTAGAGTTTGACAACCGGGTTCGTTTCAAACTATCACTAATGCTAGAAAAGGTGAATTTTAAGTCATTTAGTTCAGTTTCGTATCTAGACACAGGTACATTGAGAGATTCAAGAATGGAGTTTACCTTGTTAATCAGCTGTTCACACTCATTTATCTGCTCCGGTATTGGTCGTGCTGCGAAATAGCTATCATCTCTTCTTCAACTCCCTTTAGCTCCGGTATTAGTCACCATCAAGCATCTACCCGAAAACTGTGAACTTTCCTCTTTCGCAACGAATGCCCTTCCATGTGTGGGCTTGTGAACCTCCTCGTCCTCAGAGTTCGTCGACCGGACTTCAACATCACCAAATTTACTTTCAGCCATATTTTCCTGCACAATCAAAGCAGGCCTAGAGTTATCATTACTCTTCTTCTTCTTGATTTCCTCTAGCTTTCGCAGGTAATAGGCCTTGTCGTCCTCTGCTTCCTTTTTCTCGTTCAATCTTCTAAGCATGCATTCCTTGGCTAGATGGTTTTTGCCATGACAATAATTACAGTCATAGCCAGAGTCGCCTGCCAGCTTTTTCTCCTTCTTCTCTTCTTCTTTCTAAGAACTTCCTTTGTTCTCCTTTTTCACCTTTTCTGAGCTATAGCTTCCCTGTCAGTTTCTATTCTTATTAGAGGGAAACTTTTTCTTTGCGAACCACTTGGGATTTGACACCATCAAAGCGAATTCTTCATTCGTGAGCTCGTACTCAGAATGATCAGACTCAGACCCATCATCAACAGTTGTCTTTCCCTTTGCAACAAGAGCCAAAGATCCCATTCCAGACACCACTTTTTCTTCCTTTGACACCTCACTTTCATGTTCCTTAAGGATACCTACCAGTTTCGTAAGAGTGTAGCTTTTGAACTGCTCATGCGCTTTAACAGTGGAGACCACCGCTTTCCACTCCGATCGAAGTCCGTTCATGAACGTGAATTTTTTTTCAATCAGTTCTCTTCCTATTCCATGCTTCATCATCTTACTCAGAAGATGATTGTAACGATTAAAAGTGGAACTGAGATTTTCTTCTGGCTTCTGTACAAATTCACCAAACTCTGTTAGCAAAAGCGTTTGAGTGGAGTGCTCTAGATCTGCATCTGTGGAGTAGATTTCCTTTATCCTATCCCATATTGCCTTCGCTATATCACATGAACTGACTAGACAAAAAGTATTTGCTTGCAAAGCGAATCTGATGATCCTCATTGCTTTAACATTGCTCATAAGTTTCTCTTTCTCATCCTGAGGCACATCCTTCAGGTCAAGAAGCAGTTGGTTGTATTCTTTCTGAGTTTTGATGGTTCTTTTTGTCGCTGTGTGAACAAATGGACCTAGAGTGATTGCTTCCCATATCAAATAACCAATATCTTCTGAACCGAGAACATAATCTTCAAAATGAAGCGTCCAAACTTCATATTCATGAGGGAAGAGAATTGGGATCCTAGATGTTGATCCTATACTGCTTGAGATATTCAAGGAATTGATGCTAGAATCGTCGTGCTGCATAGTGAAATACTTTTTGATACATGTAAAGAATCAGACGTGTAAACTGAGATTGTTTATAGGGTAATATCAACATCACTTTGAGCCGTCAATATGACAATGAAGACGACTGAGTTAGATCCTATATTAACAGAAACCCTAAAACTCTGTAAACAGAAGGGATGCGTATGGATTACACAGTCTCCTACTCTGATACCAATTGTTAGGATGATAATCCTTGTTGATCGATTAGATTCAAACAGGTAGAATGTGAACACAATGATAATCAAACTGATGTTGAATGATTAAACGTCATGCCTCAGAAGAACTCGATGTAGAATTGCTATTGTAGAGGCGTGATTAGGGTTACAAGAACAAATAGCAGAGTTAACAAAAATATGATGCATGCATGTACCTTAAATACTCTAACCCTAGAAATAAATACGAGTGGACAGGCCCAACTCGTTAATACAAAACAAACTAAACAAAAAGGCCCAATAACGCAACATCTAATACTCAACAATGAAGAATACATTTCATATGTTTCATCTTTTCTTTAAAAACATAAAAAGTTTTAAATGTTACGATTATTTATCCTTCAAATGATTGTTTTTGTAGAATCACTAAATTGAGAATGCACTATTTTCAACGATCGATATTTTTACACATTTCTTAAAATATCATTCTACTTTGCAATTTTCAGTGAGTTCCTAAACTCTCAAACTTGTTTTCATAAATATTCTGACTCCTAGTAAACTTGAATTTGTCCTGACTTAAACAATTTGAAAATTCTTCAAAAATTGTAATATGAATATTTCTATATAAATTCCCTCATCGACGACTTAAACCTTTAACCTTAATTAATTTTTATATTATTTTACTACTTCGTTGATCGTCAGTCATGTATCTTTGTTCTCTTGAAACTATTACACATTTTGATAATAGTGAGATTAATAATCATATCTAAACACTCAAAATGCTATCTACACAATGTTATTTAAAATATCATAAACTTTCACCGCCTTTATTAGAAACAACGACCCTCTAACTATATTCTTTAATTATGATTCTATTATTGTAAGATGAACCGTAGTAGTAATTATAGCCTCGAAGATCCTCAATCATTTCGTAATTTATTTTGTAGACGACACTTAAATAATCTTTACACTTGAGATTTTGAGAACAAACGATATGATGTGCAGGGACAAGGTTTGAAAACTCAAACCTTGAATTAATGCTTAAGATCAATGTCTGCTTACTAACTAATTTTCCAGTCAAGTCTGGCAAGACCAGTCAAGTCTGAGTTAATGCATTCAATAAAGTATTCAAGACATAAATGAAGAGTGAGAAATATAATCATTGTAAAGATAATATATGAAGAACAAAGAGAATGTTTGTGAAAATGATTTAAAGAGAATAAAAGATGAAGAAAGCTGAAGTAATACTATTAAGCTTGAATAATCTGTCACTTGATTCAACATTGAAAGCTCCTATAAATAGGAGAACATGATACATCGTACTAACTGATTACATACATAGGACTGGATAATAGAGTTACTTCTGACACTCTGATTATCCGTGTTTGAAAAAAGAGACTAAGTCCTATGACAAGTTAAATCAAGCTAAGTGACAAATACAATTAATACAACTGGACAAAATACTGAGTCGGACAAGCTAACATTCCGGACACAACATTCATTCCGGAATGTCTTCAATTGATCTTCTCATCCAGGGCATGCTGTAAGTCCGGACACAAAATTGATTCTGCAACAACTTCTATTTCGGAACTAAGACTGATTTCAGTACTCCAAAAAGGTTAGATTGCTAGAGGTTCACTTTCAGGTTCAAACAGTCTCCCCCTAAGTGAACTTAGCAATCAAATCAGCTCAGATCGCTTCTTCCTTGATGAACGTGTAAGCTCTAAACAACCAATCCCGGACATCGATATACCACTGCAAATGACTCACAAACTTCGCCTTGACATGTTCAGGAGCCTCGGGCCTGGATGCACGACGAATGAACTTCTTGAGGGCTCTTGTAGGAACTAGGTGTTTGTCAAGGACTCATAAGAAGTCCTTCTTGTTTGTCTTCTTTGTTTTGTAAATAAACCATAGAACCGGTTCATCAATAGGCCCTTCAGCTAGCAGTTCAGCTTCTGGTAGAACATATTCGATTTTGGCAAGAAGTTTTCGGTTCCGAAAAAGTGTGCTAACTCATAGTCGCATCGACAAAATTCTGCAACGTAGTCCTTGAGAAAGCTTAAGGCAGCATGATAAGCACCCATACTGATATCATCATTTTGAAGACTCTGAAAGTGCGCAACAATGGTCAGAATATCGTTCGGATTGCTTGCAGGGAAATCGGCATCAGTAATGGTGCGATAAGTTGGTTTATTTCTTAAGATGTGATACCAGAATAGTAAACAGTTGAGTTCAGATTTTGTAAGGATCTTCCTTCGAAACCCTGAGATCTTTGTTATCCTCTTCCCTGTCCACACTTCCTTTTGAGGCAGTGCATTCTTGGAGTAGAATGTTTTTAATCTTTCATGCTCTATCCAGATGATCAGCTCCGGATTGTCATTGGGGTGGAGAGGAGCAAACTTGATGTAGAATTTTTTGTATGGAGAGAGAGGAAGATCGAGCTATTCCGAATCATTTGTTGTAATGTCATAGTACAAGAAAGGTACTATGTCAACATCATAAAGAATACCTTCTCGGCAGAGAAGAGAGATATCGCGCATCAGATCGGGATTATCTTTAAGCACCTGGATCCGGATGCTATCCTCTAGGGCTTTGTTGATTTCCTCCTGAGACCATCGAAATTTTTGCTTTGGTGGAGGTTTGGAGTAGTGAGCTTGATGGATTTCAGTGATGGGCTTCTTACCCTTATCTTTATTGAGTTGCGAGATGATATGTTGCATGTTTTCATCGATTGTGAACTTGGGAGGAGAGGAAGGCAGAGGCTCTTTCGGAATGTCATATGGCTTCCAGAGTGGAGAGCCTTCATTGATTGAAGCAATTTTTGGGGCCGAAATCGCAGACAACATGGATGAAGTGGCCCGGAAGGAATCAATCATCAGTTTAGTTTTTGCCTTGGCCATTTGAATACTTCTTTGAAGAACGTCAGGCAGTGTGGATGGCCAAGAAAGTGTGGACCAAATCCTCTGTTCTTCTTCAGTCATCACCTTTGTAAGGAGCTTCCTTGGAGCTTCAAGTCCCATTACATCCTTGGTGACAAACTCCACTTCATCGTTATCATCAACATTCCTCATGGAAGAACCGGAAAGAGCCTGCAAATCATCAGAACTTTTATTTTCATCTCGGAGTGTAAACTCCAAGGCAGATTTCCAGATTCTGCTTGGGCCTTCTCCCCCTCTTGCATCGGTAGCCCTCGGAACCGGTGCAAGCAAAAGTGACTCCTTCATATCAAAAAATTTCTCAAACTCCTTTTGAAAACCGGTGTTGAGTT
The DNA here is from genome assembly GCF_052849685.1 of Lactuca virosa. Lineage (NCBI taxonomy): Eukaryota > Viridiplantae > Streptophyta > Magnoliopsida > Asterales > Asteraceae > Lactuca > Lactuca virosa. Next base: position 58,008,061 of record NC_136434.1, read on the forward strand.
GAAGGGTAATCGTGTCATATGCTTCAGCAGTGGGAGCTTGGGATTTGAGATGATCGAATAATCCTCCAAGAACGGAAAGCATCTCATTGAATTTGTGATTCGGAACATCAACAATGTTCCAACATGCCCTGAGCAGCTTGAGGAGGACTTGCTGCATGATTAAGGTCAGCTCATCTTTCTTCTAGATCTCCTTCTCCAGCCTCTGAATTTGTTTCTCATGACGGACATGAGTCCGCTTGATAAGCTCATTGGTAGCAGCAACCAGGTCGTCATGAAAGTTTAACATCTTGGTGATGGTGTCAAGGTAGTGATCAACACTTTCATCATATTTTTTTCTCAACTTCCTCAATGGTGTGTTTGAGCCATAAGGAAATGAGTTGATCCAATTGAGATTTTCATACTTCAGTAGATGGTCCGGACTTGTTGGCTTCAGATAGAGATTGAAGGATGGAATCTAGCTTTCAATCCAGTTCGGAGACTTTCTCATCAATCTTGGAGTTAAGCCCTGCTACGGTAGCTTCAAGGGTATTAACCTTCTTCATGGTATCTGATACATTGGTTTGGATGTCAAGAAGAGCAAATGGATCAATGTAGTCTCATGCGGAAGATCTGGTGTCTGAGTTGGAATGCTGAGGCTTGTTTTTGTGAGGTTTCGGGTTGACTGAAGGACCAGGCTTGTTGGTAGCAGCATCATCATGAAGTTTTTGAGTGGAGTCTGATTCATCATCAGGAGTAGATGAGGATGATCTGAAATCGAAAGCTGATTTTGATGAGGATGGATTGGATTGAAATCGAACAATGGGTAGAATATGAGTTTCAACAACAGTTGTACCGTCTTCATTAAACATTACTTCCTCGGAAAGCTCTTCGTCCGGATCTGTCTGAATAAAATTATTGTGAGGAGTTGCTAGAGATTCTCCGAAAGAAAACTCCTGATTAGTTTTATCGTCCGTAGGAGCAATATACGGTTGATTACTCTGAATAGCTCTCTTCTTCATTGCAATCAAGGTGGACTCCACTTGCGATCTAGTGAGCTCCGGATGGCGAGAATGAGCCCTGTCAACATTATCTTCCCATAAAGGTTCGTTAGCACCTGGTCGTCCTGTACCCTTACCGGGTATCAGACCAGTTCTGGCATCTGAGGTTAGAGGGACTACTCCGGCCTCAGAATGCTTGGGGCCCGGAACATGAGTTTCGGACCGTGCTTGTGTGAAACAATTTGAGAGATCAAATCTGACACGTGGGTGCGTTCCAGGGGGGTTCAAGGAACTTTGTTCAAAACCAACATCGCCTTGTTGGGAAGGTGTGAGTGGTTTATTAACAGACTCCCCGTGAGTGTGTGCGAGTGATTTTGAAACATCGTGGGGTGCCTCAGATGAGTGGGCAGGAGGGGTGATCTAGTGGCCAGAGTCAGCCTGAATGTCATGAGCTCCTTCCTTTTGAGAGGAAGAGCTGACTTTGGTTCTCTTTTTAGGCTTTGTCTTAGAAGGAGAAGTCTTCCTTTTGGCAGGCTTTTTTAACCTTTCCTCCGGATACAGTAGGAGTGTCCTTTTCCGGAATAGGCTCAATGGAGACTGGGGCAGGTTGTGTTGGGTCAAACACAATCGAAGTCTCCAGGTGGTGTTTCAAATGAATGGACCCGGAAGGCAACATGGCCAACATGTGTTCCGGTAGGCGTCTTACGGGTCCAAAAGAAGATTGGTCCGGAATGCGATAATTTTTACAGTTTTGAAAGAGATATATATACTTCTTTCAGAATTGTGGAGACTGGAAGTGGTTCGGACCTCTCTTTGTAGAGTTCTTGAATCATCAGGGCCCAAAACCTAGGGCTTGAAATTTCATTGCTCTTACGTTTGATGGCGAACTTTCGGAAATCCTGCCACAACACTTCCGGAAGATTGACTACGTTGTTGCGTCCTGAATAGATGTTGTACACCACGTGCAGCCAATCCTTGCTGAAGGTGTCTGTACCACCATGCTTTCCGGACAACCCTTTGATGATGAAGTGCATTAGCATGGTCCAAAGACCGGAAACCACCGACTTCATGAATTCCTTGGATTTGTAGTCTTGATTGTACCCAATGTGATTCAGAAATTGTTGGAATTCTTCGTTGGTTGGTTCCTGAAGCTTAAATCCTTTGGGGTTTTCTTTGATGCCGATAGCCCTGAGAAACATGGATTTGTGATAGGCACAATTCTATCACCTGTGATTTTAATTTCGAGAATCCCATTGTGAATCTTGATTCTTATAAAAGCTATGTGCAGAAGATTGAGTGGTAGAGGAGGTTCTGGTATTTTAGTGAGTGGAATGGAGATGGAATGATGAGCAATGAACTCGATCATCACTCTAATGGGTTCATCAAAATCCATGGGATTTATCGAGAAAAGCATAGTTGTGTCTCTGAGGAATGGTTCAGATGAGTGTGAGGATGATGATTCTTTAGAAAATTTCTTCTTGGCAAGAGATTTCTTGGGTGTAGAAGCCGTTTGGGCAGTTTGAGCAATTTTTTTAGAGGATGATTGAGACGCCATTGTTGCAAAAGAATGATACCTTGAAGAACACATAATAAATTTGGGGTTTTTGAGAGTTTGAGTGCCTAAAGGGTAAATGAGGGTTTTGAGAGGTTTATATAGGTGATGGAAATGAATCGGGTCGGAAGGGGTAATGATGAGGTTCCAAATTTGGAAATGGGTCGCATTTAATGTTTTTCCATTTTTGGAATGAGTTGACCAATGCTGACAAAAGATTTCTATGGAATGAAGCAAGGAATAGAAACTGTCAAACGGCGATGGGATGTTTGCTTTTATGAGCGTGCAAACATGGTGCGGATTTTGAGGGTGACAAGATAAGGATCTTTGAAAAAGTAACCGTTTGAAAATGTTTCACCTTAAAAACCTTTGGACTTCCGGATGATTATGAAGTCTATTCCGGAACAAGGTGATCTTTAAAAGAAGATCCATAATATCTTATAAAAAAAATCTGGAGTGAAATTTTGAAAAGTGTCCGGAGTGCATTTTGAAATTTTAGTCAGATTTGAAATTCTTCCGGAGCCAAATTCTTTAAGAAAAAAAAAGTTAACGTTCCAGAGTAAGATCTTTAAAATTTCGGAGCAAATTTGAGATAGCATTCCGGAATGAAAAATTTTAAAAGAATTTCTAAAGCAACGTTTAGAGTGTTCCGGAGCAAAGGATAGAAAGAATTTACTACCATTCCGGATTTGAATTCTGGGATGATTTGATGAAGTGGGTTCCGAGACAAGATTGTGACCAATGTGACTATATTGGTCTTTGGACTGCAAGACTTAGGAGTGGTACAACTTACACTGAGATAGAAAGTTATATAAAAAGACACTTAATATGATCCTGATTTTTCCGAGAGGTAATAGTTCCGAAATAAAAAATTTGCTTCGGAACCAACTATACTTTCTGATGTTGCCATCAGAGAGTACATACTTCCTGAAAGAATTGAGGATCAGGCATCATCATACCCATTTTGTTCAGAAAACTATTGAACTTGGTTTCGTCTAATGCCTTAGTAAAGAAATCAACAATTTCATTGTCAGATGGAACAAAAATGAGTTCAATATTGCCATTTAAAACATGATCTTTTATGAATTGGTACCGTATACCAATGTGCTTCATCATGGAGTGTTGAATTGGATTGTGTGAAATTGCAATTGCACTTTGAGAATCACGATATATTGGAATACGTTGAAAGCGGTAACCATAATCCAAAAGTTGAGATTTCATCCATAGAACTTGTGAAATACAACTAGCAGCAGCAATGTATTCTCCTTCAGCTGTTGATAGAGCAATATAGTTCTGTTTCTTGGATGACCAACTAACCAATCGACCTCCCAAAAATTGACAGCCACCCGAAGTGCTCTTCCTATCCAATTAAAGACCGCCATAGTTTGAATCTGAGTAAGCTTGAAGAAGAAAACTCTCATTTGTTGGGTACCGGATTCTGAGACTCTTTGTTCCTTTGAGATATCGGAATATTTGCTTTACAACCAAAAGATGTGACATTTTCGGAATGACTTGAAATCTGGCACAAAGACAAGTAGTAAACATGATGTCCGGACGACTTGCTGTAAGATAGAGTAAGGATCCAATCATTCCTCTTTACTTCTTTTCATCAACTGCTACACCTGATGGGTTTGACAAGATTTTGTGACCGAAGCCCATAGGTACCTTTGTTGAGGCATAGGTGTCCATTGAGTACTTTTTGAGGAGTTCAGAAATGTATTTCTCTTGATGAATAAAGATTCCTCGATTGGTCTGTTTAACTTGGAGGCCAAGAAAGAAACTCAATTCACGATTCATACTCATTTGAAATCAACTTACCATTAATTTAGCAAAGTCAGCAACCATTGATGAATCGATGGATCCAAAAATGATGTCATCAACATAAATTTGGACAAGCATGAGGGGTTTTCCATTTGATCTTCGAAACAGGGTTGGATCGAGAATTCCTCTTTGGAAGCCGGAGCGTTTGAGAAAGTCAGTGAGCGTTTCATACCAGGCGCGAGGAGCTTGCTTGAGACCGTATATGGCTTTTCGGAGTTTGTAGCAATAGTTCAGAAATGAGAGATTGACAAAACTAGGAGGCTTTTGAAGATATACTTTGGTATCCAGTTCACCATTAAGAAAAGCACTCTTAGCATCCATTTGGTAAACCTTAATGCCTTTGTGAGCAACATAAGAAAGAAAGATTCTAATTGCTTCAAAACGAGCAACAGGAGCAAAGGTCTCGTCATAATCAAGTCCTTTGATCTATGTGAATCCTTTAGCAACCAGTATTGCCTTATTCCGAATAATAACTCCAGCGTCGTCTAGCTTGTTTCAGAATACCCATCTCGTACTGACAATTGGGTGATCCGGAGGAGGAGGGACGAGAGTCCACACTTCGTTTCTATCTTGCATGGTTGTGATCCAATCAGCATGTTCTAATGCTTCTTTAATGGATTTGGGTTCAACCATAGAAATAATTGCCGAAAAATGACATTCATTTTGAACACTTGTGGCCGAACGAGTTTGAACGCCAGCATTTGGATTACCAATTACTTGGTTTGGAGGATGATATCGAGTCCAGATATGAAGTCTTGGTAGCTCTTCTACAACAGAAGATCCTATATCGACAATGGGGTTGTGTTGCTCCCTCTGAATAGTTTGAACTTGTGGATGATGCTCCCCCTGAACTTCTGAACCGGAGAGGTTGACATCATCATTAGGTGTAAATTCAAAGAAATTGACGTCATCATCATTGTTAATAGGATCAAATTCAGCAGCTGCATCAATGAATCCATCCACATCTGATTCTAGAGAGGGTTGACCATTCTCCCCCTCAACCTGAGAAGCTTGAAATGGTTCATAATCAAATGGAGGAAAAGTGGGTGTAGGACTGGAGACATTTTGAGAAACAGGGACTTCAGGAGTTGAGATTTGCCTTGTTCGAGATTCTGAATCAAAGGCTGTTTTAGAGGGTCCAAAGAGAGTTTCAAAGTCAACTTCACGAATAACTTAAATGTTCGGAGATTCAGAAGGAGGAGCATCAGACTCCATAATGTGAGTGGTGACATGAGTTGGACCAGAATTCCGAACAAAATTGTCATCAAAGGCAACATCAAAGCTTTCTTCTATAACGCGAGTACGACGATTAAGTACTCGATACGCCTTTGATTTTTCAGAGTAACCAAGAAAAATTGCTTCATCAGCTTTGGGTTGGAACTTTGTAAGCTGATCACGATTGTTTTCGATAAAGCAACGACATCTAAAAACGTGAAGAAAAGAGATGCTTGGCTTTCGACCATTCATGGCTTCATATGGTGTCATCTTGAGGTGTCGATTGATAATGCTATGGTTCTGAGTGAAGCAAGCAGTTGATACGGCCTCGGCCCAGAGGTAGAGTGGAAGATTTGAAAAGTTTAGCATAGAACAAGCAGTTTCAACAAGCGTTCTGTTGCGTCTTTCGACAACACCGTTCTGTTGCGGAGTGTAAGGAGCTGAGAAGTTGTGATCAATTCATTTCTCGGTGAGGAATTTTTCAATGGTTCCATTGGTGTATTCCGAGCCATTATCACTTCTGATTCGTCTTACAGGAAGCTTGATGCTAACTTGTATTCCTTTGATGAAATTGATGAGTTCAGAGGCTATATCAGACTTTAGCCTAAGGAAGAAGACCCAAGTGAACCTTGTAAAGTCATCAACAATCACAAGAATATATTTCTTATGATGAAGACTCTCTACAGTGGATGGTCCACAGAGATCAATGTGTAGAAGTTTCAATGGATCCGAGATGGACTTTTCGAGGATGATAGGATGACCCTTCTTCGATTGCTTTCCACACTCACATGCAGCACACAAGTGATCATTTTCGAACTTGAGGAGCGGTAGTCCTCTTACCATTTCACTAGACACAAGATCATTCATGTAGCGAAAGTTCAGATGAGCAAGCCTTCGGTGCCATAACCAACTGACGTCAGGAATATCTTTGGAGAGAAGACAAAGTTGAGGTTTGCCAATGATCAAGTTGATGTTAAGTGGTACATGTTCTTGTTGCGATTTGACTTGATCAAACATTCTTTTATGTCTTTGGTCATCACGTAGCTATGTTTCTTGCAAAATTCGACCAGACGATTTGAGTCAGTGAGCTGAGCTACACTTATCAAGTTGTGCTTTAGATAAGCTACGTAAGCCACATTCAAAATAGAGAAATCCCCATTTGTGAGGATGCCATAACCACGAATCTGAGAGTTGGATTTGTTTCCATATGTCACGTAACCAACATTTGGAGAAAGTTTGAGATCTCACAGAAAGTTCTTCTGCCCCGTCATGTGCATGGAGCAAGCACTATCAATATACCATATTGTATCTTGCTCTGAAGCACAGAGTGCCTGCAAAATTAGTGAGTGACAGAGTTTTTAGGCTCCGAGTTAGGAATTGGGACAGGACAAGGTGCTTTGGGCTTGGGTTGTGACTTGTGGACAATAATGTGTTTCTTATAATCGTTGCGTGAATTTTTCGGAAATAAGCAGCAGGTCATGGTTTTCTCATTTATCCAATAATCATACTAAAAACGTGGTGATTCGGAATGACTTTCTTCGGACATGTGACCTCCCGAACAGTGGGAGAGTCCAGATTCAAGGGATTTTTTACTTTCCAAACAAGTTTTTGTTTTGAAGACTTTTGAGAATTTGATTTCTTTGAGAAATTTCCTTTGTTTGATGGTACAATTGATTTTGAAAAGGATTGAGGTTTGAAAATTGTACCATCAGCTTTGGCTATAAAAACGGATGAAATGGTCCGAGAAGAATCATTTCGGACAGAATGAGTTCCAGGTACAGGCAAATAAGGAGTGTGTTTGACAACTTTCTTAAGTTCTGACTGGTTGAGAGGATTTGGTTGTCTTTTGAGAATCTTGACAGGAGCAAATGTGTTGTGATTTTCAGAAGAAGATTTGGTATGATTCTTAGACACATTCCTTTTGGAATTTTCAAGGAATCTAGAGTTTTGTCTAGACCTAACTTCCTTCTTATGTGCATTTTTGGCCTCATTCTTCGGACTAGTGACATCATTTATGTTCAAAGAGGGTTTCTTCCTTTGGTCAGGTGTTGACTTAGAAGATTGACCATTTGAAGGATTTTCAAAAATGGGTTTGATGGGTACTAAGGTTGTTTTCGAAGTGACTAAGGAATTTGATTCACAAGAATCAGACGAGACATTGCTTGATGTTTCAATGTTATCATCCAAAGATGCCCATGCAAACTCAGAAGTAACATTTTCAGTTGTCACAAGAATGATTTCCTCAATAACACAGTTGTTAGGAGGATTGTGTTTCGGAACATGATCTATGCAATTTGAAACACTGTGGTGGAATTCCGTGGTCTGATTTAGGTCAAGGTTTGTCAGAGGCGGAAGCGGTGTGGAATCAGGACACTTGACAACAATTGATTTAAATTCCAGAATCAATGATGTGAAACTGTCAGTTGTCTCCTGGAGGGGTGATTAAGGGAGAAAGAGGAGTATCCGAATGTTGATGGTTCGGAACATCTCCCATAAAAGTCAGGTTCTGTAATTCCTTCAAGGGACTAGCTTTTGGTTTCGGAAACTCGCTTCCAAGACCAGGAGCTTTTGACCAAGGATGATGAAATATTTGTGTCATCTTTTGATTTGCCTCAAGCAAGTCAATGGAATTATGCAAAGCATCAATTTTGGCATTGAGACGTTTATTATCAGAAATCAAAACATTTCTTTAAGAATAAGTGATTTCACATTTGTCTTTAAGAATGATACATTTATCTTGTGACATTACAAGTTCTCACTCTAAAGACTCTATCTTTAATTTCTTATCCTCGAAACGTAACCTAAGACGATTAATTCATTGTCCTTCTTCTCTCTGGCTTCTATGGCAGACTCATAGGCTCTATAGATGGTGTTCATATCTGTTTGGATCTGGTTCAGATAAGATTCACAGAGAGACATATCAAAATTGTTATTAATAATCATATATTTTACCTGTTGAACGATGCTTCGACCAGGTGGATCGTTGGTGGCCATGTAGCAGTAGTTTGGTTCACTAATATCATATTCATCTTTTGACCTGGATGACCAATAACCTTCATCACATTCAATTGTTTGTCTTGCCATCAGACACATGCTTCTTCCAGTAATCACCTCATCATCATCTCCTGACGACCAATATCCTTCCACATCTCTAGACACGGTTGTAACAAATGCCTTTTCACTTTCAGCCATTTCTTGTGCTCTTCGGGCATAGTAAGCAGAATCCTTGATCTTCGGTTTTTGTGGAACATCAGCCAAACAATCTTTTGAAAAATGGTTTGCATGACCACACTTATGACACACAATCTTTGGTTTGTCAGATTTCGGAGCCTGTTGAGGTTCCGAGATAGTGATGTTTGGTTTGTAGGCTGGTGGATTTTCCAGAGTGGATTGAGGTTCCGGAGCAGAGTATGGTTGAGGATTGTTTTGGTGAGGAGCATGAAAATGGTTCTGATATGGTTTGTAGGATGGATTAAAAGGACGTTTGTACTTCATGGAAAGTAGAGCAAATTCTTGTTGGAAGCAGAGTTCTGAATCCATGGCTTCGGGGGTTATTTTGGGTTTGATAGTGATTGGTTGTTGAAATAGGCATGGTTGGATGTGAAGGTTGAACATGAGGGATATATGGAACAACCGTAGAAAGAGGGTCCGAAATGGATGGGTTGGGAACATAAGGTTCAAAGGAACTGACGAGAGCAAGAGGACCTCCGAAGAGTTCCCTTAAGGTCTGAGCACGTTTAATTCATGACCTTGAAGTTCATCAAATAGTTGGTAAAGCTTCAGCTTCTTCAGAGATCCATTGCTTTGAAGACAAGATTTCAGATTTCCCCATCCTTTACCAAGTCTATTTATAAACTTAAGATTGTACACTAAAGGATTTCAGACAATCCCATGAGCAGTAATGTTTTTGGCTACAATTCGGTATCAGTTGGAGGCTGAGGCAACTGATTCACCAGAAGTTGTTGTGAAAGTGTCAAATTCATTGACAACAGAGGTTAGACGCTTATCTTTCATATTTTCCGAACCTTCGATCAGATCTTCAAGAGTATCCCAAATCTCTTTGGCAGATTTGCACAACTTAATGTGTTTAAAGAGAGATGGTGGAACACAAAATACCATTTCGGAAAAGGGAACTTGATCAATATGCAATTTCTCAATATCATGTGCAAAGAGAGGTGTTGGGCGATTTTCATCTTGACCCATGAGCTACGCAACATCATCTATGACTGTTGTTCTAACAGGGACATGAGAACCTTCTTTGACGGATCTCCATATAGCTTCACCTTTCTCTTTCGCTAGTAAAAACCTTTCCATTCTAACTTTCCAATGATCATATTCTTCAACAACTAGAAGCGGGGCATGTGTAGGGCAACCCACGCTATTTGCTATTTGCATTGAATACATTTGTTGAGGATTAGAAGCAGCCATTGAAGTTAAGATATCTTCAAGAAAAAGTGGTAAATAGAAGAACTTTTATCCTGAACATAGAAATGGTTGAAATACCAAGGTAATTTCAAACATACTATATTCTAATATTATGGAATCAAAGAACAACCACTCAAGCTCTGATACCAATTGTGAGAAAAAACGATCTGATGTGCAGGGACAAGGTTTGAAAACTCAAACCTTGAATTAATGCTTAAGATCAATGTTTGCTTACTAAGTAATTTTCCAATCAAGTTTGGCAAGACCGGTCAAGTCTGAGTTAATGCATTCAACAAAGTATTCAAGACATAAATGAAGAGTGAGAAATATAGTCAATGTAAAGATAATAAATGAAGAACAAATAGAATATTTGTGAAAATGATTTAAAGAGAATAAAAGATGAAGAAAACTGAAGTGATACTATTAAGCTTGAATAATCCGTCACTTGATTCAACATTGGAAACACCTATATATAGGAGAACATGATACATCGTACTAACTGATTACATACATAGGACTGGATAATAGAGTTACTTCTGATACTCTGATTATCCGTGTTTGACAAAAGAGACTAAATCCTATGACAAGTTAAATCAAGCTAAGTGACAAATACAATTAATACAACTGGACAAAATACTGATTCGGACAAGCTAACATTCCGGACACAACATTCATTCCAGAATGCCTTCAACCGATCTTCTCATCCGGAGCATGCTGTAAGTCCGGACACAAAACTGATTCCGCAACAACTTCTATTTAGGAACTAAGACTGACTTTGGAACTCCTAAAAGGTTAGATTACTAGAGGTTCACTTTCAGGTTCCAACAGAGATGTACAAAAAACTTCGTTGCCTATCTTTAGTACGTGTCCTTAGGAACTTACCCACGATCGCTTCTCTTTCATTTGTGATACCCTTTCTTATTTCAGAATATATATTTTCCAGATTTAGTAGCCAACCCGGAAGTGAAGAAATTGTTCCTAATATCTTCTTTATTAGGCGGAAAATTTACACTTAGTGCTGATTTAGAATGCGACTTAAGGATCAATGCGGATTTAACGCTCAATGTAGTTGGTGCTTCAACAAAACTTATAGCGCTCTCTTAATTCAGATAATATCTAATTAGATAATCTTTTCGTCTAGGTCACCATAGTTGGATCATGATTCCATGAACCAAATTTTCCACAATCTAGACGACAGAACTCGAATTAAGGAAACACTAATTTGATTATAGCTAAAGAATTGGGCTCTTCCTTTGAGGAAATTAACCCAAAATAATCAAAGAGCACTTCAAGTAACCACCTCTCCAACTATACAATTGTATTCGGCTGATTTCTAATAGAATACGTCATGAATTGAATTTCGGGACGAAATTCGTTCAACCGGGGGAGACTGTGACAACCGTCAAAATTTGAGACAGTTCTAGATTTGAATAAACTTAGTTGCACATATAGGCACAACACATACTAGACTTTGTAACTAGGAGCTTTGTTATAACCTACTAGAAACTTGGAAACAATTAGAAACGATAGATAGTGTACTTAGACTTCACATTGATACGTGACTTCTATAGTTACTTTAACTGTAACACCTATTCAAATTTGATTCATTCCTTGACTTGAACACATTTTCATATACACACATAATGCACTTGACCTAGAAGTAGAAATTAGGTCAGAGTCTCATAGTATCTTAAGTCAAAGTTGAAAACTAGGACTAGTATACTTGATTCCTCAATTTCGTTTGAATCTCGGAATCACTACATAGAATGCCAATAAACCGATAAAAATAAATTACAAACATTATTTCTAACTTGAATAAGAGTTAGGAAACACAAAACTAATTTGAAGTCTCAAAGATTCAATTTATTTTGAAAAACCCTAAAAGCCCTAAACTCAAATTTATAAACTTTCACATCTAAAACTCCATAAAATTTGTTATGAACCTTATAATATCACTTTAAAATAATTAAATTCAGGAAAATATCATCAAGGAAAATAAAAATTAAGTCATTAACATTTACCCTTAATTTATAAGCCAAAAATCAAGGTTTTATGGATAAAAGCTAGGTTAAGTTATATATTTTATAAAACTTTGATATTTTTTAGAATATATCTTAATAGTATAACAACAAAAGATTAAGAGAGGGTGTTATACCTCAAAAAATTCGGATCTCTCGCTCCCCATGTCCCTCTCACACTCTCATTCTCCAACACACACACACACACATCTCTTCTTTCTCTCTCTAGAAAACTTCTCTCCTCCTTCTCTCTATAAAATACGAAGTTAGATACAGAATCTGTGGGAGAGATTTTCACAGTCAATTCTTCATGAGTTCATAAGCATCTCAGTAATTTGGTAGACGATTTTGGTGGAGTATAAGCCTAAAGAGATGACGAGAGAGATGAGCTATCCAGAGAGCTAGAATCCCTCTTTTCTCTCTTTTCTTCTCTCTAAAACCTCCATTCCTTCTCTTCCTTTCACCCACGAAAATTTCCAACAAAAACCCCCATTTTGCATAAAAATATCCATCATCCATAAGGACTCATCAAGGTAAAAACACCTAACTAAATCATGCATACAAGTTTCTACTATTTTCTTATGATTTTATGTGCATATTACTTCAAAAACCAACTTCTACTTCTTCATCTTCTTCAAATTTGTTTTCTTTTGGTTAAAATAGTTTTTAGAATATCATGAATGTGTTTTAGCTCCATGCATGTATGATAAACAAGGTTGCATATTCATGATCTTAGTGCAAAAATCGATTTTAAGGATTAAAACATCAAACTCAAGTTAAGAGTTTTTGAGAAACAAAATTTTGTTCATAAATGCATGTATGCATTTTGATAAGTTTTAATCTTTTGATCTATGGAAACATGACTAGAATATGATTTTATCAGGATATCTTTAAAATATTTCAAAGGATTTACTCAAAGTAATGATGACAACTCACTTTTTTAACCAATCATCATACATGCAATCTGCCAGATTACTTCACCTGATTTTGAACTGCCATATCTCACTCATTTCTTAACCAACAATCGTGATTCTATTTCTGAATTATAATGATATGAGTTAGCTTTCCAACCCAAGTGGTCTCACTACAAAAGATTACGATTTCGATTTTTAACAATTTTTACAAAATTGTTGCTCAAACAGCACCTTTTTGTGAATACTACTTTTGTGTTGCATGTTCGAAGGACTTATTTATCACTAAAAATCCTTCAAAAATTATTTTGAACTCATAACATCATAAAATCAAAGGTATCAAAAGATCTTGATTCAAAAGTCTTTGGAACATGCTGCAAAAATTCTAAAAGTGACATCAATAACTTTTACCAAAATCACAAAAACCAAGTTTTCTCTATAATATATTGAGCCTTTAAGCATTGTTTTTTGACATCCAAAATAAGAAAACGATTTTTCACTGTTATTAAATTGTATGAAGATACATTCTGGAAAATTTCTGCTCAAAATATATTTTCTTTATTTTTACATGAAAATAATAAGAGAATAGATTGTTAAAGTATATGAAATACTTACACTAGCAAATAAATTCTTCAAAAATTCATGAATGACATATACTGTAAACCAACATCCCTCAAGAAGTTTGAGAAATTTTTATTACTATTTACCATTAGTTTTTATTTTATTGTTATTAAGGAAAATAAATAACAAAAATTGGGTTCCAAGTTATAAGAATCACATTTATTATTTTTCGAAGCTTCTATATATTATATAAGCTTCATAGAAAAATTTGATGAATTTTCAATATTATTTTACTATTTTTTCAAGATTTAATCTATATTAAAAGAATTAAATTAGTGAAAAATAGTTAAACTTATCCAAAATTCGTAAAAAGTTTTCAGAAAATATTTTATTACACTATAACCATAAATAAATATTTTGAAGATTTATCTTAACTGTTTACTATTTATTTCTAATTTCTTAGTATTAAACACACTTAAATTCTTAAAATAGGGATTTACTGTTCAAAAATAACTTTAAATAATTTAACCAGATTATGTACACTGAAGAACAGTTACAAAAGAAATAATAAGAATTTTTCATGATAATTTACTATTTTTCCATGATTTTATGATTATTCAATGAATTAAAATGGTGAAAAATAGTTAGACAAATCAAAAATTCAAAAAAATTTATATTAACATCTTTGACTTTAGTTGAAACTGAAATACAAAGTTTGGGAAATTTTAGAACTAAATTGATGTAGTTTTTGAATATTTAATCATTGGAACACCTCTTAAAATGTTAAATATTAACACTTAAATAATGATAATTTTCCACTTAAATTGCTATATAACAATTGATTCATAGAAATTTATTTTTCATAGAAAAATGTTTATAACTTATCAATATGAAAGTTTTGACACATTATTGGCATAATTATATTGTAGTAGTAGGTATACTAGTATTAGATTTCAATTAGAGGCACATTCGTGTGTAACATCATTGTAGGAATCGATAGTGGTACGAGTGGAGCGTAGTTCAACGCACCGTTTGCATTATCTCAAAACATTGTGGGTATTCACGCCTCCCCCTATTTTGGGTTTTTATGTTTTGGGGTGGAAAAGCCTGTCCTTAAAACTATTTATTGTTCGTTGTATTTGAATTGATTTGTATCAAACATGGTTGCTATATTTTGCTATGTATGTCTATGCAACTTTAAACATGAGGCCTTATGGTCTTAAGTTGTCACACCCCCAAACCAGAACGACGGAAACGTTCGGGGGCGGAGGACGTCATGTACAGTATCACAACAATGCATAATAGTAAAACAAGCAACAACATCATCCATTGCATTAATAGTATAATTTAATACAAGTGTGTTCTGTATAGTTTATAAGACACCAAAAATACGAATCAAAATAAGAGATGAGTCTTGAACGTGCTCCATCTTCTCAAAACCTGGTCATCGGTACCTATGACAACCCGAAATTTTTTTGCCTTGTAAGTCCAGCCATTCAATTCAACCGAGAGTGAGACCCGTTTCTGCTAGTTTTTAGCATTGTTTAGAGTCTGTCTAAGGGTTCTAAGCCTAGTACACTTAAGGATTGGGTGTAGGGTTGTATCAGCTTAAGTTCATCGAGTTGCAATCGAGCCGGAAACTCCATGACAAGGAGTTTACGGCCGCAAACTAGGATTTTATGGCCGTAAACTCTTGGTGGCCGTAAACTATCCTCCATATATGAGAGTTTACTTCATTTTTTCTTCATTCTTCAAGTCCTAGCCGCAAACTTCGATTCTCTCTCAAGTATCGTCGAGTTCTTCGTCCCCGATCTTCAAAAACGTAAGTGTTTCTTCCATCTTTGAGTTGTTATCCTTCTTAATCATGTATCACCCTTTGATTTCATCCATGGAAATCATCTTTTAGGTAGATCTTCAAGATCTTCATCTTTCACCAAGAACACACACTAGTTCTTGGTGGCCGTGAACTCTATTTAAGGCTTCAAATCAATGAGTATTCCTTCCATACACTTGCTACCTAGTAGAATCACTAGCCTAAATACCTGGAACAAACGATTTGAGGATGATCTCTAGGAGTTTACGGCCGTAAACTCCCTTGGCCGTAAACCCCTAGACCGTAAACTCCATTGGCCATAAACCCCTTGGCCGTAAACTCTATTGGCCGTGAACCCCTTGGCCGTAAACACCCTAGACCGTAAACCCATGGTCGTACACTCCTCATTTTGGCCGTACACACCCCTTTGATGAGTCACATGTGATTCTAACACTTGGTCCAAGTGTTTCCTAGTCCCTAAGGGTGTTTCCTTGCATGTTAGTTGCTTATAAACACTATATTCATGCCAATACATGCCATATATGTCATTTAGGACTCGTTTGTGTCTCGGGACTTCATTCGTGGAACTTCTCATCCTTACGCGCATATTCGTTTGAATCACCCACACAAGGTGAGTTCATACCCCTATAATCAATCTTTTAAACTGTTTTAAATGCTTTTAGGGGGGGGGGAATACAAGTTGAACGAAATGATAATTATGTAAATGTTTGTTATAAACATCTTTCAAAGGATTGCTTATGTTTTTATAAGTGATCAAAACACTTCAAAAACTCTTTTTAAGTTATGTTACTTTATAGTTTATAAAACTCCATTTTTAAAGTACAATCATAACTTAGTAGATAAATGAGTCTTTTCAGTAACAGTTCAAGTAAACATACTAGTAAACTATAATAGCTGTAGTCTAGGGGTTCAGTTCATACAAGATACTAGAGCATACTGTAAAGAGAAACAGGGAGGTAGATACAATACACGATAACATAGAGAACATACTATAAAGAGAATCAGAGAGACATACTATACACTATAACAGAAAGAACATACTAAGATACTATAACAGAAAGAACATACTAAGATACTATAACAGAACGAACATACTAAATGCTATAGCAGAAGAACACTACAGGATCTAATTATACCAATAATCACTAACTCATTGTTCTAAACAAAAGGTGATAGTAAATTGGGTATATGTCACACCCTAAAACCGGAACGGCGGAAACGTTCGGGGGTGGAGGACATCATGTTTAGTATCACAAGATATGCATTATAGTAAGCAAAGTAATGAACAACCATTTCCTCAGAAAGAAAGTGTTTACAATGTGTGTGTTCACAAAACATAGAATTCATAAGCAAATAACAAAACAAGACTTGAAGCTACTATGCTCCATCTTCTGAATTCCCAGCACGAGTACCTGTCTACTAGGCTCCTGAGAATACAAGTTATTTGAAAGAGTTGATCAGCAATTAAGCTGGTGAGTTCATAAGATTTTAGTGATGTAAGTAAGTTGTAGAAAGTTGTTGTAAAATGTTGTAAGTTCTGTTTAGCAAAGTTCGCCTGTTCCTCTAGAAAATCCTATATTTCCTACTATAATGAAAGATAAGTAAAAATGTCTCTACAATCCTTTCTATGAGTACTAAATGGATACAAGTTATATAAAACTCAGAGTAAACAAACAATCGACTGTGCGCATCTGCCCTAAGCCCACAACCAAACAAGGAACAGGAAGTAAGGCGGATAGCACACATCCCATTGGTTGTTAGATCATTGTTGTATATAACCCTGTTGTATTCACTTGTTACTCATGGAGTTAATTGTAATGGTTCCTTTGTATTTAATGAAAAGATTCTTTAAGAAAACCCTTATTTCTTATTATAAAATGGTGACCACAGTGATTACTTCTATAATCACTTAGTTTATACTGGCTATATATACTCTAATATCAAATAGAAAGTTAATTGGGTGAATATGCCCTAAGCCCACAACCAAACAAGGAACAGGAAGTAAGGCGGAAAGCACACATCCAACTACCTATTAGGTATTAATTATATATATCCATGATTTAAAAACTAAAGTATTATAGAGTTAATCACCTAAGGTCCTTTAAGTTTATACTGGTTTAATAAAATGGATTAAACCCTTAACTGGTAAGTTTCTAGTTTTGTATACCAAAAGTTCTGATTTGGAAAGTATGTTTTGTACTAGAAAATTGTGCATTGACTCTGTATCCTATGACTTGACCCATACATGGTACCCTTATGATGACTTAATGTATACTGAGCATATATATATATATCTAGAATCGAATAGATAATAGATTGGGTGAATCCGTTCCAAGCCCACAACCAAACAAGGAACAGGAAGTGAAGCGAAGAGCACACATCCTATTATCTGTCGGATCCTATTGTTATATATATATCCTTTGATGTATACATTAAGGAATCATAAGGTTAGCATTATGGTCCTCTCTACTAAATGTAGCCTTCTACCAAGGCATCTATGTTATCTTTGTTTGTTTCTTGCATGAGTTGTGTAATTTCCCAAGTGAGACTATCATTAACCAAAAATATAGTTTTTACATTACTGTTTATTGTGAGAAGATCATAATGTGAATGAAATGGGGAAATAATAAAGTACTGTAGTGTTGTATTATAGTAACTACTGCCGTACTTTCTACCTTAAACCAATTGATATTTAAGATATAATGTGATATGATTGCACCATACTATCGACTAATAACACGACGATGAAAGACGTCGGAAGGAATGACATTTGGCACCCGTAGACTTGCAAATCCCACTGTAGCTAACAGAAAGGTGTAGGATAGTCAATCCAGTATATTTCTATACCCAAATTCACGCTCTCACTCTAGGAGATTCTGGCTGCAAATCGAACCATGACAGGTGATGCCATGCCTCGAAACAGTGATTCACATTAATGTTATGGTATGTTTGTATATGTATTGTATGTACTAGCTGTATTGTATGTTCTCTCTGTCTAGTATGTATGTATGCTCTTTTTGTTTCTCATCATAGTATGTTCTGACTCATATATGAACTGACTCTTTGTATGCTTAATTGTACTAGAAGTAATGAATAGTATCTTCCTAAACTATACCTATTATAGTTTACTAACGTTTTACTTGAACTGTTATTGAAAAGACTCATTTTACTACTAAGTTATGCTTGTACTTTAAAAACGGAGTATGCTTAAACTATAAAGTAACATAACTTTAAAAGAGTTTTTGAAATGTTTTGATCACTTATAAAAGACATAAGCAACATTTTGAAAGATGTTTATAACAAACAATTACACAATTATCATTGTGTTCAACTTGTATTCCTCCCCTTAAAAGCATTTAAAACAGTTAAAAGATTCATTACGGGGTATGAACTCACCTGATGTGGGTGATTCAACGAATACGCGTGTAAGGATGAGAAGTTCCACGAATGAAGTCCCAAGACACAACAAGTCCTAAATGACATATATTGGCATGAATATAGTGTTTATAAGCAACTATATGAAAGTAAACACCTTCCGGGACTAGGAAACACTTTAACCAAGTGTTGGAATCACATGTGATTAATCAAAGGAAAGTGGAATGGCACTATCTTGAGTTTACTACCATGGGTTTACGGCCAAAGGGAGTTTACATCCGTAAACTCATGGTCAAACATGCATAGGTCTTTGTTTGAAGGCTAGGGAAGCTTGAGGCACTTTTGCTCTACACAAGGATGAGAAAGACCAACTCAATGGAGGCTTTTGATGAGTTTACGGCCCAAAGGAGTTTACAGCCGTAAACACATGGTCATTATGCATTTGAGAGTAGTTTAAGGTCCTATTTCCATCAAGGAAGGGTTCTAGGTCACAAGCTTTGCATCTAGGAGGGTTTATGGTCCATACATGCTATAACATTGAGTTTACGGCCAAGGAAGATCTTGGGCCGTAAACTCAAGATGTTCTTGGGAAAATGTATGTTTCAAGGGTGTGATTCAAGGCTTCCTAGTAGATATGAAGTATAATGAAGGAATACTTACGATATGGAGGCTTGAAAGGGTTGATTTTAGCCAAGAACACTAGTGTGTGTTCTTGGTGTTCTTGGTGTTTCTTGAAGATATAAGAAAACATGATTTCCATGGATGGAATCATTAGATGATACTAGATTAGGTGATGTTTCAACAAGTCAAGGAAGAATACTTACAACTTTCGATGGTCTAGGATGAAAATCGGGATGATACTTGAGAGAAAAATCAAGTTTCTTGACTTGGAAATGAGATAATGAATGAAAAGTGAAGGAAATGAGTCCTTAAGGGGGAGTTTACGGCCCACCTTGAGTTTACGGCCGTAAACTCAAGTGTTGTGGCCGTGAACTCTAAATGGAAAGGTTAAGGCTTGATTTGTTGTATAGTGTCTCTAGCAGGTTCATTCTAACACTCATTCCTTAAGTGTACTAGGCTTAAAACTCCTTAGAATGACCTTTAACTAGGCTAGAACTCATTACCAATGAGTCTAACACTCAGTGGAGTTGACTAACTGATCTTTCAAAGCAAAAAAATTTTGGGTTGTCACATCATCCCCCCGTTAGATGGAATTTTGACCCGAAATTAGCTTTCTTAGCAGTACTACTAGGGTTGCGCTCCTCTGATGGGCAGAATACCTACTCGTAGACCTGGCAAATTTGACCTGGTGTTCATGATCGGATTCGTACATGGTCCATCTATCATTACCTCATGTATACAAGTCGTATATAATTAGGATTAGTAAGACTGTCGGATGTGCGACTCTGCCCTAGGTCCACAACCAAACAAGGAAGAGGAGATAGGGCGGAAACACACATACTAAATCTGCGTAATCATAATCATATACCACCCTCACGTATACACTGAATAGTGATAGGTGGGCTGTATTCGTCCATAGCCTCTATGCTCGAACTTGGTCTGTTGGACGAGTGGTATTTCGTGACGGTCTGCAGACATTCGACGATCAGGCTTCGGAGGACAAAGTACTCTTCGCACGAGTACTTCGAGGTTTAGAATACGAAAGATAAAACCGAGGTTTAGGTCGGACTGTCGACACGAATGACGAAAGTTTCGAGAACTTGCCGATCGAGGCGATAGAAACATATGAACTTAGTATGGTGAGGACCACGCCAATTCATGACGAATGATAGTAACGGACTCTTTACTGAACAAAGTTTTGGCCAATTTGAATGAAACGTCTGTTATACGATGATGTATCCCTAGTATGTTCGACAATGTACTCCTAGTGTGTTCGAAAATGTACTCTTTGTAAATGATTCAGGCCTTTCTGTTTTCCCTTTGATGTTAACACTCCTACGTATCGTACCGCTATGTGCGTATACATACAAATGAGAGTGCTTTGATTAACTGGTATCGATACTTAAACTACGATCCTCCTTGGTACCACTACGATCGCCTGGAATATACAATTTATGAATAATTAAGATGAGTTGGACGGTCGACTGAGTAACTCTGCCTCAAATCCACAACCAAACAAGGAACAGGAAATTAAGGCGGAATCACTCACTCTAAGTCTGCAAAATCTTAGCTATGCACAACCCTTAATGTACATAATAAGCCATCATAGCTTCTCAGAACGGATCTCTTAGTTATTTTGAATACTATGACTTATTTCAATAAGTGAGTTATTATAATTACTTTTAAGTGTTATCCCCAAGTTTTAATCTTATATAAATATAAATTAATTTTTCAAAGTAATTACTAATTCAAAAACGTACCGCTGCTCGTCGACGACTCCGGGGTTGACTCTCCTGCGGGGATCATCAGAATGCGTCCATCCGCTCCTGAGTTCTTTGTTATCGGGCAGTCCCTCTGATAGTGTCCAGTCTCACCACAGCCATAACAGGCTTGGTTTTCTTCAGCTCCGGGGACTTGGGAGATCGGTTGAGCCGGTGCCCTGCAGAAACGGACTGTGTGTCCCTTTCTGTGGCAGTTCAGACACTGCATTTCCCGGCATACTCCGGTGTGGTGATAGTTGCACTTTCCACACTTAGGGAGGGTTCCAACATATCGATTGGCAGGTGCTGGAGCAGCAGGTGTTGTAGCGGCGTACATAGTACTCGCTTGTTGCTCTTGCGGGGTGTCATGTGTTGTTCGCTTCTTCTTCCTCTTGTTCCCGGACTTCTGATTATAGTCCTTTACCTTTGATGTCTCGGGAACAAGGACTTCCACACCATGGCGGACTCCATGGTCGATGAGTCGCTGGGCCAGGCGTTTGGCGCTATTGAATGTGGCTGGGTTAGAAGACAACACATCTCCTTGGGCAGTATTCTTCCAGCATTAACTCATTTAGGTTCTTCCAACCTATTGAGTTAGCCACTGATAGGGTCAGTGACTTAACATGGCTGTTCCACCATGTCAGGGCTTTGTCAGAGAAGGTGCAGGCAGCAAACTTCACTTTGCTCCCTTCTGGGCACGAACAGATTTCGAAGACCGAATCTATTTTCTCGAACCATCGCATCAGAGCGATGACTCCACCATTCCCATTAAAGGAAAGGGGTTTTCAGTTGGTGAAATCCTTGTAGGAGCACTCTCTCGAGCGCACAGGGACCTCATCTTGAGTAGAATGAACAGGTGTTCCACCTCTGCTGGAACTGGTAGGATGATATTGAGCCATGGCTGTTGCCACAGCCGCAGCTACTGCAACATTTAGAGTTGCCGTATCGATTTGTGGAGGAGGTGTTGGAGTTATCGGAGTAGTGCGTCTGTTTGATCTGCGAGGAGGCATCTTTGCTAAAAGAATACAAAGATGAGACGGAATAAGTCTAATGCAATGGACACAAGCCGAAAGCTAAAAAGACAAGGTTATCCTAGTTCTGGGTGTATCGGGTCCTGACTTCCACAGGTTTCTAGAAACAATTCATAAAAGAGTCTATACCTAATAAACTATATGAATTTGAAATGGATATCCTCGAATGAATATCTGTTGCCTGAATAACTGTTACCAGCTGCATGTAAGAAAATAATCCTAACACATAATGTGAGCAGTGTCTCCACTCGCTCATTAAGTTATCAAGATTATTATTTATTAGTGTGACGTGTAAGACGTTTTGGTTACTTCGGTTGATCCCTCTTTGAAAAATTCTCATGAACTTGTTCTTGTTCCTCCTGGACTCTTCTGTTGTCTACTATGAGGAACTGGTTATATCTATCTGGGCTTGTCGTGAGAGAATGGAAGTGACTAAAGATTCTATGAGATTTAAGTTAACGTTATGGGGTGATCCTTACAGAGTCCTCCTATAATTGCACAAGGTATACAAGTTGTATATAATCCAAGATTAAATAGACCTTCGAATAAGTGATCCTACTCCAAAACCACAACCAAACAAGGAACAGGTAGTGAAGCGTAGATCACAAATTCTAAGTCTATAAATTCTCAATTATATATAACCTTGGGAGTATACATTGCAAGATTATAGACCTATCCGTAAGGGTCTTTTAAGTTATCACATAAGTTATTTGTATGGTGCCTAAAATACTCCTATATTATTTTAATGTAATGTACTTGGTATGTTTTAAACTTGTTATCACGTTATGGTATCATAGAATACTCCTATAGTATTCTAACTCTGATGTACTTTGATCTAGTATTCTCTTGACTGGTGTTTAGGTAAGTTTTAAGACTGTTGCAACACCACGTAACTCCCAAACACATGTCGGTCACATCTCGAATGAATATAGTTGATCAGGCTATATTGATCCTAGCTATGATTACATAACTGTTCAGGTTTGACGACAGTGTTCAACCTTTAAATACTTTAGTTCTGTTCTTCTTGCGATACTTGGTCTAGTATGTACATGTATAAGCAAGTAGGTATATTTTTATAACTTATCGTTATACTCTTAAAATATATCATTATCCAGAGCACTTAAGCCCCAGTGTATTTATAGTTGTATATCTTTTATCGGTTGATATACTTAGTTCACTATAAACAATGCTCTGATACCAATCTGTCACACCCCAAAACAGGAACGGCGGAAACGTTCGGGGGTAGAGGACGTCATGTTTAGTATCACGAGATATGCATTATGGCCCACCTTGAGTTGACGGCCGTAAACTCAAGTGTTGTGGCCGTGAACTCTAAATGGAAAGGTTAAGGCTTGATTTGCTGTACAGTGTCTCTAGCAGGTTCATTCTAACACTCATTCCTTAAGTGTACTATGCTTAAAACTCCTTAGAATGACCTTTAACTAGGCTAGAACTCATTACCAATGAGTTCGACACTCAGTGGAGTTGACTAACTGATCTTTCAAAGAAAAAATTTTCCGGGTTGTCACAGTATACACGATCATATAACTTTAATGTGAAATTACACGGCTTAGCAATTTGTTTGCGGAAGTCGCGTTTGGTAACCAGAATCTCTTACAGGGAGAGTGTATAATATGGGTACTATTCATCACATTATGACCTTAATAAAACAAACATGTTTTAAGCTAATCAGTACGTCAGGATATCAATTCAAAAGACAACTGTATACTTAAATTTCCCCATTACTTTCATACTGTGATAGTTCCACTTGAAAGTTAATGCAAACTATTTTCGAGTTAAGATAGTTATAAACTAGGGAAAATTTACATCTTTTCAAGCGACAAACAGAACAGTCGAGTCTAGTACATTCAGTAGAAAGGGGCCTATAATTCTAACTTTATGATTCCTTACTTTATACATCAAGGATATATATTAATCGGATCTGACAGGTAGTAGGATGTGTGCTTTCCGCTTCATTTCCTGTTCCTTGTTTGGTTGTGGGCTTAGAGCAGATTCACCCAACCTACTATCCATCCGATCTTAGCTATGTATATATTCCGTATACACCAAGTAATCATAAGGAGTACCATGTATGCGTCAGGTCATAGGACACTAATTCAATGCATCGTTTTCTAGTACAAAACATACTTTTCAAATAGAATATTTGGTAGTCAAAACCAGAAACATACAGTAAAGGTTTAATCCATTTTATTAAACCAGTATAACTTAAAGGACCTTAGGTGGTTAATTCTATAATACCTTAGTTTATACATCAGGGTTATATATAATTAATATCCGATAGGTAGTTGGATGTGTGCTTTTCCGCCTTACTTCTTGTTCCTTGTTTGGTTGTGGGCTTAGGGCAGATTCACACAACTAACTATCTATTCGATATTAGATTACATATAGCTAGTATAAACTAAGTGATTATAGAAGGAACTATTGTGGTTACCATTTTACTAAAAGAAATAAGGGTTTTCTTAAAGAATCTTTTCATAAAATACAAGGGAACTATTACAGTTAACTCCGTGAGTACCAAGTGAATACGCTAGGGTTATATACAACGATGATCTAACAAACAATGGGATGTGTGCCTTCCGCCTCATTTCCTGTTCCTTGTATGGTTGTGGGCTTAGGGCAGATACACACAACCGATTGTTTGTTTACTCTAGGTTTTATATAACTTGTATCCATTTAGTACTCATAGAAAGGATTGTAGAGTCATTTTTACTTAGCTTTCATCAAAGCAGGAAATATAGGATTTTCTGGAGGAACGGGCAAACTTTTCTAAAAAGAACTTACAGCTTACTACAACTTTCTTACAACTTACTTACATCACTAAAATCTTATGAACTCACCAGCTTAAATGCTGATCTACTCTTTCAAAATAACTTGTATTCTCAGGAGACCAGTAGACAGGTACGCGCTCTGCGATTCAGAAGATGGAGGAGTATAGCTTCATGTCTTATGTCACACCCCCAAACCAAGGATGGCGGAAACGTCCGGGGGTGGAGGACTTCATGTATAGTATCATAACAGCAATTGTAATAGTAATTCAAGCAAACACAACCAACATATATATAATTGAAAAAAATTATATCATTGTATGAATTACATGTTTACGAATCAATTACAATATGTTGATAAAATATGAAATAGTAGACGCCTTAGCGTCCCATCCTCAAAATCCCTTGATTACCTGTTTAATGATTCCCTGAGAATACAAGTTGTTTTAAAAAGTGTCAACACAAAGGTTGGTGAGTTCATAAGCTTTTGTTTGGTATTATTAAAAGTCTTTCGTTTGTAAAAGTAGTATTTGCGTTAGAAAAATCCAATATTTTCCTTAATGTGTAAATGTAGTCTTAAAACCCAAAGACCGAAATGTACAAGTAATTTGTCATATTTATAGTAAAACAATGCAAGTTTAAATCGACATAAACTCGTTAAATTTTAATGAAGTTCCCGTAAATTCCAATGTTTGTTAATACTTTATGTGAGTTTATTATAACCATACTATGACCAAGGTTGCCTAAAACGACGTTCTTCAGGCGTCGGAAATGTTATGACATTTGTCACCCCAGACCTATCGGTCTAACTGTTGCATGCAGTTTAGGTGTGGGTTTGTCAAACCCAATATAGATCTATACACAAGTATCACGCTCTCCCTCAAGGAGACTCTGGTTACAATACAGGACTTAATGGTAATTTGAAGTAAATGTCTCACAAAGTCATTAACGGAATTACGTGTTATGAAAACTCGGTACCGTATGGTCGTACCTTGCTTAATGAAAATATCCTTTGTATAAATGTACCCTTTTTAAATGTATGTGTTATGTAATGTATCATAAACTATACCTATTATAGTTTATCAACCAAGGGTAGTACGTGGTAATGTATGCAAACTATATTCAAAATAGTTTATTTAATGTTTGAATGTATCGATTGTACTTTGATTATAATCACTTGTTGTTCTTTATATTTTATATGACCAAATCCAGTTGTAAACTGATGTGTGTCTAAATATTAAGATAAAATGTCATATATTGCAGTAACATATAGTCACATAAAGATATACACCTTGCTCAACATGTTACAAGGTGAAATGAAATTAACAGCAACTTTTCGTTAAAAACAGTTTCTGTTACCGTTCTTAGAAAACTTATAGAAAAATCATCAAAGCTCTAAATCCAAATCTGCAAATTTTGAGAGTTTGGAATATGAGTCTAGTTTGTTCGTAAATTTTATCATGATTTTTAGTGATCTCTAACAGAGGTGAAAATGTTCATAATCACAGACTGGTCCGGGTTTGCCTCTGAAATGACAGGCAGTTTTGTAAAAATCACCATAAATTGTAGAAAAATCATATGGAGATGTGCAAGTAGCCATTTTAAAGCTAAGAGTTTGAACTACTTGCACCTGAAACAGTTTTGAAAACTAAAATATTTAAGTTGACCAAAACAGTCAGTGATTAACGTCCATATTTTCTGATGTAATCTGTTAGAAAAAGTTTAATTGTGTTCTTGATGATTTTACTTGTATTCCCCCCTTAAAACTTAAGAAAAACATGTAAATGTATGGGTATGAACTCACCTTATGTGGTTTCAGTAGATGAAAGTGAGAGAGAGGAAGTGTTCAACTCAAGAACACTAAGAAGATGTCTTGATGATTCGAGAATCTAACACCGAATAAGATGGAACTTGTGTAAGATATCAATGATTTGAGTAGAATGGAGTTTAATAATTATGTGAATGATGAAGATACTTACTAATTGAAGAAAGAAATCCCTGGAGAAAGCCTTGAAGTTATTGAAGTTGAGAGAAAAGATGAGAGAATTTTGGAGAGTGTTCTTGGTTGCTAAGTGTAGAATGAAAGAGTTTTATGGAGAATGAGGAGAGAGGATCAATCCTCCAGCTCTTAGAACGTGGGAAGAGCTGGAGATTGGCTGTAAAGGTCCACTAAGGAGACAAGGGGTAGTGGGAAAGAGTGGCTAATCATAGAGTGAGGTGGTAGTGGGTTGCTTTTGCCATAAATTAAGGAAAAGCAAATATTCCCTCAATAATTAGTTCAATCACCAATTCTTTTAATATATTTTATAAAAACCCTGGAGATTTATATATTTTGGGGCCTTAGTTTATAAAATAAAGTTTTGACTGGTGTTTAGGTAAGTTTTAAGACTGTTGCAACACCACGTAACTCCCAAACACATGTCGGTCACATCTCGAATGAATATAGTTGATCAGGCTATATTGATCCTAGCTATGATTACATAACTGTTCAGGTTTGACGACAGTGTTCAACCTTTAAATACTTTAGTTCTGTTCTTCTTGCGATACTTGGTCTAGTATGTACATGTATAAGCAAGTAGGTATATTTTTATAACTTATCGTTATACTCTTAAAATATATCATTATCCAGAGCACTTAAGCCCCAGTGTATTTATAGTTGTATATCTTTTATCGGTTGATATACTTAGTTCACTATAAACAATGCTCTGATACCAATCTGTCACACCCCAAAACAGGAACGGCGGAAACGTTCGGGGGTAGAGGACGTCATGTTTAGTATCACGAGATATGCATTATGGCCCACCTTGAGTTGACGGCCGTAAACTCAAGTGTTGTGGCCGTGAACTCTAAATGGAAAGGTTAAGGCTTGATTTGCTGTACAGTGTCTCTAGCAGGTTCATTCTAACACTCATTCCTTAAGTGTACTATGCTTAAAACTCCTTAGAATGACCTTTAACTAGGCTAGAACTCATTACCAATGAGTTCGACACTCAGTGGAGTTGACTAACTGATCTTTCAAAGAAAAAATTTTCCGGGTTGTCACAGTATACACGATCATATAACTTTAATGTGAAATTACACGGCTTAGCAATTTGTTTGCGGAAGTCGCGTTTGGTAACCAGAATCTCTTACAGGGAGAGTGTATAATATGGGTACTATTCATCACATTATGACCTTAATAAAACAAACATGTTTTAAGCTAATCAGTACGTCAGGATATCAATTCAAAAGACAACTGTATACTTAAATTTCCCCATTACTTTCATACTGTGATAGTTCCACTTGAAAGTTAATGCAAACTATTTTCGAGTTAAGATAGTTATAAACTAGGGAAAATTTACATCTTTTCAAGCGACAAACAGAACAGTCGAGTCTAGTACATTCAGTAGAAAGGGGCCTATAATTCTAACTTTATGATTCCTTACTTTATACATCAAGGATATATATTAATCGGATCTGACAGGTAGTAGGATGTGTGCTTTCCGCTTCATTTCCTGTTCCTTGTTTGGTTGTGGGCTTAGAGCAGATTCACCCAACCTACTATCCATCCGATCTTAGCTATGTATATATTCCGTATACACC
Organism: Lactuca virosa; assembly: GCF_052849685.1. Taxonomy (NCBI): domain Eukaryota; kingdom Viridiplantae; phylum Streptophyta; class Magnoliopsida; order Asterales; family Asteraceae; genus Lactuca; species Lactuca virosa. The sequence goes on from NC_136434.1 coordinate 58,036,530, forward strand.
AAGTAATCATAAGGAGTACCATGTATGCGTCAGGTCATAGGACACTAATTCAATGCATCGTTTTCTAGTACAAAACATACTTTTCAAATAGAATATTTGGTAGTCAAAACCAGAAACATACAGTAAAGGTTTAATCCATTTTATTAAACCAGTATAACTTAAAGGACCTTAGGTGGTTAATTCTATAATACCTTAGTTTATACATCAGGGTTATATATAATTAATATCCGATAGGTAGTTGGATGTGTGCTTTTCCGCCTTACTTCTTGTTCCTTGTTTGGTTGTGGGCTTAGGGCAGATTCACACAACTAACTATCTATTCGATATTAGATTACATATAGCTAGTATAAACTAAGTGATTATAGAAGGAACTATTGTGGTTACCATTTTACTAAAAGAAATAAGGGTTTTCTTAAAGAATCTTTTCATAAAATACAAGGGAACTATTACAGTTAACTCCGTGAGTACCAAGTGAATACGCTAGGGTTATATACAACGATGATCTAACAAACAATGGGATGTGTGCCTTCCGCCTCATTTCCTGTTCCTTGTATGGTTGTGGGCTTAGGGCAGATACACACAACCGATTGTTTGTTTACTCTAGGTTTTATATAACTTGTATCCATTTAGTACTCATAGAAAGGATTGTAGAGTCATTTTTACTTAGCTTTCATCAAAGCAGGAAATATAGGATTTTCTGGAGGAACGGGCAAACTTTTCTAAAAAGAACTTACAGCTTACTACAACTTTCTTACAACTTACTTACATCACTAAAATCTTATGAACTCACCAGCTTAAATGCTGATCTACTCTTTCAAAATAACTTGTATTCTCAGGAGACCAGTAGACAGGTACGCGCTCTGCGATTCAGAAGATGGAGGAGTATAGCTTCTTGTCTTATGTCACACCCCCAAACCAAGGATGGCGGAAACGTCCGGGGGTGGAGGACTTCATGTATAGTATCATAACAGCAATTGTAATAGTAATTCAAGCAAACACAACCAACATATATATAATTGAAAAAAATTATATCATTGTATGAATTACATGTTTACGAATCAATTACAATATGTTGATAAAATATGAAATAGTAGACGCCTTAGCGTCCCATCCTCAAAATCCCTTGATTACCTGTTTAATGATTCCCTGAGAATACAAGTTGTTTTAAAAAGTGTCAACACAAAGGTTGGTGAGTTCATAAGCTTTTGTTTGGTATTATTAAAAGTCTTTCGTTTGTAAAAGTAGTATTTGCGTTAGAAAAATCCAATATTTTCCTTAATGTGTAAATGTAGTCTTAAAACCCAAAGACCGAAATGTACAAGTAATTTGTCATATTTATAGTAAAACAATGCAAGTTTAAATCGACATAAACTCGTTAAATTTTAATGATGTTCCCGTAAATTCCAATGTTTGTTAATACTTTATGTGAGTTTATTATAACCATACTATGACCAAGGTTGCCTAAAACGACGTTCTTCAGGCGTCGGAAATGTTATGACATTTGTCACCCCAGACCTATCGGTCTAATTGTTGCATGCAGTTTAGGTGTGGGTTTGTCAAACCCAATATAGATCTATACACAAGTATCACGCTCTCCCTCAAGGAGACTCTGGTTACAATACAGGACTTAATGGTAATTTGAAGTAAATGTCTTACAAAGTCATTAACGGAATTACGTGTTATGAAAACTCGGTACCGTATGGTCGTACCTTGCTTAATGAAAATATCCTTTGTATAAATGTACCCTTTTTAAATGTATGTGTTATGTAATGTATCATAAACTATACCTATTATAGTTTATCAACCAAGGGTAGTACGTGGTAATGTATGCAAACTATATTCAAAATAGTTTATTTAATGTTTGAATGTATCGATTGTACTTTGATTATAATCACTTGTTGTTCTTTATATTTTATATGACCAAATCCAGTTGTAAACTGATGTGTGTCTAAATATTAAGATAAAATGTCATATATTGCAGTAACATATAGTCACATAAAGATATACACCTTGCTCAACATGTTACAAGGTGAAATGAAATTAACAGCAACTTTTCGTTAAAAACAGTTTCTGTTACCGTTCTTAGAAAATTTATAGAAAAATCATCAAAGCTCTAAATCCAAATCTGCAAATTTTGAGAGTTTGGAATATGAGTCTAGTTTGTTCGTAAATTTTATCATGATTTTTAGTGATCTCTAACAGAGGTGAAAATGTTCATAATCACAGACTGGTCCGGGTTTGCCTCTGAAATGACAGGCAGTTTTGTAAAAATCACCATAAATTGTAGAAAAATCATATGGAGATTTGCAAGTAGCCATTTTAAAGCTAAGAGTTTGAACTACTTGCACCTGAAACAGTTTTGAAAACTAAAATATTTAAGTTGACCAAAACAGTCCGTGATTAACGTCCATATTTTCTGATGTAATCTGTTAGAAAAAGTTTAATTGTGTTCTTGATGATTTTACTTGTATTCCCCCCTTAAAACTTAAGAAAAACATGTAAATGTATGGGTATGAACTCACCTTATGTGGTTTCAGTAGATGAAAGTGAGAGAGAGGAAGTGTTCAACTCAAGAACACTAAGAAGATGTCTTGATGATTCGAGAATCTAACACCGAATAAGATGGAACTTGTGTAAGATATCAATGATTTGAGTAGAATGGAGTTTAATAATTATGTGAATGATGAAGATACTTACTAATTGAAGAAAGAAATCCCTGGAGAAAGCCTTGAAGTTATTGAAGTTGAGAGAAAAGATGAGAGAATTTTGGAGAGTGTTCTTGGTTGCTAAGTGTAGAATGAAAGAGTTTTATGGAGAATGAGGAGAGAGGATCAATCCTCCAGCTCTTAGAACGTGGGAAGAGCTGGAGATTGGCTGTAAAGGTCCACTAAGGAGACAAGGGGTAGTGGGAAAGAGTGGCTAATCATAGAGTGAGGTGGTAGTGGGTTGCTTTTGCCATAAATTAAGGAAAAGCAAATATTCCCTCAATAATTAGTTCAATCACCAATTCTTTTAATATATTTTATAAAAACCCTGGAGATTTATATATTTTGGGGCCTTAGTTTATAAAATAAAGTTTTGGGTGAAAATCCCACGTTAAAATAATGAAAAACGGAGTTAAAACGAAGTCGTAGTCGAAAAACCGGTAAAAAGGGCCTGTCTGCGAGGCTTCGGATGCGAGGCTTCGGATGCGAGGCTTCGGTCTGCGAGGCTTCGGTCTGCGAGGCTTTGGTCCTGAAGCTTCGGTTTCGGATCCTTAAAGCTATTTTACTCGTTTTTACCCCGTTTCAAGCGATTTTTGACCCGGTTAAGGGTCGAGATGACCCAAATGATTACAAAAAGTTAAAGTAACTTTTGAGAGAGATTTGGGAGAGATTTGGGAGAGATTTCAAATAGAAAGAGATAGAGTGAAAACGATTTAGAGAGGTTTCGTTTGTGATTAATTTGAGTGTCCGGCTTCACAACGCAAGGTTCGTAAACCCCATTAAACCCTGATTTAGTGTCGTACACAATCCCGATGATTGTGCAATAGTGTTTTATCGCTTTGGTTCGTTGTTTAGCACTTGTTAAGGCTAAGGAAAATCAAACACATGAACTTTCCAAATGATGATTTCTCATTAAAATAGCGAATTGTATAGTGATTACATAACGTAAACCCTAGCATACAATGGTTATTGGAGTTGACCGGTTTGACTTGTTGACTTTGAATTGACCGAAATTTGACGGTTGTCACATCTTATTTTGTTATTTGCTTTGTAGTCTATGTTATGTGAACACATACTTTGTAAACAGTTTCTTTTAATTGAAATGGTTGTTTATTACTTTGATTACTATGATGCATGACTTGTGATACTAAACATGACGTCCTCCACCCCCGAATGTTTCTGCCGTTCCGGTTTTGGGGTGTGACAGATTGGTATCAGAGCATTGTTTATAGTGAACTAAGTATATCAACCGATAAAAGATATACAACTATAAATACAATGGGGCCGAAGTGCTCTGGATAATAATATATTTTAAATATATAACGATACCTTATAAAAGTATACATACGTCCTTATACATATATACATACTAAAACAAGTATCACGAGAAGAACAGAACAGAAGTATTTAAAGGTTGAACACTGCGGTCAAACGTGGACAGTATGTAATCATAGCTAGGATCAGTATAGCCTGATCAACTATATTCATTCGAGATGTGACCGACATGTGTTTGGGAGTGATGTGGTGTTGCAACAGTCTTAAAACTTACCTAACTCTATTCAAGGAAATTCTATATCTGAACATAAGGATAAGATACTATGGGAGTATTTTATGATATTATAACCCAACAACAAGTTTAAAACATACCAAGTACATTACATTAAAATACTATAGGAGTATCTTAGGCACTATAAAAATAACTTATGTGATAACTTAAAAGACCCTTAAGGATAGGTCTATAATCTTGCAATGTATACGTCCAAGGTTTTATATAATTGATATTTTATAGACTTAGAATTTGTGATCTATGGTTCACTACCTGTTCCTTGTTTGGTTGCGGTTTTGGAGTAGGACCACTTATGTCACAACTAGCCATTTTGGCTAGGAAATTTCATCCTCAAGTAAGCAAGGACTATTGTGAAACTTGTGCTAACACATTTAAGTGTACAATATGAGTCCCTAATGAGCCATGTAGTGTTAGAATACAAATCTCTCCAAGTGTGTGAAATCTCTCCCAAATCTCTCCAAGTATGTGAAATCTCTCCCAAATCTCTCCAAGTATATCGAATCTCTCCCAAATATCTCCAAGTATGCGAAATCTCTCCCAAATCTCTCCAAGTGTGTGAAATCTCTCCCAAATCTCTCCAAGTATGTGAAATCTCTCCCATATGTGAAATCTCTCCAAGTATATCGAATCTCTCCCAAATCTCTCCAAGTATGCGAAATCTATCCCAATTCTCTCCACGTATCTCAAATCTCTCTCAAGTCTCTCTAAGTACCTTCCTCAGTCGAAAACAGCTCAAAACTGAAAGAGAAAACTCAATAGGACCCTCTTGGTCCGGAACCCTCTTGGTCCGCTCTTCTTGGTCCGAAACCCTCTTGGTCCTGAATCTCTTGGTCCGGACTCCTCTTGGTCCGGAACCCTCTTGGTCTGGAACCCTTTTGGTCCTGAACCTCTTGGTCGGAACCCTCTTAGTCCGGAATGCCTTCTAAGGAAAACCAAGAGGAATCACACCTCGGAAGCCTCTCATCCGGACCACCTCGCAGCCTCGGAACATCCGGATCCGGACAATTTCGCAGCTCAGCAACTTCTTGTCTCCGGAAGATCTAGCCTCGCCCCGCTTCGGTTCGGAAACACCTGGTCGGCCCGGACCATTGATCCGCTTCCTGACTTCGGAATCCGAGAAGAGCCTTCTGGAAGTACTGTTTGCTTCAGAAATTTGCCCCCTACTCCGGAAATTGCATCCTGACTCCGGACCACGCATTTTGACTTCGGATTTGTGCCATTTCCGGACCATTTCATCATTTTAAGGTTTTTTGACATCGGAAATCACACCAAACCCATATTTTTCATATCTTAGACCCCTTAAACCCCTATTTTATGCCAAAATCAATTATTTTAAACATATTTATATAAAATAATACCCAAGATTTTAAAGAGATTTTTAGAGGATAAATGGGTTTGACTTTATGATGTCATGCCAATTCCTCTTTTCCCATGCAAATCCCAGATAAACACACATTATCCATAAGAATATAAGCTTTACCCACCAACTTTCCAAGCAAATGTCAAGTCACCCTTATCCTTCCCTTTAGATACGTGAACTCCTTTCCTCTCCAAGTTCCACTTCTCTCATTCACATTTAGCAAACTCCCAAGAACACTCTCAACACCTTCAAGCTTCAAGTTCACCCATTCAAGGGAAATTCCCAGATTTCTTTGAATCCTCTAAAGTTTTGAGAATATTCCAAGTTTTGGAGCTTGGAAACTTCCTCATCACTCTTCAAATCACCCAGCAAAGATAACCAAGGTGAGTTTCATACCCCACCTGTTTCAATGTTTTAATGTTTTTGGGGGAGAGTACAAGTCAAATCTTACCCAAATACTTGAATAATTGCATGTATATGTATGTTTATATGTGTGTGTGAAATATTATTAAATTATTATTTTAGTAATATTCTAATCAACGTAATATTTCACAACTTCTTAAAGAACAGAGGACACTTTGTGTACAAAAGAGCCTCCCAACTATTGGGTGTGTCCAACTTAACCCCCTTTATCTATGCTTTCATGTCTAGAGATAAAAGTTATAAAAAGGGACCTTGATAAGTTGACACTATTTCTAGTAATTTTCAAAAATGGAAACTTTGTGACTATTTGCAAACTATCAGGGAGTATTTTATAAATATTCGATATAAAAGTTTGCGTCAAGAAAAAATACAAATAGAGCCTTTACGACAGAAATATTTGCATGTCATAAACTGCTGTCGTAAAACCTCCAAGAACATAAGTAGTGTTCTATATGTCACAAAACAGAAAATGCGTGTCATAACCGGCAGTTATAAATTTATACAAATTATAACTTGACACTTTTTCTCTTGATAAAATGACTTATTTTTCAATAAACGAAAAGGAACGAACACGAGCACCTAGTTAACGAGCACAATCAACGATATGGAACGAGAACAATATTTCTATTCAATGAGTACGAATGTCATTATTTATCTAACAAATAATGGATCTCTAACGATTGCTCAAAAGGTTGTTAATATTCTAGTCAGACAAATCTCAAAAGTACCTAAATATAAAAATATTAGTGTACGTCTAAAGTCCTGTAAGGAGTTATAGCCAGAGTCTCCTGGAGGGAGAGCGGGAATTTGTGTATAGATCTATACGGGGTTGACACCCCGCACCTTCGCTGTTCGCTACAGCTAGACAGGCCAGTCTAGGGTGACAAATGTCTTTTCCAAAACTAGGGCGCCTAAGAAACGCCAAAACAGGCACTCAGTCAGATTAGTATGGTTATAACGACTCACTAGAATATGTTATGTCATCTAGAAATTTATGTAAGGAAAAACCTCATAAATAAATTTTGGCACGTTGTGTTGACCGTCCTATACATGATAAGTGATGGTCCGCATTTTTTGTGTTGACTGTCCTTTTTCATCGCGTAGAATGTCCACAATTGCCATGTTGATTCTTTCTCCTAACAAGTATAGAGTCGTAATACTATTATTTTTACAAAGTAAAAAGCGTAGGACTCTATGGAAAACGTTTTTAAACGATTTTGAAAACGATGAACTAACCCACACATATACATAGTTGGAACTAGAACTTACGAATATTTTATAGCAGAAAATATAGGATTTTCTGGAGAAAACGATTTTCTACGATTTCGATAACGATAAACTAGAACGCACACTCAATGTTACTCGATAAGAGGAACAAGATTTTCAACCATATTCTCTTTTTGAAAATAAGGGATTTTTCTGGAAACGGTTGACTATTACTATTCAAAAGAACTATTCTCGTACACAGCTCGCTTTTACAAATTACACTACTTTTCGAAATCACTCCTTATAAGGATGAAGAAAAGTAATGATTTGCTCACACATATATCCATGATTTTCAAGGCAAGACTTCAAACGATTTCATAGAAAATATCGGATTTTCTGAAAGTACAATGAGAACGATTCTAAACAAGTGTAAACGATTTTATACAAAAATGCTTATGAACTCAGCAACTTTTTAGTTGACGCTTTTCAAAACGACTTGTATTCTCAGGGATCTGGTAAGCAGGTAACAAGGGACGCGGATGCAAGACTATTTAGCTGTAGTTGGATTTTTCTGCTTATGTATCTTTTGTGTAATTCGAAGGACAAATACAATATGTAAACAATGTAAGTTTGTTATCTCAATCTATGATGTTTGGATTGATCTGTTTCATTTATATTCAATTGTTATTATACTGCAAAATGAAGTCACCCGCCTCCGGACGTTTCCGTCATCTGGTCCGGGGGTGTGACAGATTGGTATCAGAGCATTGTATATAGTGAACTTATATATCTAGCCATACAAGATATACAACTATAAATACAATGGGACTAAAGCACACTCTGCCTGAAAGTATACTTTAAAAAGATAAGTATTCTGTAAAAGTTTACATATCTACTAACACAATATCATAACGAGAAGAAAACAAAATAACTAAAGGTTGAATGCTACAGTCAAACTTAGGCAGTATGTAATCATATCTGGAATAAATATAGCCTGATCAACTATATTTATTTGAGATATGACCAACGTGTGCTTAGGAGTGATGATGGTGATGCAACAAACCTAAAACCTAACAACTATGAGTACAAGAGAATATAAGAATCAAACATCAAGTTTATAATACTATAGGAGTATTTTAGGATACTATAAACCCCTCCCATACCTAAACTTTCCCCGTACATCTCGTACCTCGATTCTCGCACAAACAACGTAGTTGAAATTCCTCGCCAAGACCTCTACTACCCTGTCACGGTAAATTACGAATGGGGCAAAGAGAGACCAGAAGAAGTCCATGAGGAAAAACCCAGAAGTGAATCCCAAGGAATACCAAGAGATGAATCGTGAAAGGGAGAATTTCGACTAAGGGCCAAACAAGGATGAAAGCGCCGAGGGAACTCATAGCAAGCTTATTCCTATTGGCAGAAGACCCTTTCACCTTTCTCTTCCCAGATAGATAAACACCCCATATAGGTACTCGCAAATCAAGCATCACCCCCGTATGGGCCACGGGTAACCCGAATTGACTCTCGACTTCCAACTCTTTGTCATGGAGTGATGGAGACCGTAAGCAAAGCCCAGTGTGCGACAATGTAAATCCGATCCCCCACAAGTAACAAGAACACCATTCCAAATGCCTTGCGAAACCCACAAGTAGAACCAGAAAACTATGCAGACCATCTACACTCTTTGAAAGAGGGAATGGTCATTTGGAGACCACAACTCATAGCAATCAAGGCTAGGACAGCCTTAGCAGTGTAAGGAACACAAAAAGAGCACTCGGGATATGGGTAAAAAGGCCAAGCACCTTGTGCGCCATGTAGATAAAAGAGAATCACCGAACTACTCGTCTTAGGTTCATAATGCCTTTAATCGCAACCAGTAGTAGTAAACCAAGCGGAATACGCCCTCCAAGAATCCATGCAACCAAATCCATTAATTATATTGCTAACTATGTGCTATTTGGATGGACTTAACATCATACAATATATGTTCCACTCTATACCATAACTGCATCATGGGGATGTAGGTTGACCCAATTAACACGAGTACGTTAAGATTGTACGAATAAACTCACCTGAAATTAACTACGAGTACTTACAAGCTCACTTTTCGTGTGCAACAGGGTCATGTCTTCTCGCGAAGATAACTAGTACCCCGACAGTGCACCGGTCCTACGAATAGACTCCGCCACTTTCCAACCCACTTTAACAGCTGTCGTGGCAGCCGCCATGACATACTCTAATGCCAACAGCACGAACGAAAACGGAAGCAGTATCGATAAATTGAATCGTAACAACAACCAGGGAAACCAATGAAAAACAACTCGCCAATGCACCCTAAAATCTAAACCTAAGCTCAAGAAACGAAAGTTCGGAAATGAAAAAGGATGCAGTTCGGCTCAGAGGCTTACTAAAAGACAACAAGAGGGATTAGTCCCTACCCCTACTAACCCTACTCCTCCCCCATCGAGACAATCATACCTTGGGAACAATCCACCCTGCAACAAGTGCAAATACCATCATTGGGGAGCCTGCCAGACATTTTGTTGCAAGAGGTGCAACAAGATGGGGCACACCTCCTGATACTGTAGGGCCCCGGCCCCATGCGTCACTCCACCCCTCAACCCAGAAGTAAGTCCAGTTTGTCACAAGTGCGGTGCAACAGGACATTTCAAGAGAGATTGTCCAACAGAGATGACTAACGAAGGAGTCAACGACGAGACATGAGTTGACTACAAGGAACCCTACCACAGCTTCTGGTATGTTCCATGATAAACTTAAGCATCGAACTATCACAAAAGTTTTTGTCAACTAAAAAACATAACCTAAAAACTACTTTATCGTTTGAGTAAATCCTATAAATCACGGGAAGCTAGGGATCCTTACGAATGGACCATGATGGTCCCATATGAACGTTAGTATCATATATAGTTAGGATTCCGCAAACTAAGAGCGTGCGATTCCGCCTTATTTTCTGTCCCTAGGCTGAATAGCGATTAGGACAGAACCCCGCAACCAACCATCTCTAAAAATCCTAAGTATGTACGATTAGGTCACATCCATCTATAGTGGAAGGACCTGGCAGAATTCGGATTACGAATTCCCTTGCCTTATAACATCACCCTCGTGTCGCCAGAACACCTAACAAACAGAAACAAGATAGACCCGATGGTAACAACGAAAACGAAACTAGCAACGATAAGGACATGAACATAGAACACCCTGTCATTCCTACCAACCAACACTCTCCAAATCGATGTAACACCTGTTGTAACAAGGATTCCAATGTCATCAATTTGCACAGACAGACTTGATTCTCACCTTACAAACCCCGAGCACTACAAACAGACTTTCATCTTACTCAATCAGATAGCTAAACTCTTTCAGCTAGTAACGACAAATCCCTAGCGACCAGACACCTAAGTCCCAGTGTAAGAAATACCATACCCTTCCCTAGCCCCAATAAAGATGGAAAAATCATGAAACAAAAGGCGTCAAGGGAATCCGAAAGCCTTCCAAACTTCCTCCAAAGATTCCAAAAAAAATCCCTTTGGAAACCCTAACCATGTGCTAAGCAGAGATAGAATCACCCCTACTCCTGGAACCACTCCAATAACCAAACACCCGATACCACTTAGCACGATCACAAGAACAGATGGTGTCTGACCATAAGATCGGTATAATAGATAAAGGAAACATCAGACCCAGCCCCTAACCAAAGGAAGCACCTATCTAACTCATAAGGAAGAAAGACATAACTAGCATGGGCACCACCGACTACGAATAAGCCAAACAAACCCATCCTTAAGGATCGATACTTCCTACCCCCGAATCGGAGACATGTTCAACCAACAACAAGGACTGGCAGAGGCCGACCTACCATTAGCTCGAAAAACTATAGGAAGAAAACTCCCAAGATGATCTAAGATTCATAAGGTCAACTACATCACACAAACTCAACCTTGGTGACCATAGTACCAACTCCTAAGGCCCAGAAAACTCTACTCTTAGGACACCAGGATCCCAATCCCTAGAAGACCATTCAAAAGGCCTCGCCAAGAAAGGGCCCGATAACTCATAGTCTCCAATTAACCAAGGGACCCAGTTTCAGACATTTCAATGTGTTCAGCACTCACAAGTGTCAGACCACCGAAACTCTAGAAATGCCACCTGTCAAGCTCAAGGTAAACACGAACCCACATCCCGAAGAGAAGAATATGTAATGGACATTGACAAAGTTTGGGATACCCACTTTCTTCTAATTGAGTATTCATATAACAACAACTACCACTCGAGCATAGGAGTTGCACCCCTCGAGGCCCTGTGTGGCCAGAGGTGCAGATCATCCTCTGTTAGGTTGAGATGGGAGATACCCAGCCGACAAGATGACAAACGCCCAATAACACACTCACTAGACCCGAGATTATTCGAGAAACTATGGAAAGGATAGTCCAAACCCAAACGCGACCCCAAACATCGTAACACCGATAAAGGAATTATGCAGATAACATCTTAAAACCTTGAAATCTGAAGTAGGAGATCGGGGTATTATTTAAGAACTCCCTTCGGGGAAGAATGACTCGAGTCAAAAAGGAAAAGTAAACTAAATTCCCGATGCACTAGACCCTTCGAGATCCTCACACGGATCGGCCCGGTAGCCTACAAACTCCAACTACCCTCCGAGTTTAGTAACGCACACCCTGTATTCCATGTATCGAACCTAGAAAGTGTCTATCGGACAACCCTCCCAGTCCCACAAGACAAGACTAAGGTGAACTAGAACCTCCTAATCATTGATCAGCCTATCAAGACAATGAATGGAAAAGTTAAGTACGGAAAACAAAACCGCATCCTGATTGTGAAGGTTCGTGAGAACGCTAGACGCGAGCAGGAATTCACTTGGGAACGCTAAAACCAGATGAATCGAAAGTACCTTCACCTATTCCTGTATTCATGACCCTACCTTTCGAATGAATTTCGGGACGAAACTCCCTCTAACGAGGGGATGATGTCACAACTAGCCTTTTTGGCTAGGAAATTTCATCCTCAAGTAAGCAAGGACTATTGTGAAACTTGTGCTAACACATTTAAGGGTAAAATATGAGTCCCTAATGAGCCATGTAGTGTTAGAATACAAATATCTCCAAGTGTGTGAAATCTCTCCCAAATCTCTCCAAGTATGTGAAATCTCTCCTAAATCTCTCCAAGTATATCGAATCTCTCCCAAATCTCTCCAAGTATGCGAAATCTCTCCCAAATCTCTCCAAGTATGTGAAATCTCTCCCACATCTCTCCAAGTATGTGAAATCTCTCCCATATGTGAAATCTCTCCAAGTATATCGAATCTCTCCCAAATCTCTCCAAGTATGCGAAATCTCTCCCAATTCTCTCCACGTATCTCAAATCTCTCTCAAATCTCTCTAAGTACCTTCCTCAGTCGAAAACAGCTTAAAACCGAAAGAGAAAACCCAATAGGACCCTCTTGGTCCGGAACCCTCTTGGTCCGAACTCTTCTTGGTCCGGAACCCTCTTGGTCCTGAACCTCTTGGTCCGGACTCCTCTTGGTCCGGAACCCTCTTGGTCCGGAACCATTTTGGTCCTGAACCTCTTGGCCGGAACCCTCTTAGTCCGGAATGCCTTCTAAGGAAAACCAAGAGGAATCATACCTCGGAAGCCTCTCATCCTGACCACCTCGCAGCCTCGAAACATCCGGATCCGGACAATTTCGCATCTCAGCAACTTCTTGGCTCCGGAAGATCTAGCCTCGCCCCGCTTCGGTTCGGAAACACCTTGTCGGCCCGGACCACTGATCCACTTCCTGAATTCGGAATCCGAGAAGAGCCTTCCGGAAGTACTGTTTGCTTCGGAAATTTGCCCCCTACTCCGGAAATTGCATCCTGACTCCGGACCTCGCATTTTGACTTCAGATTTGTGCCATTTCCGGACCATTTCATCATTTTAAGGCATTTTGACGTCGGAAATCACACCAAACCCATATTTTTCATATCTTAGACCCCTTAAACCCCTATTTTATGCCAAAATCAATTATTTTAAACATATTTATATAAACTAATACCCAAGATTTTAAAGAGATTTTTAGACGATAAAGGGGTTTGACTTTATGATGTGATGCTAATTCCTCTTTTCCCATTCAAATCCCAGATAAACACACATTATCCATAAGAATATAAGCTTTACCCACCAACTTTCCATGCAAATGTCAAGTCACCCTTATCGTTCCCTTTAGATACGTGAACTCCTTTCCTCTCCAAGTTCCACTTCTCTCATTCACATTTAGCAAACTCCCAAGAACACTCTCAACACCTTCAAGCTTCAAGTTCATCCATTCAAGGGAAATTCCCAGATTTCTTTGAATCCTCTAAAGTTTTAAGAATCTTCCAAGTTTTGGAGCTTGGAAACTTCCTCATCACTCTTCAAATCACCCAACAAAGATAACCAGGGTGAGCTTCATACCCCACCTTTTTCAATGTTTTAATGTTTTTGGGGGAGAGTACGAGTCAAATCTTGCCAAAATACTTGAATAATTGCATGTGTACGTATGTTTGTATTTGTGTGTGAAGTATTATTAAATTATTATTTTAGTAATATTCTAATGAACGTAAGATTTCACAACTTCATAAAGAACATAGGACACTGTGTGTACAAAAGAGCCTCCCAACTATTGGGTGTGTCCAACTTAACCCCCTTTATCTATGCTTTCATGTCTAGAGATAAAAGTTATAAAAAGGGACCTTGATAAGTTGACACTATTTCTAGTAATTTTCGAAAATGGAAACTTTGTGACTATTTGCTAACTATCAGGGAGTATTTTATAAATATTCGATATAAAAGTTTGTGTCAAGAAAATATACAAATAGAGCCTTTACGAGAAAAATATTTGCATGTCATAAACTGTAGTCGTAAAACCTCCAAGAACATAAGTAATGTTCTATATGTCACAAAACAGAAAATGCGTGTCATAACCGGTAGTTATAAATTTATACAAATTATAACTTGACACTTTTTCTCTTGACTAAAATGACATATTTTTCAATAAACGAAAAGGAACGATCACGAGCACCCAATTAACGAGTACAATCAACGATATGGAACGAGAACGATATGTCTATTGAATGAGTACGGATTTCATTATTTATCTAACAAATAATGGATCTCTAACGATTGCTCAAAAGGTTGTTAATATTCTAGTCAGACAAATCTCAAAAGTACCCAAATATAAAAATATTAGGGTACGTCTAAAGTCCTGTAAGGAGTTATAGCCAGAGTCTCCTGGAGGGAGAGCGGGAATTTGTGTATAGATCTATACGGGGTTGACACCCCGCACCTTCGCTGTTCGCTACAGCTATACAGGCCAGTCTAGGGTGACAAATGTCTTTTCCAAAACTAGGGCGCCTGAGAAACGCCAAAACGGGCACTCCGTCAGATTAGTATGGTTATAACGACTCACTAGAATATGTTATGTCATCTAGAAATTTATGTAAGGAAAAACCTCATAAATAAATTTTGGCACGTTGTGTTGACCGTCCTATACATGATAAGTGATGGTCCGCATTTGTTGCGTTGACTGTCCTTTTTCATCGCGTAGAATGTCCACAATTGCCATGTTGATTCTTTCTCCTAACAAGTATAGAGTCGTAATACTGTTATTTTTACAGATTAAAAAGCGTAGGACTCTATGGAAAACGTTTGTAAACGATTTTGAAAACGATAAACTAACCCACACATAAACATAGTTGGAACTAGAACTTACGAATATTTTATAGCAGAAAATATACGATTTTCTGGAGAAAACGATTTTCTACGATTTCCATAACGATAAACTAGAACGCACACTCAATGTTACTCGATAAGAGGAACAAGATTTTCAACCATATTCTCTTTTTGAAAATAAGGGATTTTTCTAGAAACGGTTGACTATTACTATTCAAAAGAACTATTCTCGTACACAGCTCGCTTTTACAAATTACACTACATTTCGAAATCACTCCTTATAAGGATGAACAAAAGTAATGACATGCACACACATATATCCATGATTTTCAAGGCAAGACTTCAAACGATTTCATAGAAAATATCGGATTTTCTAAAAGTACAATGAGAAAGATTCTAAACAAGTGTAAACGATTTTATACAAAAATGCTTATGAACTCACCAACTTTTTAGTTGACGCTTTTCAAAACGACTTGTATTCTCAGGGATTTGGTAAGCAGGTAACAAGGGACGCGGATGCAAGACTATTTAGCTGTTGTTGGATTTTTCTGCTTATGTCTCTTTTGTGTAATTCGAAGGACAAATACAATATGTAAACAATGTAAGTTTGTTATTTCAATGTATGATGTTTGGATTGCTCTGTTTCATTTATATTCAATTGGTATGATACTGCACAATGAAGTCACCCGCCTCCGGACGTTTCCGCCTTCTGGTCCGGGGGTGTAACATCTTATTCGAAGGTCTATTTAATCTTGAATTATATACAACTTGTATACATTGTGAAATTATAGGAGGACTCTGTAAGGATCACCCCATAATGTTACACTTAATCTCATAGATTCTTTAGATACTTCCATTCTCCCACGACAAACCCAGATAAATGTAACCACTTCCTCATACCGGTCAACAAAAGAGTCAAGGAGGAACAAGAGCAAGTTCATGAGAAGTTTTCAAAGAAGGATCAACCGAAGTAACCAAAACGTCTTATGCGTCACACTAATAAATAATAATCTTGGTTAACTTAATGAGTTAGTGGAAACACTGCTCACACTATGTGTTAGGATTATTTTCTTTCGTGCAACTAGTATCAGTTATTCAATTCGCAGGTATTCATTCGAGGATATCCATTTCTAAATTCATAAAGTTTGTTTTGTATAGACTTCCTTTATGAATTGTTTCCAGGACCAGATACACTCAGAACTAGGATAACCTTGTCTTTCAGCTATCGGCTTATAAACCACTGCTATAGACTTATTCTGCCTCATCTTTGTATTCTTATAGCAAAGATGCCTCCTTGCAGATCAAACAGGTGCAATACTCCGATAACTCTAACTCAACCGCCACTACCTCCGCCACAATTCGATCCTGCTGCTCTCCAAGCACCGATTTCAGCCGCAGTGGCAATTGCTCTAGCCCACATCGACGAAAGTGGTACCTTCGGTTCTGGTAGCGGTACCCACTTAACCAACCCCGGAGATTCTCACGGACACCCAAGGGAATGTTCGTACAAGGACTTCATGAACTGCAAACCCAAGCCCTTTAATGGAAATGGTGGAGTCATCGCTCTAATGCGATGGTTCGAGAAAACAGATTCGGTCTTCGAAATCTGTTCGTGTCCAGAAGGGAGCAAAGTTAAGTTTGCTGCCTGCACCTTCTCTGACAGAGCCCTAACATGGTGGAATAGCCATGTTAAGTCACTGACCCTATCAGTGGCTAACTCCATAGGTTGGGAAAACCTAAAGGAGTTAATGTTGGAAGAATACTGCCCGAGGGGCGAAGTTCAAAAGATGGAACAAGAACTATGGGAGCACATTATGGTCGGCTCGGACATAGTGATCTACACTGACAGGTTTAGCGACCTGGCAGCACTATGTCCAGGGATGATTAGCACGGAAAGTAAGAAGATAGAAAGGTACATCTGGGGTTTATCTGCCCCGATCCAAGGAGATGTGTTGTCTTTTAACCCAACCACATTCGATACTGCCAAACGCCTGGCCCAACGACTCGTTGACCATGGAGTCCGACATGGCGTGGTAGTTGTAACGCCCGTAGATCCGGGCTAGTCAATTTAGAGATAATAGGGGTCGAAAACGACTTTTCGACAAAAGATTATTTAGAATAAATAATCTTAGCCAAGTTGTAGAATATATCTCAAGGTTATCGTACATATAAAGAACGCCGAAATCCGAGTTATAACGAAGAAGTTATGACCTGTCGAACTTTTACGGCAAAACCGGCACGACACCGGGAAGCATAAATAGTGAATTTACGATAGAGCAAGTTTTAGCCTTAGCGATCTAAACGAAAGTCGTAGAATACGTTAAACCGAGAGCGTCCATAAAAAAGAACGCTCAAATCTGACTTCGTATCAGGAAGTTACGATTTTTCGAAGTTTCGGCTTAGCAGTGTACAGCCCGAAATTCGAATATAAGATCGAGCGGTTTTTAGCCGACACAACCTAAACGAGAATCGAAGATCTCGTTAATAGTAGCATAACGATAAAAAGATAGACGAAAACGGACGTCGGATGAAGAAGTTATGAATTTTTAACGGACCAATCCTGTCCCGGCCTGTTAAAAATATAACTTTTAAAATAAATTCAAAATTAGCCAACGGAGTGTAAACGAAAGTTGTAGAGTACGTTCCCGCCTACGCGTGGAAATAAATAACGTCGAAAATGGAGCTTGTATGTAAAAGCTATGATTTTTAGAAGTCGGAAAGGGAATTTGCGAAATCTGTTGAGAAGTTGATGACGTGGCTCGATCAGGGCCGTCGCTTGCTGACCACGGTGCTCGCTTCGGATGATGACACGTCGTCCTTCGCATACGCCCCGCATACCTTCGGCCTTATCCTTCCGACGAGTGCAAGACAGCTGGATCCGAGGGTGCATTCTTATCCGAGACTACGCCCAGCGTAGCTACTGGACGCGCAGCGTAGTCCGAGGCTGCTGAGGCTATAAATAGCATGCGAGCCATTCCGAGTTTTTCACACATTTCTTCACTCTCTCTCTAAGATCTTTCTCTCTCTAGAGTTCCAAACCCCCCTAAACCCTAGGTAAAACCCCTAGCACCCGAGGGAAGCCCCGAGGCTCCCGGAGTCCGGAGAAAAAGGGTCTTTGGGTTCGGAAACGCTGCTCCGAGCAAAGCCCGGTTTTCTTTAAAGTTCGTTGTAAGTGAGCTACGCCTACGCAATTTTTAATATAGCTTTAAAATAATTATAGTAATGTTATTAGGTCCTTAAAATAATTATTTGGGCTATTATTATGAATTATATTGAGTGTTATTTAACGCTTATATAATAATAATAATAGCTAGACTATTAATTAGTCGCGTTTAACGTTAAAACTAAATCCTAGTGGTATTTATACTAGTTTTTGGTCGAGGAAAAAAATTGTTTTAAGATAACGAAGCGCTGTTCGAGTACCGAGTCACCGCCTAATCAGGTGAGTGCATAGTTACTTTCATCTTACACATAGATATGAAGTATTTAATATAAATTACGTGCTATGTGTTCATATTATCTGTATACTTGCTATCTATGCTGGATGAACGTTTTTATACATGTTTTAACTAATTTTAAACTGTATACGTATTTTATATCTACAAATATGTTGGGTATAACATGGGTAGATAAATAATGAGAGATAAAAGATGATGTGAGTAAACATTGGCAGCTATAGACTTAGTGCCTAATAAATAACATCGGCAGCTATGGACTTAGTGCCTATTGGACAAATACTGGTAGCTATGGACTTAGTACTTGTTAGGAATTGGTAGCTATGGACTTAGTACCTATTAGATAAACACTGGTAGCTATGGATTTAGTACCCGATGAATAAACTATAGCAGCTATGGAATTAGTGATTTACGAATGAGCATTGGCAGCTATGGATTTAGTGCCAGTCCTATAACCCTGGAAGCAAGGGACCTCGGAATAAACGAAGGCATGATAGACGACTCTTAGGGTAGATCCTTAAGAGTAAAGAAGATAACGGGGATGGGTAATTGGGTTGATTATTTGATTGTTTAAACATAATAATTATATTATTGTGGGTTGAAAACCCTATGTACTCACCAGGTTTCCCAACCTGACCCACTCAGTTTATTTATATCACAGGTGTTGATATGAAGTCACATTACACTGAGAGATTAAAGACATGTAGATCACTAGTGTAAATAAATGTAAGTTTTGTTTATGCTTATGTTTCGGTATTGACGATGACATCCCAAACGTTTTAAAATGAATAAAATATGTTTCTTTGAAAATGTTTTCATAACGTATTTATCGTGTTTTTCTGGGAACAAATTCCGCAACATTTTTATGAAAAGAAGTAATCTGATTTTTATAAAGCATAAACAAAATCGGTCTTTTCTGGCCGTGAAAAATGGGGATGTCAAAGTAGTCCCCGTTCCCGAGCCATCGAGGGGAGAGGACTACAAACGGAAGTCGGGAAACAAGAGAAAGAAGAAGAGAACAACATAGGAAACCCTGCAGGTGCAACAAAAGGGTTCTATATACGCCGCCACAACACCTGCTACTCCAGCACCTACCAGTCGATATGCTGGAACTCTCCCGAAGTGTGGAAAGTGCAACTATCACTACACCGGAGTATGCCGGGAAATGCAGTGTCTGAACTGCCACAGAAAGGGACACACAGTCCGTTTTTGAAGGGCACCGGCTCAACCGATCTCGCAAGTCCCCGGATTTGAAGAAAACCAAGCCTGCTATGGCTGTGGTGAGACTGGACATTACCAGAGGGACTGCCCGATAACAAAGAACCCAGGAGCGGATGGACGAATTCTGATGATCACCGCAGGAGAATCAACCCCGGAGTCGCCAACGAGCAGCGATACGTTTTCGAATTTAAGAATTACTTTCAGAAAATTAATTTATACTTATATAAGATTAAAACTTGGGGAAAACACTTAAAAGTAATTATAATAAGTTACTTATCAGAACAAGTCACAGTATTCAAGAGAACTAAAAGATTCGTTCAGAGAAGCTATGATGGCTGAGTATGTACATCAGGTTTGTGCATAGCTAAGATTTTGCAGACCTAGAGTGAATGATTCCGCCCTAATTCTTGTTCCTTTCCTGCTTGTGGATTTGGGGCAGAGTTACTCAGTCGACCGTCTTATTCATCTTAATTATTGATAACTTGTATATGACAGGCGATCATAGTGGTACCGAGGAGGATCGTAGTATAAAGCATCGACACTAGTTATCAAAGCACTTTCATAGTATGTACTCGCTCATCGCGGTACGATACATGGAAGTGTTAACATCAAGGAGAAAACAGAAAGCACTAGAACGTTTACAAAGAGTACATTTCGAGCACACTAGGGGTACATCATCGTATACCAGACATTTCTTTCAAATCGGCCAAACATTTGTTCAGTAAAGAGTCTGTTGCTATCATTCATCATGAGTTGGCGTGGTCCTCAACATACTAAGTTCATATGTTTCTATCGCCTTGACCGTCAAATTCACGAAACCTTCGTCATTCGTAACGACAGTCCGACCTAGACCTCAGTTTTGTCCTTCGTATTCTAAACGTCGAAGTACTCGTGCGAAGAGTACTTTGCACTCCGAGGCCTTGCCACCGTATGTTCAGCAGACCTTCCCGAAATACCACTCGTTCAGCAGACCAAGTTCAAGAACAGAGGCTAAGGACGAATACAACCCACCTATCACTATTCAGTGTATACGCGAGGGTGGTATATGACTATGATTACGCAGATTTAGTATGTGTGCCTCCGCACTATCTCCTGTTCCTTGTTTGGTTGTGGATCTGGGGCAGAGTCGCACATTCGACCGTTTAACTAATCTTAATTATATACGAATTGTATACACGAGGTAATGATAGATGGACCAAGTATAAATCCTATCATGAACAATAGGGCAAATTTGCCAGGTCTACGAGTGGGTATTCTGCAATTCAGAGGAACACAACTACATTAGTACTGCTAAGAAATCTAATTTCGGGACGAAATTCCATCTAACAGGGGTATGATGTGACAACCCGAAATATTTTTGCCTTGTAAGTCCAGCCATTCAATTCAACCGAGAGTGAGACTCGTTTCTGCTAGTTTTTAGCATTGTTTAGAGTCTGTTTAAGGGTTCTAAGCCTAGTACACTTAAGGATTGGGTGTAGGGTTGTATCAGCTTAAGTTCATCGAGTTGAAATCGAGTCGGAAACTCCATGACAAGGAGTTTACGGCCGTAAACTCTTGGTGGCCGTAAACTATCCTCCATATATGAGAGTTTACTTCATTTTTTCTTCATTCTTCAAGTCCTAGCCGCAAACTTCCATTCTCTCTCAAGTATCATCGAGTTCTTCGTCCCCGGTCTTCAAAAACATAAGTGTTTTTTCCATCTTTGAGTTGTTATCCTTCTTAATCATGTATCACCCTTTGATTTCATCCATGGAAATCATCTTTTAGGTAGATCTTCAAGATCTTCATCTTTCACCAAGAACACACACTTGTTCTTGGTGGCCGTGAACTCCATTTAAGGCTTCAAATCAGTGAGTATTCCTTCCATACACTTGCTACCTAGTAGAATCACTAGCCTAAATACCTGGAACAAACGATTTGAGGATGATCTCCAGGAGTTTACGGTCGTAAACTCCCTTGGCCGTAAACTCCCTTGGCCGTAAACCCCTAGACCGTAAACTCCATTGGCCGTAAACCCCTTGGCCGTAAACTCTATTGGTCGTGAACCCCTTGGCCGTAAACACCCTATACCGTAAACCAATGGCCGTACACTCCTCATTCTGGCCGTACACACCCCTTTGATGAATCACATGTGATTCTAACACTTGGTCCAAGGGTTTCCTAGTCCGTAAGGGTGTTTCCTTGCATGTTAGTTGCTTATAAACACTATATTCATGCCAATACATGCCATATATGTCATTTAGGACTCGTTTGTGTTTCGGGACTTCATTCGTGGAACTTCTCATCCTTACGCGCATATTCGTTTGAATCACCCACACAAGGTGAGTTCATACCCCTATAATCAATCTTTTAAATTGTTTTAAATGCTTTTAAGGGGGGGGGGAGGAATACAAGTTGAACACATTGATAATTGTGTAAATGTTTGTTATAAACATCTTTCAAAGGATTGCTTATGTTTTTATAAGTGATCAAAACACTTCAAAAACTATTTTTAAGTTATGTTACTTTATAGTTTATAAAACTCCATTTTTAAAGTACATTCATAACTTAGTAGATAAATGAGTCTTTCAGTAACAGTTCAAGTAAACATACTAGTAAACTATAATAGGTATAGTTTAGGGGTTCAGTTCATACTAGATACTAGAGCATACTAAAAAGAGAAACATGGAGGTAGATACAAAACACGATAACATAGAGAACATACTATAAAGAGAATCAGAGAGACATACTATACACTATAACAGAAAGAACATACTAAGATAGTATAATAGAAAGAACATACTAAGATACTATAACAGAACGAACATACTAAATGCTATAGCAGAAGAACACTACAGGATCTAATTATACCATTAATCACTAACTCATTTTTATAAACAAAAGGTGATAGTAAATTGTGTATACATGATCATATAACTTTAATGTGAAATTACACGTCTTAGCAATTTGTTTGCGGAAGTCGCGTTTGGTAACCAAAATCTCTTACAGGGAGAGCGTATAGTATGGGTTAATCAGTATGTCAGGATGTCAATTCAAAAGACAACTGTGTACTTACATTTTCCCATTATTTTCATATTGTGACAGTTCCACTTGAAAGTTAATGCAAACTATTTTCGAGTTAAGATAGTTATAAACTAGGGAAAACTTACATCTTTTCAAGTGACAAACAGAACAGTCGAGTCTAGTACATTCAGTAGAAAGGGGACTATAATGCTAAATTTATAATTCCTTAGTTTATACATCAGGGATATATATTAATCGGATCCGACAAGTAGTAGGATGTGTGCTTTCCGCTTCATTTCCTGTTCCTTGTTTGGTTGTGGGCTTAGAGCAGATTCACCCAACCTACTATCCATCCGATCTTAGCTATGTATATATTCCATATACACCAAGTAATCATAAGGAGTACCATGTATGGGTCAGGTCATAGGACACTAATTCAATGCACCGTTTTCTAGTACAAAACATATTTTTCAAATAGAATATTTGGTAGTCAAAACCAGAAACATACCAGTAAAGGTTTAATCCATTTTATTAAACCCGTATAACTTAAAGGACCTTAGGTGGTTAATTCTATAATACATTAGTTTATACATCAGGGTTATATATAATTAATATCTGATACGTAGTTGGATGTGTGCTTTCCGCCTTACTTCATGTTCCTTGTTTGGTTGTGGGCTTAGGGCAGATTCACACAACTAACTATTTGTTCGATATTAGATTATATATAACTAGTATAAACTAAGTGATTATAGAAGTAACTATTGTGGTTACCATTTTACTAAAAGAAATAAGGGTTTTCTTAAAGAATCTTTTCATAAAATACAAAGGAACTATTACAGTTAACTCCGTGAGTACCAATTGAATACGCTAGGGTTATATACAACGATGATCTAACAAACAATGGGATGTGTGCCTTCCGCCTCATTTCCTGTTCCTTGTATGGTTGTAGGCTTATGGCAGATACACACAACCGAGTGTTTGTTTACTCTGGGTTTTATATAACTTGTATCCATTTAGTACTCATAGAAAGGATTGTAGAGTCATTTTTACTTAGCTTTCATCAAAGTAGGAAATATACGATTTTCTGGAGG
Source organism: Lactuca virosa (assembly GCF_052849685.1). Lineage (NCBI taxonomy): Eukaryota > Viridiplantae > Streptophyta > Magnoliopsida > Asterales > Asteraceae > Lactuca > Lactuca virosa. The sequence goes on from NC_136434.1 coordinate 58,060,292, forward strand.
AACAGGCGAACTTTTCTTAAAAGAACTTACAACCTACTACAACTTACTTACATCATTAAAATCTTATAAACTCACCAGCTTAAATGCTGATCTACTCTTTCAAAATAACTTGTATTCTCAGGAGACCAGTAGATAGGTACGCGCTTTGGGATTTAGAAGATGGAGCAGTATAGCTTCATGTCTTATTTTGTTATTTGCTTTGTAGTCTATGTTATGTGAACACATACTTTGTAAAAACTTTCTTTCAATTGAAATGGTTGTTTATTACTTTGATTACTATGATGCATGACTTGTGATACTAAACATGACGTCCTCCACCCCCGAACGTTTCCGTCGTTCCGGTTTTGGGGTGTGACAGTACCTGTCTACTGGTGACCTGAGAATACAAGTTATTTTGAAAGTGTAGATCAACATTAAAGCTGGTGAGTTCATAAGTATTTTAGTGTCAATGTTTGTGTAAGTTTGAAGAAAGTGCTTGTAATTGTTCGATGTAAAAGTTTGTAAGTTTGTGATGTAAATGTTTGTAAACTTCCTAGAAAATCCTATATTTTCTACTAAAGTAGTCTTCTACCAAGACCCAACTGTTCTTTATGTATGTTCTTTTGTAAAAGTGTGAGCTTTCCCAAAGTATGTCTATCATTACCAAAATACAGTTTTTCATTACCGATTATGTGAGAAGATCACATGTGAATGAAATGGGAAAATAAAGATGTACTGTAGTTTTATCTAGGTAACTACCAATGTATTAACTACCTTAAACTTGTTAGTTTAATTAAGGTAAAATGTGATAAGATTGTAACCATACTTGATCGACTAGTATAACACGACGTTCGAGACGTCGAAATGATGTGACATTCGTCACCCGTAGACCTGCAGGTCCCATTGTAGCTATCAGCAAGGTGTGGGATGGTCAATCCTTATATAGATCTATACACAAATTCATGCTCTCCTTCCAGGAGACTCTGGGTACAAAACGTGACGTAGCAGTATATTGCCGAGCCATGAAGTAGTATCTCACATTAATGTTATAGTATTCTTGTATTTGTATAGTATGTTCTAGTGTAGTGTATGTTCTCTGTGTCTTGTATGTAGTATGTTTTCTCTGTCTAGTATGTAGTATGTTCTCTCTGTTTCTCTTTATAGTGAGTATTGTTTCTCGTTATAGTATGTTGTAACTGACTCATGTATGAACTGACTCTTGTATGTTCCATTGTTCTAGAAATAGTAATAGTGACTTCCTAAACTATACCTATTATAGTTTACTAGCAATGTTTTTTGTATGATTGAACATGTTTGTACACCTTTGCTACTCAAAGGTATTGAACTGAAAGAAGAACTTTGATATCTATATACATACACATAATATATATAACTAATATTCAAATGACATTCGGACAAACAACCGATACCCTAAGTCCACAAGCAAACAAGGAACCGGAAATAAGGCGAGTTATCAGTCCTAAGTCCTTTCAATCCTACTTTTAAAACTCTATCTATATAGACATGATTTTGACAAAATAATAAGTTTAAAAGAGTTTGATAAGGAGTTTTGCATATAAAAGAGTTTGTAAAACTATTTGAAGAAATTTGCTTGAAAACATAGTTTGAAGTATAAGAAATCTATATGTTTGATAGTTATTAATCACATGTGATTGATATAATAACTCTAATGTTTCTACTTGTATCCCCCCCTAAAAGCATTTAAAAATCATTTAAAAGACAAGTTAAGGGGTATGAATTCACCTGCAGTGAGTGATATGAATGAAAGATGGATTTGTAGGATGCTAAGTGCCAAGTGAAGCCTTGAGCACAACGGATCCTAATAAGCATATAATGACACATATATGTATACAATTAGTGTATATAACAACTAATCATGCTAGGGAACCACCTTAGGGACTAGTAAACACTTGAATGGAAGTGATACAATCACATATGATTGTATGTAAGGGGTGTATGGCCACACTATGGTGTTTATGGCCAAGGTGTTTACGGCCCTATGTGTTTACCACCAAAGGGTTTACGGCCCTACGTGTTTACGGCCATAGGGTTTACGGCCCTATGTGTTTACGGTAGTAAACTCATGAAGTCTTGTGACAAAGAGTGATTTTAAGGTCTTTCAAGCATCAAGGAAGTGTTCTAGACCCATCCCTGGCCTAAGAAGAGTTTATGGCCAAACTAGTAGCCTTAACAAGGGTTTACGGCCAAGGGAGATGCTCCTGGCCGTAAACTCTCATTGTTCATGGAAATTGGTTGATTTCAAGGATGCAAATCAGGAGCTTCTACTAGATAACAAGTAGGGAAAGGATACTTATGATATGGAAGCAAAAAGGGTTGATTTCGGCCCAAAGAACTTGTAAGTGTTCTTGGTGAAAATGAAGAACACTTGAAGATCTAACCAAAAGAAGAGATTCCATGGATAAAATCAAAGGGTGATACTAGATAAGGAGATGTATCAACTAATCAAAGGATGAAACACTTACATTTTTGAAGATCAAAATGAAGATCCTTATGATACTTGAGAGAGAATTCGAGTTTCTTGACCTGAAATGGTGAATAATGAGGAAATAAGGAAGGAATATAATGTATAAGGGAATGAGTTCACGTCCACCTTGAGTTTACGGCCGTAAACTCATGTGTTGTGGCCGTAAACTCCACATGATGAAGCTTAAGGCTTGACTACTGCACAATGGACTCAAGCAGATACTTCCTAACACCCGATTCTTGAATGTACTTTACTTAGAACACTCAAACAGACCCTAAACAGTGCTAAAAGATAGCAGAAATAAGTCTGAATCTTGATTGAATTGAAGGACTTTACAAGATAGAAATTTCGGGTTGTCAAATAAGTCCTTTCCCTAACACTTTACTCAAACCATTAATTCTTTGAGCCAATGGTCATTATGAATAGCGCTATTAGGAATTAACAACTTCTCACTCGCCCGATTGCTTGACTGCATGATACCATATTCATCTATGGAACGATAAGCATAGATCTTGATAGGGCATCAATCATAGGCTTGGTTGGGAACTAATTTTTTTCTCATATACATACAAACTCGTTTATTAATTATAGCAATGAACTTTGTTTCACATTATAGCAATGAACTTTGTTTCTCATTATAACAACAAACTTTTATTACTGGAAACTTATTTACTTGTCTTAGCAATGAACATGTTTGCTCTTTGTAGCAACGAACTTGTTTGCTCTTTGTAGCAACAAACTTGTTTGCTCCTTTTAGCAATGGACTTGTTTGCTCCTTGTAGCAACGAACTTGGTTGCTCATTATAGCAATGAAACTTGTTTACTCGTTTTAGTAACGAACTTTATTCCCCATGAGAATATGAACGTTGCATCTCATTTAGGCAACATACTTTATCTCTCATGATGACAGCGAACTTTGTTTATGCAAACTTATTTACTCATTTTTGAAATATATTTCTGTCTATGGAAACTTTATTACTCGCTTTAGCAACGAACTTCTATTCATGAAAACTTATTTACTTCTTTTAGCAATGAACATTTGTTTATGGAAACTGTTATCAATATTCTGATTATCATGATTTCAAACTATGTTATGTTATAAACTTGTGAGTACTCACCAACAATTTTTATAGTTGACGCTCGTTTTACATGCTTTTTCAGGAATCATCGAGTAAGTGACACTTAGGGACACATCACTTTTAGGAGCATTCGCACGTGTTGTATTTCAATTTACATTGTAATTTCTTTTAAAAGTTGTTCAAAACCATTGTAAAATTTTAATGCTTTTTAATACTATGATTGGTTTTGTCTTTATCTTTTCTATGAAACCCTTTGTACTGCCACACCCCGTATTTCCGCTTTAGCGGGGTGTGACACAAGGTCTATGACAAATTGAAACTTATACGGACTGAACTTGTTTAATCTTAATTCCTTGCCCCTTGGCAGCATAAGGACCTACCATGTCTTCCAAGTTGTTAACCCGTACTGATCAATGAACTTTCACTTATTAGGCTGCTTTGCCTTATGCAACCAAATGAGAACTCATAGAACTCACATGCATAGTCAACATCAACTGGAATGGGCACAAAAACAAGAATATGTCAACACGATAGGTTGCAAACCTCAACTCGTGTGCTAGTGATTAGCAATAGGTTTACTCTTGATTAGTTTTTGAAACTTTTCAAGATCATTAAGACTCCCACTGACCTCTTGACATATAAGATTCTCTTGTCATGTAACTTACACATTCAGTTATCGTGTTATGTAATTTTAAAAGTGAATAATATTATGAAATATTATGTGATATTGAGCATTGAGTTCTAACAGATAGTTTTTGAAGTAAAACTATGTTTAGAATCATTCGGAAAATATTGGAAGTCTAATGAGATTCCGATTAAAAGTCAAATATCGAAAATGAATGAAAATATAAAATTTGAAATAAGTAAACTTTTATTATTGAAAGTTGTAAAGAATCTCGTTAGAAAAATTTAGGCAAAAACCTCATCGAAATCCGAGTTATAACGAAGAAGTTATGACTTATTGAAGTTTCGCGACAGAACCGGCACGGCGCCGAATGACGTAAAAAGTGAGTTTTTCATAAACTACTTTTTAGCCTATATGATATAAATAAAAGTAGTAGTATTCGTTAAACCGAGAATTTTCATAAAAAGAACGTTCAAATATGACTGCGTATGAGGAAGTTATGATTTTTCTAAGTTTCGGTATAGTATTAGACAGCTAAAAACTTGAAATAAAGATCAAGTGATTTTTAGCCGACGCAACCTAAACGAGAATTGAAGGTCTCGTCAATAGTAGTACAACGGTAAAAATACAGACGAAAACAGACGTCGGATATTAAAAATGAGGTCAAAATTCGCCAACATAGTCTAAACGAAAGTTGTAGAGCATAATTTCATCTACGCGTAGATATAAAGAACATCGAAAACGGAGCTCGTATGCAAAAGATATGAATTTTTGAAGTTTTGGGCTCAAATTCCGAGAAATCTCGCATGCATGGTGCGGAATAGGCCACGTCGCCCCTCTTCGCGAGCCTGCCTCGTGATCCGATCAGATGACGAGTCCGAAGTTGGTCCAACGAGAATCTGACGCGTGTGCAGCCTTCTGTCCGACGCGTGCCTTCCCCATGTCTTGTCCGAAGCGCGCCATCTGCCCCCATCCCCTGCTCATGTGAGCCACGTGCTCCCTTCTCCTCCCCTCGGATCCGAGGCTCGCACCTATATAAAGTAGGTGCGAGATCTCCCGGCCAAGGTTAGAAATTCTCACACTTTTCACTCCTAAACCCATTTTTAAGCCATTCCAACTTCCCCCGAAGCCCCGGGATCATTCCCAACACCCGAGATACGTTTCGAAGTGTCAATAAAGCCCCGAGAACACTCTCAAGGCCCAGTTTTCAATAAAGCTCCCGGTTTTCATCGAAGAAAGTTAATTATAGTAACGAAGTGTTGCCCAAATTATTATTTTAACCTCCGGTTATTTCACCGTGAGTTTAATATATAGGAACAATTGTATGTTATGTGTTATATGTGCTTTTCCATAATATTATCTCGTGTTGTTATTCCATGCTATTATGGTAGCGAAGTTATACCTTTGACCATGTGATCAGTGAAATGACTTAGATTCACGGTGGTACTAGTATGTAGCCTCTGGCTACGTAGAGCATCTCTCGTAAGAGAATGACTTCTATTCTATGGCATTGGAAGAAGGTTAGATAGGGCTGAAAGTGTGACAACCGTCAAATTTCGGTCAATTCAAAGTCAACAAGTCAAACCGGTCAACTCCAATAACCCTTGTATGCTAGGGTTTACGTTATGTAATCACTATACAATTCGCTATTTTAATGAGAAATCATCATTTGGAAAGTTCATGTGTTTGATTTTCCTTAGCCTTAACAAGTGCTAAACAACGAACCAAAGCGATAAAACACTATTGCACAATCATCGGGATTGTGTACGACACTAAATCAGGGTTTAATGGGGTTTACGAACCTTGCGTTGTGAAGCCGGACACTCAAATTAATCACAAACGAAACCTCTCTAAATCGTTTTCACTCTATCTCTTTCTATTTGAAATCTCTCCCAAATCTCTCCCAAATCTCTCTCAAAAGTTGCTTTAACTTTTTGTAATCATTTGGGTCATCTCGACCCTTAACCGGGTCAAAAATCGCTTGAAACGGGGTAAAAACGAGTAAAATAGCTTTAAGGATCCGAAACCGAAGCTTCAGGACCGAAGCCTCGCAGACCGAAGCCTCGCAGACCGAAGCCTCGCAGACCGAAGCCTCGCATCCGAAGCCTCGCAGACAGGCCCTTTTTACCGGTTTTTCGACTACGACTTCGTTTTAACTCCGTTTTTCATTATTTTAACGTGGGATTTTCACCCAAAACTTTATTTTATAAACTAAGGCCCCAAAATATATAAATCTCCAGGGTTTTTATAAAATATATTAAAAGAATTGGTGATTGAACTAATTATTGAGGGAATATTTGCTTTTCCTTAATTTATGGCAAAAGCAACCCACTACCACCTCACTCTATGATTAGCCACTCTTTCCCACTACCCCTTGTCTCCTTAGTGGACCTTTACAGCCAATCTCCAGCTCTTCCCACGTTCTAAGAGCTGGAGGATTGATCCTCTCTCCTCATTCTCCATAAAACTCTTTCATTCTACACTTAGCAACCAAGAACACTCTCCAAAATTCTCTCATCTTTTCTCTCAACTTCAATAACTTCAAGGCTTTCTCCAGGGATTTCTTTCTTCAATTAGTAAGTATCTTCATCATTCACATAATTATTAAACTCCATTCTACTCAAATCATTGATATCTTACACAAGTTCCATCTTATTCGGTGTTAGATTCTCGAATCATCAAGACATCTTCTTAGTGTTCTTGAGTTGAACACTTCCTCTCTCTCACTTTCATCTACTGAAACCACATAAGGTGAGTTCATACCCATACATTTACATGTTTTTCTTAAGTTTTAAGGGGGGAATACAAGTAAAATCATCAAGAACACAATTAAACTTTTTCTAACAGATTACATCAGAAAAGATGGACGTTAATCACGGACTGTTTTGGTCAACTTAAATATTTTAGTTTTCAAAACTATTTCAGGTGCAAGTAGCTCAAACTCTTAGCTTTAAAATGGCTACTTGCACATCTCCATATGATTTTTCTACAATTTATGGTGATTTTTACAAAACTGCCTGTCATTTCAGAGGCAAACCCGGACCAGTCTGTGATTATGAACATTTTCACCTCTGTTAGAGATCACTAAAAATCATGATAAAATTTACGAACAAACTAGACTCATATTCCAAAGTCTCAAAATTTGCGGATTTGGATTTAGAGCTTTGATGATTTTTCTATAAATTTTCTAAGAACGGTAACAGAAATTGTTTTTAACGAAAAGTTGCTGTTAATTTCATTTCACCTTGTAACATGTTGAGCAAGGTGTATATCTTTATGTGACTATATGTTACTGCAATATATGACATTTTATCTTAATATTTAGACACACATCAGTTTACAACTGGATTTGGTCATATAAAATATAAAGAACAACAAGTGATTATAATCAAAGTACAATCGATACATTCAAACATTAAATAAACTATTTTGAATATAGTTTGCATACATTACCACGTACTACCCTTGGTTGATAAACTATAATAGGTATAGTTTATGATACATTACATAACACATACATTTAAAAAGGGTACATTTATACAAAGGATATTTTCATTAAGCAAGGTACGACCATACGGTACCGAGTTTTCATAACACGTAATTCCGTTAATGACTTTGTGAGACATTTACTTCAAATTACCATTAAGTCCTGTATTGTAACCAGAGTCTCCTTGAGGGAGAGTGTGATACTTGTGTATAGATCTATATTGGGTTTGACAAACCCACACCTAAACTGCATGCAACAGTTAGACCGATAGGTCTGGGGTGACAAATGTCATAACATTTCCGACGCCTGAAGAACGTCGTTTTAGGCAACCTTGGTCATAGTATGGTTATAATAAACTCACATAAAGTATTAACAAACATTGGAATTTACGGGAACTTCATTAAAATTTAACGAGTTTATGTCGATTTAAACTTGCATTGTTTTACTATAAATATGACAAATTACTTGTACATTTCGGTCTTTGGGTTTTAAGACTACATTTACACATTAAGGAAAATATTGGATTTTTCTAACGCAAATACTACTTTTACAAACGAAAGACTTTTAATAATACCAAACAAAAGCTTATGAACTCACCAACCTTTGTGTTGACACTTTTTAAAACAACTTGTATTCTCAGGGAATCATTAAACAGGTAATCAAGGGCTTTTGAGGATGGGACGCTAAGGCGTCTACTATTTCATATTTTATCAACATATTGTAATTGATTCGTAAACATGTAATTCATACAATGATATAATTTTTTTCAATTATATATATGTTGGTTGTGTTTGCTTGAATTACTATTACAATTGCTGTTATGATACTATACATGAAGTCCTCCACCCCCGGACGTTTCCGCCATCCTTGGTTTGGGGGTGTGACAGAAAGCCTGAAATCTACCAAAATGTTTAATCAGAAATTGTATGTCTTCTGTGCCATTTGTGCCGAAGCGTTATTGATGTATATCAAGACATCAAGTATTCAAATTGTTATGTCTCATTGATTGTATAACATTGAATCAAATCATCGATTGATATGAAAAGCTTGTCGCATGATTCACATATGCCTTTGTTGTTCCTTGTTCATCTTTGCTTCTGTCATATTGAAGTATATATATGGCATAATGTTATATTGTATCTATTATTGAACTCACTAAGCGTCACAGCTTACCCTGTCAATGTTTAACAATTGCAGGAGATAAGTAAGCAGTATAGTCATATATTGTTGGAAGATTTAGAATAGTTTATACTATTACTTTTGTATTTAGGTTTACGTTTGTATAAAAACTTTAAAATCCTGGGAAGTTTTGTAATATACTAAAACTTAGTCGGTTTGTATCCAGTCTTTTGTAATCGCATTATCAATGTAAGATATTGTTTTATGAATATGCATATAGCATGTTTTGGAGTAATATTGTTTCAATTATGAAAGTGTGGGTCTTTCAATCATGGTATCAGAGCAGTAGTTTAAGCGAACTAAATTCCACGGATTGGTATTTAGACTTAAACTGTTGGAAGTTCAATATATGAACTGATTCATTATAAGTATATGGATACAAACCATAGGAATGATTTAAGCGGGGTATTGGGTAGTGATAAACCCTAGTATTCTAAAATATTAATTAGTTTAAGTGAACTAGGAATTTTAAGAAATTCTAGAATTAAACATGGATTGCTAAGTGGTGATGATACGATGTGTATCTAGTATATTTTAGGTTGGATACCTAAATGGACACAAGCACTAGAATATTTTGGAGATATGCCTTATATTCTAATATGTACTAAATTATAGATAAATATAGCATGCCTTAGGTTGCTTACCTATATTGCTATTACTTGAGAAAGTTTAAGGTCTGTTACCGACCATAGTATGGAAGAGGAAATTTTATGTATTCAAGATTCAAAATTTTCTGTATTAGAAATGATATGAAACTTTTCAAAGTGATAAAAAGACTTATAATGGTCGACATCGATAATTTTATAGATAAACGATCGAGGGATATCGTAAAATAATATTTATCAAATGATATCGTACATAGTGTACTAATACCTATAGAGTGGTATTGTACATTCAAAGTATGATTGATGAAATAATAACACCGTTGGAGGAATATTGTGTATTCGAAGTACATTCGGATGAGATGAATGTTTTGGCATAATCGATGAAGTTGTTCCACCGCTATCCAGATTGAAGCAATGCTTGCTTATAGAGTAGGAAGAACTGAAGATGGTGATAAATACTTCGACAGTATCGAAATTGATGTTGTGCAAGATTTAGAAGACTTTAATGAAAATTAAAAAGGAAAAGGTTGATAAAGTTTTCAGACTTAGTATTTAATAATACTGAGTGACAATTGACTTCTATCACATCGTTATGAAAGTTCCAATGTTTGTTAAGTCGTCTTTAACATACATGATTAGGATGGTGAAATAGGTTATTTGGTTGTGAAAAGGCTGAGTGACTTACTTGTTAAAGTAAGGTAGATTACTTAGTTTAACAAGATATACACTCTTAGTATTGTATGAGAAGAGATGTTGTAGTTAGAAATGAAAGAGAACCAAGTTGAAGCTAGTAGAACATGCTGAGATGCAGCTATAATGCGGACTTCCTTGAATAGACTCATATGAAGTAGACTTAAAAGATACACCATGAGAAGAAGACTTACTCATATACAGGAATGACGATGTCATGGAAAGATAATGAAATGAACAAATATGCATGATGACTTGCATGAGTTAGAAGATGATGCAGGTAGTTGGAAACCGTTTGTCTCCACACTACTAGGATAAATTCTGGTATAACGTGTCTTGCAGAGTAATCACTGTTGGAGCATGGAAATGCTCTACAAATAATGAGTGATAGTTAGGTTGTATTTTCCCTTTATTGTATTTTTGGTTTAAATACTCTCCCTCCTATATAAAGGGAGAGTTGGTCATCTTTTAAAAAGCTAGCTCACTTTTCTTAATTACAGATTACTTTTGTACTTCTCACAATGTAATCTAGAGAGAGAAAAGAGTGGTGGGTTCTCCCACCCAGGGAGAGTTTCTCTCCCACCATGTTCTTCATTAATATTATTATTATCTCTCTTTGTTATTAGCCTTCTTTATTCGAACTCATAATATGTTCTTCGTGTTCATACTTACAAAACACGATTAATCTCGAGATATCTTACTTCCGCATTCACCGTTCATTATAAATTTAGGCTCCTACAATTGGTATCAGACCCGTACCTTGAAGATCTCACGATTATTTCAAGGGAACGACTCCCGTTCGGTGATTATCTTGTGATTTTTCCGTGTTTCTGCAAGAAAAAAATTTCGGGTTTCTTACCGGAATTTTTTTTATGAAGTTCGTTCTTAGTTCTATCTTCTGGGTTGACTCAAATCTTAGTAAAAAAAAATATTGTTGCTGCTGCTGCTTGTTCAAATTTCTGTTGGAAATGATGTTCTTAAAAGTTATTATTTTTGCTGTTGAAGAAATGAAGAATATTCGGTGAAGAAATTATTTTGTAGTCTAGAAAAAGATGAAGACTTTGTTCCAGGAAGCTCTTTTTTCTTGGATGAGAAGACACAAATTTAATGGACTTATTTTCAAGAGAAGTGGATTTTATTTTTTCGCAGCAAATTTTTTCTTCATAAGAGGTATAAAGTTCCTATTCTTCTAACTTTTCCTACTGTGAATCTAATGTTGAACACCATTTGGACGTAAATTGTGTTTGTGAAAAGCACTTTGTCATTTTTGCTCTTTTGGGTAAAGAGTAATTCACTCATATTTGCCTTCCCAAGTAAAGACCATGTGACTTTGTCCTTTCCCATCACCTTTTGTTCCCTAAAACCCACCTGCACACTCCTTTTCCTTTGCCCAAAGCCCCGTTTTTGTCCTTTCTTATTATATATATATATATATATATATATATATATATATATATATATATATATATATATATATATATATATATATATATATATATATATATATATATATATATATATATATATATATCGAGACTACTGATGACCGCAGCCTCGGTCACTTCTGCCTTGTCCGCAATTCCTTCTTAAATTCCTGACCGCAGTCAAACCGCAACCATCCTTCCCCGGCTCGGGCCGCAGGCCTCCTTCTTCGGTTCGGGCCGCAATGCCCCTACCGCAGCTCGCATGCGCAGCTGGCTTCCCTTGCTACCACAGTCTTCATCGACTGCAGTCCGCGTCCGCACCAGCTTAGTCTTGTCTTGCACCGCACCCTCTGATCCGCACCCAAGCTGTCTTCGTCCGAACCCACCACCCAATCCACTCCATCCGCAACCAACCATGACCCGCAGCCACTCACCCCGCCTCCCTCCTCTCATCCGCAACCCCCTAGACCCGCATCCTCCTTCTTAACTTCGGACTCCTTCTCCAGCCATCGCCCAGCCTTCCCCTCCATCCCTCTCTTCTTCTTCCAGCCTTCAGCCCCTCCCTCCTCCTCCTCCCCCCTTCTTTCCTCCTTCCCTTTTTTCCTCCACACTACTAGGATAAATTCTGGTATAGCGTGTCTTGCAGAGTAATCACTGTTGGAGCATGGAAATGCTCTACAAATAATGAGTGATAGTTAGGTTGTATTTTCCCTTTATTGTATTTTTTGTGTAAATACTCTCCCTCCTATATAAAGGGAGAGTTGGTCATCTCTTAAAAAGCTAGCTCACTTTTCTTAGTTAGAGATTACTTTTGTACTTCTCACGATGTAATCTAGAGAGAGAAAAGAGTGGTGGGTTCTCCCACCCAGGGAGAGTTTCTCTCCCACCATGTTCTTCATTAATATTATTATTATTATCTCTCTTTGTTATCAGCCTTCTTTATTCGAACTCATAATATTTTCTTCATGTTCATACTTACAAAACACGATTAATCTCGAGATATCTTACTTCCGCATTCACCGTTCATTATAAGTAAGCAGTATAGTCATATATTGTTGGAAGATTTAGAATAGTTTATACTATTACTTTTGTATTTAGGTTTACGTTTGTATAAAAACTTTAAAATCCTGGGTAGTTTTGTAATATACTAAAACTTAGTCGGTTTGTATCTAGTCTTTTGTAATCGCATTATCAATGTAAGATATTGTTTTATGAATATGCATGTAGCATGTTTCGGAGTAATATTGTTTCAATTATGAAAGTGTGAGTCTTTCATGTGAAGAACATTCCTTGACAAACAAATACTCAAAAGTTAGTAAGGGTTCTTATCAAGACAAATGCTACACACAATTGGTCTTAGTTGGTCTTTGTCTTATCCAAAGACATCACAACTACCAATTTCAAATGTGCATGAACAAAACATTTCTACTCCACATTTTATGAGTGTTATAAGCCTACTTAAGACATGTCATTCAAGGCACAATCTTGGAGTATAACTCTAAGACTTGATTTTGGAACGAAGTACGACTCATCTTCTTGATTTAACCATTCCAACAATTTCTAATTCATCTTCTTAGCCATACAAATGTACTAAGGTGTCCTTGGAGGATCAATCGTGATATGGTATCATAATCACTAAGACGATCATAAAACACGATACTAAAGTATTCTCCTTTCCTTTCAGATCGGAGAAACTTTTATCTTTTTGCCTAATTGATTCTTCTTATTCGTTCTGCTGTACATTAAAATTTTTTCAATTATTTAGAATTACACTTAATCTTTTAAGCATAACCACATTTACTAAACTTTTAGTAAATAATAACGAATAGTCTTATCGTTATTTGTGGTGTACCTGACCAGTGCACAACAATGTGTACTAGATCCCATAGTCCTTCACTTGACTCACATCTATATGTGAACAAGGAATTAGTCTTAATTTCCCAAATATGAAGGCTTTCATACATCACACAATACAAGTTGCATGATTCCAAATTTCTGTCCAATTGAAACTTGGGTGATGAGAATGTTTCCTTATTTGGTAAATTTCTGACACTACCACAAATAACATAACTAAGAACCACATCCGTTTTCAATATTGCTGACAATATAAACATACAAACATCAATTTTCACAAATGCTATTGCAAGGAAATATAAAATAAGATAAAATCAAAAATTTTCTTTTATTTATAAAATGCGGAAAACTTGTCCTTACAACGCAAGTACAAATGAAAACTATGTTACAAAATATTCCTAAGAAATCTATCACAACTCTTAAGTAGCAGCTCAAAAAATCCAATCATCGAACCATGCGATCGAAATCCATCTCTTCGCGATCAGACTCAACATGCTCTTCTTTTAACCTTCCTTTCTTTTCTACGATCCTACAAAATCACATCATGTATTAAGAATCTATAAATAGGAACTTAATGGATTTAGATAGTGGACTTACCTGAAGTAGAGTCATACACCTTGACCTTTCCATCCTTTGCGATCTTTCAGGTAAATATAGCAGCTTCGCATCCAATGCCCCTTCTCTTGGCAATAGAAACAAACGGACTCTTTTGGAATGGTACACGGGACAATCTCAGACTTAGCCTTTCTCTGTACCATTCGGTCAAACGGTTTGACCATGGCCGATCCCTTTCCATTGGGAAGAGAAGACTTTTCTGGATTTCCAATGTTTCCATTGTCAATTTCCATGGAAGTTTGGGAAGTAGATCTTCCAATCAAAATTGCTTTACCAGTGCGCCAAATCATTGTTAATTCAACAACAATTAGCAAATAGCTAAGATCGATAAGGGTCACATGGTGGTCTGTCATATAGTAATATTCAATTAACTCACTATATGACTCAGGAAGTGATTGAAGAACCAAGTCAACAACAAACTTCCTCGAGACAAAGACACCTAACATTCCCAGCTTGTCAATGTGTGACTTCATCTCCATGTCGTGTGCACACACAGACTTTCCATATTCGTGTTTGCTTTCCAATAGGGCTTGAGTGATCTTGAACTTTTCAAGTTTATGAACACATGGGTTAGGGAGAACTATTAGAGGAGGTGGAGGAAGTGAACTATCATCTTCATGAGGAAAGCTTTTTCCAAAAGACTCAGGAAGACCATAATTGTTAGAATAAGACATCTACAAAAGGGAGAAATTCAAGTTGGTTGATTCAAGTCCTTAATATAACACCCAAATGAAATATTAAAGTTAGGACCCAACACAATAATTTACAATTCGGAAAAAAGGATGCCGTAATCCAATTGCAAACTATTTGTCGGTAGGTAAATGACGATTTACCAATTTCCACCTTGAAAAACGAAAATGAACATTAGGTTTTAAATTAATTGAAATTCCTAGATCCTTTGAGATTCATTGAACTTTTCAATGATATGTTTAATCTCGATTATGCCCTTCAAGTTTGTGACTGGGATACCGAGGATCACAAACAAGGTGTGAATAACCATGCAAATTAGCTTGGTACTCTCGAAGTCATTTATCACCTAATCAATGTGCTGATTAACCACACACGCTCCATTGATCTATGATAATCTACAAGCTACCCATTGCCATCCTTCATTAGTCCCATATTAACGTGCCGGTTAAACATACACGCTCCACTAACGGCCAACAAGGTGCAATGTGCAATTTCATGGATTAGCATCAAATTCACATTTTCCTAAAGTAACTAAGAATTGGGAATTTGTAAAAGCGTTTAGTTACTTCGTATTTTCATTACACTTTTATTGGAAGTTTGTGTCCTATCCTACCCGTTCGGCTAACGACCCTCCACCAGTCAAGAGTGCGGTGGGTGAGAGTGGACACCCATTCAATCGCCATTTTAAAGGCAATTTCCTTAAACACCCTTTATAGACCAGTTTCGTGAATGATGCCTACTAACGGTAAGACTGACCTTTTACTTATACATATAATATATTGAACTTTTAATTTTATATAGTATAAGGGTGTATTTTACACTTTTAAAATACTAGATGGTTTAATCTATTAAAAAATTAGTCTTTTAGATTAATTATATTTAAATCATATCACTATGGATTTATTAATTTTTCTCTTTTAATTAAACATTTAATTAATTTAAAAAAAAATCCTTAAGGGTGTAATTTGAACTATTCAAAAATCAAGGTTCTAAATTTAAGATTTCAAAATTAAAAAATATTTAATCAAATTTTAAATTACAAAACCATGAGGTGCACTTTTGAACCTTTTCAAAATACTAGGGTTTACGAATTCAATATTTCAAAATTAAAACTTTTACTTAAATTTTAAATCCCAAAACTTCAGGGCAAATTTTGAAACTTTTCAAAACCTTTTAGATCAAATTTGAAAAAAATTAAATTAATCATATAATTTATCTTTATCACAAAATTTGACCTAATCCAATATTATATGGTAAGATAATTCAAATCAAATTCTATAAATAATTAATTTATCATATAACTAAGTAATAATCTTAAAATTGACAATTATCTTGCAATTAGATGAGGATAATCATTACCATATCATAAAATTCGAATATTAACAGTTAAAACAACTTATGGTAATTATCCTAATCTAATTTTAGCCAAAAATCCAAAAAATCTGCCATTAGACTAGCCGACTCGTCGAGTCCAAAACTGGACTCGTCGAGTCCAAGACTGGACTCGTCGAGTCCGTCAGTCAGACAGCAAAAAAAAACGATTTTTTCCATGTTTGAAAATTTACCATGGCATCAAATATAACAAAAAAAATGACTTATGCTTTGATACCACCGATGGGTTTTGAGCACTACAACATTCCTATGGTGTACATGCAACCCTAAGGTTTTAGATCTAGGTTTTTCTCAAGTTATACATGCAAATTCAAGTCCAAAGCATAAACCATAATACTAGCATACCAATTTCAAAATTCATATGAAAATAGGGTTTGTAGATTACCTTACTTGTTATATTGTAATAACAAGAACTCCTTGACCTTTGAAAGCGTAGTGCCCCAAGTGTTGCACCTCTAATGGAGTCACAAACACTCTTGCAAGGGAAAACTTAGAGAGATGAAATTTTCCGCCACCTTAGGGCTTCATAAAGCATAGCCCCGAAAATCCTTAGTCTTGGGGTCTATTTATACTTGTGGCTGCTAGGGTTTTAGTTGGAAACCCTAATATGACTGCTTAAGCCTTAAGCAGCCCATGGATATCTTCTAGAATACTCCTTGGACGAATTCTTTATGGATTTCCCATAGAATTCGTCCAACCTTATTCCAAGGTGATCCATCAGCCCAGTTGCAGCTATCAGTAATTTACAATATCAGTCCACAATCATTTAATCAGACTCTTTTGATCACTAAATTAATTCCAAATTAATTTCTGATCAATACTAATTAAATAATGTGATTTCCAAATAATATATTAATCATATAATATATTAATAAAACCATTCCGAGTATCAATTTATTATTTATATCATAAATCCTACTCTCTCTCCACTTGTCATCCTATCAAGTTGCATGAGTAAAGGAAACTCAAAAGGACCATACTAATAATCAAATCAAGTACATACCAAAAATAGTTATAGGCTTAGACACCTAATCCAACACTATTTTATTTTTAGAGCGTTAAATGCTCATTTATGCAATATATAATGGATTGTTATATGGAGGTTAGATCATCATCAGTGATAAGTTTTAAGTTTTCACTTTTAAGTATTAATCTGTCATTTATGTTACTATTAGTTAATGTTGTTTATGCTTAATCAACTTATTTATATTTTTATTTTCTTTCAGCATTGCTTAAGCCTTAAGTTTTATAGTTTGTTTCTACCTTTACTTTTAAATAATAAATGTTAATGTTGATCGCTTGCTCATTTTGTTAGTTAATCTATTAAATGTTAATGTTATTTGTTGATCTGTTAATGTTAGCTAATCTGTTAATATGTTAATTCTTGTTATTGAAGTTCAACCTCTTTCTTTCTAGCCAAACACTTAATAAGATGTTGTTATGTGACATGATGCATATTGTTATTTAGTGGATGCACCATGTTAAATGTGCTACTGAGTTGTTATTTGACTCTTTCTATAGCTCTCAGAATTACTTAGTTAATCTCTTTTTCTCTTGCTCAGTTTCTTAGTTTCTCAAACAAAATTAAAAGACAAGATCCCAAGTTGTAAGCTCCTCACAAGAACCTATGAAGTTTAATATTTAGCATCCAAGTTCTTATACGAGCTGATTCTAATGATTGAGCGTGATGGCATTTGTGGAGGAAAACTTCTTAATCTTCTACATAAAGAATGGCAGTGTGGTTACTAGAGTCACAGTTGCATATATGCATTTTGAGGTATTATATTCTTTTTTATCACAAAGCAAACATTAGAAAGAATATGAAAATAATAAGTTATTGATTTTGTGAAATAATAAACTTTCTATTGTGGACTGACTTATTTGGCATCGACACCAGGCCATGTACAATCAACTTGCTTCATGGATGGACATCTCGAACCTAATGGGCTTCATAAAGCATAGCCCCGAAAATCCTTAGTCTTGGGGTCTATTTATACTTGTGGCTGCTAGGGTTTTAGGTGGAAACCCTAATATGACTGCTTAAGCCTTAAGCAGCCCATGGACATCTTCTAGAATACTCCTTGGACGAATTCTTTATGGACTTCCCATAGAATTCGTCCAACCTTATTCCAAGGTGATCCATCAGCCCAGTTGCAACTATCAGTAATTTACAATATCAGTCCACAATCATTTAATCAGACTCTTTTGATCACTAAATTAATTCCAAATTAATTTCTGATCAATACTAATTAAATAATGTGATTTCCAAATAATATATTAATCATATAATATATTAATAAAACCATTCCGAGTACCAATTTATTATTTATATAATAAATCCTACTCTCTCTCCACTTGTCATCCTATCAAGTTGCATGAGTAAAGGAAACTCAAAAGGACCATACTAATAATCAAATCAAGTACATACCAAAAATAGTTATAGGCTTAGACACCTGATCCAACACTATTTTATTTTTAGAGAGTTAAATTCTCATTTATGCAATATATAATGGATTGTTATATGGAGATTAAATCATCATCAGTGATAAGTTTTAAGTTTTCACTTTTAAGTATTAATGTGTCATTTATGTTACTGTTAGTTAATGTTGTTTATGCTTAATCAACTTATTTATAGTTTTATTTTCTTTCAGCATTGCTTAAGCCTTCAATTTTATAGTTTGTTTCTACCTTTACTTTTAAATAATAAATCATAATGTTGATCGCTTGCTCATTTTGTTACTTAATCTATTAAATGTTAATGTTATTTGTTGATCTGTTAATGTTAGCTAATCTGTTAATATGTTAATTCTTGTTATTGAAGTTCAACCTCTTTCTTTCTAGCCAAACACTTAATAAGATGTTGTTATGTGACATGATGCATATTGTTATTTAGTGGATGCACCATGTTAAATGTGCTACTGAGTTGTTATTTGACTCTTTCTATAGCTCTCGGAATTACTTAGTTAATCTCTTTTTCTCTTGCTCAGTTTCTTAGTTTCTCAAACAAAATTAAAAGACAAGATCGCAAGTTGTAAGCTCCTCACAAGAACATATGAAGTTTAATATTTAGCATCCAAGTTCTTATACGAGCTAATTCTAATGATTGAGCGTGACGGCATTTGTGGAGGAAAACTTCTTAATCTTCTACATAAAGAATGGCAGTGTGGTTACTAGAGTCACAGTTGCATATATGCATTTTGAGGTTTTATATTCTTTTTTATCACAAAGCAAACATTAGAAAGAATATGAAAATAATAAGTTATTGATTTTGTGAAATAATAAACTTTCTATTGTGGACTGACTTATTTGGCATCGACACCAGGCCATGTACAATCAACTTGCTTCATGGATGGACATCTCGAACCTAATGGGCTTCATAAAGCATAGCCCCGAAAATCCTTATTCTTGGGGTCTATTTATACTTGTGGCTGCTAGGGTTTTAGGTGGAAACCCTAATATGACTGCTTAAGCCTTAAGCAGCCCATGGACATCTTCTAGAATACTCCTTGGACGAATTCTTTATGGCCTTCCCATAGAATTCGTCCAACCTTATTCCAAGGTGATCCATCAGCCCAGTTGCAACTATCAGTAATTTACAATATCAGTCCACAATCATTTAATCACACTCTTTTGATCACTAAATTAATTCCAAATTAATTTCTGATCAATACTAATTAAATAATGTGATTTCCAAATAATATATTAATCATATAATATATTAATAAAACCATTCCGAGTACCAATTTATTATTTATATAATAAATCCTACTCTCTCTCCACTTGTCATCCTATCAAGTTGCATGAGTAAAGGAAACTCAAAAGGACCATACTAATAATCAAATCAAGTACATACCAAAAATAGTTATAGGCTTAGACACCTAATCCAACACTATTTTATTTTTAGAGAGTTAAATTCTCATTTATGCAATATATAATGGATTGTTATATGGAGGTTAAATCATCATCAGTGATAAGTTTTAAGTTTTCACTTTTAAGTATTAATGTGTCATTTATGTTACTGTTAGCTAATGTTGTTTATGCTTAATCAACTTATTTATAGTTTTATTTTCTTTCAGCATTGCTTAAGCCTTAAATTTTATAGTTTGTTTCTACCTTTACTTTTACATAATAAATGTTAATGTTGATCGCTTGCTCATTTTGTTAGTTAATCTATTAAATGTTAATACTATTTGTTGATCTGTTAATGTTAGCTAATCTGTTAATATGTTAATTCTTGTTATTGAAGTTCAACCTCTTTCTTTCTAGCCAAACACTTAATAAGATGTTCTTATGTGACATGATGCATATTGTTATTTAGTGGATGCACCATGTTAAATGTGCTACTGAGTTGTTATTTGACTCTATCTATAGCTCTCGGAATTACTTAGTTAATCTCTTTTTCTCTTGCTCAGTTTCTTAGTTTCTCAAACAAAATTAAAAGACAAGATCCCAAGTTGTAAGCTCCTCACAAGAACCTATGAAGTTTAATATTTAGCATCCAAGTTCTTATACGAGCTGATTCTAATGATTGAGCGTGATGGCATTTGTGGAGGAAAACTTCTTAATCTTCTACA
Source organism: Lactuca virosa (assembly GCF_052849685.1). NCBI lineage: Eukaryota > Viridiplantae > Streptophyta > Magnoliopsida > Asterales > Asteraceae > Lactuca > Lactuca virosa. Next base: position 58,080,991 of record NC_136434.1, read on the forward strand.
TAAAGAATGGCAGTGTGGTTACTAGAGTCACAGTTGCATATATGCATTTTGAGGTATTATATTCCTTTTTATCACAAAGCAAACATTAGAAAGAATATGAAAATAATAAGTTATTGATTTTGTGAAATAATAAACTTTCAATTGTGGACTGACTTATTTGGCATCGACACCAGGCCATGTACAATCAACGTGCTTCATGGATGGACATCTCGAACCTAATGGGCTTCATAAAGCATAGCCCCGAAAATCCTTAGTCTCGGGGTCTATTTATACTTGTGGCTGCTAGGGTTTTAGTTGGAAACCCTAATATGACTGCTTAAGCCTTAAGCAGCCCATGGACATCTTCTAGAATACTCCTTGGACGAATTCTTTATGGGTTTCCCATAGAATTCGTCCAACCTTATTCCAAGGTGATCCATCAGCCCAGTTGCAACTATCAGTATTTTACAATATCAGTCCACAATCATTTAATCAGACTCTTTTGATCACTAAATTAATTCCAAATTAATTTCTGATCAATACTAATTAAATAATGTGATTTCCAAATAATATATTAATCATATAATATATTAATAAAACCATTCCGAGTACCAATTTATTATTTATATAATAAATCCTACTCTCTCTCTCCACTTGTCATCCTATCAAGTTGAATGAGTAAAGGAAACTCAAAAGGACCATACTAATAATCAAATCAAGTACATACCAAAAATAGTTATAGGCTTAGACACCTAATCCAACACTATTTTATTTTTAGAGCGTTAAATGCTCATTTATGCAATATATAATGGATTGTTATATGGAGGTTAAATCATCATCAGTGATAAGTTTTAAGTTTTCACTTTTAAGTATTAATCTGTCATTTATGTTACTGTTAGTTAATGTTGTTTATGCTTAATCAACTTATTTATATTTTTATTTTCTTTCAGCATTGCTTAAGCCTTAAATTTTATAGTTTGTTTCTACCTTTACTTTTAAATAATAAATGTTAATGTTGATCGCTTGCTCATTTTGTTAGTTAATCTATTAAATGTTAATGTTATTTGTTGATCTGTTAATGTTAGCTAATCTGTTAATATGTTAATTCTTGTTATTGAATTTCAACCTCTTTCTTTCTAGCCAAACACTTAATAAGATGTTCTTATGTGACATGATGCATATTGTTATTTAGTGGATGCACCATGTTAAATGTGCTACTGAGTTGTTATTTGACTCTTTCTATAGCTCTCAGAATTACTTAGTTAATCTCTTTTTCTCTTGCTCAGTTTCTTAGTTTCTCAAACAAAATTAAAAGACAAGATCCCAAGTTGTAAGCTCCTCACAAGAACCTATGAAGTTTAATATTTAGCATCCAAGTTCTTATACGAGCTGATTCTAATGATTGAGCGTGATGGCATTTGTGGAGAAAAACTTCTTAATCTTCTACATAAAGAATGGCAGTGTGGTTACTAGAGTCACAGTTGCATATATGCATTTTGAGGTATTATATTCTTTTTTATCACAAAGCAAACATTAGAAAGAATATGAAAATAATAAGTTATTGATTTTGTGAAATAATAAACTTTCTATTGTGGACTGACTTATTTGGCATCGACACCAGGCCATGTACAATCAACTTGCTTCATGGATGGACATCTCGAACCTAATGGGCTTCATAAAGCATAGCCCCGAAAATCCTTAGTCTTAGGGTCTATTTATACTTGTGGCTGCTAGGGTTTTAGGTGGAAACCCTAATATGACTGCTTAAGCCTTAAGCAGCCCATGGACATCTTCTAGAATACTCCTTGGACGAATTCTTTATGGACTTCCCATAGAATTCGTCCAACCTTATTCCAAGGTGATCCATCAGCCCAGTTGCAACTATCAGTAATTTACAATATCAGTCCACAATCATTTCATCAGACTCTTTTGATCACTAAATTAATTCCAAATTAATTTCTGATCAATACTAATTAAATAATGTGATTTCCAAATAATATATTAATCATATAATATATTAATAAAACCATTCCGAGTACCAATTTATTATTTATATAATAAATCCTACTCTCTCTCCACTTGTCATCCTATCAAGTTGCATGAGTAAAGGAAACTCAAAAGGACCATACTAATAATCAAATCAAGTACATACCAAAAATAGTTATAGGCTTAGACACCTGATCCAACACTATTTTATTTTTAGAGAGTTAAATTCTCATTTATGCAATATATAATGGATTGTTATATGGAGGTTAAATCATCATCAATGATAAGTTTTAACTTTTCACTTTTAAGTATTAATGTGTCATTTATGTTACTGTTAGTTAATGTTGTTTATGCTTAATCAACTTATTTATAGTTTTATTTTCTTTCAGCATTGCTTAAGCCTTAAATTTTATAGTTTGTTTCTACCTTTACTTTTAAATAATAAATCATAATGTTGATCGCTTGCTCATTTTGTTAGTTAATCTATTAAATGTTAATGTTATTTGTTGATCTGTTAATGTTAGCTAATCTGTTAATATGTTAATTCTTGTTATTGAAGTTCAACCTCTTTCTTTCTAGCCAAACACTTAATAAGATGTTGTTATGTGACATGATGCATATTGTTATTTAGTGGATGCACCATGTTAAATGTGCTACTGAGTTGTTATTTGACTCTTTCTACAGCTCTCGGAATTACTTAGTTAATCTCTTTTTCTCTTGCTCAGTTTCTTAGTTTCTCAAACAAAATTAAAAGACAAGATCCCAAGTTGTAAGCTCCTCACAAGAACCTATGAAGTTTAATATTTAGCATCCAAGTTCTTATACGAGCTGATTCTAATGATTGAGCGTGATGGCATTTGTGGAGGAAAACTTCTTAATCTTCTACATAAAGAATGGCAGTGTGGTTACTAGAGTCACAGTTGCATATATGCATTTTGAGGTATTATATTCTTTTTTATCACAAAGCAAACATTAGAAAGAATATGAAAATAATAAGTTATTGATTTTGTGAAATAATAAACTTTCTATTGTGGACTGACTTATTTGGCATCGACACCAGGCCATGTACAATCAACTTGCTTCATGGATGGACATTTCGAACCTAATGGGCTTCATAAAGCATAGCCCCGAAAATCCTTAGTCTTAGGGTCTATTTATACTTGTGGCTGCTAGGGTTTTAGGTGGAAACCCTAATATGACTGCTTAAGCCTTAAGCAGCCCATGGACATCTTCTAAAATACTCCTTGGACGAATTCTTTATGGGCTTCCCATAGAATTCGTCCAACCTTATTCCAAGGTGATCCATCAGCCCAGTTGCAACTATCAATAATTTACAATATCAGTCCACAATCATTTAATCAGACTCTTTTGATCACTAAATTAATTCCAAATTAATTTCTGATCAATACTAATTAAATAATGTGATTTCCAAATAATATATTAATCATATAATATATTAATAAAACCATTCCGAGTACCAATTTATTATTTATATAATAAATCCTACTCTCTCTCCACTTGTCATCCTATCAAGTTGAATGAGTAAAGGAAACTCAAAAGGACCATACTAATAATCAAATCAAGTACATACCAAAAATAGTTATAGGCTTAGACACCTAATCCAACACTATTTTATTTTTAGAGTGTTAAATGCTCATTTATGCAATATATAATGGATTGTTATATGGAGGTTAAATCATCATCAGTGATAAGTTTTAAGTTTTCACTTTTAAGTATTAATGTGTCATTTATGTTACTGTTAGTTAATGTTGTTTATGCTTAATCAACTTATTTATAGTTTTATTTTCTTTCAGCATTGCTTAAGCCTTAAATTTTATAGTTTGTTTCTACCTTTACTTTTAAATAATAAATGTTAATGTTGATCGCTTGCTCATTTTGTTTGTTAATCTATTAAATGTTAATGTTATTTGTTGATCTGTTAATGTTAGCTAATCTGTTAATATGTTAATTCTTGTTATTGAAGTTCAACCTCTTTCTTTCTAGCCAAACACTTAATAAGATGTTGTTATGTGACATGATGCATATTGTTATTTAGTGGATGCACCATGTTAAATGTGCTACTGAGTTGTTATTTGACTCTTTCTATAGCTCTCGAAATTACTTAGTTAATCTCTTTTTCTCTTGCTCAGTTTCTTAGTTTCTCAAACAAAATTAAAAGACAAGATCCCAACTTGTAAAGCTCCTCACAAGAACCTATGAAGTTTAATATTTAGCATCCAAGTTCTTATACGAGCTGATTCTAATGATTGAGCGTGATGGCATTTATGGAGGAAAACTTCTTAATCTTCTACATAAAGAATGGCAGTGTGGTTACTAGAGTCACAGTTGCATATATGCATTTTGAGGTATTATATTCTTTTTTATCACAAAGCAAACATTAGAAAGAATATGAAAATAATAAGTTATTGATTTTGTGAAATAATAAACTTTCTATTGTGGACTGACTTATTTGGCATCGACACCAGGCCATGTACAATCAACTTGCTTCATGGATGGACATCTCGAACCTAATGGGCTTCATAAAGCATAGCCCCGAAAATCCTTAGTCTTGGGGTCTATTTATACTTATGGCTGCTAGGGTTTTAGGTGGAAACCCTAATATGACTGCTTAAGCCTTAAGCAGCCCATGCACATCTTCTAGAATACTCCTTGGACGAATTCTTTATGGGCTTCCCATAGAATTCGTCCAACCTTATTCCAAGGTGATCCATCAGCCCAGTTGCAACTATCAGTAATTTACAATATCAGTCCACAATCATTTAATCAGACTCTTTTGATCACTAAATTAATTCCAAATTAATTTCTAATCAATACTAATTAAATAATGTGATTTCCAAATAATATATTAATCATATAATATATTAATAAAACCATTCCGAGTACCAATTTATTATTTATATAATAAATCCTACTCTCTCTCCACTTGTCATCCTATCAAGTTGAATGAGTAAAGGAAACTCAAAAGGACCATACTAATAATCAAATCAAGTACATACCAAAAATAGTTATAGGCTTAGACACCTAATCCAACACTATTTTATTTTTAGAGCGTTAAATGCTCATTTATGCAATATATAATGGATTGTTATATGGAGGTTAAATCATCATCAGTGATAAGTTTTAAGTTTTCACTTTTAAGTATTAATGTGTCATTTATGTTACTGTTAGTTAATGTTGTTTATGCTTAATCAACTTATTTATAGTTTTATTTTCTTTCAGCATTGCTTAAGCCTTAAATTTTATAGTTTGTTTCTACCTTTACTTTTAAATAATAAATGTTAATGTTGATCGCTTGCTCATTTTGTTAGTTAATCTATTAAATGTTAATGTTATTTGTTGATCTGTTAATGTTAGCTAATATGTTAATATGTTAATTCTTGTTATTGAAGTTCAACCTCTTTCTTTCTAGCCAAACACATAATAAGATGTTGTTATGTGACATGATGCATATTGTTATTTAGTGGATGCACCATGTTAAATGTGCTACTGAGTTGTTATTTGACTCTTTCTATAGCTCTCGAAATTACTTAGTTAATCTCTTTTTCTCTTGCTCAGTTTCTTAGTTTCTCAAACAAAATTAAAAGACAAGATCCCAAGTTGTAAGCTCCTCACAAGAACCTATGAAGTTTAATATTTAGCATCCAAGTTCTTATACGAGCTGATTCTAATGATTGAGCGTGATGGCATTTATGGAGGAAAACTTCTTAATCTTCTACATAAAGAATGGCAGTGTGGTTACTAGAGTTACAGTTGCATATATGCATTTTGAGGTATTATATTCTTTTTTATCACAAAGCAAACATTAGAAAGAATATGAAAATAATAAGTTATTGATTTTGTGAAATAATAAACTTTCTATTGTGGACTGACTTATTTGGCATCGACACCAGGCCATGTACAATCAACTTGCTTCATGGATGGACATCTCGAACCTAATGGGCTTCATAAAGCATAGCCCCGAAATTCCTTAGTCTTGGGGTCTATTTATACTTGTGGCTGCTAGGGTTTTAGGTGGAAACCCTAATATGACTGCTTAAGCCTTAAGCAGCCCATGGACATCTTCTAGAATACTCCTTGGACGAATTCTTTATGGGCTTCCCATAGAATTCGTCCAACCTTATTCCAAGGTGATCCATCAGCCCAGTTGCAACTATCAGTAATTTACAATATCAGTCCACAATCATTTAATCAGACTCTTTTGATCACTAAATTAATTCCAAATTAATTTCTAATCAATACTAATTAAATAATGTGATTTCCAAATAATATATTAATCATATAATATATTAATAAAACCATTCCGAGTACCAATTTATTATTTATATAATAAATCCTACTCTCTCTCCACTTGTCATCCTATCAAGTTGAATGAGTAAAGGAAACTCAAAAGGACCATACTAATAATCAAATCAAGTACATACCAAAAATAGTTATAGGCTTAGACACCTAATCCAACACTATTTTATTTTTAGAGCGTTAAATGCTCATTTATGCAATATATAATGGATTGTTATATGGAGGTTAAATCATCATCAGTGATAAGTTTTAAGTTTTCACTTTTAAGTATTAATGTGTCATTTATGTTACTGTTAGTTAATGTTGTTTATGCTTAATCAACTTATTTATAGTTTTATTTTCTTTCAGCATTGCTTAAGCCTTAAATTTTATAGTTTGTTTCTACCTTTACTTTTAAATAATAAATGTTAATGTTGATCGCTTGCTCATTTTGTTAGTTAATCTATTAAATGTTAATGTTATTTGTTGATCTGTTAATGTTAGCTAATCTGTTAATATGTTAATTCTTGTTATTGAAGTTCAACCTCTTTCTTTCTAGCCAAACACTTAATAAGATGTTGTTATGTGACATGATGCATATTGTTATTTAGTGGATGCACCATGTTAAATGTGCTACTGAGTTGTAATTTGACTCTTTCTATAGCTCTCGAAATTACTTAGTTAATCTCTTTTTCTCTTGCTCAGTTTCTTAGTTTCTCAAACAAAATTAAAAGACAAGATCCCAAATTGTTAGCTCCTCACAAGAACCTATGAAGTTTAATATTTAGCATCCAAGTTCTTATACGAGCTGATTCTAATGATTGAGCGTGATGGCATTTATGGAGGAAAACTTCTTAATCTTCTACATAAAGAATGGCAGTGTGGTTACTAGAGTCACAGTTGCATATATGCATTTTGAGGTATTATATTCTTTTTTATCACAAAGCAAACATTAGAAAGAATATGAAAATAATAAGTTATTGATTTTGTGAAATAATAAACTTTCTATTGTGGACTGACTTATTTGGCATCGACACCAGGCCATGTACAATCAACTTGCTTCATGGATGGACATCTCGAACCTAATGGGCTTCATAAAGCATAGCCCCGAAAATCCTTAGTCTTGGGGTCTATTTATACTTGTGGCTGCTAGGGTTTTAGGTGGAAACCCTAATATGACTGCTTAAGCCTTAAGCAGCCCATGGACATCTTCTAGAATACTCCTTGGACGAATTCTTTATGGGCTTCCCATAGAATTCGTCCAACCTTATTCCAAGGTGATCCATCAGCCCAGTTGCAACTATCGGTAATTTACAATATCAGTCCACAATCATTTAATCAGACTCTTTTGATCACTAAATTAATTCCAAATTAATTTCTAATCAATACTAATTAAATAATGTGATTTCCAAATAATATATTAATCATATAATATATTAATAAAACCATTCCGAGTACCAATTTATTATTTATATAATAAATCCTACTCTCTCTCCACTTGTCATCCTATCAAGTTGAATGAGTAAAGGAAACTCAAAAGGACCATACTAATAATCAAATCAAGTACATACCAAAAATAGTTATAGGCTTAGACACCTAATCCAACACTATTTTATTTTTAGAGCGTTAAATGCTCATTTATGCAATATATAATGGATTGTTATATGGAGGTTAAATCATCATCAGTGATAAGTTTTAAGTTTTCACTTTTAAGTATTAATGTGTCATTTATGTTACTGTTAGTTAATGTTGTTTATGCTTAATCAACTTATTTATAGTTTTATTTTCTTTCAGCATTGCTTAAGCCTTAAATTTTATAGTTTGTTTCTACCTTTACTTTTAAATAATAAATCATAATGTTGATCGCTTGCTCATTTTGTTAGTTAATCTATTAAATGTTAATGTTATTTGTTGATCTGTTAATGTTAGCTAATCTGTTAATATGTTAATTCTTGTTATTGAAGTTCAACCTCTTTCTTTCTAGCCAAACACTTAATAAGATGTTGTTATGTGACATGATGCATATTGTTATTTAGTGGATGCACCATGTTAAATGTGCTACTGAGTTGTTATTTGACTCTTTCTACAGCTCTCGGAATTACTTAGTTAATCTCTTTTTCTCTTGCTCAGTTTCTTAGTTTCTCAAACAAAATTAAAAGACAAGATCCCAAGTTGTAAGCTCCTCACAAGAACCTATGAAGTTTAATATTTAGCATCCAAGTTCTTATACGAGCTGATTCTAATGATTGAGCGTGATGGCATTTGTGGAGGAAAACTTCTTAATCTTCTACATAAAGAATGGCAGTGTGGTTACTAGAGTCACAGTTGCATATATGCATTTTGAGGTATTATATTCTTTTTTATCACAAAGCAAACATTAGAAAGAATATGAAAATAATAAGTTATTGATTTTGTGAAATAATAAACTTTCTATTGTGGACTGACTTATTTGGCATCGACACCAGGCCATGTACAATCAACTTGCTTCATGGATGGACATCTCGAACCTAATGGGCTTCATAAAGCATAGCCCCGAAAATCCTTAGTCTTGGGGTCTATTTATACTTATGGCTGCTAGGGTTTTAGGTGGAAACCCTAATATGACTGCTTAAGCCTTAAGCAGCCCATGCACATCTTCTAGAATACTCCTTGGACGAATTCTTTATGGGCTTCCCATAGAATTCGTCCAACCTTATTCCAAGGTGATCCATCAGCCCAGTTGCAACTATCAGTAATTTACAATATCAGTCCACAATCATTTAATCAGACTCTTTTGATCACTAAATTAATTCCAAATTAATTTCTAATCAATACTAATTAAATAATGTGATTTCCAAATAATATATTAATCATATAATATATTAATAAAACCATTCCGAGTACCAATTTATTATTTATATAATAAATCCTACTCTCTCTCCACTTGTCATCCTATCAAGTTGAATGAGTAAAGGAAACTCAAAAGGACCATACTAATAATCAAATCAAGTACATACCAAAAATAGTTATAGGCTTAGACACCTAATCCAACACTATTTTATTTTTAGAGCGTTAAATGCTCATTTATGCAATATATAATGGATTGTTATATGGAGGTTAAATCATCATCAGTGATAAGTTTTAAGTTTTCACTTTTAAGTATTAATGTGTCATTTATGTTACTGTTAGTTAATGTTGTTTATGCTTAATCAACTTATTTATAGTTTTATTTTCTTTCAGCATTGCTTAAGCCTTAAATTTTATAGTTTGTTTCTACCTTTACTTTTAAATAATAAATGTTAATGTTGATCGCTTGCTCATTTTGTTAGTTAATCTATTAAATGTTAATGTTATTTGTTGATCTGTTAATGTTAGCTAATATGTTAATATGTTAATTCTTGTTATTGAAGTTCAACCTCTTTCTTTCTAGCCAAACACATAATAAGATGTTGTTATGTGACATGATGCATATTGTTATTTAGTGGATGCACCATGTTAAATGTGCTACTGAGTTGTTATTTGACTCTTTCTATAGCTCTCGAAATTACTTAGTTAATCTCTTTTTCTCTTGCTCAGTTTCTTAGTTTCTCAAACAAAATTAAAAGACAAGATCCCAAGTTGTAAGCTCCTCACAAGAACCTATGAAGTTTAATATTTAGCATCCAAGTTCTTATACGAGCTGATTCTAATGATTGAGCGTGATGGCATTTATGGAGGAAAACTTCTTAATCTTCTACATAAAGAATGGCAGTGTGGTTACTAGAGTTACAGTTGCATATATGCATTTTGAGGTATTATATTCTTTTTTATCACAAAGCAAACATTAGAAAGAATATGAAAATAATAAGTTATTGATTTTGTGAAATAATAAACTTTCTATTGTGGACTGACTTATTTGGCATCGACACCAGGCCATGTACAATCAACTTGCTTCATGGATGGACATCTCGAACCTAATGGGCTTCATAAAGCATAGCCCCGAAAATCCTTAGTCTTGGGGTCTATTTATACTTGTGGCTGCTAGGGTTTTAGGTGGAAACCCTAATATGACTGCTTAAGCCTTAAGCAGCCCATGGACATCTTCTAGAATACTCCTTGGACGAATTCTTTATGGGCTTCCCATAGAATTCGTCCAACCTTATTCCAAGGTGATCCATCAGCCCAGTTGCAACTATCAGTAATTTACAATATCAGTCCACAATCATTTAATCAGACTCTTTTGATCACTAAATTAATTCCAAATTAATTTCTAATCAATACTAATTAAATAATGTGATTTCCAAATAATATATTAATCATATAATATATTAATAAAACCATTCCGAGTACCAATTTATTATTTATATAATAAATCCTACTCTCTCTCCACTTGTCATCCTATCAAGTTGAATGAGTAAAGGAAACTCAAAAGGACCATACTAATAATCAAATCAAGTACATACCAAAAATAGTTATAGGCTTAGACACCTAATCCAACACTATTTTATTTTTAGAGCGTTAAATGCTCATTTATGCAATATATAATGGATTGTTATATGGAGGTTAAATCATCATCAGTGATAAGTTTTAAGTTTTCACTTTTAAGTATTAATGTGTCATTTATGTTACTGTTAGTTAATGTTGTTTATGCTTAATCAACTTATTTATAGTTTTATTTTCTTTCAGCATTGCTTAAGCCTTAAATTTTATAGTTTGTTTCTACCTTTACTTTTAAATAATAAATGTTAATGTTGATCGCTTGCTCATTTTGTTAGTTAATCTATTAAATGTTAATGTTATTTGTTGATCTGTTAATGTTAGCTAATCTGTTAATATGTTAATTCTTGTTATTGCAGTTCAACCTCTTTCTTTCTAGCCAAACACTTAATAAGATGTTGTTATGTGACATGATGCATATTGTTATTTAGTGGATGCACCATGTTAAATGTGCTACTGAGTTGTAATTTGACTCTTTCTATAGCTCTCGAAATTACTTAGTTAATCTCTTTTTCTCTTGCTCAGTTTCTTAGTTTCTCAAACAAAATTAAAAGACAAGATCCCAAATTGTTAGCTCCTCACAAGAACCTATGAAGTTTAATATTTAGCATCCAAGTTCTTATACGAGCTGATTCTAATGATTGAGCGTGATGGCATTTATGGAGGAAAACTTCTTAATCTTCTACATAAAGAATGGCAGTGTGGTTACTAGAGTCACAGTTGCATATATGCATTTTGAGGTATTATATTCTTTTTTATCACAAAGCAAACATTAGAAAGAATATGAAAATAATAAGTTATTGATTTTGTGAAATAATAAACTTTCTATTGTGGACTGACTTATTTGGCATCGACACCAGGCCATGTACAATCAACTTGCTTCATGGATGGACATCTCGAACCTAATGGGCTTCATAAAGCATAGCCCCGAAAATCCTTAGTCTTGGGGTCTATTTATACTTGTGGCTGCTAGGGTTTTAGGTGGAAACCCTAATATGACTGCTTAAGCCTTAAGCAGCCCATGGACATCTTCTAGAATACTCCTTGGACGAATTCTTTATGGGCTTCCCATAGAATTCGTCCAACCTTATTCCAAGGTGATCCATCAGCCCAGTTGCAACTATCGGTAATTTACAATATCAGTCCACAATCATTTAATCAGACTCTTTTGATCACTAAATTAATTCCAAATTAATTTCTAATCAATACTAATTAAATAATGTGATTTCCAAATAATATATTAATCATATAATATATTAATAAAACCATTCCGAGTACCAATTTATTATTTATATAATAAATCCTACTCTCTCTCCACTTGTCATCCTATCAAGTTGAATGAGTAAAGGAAACTCAAAAGGACCATACTAATAATCAAATCAAGTACATACCAAAAATAGTTATAGGCTTAGACACCTAATCCAACACTATTTTATTTTTAGAGCGTTAAATGCTCATTTATGCAATATATAATGGATTGTTATATGGAGGTTAAATCATCATCAGTGATAAGTTTTAAGTTTTCACTTTTAAGTATTAATGTGTCATTTATGTTACTGTTAGTTAATGTTGTTTATGCTTAATCAACTTATTTATAGTTTTATTTTCTTTCAGCATTGCTTAAGCCTTATATTTTATAGTTTGTTTCTACCTTTACTTTTAAATAATAAATCATAATGTTGATCGCTTGCTCATTTTGTTAGTTAATCTATTAAATGTTAATGTTATTTGTTGATCTGTTAATGTTAGCTAATCTGTTAATATGTTAATTCTTGTTATTGAAGTTCAACCTCTTTCTTTCTAGCCAAACACTTAATAAGATGTTGTTATGTGACATGATGCATATTGTTATTTAGTGGATGCACCATGTTAAATGTGCTACTGAGTTGTTATTTGACTCTTTCTACAGCTCTCGGAATTACTTAGTTAATCTCTTTTTCTCTTGCTCAGTTTCTTAGTTTCTCAAACAAAATTAAAAGACAAGATCCCAAGTTGTAAGCTCCTCACAAGAACCTATGAAGTTTAATATTTAGCATCCAAGTTCTTATACGAGCTGATTCTAATGATTGAGCGTGATGGCATTTGTGGAGGAAAACTTCTTAATCTTCTACATAAAGAATGGCAGTGTGGTTACTAGAGTCACAGTTGCATATATGCATTTTGAGGTATTATATTCTTTTTTATCACAAAGCAAACATTAGAAAGAATATGAAAATAATAAGTTATTGATTTTGTGAAATAATAAACTTTCTATTGTGGACTGACTTATTTGGCATCGACACCAGGCCATGTACAATCAACTTGCTTCATGGATGGACATCTCGAACCTAATGGGCTTCATAAAGCATAGCCCCGAAAATCCTTAGTCTTGGGGTCTATTTATACTTGTGGCTGCTAGGGTTTTAGGTGGAAACCCTAATATGACTGCTTAAGCCTTAAGCAGCCCATGGACATCTTCTAAAATACTCCTTGGACGAATTCTTTATGGGCTTCCCATAGAATTCGTCCAACCTTATTCCAAGGTGATCCATCAGCCCAGTTGCAACTATCAATAATTTACAATATCAGTCCACAATCATTTAATCAGACTCTTTTGATCACTAAATTAATTCCAAATTAATTTCTGATCAATACTAATTAAATAATGTGATTTCCAAATAATATATTAATCATATAATATATTAATAAAACCATTCCGAGTACCAATTTATTATTTATATAATAAATCCTACTCTCTCTCCACTTGTCATCCTATCAAGTTGAATGAGTAAAGGAAACTCAAAAGGACCATACTAATAATCAAATCAAGTACATACCAAAAATAGTTATAGGCTTAGACACCTAATCCAACACTATTTTATTTTTAGAGCGTTAAATGCTCATTTATGCAATATATAATGGATTGTTATATGGAGGTTAAATCATCATCAGTGATAAGTTTTAAGTTTTCACTTTTAAGTATTAATGTGTCATTTATGTTACTGTTAGTTAATGTTGTTTATGCTTAATCAACTTATTTATAGTTTTATTTTCTTTCAGCATTGCTTAAGCCTTAAATTTTATAGTTTGTTTCTACCTTTACTTTTAAATAATAAATGTTAATGTTGATCGCTTGCTCATTTTGTTTGTTAATCTATTAAATGTTAATGTTATTTGTTGATCTGTTAATGTTAGCTAATCTGTTAATATGTTAATTCTTGTTATTGAAGTTCAACCTCTTTCTTTCTAGCCAAACACTTAATAAGATGTTGTTATGTGACATGATGCATATTGTTATTTAGTGGATGCACCATGTTAAATGTGCTACTGAGTTGTTATTTGACTCTTTCTATAGCTCTCGAAATTACTTAGTTAATCTCTTTTTCTCTTGCTCAGTTTCTTAGTTTCTCAAACAAAATTAAAAGACAAGATCCCAACTTGTAAAGCTCCTCACAAGAACCTATGAAGTTTAATATTTAGCATCCAAGTTCTTATACGAGCTGATTCTAATGATTGAGCGTGATGGCATTTATGGAGGAAAACTTCTTAATCTTCTACATAAAGAATGGCAGTGTGGTTACTAGAGTCACAGTTGCATATATGCATTTTGAGGTATTATATTCTTTTTTATCACAAAGCAAACATTAGAAAGAATATGAAAATAATAAGTTATTGATTTTGTGAAATAATAAACTTTCTATTGTGGACTGACTTATTTGGCATCGACACCAGGCCATGTACAATCAACTTGCTTCATGGATGGACATCTCGAACCTAATGGGCTTCATAAAGCATAGCCCCGAAAATCCTTAGTCTTGGGGTCTATTTATACTTGTGGCTGCTAGGGTTTTAGGTGGAAACCCTAATATGACTGCTTAAGCCTTAAGCAGCCCATGCACATCTTCTAGAATACTCCTTGGACGAATTCTTTATGGGCTTCCCATAGAATTCGTCCAACATTATTCCAAGGTGATCCATCAGCCCAGTTGCAACTATCAGTAATTTACAATATCAGTCCACAATCATTTAATCAGACTCTTTTGATCACTAAATTAATTCCAAATTAATTTCTAATCAATACTAATTAAATAATGTGATTTCCAAATAATATATTAATCATATAATATATTAATAAAACCATTCCGAGTACCAATTTATTATTTATATAATAAATCCTACTCTCTCTCCACTTGTCATCCTATCAAGTTGAATGAGTAAAGGAAACTCAAAAGGACCATACTAATAATCAAATCAAGTACATACCAAAAATAGTTATAGGCTTAGACACCTAATCCAACACTATTTTATTTTTAGAGCGTTAAATGCTCATTTATGCAATATATAATGGATTGTTATATGGAGGTTAAATCATCATCAGTGATAAGTTTTAAGTTTTCACTTTTAAGTATTAATGTGTCATTTATGTTACTGTTAGTTAATGTTGTTTATGCTTAATCAACTTATTTATAGTTTTATTTTCTTTCAGCATTGCTTAAGCCTTAAATTTTATAGTTTGTTTCTACCTTTACTTTTAAATAATAAATGTTAATGTTGATCGCTTGCTCATTTTGTTAGTTAATCTATTAAATGTTAATGTTATTTGTTGATCTGTTAATGTTAGCTAATATGTTAATATGTTAATTCTTGTTATTGAAGTTCAACCTCTTTCTTTCTAGCCAAACACATAATAAGATGTTGTTATGTGACATGATGCATATTGTTATTTAGTGGATGCACCATGTTAAATGTGCTACTGAGTTGTTATTTGACTCTTTCTATAGCTCTCGAAATTACTTAGTTAATCTCTTTTTCTCTTGCTCAGTTTCTTAGTTTCTCAAACAAAATTAAAAGACAAGATCCCAAGTTGTAAGCTCCTCACAAGAACCTATGAAGTTTAATATTTAGCATCCAAGTTCTTATACGAGCTGATTCTAATGATTGAGCGTGATGGCATTTATGGAGGAAAACTTCTTAATCTTCTACATAAAGAATGGCAGTGTGGTTACTAGAGTCACAGTTGCATATATGCATTTTGAGGTATTATATTCTTTTTTATCACAAAGCAAACATTAGAAAGAATATGAAAATAATAAGTTATTGATTTTGTGAAATAATAAACTTTCTATTGTGGACTGACTTATTTGGCATCGACACCAGGCCATGTACAATCAACTTGCTTCATGGATGGACATCTCGAACCTAATGGGCTTCATAAAGCATAGCCCCGAAATTCCTTAGTCTTGGGGTCTATTTATACTTGTGGCTGCTAGGGTTTTAGGTGGAAACCCTAATATGACTGCTTAAGCCTTAAGCAGCCCATGGACATCTTCTAGAATACTCCTTGGACGAATTCTTTATGGGCTTCCCATAGAATTCGTCCAACCTTATTCCAAGGTGATCCATCAGCCCAGTTGCAACTATCAGTAATTTACAATATCAGTCCACAATCATTTAATCAGACTCTTTTGATCACTAAATTAATTCCAAATTAATTTCTAATCAATACTAATTAAATAATGTGATTTCCAAATAATATATTAATCATATAATATATTAATAAAACCATTCCGAGTACCAATTTATTATTTATATAATAAATCCTACTCTCTCTCCACTTGTCATCCTATCAAGTTGAATGAGTAAAGGAAACTCAAAAGGACCATACTAATAATCAAATCAAGTACATACCAAAAATAGTTATAGGCTTAGACACCTAATCCAACACTATTTTATTTTTAGAGCGTTAAATGCTCATTTATGCAATATATAATGGATTGTTATATGGAGGTTAAATCATCATCAGTGATAAGTTTTAAGTTTTCACTTTTAAGTATTAATGTGTCATTTATGTTACTGTTAGTTAATGTTGTTTATGCTTAATCAACTTATTTATAGTTTTATTTTCTTTCAGCATTGCTTAAGCCTTAAATTTTATAGTTTGTTTCTACCTTTACTTTTAAATAATAAATGTTAATGTTGATCGCTTGCTCATTTTGTTAGTTAATCTATTAAATGTTAATGTTATTTGTTGATCTGTTAATGTTAGCTAATCTGTTAATATGTTAATTCTTGTTATTGAAGTTCAACCTCTTTCTTTCTAGCCAAACACTTAATAAGATGTTGTTATGTGACATGATGCATATTGTTATTTAGTGGATGCACCATGTTAAATGTGCTACTGAGTTGTAATTTGACTCTTTCTATAGCTCTCGAAATTACTTAGTTAATCTCTTTTTCTCTTGCTCAGTTTCTTAGTTTCTCAAACAAAATTAAAAGACAAGATCCCAAATTGTTAGCTCCTCACAAGAACCTATGAAGTTTAATATTTAGCATCCAAGTTCTTATACGAGCTGATTCTAATGATTGAGCGTGATGGCATTTATGGAGGAAAACTTCTTAATCTTCTACATAAAGAATGGCAGTGTGGTTACTAGAGTCACAGTTGCATATATGCATTTTGAGGTATTATATTCTTTTTTATCACAAAGCAAACATTAGAAAGAATATGAAAATAATAAGTTATTGATTTTGTGAAATAATAAACTTTCTATTGTGGACTGACTTATTTGGCATCGACACCAGGCCATGTACAATCAACTTGCTTCATGGATGGACATCTCGAACCTAATGGGCTTCATAAAGCATAGCCCCGAAAATCCTTAGTCTTGGGGTCTATTTATACTTGTGGCTGCTAGGGTTTTAGGTGGAAACCCTAATATGACTGCTTAAGCCTTAAGCAGCCCATGGACATCTTCTAGAATACTCCTTGGACGAATTCTTTATGGGCTTCCCATAGAATTCGTCCAACCTTATTCCAAGGTGATCCATCAGCCCAGTTGCAACTATCAGTAATTTACAATATCAGTCCACAATCATTTAATCAGACTCTTTTGATCACTAAATTAATTCCAAATTAATTTCTAATCAATACTAATTAAATAATGTGATTTCCAAATAATATATTAATCATATAATATATTAATAAAACCATTCCGAGTACCAATTTATTATTTATATAATAAATCCTACTCTCTCTCCACTTGTCATCCTATCAAGTTGAATGAGTAAAGGAAACTCAAAAGGACCATACTAATAATCAAATCAAGTACATACCAAAAATAGTTATAGGCTTAGACACCTAATCCAACACTATTTTATTTTTAGAGCGTTAAATGCTCATTTATGCAATATATAATGGATTGTTATATGGAGGTTAAATCATCATCAGTGATAAGTTTTAAGTTTTCACTTTTAAGTATTAATGTGTCATTTATGTTACTGTTAGTTAATGTTGTTTATGCTTAATCAACTTATTTATAGTTTTATTTTCTTTCAGCATTGCTTAAGCCTTAAATTTTATAGTTTGTTTCTACCTTTACTTTTAAATAATAAATGTTAATGTTGATCGCTTGCTCATTTTGTTAGTTAATCTATTAAATGTTAATGTTATTTGTTGATCTGTTAATGTTAGCTAATCTGTTAATATGTTAATTCTTGTTATTGAAGTTCAACCTCTTTCTTTCTAGCCAAACACTTAATAAGATGTTGTTATGTGACATGATGCATATTGTTATTTAGTGGATGCACCATGTTAAATGTGCTACTGAGTTGTAATTTGACTCTTTCTATAGCTCTCGAAATTACTTAGTTAATCTCTTTTTCTCTTGCTCAGTTTCTTAGTTTCTCAAACAAAATTAAAAGACAAGATCCCAAATTGTTAGCTCCTCACAAGAACCTATGAAGTTTAATATTTAGCATCCAAGTTCTTATACGAGCTGATTCTAATGATTGAGCGTGATGGCATTTATGGAGGAAAACTTCTTAATCTTCTACATAAAGAATGGCAGTGTGGTTACTAGAGTCACAGTTGCATATATGCATTTTGAGGTATTATATTCTTTTTTATCACAAAGCAAACATTAGAAAGAATATGAAAATAATAAGTTATTGATTTTGTGAAATAATAAACTTTCTATTGTGGACTGACTTATTTGGCATCGACACCAGGCCATGTACAATCAACTTGCTTCATGGATGGACATCTCGAACCTAATGGGCTTCATAAAGCATAGCCCCGAAAATCCTTAGTCTTGGGGTCTATTTATACTTGTGGCTGCTAGGGTTTTAGGTGGAAACCCTAATATGACTGCTTAAGCCTTAAGCAGCCCATGGACATCTTCTAGAATACTCCTTGGACGAATTCTTTATGGGCTTCCCATAGAATTCGTCCAACCTTATTCCAAGGTGATCCATCAGCCCAGTTGCAACTATCAGTAATTTACAATATCAGTCCACAATCATTTAATCAGACTCTTTTGATCACTAAATTAATTCCAAATTAATTTCTGATCAATACTAATTAAATAATGTGATTTCCAAATAATATATTAATCATATAATATATTAATAAAACCATTCCGAGTACCAATTTATTATTTATATAATAAATCCTACTCTCTCTCCACTTGTCATCCTATCAAGTTGAATGAGTAAAGGAAACTCAAAAGGACCATACTAATAATCAAATCAAGTACATACCAAAAATAGTTATAGGCTTAGACACCTAATCCAACACTATTTTATTTTTAGAGTGTTAAATGCTCATTTATGCAATATATAATGGATTGTTATATGGAGGTTAAATCATCATCAGTGATAAGTTTTAAGTTTTCACTTTTAAGTATTAATGTGTCATTTATGTTACTGTTAGTTAATGTTGTTTATGCTTAATCAACTTATTTATAGTTTTATTTTCTTTCAGCATTGCTTAAGCCTTAAATTTTATAGTTTGTTTCTACCTTTACTTTTAAATAATAAATGTTAATGTTGATCGCTTGCTCATTTTGTTAGTTAATCTATTAAATGTTAATGTTATTTGTTGATCTGTTAATGTTAGCTAATCTGTTAATATGTTAATTCTTGTTATTGAAGTTCAACCTCTTTCTTTCTAGCCAAACACTTAATAAGATGTTGTTATGTGACATGATGCATATTGTTATTTAGTGGATGCACCATGTTAAATGTGCTACTGAGTTGTTATTTGACTCTTTCTATAGCTCTCGAAATTACTTAGTTAATCTCTTTTTCTCTTGCTCAGTTTCTTAGTTTCTCAAACAAAATTAAAAGACAAGATCCCAAGTTGTAAGCTCCTCACAAGAACCTATGAAGTTTAATATTTAGCATCCAAGTTCTTATACGAGCTGATTCTAATGATTGAGCGTGATGGCATTTATGGAGGAAAACTTCTTAATCTTCTACATAAAGAATGGCAGTGTGGTTACTAGAGTCACAGTTGCATATATGCATTTTGATTTATTATATTCTTTTTTATCACAAAGCAAACATTAGAAAGAATATGAAAATAATAAGTTATTGATTTTGTGAAATAATAAACTTTCTATTGTGGACTGACTTATTTGGCATCGACACCAGGCCATGTACAATCAACTTGCTTCATGGATGGACATCTCGAACCTAATGGGCTTCATAAAGCATAGCCCCGAAAATCCTTAGTCTTGGGGTCTATTTATACTTGTGGCTGCTAGGGTTTTAGGTGGAAACCCTAATATGATTGCTTAAGCCTTAAGCAGCCCATGGACATCTTCTAGAATACTCCTTGGACGAATTCTTTATGGGCTTCCCATAGAATTCGTCCAACCTTATTCCAAGGTGATCCATCAGCCCAGTTGCAACTATCAGTAATTTACAATATCAGTCCACAATCATTTAATCAGACTCTTTTGATCACTAAATTAATTCCAAATTAATTTCTAATCAATACTAATTAAATAATGTGATTTCCAAATAATATATTAATCATATAATATATTAATAAAACCATTCCGAGTACCAATTTATTATTTATATAATAAATCCTACTCTCTCTCCACTTGTCATCCTATCAAGTTGAATGAGTAAAGGAAACTCAAAAGGACCATACTAATAATCAAATCAAGTACATACCAAAAATAGTTATAGGCTTAGACACCTAATCCAACACTATTTTATTTTTAGAGCGTTAAATGCTCATTTATGCAATATATAATGGATTGTTATATGGAGGTTAAATCATCATCAGTGATAAGTTTTAAGTTTTCACTTTTAAGTATTAATGTGTCATTTATGTTACTGTTAGTTAATGTTGTTTATGCTTAATCAACTTATTTATAGTTTTATTTTCTTTCAGCATTGCTTAAGCCTTAAATTTTATAGTTTGTTTCTACCTTTACTTTTAAATAATAAATGTTAATGTTGATCGCTTGCTCATTTTGTTAGTTAATCTATTAAATGTTAATGTTATTTGTTGATCTGTTAATGTTAGCTAATCTGTTAATATGTTAATTCTTGTTATTGAAGTTCAACCTCTTTCTTTCTAGCCAAACACTTAATAAGATGTTGTTATGTGACATGATGCATATTGTTATTTAGTGGATGCACCATGTTAAATGTGCTACTGAGTTGTAATTTGACTCTTTCTATAGCTCTCGAAATTACTTAGTTAATCTCTTTTTCTCTTGCTCAGTTTCTTAGTTTCTCAAACAAAATTAAAAGACAAGATCCCAACTTGTAAGCTCCTCACAAGAACCTATGAAGTTTAATATTTAGCATCCAAGTTCTTATACGAGCTGATTCTAATGATTGAGCGTGATGGCATTTATGGAGGAAAACTTCTTAATCTTCTACATAAAGAATGGCAGTGTGGTTACTAGAGTCACAGTTGCATATATGCATTTTGAGGTATTATATTCTTTTTTATCACAAAGCAAACATTAGAAAGAATATGAAAATAATAAGTTATTGATTTTGTGAAATAATAAACTTTCTATTGTGGACTGACTTATTTGGCATCGACACCAGGCCATGTACAATCAACTTGCTTCATGGATGGACATCTCGAACCTAATGGGCTTCATAAAGCATAGCCCCGAAAATCCTTAGTCTTGGGGTCTATTTATACTTGTGGCTGCTAGGGTTTTAGGTGGAAACCCTAATATGACTGCTTAAGCCTTAAGCAGCCCATGGACATCTTCTAGAATACTCCTTGGACGAATTCTTTATGGGCTTCCCATAGAATTCGTCCAACCTTATTCCAAGGTGATCCATCAGCCCAGTTGCAACTATCAGTAATTTACAATATCAGTCCACAATCATTTAATCAGACTCTTTTGATCACTAAATTAATTCCAAATTAATTTCTAATCAATACTAATTAAATAATGTGATTTCCAAATAATATATTAATCATATAATATATTAATAAAACCATTCCGAGTACCAATTTATTATTTATATAATAAATCCTACTCTCTCTCCACTTGTCATCCTATCAAGTTGAATGAGTAAAGGAAACTCAAAAGGACCATACTAATAATCAAATCAAGTACATACCAAAAATAGTTATAGGCTTAGACACCTAATCCAACACTATTTTATTTTTAGAGCGTTAAATGCTCATTTATGCAATATATAATGGATTGTTATATGGAGGTTAAATCATCATCAGTGATAAGTTTTAAGTTTTCACTTTTAAGTATTAATGTGTCATTTATGTTACTGTTAGTTAATGTTGTTTATGCTTAATCAACTTATTTATAGTTTTATTTTCTTTCAGCATTGCTTAAGCCTTAAATTTTATAGTTTGTTTCTACCTTTACTTTTAAATAATAAATGTTAATGTTGATCGCTTGCTCATTTTGTTAGTTAATCTATTAAATGTTAATGTTATTTGTTGATCTGTTAATGTTAGCTAATCTGTTAATATGTTAATTCTTGTTATTGAAGTTCAACCTCTTTCTTTCTAGCCAAACACTTAATAAGATGTTGTTATGTGACATGATGCATATTGTTATTTAGTGGATGCACCATGTTAAATGTGCTACTGAGTTGTTATTTGACTCTTTCTACAGCTCTCGGAATTACTTAGTTAATCTCTTTTTCTCTTGCTCAGTTTCTTAGTTTCTCAAACAAAATTAAAAGACAAGATCCCAAGTTGTAAGCTCCTCACAAGAACCTATGAAGTTTAATATTTAGCATCCAAGTTCTTATACGAGCTGATTCTAATGATTGAGCGTGATGGCATTTGTGGAGGAAAACTTCTTAATCTTCTACATAAAGAATGGCAGTGTGGTTACTAGAGTCACAGTTGCATATATGCATTTTGAGGTATTATATTCTTTTTTATCACAAAGCAAACATTAGAAAGAATATGAAAATAATAAGTTATTGATTTTGTGAAATAATAAACTTTCTATTGTGGACTGACTTATTTGGCATCGACACCAGGCCATGTACAATCAACTTGCTTCATGGATGGACATCTCGAACCTAATGGGCTTCATAAAGCATAGCCCCGAAAATCCTTAGTCTTGGGGTCTATTTATACTTGTGGCTGCTAGGGTTTTAGGTGGAAACCCTAATATGACTGCTTAAGCCTTAAGCAGCCCATGGACATCTTCTAGAATACTCCTTGGACGAATTCTTTATGGGCTTCCCATAGAATTCGTCCAACCTTATTCCAAGGTGATCCATCAGCCCAGTTGCAACTATCAGTAATTTACAATATCAGTCCACAATCATTTAATCAGACTCTTTTGATCACTAAATTAATTCCAAATTAATTTCTAATCAATACTAATTAAATAATGTGATTTCCAAATAATATATTAATCATATAATATATTAATAAAACCATTCCGAGTACCAATTTATTATTTATATAATAAATCCTACTCTCTCTCCACTTGTCATCCTATCAAGTTGAATGAGTAAAGGAAACTCAAAAGGACCATACTAATAATCAAATCAAGTACATACCAAAAATAGTTATAGGCTTAGACACCTAATCCAACACTATTTTATTTTTAGAGCGTTAAATGCTCATTTATGCAATATATAATGGATTGTTATATGGAGGTTAAATCATCATCAGTGATAAGTTTTAAGTTTTCACTTTTAAGTATTAATGTGTCATTTATGTTACTGTTAGTTAATGTTGTTTATGCTTAATCAACTTATTTATAGTTTTATTTTCTTTCAGCATTGCTTAAGCCTTAAATTTTATAGTTTGTTTCTACCTTTACTTTTAAATAATAAATGTTAATGTTGATCGCTTGCTCATTTTGTTAGTTAATCTATTAAATGTTAATGTTATTTGTTGATCTGTTAATGTTAGCTAATCTGTTAATATGTTAATTCTTGTTATTGAAGTTCAACCTCTTTCTTTCTAGCCAAACACTTAATAAGATGTTGTTATGTGACATGATGCATATTGTTATTTACTGGATGCACCATGTTAAATGTGCTACTGAGTTGTTATTTGACTCTTTCTACAGCTCTCGGAATTACTTAGTTAATCTCTTTTTCTCTTGCTCAGTTTCTTAGTTTCTCAAACAAAATTAAAAGACAAGATCCCAAGTTGTAAGCTCCTCACAAGAACCTATGAAGTTTAATATTTAGCATCCAAGTTCTTATACGAGCTGATTCTAATGATTGAGCGTGATGGCATTTGTGGAGGAAAACTTCTTAATCTTCTACATAAAGAATGGCAGTGTGGTTACTAGAGTCACAGTTGCATATATGCATTTTGAGGTATTATATTCTTTTTTATCACAAAGCAAACATTAGAAAGAATATGAAAATAATAAGTTATTGATTTTGTGAAATAATAAACTTTCTATTGTGGACTGACTTATTTGGCATCGACACCAGGCCATGTACAATCAACTTGCTTCATGGATGGACATCTCGAACCTAATGGGCTTCATAAAGCATAGCCCCGAAAATCCTTAGTCTTGGGGTCTATTTATACTTGTGGCTGCTAGGGTTTTAGGTGGAAACCCTAATATCACTGCTTAAACCTTAAGCAGCCCATGGACATCTTCTAAAATACTCCTTGGATGAATTCTTTATGGGCTTCCCATAGAATTCGTCCAACCTTATTCCAAGGTGATCCATCAGCCCAGTTGCAACTATCAATAATTTACAATATCAGTCCACAATCATTTAATCAGACTCTTTTGATCACTAAATTAATTCCAAATTAATTTCTGATCAATAGTAATTAAATAATGTGATTTCCAAATAATATATTAATCATATAATATATTAATAAAACCATTTCGAGTACCAATTTATTATTTATATAATAAATCCTACTCTCTCTCCACTTGTCATCCTATCAAGTTGAATGAGTAAAGGAAACTCAAAAGGACCATACTAATAATCAAATCAAGTACATACCAAAAATAGTTATAGGCTTAGACACCTAATCCAACACTATTTTATTTTTAGAGTGTTAAATGCTCATTTATGCAATATATAATGGATTGTTATATGGAGGTTAAATCATCATCAGTGATAAGTTTTAAGTTT
Source organism: Lactuca virosa (assembly GCF_052849685.1). Classification (NCBI taxonomy): domain Eukaryota; kingdom Viridiplantae; phylum Streptophyta; class Magnoliopsida; order Asterales; family Asteraceae; genus Lactuca; species Lactuca virosa. Next base: position 58,106,056 of record NC_136434.1, read on the forward strand.
TCACTTTTAAGTATTAATGTGTCATTTATGTTACTGTTAGTTAATGTTGTTTATGCTTAATCAACTTATTTATAGTTTTATTTTCTTTCAGCATTGCTTAAGCCTTAAATTTTATAGTTTGTTTCTACCTTTACTTTTAAATAATAAATGTTAATGTTGATCGCTTGCTCATTTTGTTAGTTAATCTATTAAATGTTAATGTTATTTGTTGATCTGTTAATGTTAGCTAATCTGTTAATATGTTAATTCTTGTTATTGAAGTTCAACCTCTTTCTTTCTAGCCAAACACTTAATAAGATGTTGTTATGTGACATGATGCATATTGTTATTTAGTGGATGCACCATGTTAAATGTGCTACTGAGTTGTTATTTGACTCTTTCTATAGCTCTCGAAATTACTTAGTTAATCTCTTTTTCTCTTGCTCAGTTTCTTAGTTTCTCAAACAAAATTAAAAGACAAGATCCCAAGTTGTAAGCTCCTCACAAGAACCTATGAAGTTTAATATTTAGCATCCAAGTTCTTATACGAGCTGATTCTAATGATTGAGCGTGATGGCATTTATGGAGGAAAACTTCTTAATCTTCTACATAAAGAATGGCAGTGTGGTTACTAGAGTCACAGTTGCATATATGCATTTTGAGGTATTATATTCTTTTTTATCACAAAGCAAACATTAGAAAGAATATGAAAATAATAAGTTATTGATTTTGTGAAATAATAAACTTTCTATTGTGGACTGACTTATTTGGCATCGACACCAGGCTATGTACAATCAACTTGCTTCATGGATGGACATCTCGAACCTAATGGGCTTCATAAAGCATAGCCCCAAAAATCCTTAGTCTTGGGGTCTATTTATACTTGTGGCTGCTAGGGTTTTAGGAGGAAACCCTAATATGACTGCTTAAGCCTTAAGCAGCCCATGGACATCTTCTAGAATACTCCTTGGACGAATTCTTTATGGGCTTCCCATAGAATTCGTCCAACCTTATTCCAAGGTGATCCATCAGCCCAGTTGCAACTATCAGTAATTTACAATATCAGTCCACAATCATTTAATCAGACTCTTTTGATCACTAAATTAATTCCAAATTAATTTCTAATCAATACTAATTAAATAATGTGATTTCCAAATAATATATTAATCATATAATATATTAATAAAACCATTCCGAGTACCAATTTATTATTTATATAATAAATCCTACTCTCTCTCCACTTGTCATCCTATCAAGTTGAATGAGTAAAGGAAACTCAAAAGGACCATACTAATAATCAAATCAAGTACATACCAAAAATAGTTATAGGCTTAGACACCTAATCCAACACTATTTTATTTTTAGAGCGTTAAATGCTCATTTATGCAATATATAATGGATTGTTATATGGAGGTTAAATCATCATCAGTGATAAGTTTTAAGTTTTCACTTTTAAGTATTAATGTGTCATTTATGTTACTGTTAGTTAATGTTGTTTATGCTTAATCAACTTATTTATAGTTTTATTTTCTTTCAGCATTGCTTAAGCCTTAAATTTTATAGTTTGTTTCTACCTTTACTTTTAAATAATAAATGTTAATGTTGATCGCTTGCTCATTTTGTTAGTTAATCTATTAAATGTTAATGTTATTTGTTGATCTGTTAATGTTAGCTAATCTGTTAATATGTTAATTCTTGTTATTGAAGTTCAACCTCTTTCTTTCTAGCCAAACACTTAATAAGATGTTGTTATGTGACATGATGCATATTGTTATTTAGTGGATGCACCATGTTAAATGTGCTACTGAGTTGTTATTTGACTCTTTCTATAGCTCTCGAAATTACTTAGTTAATCTCTTTTTCTCTTGCTCAGTTTCTTAGATTCTCAAACAAAATTAAAAGACAAGATCCCAACTTGTAAGCTCCTCACAAGAACCTATGAAGTTTAATATTTAGCATCCAAGTTCTTATACGAGCTGATTCTAATGATTGAGCGTGATGGCATTTATGGAGGAAAACTTCTTAATCTTCTACATAAAGAATGGCAGTGTGGTTACTAGAGTCACAGTTGCATATATGCATTTTGAGGTATTATATTCTTTTTTATCACAAAGCAAACATTAGAAAGAATATGAAAATAATAAGTTATTGATTTTGTGAAATAATAAACTTTCTATTGTGGACTGACTTATTTGGTATCGACACCAGGCCATGTACAATCAACTTGCTTCATGGATGGACATCTCGAACCTAATGGGCTTCATAAAGCATAGCCCCGAAAATCCTTAGTCTTGGGGTCTATTTATACTTGTGGCTGCTAGGGTTTTACGTGGAAACCCTAATACGACTGCTTAAGCCTTAAGCAGCCCATGGACATCTTCTAGAATACTCCTTGGACGAATTCTTTATGGGCTTCCCATAGAATTCGTCCAACCTTATTCCAAGGTGATCCATCAGCCCAGTTGCAACTATCAGTAATTTACAATATCAGTCCACAATCATTTAATCAGACTCTTTTGATCACTAAATTAATTCCAAATTAATTTCTGATCAATACTAATTAAATAATGTGATTTCCAAATAATATATTAATCATATAATATATTAATAAAACCATTCCGAGTACCAATTTATTATTTATATAATAAATCCTACTCTCTCTCCACTTGTCATCCTATCAAGTTGCATGAGTAAAGGAAACTCAAAAGGACCATACTAATAATCAAATCAAGTACATACCAAAAATAGTTATAGGCTTAGACACCTAATCCAACACTATTTTATTTTTAGAGAGTTAAATTCTCATTTATGCAATATATAATGGACTGTTATATGGAGGTTAAATCATCATCAGTGATAAGTTTTAAGTTTTCACTTTTAAGTATTAATGTGTCATTTATGTTACTGTTAGTTAATGTTGTTTATGCTTAATCAACTTATTTATAGTTTTATTTTCTTTCAGCATTGCTTAAGCCTTAAATTTTATAGTTTGTTTCTACCTTTACTTTTATATAATAAATCATAATGTTGATCGCTTGCTCATTTTGTTAGTTAATCTATTAAATGTTAATGTTATTTGTTGATCTGTTAATGTTTGCTAATCTGTTAATATGTTAATTCTTGTTATTGAAGTTCAACCTCTTTCTTTCTAGCCAAACACTTAATAAGATGTTGTTATGTGACATGTTGCATATTGTTATTTAGTGGATGCACCATGTTAAATGTGCTACTGAGTTGTTATTTGACTCTTTCTATAGCTCTCGGAATTACTTAGTTAATCTCTTTTTCTCTTGCTCAGTTTCTTAGTTTCTCAAACAAAATTAAAAGACAAGATCCCAAGTTGTAAGCTCCTCACAAGAACCTATGAAGTTTAATATTTAACATCCAAGTTCTTATACGAGCTGATTCTAATGATTGAGCGTGATGGCATTTGTGGAGGAATACTTCTTAATCTTCTACATAAAGAGTAGCAGTGTGGTTACTAGAGTCACAGTTGCATATATGCATTTTGAGGTATTATATTCTTTTTTATCACAAAGCAAACATTAGAAAGAATATGAAAATAATAAGTTATTGATTTTGTGAAATAATAAACTTTCTATTGTGGACTGACTTATTTGGCATCGACACCAGGCCATATACAATCAACTTGCTTCATGGATGGACATCTCGAACCTAATGGGCTTCATAAAGCATAGCCCCGAAAATCCTTAGTCTTGGGGTCTATTTATACTTGTGGCTGCTAGGGTCTTACGTGGAAACCCTAATACGACTGCTTAAGCCTTAAGCAGCCCATGGACATCTTCTAGAATACTCCTTGGACGAATTCTTTATGGGCTTCCCATAGAATTCGTCCAACCTTATTCCAAGGTGATCCATCAGCCCAGTTGCAACAATTAGTAATTTACAATATCAGTCCACAATCATTTAATCAGACTCTTTTGATCACTAAATTAATTCCAAATTAATTTCTGATCAATACGAATTAAATAATGTGATTTCCAAATAATATATTAATCATATAATATATTAATAAAACCATTCCGAGTACCAATTTATTATTTATATAATAAATCCTACTCTCTCTCCACTTGTCATCCTATCAAGTTGCATGAGTAAAGGAAACTCAAAAGGACCATACTAATAATCAAATCAAGTACATACCAAAAATAGTTATAGGCTTAGACACCTAATCCAACACTATTTTATTTTTAGAGAGTTAAATTCTCATTTATGCAATATATAATGAATTGTTATATGGAGGTTAAATCATCATCAGTGATAAGTTTTAAGTTTTCACTTTTAAGTATTAATGTGTCATTTATGTTACTGTTAGTTAATGTTGTTTATGCTTAATCAACTTATTTATAGTTTTATTTTCTTTCAGCATTGCTTAAGCCTTAAATTTTATAGTTTGTTTCTACCTTTACTTTTAAATAATAAATGTTAATGTTGATCGCTTGCTCATTTTGTTAGTTAATCTATTAAATGTTAATGTTATTTGTTGATCTGTTAATGTTAGCTAATCTGTTAATATGTTAATTCTTGTTATTGAAGTTCAACCTCTTTCTTTCTAGCCAAACACTTTGATGAGAATAAATCTCAGATCGATTAGATCTTTCACAGGTAAAAGATAAAGATCAAACAAAACAAACACAATAATATTAAGAACACAGAACAGAATCAACAATATGCTTATGATTCAAATATAGTCACGCCTCAGCAGAGCTCTATGAAGAACTTCCACTGTAGAGGCGAGCTAGGGTTTACAATACTCAAAAAGAATAATAATCAAATCGTTAACTATAAAGACTGCATGCATGCAGCTTAAATACTAAACCCTAGAGAAAACATGCACGGTTGGATAGGCCCAAACCGGCAATCAAAACTGGGCTAAGGACCGAGCCCATGACGCAACAGTATAAGCCAAACAATCTCCCCCTTTGCGTCGAATGAGGCGAGAGATCAATTTCTTTGAGTAGGCTTCACAGTCTTGACAACCTTGAACAGTCGAGGGATGAATGCAAGAAGTGTTTGCCGAAACTGAATGTACCATCGTAGCATGTCAGCAAACAGCTTCTTATCGGCTGTAGAATTCTGATTGCACTTGTGGATAATCTCCAAGATATGCTCCAAGCAAGCAGTTGAGAATAAGTGCTTATCACACAGAGCGAAGATACATTTTTGCTTTTCGCCTCTGACAAACATTACTGTGTGAGACTATGGGTCGATTCTACCCTTGACCATAACATTCACATCGCCCATTCTGTCGGAAGGTTTGATCGTTGGACGCTTGTGAATGGCAGCGGCGATCTCTTGGTCCATTTTCGCCACTTCGTGAATGTAGCATACAAGCATTCGCTTGATATGGTCAATGATCGGCAGGTACTCCTGTGGATTTGACATCAGGATGTTATTGAGAAGTATCCAGTCATGGGGATTGAGGTTCGGTAGATCAGCAAGGGTGAAGTTATGAACCGAGCCTTCAGAGCCTCGAGTCACTTTGAATTTCACATTGACAAACTTCCCTGCTGAGTAAGGCTTCAGAACCTTGACAGTAGTAATCTTCTGTAAGCTCCATGTCAGGTGCTGTGGCTGAGCAAACTCTAGATAGAACTCCAAAAGATCCTGATCAACCTTCGGGTCTGGAGAGGGAATAGGAACAGTTGAGTTAAAGCAGTGAAAGATGAATGCCTTTCGCGTGATCGGCATGTCAAACTGTGCATCCTTGGAGTTTTCAAGCCCAAACGACATCACAGGCTCAAGCCACAGTGTACAAGGTTCATCGATAGCACACTTTTGAAGCGAATCAAGAGTCCACACAGGAAAAATGGACTTCTTCTTTTCGAGGAGCTCTTTTTCTTTAAGCTCTTTTTCAAGCTCTATCGATTCCTTCATCAGTTTTTCTTCAAGTTCCTTATCAGATGCCTTTGTTTTCTGAAAAGGATTAGAGGGATCTAGTTTAAAAATATCTTCAATATCATCATCAGTATCATCATCTTCACCAATTTTCTTCTTCTTCTTCTTGCATCTATCACTGGCCGAAGCTTCATTAACCTTCGGTTTAGCAGTTGGTTTCGGTTGATTCTTTACTGCATTCTCTCCCCCTTGTTTCGGTTGGACACCAGGCACCGGAACACCCTCAATACGACTAAGAATGGCTAGTGTAGGTCGAAGTTTATCAGCCAAATGCCTGGGAGTGGTGATGGTGATGATAGGATCATGGGCTTCAAGGAGGTGAAGTAAGATGGAGTGAACATCAGCAGCTGAGCCTCGAATAACTTCCCTCTCAGACTTCAAGTCATTGAGTTCAGCTGTTGCAGTGCGAAGTTTGAGATTCTAGATTTTCAGTTGAGAGGTTCGCTTGTCGAGTTCATCCATGACTCTATTTTCAACTGCCAATTCTGCCTCCAGTTGAGTTAAGCGACCATTGACTTTATCATGCAGATTGACATTTGCAGCTTCAATGGCTTTTCGGGCAACTTCAAGATTAGCTCGTTCGGTTGCTAGAGAACGCTGAAGAGTTGCAACCGAATCATTTACTGTCTTAGCATTCTTTTGAGCAGCAGCCTGCAATGAATCTAGAAATAGGTTAGCCTCAGAAATTAGTTTTTCGACTTTTGCGATCGCCTCTCTGCATTCTTTAGAGGAGGACTCGACTGCAAGCGAGGCCTTTTGACACTGGGAAGTGGAGGCGTCGATAGCCTTGGCTGCAGCAGAAAGGGATGTGCCATGTTCTTTTACAACAGAAGAAAATAATGCTTTGAGAGCAGCATCTGAATAAGCCCCAGAGGAAGAAGAGGAAATAAGTTGATCAAGTTTATCATTGACTGCTTTGAGATGACGCTTGGTTACAGGTGCATCTTCATCTTCATCACTCTGGACACGGTAAGGACTGAAATAGGTGGAATCAAATTCCAAGTCCTCACCTCCAAGAACAGGGGTGGTGTCAGTAGATGGGGTAGGTGATAAGGGTTTGGTTGTGACAGGAGGTTCAGTGGTGACAGGTGGGATAGGAGCTGAAGAATGAGCATGTGTAGTAGTGGTGGTAGTGGTAGTGTTGGTAAAGATTGGATTAGGGATGGGAGTAGTGTTAGATGGTTGAGATGTAGAGATGGGAAATATAGGAGGTATGGATACTGGGACAGAAACGGGTGGAGGAGAAGGAGGGAGGGAGCGAACTGGAATTTCTGGGGTAGGAGAGCGAGGCGGGGTATTACCACGACCCGAAGCCTCCTCGTCAGAGCTTTCGCTTTCAGATTCTGAAGGAGGAGCAGATGTGTGTTTGGGAGGGACATACTCTGAGTCTGAATCACTTGAAGATTGGAGTATGAGTCTCCGAGCGGGCTTTTTCTGCTTCTTGGGTTCAGGCTGGGACAGAGCGGCCTTGTCTGACCTTCGCTTCGTAGGGGTTTGCCCCTTGGTTGTTTTAGCAACCTTCGTCTCCTTCTGAGTCGCAACTTTCTTTCCCCTCTTGGCTGGCTTGTCAGCTTCTTCAATGGATCGAACCATGGCTGGGGTTAGTTCCCGTGGACCCGAAGAAGGAAACTCCCTGTATTGTTGCAGAAGTTTACTTGCTTCAGGCAGACAAGCAAGCATGGTGTGAGGGATGGATCCAGTGAAAGAATACTTGGTGGGATCCGTGACAATTATCTTCGTTGTGTGAAAAGTAGCAATAGAGGAGAGAAGAGAGTCTGCCATGATTGGAACGTGAAGGCGATCCATTACCCACTTGGTGATGATTGACCAGTACCGTCCACACGAGATTTCGGAGTGTCTTGAGGAAGAACTCAAGCTTTGGATCAGTTGTTGCCAGATGATTGTACCATAGTCCAGATCAATCCCGTGATATAGACCGTAAAGCACAGTCATAAAGGACTTGCTTGCTCCATCTGAGCCGGCGCTGCGCTCAGAGAGTCCTTTGAACACTAGAGTGAATAAGCCATTCCATGGAGGAGGAAGGCAAGACTTCTTGAACATGGTGATGGTGGTTAGGGTTTCAGTGTACCCCATTTGATAAAACATGGAGAACAACTGACCAGTAGTGATCGATTCAGGGTTTACTTTGGTTGGTTCTTGAGAGAGACCAATTAGGGCACAGAAGCGGTTCTTGGAGAGGAGGACTTCTCATTCTGGAGTTCAAAGTGAATCCTTTCAGCGGCTTTGTCGTAGTAAGCAGTGGAGTAGATTAGTGAGAGGCAGGCCATGGGAACAACTTCGACTCTTGACAGAGCGTCGACTAAAGGCGAGTATTTAAGACACTCAACAACATACAGCATGTAGGGTTCATAGACAAAGGGTGTGAGATCGATGATCAGGTTTTGTTGAGGTTTGATAGTGAGAAGGGTTGGGTGAACAGAGGTATCTTGAACTGAAGAAGATTCTGCCATTGTAGAAACTTGGAGAAGAAGATGAACAGTAAGATGAATCGCCTTTGTTCTTCGAGAGTTTTGAAAGTGATAAAAGGGTAAAGAGCAGCGTGCCAAATCCTTTTATACGTACAAGTAGGAGAGAGAAAAATCCGGCTGATATCTTGGAGTTATTTGAACCGGCGCCTGATTTGACGGATGAACAGTAGTCATACCCAGTGATGACGCATGAAAGAGAAAGGGCGTTTCCTTTTTACACGCCATTCCATAAAAAGCACTTTTTCAAATCATCTTAACGGTTGGAGAAATGCTGAGTCAGCCTTAAGTCTATCCCAATCGTCACCCCATATTTCACATGAATCGTCATTGCTTTTTAACTTTATCGATCATTGAAGCACCATTAATAGAACTAGTTTTTGGAAAAAAAAAATCGTGCATAGAGTGTAAAAGATAAAGAAATAAAGCGACTTGTGCAAGATAATTTGTGATGTCTTAAAAAAACATAAAGCAACTAATTATGGGCACGAATCTCTTCCTTCAAAGTCAAGAGAGACCTTAAAGTGCTTGTATGGCTTCCCATTAAATAACGATCAAATACTTGTTAAGAAGTATTGAAAGGCATCTTTTAAATCTAAAGTTCATAACAGGTGGCTTTCGCTTCAATTCATGAATTCGAGACTTGATATAAGACCGAAACTCAATGAAGTACTTGTTAGATCAATGTAATCTATTGAACAAGTAGGTAGGGAACATATTCAGTGACTTGTTGAAATCGTAATTGGAAGAAAAAAATTAAAACATGCATCCATTTGGAAGAAAAGCTTTGGTAATAAGCACTTTCATTAGGATCGCGCAAAACGAAAAAGGAGATTTCATAGAAGTGCATAATATAGATCAAACGTTAAAGTATTCGCCGTCAATTCAGTAAGGGAGTTGGATTTTGGGTTTTACTTAAGTAGTGGTGAACGAACTTAAGATCATCAACACAGAATTGGTATAACCATAAACCTCAGTGGTTATGGCTGAGAGTCTCAAGGGTTACAAAATGTGAAACGAATCAGTGATGGAGAAAAATAAGGTGGGTAAAAGAAACGAAAGTGCCTCTGCTAGAACTGATTGACAAAGCAGAAAAACTCTTAACTCAATTTGAGAGGAGTATGGCAGCTCATGATTAGAGTAAATGTTATAGCCTGATTGGTGAGACAAGATTTGTATTTATCAAGTCATTAAGGCTTTACTCAGAATCGTTCGAGGCTTTGGTCAACATACAGCAGCATGCTTCTAGGGACACTTAACTAGTACTGAAGGAAAGAAATATATCTGCCTTAGTTCCATATTCTGATTTACTGGTTCTCTTATTACCTAATAAGAACAAAGAAACACACCACACAAACCAACAAACAAAGAAACAGAAATATTTTTGAATTTTTGGAAGGTTTCTGAAAAGAAATAAAAACAGAAAGATAAAATATTTTTGGAATTTTAAAAAAAATAGTATACAAAAGAATACAAACAAAACGCCTTGATATGAGAAGAAGCAAACGAGTTCAGATGGACCGAACCCGAAATAGACCGAACGCTCGGTTCATTTCGGTTCACTCTATTTCGCCTCTTACCTTTATTGAAGCGAAGGAGATTTTGGTACTGACTCCGATTCCATCATGCCTAGGCCTTGCAAAATCTTGTTGATACTTGCTTCAGGAAGAGCCTTAGTGAATATATCTGCCAGTTGATCAGTTGTCCTTACAAAGTGAATTTCTACGTTGCCATCTTCCACGTGATCTTTAATGAAGTGATACCTCAGTGCGATATGTTTAGTCCTTGAGTGTTGCACTGGGTTGTGACAGATCCTAATTGCACTTTCAGAGTCGCAATATAGTGGGATTTTCTTCATATTTAGCCCGTAATCTCTAAGCTGACTCTATATCCATATCACCTGAGATGTGCATGAGGCAGCAGCGATGTATTCAGCTTCAGCCGTGGAAAGAGAAACACAAGTTTGTTTCTTCGATTGCCAGCTGACCAATTTACCGTCTAGAAATTGGCATCCTCCAGTGGTGCTTTTACGATCTAATCCACAGCCGCCCAAGTCAGCGTCTGAGAACGCTTGAACAAAGAATCCTGAATTGGCCGGATACCAAAGACCGAGAGAGGAGGTTCGCTTCAGATATCGAAAGATATTTTTCACAGCTTGCAAATGAGGTTCGCGTGGGTTAGCTTGAAATCTGACACAATAGCAAACTGAGAACATGATGTCAGGTCTGCTGGCCGTGTGATACATCAGTGAGCCAATCATTTGTCGATAAAGCGTCATGTCAGCGGCTGGCTTCTCCAATGAAGGTGTAAGCTTTGTCCCAAAAGCCATTGGAACTTTAACTCTGGAGTCTCCCATCATTCCAAACTTAGCAAGCAGTGTCTTGGTGTATGCCTCCTGGTTAATAAAGATGCCTTCGGGTCCCTGTCTAATGTTTAAGCCAAGGAAAAAGTTAATTGGACCCATTGAGCTCATCTCAAATTTAGTTTCCATCAACTTCCTGAATTCAGCTGTTAAGCTGGGATTCGTGGAGCCGAAGATGATGTCATCAACATAATTTGGACTATCATAAGGTGGTTACCCTCTCTCTTTCGAAAGAAGGTTGGGTCAACCGAGCCTTGTTTGAATCTAGACATTTTTAAGAACCGAGTGAGAGTTTCATACCATGCTCTGGGAGCCTGCTTTAAGCCATATACCGCTTTGTCAAGTATGTAGCAGTGACCTGGATACTTTTCGTTCACGAAGCCCGGCGGTTGTTCAACGTACACAGTTTCTTCAAGTTCACCGTTGAGAAAGGCACACTTGACGTCCATCTGATAGACTTCAAAGTTATTGTGTGTAGCATAGGCAAGAAAGATACGAACAGACTCTAATCTAGCAACTGGAGCGAAAGTCTCTTCATAATCGATACCTTCTTCTTGACAGTAGCCTTTCACCACTAAACGAGCTTTGTTGCGAATCACGTTCCCCTCCTTATCCATCTTATTTCTGAATACCCATTTGAGACCGACAACCGAAGCATCCTTTGGAGTTGGAATAAGACGCCATACTTTGTTTCTTTCAAACTCATTCAACTCATCTTACATGGCTTGAACCCAGTCAGAATGATCAAGTGCTGAGCTAACGGTCTTCGGTTCAACTTTGGAAACAAAGGAGTTGAACATGCAAAACTCTACTTGAGAAAAGAGTGCAACTTGTTTCACTTTGATCTGTGATCGAGTTAACACCGTTTCTGAAGATTCTCCAACAATTTGACTCTGAGGATGATCTTTGGTCCATTTATTAAGTGGAGGATAATTTGGATCACAAGAGCGATCCAATTCTGCATTAATTTCTTCTTCCAATTCTGATAAAGTATCATCATTGACATGTGTACTCTCCCCCTCAAATGATGACACGAATTCTGGATCAGAATGCTCCCCTTCGTTTGGACTTTCGGTTGAGCCAAATGATTGTGACGTTGAATTCTCCCCCTGGAATGAAGGACCTTGATCTTGTTGTGGATTCGGACCCTCCCCCTGGACTAAAGGGCGGTCATTTGAAGGTTCGCCTTCGACTGGCCTCTCGGTTGCTTTAGGATGATCAGCAACCATCTTTTGAGCAGCATCATCAATGATTTGCTTTAGACTGTCAACCTTGTTGTCTTTCGCTGTTGATTCATAATTAATTGCCGTTTGAGGCTCATCAAAAAGAAGCATGTATTGCTCGAAAAGATTTGAAATTGGGGCTGTTACGTGACCAGTCTTTGGAAAGATTTCCTGAGTTGTACTTTCGGTTGCCTTCATCTTCTTAACATATCTATCGTCAAAAGTGGCATAGTATGTTTCTTCAATCTTCTTAGAACGCTTGTTCAGAACTCTGTATGCCTTAGAATTCAGGGAGTAACCTAGGAATATACCTTCATCAGCCTTAGCATCGAACTTATTTCGCTTCTCTTTAGAATTGAAGACGAAGCACCTGGAACCAAACACATGGAAGAATTTCACATTCGGTTTGTGATTGTTTAAGATCTCGTAAGGAGTGTGAGAGAATCGCTTGTTTAGATATGATCGGTTCTGAGTGTAACAAGCGGCAGCGATAGCATCAGCCCAGAAATACAGAGGCAATGAAGCGAAGCTTAGCATAGTGCGAGCTGCTTCGCACAGAGATCGGTTTCTTCTTTCAACAATTCCATTCTGCTGTGGAGTATATGGGGCTGAAAAATTATGAGTCGTTCCCTTCTCAGCAAGAAAATCTTCGAAATCTTTGTTTTTGAATTCCAAGCCGTTGTCGCTTCTTACGTTACGAACAACTTTCCATAGTTGAATTTCAACCTGCTTTATGAAGAGCTTGAGCCTTGGAGTAGCCTCATATTTTTGCTTCAAGAAAAATACCCATGTGAAGCGAGAGAAGTCGTCGACAATGACCAGAATGTACTTATTTCCACCAATGCTTTCAATGGAAGAGGGACCACACAGATCGATGTGCAATAATTCCAATGGCTCTATCACTTTTGTATTGATAATGGAGGGATGACTTTGTCTACTCTGTTTTCCCAATTCACAGGCTGCACATAAATGTTCTTTGTCGAATTTGAGAACTGGAAGACCTCGAACATGATCTCCTAAAACTAGTTTGTTTATATCCTTGAAATTAAGATGAGAGAGACGTCGATGCCATAACCAGCTTTCATCTGAATGAGCCTTAATGAGTAAGCAAACTGCTGGTTTACCTCGAATTGGATTGAGGTTTAAAGGGTACATTTCCCCTTTTCGCTTCGATTTCAGTAGAATGTTATTTGACTTCTTCTCGACTATCTCTGAGCCTTCATCATCAAATGATACCTTCAATCCAGTCCCAACGACTAGCTGTGCTACGCTGATAAGGTTATGTTGAAGCCCTTCAACATATGCGACCTTTCTAATTGAGAAATCACCATTCGTAATCATTCCATAGCCTTTAATAGTTCCAAACGAGTTGTTGTCGTACTTCACAATACCACCATCCTTGAGAGACCGAAACTCCCTCAGTTCTTCCTTCCTGCCTGTCATGTGACGTGAGCAGCCACTGTCAATATACCATTCTTCGTCAAACTGCTCGTCACGCATAACCTGCAAAATATTAAGCAGATTTAGGAACCCAAAGTTTCTTGGGTCCTTGTGAGCCTTTTACAGGAGAGGGAATAGTAAGAGAAATATCAACCAAATAAGTACGTTTAATTAAACTTGTTTTATCTTTTCTTTTTATAGTGAAAACTTTAATTTTGTTTGACTTAAATTCGACAGGCGTAGGATTTGAGGTGTTGACGTCTGCATTCTTTTGGATTTCTTTTGGACGTCTGTCATCTTCTGGAAAGAGATTTCCTTTCCCCTTTAAATCCTTGAAAGAATTAGAACGAGAAGAGTTAGGTTTAGAAGTGACATCAGATCTTCTGTTCATTTGATTGGTCTTGCAGGGTTGAGAAACGTAACCGCTCTTTCGGTTGCTATTGAGTTGAGGACCGAAACCGTTCTTTCGGTTGTTACTGGGTTGAGGACCGAAACCGTTCTTTCGGTTGATGTGGTTCTGAGAACCGAAGCTCTCCCTTCGGTTCATTTCAGTCGAGGGACCGAAACCACCCTTTCGGTTCATTTCAGTCGAGGGACCGAAACCACCCTTTCGGTTCCTTACTTCCTGCGAACCGGTGCTTTCCTTTTTGTTCCTTACCTCCTTTTGTTTAGAAGGTTTTTCATAGCGAACATAATTAGGATTTTGAGATCTCCAGAACTGCTTCCTTTCAGTAAGGTTTTTCTTGTACCTCACATTTCTTTGATGATTTCTGTCTCTCACCTGTTTTGGGTTTCTGTGAATGTTAGCCTTTTTCTCAGAACTTTGAATATTAGCTTTGCACTTAGGTGAATTGGTTTCGTTTGAAATCACCACTTGCTCGTCTGAGGACATTTTAGTCCCACTTGTGCTCGGCTTGTCAAAACGAGTAGGATCATTAAGTGGTTTGGCTACATATCTGCCTTTCACTCTCCATGAGGTTTTCTGTGACAGACCTACTGTTTCATCAGCATTGTTAATAGGTGCTGACCAAAAAAATTCATCGCATCCGTCAGCATTATCTTCGGCTACTATCGCCGTCAGTTCGGCTGTTTGTTGCTGAGTTACTCCATTAACTTTGTATACCTGATTTGGAGTGGATTGTACCGTTTGATACACAACTGCTTTTTCTTTAAGGACTTTGGTCTTGTTTTTGGACAAACGAGCGAATTCCACTGAATTTTCAGAAATCAGATTTTTGTGGGTTTTAGTTTCGCTTTTGACAAACTCACAACAGTCCACCACATCCTCTACCGAGATTTCACTCAGATCATCATCCTCATTAAGTTCAGATGCATTTTCAACATCAATTTTATTTTCTGAACTTAATTTGGCATTCAACGAGTCAAATTTCTGTACAGTTTCGGCTCTTAACTTCAATCTATCATTCTCATCTAACAGATTTTTGAGCATGTCCTTATGGTCCTTGGACTTTATGTAGGATTCAATTTTATCAAGACCGATTTTGTATGCAGGAGAGATCTCATCAGATGATACAACGCTTTCACAGTTGTATGCTTCAGCATCAATTTCATCCTCCTTTAACTCAAGAAAGGTCAAACTCATGCAATGTATCTTCTTTCCTATTTCACAATCGAGATGCAATTGAGTGATATTAAAATAAAGCCTTTTAGCAATCAAACAAAACACATTTCTTTGTTTTAAAAGTTTAAGATTGTCTCTTTGCAAATAAATCGACTCATCCTTAGACCTAATCAACTCTTTTTCCTTCAGCTCAATCCACATCCTCCTTTCCTCACTCTTCGACGATACCCTGCTAATTTCATCAGTCAGGTTAGAGTTTGTGACACGGGTTTGAGAGAGACTGCTACTTATACTAGAGAATTTTGATTTTAAGTTATTTAGTTCCTTTTCATAGTCATTAACAGGTATTTTTAGAGAAGCAAGAATATGTTGTACCTTCTTGATCAACTCATCACATTCATTGATCTGTGCACTAACAGGTTTCGCAGCAAAACACATGTCCTCTCGCTCCTTCTCGCCTTCTATTCCTCCATCAGTGGTATATCCTCTCATCTGGGATACACCTTCGGTCACCATTAAACACCTTCCAGTAGCATGTTCTTCTTTTACCAGCATCGCCTTGCCATGAGTGGGTTTTCTCACTTCTTCGTCCTCTGAGTCTGTGGACCATACTTCCACACCACCGAATTCATCACGGTTGTCTGTATCCTGCACAATCAAAGCATTCATAGTTTTATTGTTAGCAGCAGACTTTCTTTTCTTGATTTCCTCCAGTCGTCTCAAGAGGCTTGCTTCCTCATCATCATCATCTGTCTTTTCTGCCCTCTTTTTCAGCATGCAGTCCTTGGCAAAGTGATTCTTGCCTCCACAATAATGGCAATCGAATCCTGAGTCTCCACCAATTTTTACTTCTTTCTTGGACTCTTCTGATTTTGATGTTGTCTTCGGTTCCTCCTTAACCTTTTCAGCGCTGTAACTTCCCTGCCAATTTCGGTTTTTGTTGGCTGGGAACTTCCTTTTAATGAACTTTCTAGGATTAGACACCATCAGGGCATACTCTTCACTGGTTAGATCATAGTCAGAAAGATCTAATTCCTCCTCTTCTTCAACAGAACTTTTTCCTTTAAAAACAAGGGCTAACGAACCCAAGCTAGACACCACACTCGTTTCCTTAGTCAGAGCACTTTCACGGGATTTCATAATTCCCACCAGTTTCGCCAGAGAATACGCAAACTGTTCATGTGCCTTTACTGTTGACACAACTGCCATCCATTCGGGTCTAAGACCGTTCATGAAGGTAACTTTCTGTTCAATAACTTTCCTTTCGATCCCATGCTTTATCATCTTACTCAAGAGATGATTAAAACGATCAAAAGCCTGAACCAGTTTCTCTTCGGGCTTTTGTTTGAAATCACCAAACTCTGAAAGCAAAAGAGTTTGAATCGAATGTTCCAGATCTGCATCGGTGGAATACAATTCTTTTAGCCTATCCCATATCTCTTTAGCTGTAGTGCAAGAATTCACCAAACGAAACGTATCTGACTGCAATGCAAACCTAATCATTCTTAAGGCTTTAATGTTACATTTAAACTTATCTTTCTCGTCTTGAGGAATGTCTTTCACATCACTCATAAGCTGATTGTACTCCTTTTGAGTTTTGACAATCCTTGAGGTGTTTGTATGAGCAAACGTGCCAACACTGATAGCTTCCCAGATCAAGTACCCATCATCTTCTGAGCCAATCACATAATCTTCGAAGTGATGTGTCCAAATCTCATAATCTTGAGTGTACAAGATTGGAATCCTAGTCGTTGATCTGATACTATTGGAGATGTTGATTGGATTAGTTTGCGAATCATCCATGGACATTGTGATGAAGTTTGATCGATAACCTGTTTAAGATCAGACTTGTAATTTATCGTTGGGATAAGATCGACAATTAATGAGACATGCCAATATGGAATGACGGCTCAATTAATATCAATCAATGCGGAAAAACCCTGATAACTTCTTCAACAGAAGAGATGTGTATGAATTACACAGTCTCCTGCTCTGATACCAATTGATGAGAATAAATCTCAGATCGATTAGATCTTTCACAGGTAAAAGATAAAGATCTAACAAAACAAACACAATAATATTAAGAACACATAACAGAATCAACAATATGCTTATGATTCAAATATAGTCACGCCTCAGCAGAGCTCTATGAAGAACTTCCACTGTAGAGGCGAGCTAGGGTTTACAATACTCAAAAAGAATAATAATCAAAGCGTTAACTACAAAGACTGCATGCATGCAGCTTAAATACTAAACCCTAGAGAAAACATGCACGGTTGGACAGGCCCAAACCGGCAATCAAAACTGGGCTAAGGACCGAGCCCATGACGCAACATTATAAGCCCAACACACTTAATAAGATGTTGTTATGTGACATGATGCATATTGTTATTTAGTGGATGCACCATGTTAAATGTGCTACTGAGTTGTTATTTGACTCTTTCTATAGCTCTCGGAATTACTTAGTTAATCTCTTTTTCTCTTGCTCAGTTTCTTAGTTTCTCAAACAAAATTAAAAGACAAGATCCCAAGTTTTAAGCTCCTCACAAGAACCTATGAAGTTTAATATTTAGCATCCAAATTCTTATACGAGCTGATTCTAATGATTGAGCGTGATGGCATTTGTGGAGGAAAACTTCTTAATCTTCTACATATAAAGAATGGCAGTGTGGTTACTAGATTCACAGTTGCATATATGCATTTTGAGGTATTATATTCTTTTTTATCACAAAGCAAACATTAGAAAGAATATGAAAATAATAAGTTATTGATTTTGTGAAATAATAAACTTTCTATTGTGGACTGACTTATTTGGCATCGACACCAGGCCATGTACAATCAACTTGCTTCATGTATGGACATCTCGAACCTAATGGGCTTCATAAAGGATAGCCCCGAAAATCCTTAGTATTGGGGTCTATTTATACTTGTGGCTGCTAGGGTTTTAGGTGGAAACCCTAATATGACTGCTTAAGCCTTAAGCAGCCCATGGACATCTTCTAGAATACTCCGTGGACGAATTCTTTATGGGCTTCCCATAGAATTCGTCCAACCTTATTCCAAGGTGATCCA
This sequence comes from Lactuca virosa, assembly GCF_052849685.1. Classification (NCBI taxonomy): domain Eukaryota; kingdom Viridiplantae; phylum Streptophyta; class Magnoliopsida; order Asterales; family Asteraceae; genus Lactuca; species Lactuca virosa. The sequence goes on from NC_136434.1 coordinate 58,124,119, forward strand.
TCAGCCCAGTTGCAACTATCAGTAATTTACAATATCAGTCCACAATCATTTAATCAGATTCTTTTGATCACTAAATTAATTCCAAATTAATTTCTGATCAATACTAATTAAATAATGTGATTTCCAAATAATATATTAATCATATAATATATTAATAAAACCATTTCGAGTACCAATTTATTATTTATATAATAAATCCTACTCTCTCTCCACTTGTTATCCTATCAAGTTGCATGAGTAAAGGAAACTCAAAAGGACCATACTGATAATCAAATCAAGTACATACCAAAAATAGTTATAGGCTTAGACACCTAATCCAACACTATTTTATTTTTAGAGCGTTAAATGCTCATTTATGCAATATATAATGGATTGTTATATGGAGGTTAAATCATCATCAGTGATAAGTTTTAAGTTTTCACTTTTAAGTATTAATGTGTCATTTATGTTACTGTTAGTTAATGTTGTTTATGCTTAATCAACTTATTTATACTTTTATTTTCTTTCAGCATTGCTTAAGCCTTAAATTTTATAGTTTGTTTCTACCTTTACTTTTAAATAATAAATGTTAATGTTGATTGCTTGCTCATTTTGTTAGTTAATCTATTAAATGTTAATGTTATTTGTGGATCTGTTAATGTTAGCTAATCTGTTAATATGTTAATTCTTGTTATTGAAGTTCAACCTCTTTCTTTCTAGCCAAACACTTAATAAGATGTTGTTATGTGACATGATGCATATTGTTATTTAGTGGATGCACCATGTTAAATGTGCTACTGAGTTGTTATTTGACTCTTTCTATAGCTCTCGGAATTACTATGTTAATCTCTTTTTCTCTTGCTCAGTTTCTTAGTTTCTCAAACAAAATTAAAAGACAAGATCCCAAGTTGTAAGCTCCTCACAAGAACCTATGAAGTTTAATATTTAGCATCCAAGTTCTTATACGAGCTGATTCTAATGATTGAGCGTGATGGCATTTGTGGAGGAAAACTTCTTAATCTTCTACATAAAGAATGGCAGTGTGGCTACTAGAGTCACAGTTGCATATATGCATTTTGAGGTATTATATTCTTTTTTATCACAAAGCAAACATTAATAAGAATATGAAAATAATAAGTTATTGATTTTGTGAAATAATAAACTTTCTGTTGTGGACTGACTTATTTGGCATCGACACCAGGCCATGTATAATCAACTTGCTTCATGGATGGACATCTCGAACCTAATGGAAAAATGGAAATTTGTTGGATAAACAAGAAGGGCAACTATACAAAGTTCATCTTCATGTTAACTTTTGTGTTTATTCTAGAACTAGTATTTAGTTTGATAGTTGAATGTTTTGAGTAATTACTAGCATAATGTTTAGACTTTTTAAGCCTTTTGGAAGATATTTTTGTTATAAATATTGAAACTATTGTTGTAACATAAGTTTAATTTTAATTTAAGCAATGGCTTTTTGTTTTGCATTTATTGTCTTAATTGTTTTTATTATTATTATATATTCCATTAAATTTTATAAATAACATTGATGCTAGTTTTTAGCAATTTTAAGTTGGCATAAAAAATGTTATAAAAAACAAAGTGCTATAGTGGCATAAAAAAGTGTCACTAAAACCCAATGGGCTGCAACGACACAACCAAAAAGTGCCTCTAAAGGCCTTTAGTGGTAGCTCTTTTAGTGGCACTTATTTTTTGTGCCGCTGATTACCAAGAGGGTCTTTAGTGACACTTTTTTGGTTTTTAGTGGCACTTTTTTTGTGCCACTAAATGTTGTTTTATTTGTAGTGGCAGCGAAGCAGTTGTCTGAAGCATATCCTCTTTGCTCTGAAGCATCATTGCAAACAATCATGCACTTTCCCTCATACACTGGAGCTTTAGCCTTCGCAACAAAACTCTCGCCATGTGTAGGCATGCGAACCTCTTCGTCCTCCGAATTAGTTAAGCACACTTTAACTCTTCCGAACTCATCGTCATCTTCCTGCACAATCAAAGCAGGTTTAGCATAATCAGCACTTTTCTTTTTCTTCAACTCCTCTATCTTCCGAAGATGATAAGCTTCATCCTTTTCCTCTTCTTCGTTCTTCTCGTTCAATCTCTTCAGCATACACTCCTTTGCCATATGATTCTTTCCATGACAATAATTGCATTCATAGCCAGAATCTCCTACCAGCTTGTTCTCTTTCTACACTTCATCTTTTGGCGAGTTGTTGTATTTTTCTTCCATCGCCTTTTCAGAACTATAACTCCCTTGCCAATTCCTATTCTTGGAGCGACTGAAGTTCTTCTTTGCAAACTTCCTTGGATTGGACACTATTAATGCATACTCCTCTTTTGTGAGTTCGCAGTCAGATAAATCAGATTCTGAACCTTCTTCTTCTACAACCTTCTTGCCCTTCAAAACTAGGGCCAAAGATCCCATCCCAGACACCATCTTTCCTTCCTTTGTCACTTCATCCTCGTGTGACCTAAGAATCCTAAAAAGCTTTGCCAATGAGTAGTTTTTAAACTTCTCATTCGCTTTAACCGTCAACACCACAGCTTTCCATTTGGATCTTAATCCGTTTATGAATGTGACCTTCTGTTCTATCAATTCACGTTTTATCTTGTGTTTCACCATCCTGCTCAAAAGATGGTTGTAACGGTTGAACGTTTGGTCAAGTTTTCCCTCAGGCTTTTGAACAAAGGCTCCAAACTCCGAAAGTAGCAATGTCTGAATAGAATGCTCAAGATCCGCATCACTTGAGTAGAGTTCTCTAAGCCTTTCCCATATCTCTTTTGCTGTATCACAAGAGCTAACTAAACGAAACGTGTGTGCAGGTAAAGAAAACCGGATGATCCTCATAGCCTTGACATTACTAATTAATTTGTCTTTTTCTTCCAATGGTATGTCTTCAACATCAAGAAGAAGATTGTTGTACTCATCTTGAGTTTTGATAATCCTTTTTGTACCAGTGTGAGCGAACATCTCCTTGGTTATGGCATCCCATATCAAGGAAACATTATCTTCAAGATCTAGCACGTAATTCTCAAAGTGCAGTGCCCATACTTCATATTCATTTGGAAAGAGTATAGGGATCCTTGTTGTAGATCCAATGCTGCTTGAGAGATTGATGGAGTTAACATGTGAATCGTCTGGCTGCATGTTTTCGATTCAATAAAACCAATAGAGAATTAGATGTGTAAGACTAAAATCGAGTTCCGGGCAGAATAAGGATTAAGATCCAATGTCTACAATCGATAAGGACAATGAAGACGGCTAGAACAGATCCAATAAAAGCGGAAAACCTAATGGAACTCAACAGAAGAATGCCTATGATTTACACAATCTCCTACTCTGATACCAATTGTTAGAATAAATATGAGTTGATCAACAGATTCTAAACTGGTAATTAAATCAAAACAAAGAACACAATGATCGAATATGTGCTTAATGATTGAAAAGCACTGCCTTAGAAGAGCTCGATTAAGAACTGTTACTATAAAGGCAGTGTAGGGTTACAGCAAGATCGATACTAAACAACGTGCATGCATGCACTATAAATAGCCTAACCCTAATCATTAAAATACGGGTGCACAGGCCCAACCCGTTACACAAAATGGACTATATTATAAAATATACAATTGATGCAATCCATAATAACCCAACACATTGAACTTATTTTTGTTCCATCTGATGATGAAATTGCTGATGTCTTTACTAAGACATTAGACGAAACCAAATTCAATGGTTTTCTGAACAAAATTGGTATGATGTTGCCTGATCCTCAATTCTTTCAAGAGGCTTGCACTCTCTGATGTTATTATCAGAAAATGAAACAATTCTGAAGTCAAAAATATTTTTCATCTCGAAATCATTCTTCCCGAAATAAATAGGATCGTTTTACTTGATTTTTTTCTAATATAGTCACATTCGGGTCTAAGACCGTTCATGAAGGTAACTTTCTGTTCAATAACTTTCCTTTCGATCCCATGCTTTATCATCTTACTCAAGAGATGATTAAAACGATCAAAAGCCTGAACCAGTTTCTCTTCGGGCTTTTGTTTGAAATCACCAAACTCTGAAAGCAAAAGAGTTTGAATCGAATGTTCCAGATCTGCATCGGTGGAATACAATTCTTTTAGCCTATCCCATATCTCTTTAGCTGTAGTGCAAGAATTCACCAAACGAAACGTATCTGACTGCAATGCAAACCTAATCATTCTTAAGGCTTTAATGTTACATTTAAACTTATCTTTCTCGTCTTGAGGAATGTCTTTCACATCACTCATAAGCTGATTGTACTCCTTTTGAGTTTTGACAATCCTTGAGGTGTTTGTATGAGCAAACGTGCCAACACTGATAGCTTCCCAGATCAAGTACCCATCATCTTCTGAGCCAATCACATAATCTTCGAAGTGATGTGTCCAAATCTCATAATCTTGAGTGTACAAGATTGGAATCCTAGTCGTTGATCTGATACTATTGGAGATGTTGATTGGATTAGTTTGCGAATCATCCATGGACATTGTGATGAAGTTTGATCGATAACCTGTTTAAGATCAGACTTGTAATTTATCGTTGGGGTAAGATCGACAATTAATGAGACATGCCAATATGGAATGACGGCTCAATTAATATCAATCAATGCGGAAAAACCCTGATAACTTCTTCAACAGAAGAGATGTGTATGAATTACACAGTCTCCTGCTCTGATACCAATTGATGAGAATAAATCTCAGATCGATTAGATCTTTCACAGGTAAAAGATAAAGATCTAACAAAACAAACACAATAATATTAAGAACACATAACAGAATCAACAATATGCTTATGATTCAAATATAGTCACGCCTCAGCAGAGCTCTATGAAGAACTTCCACTGTAGAGGCGAGCTAGGGTTTACAATACTCAAAAAGAATAATAATCAAAGCGTTAACTACAAAGACTGCATGCATGCAGCTTAAATACTAAACCCTAGAGAAAACATGCACGGTTGGACAGGCCCAAACCGGCAATCAAAACTGGGCTAAGGACCGAGCCCATGACGCAACATTATAAGCCCAACACACTTAATAAGATGTTGTTATGTGACATGATGCATATTGTTATTTAGTGGATGCACCATGTTAAATGTGCTACTGAGTTGTTATTTGACTCTTTCTATAGCTCTCGGAATTACTTAGTTAATCTCTTTTTCTCTTGCTCAGTTTCTTAGTTTCTCAAACAAAATTAAAAGACAAGATCCCAAGTTTTAAGCTCCTCACAAGAACCTATGAAGTTTAATATTTAGCATCCAAATTCTTATACGAGCTGATTCTAATGATTGAGCGTGATGGCATTTGTGGAGGAAAACTTCTTAATCTTCTACATATAAAGAATGGCAGTGTGGTTACTAGATTCACAGTTGCATATATGCATTTTGAGGTATTATATTCTTTTTTATCACAAAGCAAACATTAGAAAGAATATGAAAATAATAAGTTATTGATTTTGTGAAATAATAAACTTTCTATTGTGGACTGACTTATTTGGCATCGACACCAGGCCATGTACAATCAACTTGCTTCATGTATGGACATCTCGAACCTAATGGGCTTCATAAAGGATAGCCCCGAAAATCCTTAGTATTGGGGTCTATTTATACTTGTGGCTGCTAGGGTTTTAGGTGGAAACCCTAATATGACTGCTTAAGCCTTAAGCAGCCCATGGACATCTTCTAGAATACTCCGTGGACGAATTCTTTATGGGCTTCCCATAGAATTCGTCCAACCTTATTCCAAGGTGATCCATCAGCCCAGTTGCAACTATCAGTAATTTACAATATCAGTCCACAATCATTTAATCAGATTCTTTTGATCACTAAATTAATTCCAAATTAATTTCTGATCAATACTAATTAAATAATGTGATTTCCAAATAATATATTAATCATATAATATATTAATAAAACCATTTCGAGTACCAATTTATTATTTATATAATAAATCCTACTCTCTCTCCACTTGTTATCCTATCAAGTTGCATGAGTAAAGGAAACTCAAAAGGACCATACTGATAATCAAATCAAGTACATACCAAAAATAGTTATAGGCTTAGACACCTAATCCAACACTATTTTATTTTTAGAGCGTTAAATGCTCATTTATGCAATATATAATGGATTGTTATATGGAGGTTAAATCATCATCAGTGATAAGTTTTAAGTTTTCACTTTTAAGTATTAATGTGTCATTTATGTTACTGTTAGTTAATGTTGTTTATGCTTAATCAACTTATTTATACTTTTATTTTCTTTCAGCATTGCTTAAGCCTTAAATTTTATAGTTTGTTTCTACCTTTACTTTTAAATAATAAATGTTAATGTTGATTGCTTGCTCATTTTGTTAGTTAATCTATTAAATGTTAATGTTATTTGTGGATCTGTTAATGTTAGCTAATCTGTTAATATGTTAATTCTTGTTATTGAAGTTCAACCTCTTTCTTTCTAGCCAAACACTTAATAAGATGTTGTTATGTGACATGATGCATATTGTTATTTAGTGGATGCACCATGTTAAATGTGCTACTGAGTTGTTATTTGACTCTTTCTATAGCTCTCGGAATTACTATGTTAATCTCTTTTTCTCTTGCTCAGTTTCTTAGTTTCTCAAACAAAATTAAAAGACAAGATCCCAAGTTGTAAGCTCCTCACAAGAACCTATGAAGTTTAATATTTAGCATCCAAGTTCTTATACGAGCTGATTCTAATGATTGAGCGTGATGGCATTTGTGGAGGAAAACTTCTTAATCTTCTACATAAAGAATGGCAGTGTGGTTACTAGAGTCACAGTTGCATATATGCATTTTGAGGTATTATATTCTTTTTTATCACAAAGCAAACATTAATAAGAATATGAAAATAATAAGTTATTGATTTTGTGAAATAATAAACTTTCTGTTGTGGACTGACTTATTTGGCATCGACACCAGGCCATGTATAATCAACTTGCTTCATGGATGGACATCTCGAACCTAATGGAAAAATGGAAATTTGTTGGATAAACAAGAAGAGCAACTATACAAAGTTCATCTTCATGTTAACTTTTGTGTTTATTCTAGAACTAGTATTTAGTTTGATAGTTGAATGTTTTGAGTAATTACTAGCATAATGTTTAGACTTTTTAAGCCTTTTGGAAGATATTTTTGTTATAAATATTGAAACTATTGTTGTAACATAAGTTTAATTTTAATTTAAGCAATGGCTTTTTGTTTTGCATTTATTGTCTTAATTGTTTTTATTATTATTATATATTCCATTAAATTTTATAAATAACATTGATGCTAGTTTTTAGCAATTTTAAGTTGGCATAAAAAATGTTATAAAAAACAAAGTGCTATAGTGGCATAAAAAAGTGTCACTAAAACCCAATGGGCTGCAACGACACAACCAAAAAGTGCCTCTAAAGGCCTTTAGTGGTAGCTCTTTTAGTGGCACTTATTTTTTGTGCCGCTGATTACCAAGAGGGTCTTTAGTGACACTTTTTTGGTTTTTAGTGGCACTTTTTTTGTGCCACTAAATGTTGTTTTATTTGTAGTGGCAGCGAAGCAGTTGTCTGAAGCATATCCTCTTTGCTCTGAAGCATCATTGCAAACAATCATGCACTTTCCCTCATACACTGGAGCTTTAGCCTTCGCAACAAAACTCTCGCCATGTGTAGGCATGCGAACCTCTTCGTCCTCCGAATTAGTTAAGCACACTTTAACTCTTCCGAACTCATCGTCATCTTCCTGCACAATCAAAGCAGGTTTAGCATAATCAGCACTTTTCTTTTTCTTCAACTCCTCTATCTTCCGAAGATGATAAGCTTCATCCTTTTCCTCTTCTTCGTTCTTCTCGTTCAATCTCTTCAGCATACACTCCTTTGCCATATGATTCTTTCCATGACAATAATTGCATTCATAGCCAGAATCTCCTACCAGCTTGTTCTCTTTCTACACTTCATCTTTTGGCGAGTTGTTGTATTTTTCTTCCATCGCCTTTTCAGAACTATAACTCCCTTGCCAATTCCTATTCTTGGAGCGACTGAAGTTCTTCTTTGCAAACTTCCTTGGATTGGACACTATTAATGCATACTCCTCTTTTGTGAGTTCGCAGTCAGATAAATCAGATTCTGAACCTTCTTCTTCTACAACCTTCTTGCCCTTCAAAACTAGGGCCAAAGATCCCATCCCAGACACCATCTTTCCTTCCTTTGTCACTTCATCCTCGTGTGACCTAAGAATCCTAAAAAGCTTTGCCAATGAGTAGTTTTTAAACTTCTCATTCGCTTTAACCGTCAACACCACAGCTTTCCATTTGGATCTTAATCCGTTTATGAATGTGACCTTCTGTTCTATCAATTCACGTTTTATCTTGTGTTTCACCATCCTGCTCAAAAGATGGTTGTAACGGTTGAACGTTTGGTCAAGTTTTCCCTCAGGCTTTTGAACAAAGGCTCCAAACTCCGAAAGTAGCAATGTCTGAATAGAATGCTCAAGATCCGCATCACTTGAGTAGAGTTCTCTAAGCCTTTCCCATATCTCTTTTGCTGTATCACAAGAGCTAACTAAACGAAACGTGTGTGCAGGTAAAGAAAACCGGATGATCCTCATAGCCTTGACATTACTAATTAATTTGTCTTTTTCTTCCAATGGTATGTCTTCAACATCAAGAAGAAGATTGTTGTACTCATCTTGAGTTTTGATAATCCTTTTTGTACCAGTGTGAGCGAACATCTCCTTGGTTATGGCATCCCATATCAAGGAAACATTATCTTCAAGATCTAGCACGTAATTCTCAAAGTGCAGTGCCCATACTTCATATTCATTTGGAAAGAGTATAGGGATCCTTGTTGTAGATCCAATGCTGCTTGAGAGATTGATGGAGTTAACATGTGAATCGTCTGGCTGCATGTTTTCGATTCAATAAAACCAATAGAGAATTAGATGTGTAAGACTAAAATCGAGTTCCGGGCAGAATAAGGATTAAGATCCAATGTCTACAATCGATAAGGACAATGAAGACGGCTAGAACAGATCCAATAAAAGCGGAAAACCTAATGGAACTCAACAGAAGAATGCCTATGATTTACACAATCTCCTACTCTGATACCAATTGTTAGAATAAATATGAGTTGATCAACAGATTCTAAACTGGTAATTAAATCAAAACAAAGAACACAATGATCGAATATGTGCTTAATGATTGAAAAGCACTGCCTTAGAAGAGCTCGATTAAGAACTGTTACTATAAAGGCAGTGTAGGGTTACAGCAAGATCGATACTAAACAACGTGCATGCATGCACTATAAATAGCCTAACCCTAATCATTAAAATACGGGTGCACAGGCCCAACCCGTTACACAAAATGGACTATATTATAAAATATACAATTGATGCAATCCATAATAACCCAACACATTGAACTTATTTTTGTTCCATCTGATGATGAAATTGCTGATGTCTTTACTAAGACATTAGACGAAACCAAATTCAATGGTTTTCTGAACAAAATTGGTATGATGTTGCCTGATCCTCAATTCTTTCAAGAGGCTTGCACTCTCTGATGTTATTATCAGAAAATGAAACAATTCTGAAGTCAAAAATATTTTTCATCTCGAAATCATTCTTCCCGAAATAAATAGGATCGTTTTACTTGATTTTTTTCTAATATAGTCACATTCGGGTCTAAGACCGTTCATGAAGGTAACTTTCTGTTCAATAACTTTCCTTTCGATCCCATGCTTTATCATCTTACTCAAGAGATGATTAAAACGATCAAAAGCCTGAACCAGTTTCTCTTCGGGCTTTTGTTTGAAATCACCAAACTCTGAAAGCAAAAGAGTTTGAATCGAATGTTCCAGATCTGCATCGGTGGAATACAATTCTTTTAGCCTATCCCATATCTCTTTAGCTGTAGTGCAAGAATTCACCAAACGAAACGTATCTGACTGCAATGCAAACCTAATCATTCTTAAGGCTTTAATGTTACATTTAAACTTATCTTTCTCGTCTTGAGGAATGTCTTTCACATCACTCATAAGCTGATTGTACTCCTTTTGAGTTTTGACAATCCTTGAGGTGTTTGTATGAGCAAACGTGCCAACACTGATAGCTTCCCAGATCAAGTACCCATCATCTTCTGAGCCAATCACATAATCTTCGAAGTGATGTGTCCAAATCTCATAATCTTGAGTGTACAAGATTGGAATCCTAGTCGTTGATCTGATACTATTGGAGATGTTGATTGGATTAGTTTGCGAATCATCCATGGACATTGTGATGAAGTTTGATCGATAACCTGTTTAAGATCAGACTTGTAATTTATCGTTGGGGTAAGATCGACAATTAATGAGACATGCCAATATGGAATGACGGCTCAATTAATATCAATCAATGCGGAAAAACCCTGATAACTTCTTCAACAGAAGAGATGTGTATGAATTACACAGTCTCCTGCTCTGATACCAATTGATGAGAATAAATCTCAGATCGATTAGATCTTTCACAGGTAAAAGATAAAGATCTAACAAAACAAACACAATAATATTAAGAACACATAACAGAATCAACAATATGCTTATGATTCAAATATAGTCACGCCTCAGCAGAGCTCTATGAAGAACTTCCACTGTAGAGGCGAGCTAGGGTTTACAATACTCAAAAAGAATAATAATCAAAGCGTTAACTACAAAGACTGCATGCATGCAGCTTAAATACTAAACCCTAGAGAAAACATGCACGGTTGGACAGGCCCAAACCGGCAATCAAAACTGGGCTAAGGACCGAGCCCATGACGCAACATTATAAGCCCAACACACTTAATAAGATGTTGTTATGTGACATGATGCATATTGTTATTTAGTGGATGCACCATGTTAAATGTGCTACTGAGTTGTTATTTGACTCTTTCTATAGCTCTCGGAATTACTTAGTTAATCTCTTTTTCTCTTGCTCAGTTTCTTAGTTTCTCAAACAAAATTAAAAGACAAGATCCCAAGTTTTAAGCTCCTCACAAGAACCTATGAAGTTTAATATTTAGCATCCAAATTCTTATACGAGCTGATTCTAATGATTGAGCGTGATGGCATTTGTGGAGGAAAACTTCTTAATATTCTACATATAAAGAATGGCAGTGTGGTTACTAGATTCACAGTTGCATATATGCATTTTGAGGTATTATATTCTTTTTTATCACAAAGCAAACATTAGAAAGAATATGAAAATAATAAGTTATTGATTTTGTGAAATAATAAACTTTCTATTGTGGACTGACTTATTTGGCATCGACACCAGGCCATGTACAATCAACTTGCTTCATGTATGGACATCTCGAACCTAATGGGCTTCATAAAGGATAGCCCCGAAAATCCTTAGTATTGGGGTCTATTTATACTTGTGGCTGCTAGGGTTTTAGGTGGAAACCCTAATATGACTGCTTAAGCCTTAAGCAGCCCATGGACATCTTCTAGAATACTCCGTGGACGAATTCTTTATGGGCTTCCCATAGAATTCGTCCAACCTTATTCCAAGGTGATCCATCAGCCCAGTTGCAACTATCAGTAATTTACAATATCAGTCCACAATCATTTAATCAGATTCTTTTGATCACTAAATTAATTCCAAATTAATTTCTGATCAATACTAATTAAATAATGTGATTTCCAAATAATATATTAATCATATAATATATTAATAAAACCATTTCGAGTACCAATTTATTATTTATATAATAAATCCTACTCTCTCTCCACTTGTTATCCTATCAAGTTGCATGAGTAAAGGAAACTCAAAAGGACCATACTGATAATCAAATCAAGTACATACCAAAAATAGTTATAGGCTTAGACACCTAATCCAACACTATTTTATTTTTAGAGCGTTAAATGCTCATTTATGCAATATATAATGGATTGTTATATGGAGGTTAAATCATCATCAGTGATAAGTTTTAAGTTTTCACTTTTAAGTATTAATGTGTCATTTATGTTACTGTTAGTTAATGTTGTTTATGCTTAATCAACTTATTTATACTTTTATTTTCTTTCAGCATTGCTTAAGCCTTAAATTTTATAGTTTGTTTCTACCTTTACTTTTAAATAATAAATGTTAATGTTGATCGCTTGCTCATTTTGTTAGTTAATCTATTAAATGTTAATGTTATTTGTGGATCTGTTAATGTTAGCTAATCTGTTAATATGTTAATTCTTGTTATTGAAGTTCAACCTCTTTCTTTCTAGCCAAACACTTAATAAGATGTTGTTATGTGACATGATGCATATTGTTATTTAGTGGATGCACCATGTTAAATGTGCTACTGAGTTGTTATTTGACTCTTTCTATAGCTCTCGGAATTACTATGTTAATCTCTTTTTCTCTTGCTCAGTTTCTTAGTTTCTCAAACAAAATTAAAAGACAAGATCCCAAGTTGTAAGCTCCTCACAAGAACCTATGAAGTTTAATATTTAGCATCCAAGTTCTTATACGAGCTGATTCTAATGATTGAGCGTGATGGCATTTGTGGAGGAAAACTTCTTAATCTTCTACATAAAGAATGGCAGTGTGGTTACTAGAGTCACAGTTGCATATATGCATTTTGAGGTATTATATTCTTTTTTATCACAAAGCAAACATTAATAAGAATATGAAAATAATAAGTTATTGATTTTGTGAAATAATAAACTTTCTGTTGTGGACTGACTTATTTGGCATCGACACCAGGCCATGTATAATCAACTTGCTTCATGGATGGACATCTCGAACCTAATGGAAAAATGGAAATTTGTTGGATAAACAAGAAGAGCAACTATACAAAGTTCATCTTCATGTTAACTTTTGTGTTTATTCTAGAACTAGTATTTAGTTTGATAGTTGAATGTTTTGAGTAATTACTAGCATAATGTTTAGACTTTTTAAGCCTTTTGGAAGATATTTTTGTTATAAATATTGAAACTATTGTTGTAACATAAGTTTAATTTTAATTTAAGCAATGGCTTTTTGTTTTGCATTTATTGTCTTAATTGTTTTTATTATTATTATATATTCCATTAAATTTTATAAATAACATTGATGCTAGTTTTTAGCAATTTTAAGTTGGCATAAAAAATGTTATAAAAAACAAAGTGCTATAGTGGCATAAAAAAGTGTCACTAAAACCCAATGGGCTGCAACGACACAACCAAAAAGTGCCTCTAAAGGCCTTTAGTGGTAGCTCTTTTAGTGGCACTTATTTTTTGTGCCGCTGATTACCAAGAGGGTCTTTAGTGACACTTTTTTGGTTTTTAGTGGCACTTTTTTTGTGCCACTAAATGTTGTTTTATTTGTAGTGGCAGCGAAGCAGTTGTCTGAAGCATATCCTCTTTGCTCTGAAGCATCATTGCAAACAATCATGCACTTTCCCTCATACACTGGAGCTTTAGCCTTCGCAACAAAACTCTCGCCATGTGTAGGCATGCGAACCTCTTCGTCCTCCGAATTAGTTAAGCACACTTTAACTCTTCCGAACTCATCGTCATCTTCCTGCACAATCAAAGCAGGTTTAGCATAATCAGCACTTTTCTTTTTCTTCAACTCCTCTATCTTCCGAAGATGATAAGCTTCATCCTTTTCCTCTTCTTCGTTCTTCTCGTTCAATCTCTTCAGCATACACTCCTTTGCCATATGATTCTTTCCATGACAATAATTGCATTCATAGCCAGAATCTCCTACCAGCTTGTTCTCTTTCTACACTTCATCTTTTGGCGAGTTGTTGTATTTTTCTTCCATCGCCTTTTCAGAACTATAACTCCCTTGCCAATTCCTATTCTTGGAGCGACTGAAGTTCTTCTTTGCAAACTTCCTTGGATTGGACACTATTAATGCATACTCCTCTTTTGTGAGTTCGCAGTCAGATAAATCAGATTCTGAACCTTCTTCTTCTACAACCTTCTTGCCCTTCAAAACTAGGGCCAAAGATCCCATCCCAGACACCATCTTTCCTTCCTTTGTCACTTCATCCTCGTGTGACCTAAGAATCCTAAAAAGCTTTGCCAATGAGTAGTTTTTAAACTTCTCATTCGCTTTAACCGTCAACACCACAGCTTTCCATTTGGATCTTAATCCGTTTATGAATGTGACCTTCTGTTCTATCAATTCACGTTTTATCTTGTGTTTCACCATCCTGCTCAAAAGATGGTTGTAACGGTTGAACGTTTGGTCAAGTTTTCCCTCAGGCTTTTGAACAAAGGCTCCAAACTCCGAAAGTAGCAATGTCTGAATAGAATGCTCAAGATCCGCATCACTTGAGTAGAGTTCTCTAAGCCTTTCCCATATCTCTTTTGCTGTATCACAAGAGCTAACTAAACGAAACGTGTGTGCAGGTAAAGAAAACCGGATGATCCTCATAGCCTTGACATTACTAATTAATTTGTCTTTTTCTTCCAATGGTATGTCTTCAACATCAAGAAGAAGATTGTTGTACTCATCTTGAGTTTTGATAATCCTTTTTGTACCAGTGTGAGCGAACATCTCCTTGGTTATGGCATCCCATATCAAGGAAACATTATCTTCAAGATCTAGCACGTAATTCTCAAAGTGCAGTGCCCATACTTCATATTCATTTGGAAAGAGTATAGGGATCCTTGTTGTAGATCCAATGCTGCTTGAGAGATTGATGGAGTTAACATGTGAATCGTCTGGCTGCATGTTTTCGATTCAATAAAACCAATAGAGAATTAGATGTGTAAGACTAAAATCGAGTTCCGGGCAGAATAAGGATTAAGATCCAATGTCTACAATCGATAAGGACAATGAAGACGGCTAGAACAGATCCAATAAAAGCGGAAAACCTAATGGAACTCAACAGAAGAATGCCTATGATTTACACAATCTCCTGCTCTGATACCAATTGTTAGAATAAATATGAGTTGATCAACAGATTCTAAACTGGTAATTAAATCAAAACAAAGAACACAATGATCGAATATGTGCTTAATGATTGAAAAGCACTGCCTTAGAAGAGCTCGATTAAGAACTGTTACTATAAAGGCAGTGTAGGGTTACAGCAAGATCGATACTAAACAACGTGCATGCATGCACTATAAATAGCCTAACCCTAATCATTAAAATACGGGTGCACAGGCCCAACCCGTTACACAAAATGGACTATATTATAAAATATACAATTGATGCAATCCATAATAACCCAACACATTGAACTTATTTTTGTTCCATCTGATGATGAAATTGCTGATGTCTTTACTAAGACATTAGACGAAACCAAATTCAATGGTTTTCTGAACAAAATTGGTATGATGTTGCCTGATCCTCAATTCTTTCAAGAGGCTTGCACTCTCTGATGTTATTATCAGAAAATGAAACAATTCTGAAGTCAAAAATATTTTTCATCTCGAAATCATTCTTCCCGAAATAAATAGGATCGTTTTACTTGATTTTTTTCTAATATAGTCACATTGATATTTTGATTTATCTCGTCTCGAAATCTATCTCAAAAGTTGTCATACCTCGCTAAAGCGGAAACACGGGGTGCAACAGTAAAACGGGTCTCATAGCAAAAGTTAAAAGACAACACCAACCATAGTATTAAAAGCTTTACACTTTACAATGGGTTTGAACAACTTTTAAAAGTAATTACAATGTATTAAAATAGAACAACACATGCAAATGCTCCTACAAGTGTTGTGCCTTACATGCCTCTTACTAGGTGATTCCTGAAAAAGCATGTAAAACGAGCGTCACCTATAAAAATAGTTGGTGAGTTTACAGGTTTATAACAAAACAAAGTTTAAATCATGAAAATCAGAAATATTGATAAAAAGAGTATTAAAGTTTCCAGTAATAGAAGTTTGTTGCTAATATGATAAACAAAGTTCGTTGCTCAAATGAGTAAATAGGTCCACTGCAACAAAGAGCAAACAAGTTCGTTGTTACAAAGAGCAAACAAGTCCGTTGCTACAAAGAGCAAACAAGTTCATTGCTAAGACAAGTAAATAAGTTTCCAGTAATAAAAGTTTATTGCTATAATGAGAAACAAAGTTCGTTGGTATAATAAGTAAGCTAATTTTTATGTATGTAATAATCTTTGTATGCACGTAACAATCAAACAATGAGTTCACAACCAAGCCTATGACTGATGCCCTATCAAGATATATGCTTATCGTTACATAGATGAATATGGTATCATGCACTCAACCAATTGGGTGAGTGAGGAGTTGTCAATTCCTAATAGTGCTATCCATAATGTCCATTGACTCAAATAGTTAATGGTTGGAGTAAAGTGTAAGGGACTTAAGACGATAAGGCCTCATGTTTCAAGTTGCATAGACATACATGGGAAAAATATAGCAACCAAGTTTGATACAAATACATTTAAATACAACGAAAAATAAATAGTTTTTCGGACATGCTTTTCCACCCCAAAACATGATAACGGAAAAAGGGGAGGGGTGAATTCTCACAACGCTTTGGGATAATGCAAATGGTGCATTGAACTACGCTCCACTTGTACCACTATTGATTCCTACAATGATGTTACACACTAGTGATTCTCTAATCGAAATCTAATACTAGTATACTTACTACTACAACAAAATTATGCCACTATTGTGTCAAAATTTAATATTTTTTAGTTACAGACATTTTTCTGTGAAATTTAGATTTCTATGAATCAATTTGTTGTATAAAAAATTCAAATGGAAATCCCCATTATTGAAATGTTAAAATTTAACATTGTAGGAGGTGTTTCAATTATTAATTATTCAAAAACTAAATCAATTTAGTTCCAAAATTTTCCAAACATTGTATTTCAATTGTAACTGAAATCAAGGACCTTAAGATAAATTTTCTTGAATTTTTGATTTGTCTAACTATTTTTCACCATTTTAATTTCTTAAATAATCACAAAATCAAGGAGAAATAGTAATGATCATGAAAAATTCTTAGACTTTTTTTGTAACTGTTTCACAGCATCCCTAAACTGGGAAAATTGTTAAATGCTACTTTTGAATAATATAGCCTGGCTTTTATAATTTAATTGTATTTTACATCAAGGAATCCTAATTAAATAGAAAATAGTAACTAAAAATCACACAACTTTTTATTTGTGTTCCAATTGCTGTAAAACATTTTCAGAAAATGTTTCATGCATTTTAGATATGTATAGCCATTTTTCCTATATTTAATTATCTGAATTGATACAAATTCATGAAGAATAGAAATCTGTTAAGAAAATTCCCCAAACTTTGTATCTCACTGATATGCAACATATATAATCTAGGAAAAATGCCAAAGGTGATTTTCATATATAGGAGTCCGAATTTCATAATTTATGTGTATTTATTAAAAAAACTTAGAATAAATAGTAAACGGTTAAGATAATTCCCTAAAATTTTCGTAAAATTGTTTGATGTTGTATATAATATGAGAAAAATATCAAGAGTCATTTGTAAGCAGTGGAGTCGAATTTTTGGATTTATGAATGTTTAATCTTAGGAAAATAGGAAGAAAATAGCAAAAATTAGAGAAAAGTCACTAAACATTTTATTTGGAATCCTAATATAACATAAGATGTCCTGGTACATTTTCATGAATTTTGGATATGAGAAACTATTTTTACCATTTTTAATCCATTAAATACACAAAAATCATGGAAAATTAGGAATATGCTGTGAAAAATTCCCAAAATATTTTCCTAAGTATAACACATGATCTGGAAGAAGCGAAATTTTTTAAATGCTCTTTTAATATCTCGGAATGTGGCTTTCTGAGTTATTTGAATTAATCATAAAGAAAATTAAAAATCAAACAGTAACAAAAATTGATGAAACTTCGTGCGGTATGTTTATATACGTTATGGGGCATTCAAGAATTTTTATACGATTTATTGACCTAAGTAAGTACTTTATGTGATTTATGGCCTTATTTTCTTGTAAAAATTACAATAAATCAAACAAAAATGAATAAATACATGAAACTTTCCAAATCACCTTATTATATCACTAGGTTTCCAGGAAAAATTATTTTTATATAGAATCGAAATGTTACATATTTTTGTGGATTAAAATCTTTTATGAACATATTTAAAAGCCTTTTAGCAATGAACTTTGAACATCAATGTGACAACCGTCAAAATTCAAGTCGGTTCTAGATTTGATAAATTTATTTGTACGTGTAGGCACGACACATACTAGACTTAGTAACTAGAAACTAAGTTATAACCTACTAGAAACTTGGAAACAATTAGAATCAATGGATACTATACTTAGATTTCACATTGATATGTGAATTCTACAACTACTTAACTGTAGTGAATATCCATATTTAGGTCACTCTTTGACTCGAACACCTTTTCATGAATCATATACACACATCATGCACTTGACCTAGTGGTAGAAATTAGGTCCTAGTCTCGTTGGAACTTAAGTCAAAGTTGAAGACTAGGACTAGTATACTTGATTACTCAATTTCGTTTGGATCTCGGAATCACTACATAGAATGCCAATAAACCGATAAAAATAAATTACAAACATTATTTCTCACTTGAATAAGAGTTAGGAAACACAAAAATAATTTGAAGTCTCAAAGATTCAATTTACCTTGATATCTAAAGTTTAGCAAAATCTGAAAAACCCTAAAAACCCTAAAAGCCCTAAAAACTCATATTTATAAACTTTAACCTTAAAAATCCTATAAAAATAATTATGAACCTTATAATATTATCTTATCATAATAATTATTATGAAATACAATCAATGAAAAATAAAGATTTAGTTATTAACATTTACCCTTGATTTATATGTCAAAAATCAAGAGTTTTATGCATAAAAACTAGGTTAAGGTGCACATTTTATAAAAAGTTGGATATTTTTATAAAAGATTTGAATTTTTATAAAAGAAACAAGAGAGAAGGAGCCTCTCCCCCCCTAAAATTCGTCCTCTCTCTCTCTCCCATTATCTCTCTTCCCCAAAATTTGAATCATTTCTCACCTCTCCACACTTCACCTCCTCATTCTCTCTCACACTCTTCATCACCATCACATTTTCTCTCTTCCCCTCACCCTAACCACGAAATGTTACAAAAAAAATGGCTCCAAGAATACACCTTAAACTCTAAATATTCATCATTTGAAGTAATCTTGAAGGTAATCCCAAATTTTCTTTCATTCTACTTCACTTTTCCTTCAAGTTTTGCTATTTTCTTATACTTTCTCCTTCTTCTCCTTCTTCATCTTCTTCAAACTTGTTTTCTTTTTGTTAAAATATTTTTTAGAACATCATGGATGTGTTTTAACACCATGCATGTATGATAAACAAGGTTGCATGATCATGATCTTAGTGCAAAAATCGATTTTAAGGATTAAAACATCAAACTCAAGTTAAGAGCTTCTGAGAAATAAAATTTTGTTCATAAATGCATGTATACATTTTGATAAGTTTTAATCTTTTGATCTCTAGAAACATGACTAGAATATAAGTTTATCATGATATCTTTAAAATATTTCAAAAGATTTACTCAAAGAAATGATGAAAACTCACTTTTCTAACCAATCATCATGCATGCAATGTGCCAGATTTCTTTACCTAACTTTGGGAATTTTTCAAAATGTATATCTATTTTTCCATGATTTTTGTGTTTATAATGGATTAAAAACAGGAAAAATAGTTTTACTCATGCAAAATTCATGAAAATTTACCAGAAACTCTTATAATATGTTAGGATGATACATAAAAATTTTGATGATTTTTATCTTCTGTATGCTATTTTTCTTCTATTTTCCCAAGATTTAATACACTTAAATGTACAAAAATCGTAAAATTGGGTTAAGCAGTTTATAAATCCATTTTTATATTTTTCACAGCTTAACTATGTGTAATAACACTTGTAAAAAAAGTTTTGTGAATTTTTGAAACTGTTATCTATTTATTTATATTTTTATAGAATAAATACACAAAAAGCAGAAAAATTGTGTAAAACTTTTTGAAAACACATATTAATATTTTTCACAGATTATGTACACTGTAAAACAGTTACACAAAAATTATAAGAATTTTTCATGATAATTTACTATTTTTCCATGATTTTATGATTATTCAACGAATTAAATGGTGAAAAACAGTTAGACAAATCAAAAATTCAAAAAAATTTATCTTAAGGTCTTTGACTTCAATTAAAACTGAAATACAAAGTTTGAGAAATTTAGAACTAAATTGATTTAGTTCTAAGTATTTAATCATTAGAACACCTCTTAAAATGTTAAATATTAACATTTCAATAATGAGAATTTTCCACTTAAATTGTTATATAACAATTGATTCATTGAAATTTAATTTTCACAGAAATATGTTTGTAACTTATCAATATTAAATTTTGACACAATATTGGCATAATTCTATTGTAGTAGTAAGTATACTAGTGTTAGATTTCGATTAGAGACTCACTAGCGAATACCATTATTGTAGGAATCGGTAGTGGTACACGTGGAACATAGATCAAGGCATCATTTGCATCATCTCAATGCATTGTGAGTATTCACGAATCCCCTATTTTCGGTTTTTAATTGTTTTGGGGTGGAAAAGCATGTCCTAAACTATTTATGTTCGTTGTATTTATTTTGACTCGTATGAAACTTGGTTGCTATACTTTGTATGTATGTGTATGTTACTTTAATCCATGAGGACTGTATCGCGGTTAAGTCCCTGGAATCTCTAGACACAACTCATTAACTCTTTTGAGCCTATGGTTATTATGGATAGCGCTATCAGGAGGTAGACAACTCCTCACTCGCACGATTCGCTTGAGTGCATTTTACCATTTTATACACTATGTTTGCGTTACACATGAATGGAAACTTGATGCACATACGAATCTTACATCGCATTTTAGCGACGAAACTTGTATACTCATTTTAGCAACGAAACTTGTATACTCATTTTAGCAACAAAACTTGTATACTCATTTTAGCAACGAACTTTTATTACTGAAAAGTTATATACTTGTTTTAGCAATGAAATTGTTTGCTCCTTGTAACAACGAATATTATTTCCATTCTTGAAAACTCATTTTAGCAATATACTTTTATTTATGGAAACTTTTATCAAAACTTTTATTTCGATTCTTGAAGCCAATATTATTTTTAATTTGTGAGTACTCACCAACTATTTTTATAGTTGACGCTCGTTTTACATGCTTTTTCAGGAATCATCGAGTAAGTGGCACTTAGGGACACTTCACTTTTAGGAGCATTCGCAAGTGTTGTATTTCAGTTACATTGTAATTTCTTTTAAAATTTTATTCAAACTCATTGTAAATTTGTAATGCTTTTTAATACTACGGTTGGTGTTGTCTTTTAACTTTTGCTATGAAACCCTTTATACTGTCATGCCTCGTGTTTCCGCTTTAGCGGGGTGTGACAGAAATTGTATCAGAGCCGAAGGTTATAGAGAATACCGGTTTTCCTTTCGAGAACCACAACTATAGCCAAAAAATTTCTTAACGTTTTTTTAAATACTGAACATACTACTGGTATAACTAATTCGAGTACGCATTATTGGACTTTAATTAAGTATAGCCTGGCCAACTATGCTTAATTAAGGAAAGTTAATGTGAGGCTGGAAACGGTTGTAGTAGAATTATGTTCAAAACAATTTTCAACATAAACTTTTGATAAACAAAATTTTTCGGTGTGCGTACGAGGATTGCATATTATAGGCATTCATCTAGATACACTTAGAAACTAAGTGCACTTTTATAACAATGCCTTTATTTAGAAATATTCTTGTCCCTTATCAAGTGCTAGGTTAACCACTTAGGTTATATCACTAGCCACTCTAGGAGAAATGCACATAGTACTGAGAATGAGTATTCCTCGGTAGCTATTGACTTTATATGTAAGGTTAGTAGCTAGATATACACTAGTAATAATCTTAAGTCGAAACCTATACCAATTATTCCTCAATACCTCTTCATCGTCTTCGTACTAGAGATACAACTAGGAAAGCGTTCTGATAACGACACATATGAAAATTGGAGCATCGCGTAAGGAGGTAGATGAGTCGTTTCTAAGTAATCACTTGGATACCATTGGCGGGCATTCCAGATTCAACTCACGAGGAGACACGAAGGTTTAACCCATACGTGAGGCCTTATTACTATGCTACGATTTAGCTCTAGGTTGTTTCCCACCTTGAGCTTAAAACTTTACATAGGATGTCCCTTTGATCTCTATAAAAGGTCGTAAACTGCATTGACACCATAAAACGTTTTTCAAAAAAAAAATTCTTGTCCTTTATCTTGGGGAGAAGACACCGATACTCGCCTTGTACTCTCCTTAGTATTTAGGTACGATCAGCTACAGTAACATGCTTATTCCTTACTTCTTAATCTTCCATCGAAAAGTTATTTCGCTTCATCGGTTTTACTTATCATCGATAAAATATTTTATAACCACTTCATAGAACTTACTAGACCTTTCCTAACAATGTAAGCCATATTCTCGCTAAAAATCTTTTGGCAACTTGCTTTAACATAACACTTTCCTTCAAAACTCAATTTAACCAATATTGGTTTTAATCTTGCTATTTCAATTTCATTTCAAATCCATTTCAATGGATAGATGTGCTTTTAAGGGCATATAAACCATTTTAAACCTTGCTTACCATTTTGGCACGTTTTCGAAAAACTAGAAACATTTTCTTTTATAATAGTGTTTAAACTCTTTGCTACAAAACATAGACCTATGACATTGAAGTTCATTTTATGTGTAAAAGCTTCATTGAATCTTCAAAACACTTTTATTTTGACCTTTTTAACAGCTTTCTCATTTAGACATTGTAATTTACTTTAACGTGTTTTCTCGAAACCTAACATGATATTTATGCAAATTTCTACTTCAAACATGTTTATAAGACATCTCTAATGCTTGTATTTCAAAACATACATTATTTGTGTACTTTGCTTCAATATAGTTTTATAATCTATAAAGTTTTTAAAATTTATAGCATTTGAAAACTTAGTGTTCACTTTTAAATTTCCAGTGATACACTCTCAACAATGAATAATTATCCTTCTAAATATATTGAGTCTTTACCTTATCCATTTTAACCATTGTTGGACTCTAGTCTAAAAGGTCAACACTATCAGATTTTCAATTACCATTTGTAGTGCTTCTTCTTTTTCACAAATGGAGTTTAATTTAATAGATAACTCATGAATTTTTAGCAAACAATTTAAAACTTCTTCATTTTTATGTAACCATCAATATACATCAAATATTGAAGTTTGAAATATATCTCAACCTGGTTTTAAATCTACCTATAGGTATTGTTCTTATAATTTTAACAATAGCAATCATTGCCGCCGCTACATTCCTTTTTCTTTCCCCCGAACTTGATTTCTCGCTCTCCTTCTGATTTTAGATCTCGCACGCCCATAATAGTAACATTATACATTGTCTAACTTTATTTATGTCTATTTTGCTTCTCCTGGTATCATGTTCGAATACATACAGACTAGAAGTTTACCCTTTCGTTTTGAGCGATTAATACGTGTATAGTCGTGAGGCATAATTTTGATTTAGTCAACGTTGATATATTCAATTATGCGTTTTATCATATACATCTTATTTTTATTTGGAAATCTACTGTTAAACAAGTAATCCTTATTTACACTTGCTCATTTTTCTCTAAATTTAAAAATTTGATTAATCGCATAATTTTCATTGTATTTCCCTACTATTAATACACAAGGTGACTACCCTTGTTCTTATCATTTTTCAAAATCTGGAAAATATATGTGAAGGATATGTTTCCTTATGTTTCTTCTTTTCTTTAAATACATCAAGAGTTTTGAATTTTACGAATATCTCTTCTCTAAATGATTGTTTTTGTAGAAACACTAAATTATGAATGCACTATTTTGAAAGATTGACATTTTTACACCTTTCATAAAATAGTATTTTACTTTGCAATTTTTAGTGAGTTCCTAAACTCTCAAACTTGTTTTCATAAGTATTCTAACTCCTCGTAATCTCGAATTTGTTCTGACTTAAACAACTGGACAATTTTTCAATAAAGCGTAATATCAATATTTCTATATAAATTCCCTCATTGACGACTTAAACCTTTAACTTTAATCTATCTTTTTATTATTTTACTACTTCGTTAGATCGTCACTCATGTATCTTCATTATCTTGAAATTCTTAAACATTTTGATAATAGTGAGATTACTTATCGTATCTAAACACTCAAATGGCTATCTACACAATGTGATTTAAAATATCATAAACTTTCACCGCCTTCATTAGAAACAATGACTCTGTAATTATATATACTCTTAGAATATAGTTCTATTATTGTAAGAGTAACCGTAGTAGTAATTATAGCCTCGGAGATCCTCAATCATTTCGTAATTTATTTTGTAGACGACACTTAAATAGCCTTTACATTTGAGATGTACCAAAACTTCGTTGTCTACCCTTAGTACGTATTTTTAGGAACTTACCCTTGATCGCTTCCCCTTTCATTCGTGCTACTCCTTATTTCGGAATATATCTTTTCATGATGTAATAGTCAACCCGGAAGTGAACAAATTGTTCCTAATCTCTTCTTTATTAGGAGGCGAATTTACACTTAGTGCTAATTTAGAATGCAACTTAAGGATCAATGCGGATTTAACGCTCAGTGTAGTTGGTGCTTCAGCAAAACTTATACCGCTCTCTTAATTCAGATAATATCTAACTAGATGATCTTTTCCGACTAGGTCGCCGTGGTTGGATCATGATTCCATGAACCAAATTTTCCATAATCTAGACGAAAGAACTCGAATTAAGAAAACATAAATTTGACTATAGCTAAAGAATTGGGTTCTTCCTTTGAAGAAATAAACCCAAAATAATCAAAGAACACTTCAAGTCACCACCTCTCCAGCTATACAATTGTATTCGACTGAGTTCTAATAGAATACGTCACGAATTGAATTTCGGGACGAAATTCATTCAACCGGGGGAGACTGTGACAACCGTCAAAATTCGAGTCGGTTCTAGATTTGATAAACTTAGTTGTACGTGTAGGCACGACACATACTAGACTTAGTAACTAGAAACTAAATTATAACCTACTAGAAACTTGGAAACAATTAGAATCAATGGATACTATACTTAGATTTCACATTGATATGTGAATTCTACAACTACTTAACTGTAGTGAATATCCATATTTAGGTCACTCTTTGACTCGAACACCTTTTCATGAATCATATACACACATCATGCACTTGACCTAGTGGTAGAAATTAGGTCCTAGTCTCGTTGGAACTTAAGTCAAAGTTGAAGACTAGGACTAGTATGCTTGATTACTCAATTTCTTTTGGATCTCAGAATCACTACATAGAATGCCAATAAACCGATAAAAATAAATTACAAACATTATTTCTAACTTGAATAAGAGTTAGGAAACACAAAAATAATTTGAAGTCTCAAAGATTCAATTTACCTTGATATCTAAAGTTTAGCAAAACCCTAAAAACCCTAAAAGCCCTAAAAACTCATATTTATAAACTTTAACCTTAAAAATCCTATAAAAATAATTATGAACCTTATAATATTATCTTATCATAATAATTATTATGAAATACAATCAATGAAAAATAAAGATTTAGTTATTAACATTTACCCTTGATTTATAAGTCAAAAATCAAGAGTTTTATGCATAAAAACTAGG
Source organism: Lactuca virosa (assembly GCF_052849685.1). Taxonomy (NCBI): domain Eukaryota; kingdom Viridiplantae; phylum Streptophyta; class Magnoliopsida; order Asterales; family Asteraceae; genus Lactuca; species Lactuca virosa. The sequence continues at coordinate 58,149,828 of NC_136434.1, forward strand.
TTAAGGTGCACATTTTATAAAAAGTTGGATATTTTTATAAAAGATTTGAATTTTTATAAAAGAAACAAGAGAGAAGGAGCCTCTCCCCCCCTAAAATCCGTCCTCTCTCTCTCTCCCATTATCTCTCTTCCCCAAAATTTGAATCATTTCTCACCTCTCCACACTTCACCTCCTCATTCTCTCTCACACTCTTCATCACCATCACATTTTCTCTCTTCCCCTCACCCTAACCACGAAATGTTACAAAAAAAATGGCTCCAAGAATACACCTTAAACTCTAAATATTCATCATTTGAAGTAATCTTGAAGGTAATCCCAAATTTTCTTTCATTCTACTTCACTTTTCCTTCAAGTTTTGCTATTTTCTTATACTTTCTCCTTCTTCTCCTTCTTCATCTTCTTCAAACTTGTTTTCTTTTTGTTAAAATATTTTTTAGAACATCATGGATGTGTTTTAACACCATGCATGTATGATAAACAAGGTTGCATGATCATGATCTTAGTGCAAAAATTGATTTTAAGGATTAAAACATCAAACTCAAGTTAAGAGCTTTTGAGAAATAAAATTTTGTTCATAAATGCATGTATACATTTTGATAAGTTTTAATCTTTTGATCTCTAGAAACATGACTAGAATATAAGTTTATCATGATATCTTTAAAATATTTCAAAAGATTTACTCAAAGAAATGATGAAAACTCACTTTTCTAACCAATCATCATGCATGCAATGTGCCAGATTTCTTTACCTGACTTTAAACTGCCATGTCTCACTCATTTCCTAACCAAAACTCGATATTCTTTTTCTGAAATATAATATTTTGAGTTAGCTTTCAAACCCATCTGACCTCACTGGAAAATTCTAATATTTCAATTTTTAGCAATTTTTACAAAAGTATTGCTCAATCAGCACCTTTTTGTGAATACTAGTTTTGTATTGCATGTTCAAAGGTCTTATTCATCACTAAAAATCAAGGAAAAATTAATTTGAGCACTTAACATCATGTATTAAGAGGTATAGAAAGATCTTGATTCAAAAGTCTTTGGAACATGTTCCAAAAATTCTCAAAGTAACATCAATAATCTTTACCAAAATCACAAGAATCAAGTTTTCTCTATAATTGTTTGAGCCTTTAGGCATGTTTTTCGACATCAAAAATAAGAAAAAAAAATTTAATTGTTATTAAATTGTTTGAAGATGCATTCTGGAAATTTTCAGCTCAATATATATTTTCTTTATTTTTACATGAAAATAATAAGAAAATAGAGTGTTAAAGCATATAAAATACTTACACTTGTAAATAAATTCTGGAAATATTTGTGGATGACCCTTTAAGTTAGTAAACATCTCTCATGTAGTTTCATCGATTTTTGTTACTGTTTAGTATGGTTTTTAATTTTCTTTTTATTTAGCTCCAATAAATCATAAAACCACTTTAGGGAATGTGAAAATATTATTTCTTATTTTTCGCAGCTTGTACCTTATATTTAAGACTCAGAAGGGAATTTTTCAAAATGTATATCTATTTTTCCATGATTTTTGTGTTTATAATGGATTAAAAACAGGAAAAATAGTTTTACTCATCCAAAATTCTTGAAAATTTACCAGAAACTCTTATAATATGTTAGGATGATACATCAAAATTTTGATGATTTTTATCTTCTGTATGCTATTTTTCTTCTATTTTCCCAAGATTTAATACACTTAAATGTACAAAAATCATAAAATTGGGTTAAACAGTTTAGAAATCCATTTTTATATTTTTCCCAGCTTAAGTATGTGTAATAACACTTGTAAAAAAAGTTTTGTGAATTTTTGAAACTGTTATCTATTTATTTTTATTTTTATAGGATAAATACACAAAAATCAGAAAAATTGTGTTAAACTTTTTGAAAACACATATTAATATTTTTCCCAGATTATGTACACTGTAAAACAGTTACACAAAAATTATAAGAATTTTTCATGATAATTTACTATTTTTCCATGATTTTATGATTATTCAAGGAATTAAATGGTGAAAAACAGTTAGACAAATCAAAAATTCAAAAAAATTTATCTTAAGGTCTTTGACTTCAATTAAAACTGAAATACAAAGTTTGGGAAATTTAGAACTAAATTGATTTAGTTTTTGAATATTTAATCATTAGAACACCTCTTAAAATGTTAAATATTAACATTTCAATAATGAGAATTTTCCACTTAAATTGTTATATAACAATTGATTCATTGAAATTTAATCTTCACAGAAATATGTTTGTAACTTATCAATATTAAATTTTGACACAATATTGGCATAATTCTATTGTAGTAGTAAGTATACTAGTGTTAGATTTCGATTAGAGACTCACTAGCGAATACCATTATTGTAGGAATCGGTAGTGGTACACGTAGAACGTAGATCAAGGCATCATTTGCATCATCTCAATGCATTGTGAGTATTCACGAATCCCCTATTTTCGGTTTTTAAATGTTTTGGGGTGGAAAAGCATGTCCTAAACTATTTATGTTCGTTGTATTTATTTTGACTCGTATGAAACTTGGTTGCTATACTTTGTATGTATGTGTATGTTACTTTAATTCATGAGGACTGTATCGCGGTTAAGTCCCTGGAATCTCTAGACACAACTCATTAACTCTTTTGAGCCTATGGTTATTATGGATAGCACTATCAGGAGGTAGACAACTCCTCACTCGCACGATTCGCTTGAGTGCATTTTACCATTTTATACACTATTTTTGCGATACACATAGTAGTCAATAGGGCACGATTCGGTCATTAGGCTTGGGTTGTGAACTCATGAATGGAAACTTGATGCACATACAAATCTTACATCGCATTTTAGCGACGAAACTTGTATACTCATTTTAGCAAAGAAACTTGTATACTCATTTTAGCAACGAAACTTGTATACTCATTTTAGCAACGAACTTTTATTACTGAAAAGTTATATACTTGTTTTAGCAATGAAATTGTTTGCTCCTTGTAACAACGGATATTATTTCGATTCTTGAAAACTCATTTTAGCAATATACTTTTATTTATGGAAACTTTTAGCAAAACATTTATTTCGATTCTTGAAGCCAATATTATTTTTAATCTGTGAGTACTCACCAACTATTTTTATAGTTGACGCTCGTTTTACATGCTTTTTCAGGAATCATCGAGTAAGTGGCACTTAGGGACACTTCACTTTTAGGAGCATTCGCATGTGTTGTATTTCAGTTACATTGTAATTTCTTTTAAAATTTTGTTCAAACTGATTGTAAATTTGTAATGCTTTTTAATACTATGGTTGGTGTTGTCTTTTAACTTTTGCTATGAAACCCTTTATACTGTCATGCCTCGTGTTTCCGCTTTAGCGGGGTGTGACAATCAAGCATTTAAGATTGAGTTCATTGCATGCATTATGGTTTGAAGATCATGAATTAACTTGATTTGTTCAAAATTGTGTTTTTAAGAAGAAAAATCGGATGCATGTGGTTGATGAACATCAAAACTTATAGAAATGTTCATTTCCTTGGTTTGACATATGTTTAGGTCATGGATCTTCACCATTTCGTAACATGCAAGATGTTTTTGGTGAAAATCTACCACCATCATCATCAAATCCAAAGGGTAGATGAACATGCATAAGATTTTATCATGAAGAAAGATGAAGATGAAGCAGATACTAAAAATATGTCGAAAATAAAGAGGAATAACAATAAAACTTATAAAAATTATTATGGATATTCAAAAGATGCATATGCTTTACCTTTTCTATGATTTATGGCTTCAAAAACATCATCTAAACTTGTAAACTTTGTGGCTTTTGGGGCTGATTAATGGAGAAAGAAAATGGAGTTTTTAGAGAGAAGAAAAGAGAGGAAAATGAGATTTTGTCTCTCTGGATATCCTATATCTCTCGTTGTCTCTTTGGGCTTTCACTCCACTAAAATTGGCCGCCAAGGTACATAAGTGTGTCTCAGCTTATGAATAATGGTATGGCTAAATCTCTCCCACAAATTGCTCTCCTAAGTTCGTCATTTCTGGAGAGAAGGAAGAGAGAAAATTTTAGAGAGAGAAGTGGGAGATGAAGTGTGAGAAAAGATAAAATGATTAATGATTTGGGAAAATGGTGTATTGGGGAGAGGAGTCCGAACATTTGAATGAGGATAGAGATTCCCCATCGTTTCCATTTATTTTATATAAAATTTACCTCAATTTTTAAAAATTTCCCATTTTTTTTAAATTATGCATTAAATCATGATTTGTTTTATAAAACTATTGATTTAACTTGTTAATTAGGAATAAATGTTGATAGTTTAAATTTTATTTCTTTGATTATATTGCCTAATTTAATTATTTTAAGTTGATATTGTAATGTTCATAATTATTTTTATAGAATTTTGATGTTAAAGTTTATAAGATCTACGTTTCTAGGGCTTTTAAGGTTTTGAAATTTTGTTTATCTTTGGATATCAAAATAAATTGAATTATTTAAGACTTCAAATTACGTTATAGTTTCATAACTCTTTTCTAGTTAAAAATAATAATTGTAATTCATTTTTTGTCGGATTATTGGCATTCTATGTAACAGTTTTGTGATTCAAGCGAAATTGAATAATCAAGTATACTAGCCCTAGTTTTCAACTTTGACTTAAGTTCCTACGAGACTCGGACATAATTTATACTATTAGGTCAAGTGCATGATGTGTGTATATAATTCATGAAAAGGTGTTCAAGTCAAGCAATAACCTAAATTTGAATAGTTGTTACAGTTAAAGTAACAATAGAAGTCACGTATCAATGTGAAATCTAAGTACACTATCCATTGGTTTATTTGTTTCCATGTTTCTAGTAGGTTATAACTTAGCTTCTAGTTACTAAGTCTAATATGTGTCGTGCCTATACGTGCAATCAAGTTTATTCAGATCTAGAACTTTCTCGAACTTTGACGGTTGTCACAAAAGTGTGCTTTAAAGTTCATCTAGGAATTCAAGTTCGAAGTGGTAATGTGTGTTCACGTCTTACCTTTGTCCGAGATCTGTTCTTCATGTCTCGGAATCTCAAAACCTGTTTAAGCATGTCCTCAAGCATCTTCCTTCCTTTTACGTCTGATATTCAGTCTGAGTCTATGCAATCTCGAACTCTATATTATGTACAAGTACTTTTATTCTCATCTCGGAAGTATCTTATGACAATCCATCTCGAAAATTTCATGCTCCGAAATCACTAAAACAAATCTTCTCGGAACTTCCTTGCACTGAAATCACTTTCTTTGTAAGAAGTTCAAAAGGTTTTTGTCATTATTGGTTTTGAAACATTTTTCTTAATAACTCAAACGATTATTTTTTTTAATGATGATTATCTTTATATCCTTGAAAATCACACTTTTTGCACACATCTCAATAACATAAACATCCTTTCAATCAAGTGACAGTTTCCATTTCTCATGTCTTGCCATAATATTCTTTTGTCCTTGTAGGTCAACTCATTCCAAATGTGGAAACACATTTAATGCGGTCCATATCCATATCCGGGTTTCATCATTACCTTTTTGTTAACCCGACCCATTGTCATTCAACCTATAAAAGCCTCACCAAAAATCCATTTGTCACTTTACGCTCTCATAACCTTCATCTCTTTCTCTCTGCAAGCTGTTCTTCGAAGCACTCATAACCTGAAACAATGGCATCTTCTCAAACCGCCCCCAAAATCACCAAAACTGCTCCCAAGATGAAATCCTCCAAGGGTTCTGCCTCATCATCGTTAACTGAACCGTTCCTCAGAGACACCACTCAACTGTTCTCCTTGGATCCAATGGACTATGACGAGTCCATCCGGGTGATGATCGAGTTCATATCTCGCCATCCCCTTCGTCTTCTTCACACCGCATTTGACAGAATCAAGATCGAAGATGGAGTTCTTAAGGTTAGGATTACTGGTGACCGTATTGTACCAGTTTCAAAACAAACTTTTTTAAGGGCCATTGGGATTCTAGAAAACCCTAAGGGTTTCACGGTTCAAGAACCATCGTCTGAAGAGTTTCAGACTTTTCTCAACCACATTGGGTATGCTGAAGAGTTCAAAGCTAAATTGTTCAAGAAATCTGCAATTCCTGGGCTATGGAAAGTTTTCATGCACATCATCCTTCGAGGTCTATCTGGGAAACATGGAGGCATGGACACTATGAGAAAAGACTAACTCTATGTAATCTATAGTATCTATTCCGGAAAATCGAATGATGTCGACTTGACAGAAGTCTTGTGGCAAGACTTTCGGAAATTTGTTGTGAAGAGAAAGCATTTGGAGATATCAAGTCCGATATTTTGGGCTTTTACCATCAACCAACTCTACAGAGAAAGGCGTGAACCTATCCCAGTCGACACAATTCCAAAAGAGGTATTTCTATCTTTCAACGCTATTAAGACTTATTGTCTTCCAAACCAGGCATCTTTTGGACCTATTCGTAGATTGCATGAACATATGTTGGCCACCCTCCCATCCGAGTCCCTTCACTTGAAACATCATTTGGAGACTTCGATTGTGTATAGCCCTACACAGTCTACCTCTGTCTCCATTGAGCCCACCTAGGATGTGGCCAAGCCAGTCTCCATTGGCGGAAAGAAAAAGATGGCTACCAAAAGAAATACCTCTCCCTCTAAGCCAAAAACCAAAAAGAGAACCAAAGTCGATACTTCCTCTCAAAAGGAAACTATCAAAGACATTGTTGGAGCATGGAAATGCTCTACAAATTATGAGTGATAGTTTGGTTGTATTTTTCCCTTTATTGTATTGTTGGTGTTTCTGTGTCCTATATATAGAGATAGTTGGTCATTATAAAAGTAAGAGTGCTCAAAATGTAGCTTTTCTAGAGAGAGAGAGAAAGTTGTGGGATCTCTCCCACCAAGGGAGAGTTTTCTCTCCCAACAATGTTATTCATTTATTATTTTTTATCTCTTTTCTAGTTTATGGAACTACTCATCTTCATGTTTTTCATTTTATGTTTGATAAATATTGAGATATTATTATTCCGCATCCACCGATCGTTAAAATGGGTTTCAACAATTGGTATCAGAGCCGTATGTTGAAGGTTCAAACGACTAGTTCAAGGGAACGACTCCCGTTCAGTGATTATCTTGAAGATTTTTCGGATTTTTGCAAGAATTTTCGGGTTCAAACCGGAAATTTTATGATGAGTTTTTTTTTCTATTTTTGGTGTTGATTCAAGCTTAGAAGAATAAAAAAGTTGCTGTTGTGCGTTCATATTTTTTCTGCTGAAAATCCGGGTATTACAAGTTTTTATTTTCTGCTGCTGAAAAGAAGAAGATGGTATTTTTGTATAGAGCTCACTTTTTGATTATGCTCAATGTTATGGAAGAGAAAAAAATATCTTGGGTATTATGAAGGTTGGAGAAGACTTTATTTTTAGAAGATATCAGAAAATTCTTGGAGAACATACAACAACAAAAAAAATCTCAGGAAGGTATGATTCTCAGCATTTGTTTTGATGCTGGTATATTTCTTTCATCAAAGTCTTTGAAAGTGTGGTTATTAATAGAGTAAATTACACGAATGGTCCCTATGGTTTGGGGTAATTTGCGCGCTTGGTCCCTAACTTATTTTTTTAACTCGGAAGGTCCCTACTATTTCTTTTTGTTGCGCGCTTGGTCCCTACTGTTTGTTTTTGTTACACGCTTGGTCCCTGTCTTACCTAAAAAGACTATTATTTGAATAGAGAAAAATGATGGGTATGTAATGTAAGGTGAGGGGTGGAGTTGCGGATGTGTTTATTTACATAAATTAAAAAATCAAGGGAAAAATAGTCTTTTTAGGTAAGACAGGGACCAAACGTGTAACAAAAAGAAACAGTAGGGATCTTCCTAGTTAGAAAAATAAATTAGGAACAAGCACGCAAATTACCCCAAACCATAGGGACCATTCGTGTAATTTACTCTTATTAATATGGGCTTGGAAGGTTTTAAACGAAATGCTTATATGAAATGTATAATCATTAGATGATATGAGTCTATTACACGCATATGCAAGATTCTATGACAAAAAGCATGCTGCCACTTTTGCCGACACAATACCTATTTTACTTTGTCTACCTATGTGACTTCTCATAACCCATACCCACCTGCTACCTTTTATTTACTTCTCCTGCCACACGTAACCTTCATCACCTTTTACCTTTTAATTTTTCCTTTTAGTTTAATTTTTATTTATTATTCTTTTTCCAAACCGTTAGACTAACCAAACACCACCGCAATTAACAAATTTCGGTCCCACTTTCATTTTCCATATTGCAGATTACCCTTTTCTTCACCGCTGTTACATTTTTGGTACCGAAGATTCACTTCAGCCCCCATACTTCGGTACATACCACATGCCTCTCCTTATACCGAAGTTACCCTTCTAACCCTTGCACTTAGGTCTCCACTTCAGCCCCCCTTTTCCCCGCTGCTGTGAACCCTCAACTTCGTAACTTTTGACACTTTTTACCATTGCAGCTCAAATTTTCTTTTAACCAATTTTTTTAACACTGTTTTTTTTATTTAGCCAATTTTTTGCTGAAACCTAATGTTAAAGTTACCTAACGAACACGTTAAATGTAACGGAAAAGGTAACATAAACGTTACTACCTTAGCTAAGACCCGACTTTGTTCTAAGCGAACCAATGCCAGGGCAGCAACTCATTTCTCATCACATGGTAAGAACATTCCATGTGATCTTCTGAGTCACTCACAACCAATGAGAAGGTAACAAATAGCCCATGTGACACCCAGAACTGACGTCACCTGATAGTTAGTTAGCGTGAATAGCTCTCCCAGTAAGAGGAGGCCAAGTTTCATGCTCACGAGGCCCGGTCCCCACGATCCGTTAGTAACAGATACAAAAGGATCTCTTCCGCGTCAAGGGAGGCATCCATCTTCTCTGTTATGAAAATTATCCTCATAATTTCTCTCTCTCTAAAAAAAACTAACTTGATCGTCGGAATGACGTCCCGGGAGAACAAACAGTCGTCTTTTAACGATTCTTTTGTGATTATGTTCTCAGGAAAGCACGCAAGTCAGATCCATCGTTCAACATCCAAACCACCTACGAACATGTCACAACATTTGGCGCCATCTGGACGTATCCTCAGAGTGATACAACCAATAGACGACGCCGATTCTCTGTATAATGGGGATCTAAGCCCAACAGTATCTGGAATGGCAGTAGCAGATCTGTTCGAAACACTCGACCTATCCCAAGTGCTGATAACACAGATCCCATCAATCACGATAAGAATAGCAGAACCATGCCTCCAGAGCAATTTCCGACAATTGTCATTGGATATCTCACAAAATCATATGACGATATCAAATCCCAATCTGTTGCAGACGAATCCTTTAACTCCCGTAAGAGGAACGCACCCCACCATGCAGAAAGCGACATTGAGGCACTCTCGAGAAACCTACTCAACATCAGTTTCTCGAGCAACGATCCCAGACCATCAAATTGGGATCCACGAGACCCACTCCTTACATCAGGGTTCATTCGTAACACGAAGGTCCACCGAATATACATTGACAATGGTAGTTCCTCTGATATACTCTATGAACACTGTTTCCAATAGCTACCTGATACGTGGAAGGAAAAGCTTCAACCCCCTACCAATGAACCATTAGTAGGATTCACCGGGCATAGCTTATGGCCACTAGGTACTGTTCGGCTGCCATTAACGTTTTTCAGCCACGATGAAAGGGATCGAATCACAAGGATAGTCGAATTCTCTGTGATCCGATACCCAACTAAACACAACATTCTGCTTGGGCGATTAGCAATCGCATTACTGCATCTCGTGCCATCGACAATACATGACATCATTAAATTTAGCACACGTTAGGGATCGGCGATGGTCCTCGCCACAAGCAGCAGAGCAGAACATTGCCACCAAATCATAATCGCCCCACAACTCGTGCGTGCGCCAAAGAAGTCTAAGGAGGGATGTTTCACTGAGCAACACCAGATAAACATGGAGTATCCAGAGCATATCGTGCGAATCGGCGCTCACTTAACAGATGAAACTAAGGCACGGCTGGTGGCGCTCTTGAGGCAATACTCCACCGTCTTCGCCTGGAAGCCAACGGACCTGACAGTCATCGATCGAAAGGTTATCGAATACAGCCTCAATATCGCAACTAGGAGTAACCATGTGAAGCAAAAGAAGCGAGTACAGGCGGCATACCGTAATAAGGCTATTAACGCAGAAGTGGCCGACCTAGTGCGTGCTGGCATACTCAGGGAAGTAATGTTCCCAACATGGATAGCAAACCCAGTCATGGTAAGGAAAGCCAATGGGGCATGGTGAATGTGCACAGATTATTCAGATCTCAACAACGCCCGCCCAAAGGATTACGATCCCCTCCCAGAGATCAATCAGAAAGTCCAGCCGCTTGAAGGTTTCCGATTCAAATGTTTTCTCGACGCATATAAGGGCTATCATCAGGTGCAAATAAAGCGAGAAGATGAAGCGAAAAGAGCCTTCCATACCGAAAAGGGCAGCTTCTGCTATCAGAAAATTCCATTTGGGCTCAAAAACACTGGCGATACTTACCAGAGACTGATGGACAAGGTATTCGCCGACAAAATTGGTCGGAATATCGAAGTCTACGTCGTCGATATGGTAATCAAAAGCCGCAATGAAGAGATGTTACTCCAAGACGTGGAAGAAACCTTCAAAAATCTAGTCAAAGTGCAGATGAAGTTAAATCCGGCTAAGTATACTTTCGAAGTCGAGGAGGGACAATTCCTTGGTTATCAGGTGTCCAGGGAAGGGATTCTACCTAATCCCACCAAAATACAAGAGTTCCTTGGTTATCAGGTGTCCAGGGAAGGGATTCTGCCTAATCCCACCAAAATACAACAATAATTTAATAGCGATTGGCAGATTCATTGCCAAAACCGCAGAAAAGGCGCTTCCTCTGTACCAAACACTCAAAGGATGCTTAGACAAAAAGCATTCAAATGGACAACGGAAGCGGACATGGCTTTGCAAATATTAAAAGACGCACTGCAACAACTCCCGACTCTTGCCTCCCCGCTCCTGGGGGAGACACTATAGATGTACTTAGCAGCGTCTGAGGAGGCTATCTCCTCTTTGTTAGCAGTGCAATGGGAAGGCAAGCAAATCCCCATTCACTTTGTCAATAGAGCCCTGCAAGGGCCAGAAGGAAATTACCCGGCCTTGGAAAAACTGGTCCTCGCCCTAGTCTACGCAGTTAGACGTTTACGAAGATATTTTCAAGCCCACAAGGTGGAGGTTCTGACTAGTTACCCAATAAAACAAGTGCTGCTAAGGCCGGAAAACTCTGGACACCTAGCCAAGTGGGCCATAGAGTTGGGCGAACACGACATCTAATACCACCCTAGAACCAGCATCAAAGCCTAGGCCATTGCTGACTTCCTGGTTGAAATCCCAGATACCATCAAGGGAGTGCCGACAACAATCTATGTCAACCCACTAGAGCCTGAGGCCGGGAAGGAACTTTGGAAGTTGTACACCGACGGCGCAGCAAGCAAAGAAGGCTCAAGCGCAGGCCTGATCCTCCAAAGCCCCAAAGGCGAAAAGATCACCTACACACTACGGTTTGACTTCCAAGTATCTAACAACAAAGTAGAGTACGAGGCACTCCTGGCCGGACTAAGGCTGGCCAAGGAGGTTGGTGCAAGACAACTAGCAGCTCTCAATGACTCGTTGCTTGTCACAAACAAAATAAACGGAATATACGAGGCAAAGGACCCTAGGATGCGGAAGTACCTAGACACGGTCCGTAGTTTCACTAGCACGTTCAAAAGTTTTTCAATGAAGCAAATATCTCGGGGGAAAAATGCAAGGGCAGATGCCCTTAGCAAGCTGGCCTCTACCTCATACAATCATCTCACAAAGAAAGTGCTGGTCGAAGTACTCCCAGAAAGGAGTATTGATAACCAGACGGTCAATACCATATCAGCCCCTCCAGAATGGACAAAACCATTCGTCGATTACCTACACCATGGCGTGCTTCCGGACGATCCACGGGAGGCGAGAAAAGTCAAAATTAAAGCACCGCATTTCCCCATAAGGGACAATCAGTTGTATCAGAGAGGATATTTAAGCCCGTGGCTCAGGTGCATCTCTAAGATAGAGGGGCAGGCGTTTCTCGAAGAAAGCCATTCTGGGGACACAGCGGCACATGAAGGCGCTCACGCACTCACAAGCAAGATACTCCGCCTAGGAACTCCTGGCCACTGTCACTAGCAAGCAGATGATAAAATTCATGACAAGGAACATCTTGGCCCGCTTTGGAACTCCTAGGATCATCATAAGTGACAACGACACTCAGTTTGAAGGAAGTCCCTTCAAGGAATGGTGTGAGGACAAGACAATCCACCGCCGGTTCACTTCAGTAGTGCATCCTCAGGCCAACAGACAGACAGAGATATCCAACAAAACCATAGTCAATGGTTTAAAGAAACGACTACTCAGATCAAAGTCCGCCCGAGTGGGTGAGCTCCCGACAGTGTTATGGTCCTATCACACCACAACAAGGTCAAGCACGGGAGAAACGCCCTTCAGCCTAACCTATGGGACGGAAGCGGTCCTCCTATTGGAAATAATCGCTGGCTCCTTGCGAACAGAGAGTTTCGAGGAGGTAGCCAACGAGGAAGGGCGACGGCAAGACCTGGATATGCTCGACGAGAAATGCGAGGCAGCACAGATGCGCCAAGCACTATATAAGTCACGGACTGAGAGCTATTACAATCGCCATGTCTGGGCCAAGAACTTCAAAGTTGGAGAATGGGTACTAAGGAAAAACGAGTCTAGCCACACTGAACCATTGGGGAAACTCAGTGTCACGTGGGACGGTCCATACAAAGTCATATAAGCACATAAGAATGGTTCCTATGTCCTAGAAGCTCAAGTCGGGCGTGCCATTCCAAGAACGTGGAATGTGCAGAACCTGCACCACTTCTACTCTTTAAACAAGTGTTAACGGTAGCCCCGGTGCTAGCTAACGCATTGTGTGTTCACTTTATTATGTAAATGTAATCAGCATAAATTACTTTACCATGTGACAACAAGGAGTGATCATCCAACGTCACACGAGCGAAATCGTTACAAGGAGGCAGCTAGGAATTTTATATTAGAAAGGCTCATAACCTTCCTCCCAAAACATGTGTTGGATAAGGTGTCTAAGTCCATAACTATATTTGGTATGTACTTGACCCGACCCGGCATGGTCCATTTGGGTTGCACTTCACCGGAACAATTTGTATGGATAATCTTTTGAGAATAGTATATTTATGATTTATTAATATATTATAAGTTTAAATATATTAATATGAAATCATATTATTTAATTAGTATTGATCAAGAATTAATTTGGAATTAATTTAGTGATAAAAAAGAAGCTAAGTAAATATGGACTCTTATATATATATATATATATATATATATATATATATATATATATATATATATATATATATATATATATATATAGAATGGGCCAAGGTTTATTTAGGATGGGCTAAGATTGCATGGAAGTCCATGGAGCTTTTAACCCATGGATCTTATGTAAATGAAAGGTCATGGGTATTAGGGTTTACATGGATGTAACCCTAATCCTCCATACTGTATAAAGGAGTCATTGGCACTTGAAATGTGCACTAGTGTGTGAGATAGCAAAGGCATAGCCGATTTTAAGAGTGCTTACTATTCTCTCAAGTCTTCCAAGTTGTTGTGGTGATTTGTGATTCCACTTGAGGCATTCACATTATTGGTTCTAGGCTCTTAAAGCTCCAAGCAATCAACCACAAGAAAGGGTATGTCATTCTACTAGTTTTTTATGTTACAAGTACCCCATGATATGCTAGATAGGATGAGAACCTTAGAAAAATCAAATTTGCATGTATAATAGAGAAAACATAGATCCAAGGTTTCTAGGGTTGCATGCACACCATAGGAGTGTTAGAATGCTCAAAACCCATAAGTGATATCAGAGCCTAGGATTACTTTCAATTATACTAGATGCAAATTGGTGAACAAAATCGATTTTCTGCTCACTGTTCAGTGAACTCGCCGAGTCCATGGGGGGACTCGACGAGTCCATGTACAAACTCATCCTACTCGTCGAGTAGGTTCATACACTCGACGAGTAGGAGGCCCAGAGTGTAGATTTTCGAGGATTTAAGCTGGAATTGGACTAGAATCATTACCCTAAACTGTTTTGGACTTATAAAACCTATTTTTGATGTGGTAATGATTATGCTAATCCAATTTCAAAGGTTATGATCAAACTTTCAAGTTTTATATATGTTTATATGATTCTTGAAAATTATTGATATGAATGTTCATGCTTATGAGTTTTGGTAGATCATAGGAATTATTTGCAAATTGTTTGTTGGTGTGTCACACCCCAAAACCGAGAACAGCGGAATACGTTCTAGGGTGGAGGACGTCATGTCAAGTATCACAACATATGCAGTATAGTAATCAAACTACAACAACCATTGCATTAATAGTAATAATTTTACATAGGTTACATTTCATAGCAACATCAATGTAAATACAGGGAATAACATAGATGCAGCTTGGTACTAGGCTGACTTCGCAAAAGCTCCCGGGATGTACCTGTCTACCGATGACCTGAGAATACAAGTTATTTTGAAAGCGAGTATCAGCATTTTTATAATGCTGGTGAATTCATAAATATTTAATGACATTAGTATAAATACACATTTTTATTCAAAATAACCTCATGAAAGATGGTGGTTTAGAATCTACAGAGTATTAGAATTCTTTCCAGAAAATCCTATATTTTCTAAATAAAAGTAGTCTTCCACCAAGACCCAATTGTTTTGTGTTTAAGGAGTAATTTCCCCAAAAGTACTATCATTATCAAAATATAGTTTTTACTTTAAAGGAGTTGTGAGAAAAGTCACAACAAAAAGTAATAGGGGAAAATAATATTTTACCTCAGCAGTAACACTGCTGGCTAAAAGTAAATAAAACCTAGACCCCAGGCGAGACGCCTCGTAAAGCTTAAAGGTAAATAAATCATAGACTTTAGGCGGGACGCCTTGCAAAGCCTAAAAAGGTAAGTAAATACATAGACTCCAGGAGGGTATCGAATGGACAATACGCCTGGCTCAGTCTAAAGGAGAATAAAACATAGACTCCAGGAGGGTATCGAATGAACAATACGCCTGGCTCAGTCTAAAATAGAAGGGTGAATAAAAGGGTGAATGTGAACTCGTATGTAACCATGCTGATTGACGATCGAATACCTGCTGACCCTCCAGGTCACGCGATGTATAGTGACATTATGTCACCCATGGGCCTTACCGGCTCGGACTGTAGCTAGCAGTCAGGATGCGGGAGTGTCTGTCCCGTATAGATCTATACACATGATGTCCGCTCTCCCTCCAGGAGACTCTGGTTACACGGCGATGGCGCTAGGAAGCGTCGTATCGGGAAATAGTATGTCACATTCTATTTAAAGTATTTATGTACTAGTATAGACTCACGAATGAACTGACTCTTGTGGAATTCTTCATACTAGAGAGAGTAAATAGAATCTCCTAACTATTCCTATAATAGTTATTAATGTTTCAGGTATATGAATAATGAATGGAAGGATGCCTTTGCTACCCAAAGGGAATGATCTGGCTGATGGAAACCTTTATGACTATACATGTATACATGATATATAACTAATATTTAAACGACCTTCGGGCGGATAGCCGATACCCACCAGACCACATCCCAACGAGGAAAAGGAAATAAGGCGTGCTAGCCGTTCTAACTCCTTTAAACATTATTTATATAACTATACATATGTAGGCATGCATTTAACAATATAAAAGCATAGAAGAAACTTTGGTAAAACCTTTGGAAAACTCTACAAATAGGAATTTATGACTTGATGTCAGTTTATAAAAGCAAGCTTTGAAAACCTTTGGAAAACCTTTGAAAAACCTCTGGAAAACTTTTGATAATCTAAAAGAGAAATTCATACTTTAAAACAAGATTTGAAAATGAGATTTGAAAACCTTCAGCTGGATAAAGCAGTTTGACAAGCAAAAATCTATTTTGCTATATAGTTATTAATCACATGTGATTGATATAATAACTCTATATTTTAACTTGTATTTCCCCCCCCCCCCCCCATAAAACATTTAAAATCATTTAAAAGGTTAATTCAGGGGTATGAACTCACCTGACGTGGGTGATTCGGATGAACGGACTGTATAGGATGCTAAGTGTCAAGTGAGGACTTGACCACACACGCGAATCCTATTTAACATGTAGTGATACATTTAAGTATCTAATTAGTCATTTAATAACTAATTATGCAAGTAAGGACATCCTAAAGCATGAAAACACTTTGCTACAAGTGCTAGGAGTACCAAGGGTTGCATATAAAGAGAGTATGACCTCACATTGGAGTTTACTCTTCAAATGGTGGCCCTTAGGGGTGTTTACGGTTTTCAGACCACTTCCCCCATGAGTTTACGGCCGTAAACTCATGGAAGTGGTGTCATTGGGTGTTCAAAGGTCTTAAACCACTCAAGGAATTATGCTAGACTCGAATCAAGGGCTAGGGAAGTGACTAGGGCTCAAAATGGACACTTTATGGAGTTTACGGTCCTTGGACCACTCCCTTGGGTGTTTACGATCGTAAACACATGGGTTTACGGCCGTAAACCCATGTTTGTCCATTTCTTTTGTGCTTTGGTGTTTCTAGGCTATGCATGCAAGGTTCTAGTCACTTATTCAAGCATTGGAAGGGGTTAAGGGCACTTAAACACCCTTAGAAGGTGTTTACGGTTTTGGGAGACCTTCCCAAACCGTAAAATCATGTTTGTCCCTTCCTTTCATGTTTTTGGGGTTTCTAGTTCATGCATGTAAGGTTCTACTCCATTACACAAACATTAGAAGGCATTAGGGGCATCTAAACACCTTTTGGAGGTGTTTACAGTTTTGGGAGGTCTCCCCAAACCGTAAACACATATGAACATGGGGATTTGGTGATTTTCAAGTGTAACCAAGTTCATATTAAGTACACAAGAAGCTAGGGTAAGTGTACTTACGATTTAGGAGCTTGAAGGATCGATTTTTGGCCAAGAACACTTGTGTGTGTTCTTGGTGTTCTTGATGAACACTTGAAGATCTAAGCAAAATCGAAAATCCATGGATGAAGTGTTGTAAAAACACTAGATTAAGTGTTATATGAACAAATCTAGGCAAGAAACACTTACGTTTTGGCGGATTTGACGGAAAAGAACTATGATACTTGAGAGGATTTCTTGGGTGTTCTTGGAGTTGGAAGTGAAAAATGAGACAAAAATGACTAAGTGTCATATTTATACTCTCGGGTGTTTGCGGTCGTAAACTCTGAGTTTACTCCCGTAAACTCCAAATTTTTGGAGTTTCGCGACTTACGTTAAACACGGCAACTCTAAATTCATACTTCCTTTTTATTTGATCGCTCGACGGATATAAAATAAAATATTCAAACGGGCTTAAATCCGGCCAAAAATGTTTTGAGATAAATTTGGCTAATTTTTGAAGTGCTTAATTACGGAGATAAAACAAACGGAAATTTCGGGTTGTCACATCATCCCCCCGTTAGAGGGAATTTCGTCCCGAAATTAGAGTTTAGGCAAGGAAGTAGGCATGAACAATCGAGTAAGGAGATGAGGATACTTCCTGTTCGGTTGGTCCTCGCGTTCCCAAGTGAACTCCGGTCTTCGCTTGGCGTTCCAGCGAACCTTCACTAACGGGATGCGTATTTGTTTCGCTCACTTGGTCTCTCGGTTCGTGATTCCGACAGGTTCTTCTATGAAGTTAGGGTTCCCAATGATTTCTATTACGATGAGTGGGATTTTATAAGTCACGTCGGACAAACACCTTGTCCATCTTGGAGACGTGAATAGACTACGGTGGAATTTATGGAATTCCCAAAGTAGTCGAGGTCTGACGGAAGCTGGACCGATTCTTGCAAAGAATCTCGGATGGTCCTACGCTCTTGGGAAGATAGAGCTTTTTAGTACTTAGAACATAATGTACTTCTATGGTGAGATCACCATTTCGAAGTTCCAAAAGTTCTCTCTTACTGGAGTGGGGTTCCCGGGTTGGCTCTTAGAAGGCTCATGTCGTCTTCGGATTCCTATTCCCTACTGATTGGCTTTCGGAGGTTTTCTGGATCATCGGATGTATTGGCTACACACTGGCATCTATTGGTTACGGGACATCTATCTCGATTTAGTGCAAAAATGGACCTGCACTTTTGACTCTCGAGGTGTTTCTATCGGAAACTCTCAAAGTCAGTGAGATGGGGTTTTACCAGACGATGTTTAGAAAGTTTTAAATTTTCATCATCGTCTAACAGATGTTTTCACAGTATGATTCCTAACTGGAAAGAATCACGCTCTTACTCGCTTTGCTGTTTCATGGATAGTAGTCTCTGATCAGGGCTAACTTCGTCCTTAGAGGTTTTTGAAAAAGAGGTGGCTATTTCAGGGGGTGGTTCTACTATCTCTTTTAGAGATAGTATTCCTTGGAACACCTATTAGCCCAAAATCTCTAAGACATGCCCTATTACCCAAGGTATCAGCTCCTTCCAGTTTGCAGGAAGCGCATGTTCTGGTATAACCCGTCGACCAACACCTAGACTGGTGTCGAGTCTACAATCTCTCCGGGATCTGGGTTATAACGCTTAACGCAACATACCATTTTACTTTATTCAAGTATTCTTGGTTGCGGTGGTAGTCATGTGGTTCTTAGGGTCCTAGTATTAACTTTGGAGAGTGCAGTCTATCGTCTACAGGGCGACGATGACTTTTCTCGAGGAGGCGGTGAATCCTAGGCACTATTCGTCTGTAACTGGATGGACGAAGTGCCTGAGTAGTGCGAGTATCCTTTGCGACTACTCTTCCGGTGTTTAACCTATTGCATCTTTCAGGTTTTCTGGGATCTCGGCTGAGATGCTTAATTCGTGGGGTTAAGCGTGAATGGATGGCCGTAGTCAATGTTTTTGACCCTTACGACTTGGGTTACTTTTCCTAACTGAGGGTGTTAGCTACTATGTTGGCTTAACCGGGATGACTACAAATTTCGAATTTGTGGTCATTTCAGTAGCTCAACCCACAGTGGTTCTCTTGACTCCAACTCCTATTCTATGGGATAGGATGAAGAGTTTTTACTACAGGTTCGTGGTAGACCTCATACTCGGGTTAATCACTAATACTCGGTGTATGCAAGTCATATATAATTGAGATCGACGGGATGTTCAGTTGTGTGGCCCCACCCCAAGCCCACAACCCAACGAGGAGCAGGGAGTAGGGAGGAAGCACACATCTTAAGTCTTATTGATCTGAATTATATACCACTCTAATGCATATACTTAGTAGCAGTATGTTAATCCCATGAGTTCTTTCTCTTGATTCACGAACCTGATCGCGCGGTGCAATTGGTCTTTCTGGGGAATCCACTGAATAGGTCTCGGGCGGTTGTTGTCTTCTGGGATACATGCAGTGCCTTTCGCTTCGGGTTCTGTCTATCTAGAGGGGGTTGGTTAACAGCGCGTGCTACCCTTCTCCTGGGTACTTCGGAAGGTTTTAGATAAGAGAGATGACCGACAGATCGCATTAGTTTTTATTATTAGGCTCGGAAGAACCTTTATTTGACGAATTGGCTATGGTGAAAGTTCTCTTTACACAAAACTAGGAATTTTCACATGGTTGCATTAAGTTGAACCATGATTGACGGAAGTGTCGAATTTAACAAACATCGACATGATATGGAATGAGGATCGATAGGACCATGTGCTGAACGGGCACACAAGTTCTTGGCGTCTCGGGTTTCGTCCATGGTATCACTGTCGCGGATACTTGGACCGATGAGCTCGATGCGGAACTCTAGGGGGTCCTGATGTTTCGGAATAATGTACTTTTCATGAACGGATTTCTCACGAGGCCTCTCTATAATCACCTAGTATACACTGGTCATGTATAATTAAGGTTGAAAGGACTGTTAACTGAGCGACTCCGCCCTAAATCCACAACCCAACGAGGAACAGGAGATAAGGCAGCATCACTCACTCGTGGTCTATCAATCTTAATTATAAATGGCCTTAATGTATATATCGAGCCATCATAGCTTTACCTCATGGATTCTTGAATTTTTACAACAGTGCTACGACTTTCGCCTTAACTAGGGAGTAATTACAATTAGAATTAATCATTTAATGTTTTTAGTTAACTACTCGGGATTGAGAGAGACGTACCAAAATTCTACCGGGTTCCTTGATGTTTCCCCTAGGAATTAGGGTTAGATTCCTCCTGTGCCCTTGTTATTTCCTTCAGTTGGACAGTCCCTCTTGAAGTGCCCAATTTTACCACATAAGTGGCATAATGGACTGGTCCCCACAGTGGTGGTTGATGTAATGAACTCAACCGGGGTTCTACAGAAGCGATCGGCATGTCCTTTCAGGTTGCACCTAACACAAAAGGGTTCTCGGCAGATACCATGATGATGGTAGCTACACTTGCTGCAACGGGGAAGGTTTCCTAGGTATGGTCTTCTTGGAGTCGGGACGGAAGGGTTGAAAGGGGTATGGACTACCTCAGTTCGTTGTCCTTTGGAAGGTCTTTGAGTCGAGGTACTTCCCTCCTCGTTCTTAAACTTTCTTTTCGGTGGATCTGGTTGAGGTTCTCGGGTGGCTGGGTACACGGGTGTTGGTTGCTGCTGTCCATTGCTATGATCGGGAATCCCGATAGGGCTCCTGCTAACATCGGCGTTGTTAGCATTCAGGTGATCCATAACAGCTGCTACGGCTGCTGAGACTGCAGCTTGAAACGTAGCTTCATCGAATAGGAGAGTCGGTTTCTTACCAGCGGGTTGGTTATGTTTCTTCGGAGGCATGGTTTTTCCTACACGTAAAGGAACACGAGCTGATGAGAGACGATGGTTAACCCTAGATGTATCTTTCTTTACTATGATAGGTCATAATTTTTTTTTTCGCGCCTCGAGTTATGGTTATCTGAGTGTCGACCTACATCCCTATGATGCAGTCCGGGTAACAAGGTAGGAATAAGCGTATCGGAAAGCCATAAAATGGGAGTCGTTCCTACTAATTTATCTTTATACTGGAGAGGTTCACTCTCTGGTTTTGAAAAGATTTGAGGGAAGTTCGGAACGAAGATCACGGAAGAAAAGGCTCATGAAGACTTATGGCTAAACACTCTCAATCGAGGTTTTGAGATCCAATCTAATCGTATTACTTGCGACGGGAAAGACGATTTACCTAACACATAGTGTGAGTAGCGTAATCACTAACTCACTAAATTGTATTATTTTATGGATTTATTAGCGTGACGATAACGAGGAAAGGACATCTCTCGGGTTCCATGTATTGGCTCCCTCTGTCCACCTCTTCTCCATGACTGGAATCGGCGTTGGTTTCCCTCGGGTATCTTACATAGGGTTCTCTGCTCTCGCAGACATATTGAATTTCTACTCCGTCTCACTTCCGATTCTGACTCTGAGTGTCATCACTTCATGATGGGTGACTGGAGATCTCGGAAGTTCAGGCGAATTTCCCACCGATGTCCCTAAAAGGTATAGGCACTTGGTGGTTTCAATAGTCTCGTCCTGGTTCATTTATTTCCGAACTGGAAATCTTCTCAATGAACCTCTTTTGGGTCTGAATCAACTCTTCTGTCGAACACTGAAGTGGATAAGGTTCTCTAAGGGGTTTCGTGAGAGAATGGAAATGTATAAAGAATCCTAAGAGATTATTAAACATTTCACTTGGTGATCCATATCGAGTCCTGCTATTATTACAGAGTGTACACAAATCATATACAACCTAGATCTGATAGGCCTTCGAATATGTGATACTACTCTAAATCCACATCCCAACGAGGAAAAGGAAGTAGCGCGAAACCACACATTCTTAGCCTATGAGATCCTCACCATATATAACCTTGGAAGTATACACTCTGTAATTATAGGTCTATGAATAAGGATCTCTTTGGTTTTCACGCAAGGTTATCTATGGATCCTAAAATACCCCTATGGTATTTTAATTACATGTTTGATTCTTAACTTCTGAGCATGCTTCTGGGTTTATTGTTAGTCTTTTAGTATCCTAAAATACTCATATAGTTTTTTAAACTTGATGTTTGGCTCTAGAATTCATATTCGGTAAGTTTCAGATTCATTGCAACACCACCATCACTCCCAAGCACACGTTAGTCGCATCTCGAATAAATGTAGTTGATCAGGTTACATTTATTCCAGCTTACGATTACATAACTGCCCAGGTTTGACGGTAATGCTCAACATCCGAAGACTTTTATTCTTGTTCTTCTTGTGATACTTTGTTCGGGTGTTCAGATTCTGGATGTTCTTATATTTTGGTAAAATATGGTTATATTTTAAAGTATAATTCTTGGTCAGAGTGTTTTATCCCAATGTATTTATAGGTTGTATATCTTTTATGATTTGATATACTGTGCTCACTATAAACAATGCTCTGATACCAATCTGTCACACCCCAAAATCGAGAACGGCGGAATACGTTCTGGGGTGGAGGACGTTATGTCAAGTATCACAACATATGCAATATAGTAATCAAAGTACAACAACCATAGCATTAATAGTAATAATTTTACATAGGTTACATTTCATAGCAACATCAATGTAAATACAGGGAATAACATAGATGCAGCTTGGTACTAGGCTGACTTCGCAAAAGCTCCCGGGATGTACCTGTCTACTGATGACCTGAGAATACAAGTTATTTTGAAAGCGAGTATCAGCATTTTTATAATGCTGGTGAATTCATAAGTATTTAATGACATTAGTATAAATACACATTTTTATTCAAAATAACCTCATGAAAGATGGTGGTTTAGAATCTACAGAGTATTAGAATTCTTTCCAGAAAATCCTATATTTTCTAAATAAAAGTAGTCTTCTACCAAGACCCAATTGTTTTGTGTTTAAGGAGTAATTTCCCCAAAAGTACTATCATTATCAAAATATAGTTTTTACTTTAAAGGAGTTGTGAGAAAAGTCACAAGAAAAAGTAATAGGGGAAAGTAATATTTTACCTCAGCAGTAACACTGCTGGCTAAAAGTAAATAAAACCTAGACCCCAGGCGAGACGCCTCGTAAAGCTTAAAGGTAAATAAATCACAGACTTTAGGCGAGACGCCTTGCAAAGCCTAAAAAGGTAAGTAAATACATAGACTCCAGGAGGGTATCGAATGGACAATACGCCTGGCTCAGTCTAAAGGAGAATAAAACATAGACTCCAGGAGGGTATCGAATGAACAATACGCCTGGCTTAGTCTAAAATAGAAGGGTGAATAAAAGGGTGAATGTGAACTCGTATGTAACCATGCTGATTGACGATCGAATACCTGCTGACCCTCCAGGTCATGCGATGTATAGTGACATTATGTCACCCATGGGCCTTACCGGCTCGGACTGTAGCTAGCAGTCAGGATGCGGGAGTGTCTTTCCCGTATAGATCTATACACATGATGTCCGCTCTCCCTCCAGGAGACTCTGGTTACACGGCGATGACGCTAGGAAGCGTCGTATCGGGAAATAGTATGTCACATTCTATTTAAAGTATTTATGTACTAGTATAGACTCACGAATGAACTGACTCTTGTGGAATTCTTCATACTAGAGAGAGTAAATAGAATCTCCTAACTATTCCTATAATAGTTATTAATGTTTCAGTTATATGAATAATGAATGGAAGGATGCCTTTGCTACCCAAAGGGAATGATCTGGCTGAGGGAAACCTTTATGACTATACATGTATACGTGATATATGACTAATATTTAAACGACCTTCGGGCGGATAGCCGATACCCACCAGGCCACATCCCAACGAGGAAAAGGAAATAAGGCGTGCTAGCCGTTCTAAGTCCTTTAAACATTATTTATATAACTATACATATGTAGGCATGCATTTAACAATATAAAAGCATAGAAGAAACTTTGGTAAAACCTTTGGAAAACACTACAAATAGGAATTTATGACTTGATGTCAGTTTATAAAGCAAGCTTTGAAAACCTTTGGAAAACCTTTGAAAAACCTCTGGAAAACTTTTGATAATCCAAAAGAGAAATTCACACTTTAAAACAAGATTTGAAAATGAGATTTGAAAACCTTCAGCTGGATAAAGCAGTTTGACAAGCAAAAATCTATTTTGCTATACAGTTATTAATCACATGTGATTGATATAATAACTCTATATTTCAACTTGTATTCCCCCCCATAAAACATTTAAAATCATTTAAAAGGTTAATTCAGGGGTATGAACTCACCTGACGTGGGTGATCGGATGAACGGACGGTATAGGATGCTAAGTGTCAAGTGAGGACTTGACCACACACGCGAATCCTATTTAACTTGTAGTGATACCTTTAAGTATCTAATTAGTCATTTAATAACTAATTATGCAAGTAAGGACATCCTAAAGCATGAAAACACTTTGCTACAAGTGCTAGGAGTACCAAGGGTTGCATATAAAGAGAGTATGGCCTCACATTGGAGTTTACTCTTCAAATGGTGGCCCTTAGGGGTGTTTACGGTTTTCAGACCACTTCGCCCATGAGTTTACGGCTGTAAACTCATGCAAGTGGTGTCATTGGGTGTTCAAAGGTCTTAAACCACTCAAGGAATTATGCTAGACTCGAATCAAGGGCTAGGGAAGTGACTAGGGCTCAAAATGGACACTTTATGGAGTTTACGGTCCTTGGACCACTCCCTTGGGTGTTTACGGTCGTAAACACATGGGTTTACAGCCGTAAACCCATGTTTGTCCATTTCTTTTGTGCTTTGGTGTTTCTAGGCTATGCATGCAAGGTTCTAGTCACTTATTCAAGCATTGGAAGGGGTTAAGGCCACTTAAACACCCTTAGAAGGTGTTTACGGTTTTGGGAGACCTTCCCAAACCGTAAACTCATGTTTGTCCCTTCCTTTCATGTTTTTGGGGTTTCTAGTTCATGCATGTAAGGTTCTACTCCATTACACAAACATTAGAAGGCATTAGGGGCATCTAAACACCTTTTGGAGGTGTTTACGGGTTTGGGAGGTCTCCCCAAACCGTAAACACATATGAACATGGGGATTTGGTGATTTTCAAGTGTAACCAAGTTCATATTAAGCACACAAGAAGCTAGGGTAAGTGTACTTACGATTTAGGAGCTTGAAGGATCGATTTTTAGCCAAGAACACTTGTGTGTGTTCTTGGTGTTCTTGATGAACACTTGAAGATCTAAGCAAAATCGAAAATCCATGGATGAAGTGTTGTAAAAACACTAGATTAAGTGTTATATGAACAAATCTAGGCAAGAAACACTTACGTTTTGGCGGATTTGACGGAAAAGAATTATGATACTTGAGAGGATTTCTTGGGTGTTCTTGGAGTTGGAAGTGAAAAATGAGACAAAAATGACTAAGTGTCATATTTATACTCTCGGGTGTTTGCGGTCGTAAACTCTGATTTTACTCCCGTAAACTCCAAATTTTTGGAGTTTCGCGACTTACGTTAAACACGACAACTCTAAATTCATACTTCCTTTTTATTTGATCGCTCGACGAATATAAAATAAAATATTCAAACGGGCTTAAATCCGGCCAAAAATGTTTTGAGATAAATTTGGCTAATTTTTGAAGTGCTTAATTACTGAGATAAAACAAACAGAAATTTCGGGTTGTCACATGGTGTAATTCTTGATCTAAATGTTTTTAATGGAGTCCATAATTTGTCCTCAAGTTATGGATTACCAAAAGTCATTTCTTTAAAAGAACCATTAAAGAACTCATAGGTTACACAAAATGAAGAGTCTTAATTTTAATAGGCCATTAAACTCATAACTTATGGAGTTGAAAAGTTTTGAAGAGTTTCAAAAATTTCCCTCAAGTTTTGGAATTTGTAAAGTCTCACACACTTTATTAAAAACTTTAATTCCAATCCTTAGAATTTTAAAAGTTTAAAATTCAACCCTTAAACTATTATAATATTAAAAGGAAAAAACATCATAAATGGTCCCTGTGGTTTCCCAAAATCTGAAGTTTAGTACCCGTGGTTTAGAAACGTCATAAATGGTCCCTATGCTTTCAAAACTTTTGACGATTGGTCCTTATTACTAACTCCGTTAAGTTTTATCCGTTAACTGAAGGGCATTTTCATCATTTCACTACCACAGGGACTATTTATGATGTTTTCTTTTATTTTATAAAAAAAATAATAATATGCAAAGGGGTTATACCCTCTCTCTCTCTCTCTCTATATATATATATATATATATATATATATATATATATATATATCTTCCTTTCGTTCTTATATCACCAGCCACCACCACCATCGTGTTTCTCTCTCTTTGCTGTTGATCGGAGCTAGCCAAACATCTTCACATGTGCTGCTGTTACTGCTCGTGTCGCTCCATCGGACCAGCTCCCTCCGACCACCTGTCACCGTTCACCACCCCTCCCTTTCAGTTCACGTCAGCAGAAAACAAACGAGCAAGGCAGTGGAACTGTCATTACACGCCGCCACCACCCGCTGCCACCGTGAGGACTCCGATCACCACCACCTACTGTCTCTTTCTTTCGTTGACCCCATCACGACCCATATTTTCTTCTCTACTCTTGTACCTATTTGTCGTTCTGTTTTATGGAGGGTTTCCCTCCAAATCTTGATCCCGATGTTTCTACGTCATTGGAAGGACAATTGGATAAAGCAAAATTAGGCTCAAAATCGGTTACTGTTTTCACCTCGAATCTTCCTTCTGGTTCTTATCAAGCTAATAAAGTGTATATATGTGTTAAGAAATTCAATCCAAATGAAAATTTGGCTAAACCTAGGGTTACCAGTTTGGAAAATAGCGATCTTCTGAAGAAATTGAGCTCCAATCCTCCGATTCAGTTACATTACAGGTATGCCCTCCCTTCCTCTTCACTATTTTTGATTCGATCAACGCCACTCCTCCTCTTTTCCTTTTCGTGTTTTCTGCAGATTTAACGGGTATGCCCTCCTCCCCTATCTACAACCAGGCTCCTTACCCCCTCTGATAATCTCGATGGTTGTCTGATCATCTAAGGAATAATTTAAAAACCCACATGCACACACAAATCGGTACCTGATGTTCTTGGTTAATTTTTTGATTCCTCTTCCATCCAAAATGAAGTTTTGTCTTAAAGTTTTGGTTTTGTTTGACTGTGTTTGATTCTTGGTTTGTCTGTTTACAGGCATTAAAATCGATAGCTCCTCCTATAAATTTGATTCTAGTCTTTATTTAACTGTTTTTCATTATCGGCTTGCTTCTTTAATTCTCGGCTCTGTTGGATTCTTAGGTTGTTTGACTATTGGCTTTGTTTGACTGTGATTGAAATCAACTGATTCTTAGTTTGTTTGATTAATCATGCATATGGTTAAGGATTGTAAAGAACTCTTATCTCCTCTTATCTTGTCTCAAACAGCCGGAACTTTTTCAAATCAAACAGTTCGAGACGAATTGGGTTCAAGATCGTCGGTGCTAAAAGGTTGCTTTGGTTGGAGATGACAGGAGGGAAAAGGGGGGTCGTGTGTGATGTTTCCGGAATAGAGGGAGGAGACATGTGTGGTGTTTTTGGGATGGAGAAATCAATGATCAGTAATGGAATGGTACTCACCGGAAGTACCTATGTCACTTTTCTGGAACAGGGTACCAAAGAGAGAGAGAGAGAGAAAGAGAGAGAGAGAGAGAGAGAGTTTATATATTAAATACTTATATTTAGTTTTTTCTTTTAAAAAAAAATAACTAAAAAGATCATAAGTGGTCCCTATGGTGGTGAAATGACGAAAATACCCTTCAGTTAATGGACAAACTTAAGTTAGCAAAAAGGACCAAACATCAAAAGTTTTGAAAACACAGGGACCATCTATGAGGTTTTTAAACCACGGGTGCTAAACTTCAGATTTTGGGAAACCACAGGGACCATTTATGATGTATTTTCTATTAAAAGTTTAATATATATATATATATATATATATATATATATATATATATATATATATATATATATATATATATATATATATATATATATATATATATATATATATATATATATATATATATATATATATATATATATATATATATATATATATATATATATATATATATATATAGGGTGAGGTTCAATAGAGAACCATAATTAACCAAGGAACCAATGAACCAATCGGGAGCGTTGGAAATCATAACGATCAACGGCCAAAGAAATAGATGTACACTTTTACATTAGACGCACACACACCGGATTATACAAAAAAATCCACCATTTACAAAAAAACCCACCACTTTTTTTCGTTTAAAATTTTTTTTAGGCAAAGTTTTTTATCGAAAAAAAAACCGAATATACCGTTGTTCACGGTTTTTCGTTCTCTTTCCATAGAGATCCATGATGATATATAAAAAACGGATTTTTTTTTTCGAAAAAAACTCACTTCATTTTTTTTGATGAAAAAATTTAAGGTCTATTTTTTTATAGAAAAAAATTAATAAATATATCAAAGTTCATATTTTTTGTAATTTTTAAACATAGATTCATATTCAAGTTAAAAAAAAATAAAAAAAATAAAAAAACGATATTTCAGTTTAGATTCACATTTTGAACCTGTTTAGATTCATATTGTAAACCTATTCAGATTCACATTATGAACCTCCTTAGATTCACAGTGTGCATAATAAGAAGTCAGATTGACAGTGTGAATCTGAACTCATCGGAGCTTTTTCACATTGTGAATGTTACAATTTGAAATATTTACAGTTTAGATTCACAGTGTGAATCTACACTGATCGAGGTTTTTTTTTGAACTTTCTCAGATTCATAGTGTGTATAATAGTAATTCAGATTCACAATGTGAATCTGAACTGTTCGAGATTTTTCATATTGTGAATGTTAAAAATTGAAATATTTACAGTTTAGATTTACAGCGTGAATCTATACTGTTTGAGGTTTTTTTTTTTTTTTAGTCGGTGTTGATGTTTATTAATAGAGTACAAAAAATTAATATTTTTGGTATAATTAGTTTTTTTTGATAAAAATAAACTTAAATATTGAAAAAACTAAGAAAATTAAGTGGGTTTTTTTCGAAAAAAAAAGTTCGTTTTTTTATATCATCATGGATCTCTATGGAAAGAGGACGAAAAATCGTGAACAACGGTATATTCGGTTTTTTTTTTCGATAAACAACTTGGCCTAAAAAAAATTTAAATGAAAAAAAGGAAGTGAGTTTTGTTATAATCCGGTACATGTGCGTCCATTATAAAAATTTATAACCCTTCCTTTTGCCGTTGATCGCTTTAAATTCCGACGCTTTGGATTGGGTCCTTGGTTCCTTGATTAATAATGGTTCTCTATTGAACTTTTCCCTATATATATATATATATATATATATATATATATATATATATATATATATATATATATATATATATATATATATATATATATATATATATATATATATAAAAGAAAAGTTAGTCTTACCGTTAGTAGGCCTTATTCACGAAGTCGGTCTATAAGGGGGGTATAAGGTTGTTGCCTATAAAATGACAACTTAATGGGTGTCCACTCTCACCCACCGCTTCCTTGACTGGTGGAGGGTCGTTAGCCGAACAGGTAGGATAGGACACTAATTCTCATTAAGTATAATGATTATTATAAAGTAACTAAATGTTTTATAAATTTCCAATCTTAGTTACTTTAGGAAAATATGAATTTGGTGCTAACCCATGAAATTACACTTTGTACCTTACCAAGTCGTTAGTGGAGCGGGTGTGGTTAACCGGCACACTAACATGGACTAGTAAGAGTGGCAAAGGGTAACTTAATGTTTATCATAGATTGGTGGAGCGTGTGTGGTTAACCGACACATCGATTAGGTAAAAAAATTAAGGGTACCAAGTTAATTTGCATGGTTATTCACACCTTGTTTTGTGATCCTCGGCATCCCAGTCACAAACTTGAAGGGAACAATTGAGGTTTTAACATGCCATTGAAAAGTTCAATGAATCTCAAAAGAATCTAGGAATTTCAAACCAATTAAAACCTAATAATTTATTTTGTTTTTCATGGTGGAAATTGGTGAATCGTCATTCACCAACCTTCAAATATTTTATAGCTTGGATTACGGCATCCCTCTTCTAAGTTATAAAATATTGTGTTGGGTCCTAGCCTTAATATTACATTTGGGTGTCTTATTAAGAACTCTTTATCTAATCTAAACTTGTCTTTCTTCCTTTTCAGATGTCTTCCAACAATGCTTCTGGATCGAACCCTACCGGCTCCTTCTCTCTCATGAACCTTTGTGGGAGAGTCATCTTTGATGGCACCAACTTTAATGATTGGATCAGGAACATCAGGATGGTCACTCATTACGAGGACAAGGAATATGTACTCGACAAGGAGCTAAAGGAAGTTGATGAGTCTTCTGCTACCCCACATGAGATTGCTAACTTTAGGACTCATGAGAGAGATGTCACTAAAGTGGCATGTATCATGTTGGCCATAATGTCACACCCCAAAACCAAGAACGGCGGAAACGTTCAGGGGTGGAGGACGTCATGTGAAGTATCATAACAGTGCAAAGTAGTAAACAAGCAACAACATCATCCATTGCATTAAAAGTAAAGTTTTAATACATGAGTGTTCTTTCATTGTAATAAGACAGCAAACTATGTAATCAAAAATAAAAGACGAGTCTTGACTGTGCTCCGTCTTCTCAAAACCTGGTCATCGTACCTGTTTACTGGTGACCTGAGAATACAAGTTATTTTGAAAGTGTAGATCAGCATAAAGCTGGTGAATTCATAAGTATTTTAGTGTCTTTACCTTGAAACGCTGTTATGAAAGACTGATGAATGTTAAATGAAACATTTGGTATAAGTGTGAAAACCCTAGAAAATCCCATATTTCCTACTAGTATAAAAAGTAGTCTTCTACCAAGACCTGAATGCTTTGAAGTTGGCATTTCTGTGTGAATGAAAGTTTTTCCCATGTGCGACTATTATTATAAATATATAGTCTACCTCATCGTTCATGTGAATGTTTCACAAAATAAAAGTAAAAGGGAAATTATATAATCATTTAAGTATTATCCTTTGGTACTAGGATAAACACGACATGGAATATGCCGAATAATATTAACCGTAGACATCCGTCGATGTGCATTTTCCCTCTGTAGCTAACAGCTGGGTGTAGAATGGTTAGTCTCGTACATATATAATAGTATCTACACATATAATATGTAATAGCATCTCATCATATAGTATCTATGTAACAGTATCCATGTAAAAGTATCTCTTCATATTGATGTATTAGTATCTCTTCATATTGATGTATTAGTATAGACTCATGAATGAACTGACTCTGGTGTAATTCCTTGTAATAGGAATAATGTTTTGTATCCCCTAAACTATACCTATAATAGTTTACTGGAATGTAAATTGAATGTCCAAGTAGGTTTATACACCCTTGCTACCCAAGAGTGTTGGAACTGAATGAAGAATGAAAGCTCTTATATCAATACATATATACATGAAACATAAGTGTATAGATATGGATTTTAACATTAAGTTGAAAGAGGTTTTGTAAAACATTTAAGAGTTTTGAACAATAAATAATAATGACTTGATGTCATTTTATAAAACATTTCAAAAGTAAATCATTTGATAACAAAGTATAATAGAACTAAAAACCATTTCGTGTATCACATTTTGAAGTATGTGAAATCAGTTGGTTGAAAACACAGTTATAAATCACATGTGATTGATTCTATAACATACTGTTTCCTACTTGTATGACCCCCCCAATTAAAGCATTTAAAATCATTTAAAGGATTGATTAAGGGGTATGAACTCACCTGTAGTGGCTGGTTTGGATGAACGGATAATGTAGGATGCTAAGTGTCAAGTGAAGACTTGATCACACTCAAGTATCCTAGTTAACATATAATAACACATATATGTATCCAATTAGTCTTTAAACAACTAATCAATAAAGTTAAGACATCCTAGGACATGTAAAACACCTTATTTAAGTGCTACAAGTCATAAGGATTGCATCTAAGTGTTTGTAGGACATTGCTATTGAGTTTAGGGTTCAAGGGGACCCTTCTTTAGAGTTTACGGTTTTGTGACCATAACTCATTGAGTTTACGATCGTAAACCCATGAGTTTACGGCCGTAAACTCATGTTTCTTTGACCATTTGTTGTTTTGAAGCTCTACAAGCCCATAGAAGCATTTCCACTTGAAGTATAAGCCTATGGAAGTGATTAGGGCACCATTTCACTCCTAAATGGAGTTTACGGTCCTTGGACCATTTCCCTTTGGGTTTACAGCCGTAAACCCATATGGTTTTGGTCTTTTAATTGTTTTGAGTCCTAAGCACAAAGAGGAAAGGATCTATGCAAGTTTCCAAGGCTTAGAAGGGGCTAGGGCACACTTTGGCACCCTTTTTAGGGTTTACGGTCCAAGGTGTTCTTGGACCGTAAACACCTTTGATCCTTGTTTCCTTGGTGTTTTCTTGATGTATAGAAGTGTAACAAGCCTTATTATACTCTAGGATAGAAGTACTTACAAGATAGAGGCTTGAAAAGGTGCTAAAAGTCCAAGAACACTAGTGTGTGTTCTTGGTGTTCTTGGTGAAGCTTGAAGATCTAACCTTTTGGAATGATTTCATGGATGGAAGTGTGTTAGATCACTAGATTAAGTAATATATCAACTTAATAGGGCTATAAACACTTACAAGTTGAAGATCTAGAAGGAAAACTCGGATGCTACTTGAGAGGATTTGAGTTTTGTTCTTGAAAAGTGAAAAAGTGAATAAAATGGCTAAGTGCCATATATATAACCTTGGGGTTTACGGCCGTAAACACCAAGTTGAGGCCGTAAAGTCCAAATTTTTGAAGTTTTGGGACTTTATTGTTGCACAATAAACCCTAATGCATCCTCTCTCCTGTTATCTCCTGAAGTACTAATCTATAAACTCTCAAACTTATTCCAAAAAAAACTTGAAAGTTAGCACGAACAGTTTTGAATTCTATTGAAGTGTAAGGTTGTACAGAATAGAAATTTTGGGTTGTCACATCATCCCCCCGTTAGAAGGAATTTCGTCCCGAAATTAGAGTTTAAGCAAATAAATAGTTACAAACAACTAAGTAAAAAGATGAGGATATTTCAGTTTCATCTGATCCTCTTGCTCCCAAGTGAATTCAGGTCCTCGCTTGGCGTTCTAGCGAACCTTCACTATTGGGATACGACTTTGTTTCGTTTGCTTGACCTCTCGGTCCATGATCTCTACTGGTTCTTCCACGAAGTTGAGGCTCTCGTTGATCTCGATCTCGTCGAGTGGGATTACAAGAGTCTCGTCGGATAGATACTTTTTCAAGTTCGAGACGTGGAAAGTAGAATGTACGCTACTGAGTTCGCGCGGTAAGTTAAGTTTGTAAGCTACAGGGCCGATTCTGGAAAGAATCTCGAAAGGCCCTATGTACCTTGGATTTAGCTTTACACGCTTTCCGAAGCGTATCAAGCCCTTCCAGGGTGAGACCTTCAACAGAACACGGTCACCCACCTGGAATTCCAACGATTTTCTTCATTTGTCAGCGTAGCTTTTCTGTGGGTCTCTTGAGGCTTTCAATCGTTCACGAATCTGAACGATCTTCTCTGTCGTTTCCCGAATGATTTCTGGACCCGTGAGAGTGCTTTTAGGAACTCGTCCTTTAGCTAACTGTGTATGACCCACTTCAGCCCAGCATAGAGGGGATCTGCACTTCCGGCCATAGAGGGCTTCGAATGGAGCTGCCTTTATGCTCGTGTGATAACTGTTGTTGTAGGAAAATTCCACAAGGTGTAAATGAGTATCCCATGCTTTCCCAAAGTCGATCAAACAGGCTCGCAACATATCTTCCAAGGTTTGGATAGTTCTCTCACTTTGTCCGTCGGTCTGTGGATGGTAAGCTGTACTCATGTCCAGCCTAGTTCCTAGGGAACTTTGTAGCGATTGCCAGAACTTCGAAGTGAATCTACTATCTCTGTCCGAGATAATGGATATAGGAACACCGTGCAGTCGTACAATCTCCCGAATGTAGGTTCTCGTAAGTTTCTCCATCTTGTCGGTTTCCTTGATAGGCAGGAAGTGTGCAGACTTGGTCAATCTGTCGACGATGACCCATATGGTATCAAGTCCACCCGTTGTCTTGGGCAACTTGGTTATGAAGTCCATAGTGATCCGCTCCCACTTCCATTCCGGTATCTCCGGTTGTTGCAGTAAACCGGAGGGTTTCTGGTATTCGACCTTAACCTTGGCACAAGTAAGGCATTTACTTACGAAGGTAGCAATATCTGCTTTCATGTTAGGCCACCAGTATAGCTTTTTAAGATCCAGATACATCTTATCTGAACCTGGGTGGACGGAATAACGAGTGTTGTGTGCCTCGGTCATGACCAAGTCTCTGAAACCACCGTGTTTCGGTGTCCAGATCCGATCCATGAGGTGTAAGGCTCCGCCACCCTTGACTTCTAAATTCTTATCCATCCCTCTTAGGGATTCACCCGCCACATTTTTAGGTTTCAAAGCGTCGAGCTGAGCTTCCTTAATTTGCATGGAAAAGTGTGAATGGATAGTTAGAGTCAAAGATTTGACTCTACGACCAGAATATTCCTTCCGACTTAGGGCATCAGCTACTACGTTGGCTTTACCCGGGTGGTAACGAATTTCGCATTCGTAATCACTGAGTAGCTCGACCCACCGTCGTTGTCTCATGTTGAGCTCTTTCTGGTCGAATATATGTTGTAGGCTTTTGTGGTCTGTAAAGATCGTGCTTTTTGTACCGTACAGGTAGTGTCTCCAGATCTTCAGAGCAAACACAACTGCTCCTAGTTCAAGATCGTGGGTGGTGTAGTTAACCTCATGTGTCTTCAGCTGTCTCGAGGCATAGGCGATGACTTTACCTCGCTGCATCAGAACACATCCGAGTCCTTGATTTGACGCATCGCAATAGACAACGAAGTCTTCTATCCCTTCGAGGAGGGATAGTATTGGTGCGGTGCACAAGGCCTACTTGAGCGTTTGGAACGCTCTCTCCTGTTTCTCTTCCCAGTCAAAGGCCACGCCTTTCTGGGTCAGTGTTGTAAGAGGTTTCGCTATGCGGGAGAAGTTCTGAATGAACCTGCGATAGTAACCAGCGAGATCTAGAAATTGACGAATTTCTGTAGGTGTCTTTGGTGCTGACCAGTTCTCAATGGATTTGATTTTGGAAGGGTCCACGTGAATTCCCTCTTCACTAACTACGTGGCCCAAGAATTCAACTCTTCGAATGCAAAATTCGCACTTAGAGAACTTCGCATAGAGCTTCTCCAATCGTAATGTTTCTAAGACTCTTCGTAGGTGTTGACTATGTTCCTCCTTACTTCGAGAGTAGATGAGTATGTCATCAATGAAGACAACGACAAACTGATCCAAGTAAGGATGTCACACCCATTTCATTAAATCCATGAATACTACGGGCGCGTTTGTTAATCCGAACGGCATCACTACGAATTTGTAGTGTCCATAACGAGTTCGGAAGGCTGTCTTGGGAACATCCTCCTCTAACACTCGTAGTTGGTGGTATCCGGATCGTAGATCTATCTTCAAGAAGTAGTTGGCTCCTTGAAGTTGATCAAATAGGTCTTCGATGCGGGGTAAGGGATAACGATTCTTAATGGTGAGCTTGTTGAGTTCCCTGTAGTCGATGCACATACGAAATGATCCGTCTTTCTTCTTGACGAACAAGACCGGTGCTCCCCATGGTGAGAAGCTTGGCCTAATGAATCCCTTCTTGAGAAGTTCGTTAAGCTGACTGGA
The DNA here is from genome assembly GCF_052849685.1 of Lactuca virosa. Taxonomy (NCBI): domain Eukaryota; kingdom Viridiplantae; phylum Streptophyta; class Magnoliopsida; order Asterales; family Asteraceae; genus Lactuca; species Lactuca virosa. The sequence goes on from NC_136434.1 coordinate 58,185,782, forward strand.
AAGTTCCTGTATCTCCGCTGGTGCTAGACGATATGGGGATTTGGCTACTGGAGTAGCCCCTGACACTAAGTCGATTCTGAACTCGACTTGGCGTTGTGGTGGTAATCCGGGGAGTTCTTCTGGAAAGATGTCGGGAGAGTCGCGTACTTCTGGGATGTTATGAATGTCTTTTACTTCTTGACTCGTATCGACGATGTGTGCGAGGAATGCATGATATTCCTTTCGTAAGCACTTCTGAGCTTGGATGCACGAAATGATGCGAAGGCTCGTACTAGGTTTGTCGCCGTAGATAACTAGGGTTTTGCTGTTAGGAAGGTTAAGACGAACTGCTTTTTCAAAGCACATGATGTCGGCACGATGAAGACTCAACCAATCCATGCCGATAATAACGTTGAAACTTTTAATTGGGACCGACATGAGGTCTATCTTGAAAGTATGGCCATCTAAAGTTAGAGTACAACCTACGTATATGCAGTTAGTACTTTCTGTTTTCCCGTTAGCCATTTCTACAGTGAATGATTTATCTAATGCACGTGGTTTTTGTTTAAGCAGGTGTGCAAATTTCTGGTCTACGAAACTTTTCTCCGCTCCACTGTCGAAAAGTATGCAAGCATATGAGTTATCGAGGAGAAACGTACCAGTAACTATCGTAGGATCAACTACGGCTTCCTCGTGGCCTATGGCCATAACTCTTCCTACTCCGCCAGCTATCCCCGCCTTAGGGCAGTTCCTCTTGTAGTGGCCTACCTCGCCACAACCGTAGCAAGCTTGGCCCACACCGGCGTTAGGAACTTGAGCGGTCGGCTTTGCTGGAGTCTTGCAGAAACGGGCAGTATGCCCCTTCTGTTGCAGTTAGCGCACTGCATCTCCCGGCAGGGTTCGTTGTGATGGAAGGTGCATTTGTTGCACCTCGGAATATTACCGACATAGGGTTTCGCTGGTAAGGGGTTGGCAGGGACAACAGGGGTTACCGTGGCAGCATTGATTGCCACTAGTTGTTGTCTCTTTGAGGATTCTTGCGAAGTCCCGCTTTTCCTCTTGTTCCACCCCTTTTTCTTGTTGTTGATGTTGTTTCCCTTTTGTTGCTCGGGTGTAGGAATCGTTGGGTTTTGGTGGTTTCCGTGATCTATGAGAGATTGTTCCAGCTCTTTAGCGCTGTCAAAAGTAACAGGCCTGGATGCTAACACATTTGACTGGATCTGGGGCGTCAGTCCCCAAATATATCTCTCTATTTTTTTGCTCTCAAGAGCAACCATATCCGGGCATAGAATTTCCAGATCACAGAATCTATTAGTATAGGTTGATATGTCGGAACCAACCATTTCTAGACCCCAGAGTTCTTGCTTGAGTTTTTGAATTTCCCCTCGAGGACAGTACTCCCTCATCAGCATGGCTTTCAAGTTTTCCCAGCTGATCAATTTTGCCACTATTAGAGTCAGAGACTTAACGTGGCCATTCCACCAAGTTAAAGCCCTATCAGAAAAGGTACAAGTAGCAAACTTGACCTTGTTGCCCTCTGGGCAGGCGTAGATTTCAAAGACCGCTTCTGTCTTTTCTATCCACTGCCTTAAGATCATAACCCCACCAGATCCATTGAAATTCCGGGGTTTGGCATTCGTAAAATCCTTGTAGGTGCATTCCCGGGGATGCCCATGGCTCTCGCCTTGGTTGGAAGGAGGTGCACCTGTTCCCGATCCACTAGGGACAGGAGTATTGATGTGTGACATGACAGCTGCTACGGCCGCCGTGACAGCTGCTTGGAACATAGCAGCGTCGAACTGAGGAGGTGGTGGAGGTGGTGGTTGTATCGGTGTTTCGTTATTATTGTTACGCCTTGGATTTCTGCGAGGCGGAATCTTTTAACTATAAGTTTAGAAAGATGAATACATTGATGAGAATTTAATAGGGAAGTTGATGAGAATGACTCATGGACTAACTCTATATAGCCCAACAACACGATTTGAATGTAGATCTAGAATTAACAGATGCTAGCATTTGGATAACAATTCCCTTGAGATTAGGTACCTGTCAATATTACTGGAATTACAGATGTAACAAGTTCGGGAAAAAGGGCCTAGCAGGAGGCCGTACATCAACCAAGATGGGAAAATTTTGACAGGACTATGACCTAATCTAGACCTAACATGTGACAACTGTCAATTCAGGTCATTCTCGGACTCATGCATCTTTATAAAAACCATTCATGCACAACATGCCATGGCCTAGTAGTATAAATTAGGTCAAAATCTTGCATAAACTAGGATCCAACTAAGATCTAGGACTAATATACTTGACTCTTATGATTCTAGTAAGTTGTTTAACTACAATAGGAAATGCCAATACCATAATTAGAATGAAACTTCAAACTTTGTTACAATTGAAGAAGGGTATAAAACCCTAAAAATAAATTAAAATATTCTAATTTCATCCCAATATGATGGTGAATATCAAACAATGTTCCAAAAACTCTAAAGAGCCCAAAAATCCAAATTTATAAACTTTAAAGCTTAAAAACTTTATAAAATTTCTATAAACTTCCTAATATAAAATTTTTATTAATCAAATTATAGATTATAATCAATGAAATAGAAATTTAAATTATCATACATTAATCATAATTTATTAGTTAAAAAAAAACAAGATTTTTAATAAATCAAAAATTGCTTAAATAGACATTTTTATAAAAATTTAGGTTTTATAAAAATTGAAGGGAGAATTATATAATTTGAATTTTAGGAGAGAGGGAGCCTCTCTCACCCATAAAATTCGTGCATCCTCTCCCCCATGCCCTCTCTCTTCCCAAAACTTCAATCATTAAAACACAATCCCCACTCTTCCACTTCTCTCTTCACTCTCTCTCACACTCCACCCTTTCAACTCTCAAACTCTCCTCCTCTCTCTCCAAACCCACGAAAATCATCAGCCAAGAACACCTCTCCACACTCAAATCTTCATCTTCTAAGGTTGTTCTTCAAGGTATTCACGAAAATCCTTCATTTTCCTTACTTTTCCTTCTTGTTTTTACAGAGTTTTCTTGTATTTCTCTTCCTTCTACACTATTCTTTATGAACATTCATGAACATGTTCATGAATGTCGAGTTTGATGATGATAGTGGTAGGGTTTCACCCAAGAACAACATGCATGTTGTTTAATGGTGAAATCCAAGGACCAAAACCTATGTTAAACACTAAAGTTCGGATTTTTACAAGTTTTAAAGGTTCATACACCTTATGTATTCAAGTATTTCCTTTAAAAACATCACTATGACAAACATATGTCCATGCAAGGTCTTCAAACCGTGATGCATGTGATGAACACCAAGCTAAAGAGCTTGGTGATCAAAGTACATTGTTAATAGTGCATGTAAATGATTTTGTCTATAAAAATATCTGAAAGTTCTTTTCTGTTCAAATCAAAATTTTTCCAGATTCCCATTAAGGTAATATGAGCATCTGGAAAATTTCAAGAGTTTTTATCATTTCCTTGATTTATTAAAATTGTGACAAGAAAACAAGGGCACAAATCACATAAAATACTTCCAGAGGTCTATAAATCCGGAATAAATTCAGGGATGACCCCTATGGTGAATAATGACCTCTCAATAAATTTCATCGATTTATGTTGCTGTTGAGTATGATTTTCGATTTTCTTTTTGTTTGGGTACAATAAATCACAAAACCACTTTAGAAAGTGTGAAAATTGTATCTAACAATTTTTGCAGCTCTTACCTGTGGTGGGAGACTTAGAAAAATAATTTCAGAATTTTTCATCATGCCTTCCTATTTTTCCCAATTTTTGGTAATTATAATGGCCTAAAAATAGGAAAAATAGTTCTGATTATCCAAAATTCATGAAAATTTACCAGAACATCATGTTGTACATTAGGAGGTTACATAAAACTTTTGATGATTTGTCTCTACTGTATACTATTTTTCTCCTATTTGCTAAGGTTAAATACACTTAAATACACTTAAATACACATAAATACCCAAAACCGGATTATACAACATGAAAACCACTTTTGGTATTTTTCCCAGATTACTTACACTGTAAATGATGTTACAAAAGTTTTTGGTAATTTATTTTAACTGTTTGTTATTTATTCTTCAATTAATGATTATTTAAGGGGATAAAACAAGGAAACATAGAAATAACCACTGAAAAATATCTTTTATATTTTTCCCAGCCTAGTTATGTATAATAACAGTTAAATAAAAAGTTTGAGTAATTTTGGAAACTGTTTTCTATTTATTTCAATTTTTATTAGAATAAACGCTCAAAAATCATAAAATATAATTAAACAGCTTGGAAATCCATTTTTATATTTTTCCTAGCTTAGTAATGTACAATAACAGTTAAATAAAAAGTTTGAGTAATTTTGGAAACTGTTTTCTATTTATTTCAATTTTTATTAGAATAAATGCTCAAAAATCATAAAATATAATTAAACAGTTTGGAAATTCATTTTTATATTTTTCCTAGCTTAGTAATGTGTAATAACAGTAAAATAAAAAGTTTGAGAATTTTTATCCTTTGAATGCTATTTTTCGTGACTTTATTTGGTTATGAAAGCTTAAAAACTTGGAAAAATAGTTAACCATATCAAAAAAAATTCAAGGGAAATTTTCTGGAAAACCTCTATTATATTTAGAATGAAAATACAAGGTTTGACAATTTTTGGAAACTATTTGATAATATTTTGCGTTTTTAGGAATTTAAAACACCTTTAAATGTGTTGAAATACCCTCAAATTATATTACTAAATCTGGAAAATTAATATCCAAAATTTTCTTAATCACATGACTTATAGAATTTCACCATTTCAGAAAAATCGTAACCAATTAATATAAAACCGATATTAGAACATAAATTCGGCATTTCACTATATGTAGAGTTTAATATACTAGCATTAGATTTCGATATGGAAACTCACTAGTGTGTGTTTGATGTCGTAGGATCCCGGTATTAAGACGTTGGTGCATTCCGAGGCACCACTTGTATCTACTCGAAACATTGTGAGTATTCACGCACTCCCCTATTTTCAGTTTTTATGTTTTGGGGTGGAAAAGCATGTCCCGAAAAACTATTATTTGTTCGTTGTATTTAAATTGATTTGTATCAAACATCATTGCTATTTTATTGCTATATCTATCTATGTATGTCTATGCAACACAGAACATGAGAACTTATCGTATTAAGGCCCTTCCCTTATCTCTAACCATTAACTCTTTGAGCCAATGGTCATTATGGATAGCGCTATTAGGAATTGACAACTCCTCACTCGCCCTATTGCTGGAGTGCATGATACCATATTCATCTATGGAACGATAAGCATAGATCTTGATAGGGCTTCAGTCATAGGTTTGGTTGAGACTCATTGTTTGCTCATACACATACAAACTCGTTTCTCGTTATAGCAATAAACTTGTTATTTATTATGGTAATAAACTCGTTTATCAATTTTAGCAATCAACTTTGTTTCTCATTATAGCAATGAACTTTGTTCTCATTAAAGCAATGTACTTGTATTTATGAAAAGTCTTATACCAAATCTTGATTTTATAAACCTGTGAACTCACCAACTATTTTCATAGTTGACGCTCGTTTTACATGCTTTTTCAGGAAATAATTAGTAAGTGGATATAGAGATTCATCATCATAGAGCATGCTGCATCGTGTGGAAGTTATTTTATGAAGTTATATATTTTGAACAATGTCATTTTGGAAAACTTGTACTTTGTTTTGTTTAAGCTATGGGTTGTAAACTTTTAAATATTGCTATGGTGATGTATCTTTATCTTTTGCAATGAAACCTTTGTCGCTGTCATACCTTGCGTTTCCGCTTTAGCGGGGTGTGACAGAAATGGTATCAGAGCTAAAGTTATAGAGAACATCAATTTTCCTTTAAGAAAACACAACCTATAACCAAAACTTATAAAAATTCTTTTTACATCAAACATATTACTAATATAATTAGGTCGGGAATTGTATCGTTGGACCCCAATTAAACATAGCCTGATCACCTATGTTTAATTAAGGAAAGATTTATACAAAGCTTGAGCTAATTATAATGGGAATATGTTCAACAAAATTTTTGAGAAAACTTTATTTCAAAAATTCAAAAAGGTTAATTTTGGTGTGTGTAAGCATTGCATATTATAGGCATGCATTGTCATTTATTTCATATCTCATTGAATCTATGTCTCAGTCCACTATGTCGACATCGTCATCTTCTCACGCTACCGCCTCAGCTGATGAGTCCGGCTACGTCACTGTTATTCCTCGACGTGATCCCCCCGCCTCGGTGGAGGAAGACCCCTCGGAAGACACATAAGATACAGGAAACTCGGTGGAGATCAGCAATGACAACGCCCCGAGTCAGCAACGTGAGGCATCGCCTGCATCGGTGTTGCCACAACCACCAATTTATGGGCTTCGTATTCGGAGGACAGCAAGGAAGAGTGTCCCTATCCCGGGAAGGATAGCAACCAGTACAGCAGGACTTGGCACGGCAGGAACCAGTCGGGTAGGACCCAGCATGGCAGGACCGAGAGCACCCCCACCTCAGCGAGTTATAGGGATACCTGTCAGGCGGTCAGGTATGACCCCGGAGGAGTCCCGGAGGATGCATTCGATGGCAGCGGGCCTACATCACAGTCTTGCTGTGATAGCTGAGCATCGGGAAGTTTTGGATGAAGTGTTGACAAGGATGGAAATCCTGTTTCAGCATTCGATGGAGACTGCTGACACTGCTAGTGCTGCTAGACGAGTGGCAGGTCGTGCGATGACCGCATGTTATGTGTTTGGAGGGCTGTTACTGATTGTGGTGTGGATGTTTCTTGTTGGGATAGCGATTCGTACTTGGTTCTGATTTTAGTATTTTATTGTGTCATGAAATGAAAACCCATGTTGGGTATCTTTTGGGGAAAGACATTAAAACTTTATTTTGGGATTGATGTATTGTTTTGGTTTTAAGACTATTTCAAATGGTAATGAAGAAGTTTATTTTATGTTTGAAAACTTTTACTATGAGGTCAAACCCTAGAACTTATTTAGTCCATAACGAGTTCCGAACGGCATTACTACAAATTCGTAGTGTCCATAACGAGTTCGGAAGGCTGTCTTAGGAACATCCTCCTCTAACACTCGTAGTTGGTGATATCCGGATCGTAGATCTATCTTCGAGAAGTAGTTGGCTCCTTGAAGTTGATCAAATAGATCGTTAATGCGGGGTTTGGCATTCGTAAAATCCTTGTAGGTGCATTCCCGGGGATGCCCACGGCTCTCGCCATGGTTGGAAGGATGTGCACCTATTCCCGATCCACTAGGGACAGTAGTATTGATGTGTGACACGGCAGCCGCTACGGCCGCCGTGAAAGCTGCTTGAAACATAGCAGCGTCGAAATGAGGAGGTGGTTGAGGTGGTGGAGGAGGTGGTGGTATCGGTGTTTCGTTATTAGGGTTACGCGTTGGATTTCTGCGAGGCGGCATCTTTTAACTATACGTATATAAAGTTGACAACACGGGTAAGAATAAATGAATAATGAGAGTGACTCATGGACTAACTCTCCATAGTCCAACAACACAATTGAATAGCATGTTTGAATGAGGATCTAGCATTGAAAAGTGAAAGCATTTGAATAATAATTCCCATAAGATTAGATATCTGACAAAAGTACTGGAATTATAGATGTAACAAGTTTGGGAAAAGTGGCCTAGGAGTAGGCCTTACATCAACCAAGATGGGAAAATTTTGACAGAACTATAACCTAACCAAGACCTAACAGGTCTAAGATATACAAAGATAGGGAATTAGACCAGAGTTTTACATAACTAGGTTATATCCAAAAGAGAAGTCGATGAGATTCTATCGGTGACGAGAACTACTAGAGTGAGTTCTTGATCCCGACAGCAGGCGTTCTATGTCCCTCATACGCCTGTTAGATCTTACTTGCTGAGCTCGAAGTTCCCTGACTTCAGCTTGGGTTCCAGCAAGTTCCCTCTGCAGAGCTGCATTCTGGACTAGAGTCCTTTCATGAGCAAACTCTAGTTGGCGAATGCGGACAGTGTTTACGCCAGAGTTGGCGTCGATCTCCACGACTCGGTTGATAGCTGCTCGACCTTGTATGTTATTACGAGAAATCCTACGAACCATGATGGGTAGAACCCTGTCAGCTGAACCTCCCTCAGTGAGGTTGTAGAAGCTTCTGTCTCCGTTGTAGGGGATGGGTTGACCCTGTTCCTGACTCCATCTATTCAAGTTTGTGGTCCACAGAGGAGTGGGTCCTTGAAATGTTGGGCGAGGGTTTGGGTTTTGAGCGGCTGGAGGTAGGTTGTTGACTTCAGGCTCCGAGTCAGAACTATAAGAAAAGCCTTCAGCATGGTGATCATCCAAAGGGATTGGGTGATCATCTTCTGGTTCTTCCTCTAGCCTTCCAGCATTGTCTTGGTTTGGGAAGTACGGGTCGCCGTGGGGATGGAATCCAGCCATGATATCTACGCGAGAAAAGGGATATAAGAAATAACTAAATAGACGAGCTAACTAAGATAATTATAAGATGATCTTTATCGGTTGCTTCAATACTTGTTTAGTGCATACCAGTTATATGTAATTAGAATAGGATAGGCCTTCGAATAAGTGACCCTAACCCTAAGCCCCCAACCAAACGAGGACATGACATAAAGCAAAGATTCACAGATTCTAAGTCTATGACATCCTAGTACATATAACCTTAGTGTATCCACTAAACAACTATTGGCATACTAATAAAAATCTATTTAGTTCTCAGATAAGTAATTACAATAACACTAAATACCCCTATGGTATTTCATTGTGGTTGTGTTGGTAAGTTTTTAGACTTGTTGCCACATCACAACCATTCTTGGGCATATGCTAATCACTCCTCGAAGCATCATAGTTGATCAGGCTATGCCACTCCCAGGACTGACCATACACCCCCAAGCTTACTTGTGATATTCAACAATCATAATACTTTTGTTCTTGTTATTGTGACACTGATTTTAGTATGAATGCAGGCGCGTATACTTAATTAAATATTTTATTATTTAAAAGTATAAACTCTTGGTCAGAGTATTTTATTCCCAATGTATTTATAGTCTGTGTATCTCTTATGGGTTGATACACTCAATTCACTATAAACAAAGCTCTGATACCAATCTGTCACACCCCAGAACCAAGAACGGCGGAAACGTTCAGGGGTGGAGGACGTCATGTAAAGTATCATAACAGTGCAAAGTAGTAAACAAGCAACAACATCATCCATTGCATTAAACATAAAGTTTAAATACATGAGTGTTCTTTCATTGTAATAAGACACCAAAATATATAATCAAAATAAAAGACGAGTCTTGTCTGTGCTCCGTCTTCTCAAAACCTGGTCATCGTACCTGTCTACTGGTGACCTGAGAATACAAGTTATTTTGAAAGTGTAGATCAGCATAAAGCTGGTGAATTCATAAGTATTTAAGTGTCATTACCCTGATTTAGAAAGTTGTTATGAATGCCATGTAAATCTTTAAATGGAACATTTGATATAAGTGTGAAAACCCTAGAAAAACCCATATTTCCTAATAGTATAAAAGTAGTCTTCTACCAAGACCTGAATGTTTTGAAAGTAATAAAGATGGTTTTTCCCCTGTCTGACTACTATTAACAATATATAGTCTACCTCATCGTTTATGTGAACATATCAAAAAATAAAAGTAATAGGGAAAAATATAATCATGTAAGTATTATCCTTTGGTACTAGGATAAACACGACATAGTAAATGTCGAATAGTATTAACCGTAGGCATCCGTAGATGTGCATTGTCCTCTGTAGCTAACAGCAGGGTGTAGGAATGGTTAGTCCCGTAAAGGTACACTTGTAAAAGTATTAACCGTAGGCATCCGTAGATGTGCATTTACCTCTGTTGCTAACAGCTGGGTGTAGGAATGGTTAGTCCCGTAGAGTATCCTTTAGTACTAGGATAGACAGATCTAATCTACACGTATAATATGTAATAGTATCTCATCATATAGTATCTAGATGAAAGTATCCATGTAAGAGGATCCATGTAAGTGTATCCATGTAAGAGGATCCATGTAAGTGTATCCATGTAAGAGGATCCATGTAAGTGTATCCCTTCATATAACATTTAGTATAGACTCATGAATGAACTGACTCTGGTGTAATTCCTTGTAATAGGAATAATGTTTTGTATCCCCTAAACTATTCCTATAATAGTTTACTGGAATGCAATAGATGTCCAGGAAGGTTTATACACCCTTGTTACTCAAGAGTATGCGAACTGAACAAAGAATGAATGCTCTCATATCAATACATATATATGAACATAAGTGTATATATATTGTTTTGATCAATAAGCTGAAAGAGGTTTTGTAAAACATTTAAGAGTTTTGAACAATAAGTAATAAAGACTTGATGTCATTCCTTAAAACATTTCAAAAGTAAATCATTTGATGACAAAGTATAACAGTCAAAACCATTGCTTTTATCACATTTTGAAGTATGTGAAAACCAGTTGATTGAAAACACAGTTATAAATCACATGTGATTGATTCTATAACATGTTGTTTTCTACTTGTATCCCCCCCCATTAAAGCATTTAAAATCATTTAAAAGATTGATTTAGGGGTATGAACTCACCTGTAGTTGGTGGTTTGGATGAACGAATAATGTAGGATGCTAAGTGTCAAGTGAAGACTTGAACACACACAAGGATCCTAGTTAACATATAATAACACATATATGGATCCAATTAGTCTTTAAACAACTAATTAACAAAGTTAAGACATCCTAGGACATGTAAAACACCTTATATAAGTGTTATAAGTCCTAAGGATTGCATCTAAGTGTTGTAGGACATTGCTATTGAGTTTAGGGTTCAAGAGGACCCCTTACATGAGTTTACGGTTTTATGATCATATCTCATTGAGTTTACGGTCGTAAAACCATGAGTTTATGGCCGTAAACTCATGCTTTCTTGACCATGAGTTGTTTTGAAGCTCTACAAGTCCTTAGAAGTGTTTCCACTTGAAGTATAAGCCTATGGAAGGGATTAGGGCACCATTTCACTCCTAAATGGAGTTTACGGTCCTAAGGCCATTTCCTTTTGGGTTTACTACCGTAAACCCCTATGGTTGATGGTCTTTTGATGTTTTCAAGTCCTTAACTCATCAAGGAAGGGATCTATGCAAGTTTCCTAGGCTTAGGAGGGACTAGGGCAGACTTTGGCACCCTAAATAGGGTTTACGGTCCAAGAATATCTTGGACCGTAAACACCTTGATCTTGGTGTTTCTTGGAGTTTTTCTTGATGTCTTGAAGTGTAACAAGCCTTACACTACTCTAGGATAGAAGTACTTACAAGATAGAGGCTTGAAAAGGTACCAAAAGGCCAAGAACACTAGTGTGTGTTCTTGGTGTTCTTGGTGAAACTTGAAGATCTAACCTTTTGGAATGATTTCACAGATGGAAGTCTGTTAGATCACTAGAATAAGGCATATATCAACTTAAAAGGGCTAGAAAAACTTACAAGTTGAAGATCTAGAAGGAAAAGTCGAAGATACTTGAGAGGATTTGAGGTTTTGTTCGTGAAAAGTGAAAAAGTGAAATAAATGGCTAAGTGCCATATATATACTCTTGGGGTTTACGGCCGAAAACACCAAGTTTAGGCCGTAAACTCCAAACTTTTGAAGTTACGGGACTTTATTGATGCACAATAAACCCTAATGTATCCTCTCTCCTGTTATCTCTTAGAGTACTAACTTAAAAAGACTCAAACTTAAACCAAAATGCTTGAAGGTTAGCAGTAACTGTTCTGACTCTTATTAAAGTAAGAGGTTGTACAGAATAGAAATTTCGGGTTGTCACATACTTGACCCGATTATGAGCATGGTCCTTTTGGGTTGCCTTCACCATAGCAATATGTAGGATGAATTAAGGAGAGAAAGGTTTAATTATGATTTATTAATATATTATAAGAATAATATATTAAAGGAGAAATCATAATGTTTAATTAGTATTAGTCAAGAATTAGTTAAGAATTAATTTTGTGGCTAAAAGAGATTAATTAAACTTAAGGGACTTATTGTGTAATTATAAGACAATTACATAATTGGGCTATGGATCACCTTGGAATAATAGGTTGGACGAATTCTATGGGGAAGCCCATTAGAAATCGTCCAAGGCATGTTCCAGAAGGGGTCCATGGGCTGCTTAGGACTTAAGCAATCAGATTAGGGTTTCCTAGCTGTAAACCCTAATAGCCAGCATATATAAGGAACCCTTATGGCCCCAAAAACGTGGTGAACACTTCCTGTAGGGTTTCCAGCCGTTTTTGGTGCCTCCTCACTCCTCCCTCTTCATCCAAGTTGCTTAGTGGTGTTTGTGACTGCATTAGAGGTGCAACACTTGAGGCACTAAGCTTTCTGAAGCCAATGATTGATTGTTATTGCTATATAACAATCAAAGGTAAGATCTAAACCCTAATTTCAGTTATAGTTTATTAGATCTAAGGTTTTATGGCTTTGGATTATCAATTGCATGTTCATTAGACAAACTAGATCCAAAGCTATTAGGGTTTGCATGTACACCATAGGATTGATGTATTGCTCAAAACCCATCGGTGGTATCAGAGCCTAGGGCTGTTTGTTAGTGAATTTGATGCTTATTTGATCAAATTTTGGCTGAAAATATTTATTTTTGAGGTTTTTCGACATGACTCGCCGAGTCAACTGGGTGACTCGCTGAGTCCATAGTGAACTCGACGAGTCCAAGCCTGACTTGACGAGTCAGAGAGTCAGATGGAGCAGATTTCGGGATTTTGACCTGTTTTGGCTGTGGATAATTACCTAAAACGAATTTTATTAATAAAAAACGATTTTATCAATATTTTGAGATTATCCTTGCCAAAGTAGAAGATAATTGTCAAAATTTAGACAATCTTTTGTTTTATTAGATAAAGATTGATTATTTGTAATTTAGATTTGAACTATCTTGTGAAAAAGTTTCAACTTTTCCCCTTTAGGTTTTATAGTTTAAATTTGAACTTAAAAGTTTTGTTTTTTGAAATTTAAATAGTTAAACCCTAATGTTTTGAAAAGTTTCAAAACTTGCCCTCAAGTTTTGGAATTTAAAAGTTGATTAAAAGTTTGATTTTGAAATGTTAAATTTTAAAACCCTCGCATTTTGAAAAGTTCAAATTACACCCTTATGGTTTTGTTAATTAATTAAAGTGTATAATTAAAAGAGAGTTAATAAATCCATAAAGTTTTGGTTTACATTTAATTAAATTAAAAGTATAATTTATTAAATTAGACCACCTAGTATTTTAAAAGTGTAAAATACACCTATACTATGTATATATGACATTAAAAGTCTAATATTCTATATGTATAAGTAAACAGTCAGTCTTACCGTTAGTAGGCCTCATTCACGAAGCTGGTCTATAAGGGGTGTTTAAGGAAATTGCCTATAAAATGGCGATTGAATGGGCATCCACTCTTACCCAGCGCACTCTTGACTAGTGGAGGGTCGTTAGCCGAACGGGTAGGATAGATCGAAACCTTCCATTATAAGTATAATGAAGTACAAAGTAACTACATGCTTTTACAAATTCCCAAATCATAGTTACTTTAGGAAAAATGTGGAATTGTATGCTAATCCATGGAATTACACTTTGTACCCTTCTCGAAACGTTAGTGGAGCGTGTGTGGTTAACCGGCACACTAATTTGGGTTTGGCATTGGTGGCGAAGGGTGGCTCGACGTTTATCATAGATCAATGGAGCGTGTGTGGCTAACCGACACATTGATTAGGTGTCACACCCCAAAATCGGAACGACGGAAACGTTCAGGGGTGGAGGACGTCATGTGAAGTATCATAACAGTGCAAAGTAGTAAACAAGCAACAACATAATCCATTGCATTAATAGTATAATTTTAATTACAATTGTGTTCTTTCATAGTATAAACAACATAATGAATACTCAAAATAAAAGACGAGTCTTGCCTGCTCCGTCTTCTCTAAACCTTGCATCGGTACCTGTCTATTTGTGACATGAGAATACAAGTTATTTTGAAAGCGAGTATCAGCTTTAAAGCTGGTGAATTCATAAGTATTTAATGTCGTTATCTATATAAGTATTAATGAAAAGTCTTATAAGTAAAAGTGTGAACGTTTGAACTTCCTAGGAAATCCTATATTTCCTACTAGTATAAAAGGGGTAGTCTTCTACCAAGACTAGACTGTTTTGAAAGTAACAAAGATGGTTTTTCCCTCGTATGACTACTATTAACAATATATATAGTCTACCTCATCGTTTATGTGAATGTATCACAAAATAAAAGTAATAGGGAAAATATAGCCATATAAGTATTATCCTTTTGTATTAGGATAAACCCTACATCGCGACTGCCGAATAGTATTAACCTTGGACATCCGTAGATGTTCATTGTCCTCTGTAGCTAATAGCAGGGCGTAGGAATGGTTAGTCCCGTAAAGGTACCCTAGTATAAGTATTAACCGTAGGCATCCGTAGATGTTCATTACCTCTGTTGCTAACAGCTGGTTCCGGAATGGTTAGTCCCATATAGTATCCTTTTGTACTAGGATACACAGATCTACTCTACACGTATATTATGTAATAGTATCTCATCATATAGTATCTAGGTAAAAGTGTCCATGTAAGTGTATTTCCTAACTATACCTTTTATAGCTTACTAGGGATATATGAATGTATACCTTTGCTACCCAAAGGTACTGAACTGACTGATTAGAACTATTATGTCTGTATATGTACACATGATATATAACTGATATTTAAACGACCTTCGGACGGATACCCGATACCCACCAGACCACATCCCAACGAGGAAAAGGAAATAAGGCGGGTTAGCCTTCCTAAGTCCTTTGAACATTACTTATATAACTATACATATACATGCATGCTTTTAACAAGGTATCTATGTAAAAGTATCCATGTAAGTGTATGCATGTAAGTGTATCCATGTAATAGTATCTCTACAAACAATATGTATTCGTATGGACTCATGAATGAACTGACTCTTGTGTGATTCCTTGTACTAGGAATTGCAAGTAGTATTTCCTAACTATACCTATTATAGTTACTAGTAATGAACGTGTATAATCGAAGTATATCTTTTCTAGCCAAAGGTGCTGAACTGGCTAAGGGTACTTTTATGTCTATATATGTATACATGATATATAACTAATATTTAGACGACCTTCGGACGGATAACCGATACCCTAAAGCCACATCCCAACGAGGAAAAGGAAATAAGGCGAGTTAGCCTTCCTAAGTCCTTCAAACATTACTTATATAACTATACATATATAGGCATGCTTTTAACAATTTTAAAAGTATAAAAGAAGTTTTGTAAAACATTTAAGGGTTTTGAACAATAAATAATAACGACTTGATGTCATTCTATAAAGCATTTCAAAAGTAATTCCTTTGATAAAAAGTATAACAAGGTTTGAAAGAAAAACATACAGAATGAAATACAGTTTAATAAAGAGTTTTAAACAAGTAAAAAAACGTTTTGGAAAGCCATTTGAAGTAATATGTTTGATAAAACAGCTAAAAGTGTAGTAAATCCATTTGTAAGCTGGTTATTAATCACATGTGATTGATATGATAACTACCATGATTCAACTTGTATTCCCCCCACCCATAAAAGCATTTAAAAACATTTAAAAGATTGATTAAGGGGTATGAACTCACCTGAAGTTGGTGGTTTGAATGAACGGGTGATGTAGGATGCTAAGTGCCAAGTGAAGACTTGTACACACTCTATGATCCTAGTTAACATATAATCACACATATATGTATCCAATTAGACTTTAAACCACTAATTAACAAAGTTAAGACATCCTAAGACATGTAAAACACCTTATATAGGTGTTATAAGTCCCTAGGAGTGCATCTAAGTGTTGTAGGACAAAGCTATTGAGTTTAGGGTTCAAGGGAACCCCTTTTATGAGTTTACGGTTTTGTGACCTCAACTCATTGAGTTTTCGGTCGTAAAACCATGAGTTTACGGCCGTAAACTCATACTTCTTTGACCATTTGTTTATTTGAAGCCTTATAAGTCCTTAGAAGAGTTTCTACTTGAAGTATAAGCTTATGGAAGAAGTTAGGGCACCATTTCACTCCTAAAGGGAGTTTACGTCCCTAAGACCATATCCTTTTGGGTTTACGGCCGTAAACCCTTATGGATTGTGGTATTTTGATGTTTTCACGTCCTTAACATATCAATGAAGGGATCCATGATAGTTACCAAGGCATAGGAAGGGACTAGAGACATTTTGGCACCCTAAATAGGGTTTATGGTCCAAGGTGTTCTTGGACCGTAAACACCTTTGATCTTGGTGTTTCTTTGAGTTTTCTTGATGAAAAGAAGTGTATCAAGCCCTAACATACTCTAGGATAGAAGTACTTACAATATAGAAGCATGAAAAAGGTCCAAAAGTCTAAGAACACTAGTGTGTGTTCTTGGTGTTCTTGGTGAAACTTGAAGATTGAACCTTTTGGAATGATTTCATGGATAGATGTGTGTTAAAACACTAGATTAAGGAAGATAACCACTTAATAAGACTAGAAACACTTACAACTTGAAGATCTTGAAGAATTTTTTTGGATGATACTTTAGAGAGAAATGAGTTTGGATCTTGAACTTGTGAAAAAGTGATAAAATATCTAAGTCTTGCTTATATCGTCATTAGGGTTTACGGTCCAAATACCATTTGGGCCGTAAACTCTAAACTTTTGGAGTTTTTGAAAGTTTATTGATGCACAATAAACCCTAGGGCATCCTCTCTCCTGATATCTACTAAAGTGTTAATCCTAAAATACTCAAACTTAAAAAGTCTGAAAATTAACAGTAACTGTTCTGACTTCTATTGACTTGATATGTTGTACAGAATAGAAATCTCAGGTTGTCACATTAGGTGATAGTAGCATTGGGTGCACTATGTGATTCGCATGGTTATTCACACCTTGTTTGTGATCCTCGACATCCCAGTCGCAAACTTGAAGGGCATAATCGAGATTAAACACGCCATTGAAAACTTCAATTCATTTAAAACTTAAATTTCTTTTTCGTTTTTCATGGTGGAAATTGGTAAATCGTCATTTACCTACCTTCAATTATTCTGCAACTAGATTACGGCATCCCTCTTCTAGGTTGTAGAGTATTGTGTTGGATCCTAGCCTTGATGTTTCGTTTGGGTGTTACATCAAGGATTCTAATCAACTTGACTTGAATTTCTCCCGTTTTGTAGATGTCTGAATCTAACAATGGTCTTCCTAAATCCATTGGAACAAACTTTCCAAATGAAGATGGCGTTCCAAGATACGATCAAGGAAATGAGAGTCATGCTTCACTTCCTCCACCTCCTCCAATTATTCTCCCTGACCCAAAAGTTCAAAGGCTTGAAAAGTTCAAGCTCACTCAATACCTATTGGCAAGTAAGCACGAAGATGGGAAACCTGTGTATGCACACGTCTTAGAGATGAAGTCACGCATTGATAGGTTAAGGATGTTGGGTGTCGATATCTCAGAGATGTTGGTTGTTGACTGGGTTCTTCAGTCACTTCCTGATTCTTATAGTGAGTTCGTAAGAGAGTACTATACGATGGTTCATGACGTGACCCTCATTGATTTGACCTATTTGCTTATTGTTGCTGAATCAGCGATGATTTGGCGCAGTGGTCAAGCAAACTTGATTGGTCGATCAAACTCCCATACTTCATTGGACACTGGCTACATTGGAAGTCCATAAAAGACTGAGATTGTCCCTTGCTATGTACCAAAGGAGTCCATTTGCTTTTACTGCCAAGAGAAGGGGCATTGGAGACGAAGCTGCCCTAGCTACCTGAGAGATCTAAGAGATGGGAGAGTCAAGACGTATGGCTCTACTTCAGGTAAAATCCATTAACTAACTCTATAAGTTCCTATTTTTGATTCTTAATACATGATGTGATAAGATTACATTTTCATGTTTTGCAGGATCGAAGAAAAGAAAGGAAACTTAAGGAAGAAGCATGTTGAATCTGATCACGAAGAAATGGATTTCGATCGCATGGATTCTGTCACACCCCAAAACCGAGAACGGCAGAAACGTTCTGGGGCGGAGGACGTCATGTAATGTATCACAACAATGCAAAGTAGTAAACAAGCAACAACATCATCCATTGCATTAATAGTATAATTTTAATTACATGTGAGTTCTTTCATAGCATAAATCAACATAATGCATATTCAAAATAAAAAAGACGAGTCTTGACGGCTCCGTCTCCACAAAACCTGGTCGTCGTACCTGTCTATTTGTGACCTGAGAATACAAGTTATTTTGAAAGCGAGTATCAGCAATAAAGCTGGTGAATGCATAAGTATTTATGTGACTTTGATTTGTAAAAACTGTAAAGAAAGACCTGTAAATGTTTGGAGAAAAATTTGTATCAATGAACATGTTTGTAAGTAATTGTAAACGTTTGAAAACCCTAGAAAATCCCATATTTCCTATTAGTATAAAAAGTAGCCTTCTACCAAGACCCGACTGTTTTGAAAGTATGCATTACTGTAAATGTGACGTTTTTCCCTTGTATTACTATTATTATTATAAAACTATCGTCTACCTCATTGTTCATGTGAATGTGTCACAAAGTAAAGGTAAGAAGGAAAAATAATATAATAACTAAAATTGTATCCTTTTGCACTACGATATTCGCGGCGTGGTAACTCGTCGAACAATACAACCGTAGACATCCGTCGATGTACATTTTCCCTACTGTAGCTAACAGCCTTGGGTGTGGAATGGTCAGTCCCAAAACGCATGTAATAGAATCTATGTAATAGTATCTATGTAAACGTATCTATGTAATCGTATTTATGTAAACGTGTCTATGTAATCGTATCTCTTGTAATTGTATGTCTTGTAATTGTATGTCCTTTAATTGTATGTCTTGTATTTGTGTGTAATCGCATCTCTTCATATAGTATGTAACGTGTTCGTATTTCACATAGTATGTAATGTATTAGTATAGACTCATGAATGAACTGACTCTTGTGTGATTCCTTGTACTTGGAATAGTACGTAGTATCTCCTAACTATACCTATTATAGTTACTAGTAATGTACGTGTATAACCGAAGTATGCCTTTGCTACCCAAAGGTACTGAACCAACTGATGTAACTTTTATGTCTATATATGTATACATGATATTTAACTAATATTTAGACGACATTCGGACGAATAACCGATGCCCTAAGGCCACATCCCAACGAGGAAAAGGAAATAAAGCGAGCTAGCCGTCCTAACTCCTTTAAAAATTACTTATATAACTATACATATATAGGCATGCATTTCACAATATTAAAGTATAGAAGAAGTTTTGGTAAAACCTTTGAAAAGTTTAATAACTAAGGAATGTTGATTTGATGTCAGTTTATAAAATGATTTGAAAGCAGTTTGTTTGATAAGAACAGTTTTAAGTATAAGAAAACCTTTCTTTGAAACACGATTGTAACAGCGTTGAAAGGAAACATAAAGTATGTAAGACAGTTTGATAAAGAGTTTTAGCATGCAAAAACGTTTGAGAAATTCCTTTGAAGTAATATGTTTGGTGAAACGGCTAAACGTGTAGTAAATCCATTTGTATACTAGTTATAAATCACATAAGATTGATTAAATAACAATATAGAGTACAAAGCAAAGGGTAGATATTTTCACACGATAATAACCGGGTGTTTACTTGTATTCCCTCCCTTAAAAGTATTTAAAAAGCATTTAAAGTGTGTTTTTAGGGGTATGAACTCACTTGATAGTTTGAAGAAGGCGAGACGAAAACCGAGCAGAACTTTGACTGGAAAAGTTGATTTTCACGGGTTTCTCGGGAATCTCAGGAGCGTACAACTTCCTTCCGAACTTGGATATGAAAACCGGGACTTCGGGATATTTCTTGCACGCAAAACGAGGTAAAAACGCAAGAGAACGAGAGAAAATGAGCAAATAAACCCGGAAATCTCGCATCAATTTTATAGGGGCTGGAACCCTCGCGTACGCGGGGCGTACTAGCGAGGTTACGCTGGGCGTACGCGACGTCAGCGCTTACCGCATCCTCGGACGAAGCATCGGAGCGACGTGGACGAACTGAGGCCTAGCACCCGAGTACGCTGGGCGTACGAGGGTACGCTGGGCGTAAATCGTCTTGGTGTGTGTGCCTCGAACTTGTAAAATCCGTAACTTTCGCATACGAGCTCCGTTTTTGACGTTCTTTATATGCACGCGTAGGTGAGAATGTACTCTAAAACTCTCGTTTAGACTTCGTTGGAAAATTTTGAATTTATTTCTAATTATATATTTTTAATAGGCCGGGACACGAAAAGTCCGTTTAAAATCCTTAACTTCTTCATCCGATGTCCGTTTCTGTCAGACTTTTTACCGTTGTGCTACCATTGAAGAGATCTTCGATTCTCGTTTAGGTTGTGTCGGCCACAAATCACTCGATCACTATTTCGAGTTTTTAGCTGTCTACTGCCACCTCGGAACTTAGAAAAATCATAACTTCCTCATACAAAGTCAGATTTGGGCGTTCTTTTTATGCATGCTCACGGTTTAACGTAATCTACGACTTTCGTTTAAACACCTAATGCTAATAATTATTGTATTGAAACTTCGCGTTTTACGTTTACCAGCATTGCCGGTTTTTGCCGCGAATCTTAGATTGGTCATAACCTCTTCGTTATAACTCGGTTTTTAGTGTTCTTTATATTTCCGAAACCCTTGAAACGATATCTATCATTTAGACAACCCAATTGAAACTTTTTGAACATTTTATTTTCGAAGATATTTTATTAACTTAAAATGGGTTACGAGGTTCGACTGGAATTCTTCAGGTTGTCACAGATTCAAAGATCGGATTTTTGAGCTGCTACTTTAGAGTTAGGGTAGATTGCTAAGAAATATGTAATAGCATAGTTTTTCAGTTGAATTGCATTGCCAAGACAAATTTTTTCCGCAATAAAATAAATTTTGATTTTGTCTTATTTATTTATCCTTGCGATGGCATGTATGAAAAATTGATGTTTGAATGTTTCATTATTAACAATGATGGATTTGATTCTTAATTAGGTTATTTGTGGAAGTGTCGAGAGTTTACCAAATAGGGAGAGTTTCTCATCGCCCAAGTTTCAATTGGAAAGAAACTTGGAATCATGCAACATGTATTGTATGATGAATGAAAAACTTTCACATTTGGGAAATTTAGACTAATTCTTTGACAAAATGTCAAGTGAAGGACTAGGAGATCGAGTACATTGGGTTGTACGTTGATCAAGTCCACCACAAAAGTGATAAAGATATTCTTCATGATTTACTAAAGTTTAGTAAATATGATTATACTTATAAGATTAAGTGTAATTCTGAGTTGATTGAAAAGGTTTCAATTAATGGCAGAACGAATAAGAAGAATCAAGAAGGCATAAAGATAAAAGTTTCTCCATTCTAAGAAGAAGGGAGAGTACTTTTTATCGTGTTTTATGATAAATCTTAATGATTAAGAACCATATCTCAATTGATCCTCTAAGTGAGTCTTAGTACATTTGTAAGTCTAAGAAGAGGAATCGGGAATTGTGGAAATGGTTAAATCAAGAAGTCAATCATACTTCGTTCTAATATCGAATCTTAGAGTCATACTCCAAGATTGCGAATTGAGTGACACGTCTTTAGTTGGTTTATAACACTCATCAAATGTGGAATTGGAAAAAGTCTTCTTATTCCTGCACATTTGAAATTGGTAAGTTGTGATGTCTTGCAGAAGACAAAGACCAACAAGAACCAATTGAGCTAAGTGTTAGTCTTGATAGGATTTCACACTAACTCTTGAATATTTGTTTTGTCAAGAAAAGTTCCTTGACAAAGAGAATCATATATGTCAAGAAGTCAGTGGGAGTCTCAATTGTCTTGAAAAGTTCAAGAGCTAATCAAGAATAAACGAATAGTTAATCACTAGCACACGACTTGAGGTTGGCGACCTATCGTGTTGACATAATTTTGTTTCTGTGCCATTCCAGATTAAGTCAACTATGCAATATGAGTTCTATGAGTTCTCACTTGGATTACATAAAGGCAAGGCACCCTGATCAATGGAAAGTACATTGATAAGGTGAGGGTGAGCTGCTTAACAACCTGGAAGCAATGGTGGGCATTCATGCTGCCATAAGGTGAGAAATCAAGATTGAACAAGTTCAGCCCATATGAGTTGGATTTGTCACAAACATTGTCTTATGATTGTTGTTATGACAAATTCACATGGATAGGAACACATACACTTTAAAATCTAAGTGTCATAAGGTTTCCCTCCTTCATGAAAATGATTGTAAGGAAATGCTTTCACTAAGAGAGATTTTAAGAAGATTGCAATTGTGAAAATTGTATTCTCAAATTCGATTATGATTACGGCATCCCTCTTCATAGTTCGAATTGTGATATTTGGCAATTAGTATGAACATTTGGGACTTAGTAACATAAGCTCTGAAGTTGTTTAGACACACATGTGAGCTTTCTAAGACAAAGGTGTATGAGTTTAAGAAGCTTAGATAAGGGCTTATCAAAGCATGAGGTATTTAGAAATATGAACTTAAGGAATTCAATAAGCATTGTTTTCTGGAAGTTCAGATGTTTTCTAAATATATGTCAAAGCTAGTGGGAGCATAAGTGTTATGCTTGTATGGTAATAATCATCGTGTTAGTGGGAGCATGATTATTATTTCATGTATTACAAGTTAGCAATATTAATTATAGAAAACAAAGATTCACTTTGCCAAGTTGTAGGGGTTGAAAAGTTATTTTGCTATAATTAAGGGAGAGAATATTATACTTCGTTTCAAAATCGAAAGCTTAGATTGAGAAATTTTAATAAATTTAGTCAAAGGATACATAGTGTGTTCTCAAATTTCGATTATGATAGTTCGAATTGTGAGAACGTGACACATAAAATATTATGGTAGAAAATTGATAAAGTATCATATCTTTATGTAAGACATTATGCATCGTGTCCCATACGCTTAGGGTATAGGATCGATTGGAAATGCTATAATATTTGACCATTCTAAAATTTTCCAAATGCCTAGGGCATTAAGAGGGAAAAGGACTAGAACTGGATTTTACTAAAATAATTAAACAACTGTTAAAGGACGATCTGAGGTTCGCTAAGGATTTGTTGCTTGTGAGTAGTTGGAAGTATAGTGTTGGATGGACCATATCGACATTATTATGAATAGATAAGATTCTATTAAGAATGAGTTTTCGTATGGCAAATATGGAAATGTTTCCATATTGGGAGTTGGAAATTAAGTACTTATGTCTAGATTAGAAAATTTTATGCAAAAAGGATGTTCAAAGGAATGTACTTTGAGTGAGAGACATCACATCTATAGAATTGTTTTGTAAAAATTTCTGATAGAGAACCTTGTATTTTCATTGGCCAAGTCTTGGTGACTTTTGTGCTATGACTTTACGAAAGGATCGTTGCATAAAATGTTAGAATCTAACATATTCTAGTAGTGGCAAGAACCTTGTATTCTTACACTATCGTTGAGGATTAGGAATTGTGAAATGAGCATCATTGGAAAAGTTTTCAATAGATCTATTTCACAAAGCATGAACCATAGGAAACATAGTGTGCATGCTCGAAGCATGGGACAGCTATTGTTGTAATTCAAGTAATAAGTTGATTTTCTGAAACAGTAAGCAATGAATAATGAGTAATCAATATGGTGTTTAAATAAAAGTGTTTTATTTACGCTCAAAAGCTTTGGGGCCATATAGGATTAATATTATTATTGCGTTTCACTCTGCATGTTTTGACTTCCAGAATAACTAGGTTATTCAAACATCCACAGTCGGTCATACGTTGGAAGTAGGTATGAAGCAAGACTGTCATGAAGAGTCTGTAGATTGTCTAAAGAGTTTAGACATAGCACAAGTTTGCTGCAGAGTTCATGAGTGCTTTAATAAGATTAGAGTATTGGATTAAACCCATGCTCACCTGAATCACTTCATGGATTTTATCACAAGTGATTGTGAGACGATAACATTGTATATTCTTTAATCGAGACGTGTGAGTTGTTATTTGTTGGTCGGTTGCGCATTGATAATAAGAAAACGCACCAGTAACTTGGTGTTATAAAACATATTATTATGTGTGATTCGATCGGTAAATGCAAGCGAGCATTTGAGTCAAAGTTTATCCATTCCTTTTACCTAAAGTGGGATAAAAGCAATATCTATGGGCCCCTCGATGATTTAGTTAGACACCTAAGCGCTTGGCCAAGCTGGGACTAAGTTGATGTGTTCAATTGTAGTCTGTTGTCAGTCTTCATAAATCGGAAATCGGGAAACAGTATCGAGAGAATGATCGAAATTCATGTCTTGTGTCTATGCGATATCTTGAGAATGGAGGAATATATGATCCCTTATCTAAAGCACACGCGTATCTGATAAGATCAGAGTTGACAGCGGATTTTGAAAGCTACGATTGCTGATCAGGTTCTGAAGTTATGCAAATTAGTTATTAGACTTATCCAAGTGGGAGACTGTTGGATTAGTGTCTAAGTCCATAACTATTTTGGTATGTACTTGACCCGATTATGAGCATGGTCCTTTTAGGTTGCCTTCACCATAGCAATATGTAGGATGAATTAAGGAGAGAAAGGTTTAATTATGATTTATTAATATATTATAAGATTAATATATTAAAGGAGAAATCATAATGTTTAATTAATATTATTCAAGAATTAATTAAGAATTAATTTTGTGGCTAAAAGAGATTAATTAAACTTAAGGGACTTATTGTGTAATTATAAGATAATTACATAATTGGGCTATGGATCACCTTGGAATAATAGGTTGGACGAATTCTATGGGGAAGCCCATTAGAAATCGTACAAGGCATGTTCCAGAAGGGGTCCATGGGCTGCTTAGGGCTTAAGCAGTCAGATTAGGGTTTCCTAGCTGTAAACCCTAATAGCCAGCATATATAAGGAACCCTTATGGCCCCAAAAACGTGGTGAACACTTCCTTTAGGGTTTCCAGCCGTTTTTGGTGCCTCCTCTCTCCTCCCTCTTCATCCAAGTTGCTTAGTGGTGTTTGTGACTCCATTAGAGGTGCAACACTTGAGGCACTAAGCTTTCTGAAGCCAAGGATTGATTGTTATTGCTATATAACAATCAAAGGTAAGATCTAAACCCTAATTTCAGTTATAGTTTATTAGATCTAAGGTTTTATGGCTTTGGATTATCAATTGCATGTTCATTAGACAAACTAGATCCAAAGCTATTAGGGTTTGCATGTACACCATAGGATTGATGTATTGCTCAAAACCCATCACTAGGATCAATTACATGAAGTTTTTTCTTGATAAGAACTCACACTAGCTCTTGAATATTTGTTTGTCGAGGAATGTTCCTTGACAGAGAATCTTATATGTCAAGAGGTCAGTGGGAGTCTTAATGATCTTGAAAAGGTTCAGGAGACAGTCAAGAATAAACCTTTTAGTTATCACAAGCACACGACCTGAGGTTGATAACCTATCGTGTTGACATATTCTTGTTTCTGTGCCCATTCGAGTTAAGTTAACTATGCATGTGAGTTCTATGAGTTTTCATTTGATTGCATAAGGCAAAGCACATTAGTCAATGAAAGTACATTGATCTGTATCAGTGAGCTACTCAATTACCTGGAAGCGATAGTAGGCCATTGTGCTTCTAGATGGCAAGAAATTAAGATTAAACAAGTTCAGTCCATACGAGTTTGAATTTGTCATAAACCTTGTATTATGATAGTGGTTGGGTAATGACAAAGTCACATGGATAGGAACACATACACCATAAAATCTGAGTGGCAAAAAGTTTCTCTTTACTTCACCAAAATCATTGTGAGGAAACGCTTTCACTAGTAGATTTTAAAGTTAGCAGTTGTGAAAATTGTGTTCTCAAATTAAAATATGATTACGACATCCCTTTTCATAGTTCGAATTGTGAGAAATGGCAATTAGTTTGAACATTTGGGACTTATTGCTATAAGTTCTGAAAAGGTTCAAACACACATAAGTTATCTAATGAAGGGTGTATGAGCTTGAGAATTCTAGATAAGGACTTATCGAAGCACCACGTATCAGAAATCTTAGCTTTGGTAAGGAAGTCAATAAGTATTGATTTCTAGAAGTCCAACTAATTTTTGGGTACTTGTCAAAGCTAGTGGGAGCATAATTGTTATGCTAGTGGGAGCATAATTCTACTTAGTGTTGCAAGTGGGTAATGCTATTTATAGGAAACAAAAGTTACGATTTGCAAAGTTGCAAGTTTGGATGTTGTTTCGCTATAGAATGTAATACGGAGAAGATACTTAATCTTCATTTTGAATCTAAAAGCTTAAATTGAAATTTTAATAGAACTTAGTCATGCACATATATGAATATCATGTTGAAATGATTCAACATAAGGGAATTCCATATATGGAAATATGATAGCAAAAGACTGGTCAGGTATCATGTTTTTATGTAAGATATTATGAATCGAATCCCATAGGCTTCGGGTATAGGATCGATTGCATATGCTATAATATTCACTAGTTCTGATTTTCCAAATGCCAAGGGCATTAAGAGGGAAAATGGACCAGAACAAGATATGACTAAGTTTGTGAAATAACTGTCGAGGAAAATCTGAGGTTTACCAAAGATTGGTTGCTTTTGGATAGTTGGAAGTATAGTATAATTTTGGAAGGACCATATTGACATGTTCTGAAAGGAGGTAACTCTTGTTCAGAATTGATAGTCATATGGAAATATGGAAATGTTTCCATATTGGAAGTTGTCTTAATGAGATCTGTGTGTAAGATTAGAAACTCTAATGCAAAAAAAGGATGTTCAAAGGAATGTGCTTTGAATGTGAGACTTCGTTTCCGTGGAGTTATTTTGTAACCAATCTCCATTGGAATGCTTTGTAATATCATTGGCAAAGTCTTTTTGGCTATGGTGCCTCGACATTACAAAAGTATCATTGCATATAAGTTTAGAATCTATCAGATTCTAGTAAGTGGCAAGAATTTGATATTCTTACACTTATGATAAGGATTTGGAATTCTGAAATGAGCGTCAATGAAAATGTGTTTAATTGATCTGTTTCACAAAGAAAGGACTATAGATAAACATAGTGTGCATGCTTGGAGCATGGGATGACTATTGTTTTAATTCAAGTATTGAGTTGATTAGTTGAAACAATGTACAATGAATAAAGTCTAATTAATATGGCGATTAAATAAAAGGTGTTTTATTTATATTCAAAAGTTTTGAGACCATATTGGATTAGATTATTCTTGTGTTTCACTTCGCATGTTTTACTTCCGGAGTAATAAGATTATTCAAACATCCACACTCAATCATACTTTGGAAGTAAGTAATGAGGTAAGATTGTCAACAATTCGGCTGTAGGATTGTCTAAGTGCTTAGACATAACACAAGTTTCTTGCAGTGTTCATGAGTACTTCTGAAATAGGATTTGAGTATTGGATTAAACCCACGCTCATCTAAATCACTTCATGGATTTTATCACGAGTGATTGTGAGACGATAATATCTTATATTCTTGAAACGGAGACATATGAGTTGTAGTTTAAAAGTCGGTTTCACATTGATGATACGTAAACGTATCAATAAGTTGGTGTTATAAAATGTATTGTTTTGTGCGATTTGATGAGTGAATTGAGCAAGCATATGAGTCGAAGTTTATCCATTCCTTTTACTCTTAGACGGATAATAGCAATATATGCGGGCCCCTCGATGATTTAGTGATGACACCCTAAGCACTTGGCCAAGCCTGGAATAAGTTGATGTGTTCAATTGTAGTCTGTTGTCAGTCGTTATAAATCGGAAATCGGAAAACAACACATGGGCAGAGAGAATGATTATAAATCCATGTCTCATGTCTATATGATATCTTGTAGAATGGAGGAATATTTGATCACTTATCTAAAGGACGCGTTACTGATAAGATCAGATTTCGACAGCGGCTTTTAAAAACTATGATTGCTAGTCAAGTTCTGAAGTCATACCTACAATAATAGTTATTAGACTTATCCAAGTGGGAGACTGTTGGATTAGGTGTCTAAGCCCATAACTATAATTAGAATATACTTAATTTGATATGTATCATGGTCCTTTTGGGTTGCCTTCACTCATGCAACTTGATAGGATGACAAGTGGAGAGGGAGAGAGTATGATTTATCATATGCATAATAAATTGGTACTCGAAATGATTTTATTATTATATTACAAGATTAATATATTATTTGGAAATCATCATATTAATTTTAGGATTAAAGGAACTGATTAATAATGGAGGAACTGTTTCGCAAATCAAAGATAGTTGTGAAACTGGACCTAGGGACTCCTTGATAACAGTGGACGAAAATTATAAGCCTGGGCTCATAAGATTTCATCCAAGGCATCTTATAGAGGTCCATGGGTTGCTTTGGGCTTAAGTTAGGAACTGGGGTTTCCTTATTCAAGTCCAACTTAAAGGTTAGGCAACCTACCCTTATATAAACCCTCTAAACCCTAAGGATTTCAACCCCTATGAGATTCTAAGAGAACCCTGGCCGAAAATCCTTCCTCTCCTACTCATCCTTTGCATAGAGTGTTTGTGACTCCATTAGATTTGCAACACTTGGGGCAATAGGATTTCAGAAGTCAAGATCAAGAAGGAAATTTCTTGTTATTACAATATCACAAGTGAGGTAATCATCTAACTACGTTTATGTTATGAATTTCGAAAATAAAATGCTAGATTGGGGTTTTGCTTTGGATAATTTAATTTGCATGTATAACTTGAGAAAAACTTAGATCCAAAAAAATTAGGGTTGCATGTGCACCATAGGAATGTTGTAATGCTCAAAACCCATCAGTCTTGCTGCCGAGTCATCTGTTGTGTTATTTTCCTCGTCATAGCGAAGAGTTCAGCAGTAGCGACCGGAGCAGCCGGATCCTGGAGTCCTGAAGATCCCAAACTTCCTTGGTTAGTGACCAGAGGGGTGTTTCTCTTGGAAGTATCAGGCACTTTCCTATGACCACGGGGTCCACTCAGAGGAGGTGGTGGTTTTTGGTTGGAATGGAAGGAGCGAAGGATGAAGAAAGGATCGGTTGTGTAAACATGATCTTTCGAGGACTTTGAACACCACGACCCCACAGTGGGTGCCAAATTGTTTTGGTCAAAAATTACACAAGTATGTATCAACCAAATTGAATGAGAGGCTATGATGTTTGAATTGGGAAATAGAGAAAGGTAAAGAGAATGACACGATTGTTTACAAGGAACGCCCTTGATCCTTGCTAGGATCTCCGACACAAAACCTTGGGAGGTGATAATGATCACATGCGTTGATTATTTTATTAATATAAAATGATGATTCAAGAGAGTATTTCAGTAAGAACAAGTGAAAAAGTTCATAGACTTAGCTAAGAGTAAGTAGAGTGTGTCGTGTGCGAGATACATGTGTCAATTTATAGTCTAAACTAGCTAACACGATGTTCGATCTTCCCGGGATCCTCTATGACCAGCTTTGTGAACGTTGTTTGACTTGGTATTCTGGGTCTTTAGCATAATTGAGATGACTCTCTGTTGAGAATAAGTCTTATCTTGACTATTTTTGCACATGTGTTAATTAAGAACAAAATATATATCTGTTATAAATTTTAGTAAATTATAATAATGGTAATAGTCGGGATCCTGAGATAGTTGAGGATCCTGAATATCTGATGAGGTCTGAGGATCCTGAATGCTTTGAGGATCCTCGCCCTAAAAGTTATCATAAGACGAGGGTCAGAGATGAGGATGTGTAAAAGACGGCCATCAGGACTTGTTATGGTAATTACGAATTTGTTTTCAATCCATTCGGACTCACCAACTCACCAATAGTATTTATGGATCTCATGAATCGGGGTGTGCAAGTCGATGTTGGATCGGTCAGTCATAGTGTTTATTGATGATATCTTGGTTTATTCTAAGACCGAGGAATAATTATGGATGCCATTTTATGCATCTTTTAGGGTAGTGTTTATTATCATTTAGCTTCATATTTTGTACATTTACATGTCATCTCTTTAAATAGTGTTAAACTCATGTATTTTATCAAAATGCCAATACTGCTACCATTTTTTGTGTCAATTTCAGATAGTTCAAGTGAAAAAGTACTTTGGGAGAAGCTAGATGCATATTTGGAGCATAAATGGGTTTGGAACTGAAGGAGGATGTTGAGGAATGATTAGAAGATAGATTGCTACAATCTGATGCCTAAAGGATGTTGTTGGCAGCTTTAACCCTCTGTCAGTATTTTGACCATATCTCATGAACCGTAACTCCGATTGAAGAAATTCAAAACGTTATGAAAACCAGAGAAAATTTTGGAAGACTTTCATGTTTGTGAAAAAGGCCAGAAATGCGATCAGATAGGCAAAAAATACGATTGCATAAGTGATCACATTATTTTATACGATCGCATAAATGGCTCGAAGCCCCAAAAACGTCAAAAATAGCATCCTGCATCATTTAGGGAAGATATGGAAAAAAATGTATTTGCATATAACCAATCTGCGATTTCATTTTTCGGTTTGTTTCTCCAGAAGTTTCCGTATCGCATATAAATAGGACCCTCATTATCATATTCAGGAGTAAGACGATTCCAGACAGCAGAATACCCTTCTGAAGACGATTTCTGATACCTTTCAGCGACTTTTGGAGAACTGAAGACTATGAATCATCTCATTCATTTACTTTATCTAGATTTATCAGTAAATGTTTCTTTTTACTAGTTAGTTTCGTTTTTAGCAATGTCTGGCTAAACCTTAGTTTTCTGTTCTGCATAGACTAGTAATTTTCATGTGATTAGTTTTCAGATCTGATTTTTCTTTTTGTGTTTCTATTTAGATTTGTCAGTTTTGAGCTTAATGAATGTTTGATTTTTAATTCTTGTTAGTTTGATCACCTATCTAGGGTTTTTTCATTCCAGTTAATAATTTAATAGAATTCGTAATTGTTTTTGTCAGCTTGTAAAAAGTATCAAGTATCAAAGTGGTTACATGTCGGGATTTAACTCTTATATAAACTGTAAATATCATACTTTTACGCTTCCGAGCTTGTGAGAAGTATTGGGTGTTGCTAGGAATTTTTACACATATCATAAATCTGCTTTTCTGTTTTAATTAAGAGTTTTTTTAATTGAAGAGTAAAAAGTAAGGGTTAATTCAAAGAGCTTGTTTTGGTTAACTAATTTAGGTAAAAGAGATTATACTAGAGTTTGTTAGTTTTTCTCAGTACCATCTTAGATAGAACGCATATCCAATAACTAGATCTCAACTAATTGCATCACTAGGAAAGTCGCAGCAGAACTGAAATCGTTTTTATTATTGATTTTAGTTAATCAAAACCCCATTTTCAAATTTCTGTTTTGACTAGAATGTGCCTGATGCAAAAAATCATTGACCGTTAGGTTATGTCCCTGAGGATTCGACCTTGCTTCCATGTGCTATTTTTTTAGTGCAACCAGTAGTGATTATTTTATTTGTTTAAATTGGGTGCGACTACCGGTCTAACAAGCAACATGAGGACCATCTACGGGAAGTTTTGGAGACCTTGAGGAGGGAGAGGCTTTATTTCAAGTCATCCAAAATTGATTTTTGGTTGTACGAGGTGCAGTTTCTGGGGCGCTTCGTCAACCAGAAGGGTATAATGGTCGATCCGGCCAAGATCGAGGCAGTGATGTAGTGGGAGGTTCTGAGGACACCATCTGAGGTTCGTAGTTTCCTGTGTCTAGTTGGCTATTATCGGAGGTTTATTCAGGATTTCTCCAAGAGTATTGTTCCTTTGACCCACCTGACGAAGAAGAATGTTACTTTCCGATGAGGTCCACATCAGCAAACAACTTTTGAGACTTTGAGGCAGAGGTTGTGTGAGGTTTGATTTTAACCCTTCCCGAGGGTATATATGATTTTGTGGTTTATTGTGATGCATTGATTTTAGGATTGGGAGTAGTGCTTATGTAAAGGGGTCAGGTGATTACATACACTTCGAGGCAATTGAAGCCTCACGATGCAAATTACCCTACGCTTGAGGCAACGCATATGGTTGGATGTGATGAAAGATGATGACTATGAGATTTTGTACCATCCAGGGAAGCCCAATGTTTTGACCGAAGCCTTGAGTCCCAAGGCAGCGAGTGTACCCATCTAAGATCTGTGTTTGAGGATGGTTATTGTTTCTCCATTGTTGGATTTGATTAAGAAAGCTTATATAGAGGGGTTGATGAGGGAAAATTGGAAGGAAGAGAGGATCGGGGTGTACCTCCGTTACCCATTCCCATATGGAAGTGGGAAGGGATCACTACGGATTTTGTCACGAAGTTGCTGAGGACAGAACGTGGGGTTGATTATACTTGGTTCATTGTTGATATATTGACCAAGAGTACCCATTTCATCCCTATTACTAAGAGCATTTCCGTCGAGAAATTACCTATCATCTACATCAGGGGGGCAGTCATTCGGAACGGGGTTCCAATTTCGATGGTTTATGATTGGTATGTTTGTTTCACCTCTAGATTCTGTAGAAAGTTCCATCAGGATTTCGGTATTCAACTACCTTTCAGCACCGCATACCACCCTGAGTCTGACACACAGAGCGAGCGGACTATCCAAACGCTCGAGGATATGCTCAAGGTATGCGTGTTAGATTTTGGTGAAAGTTGAGATACATATATTCAATTGGCCGAGTTCTCCTACAACATCACTTATCACACCAGTATCGATCAACCTCCCTTCCAGATGCTTTACGGGAGGAAATGTCATACCTTGGTTTGTTGGGGAGAGGTTGGGCATCGAGTTATCGGAAGTATTGAGATAGTACTCAAGACCACTTAGTTGATACAACAGGTGCGCGATTGGCTACAGACCACTGAGTTGGCAGCATTGGAAGGGTTTCAAGTGGACTTGGGAACCCGATGAGGAGATTAGGTGTAACATCCCAAAAATCGAGACCAAAATTTTTTGTTTTTAATTATATTACATATAAAATTGTTTGCGGAAAAACCTCACTGATATCATGTCAATTCATAAAACCATAGTTACATGTCTCAAAAACCATATTGTCAAATAGAAATAATGTCAGAGCACAATCCCAGGGATCACAACTGCGGAATCATGTGTGTGCGATGCGCTGCTACCCAGCCGACTCCTTCCCCTTAGATGAAGAGGTACCTGAAACCAAAACTGAAAACCGTAAGCACGAAGCTTAGTGAGTTCCCCCAATATACCACATACCACATAATGCCTATTCCTCGGTATCTCTCAACCGATAACAGTCGGGCATAACTGAGAGTTGGGCTCCCCTTCGGTATCTTTCAACCGGTAACCGGGAACTAACGTCCCCTTCGGTAAGTTTCAACCAGTAACCGGGAGCTACCCTCCCCTTCAGTATCTTTCAACCGGTAACCGAGGACTATTTCACCCCTACTACTGCTAACACATATCAAGCACAACAAACATATCAAGTAGTAAGACCACTAGATAATTATCACAGAGACAATCATCTATCC
This sequence comes from Lactuca virosa, assembly GCF_052849685.1. Classification (NCBI taxonomy): domain Eukaryota; kingdom Viridiplantae; phylum Streptophyta; class Magnoliopsida; order Asterales; family Asteraceae; genus Lactuca; species Lactuca virosa. The sequence goes on from NC_136434.1 coordinate 58,219,469, forward strand.
AACAACTCCTACTTGTGGGCCGCCATTGTGGCCGTAGACCCACTTCTACTAGAAGGTAACTCACCTCAGTGTCGTGTAGTATCTGCACTGTCCTCGGTATGGAAATCAACTCTCCTCAACTCCTCAATTCCTACACAACAACCTTTCTAAATTACCATTTCATACTCATAACCCTTTACAAGGGTGAATTCAAATCTAAGTCAAATTCAAGGTCAAAACCCAAGTCAAAGTCAACTTTTGTCAAAGTCAACATCTGGTTGACTAGACTCGCCGAGTTGGTCCACTAACTCGTCGAGTCCTCTCGTCCACAAAATGCTAAAACCCCATCCCTACTCGCCGAGTCTAGCAAGAGCTCGACGAGTTCTCCTTCCACAAAACATCGGGACCTTCTTCAACTGACTCGCCGAGTTCATCCTTGAACTCGTCGAGTTCATCTTCATCTGTATGAAGGTGCTTAGACTATGACTCGTCGAGTTCTCCTTGAACTCGTCGAGTCTGTCATACCCCCGAACCAGACGGCGGAAACGTCTGGGGGCTTGTGCGTGACTTCATCTTCTAATATCATCACAATGTATATAATTGAAACAAGACAACACCATCATCATACATATCAAAATACAACCAGCATTGTTCACATCAAGTACAATATCATAAGTTACATGACAAAATATTCAATGTATGATGATAACAAAAATTTCAACAAATTTCCACATGTCCTTGTAGACCCTTCCGCTTAACGATTCCCTGAGAATATAAGTTATTTTAAAAAAACGTCAACATATGTAATGTTGGTGAGTTCATAAGTGTATTTGAATGAAAAGTTTTGTATTGTTCGTAAAACACCAGAAAATCCGATATTTTCTGCAAAATAGTTTGAAGGTGACATATCAAAATCAAGTATTAATGCATGTGTGTTTTCTGTTTCAGAATATATATATATATATATATATATATATATATATATATACATATATATATATATATATATATATATATATATATATATATATATATATATATATATATATATATATATATGTAATCCGAAAAATCCTGTATTCACTGTTGTAAGTAGAAGGTGTTGTTTAATTGTATACTTCCCCAGAAAATCCGATATTTTCTGTTTATAAGAGTGTCGTGATCTCAAAACCCTAAGACCATATGTCGGTGTATGCATGTTTTCGTATCGACTAGATAGTATTTGTATTCCGTAAATTTATAATGGAGTAGATCTTGATGTGAGCCGTTACAACCATGCTTGATAATGACTAATTCGCCTGTCGTGACGTCTTTCGGACGCCGGTTTGTTGAAGGTAAAGTTGGTCACCCTAGACTGGCCGAGTCTAACTGTAGCGAACAACTTAGGTGTGGGGGAGTCACCCCCATATAGATCTATACAAAAACTCTCGCTCTCCCTGCAGGAGACTCTGGTTATAACTACAGGCTACGATCGTACACTCGATAGGTGTCGACCGACATGTCTCACTAGATCCGTAAATGAATTTTCGCGAATATTGAATTGTTCGATGCATAATATATCCATGTGCGTTTTAAGTTTACAAAGCCCAACAAGTATGTATGTAAATGTATGAGGCCCAACAAACATGAAAAGGGACAACTAAGGCCCACTAAACATGTAATGTATAGCCAAGGCCCAATATGCATGTATATGGACCACAAAGGCCCAATAAACATGTAAGGTATGATCCAGGCCCAGTAAGCATGTAAATGGTCCACTAAGGCCCAATAAACATGTAAGGTATGATCCAGGCCCAATAAGCATGTAAGTGGACCACTAAAGCCCAATAAACATGTAAATGGACCACTAAGGCCCAATATGCATGTCATGCATATATTAAGCCCAATAAGCAGATAATCGATTGTATTTTGTTCGCTTGTTAATATATTGTATGTTTTAGTCCGATTGTTTACTATAATATCGTGTCACACCCCGGCCGTCGGCGGAAACACCGGGCGGTGTAACGTCATTTCTCGTATCATAGTTATCAACTTCCTGAAAACACATGCATTTTAAAATACGTCAACATAAAGTTGGTGAGTCCACAGGTTTTGAGTCCATATAAAAATAATACATTTTCCAAGTTCAAAAGTATAGTTTTGAAAGTATCATTTTGACTCTCCAACGTTTAGCATATATATCCTAGGTATAAAAGTTTATTTACCAAATAAGTAGTTTACCTATAAGTCTCATATACTATGAATATAAGTGTTTGTAATTCCATACAAACGAAAGTTGCTACGTATAAATCTTATTTCAATTCTATACGAGTAAAACCGCTACGTATAAATCTATTTCAATTCTATACGAGTATGTGTGTTAGGTATAATTATCTACTTAATATACAAGTAGTATACCTACCAGTTTCTTGTACCTAGAGTATAAGTGTTTGGGAAACTTATACTTAACATTAATACTTGTATAACAACAAAGTATAATGCTTCTAACAATTTGCTACCATGAGTCTGTAACCGCGGCTATATGACTAGTTTCAAACCTCTGCTTGATGCTACAAGTTTCGCATCTTGAGATAAGTTCCACACGCTTCATCAACGTCGGAACAATAAACAAACAAAAGGACAGTTCGTCACTCGCACACGGTTTTGTTGTAGCTAGCAACCATGAGTGGGGTTGTCAACCCGTATCTTATTCATACACAACTTCCTCGCTCACATGGGATTAACGGTTACAGGTCAGATGATTTTCCCTAAGATTTCCAATCTTAGTTGATGAATACAATAGCTCATGTAGACTTGTCGAGTTCCGTTAGTTCTAGTAGTAAAATCATATTCGTGTCTAAAACCCTAAGTTATTAGACTATGCTTTTAACATTACTCCTAATATTTATAATACTTAGGTAGTACAACAGCTATAATTAGAATTAAAACCAGGTTTTATCTTGACATAAAACCAATAATAACAACATATAACGTTCCTAGTTTTATCTTGACATAAAACTATCAGTAACAATATATAACATACTAAGTTTTATCTTGACATAAAACTATCAATAACAACATATAACATACCAAGTTTTATCTTGACATAAAACCAATAATAGCAACATACTTTATAACTTAACATATAGAACTTCCGAATATAACTTCGGAACTATATCGTACACAAAATATATATAGAATGCTAAGTATAACTCAACATCTAAATTAATATACTACTATAACAATAACATTCTAACAACTTTACCATAGTTGTATACTTTCAAATATGAAATAACTATATTCCGGTTATTATAACTATCTACGTTGATACTAATATACTATCATATAGACATAATAATAACGTATATATAATATTTAGCATGCGTTTTCCCCCGAAATATTAGAAAGTGGGGTCGTGAAACTCACCTTAATAACGTGATTTTATGTAATCTAAGCAGAAACGGTCAGCGTACGAGGTCGTCGGGGGTCGGGATGCAAGAGGGCTTCAGCAAAGGAGAAAGGAGAAAGAAGTTTAGGTGTAAGAATGGCTGGGGTCGATCTTGCTGTTTATAGTAAGATTTTTGGCCCTCACGACGTGAAAAAGTCATTGTTCACGTCGTGAGTTTGGATCTTATCTCTTCGTAGACTTGCCATCCGTCTTCTAGCTTCCGAAGGTGGCAAAATGAGCCCTCACGACGTGAAAAAACGCCTTGTTCACGTGTTGAGTTTAGATCTTATCCCCTCGCTGCCTCGTCACACCTTCTAGATCTGAAATATGGCGGTTTGACTCCTCACGTCGTGAGTTTTTATGCTCACGTCGTGAGTTCAGTCAAATTAGGGTTTCTGACAGCGGCATCTTCGGAAGGCCATAACTTTTGCATACGAACTCCGTTTTTGACGTTCTTTATATGCACGCGTAGGTAATTCCGAGTACTACAACTCTCTAATAGATTATAATAGCTAACTCTAAGCCTATTTTAAATTCCTCTTGTTATAAAGATTTTATAGTGTTCGGTTTATCATAACTTCTTCATGCGAAGCCAGATTTCGACATTCTCTATATTTTTGGAATCGTATGGACATATACTTTGATTTATACTATAAAGTATGTATGAAAGTTCATATTTATATTAGAATTATCATGAAATACATAGTAAATTTACTACATTACTAGTTTTAACAAAATCACATTTACATGATTGGTATAATCACATGTGATTGTTATTGACCTACTTTTGACTAGTGTTACATATCGTAATAGGTCTAAGTTTTGTAAACGTGACATTTCTGGCCATTAAGCTAAAAATTCACAATTTAAGATCATTTTTGGTAAAATTGACACCTTAGGTCCCTTAAGACCAAAAATTCACATTTATGGGCTTATTTCAAATAAATTAACATTTTTAGCCCACTTTGGTTAAAAACAACCTTTTTGATCCAATATCATGAAAGTTGACATTTTTGGCCCAAGTAATTATAAATTGAAGTTTTCGGCCCATTATTATAAAATTTTACATCTTCGGCCCTTTCGTAAATATAATTTACATTTTTAGCCCTTTTTAGATAAAAATGATATTTTCGGCCCAAGTTTTGTAAAAATAGCATTTTAATCCCAAATCCCAATAAAGTGTCATTTTTAACTCATAAAAATCAGACTTTTTACAAATTAGGCCCAAGAAAACCAAAAAGCCCATATTAAGGCCCATTATGCAAAAATTTACATTTTTGGCCCTTTTAACACCAAGAATATCGTAAAGACCAATTTTTGTATAAATGTGACTCATTTAGTCCTTGTAAAACCGTAAGTGTCATAAGAATCCCATCTTTTTGTTTATTTGTCAAAAATGGTCCTTTTCAAGATTTCGCTTAGCTTTTCAAACAATCTTCACATGTTTACACTTTCATTTTCATGGTATGATGTATAAAGTGTTTTAGTTTACAAATATCACAAATTTTTGTTATAGTTTTCGAGATCTATGGAATTTCATCAAAAAAAATCACAACACATAACATAGAAAACACACATAAACATGCACAAATACATAAATCTAACACATAGCAACTTGTATCCTCCCCCAAAACATAGTAAATCCGAAAAAGGGTTATGAACTCACATTGAGGCTTGGATTCGGTTTTCGGTGAGAAGATGAGGAGATTTCGGCCCTAGCAACTCCTTGAGGAAGTTTTCGAACTTAGATGGTTATGGGGAGTTAGAACATGAAATGAAACTATGTAAGGAAGACTTTTTAGCATTAAAATGGAAGGTAACAACTTGTATGAGATGATAACTTACCAAGAATGTGAAAAACTTGATGAAAGCTCTTGAAATACACCCACAACTCACGAAATTTTTAAGGAGAAGAGGAAGTTCTTGAGAGTATTTTTGGAGTGTTTGAAAATGGAAATGTATGTGTGTGTGTGTGTGTGGTGGTCTATGGCCGAAAATAGAGAGGAAAGAGAGGTGAGTTGATTGGTGGTTAATGCATGGGAGACTAAGGTGAAAGTGTGTAGATATATGGGATGTAATTAGATGAAGATCCTATGGGTAAAGATGATGTGTCACTCATAATTCCATGAAGTTTGATTTCGATATTATGAGGCCCAATTGAATGGTTCTCGGCCCATTAGGCCCTTATGAGGGTTCATGACCCAATACGGAAAAAGGACTTGAGTTTATGGCCTATTAGGGCTAATTAAATCATTTATGGCCTGTTGGAGGTAGAATAAATCATTCTAGGCCCAAATGGCCTAAAATGTCATAGTTTCATGAATTGGGTCAAATTAGAACCCAATTAGGGTTTCTTGGGCCCAAAATAGACATCTTGAAAGTTTATTGGCCCAAAGGCCCAATAAGAGGATCCTATTCCATATTAAACTTGAACCGGTATTTCTAGGGTTTTCAACCCATAGTTGACTATATGAGATGTATTGTATTAGGTTTTGACATTCATTCAAGAGTTTGGATTCAAATGGATGATTTTGATTGAACATAGAGTATGATATTCAGTTAGAGTACAAGTTTTACAATAAATGATGTTTACATGAGAATAGAATTTCCTTGCAAAATGCTAGTTGTGATAGAGTCCGTATTCAGGTAGTTGGGACATTGCCTTGAACTCGCCGAGTTCATCCTTGAACTCGTCGAGTACGTTAATCTGCAAGTCTATAAGACTTTTGGGGAAAACTGCGACCCAACTCGCCGAGTTGCATAAGCGACTCGCCGAGTCCCTCTTTTTCCAAAACTATACAGTCAACTTCAGTTGGTCTCAATGCATCCAAACCATAGATCTGGCCTCCTAGGGTGCACATTATACGTAAAGTTACAAACTTGGTGTCCATGCATGGGGTATTTGGCTCCAATGGACTTAAAATGGGGTTTGTATGATGCATGGGCCTCCCATGGCCATAAATTTGGCACCTTTATGCCATGGGAAGCCTCCATGGTTCCAGATCTGAAGTGCAACTCCAATGATACACACAATCCCGAATATGGCTTCACTACGACTTAGAAAAAGGTAGAAAATGACCCTTAATTGAGATCTAAGTAATGAATAAATAGCCAAGGTATCAGCTTTATACCTCAAATGAGAAGGGAATGTGCCAAAACTTCTAGATCTACTTGCTTTCTCTTGATCTCCCAAGCTTCCTCTTTCTTCTCAAACTTCAAAAGACACAAAAATTGCACAAAATTTTCAAGTGCACTAAAAAACGGTTAGGGTTTCGGGGGGATGGTTTCAGGGTGTTGGAGGCTGTAAAGGGAACCACTTAAAGTGTTTAAATAGGGTGCAAACCCTAAATATTAGGGTTTCATCCAGATATCCCTACTCGTCGAGTCGGGCACCCGACTCGTCGAGTAGGTCGCTTAATCCCCGCGACCCAAAATCCAATCTACTCGACGAGTTGGGCCTCCAACTCGCCGAGTCCCAGCGTAAAATATGAAATTACTTAAATTTAAATACGTACCAGAAACCAGGTGCTACAAATCTCCCCCACTTATTTTTGACTTCGTCCTCGAAGTCTACTGCTGAATCCGGAAAAAGCTCGGGGTAGTGCTCCCTAATTTCGTCCTCCGGCTCCCAAGTCCATTCCGAGCCCTTGCGATGCTGCCATTGCACCTTCACCAGATCCACCATCTTCTTCCTCAAATCCTTCGACTTCTTATCTAGGATAGCTACCAGCCGCTCGATGTAGTTCAGGCTGTCATCCACCTGAATATCCTCTAAAGGCACTACTGTTGAATCGTCTACCAGGCACTTCTGCAGCTGGGAGACGTGCAAAGTACTATGATCTGACTGAGTTCGGCTGGAAGGTCCAACCTATATGCCACCTTGCCCACCCGGGCTACAACCCTGAAAGGTCCAATGTACTTGGGGCCCAACTTGCCCCGCTTCCTGAACTGAATGACACCTTTCCAAGGTGACACCTTTAGGAGGACCAGATCCCCGACCTGGAACTCCAGGTCCGAACGACGCTTGTTGGCATAACTTTTCTGCCGACTCTGAGCAGTCTGAAGCCTGCTCCAAACCTACTGGATCCTCTCCATAGTCTTGAGTACCACCTCAGTACTCCCCATGACCCTCTGTCCAACCTCACCCCAGCATATTGGGGTCCTGCACTTCCTCCCAAACAACATCTCGAAGGGAAGACAGTTAATACTCGCATGATAGCTATTGTTGTAGGAATACTGTGCCAAAGGAAGCTAGGTATCCCAACTGTTGGATTAATGTCTAAGTCCATAACTATAATTGGTAAGACTTGACCCGACCCGGCATGGTCCATTTGGGTTGCATGGCATCATGCATTTGGATAGACTATAATGAGAGAAATAACACTTAAGGTTGGTTAATATATTATAAGTTCTAATATATTAATAAGGTTATTTAATTAGTATTGATCAAGAATTAATTTGGAATTAATTAAGTGATCAAAAGGAGACTAATTAAATATATGGGTTGATTGTGTAAATCATTCATTCTTATATATGTGGGCTTGTGATCCAAGATTTCTTATGTTGGACTAAGTCCATGGGGTGACCCATGGATACTCCATGGAGGTTAAAATCCATGGAGCATAAGGAATGGGTAAAGTTATGAGTTACATGGTGTAACCCTAATAGCCACCATATAAAAGAATCCCATGGCTCAAGAAACCGTGCACTAATGTGTGAGTGTGAGGGCTAGACGATTTCAAGGATTGTTCAAGTATCTCTCAACTTATTCCAAGTATATTTGGTGTTGTGTGAACCATTTGAGGTGTCACACTTGGGGCACTAGGCACTCAAGCTTTATGAAGACATTCTACATCAAAGAGGTATGTATTCTATCTTGTTATATTTATTATTTTGTATGCTAGATTAGGATAATACCTTGGATGTTCATAATTGTATGTATAATAGAGAAAACATAGATCCAAGGTATTTAGGGTTGCATGTACACTTAGGAGTGTTAGAATGCTCATAACCCAACAGTGGTGTCAGAGACTGGGCTTGTTTTCTTGTTATACTTGCAAAAGTAGCTGAACAATCGAGTTGGATGCATATATTCGATTGTTTTGGCCGGAATTGGACTAGGAACATTACCCTAAGATGTTTTTGTAAACTTGTTTTTGATGTGGTAATGTTCATGCTAATCCAACTTCTAAGATAATTGTCATGATTTCAAGATTTGTATTAGTTTGTTTGTTCATGCTAATTTCTTGAAGATTGATGATTTGAATTATCTTGTTCTTATGAGGTTCTTAGATTAATAGAAAAGTTGTGTGAAATAGTTGTTTTCAATCCATTTTAATCTAAGAGTTGATTCCAAACTGTGTTTTTGTAACTTGTCCTCAAGTTATATGAAAAGTCACATTTAAGAATCATAAAACTCATAAAAGTTGGCAAAGGTTACAAAATGAAGAGTCTAGTTCTAATTAAATGGTTTTATGACTCCATAACTTGTCCTCAAGTTATGGAGGTTCAAGAGTCTTTTCATTAAATTAAAAAAAAAGTGTAACCTTAATTAGTTCCATAAGTTACAATAAAAAAAAAGTTATTGTTTTTCTTAATTAGTTTAAAGTCTTCCATAACTTGTCCTCAAGTTATGGAACTTGAAGAGTTTTTTTTTTTTTAATTAAAACTACTTTAAACTCATAAGTTATGGAATTAATTAGTTTTGAATAGTTTCAAAACTTGCCCTGAAGTTTTGGAATTTGAAAAGTTTTCACTTATGAATACTTTAATTCCAAGTTAGCCCTTAGAATTTTAAAAGTTAAAATTCAACCCTTATACTTTATAATATTATAAGTTAATAATATTTATATATATGTATAAGAGTAAAGTCAGTCTTACCGTTAGTAGGCCTCATTCACGAAGCCGGTCTATAAGGGGGGTATAAGGCTACTGCCTATAAAATGGCAGTTTAATGGGTGTCCACTCTCACCCACCGCTTCCTTGACTGGTGGAGGGTCGTTAGCTGAACGGGTAGGACAAGGACTATAATTCTCCTTTCATTAAAAGTATTAATGATAAATACTAAGTAACTAAACTCTTATTAATACCCAATCTTAGTTACTTAGGAAAATGTGAATTTGGTGCTAACCCATGAAATTACACTTTGCACTTTGCTTAAGTCGTTAGTGGAGCGTGTGTGGTTAACCGGCACACTAACCTGGACTTAACAAGGTAGGCAAAGGGTAACTTAATATTTATCATAGTATCGGTGGAGCGTCTGTGGTTAACCAGCACACTGATTATGGGGTAAATATTAAGGGTACCAAGTATATTTGCATGGTTATTCACACCTTGTTTTGTGATCCTCGGCATCCCAGTCACAAAACCTGAAGTGCACACTCAAGATTGAAACATGCCTTTGAACAGTTCAATGAATCTCAAAGATCTAGGACTTTCAAATCCAATTAAAACCTAATAAATTATTTCGTTTTTCATGGTGGAAATTGGTGAATCGTCATTCACCTACCTTTAAATATTTTATAGCTTGGATTACATCATCCCTCTTCTAAGTTATAAAATAGTTTGTTGGGTCCTAGCCTTAATATTTCATATTGGGTGTCATATTAAGGACTTTAAATCAACTATCTTGAATATCTCCCAAAAAGATGTCTGGTCCAGACATTTATGATCTTCCCAAATCTCTTGAAACAAGCTTTCCTAAATGAAGATGATGTCCCATGGATATCATACTTCTTTCACCTCCTCCAATTATTCTCCCTAACCCACAAGTTCCTAAAAAGTTTATGGTCACTCAAGCCCTATTGGCAAGGCAAGGTCTAGGTGTGATCACATCTTGGAGATCTAGTCACATATTGACAAGCCGGGAGAGTTGGGTGTCAAAGTCTTGAGAAAGTTGGTGGCTCAACTACTTTCTAAGTCACATAGTGAGTTCTTTTGGGAATCCTATGAAACAGACTAAGACAAGACCCTTAATGATCTTATCTATTTGCTAAGATCAACTTCCTAAAACGCTATGGACATTGAAAATGATGACATTGGATATCCAGTAAAGCTCTCTCTTCCCAATGGAAAGGGATCGGCCATAGTCAACTTGGTTGACCCAATGGTAAAGAGAGAGGCGAAGTCTGAGATAGTCCCATTATCAAGGGTCCATAGGTAACTATTGCCAAAGGAAGGGGCATTGGTTACGAAGCTGCCAAATTTACCTAAGGATGTTAAAGTCAATAAGTTTGGCTCTACTTCAGGTAAAGTCCACTGTCTAACTCTATTAAGTACATGCTGATTCTGATCGCGAAGATGGATTTCAATCGCATGGTTCGGTGATCAGAATTTTGGGCTATTACTTAAGAGTTATGATATTTATATTGCTTAGGAATAGATAACAACAAGGTTTTCATATGGATTGTAAGGATAAGTTTTTCCGCAAAGTTTTAAAATAAAAGAAAAAGGTTTTGATTTTATTTATTTTAAGTATCCTTACAATGGCATTTGTGAAAAGTTGTTGCTTATAAGATTCCATTGATAGCAATATTGGAAAAATGGATTTGATTCTTTCGGTTGTGGTAGTGTCTAATATTACCAAATAAGGAAAGATTCTCATCACCCAAGGTTCAATTGGACCGAAACTTGGAATCATGCAATTTGTATAGTATGATGAATGAGAACTTTTAGCTTGGAAAATTAAGACTAATTCCTTATGTGAATAAGGAAATGACTAAGGGATTGAGTACACATTCTTGTGGACTGGTCAAGTCCACCACAAAAGATCAAGAAGACTATTCGTCATGATTTACTTAAGTTCAGTAAATATGGTTATACTTATAAGTTTAAGTATAAGTCTGTAGCATTGGAGAAGTTTCAATGTGAGACAGAACGAATAAGAAGAATCAAAGTATGGCAGAAAGATAAAAGTTTCTCAAATCTGAAAAGATGGGAGAGTACTTTAGTATCATGTTTATGATCATCTTAATGATTTAGAAATCATATCACAATTAGTCCTCTAAAGGTCATCTTAGTGCATTCTTATGACTAAGAAGAGGAGTCATGAATTGTTGAAATGGTTAGATCAGGAAGATGAGTCATACTTCGTTCCAAAACAATTCTTAGAGTCATACTCCAAGATTGTAACTTGAGTGACATATCTTAAAGAAAGGTTTAAAACACTTGTCAAATGTAAGAGTAAAAGTGTCCTACTCTTGTACATTTGAAATTGGTAAGTTGTGATGTTTTGGATAAAACAAAGACCAAATAAGGCCAATTGTGTGAAGTATTTGTCTTGATAAAGAATCCGCACTATCTCTTGAATATTTGCCAAGATAGTCTTATATGTCAAGAGGACAGTGGGAGTCTTAAAGATCCTAAAAAGAATTTCAATAAAACCTGAGGTTCTTCACTAGCACACGACTTGAGGTTTATAACCTATCGTGTTGACATATTTTGTGCCCATTCCAGTTAAAGTTGGCTTTGCATAGGAGTTCTGAAAGTTCTCAATTGGTTGCATAACAACTTGGAAGCAATGGCAGGCCCTGTACTGCCAGGTGGCAAGAAGTTAAGATTGCATAAGTTCAGTCCATATGAGTTTGGATTTGTCATTATCCTTGTCTTGTGACTATGGTTTTAACGATTCACATGGATAAGAACACATACACCATAAAATCTAAGGGTCATATGGTTTCTTTCCGATTCATGAAAATGATGGTGAGGAAACACTTCCACCAAGTAGATTTGAAGCAGATGGCAAAAGGTCTAAACAATTGAGACTATGATTACGACATCCCTTTTCATAGTTCTGAAATTGTTTAGACACACATGCATGCTATCTAAGGAAAGGTGTATGATTTTGATAAAGTTTTATCAAAGCATCTCGTATCAGAAATCTGAACTTTGGTAAGAAAGTCAATAAAGTATTGATTTCTAGAAGTCCAGTTGATTTCTGAGTACATGTCAAAGCTAGTGGGAGCATAAGTGTTATGCTAATAATCATCATGTTAGTGGGAGCATGATAATTATTGTTAGTGTTGCAAGTTAGCAATGTTAATTATAGAAAACAAAAGTTTCAATTCGTGAGGCTGCAGGAATTGAAAATGTTGTTTTGCTATAATTAAGGGAGTGGATATACTTCATTTCAGTTCTAAAGGCTTAGATTGAGACCTTAATCATCTTTAGTCAAGAATATATATATATATGAATTTCATGTTGGATTGGTTCAACTTAAGGAAATTCTATATATTGCGTTCTCAAAATTCGATTATGATTACGACATCCCTCTTCATAGTCAAATTTTGAAAACATGGCAAATAAAAAAAATTGTAGCAAAAGACTAGTCTAGAATCATGTCTTTATGTGAGACATCATGAATAGTGTACCATTTGCTTTGGGTACAGGATCGATTGCATGTGCTATAATATTTGTCATTTCTAAATTTTTCCAAATGCCCAAAGGCATTAAGAAGGGAAAAGGTCTAGAATTGAATATGACTAAAATGATTAAGCAATTGTCGAGGACAATCTGAGGTTTACCAAAGATTGGTTGCTCAGGGATAGTTGGAAGTATAGTGCTAATTTTGGAAGGACCATATTGACATATTCTGAAAAGAGGCATCTCTTATTCAGAAGTGATAGTCAAAATGAGAATATGGAGTTGTCTCCATAGGTGGAAGTTATCTATGTAAGATTAGAAAACTTAATGCAAGAAGCATGTCCAAAGCAATGTACTTTGAATATGAGACTTAGTTTCCATGGAGTTGATCTCCATTGGAATACCTTATAATGACTGTTGACAAGTCTTTGTGACTTCGTACATATTCATTACAGGAGGGTCAGTGCATATAAGTTTAAAATCTAAACAGATTTCGATAAACGATAGGAATTCGAAATTCTCACATTTTTCGATAAGGATTTGGGAGTGTGAAATTAGAATCATTGAAATCATGTTCAATTGGTTTATTTCACAAAGTAAGGATCATAGACAAACATAGAGTGCATACTTGGTGTATGGTAAAGTTATTGTTTAAGAAAAACATAGTGTACATGCTTGGAGCATGGGACAACTAGTGTTTTTAATTCAAGTATAAAGTTGATAAAACCGAAACAATGAATAATGAGTAATCAGTATGGTGATAAATAAAAGTGTTTATTTATATTCATAGGGTCTGATACCATATTTGATTCATTTATTCTTGTGTTTCACTTTACATGTTTTGACTTCCAGAATAACTAAGTCGCTCTTCCTGAATGATTAAGTTATTCAAACCATCCACAGTCGGTCATATGTTGGAAGTAGATATGAATCAAGACTGTCATGGGTTGGTTTGTAGAGGTCCAAGTTGGTGGACAAAGTGGTGCTACAACACTCATGAGTGCTCATAAGTTTTGAGTATTGGATTCAACCCGCGCTCATTTAAATCACTTCATGGATTTTATCACGAGTGATCATGAGACGATAATATCTTATATTCTTCAAACCTAGAGATATGAGTTGTTACTATGAGTTGGTTGTACATTGATTGCACGAAAACGCATTCAATAACTCGATGTTATAAAACGTGCCTTTGTGTATGATTCAACAAGTAGTAGAACAAGCCATATGAGTCGAAGTTTATCCATTCCTTTTACCTTCGGGATAAAAGCGATATATGTGGGCCCCTCGATGATTTAAAGATGATACATGTGAGTGCTTGGCCAAGCCAGGACTGATTTGATTTGTTCAATCAGTCAGTCATCATGAATCGGAAATCGGGAAACAACAAATTGACAGAGAGAATGAGTGATAATCCATGTCTCAGTCCATATGATATCTAGAATGGAGGAATATATGATCCCTTATCTAATGGACAAGTCATTGACAAAGGTCAGAGTTCATCGACAAGGTCAGAGTTCGACAGAAGCTTTTGAGAGCTACGATTGCTGATGGGTTCCTGAAGTCATACGCAATAATAGTTTTAGACTTATCCAAGTGGGAGACTGTTGGATTAATGTCTAAGTCCATAACTATAATTGGTAAGACTTGACCCGACCCGGCATGGTCCATTTGGGTTGCATGGCATCATGCATTTGGATAGACTATAATGAGAGAAATAACACTTAAGGTTGGTTAATATATTATAAGTTCTAATATATTAATAAGGTTATTTAATTAGTATTGATCAAGAATTAATTTGGAATTAATTAAGTTATCAAAAGGAGACTAATTAAATATATGGGTTGATTGTGTAAATCATTCATTCTTATATATGTGGGCTTGTGATCCAAGACTTCTTATGTTGGACTAAGTCCATGGGGTGACCCATGGATACTCCATGGAGGTTAAAATCCATGGAGCATAAGGAATGGGTAAAGTTATGAGTTACATGGTGTAACCCTAATAGCCACCATATAAAAGAATCCCATGGCTCAAGAAATCGTGCACTAATATGTGAGTGTGAGGGCTAGACGATTTCAAGGAGTGTTCAAGTTTCTCTCAAGTTATTCCAAGTTTATTTGGTGTTGTGTGAACCATTTGAGGTGTCACACTTGGGGCACTAGGCACTCAAGCTTTATGAAGACATTCTACATCAAAGAGGTATGTATTCTATCTTGTTATATTTATTATTTTGTATGCTACATTAGGATAATACCTTGGATGTTCATAATTGTGTGTATAATAGAGAAAACATAGATCCAAGATATTTAGGGTTGCATGTACACTTAGGAGTGTTAGAATGCTCATAACCCAACACCAACTACCACCGAAGTCTAACACGCATGCCCGCAACATATTCTCCAAATTCTGGATGGTCCGCTCGCTCTGACCGTCCGTCTGTGGGTGAAAAGCGGTGCTGAAATGCAGGCGAGTACCTAACTCGCCGCGAAACTTCTTCTAAAACCTGGAAGTGAACCGCACATCCCTGTCGGAAACCATCGAGACTGGCACCCAGTGCCGAGCTACTACCTCTTTGATGTAGATTTCGGCCAACTTTTCGGCCGAAATGCTCTCCTGAATTGGAATGAAATGGGCTCTCTTGGTCAATCGGTCCACGATGACCCAAATCGAATCCACTCCCCGGGCAGTCCTGGGAATCTTCGTGATGAAATCCATAGTGATATCTTCCCATTTCCACATCGGGATATCCAGCGGCTGGGTCTTGCCGTGGTGTCACACCCCAAAACCTATGAACGGCGGAAACATTCCGGGGTGGAGGACGTCATGTACAGTATCACAATGATGCAAAGTAGTAAACAAGCAACAACATCATCCATTGCATTAATAATATAATTTCATACAAGTGTGTTCCGTCAATTTATATAGACACCAAAAATATACATCAAAATAAAAGCGGAGTCTTGAACGAGCTCCGTCTTCTCAAAAACCTGGCACCGGTACCTGTCTACTGGTGACCTGAGAATACAAGTTATTTTGAAAGAGTTTATCAGCTTTAAAGCTGGTGAGATCATCAGTATATTAGTGTATGTGTTTGTATGAAGGCATTTGTAAGATGTACTGTGTATGTTTGTAAAAGTTTTGTATTCGATTGAACTCTCCTAGAAAACCCTATGTTTCCTATTAAAAGTAGCCTTCTACCAAGGCATCTAGTATCTGTGTGTATGTCTACTGTAAGAGCGTGTATTTTTCCCAAATCCGACTATCATTAACCAAAAATATAGTTTTTACATTACCGTGCATCGTGTGCATGTTCACGAAGTGAATGTAATGGGAATAATATTATAGTAATGTAGTGTTGTATTAAGTAACTACTGCTGTACTAACTACCTTAAGTTAATTGTAAATTTTAAGGTAACATGTGATCGGCCTGTATCTTGCTACCGACTCAAGAGTAAAACGACAATGTAAGATGCCGTAAAAATGACGTTTGGCACCCGTAGACTTGCTAGTCCCACTGTAGCGAGCAACAAGGTGTAGGATAGTCAATCCAGTATAGATCTATACACAAACTCATACGCTCCCTAATTAAGGAGATTCTGATACAAAAACAATCATGGCAGCTAGTGTCATGCCCTGTTTAATGGCTCACATAACTGTGTTAATGTATATGTAATGTATATGTGTGCTAGCTGTATTGTGTGTTCTTTCTCTGTCTAGCCTGTATGTTTGTTTCTCGTCATAGTGTCTATCGTTTGTTTCTCATCATAGTATCGTATGTGGTTCCTTTTTATAGTATTAACATGTTTGTATACCCTTGCTACCCAAGGGCATTGTATCTATTGACTCATGTATGAACTGACTCATTGTATGTTTCATTGTTCTAGTACTAGTATTAGTATCTTCCTAAACTACTCCTATAGTAGTTTACTAGCAATGTATGATCATGTTTGAATACCCTTGCTACCCAAGGGCATGGAATTGTTATGAAGGAAATAACCTTTTATATCTATATACATATACATAATATATAACTAGGATTCAAACGACCTTCGGACAACTAACCTTGATACCCTAAGTCCACAACCAAACAAGGAACATGAAGCAGGGTAAGCTAGCAGTCCTAAGTCCTTTCAGTCCTACTTATATAACTATATCTATATAGATACACAGAATATTAGTATAAAAGAGTTTAAGTAAAGTATTTGACAAGTAAAAGAGTTTGTAGAACGTTTTGAGGTAAAACAGTTTGATAAGCAGTTTGAAAAGTAAGAAAACCATTTGTTAATCGCATGTGATTGATATAATAACTATAATTGTTCAACTTGTATTCCCCCCATAAAAGCATTTAAAAACATTTAAAAGGTTAATTAAGAGGTATGAACTCACCTGTAGTGAGTGGTTTGGATGAAAGTGTCGGATAAGCTGCTAAGTGTCAAGTTGAGACTTGAGTACACACGCGAATCCTAATTAACATATATTGATACATATATGAATATAATTAGTGTTATAAACAACTAATTATTGAATTGGGACCACCTTAGGGACTAGTAAACACTTATATTGAAGTGTTACAACCATATATGATTGTATGAAGGGGTATATGGCTATACAAAGGAGTGTATGGTCAAAATACACACTATATGTGTGTGTGCGGCCCAGGTGTGCAGCCAGGGTGTGTGTATGCGGCCGTACTTGGTGTGTGCGGCCGTACACATAGTGTTCTTGGTGTTCTTGGTGTTCTTGACTAAAGATGTTACCTTTTATGAAGATCCTCAAGGAGATTTGGATGATACTTGAGAGGATTTCGGGTCCTAGCTTTGAAGAAGTGTATAAGGTGTTCAAAATGACCAAGTGTAGTATATATAGAAGGGAGTGTGCGGCTGGGATGGGAGTGTGGTTGGGTGTGTGTGGCTGGCTGGCCGCACACTTGGGTGTGCGGCCGCACACACCTAGTTTGGTGTGTTTGGCCCGTTTTTGCAATGCTACACACAATCTAACCCATCCTACGATACGTATCTTAATTATACTAAGCCTTAAGCACTCATATAGACCCAAAACTTCATTATGAAATAGCAAAACGAGGCTAACTTTGATAGAAATGAAGAATGTAAGCTAGAAATTTCGGGTTGTCACATCATCCCCTCCTTAGAAGGAATTTCGTCCTGAAATTAGAATTTAAGCAAATAAGTAGTTACAAATAACTAAGTAAAAAGACGAGGGTATTTCAGTTTCATCTGATCCTCTCGCTCCCAAGTGAATTCCGGTCCTCGCTTGGCGTTCCAGCGAACCTTCACTATCAGGATACGGCTTTGTTTCGTTTGCTTGACCTCTCGGTCCATGATCTCTACTGGTTCTTCCACGAAGTTGAGGCTCTCGTTGATCTCGATCTCGTCGAGTGGGATTACAAGAGTCTCGTCGGACAGACACTTTTTCAAGTTCGAGATGTGGAAAGTAAAATGTATGTTACTGAGTTCACGTGGTAGGTTAAGTTTGTAAGCTACAGGGTCGATTCTTGCGAGAATATCAAAAGGCCCTATGTACCTTGGATTTAGCTTTCCATGCTTTCCAAAGCGTATCAAGCCCTTCCAGGGTGAGACCTTCAATAAAACACGGTCGCCCACCTGGAATTCCAACGGTTTCCTTCGTTTATCAGCGTAGGTTTTCTGTCGATCTCTGGAGGCTTTCAATCGTTCACGGATCTGAACGATCTTCTCCGTCGTTTCCCGTATGATCTCCAGACCTGTGAGAGTGCTTTTAGGAACTCACCCTTTAGCTAACTGGGTATCACCCACCTCAGCCCAGCACAGAGGGGATCTGCACTTGTGGCCATAGAGGGCCTCGAATGGAGCTGCCTTTATGCTCGTGTGATAACTGTTGTTGTAGGAAAATTCCACAAGGGGTAAATGAGTATCCCATTCTTTCCCAAAGTCGATCACACAGGCTCACAACATATCTTCCAAGGTTTGGATAGTCCTCTCACTTTGTCCGTCTGTCTGCGGATGGTAGGCTGTACTCATGTCCAGCCTAGTTCCTAGGGAACTTTGTAGCGACTGCCAGAACCTAGAAGTGAACCTACTATCTCTGTCCGAGATAATGGATATGGGAACACCGTGCAGTCGTACAATCTCCCTAATGTAATTTCTTGTAAGTTTCTCCATCTTGTCTGTTTTCTTGATAGGCAGGAAGTGTGCGGACTTGGTCAATCTGTCGATGATGACCCATATGCTATCAAGTCCACCCGTTGTCTTGGGCAACTTGGTTATGATGTCCATAGTGATCCGCTTCCACTTCCATTCTGGGATCTCAGGTTGTTGCAGGAGACCTGAGGGTTTCTGGTACTCGACCTTGACCTTCGCGCAAGTAAGGCATTTACTTACGAAGGTAGCAATTTCTGCTTTCATGTTAGGCCACCAGTATAACTTTTTAAGATCCAGATACATCTTATCTGAACCTGGGTGGACGGAGTAACGAGTGTTGTGCGCCTCGTTCATGACCAAGTCTCTGAAACCACCAAGTTTCGGGGTCCAGATCCGATCCATAAGATAATAAGCTCCGCCACCCTTAACTTCCAAGTTCTTATCCATCCCTCGCAGGGATTCACTGGTCACATTTTCAGGTTTCAAAGCGTCGAGCTGAGCCGCCTGTATTTGTGTGGATAAGTGTGAATGGATAGTCATCGTCAATGATTTTACTCTTCGACCAGAATATTCTTTCCGACTTAGGGCGTCAGCTACTACATTGGCTTTACCCGGATGATAACGAATTTCGCATTCGTAATCACTGAGCAGCTCGACCCACCGTCGTTGTCTCATGTTGAGCTCCTTCTGGTCGAATATATGTTGAAGAATCTTGTGGTCTGTAAAGATTGTGCTCTTCGTACCATAGAGGTAGTGTCTCCAGATCTTCAGAGCAAACACAACTGCTCCTAGTTCAAGATCGTGCGTCGTATAGTTGACCTCATGTGTCTTCAGCTGTCTCGAGGCATAGACGATGACCTTACCTCGCTGCATCAGAACACATCCGAGTCCTTGATTTGATGCATCGCAATAGACAACGAAGTCTTCTATCCCTTCGGGGAGGGGTAGTATTGGTGCGGTGCACAAGGCTCATTTGAGCGTTTGGAACGCTCTCTCCTGCATCTCTTCCCAGTCAAAGGCCACGCCTTTCTGGGTCAGTGTTGTCAGAGGTTTCGCTATACGGGAGAAGTTCTGAATGAACCTGCGATAGTAGCCAGCGAGGCCTAGAAATTGACGAATTTATGTAGGCGTCTTCGGTGCTGACCAGCTCTCAATGGCTTTAATTTTGGAAGGGTCCACGTGTATTCCTTCCTCGCTAACCATGTGCCCTAAGAATTCGACTCGTCGGATCCAAATTTCGCATTTTGAGAACTTCGCATAAAGCTTCTCCGCGCGTAGGGTTTCTAAGACTTGTCGCAAATGTTGACTATGCTCCTCCTTACTACGAGAGTAGATTAGTATGTCATCGATGAAGACGATGACGAACTGATCCAAGTAAGGACGACACACCCTATTCATTAAGTCCATGAATACTGCGGGCGCGTTTGTTAATCCGAACGGCATCACTACGAATTCGTAGTGCCCATAACGAGTTCGGAAGGCTGTCTTCGGAACATCCTCCCCTAGCACTCGTAGTTGGTGATATCCGGATCTTAAGTCGATTTTTGAAAAGAAATTCGCCCCTTGAAGTTGATCGAATAAATCGTCTATCCGAGGCAAAGGATAACGATTTTTGACGGTCAGTTTGTTGAGCTCCCTGTAGTCGATGCACATACGAAAAGATCCGTCTTTCTTCTTGACGAACAAGACTGGAGCTCCCCAGGGTGAGAAGCTTGGTCTTATAAAGCCCTTGCTGAGCAGTTCGTTAAGTTGACAGGATAGTTCTTGCATCTCTACAGGTGCTAGACGATAAGGCGATTTGGCTACGGGAGTAGCCCCTGGAACTAAGTCGATTCTGAACTCGACTTGACGTTGCGGAGGTAATCCTGGAAGTTCTTCCGGAAAGATGTCGGGAAAGTCGCGTACTACTGGGATGTTCTGGATGTCTTTCGTTTCTTGGCTCACATCGACCACATGAGCAAGGAATGCGTGACATTCCTTTCGCAAGAACTTCTGAGCCTGGATGCTCGAGATGATACGAAGGTTTGTGACGGGTTTGTCGCCATATACTACTCGGGTTTCGCCAGTCGAAAGATTAAGGCGAACAGCCTTTTCATAACACATGATGTCGGCACGATGAAGACTCAACCAATCCATGCCGATGATGACGTCGAAACTTTTAACTGAGACCGGCATGAGGTCGATCGGGAATGAATGGCTATCTAGTGTTAGGGTACACCCTATGAATATACTGCTAGTGCTCTCCGTCTTTCCATTAGCCATTTCTACAGTGAACGGTTCTTTAAGTGCTCGTGATTTTTTCTTAAGTAAATGAGCAAACTTTTGGTTCACGAAACTCCTCTCCGCTCCACTATCAAATAGTATGCATGCATAAGAGTTATCGAGGAGAAACGTACCAGTGACCACTGTGGGATCGGCAACCGCTTCCTCGTGGCCTATGGCCAGAACTCTTGCTACTCCACCGGCGTTTCCTGCTTTCGGGCTGTTCCTCTTGTAGTGGCCCACGTCGCCACAATTGTAGCAAGCTTGGCCCACTCCTGCGCCGGAGACTTATGTGATTGGCCTCGCCGGAGCTTTGCAGAAACGGGCAGTGTGCCCCTTCCTGTTGCAGTTCACGCACTGCATTTCCCGGCAGGCACCGACGTGATGGAAGTTGCATTTGTTGCACTTAGGCAAACTTCCAGCGTACTGCTTTACCGGAGCAGCAGCGGCAGGTGCTATCGCGGCATGTACTGCCACGACCTGCTGCTTTTTGGCAGCCTTAGTCTTCTTTCTGTCATCCCAAAACTTCCGCTTGGTATCAGCGGTTTTGGCAGGTTCTGAGATGGCCAGGGTTGTTGACTTCTGGCTCCGAGTCAGAACCATCAGAAAAGCCTTCAGCTTCATGATCATCCAAAGGGATTGGGTGATCATCTTCTGGTTCTTCTCCAAGCCATCCAGCATTGCCGTGGTTGGGAAAGTACGAGTCTTCGGGAAGATGGAATCCAGCCATTTAATCTATGCGAGAAAAGAGATGTAAGATATAACTAAGTAGACGATCTAATTAGATAATTATAATATGATCTTTATCAGTTGCTTCAATACTTGTTTTGAGCATACCGGTTATATGTAACTCAAACAAGATAGACCTTCGAATAAATGACCCTAACTCTAAGTCCACAACCAAACAAGGACAGGAAGTAGAGCAAAATTTTACAGATTCTAAGTCTATGATATCCTAGCACATATAACCTGAGTGTATCCACTAAACAACCATCGACATACTAATAAAGACCTTTAATTCTCAGATAAGTAATTACTGTAACACAAAATACTCCTATAGTATTTTAAGTTTAATGTTCTGTTCTACTGTTCTTGTTGTAGTAGTGTTGGTAAGTTTTTAGACTTGTTGCAACCTCACAACCATACTTAGCACATGCTAATCACTCCTCGGATAATGTAGTTAATCAGGCTACATCTTCCCAGGGTTGACCATATGTCTCTAAGTCTACTTGTGCTGTCCAACAATCGTAATACTTTTGTTCTGTCCTAGCGACACTGATTTTAGTATGAATGCAGGTATGTATACTTGGTTAAATATTTTATTATTTAAAAGTATAAACTCTTTATCAGAGTATTTTAATCCCGCTTGTGTTTATAGTTCGTATATCATTTATGGGTTGATACACTCGATTCACTATAAACAAAGCTCTGATACCAATCTGTCACACCCCAAAACCTATGAACGGCGGAAATGTTCCGGGATGGAGGACGTCATGTACAGTATCACAACGATGCAAAGGAGTAAACAAGCAACAACATCATCCATTACATTAATAATATAAATTCATACAAGTGTGTTCCGTCAAGTTATATAGACACCAAAAATATACATCAAAATAAAAGAGGAGCCTTGAACGAGCTCCGTCTTCTCAAAAACCTGGCACCGATACCTATCTATGGTGACCTGAGAATACAAGTTATTTTGAAAGAGTTTATCAGCTTTAAAGCTGGTGAGATCATAAGTATATTAGTGTCTGTGTTTGTATGAAGGCATTTGTAAGATGTTTTGTAAGATGTACTGTGTATGTTTGTAAAAGTTTTGTATTCGATTGAACTCTCCTAGAAAACCCTATGTTTCCTATTAAAAGTAGCCTTCTACCAAGGCATCTAGTATCTGTGTGTGTGTCTACTGTAAGAGCGTGTATTTTTCCCAAATCCGACTATCATTAACCAAAAATATAGTTTTTACATTACCGTGCATCGTGTGCATGTTCACGAAGTGAATGTAATGCGAATTATATTATAGTACTGTAGTGTTGTATTAAGTAACTACTGCTGTACTAACTACCTTAAGTTAATTGTAAATTTTAAGGTAACATGTGATCGGCCTGTATCTTGCTACCGACTCAAGAGTAAAACGACAATGTAAGATGCCGTAAAAATGACGTTTGGCACCCGTAGACTTGCAAGTCCCACTGTAGCGAGCAGCAAGCTGTAGGATAGTCAATCCAGTATAGATCTATACACAAACTCATACGCTCCCCAATTAAGGAGATTCTGATACAAAAACAGTCATGGCAGGTAGTGCCATGCCCTGTTTAATGGCTCACATAACTGTGTTAATGTATATGTGTGCTAGCTGTATTGTGTGTTCTTTCTCTGTCTAGCCTGTATGTTTGTTTCTCGTCATAGTGTCTATTGTTTGTTTCTCATCATAGTATCATATCTGGTTTCTCTTTATAGTATTAACATGTTTGTATACCCTTGCTACCCAAGAGCATTGTATCTATTGACTCATGTATGAACTGACTCATTGTATGTTTCATTGTTCTAGTACTAGTATTAGTATCTTCCTAAACTACTCCTATAGTAGTTTAGTAGCAATGTATGATCATGTTTGAATACCCTTGCTACCCAAGGGCATGGAATTATTATGAAGGAAATAACCTTTTATATCTATATACATATACATAATATATAACTAGGATTCAAACGACCTTCGGACAACTAACCTTGATACCCTAAGTCCACAACCAAACAAGGAACAGGAAGCAGGGTAGGCTAGCAGTCC
Organism: Lactuca virosa; assembly: GCF_052849685.1. NCBI lineage: Eukaryota > Viridiplantae > Streptophyta > Magnoliopsida > Asterales > Asteraceae > Lactuca > Lactuca virosa. The sequence continues at coordinate 58,243,428 of NC_136434.1, forward strand.
TAAGTCCTTTCAGTCCTACTTATATAACTATATCTATATAGATACACAGAATATAAGTATAAAAGAGTTTAAGTAAAGTATTTGACAAGTAAAAGAGTTTGTAGAACGTTTTGAGGTAAAACAGTTTGATAAGGAGTTTGAAAAGTAAGAAAACCATTTGTTTGGTAGTTATTAATCGCATGTGATTGATATAATAACTATAATTGTTCAACTTGTATTCCCCCCCATAAAAGCATTTAAAAACATTTAAAAGGTTAATTAAGGGGTATGAACTCACCTATAGTGAGTGGTTTGGATGAAAGTGTCGGATAAGCTGCTAAGTGTCAAGTTGAGACTTGAGTACACACGCGAATCCTAATTAACATATATTGATACATATATGAATATAACTAGTGTTATAAACAACTAATTATTGAATTGGGACCAGCTTAGGGACTAGTAAACACTTATATTGAAGTGTTACAACCATATATGATTGTATGAAGGGGTATATGGCTATACAAAGGAGTGTATGGTCAAAATACACACTATATGTGTGTGTGCGGCGCAGGTGTGCGGCCAGGGTGTGTGTGTGCGGCCGTACTTGGTGTGTTCGGCCGTACACATAGTGTTCTTGGTGTTCTTGGTGTTCTTGGTGTTCTTGACTAAAGATGTTACCTTTTATGAAGATCCTCAAGGAGATTTGTATGATACTTGAGAGGATTTCGGGTCCTAGCTTTGAAGAAGTGTATAAAGTGTTCAAAATGAGCAAGTGTAGTATATATAGAAGGGAGTGTGCGGCTGGGATGGGAGTGCGGTTAGGTGTGTGCGGCTGGCTAGCCGCACACCCAGGTGTGTTTGGCCCGTTTTTGCGATGCTACACACAATCTAACCCATCCTATGATACATATCTTAATTATACTAAGCCTTAAGCACTCATATAGACCCAAAACTTCATTATGAAATAGCAAAACGAGGCTAACTTTGATAGAAATGAAGAATGTAAGCTAGAAATTTCGGGTTGTCACACGTGGGGCCTCTGGTGCTCGGCCTTGACCTTCCTGCAGGTCAGGTATCTCTCAACATACCAAGCTACATCCCGCTTCATGCAGGGCCACCAATAATCAGGACGAAGATCCCTGTACATCTTCATCGCCCTGGGATGGATGGAAAACCTGGATTTGTGTGCCTCCTCCATCAATAGCTGGTGCACACCTCCATGGTATGGGACCCACACCCTACGGTGTAGTGTCAACAGTCCACGGCTGTCATAATTGAAGGAGGAAACCTGAGCAACAATACGCTCACTCTTACGATGTTCCTCCTTCATAGCCTACTGTTAGGCCTCTCGAATCCGCTCCAATAGAGGAGTCACTACTGTTATCCTCAAGAAAATATCTCTGATCGGGGCTGCCTTGCGGCTAAGCGCATCGGCCATGACATTGGCCTTCCCCAGCTGGTAAAGGATCTCACAATCGTAATCCTTCACCACATCTAGCCATCGACGCTGCCTCCTATTCAGATTCGGCTGGTCCATGAAGTACCTCAAACTCTTATGTTCCGTGTAAATGGTACAACGGACCCTATAGAGGTAATGACGCCAAATATTGAGGGCGAAAACAACTGCCCCCAACTCCAAATCATGCGTCGCATAGCTCTCCTCGTGAGGCTTCAGCTGCCTCGAGGTGTAGGCGATAACATGCCCCCTCTGCATCAATACCGCACCCAAACTCGAGATGGATGCATCGCAATATACTACAAAATCCTCCACGCCCTCTGGCAGGGCTAAGATTGGCGCCTCGCACAATCTCTGTCTCAGTGTCTCAAATGCGGCCCGCTGCTTAGGCCCCTAGCAAAAGACCATGACTTTCTTTGTCAACCGGGTCAAGGGTACGACTATCCTGGAAAAGTCCTGAATGAACCTCCGATAATAGCCTGCCAATCCCAGGAAATTCCAAATCTCAGATGGAGACCTCGTAACCTCCTATCTCATCACGGCCTCTACTTTGGCCGAGTCGACAAAAATCCTGTTCTGGTTGACAAGGTGCCTAAGAAACTGCACCTCGCGCAACCAGAACTCAGACTTGGACAACTTGGCATACAAGCTCTCCCTCCTTAGAGTATCCAAAACCTCCCGCAAGTACTCCTCATGCTGCTCCTGTGTCTTGGAATAAACCAATATGTCATCAATGAAGACTATCACAGACCGATCCAACTGATGGGTTTTGAGCATACTAACACTCCTAAGGTGTGCATGCAACCCTAGAAAACTTGGATCTATGTTTGACTAAGATACATGAAAAAAAAATACTTTTTCCAAGGTTCATAATCCTATCTAGCATACATGGGGAACTTTTAAACATAAAAGATAGCTAGAATTACATACATTGTAGTTGATTTGATTCCTTTAAAACCTTGTGAGCCTAGCACCCCAAGTATGATGACTCAAATGTCTCACACAACACCAAATGCTATTGGAATGACTTGAGAGAAATGTAGAACACTTCTAAAATCGGCTTGCCCTCTCTATTTCTTAGTGTACCCGATTTTGGTGAACATAAGGGTCCTTATATAGTGTGTTACAATTAGGGTTACACCATGTAAACCCTAATGTAACATGGCTCTTCATTTCCACGACCCATGGGTTTAAGCCTCCATGGAGCATCCATGGAGCATCCTATGGGTTTTAGCCCAACTTGATAATCCATGAAGCATTTAGCCCACTAGACAAGTATGGATGATTTACACAATCAACCCATATATTTAATTAGTCACCTTTTGATCACTTAATTAATTCTAGATTAATTCCTAAACAATACTAATTAAATAATATTATTAATATATTAGAACTTATAATATATTAATAAACCATAAGTGTTATTTCTCTCATTTTAGTTTATCCAAATGCATGATGCCATGCAACCCAAATGGACCATGCCAAACTAGGTCAAGTACATACCAGAAATATTTATGGACTTCGACACCTTATCCAACAGTCTCCCACTTGGATAAATCTATAACTATAACTGCAAGTATGACTTCAGGAACTGATCAACAATCGTAGCTCTTTCAAGTTTTCTCGGAACTGAGAAGATGATGATATGCCATTTAAGATAAGTGATCATATAATCCTCTGTTCTAGATATCAGCCGAACAAATACATGGAACAATGTCTTACTTATTGTCCAGCAGTTTATTTCCCGATTTCCGATTGGTTTGACATAGAACTTAATTGAACACATCAACTTAGTTCTGACCGGGCCCGGTACATAGTTAAAAAAAAATCATAGAGGGGCCTAGATATCGCTTCTAATCCGAGAAGGAACAGATAAACTTCGACTCATATGCTTGTTCTACTACTTGTTGAATCACACACAAAGGCACGTTTTATAACATCGAGTTACCAATGCGTTTTCGTACAATCAATGCATGACCAACTCATAGGCAACAAGTCATATCTCTAGGTTTGAAGACTTATATGATATTACCGTCTCACGATCACTCGAGATAAATTCCATGAAGTGATACCAGTGAGCGTGGGTTGGATCCAATTCTCAGAACTAATGAGCACTCATGAAGTGTTGTAGCATCTCTTGCTATGTATAACCACATAGCCCTCTATAAGCCAACTTCATGACAGTCTTAATTCATATCTACTTCCAACATATGACCGACTATGGATAATTTTAATAATATGTAAAACATAACATAAATATTATGGAAGTCAAAACATGCAAAAGAAATAATATTAAACGATTGACAAAAGATAGCAACACTTTACTCATCAATAAACACAACTTTTACTCATCATCAAATGTCAATTACACTATACAAATTTCAAAGTTATCTAACTACTAAAACTAATATCATCCTTCGGCCCTATGCACCTTGCATGCTGGAGATGCTTAGCCCTACTCAGTCCCTTCGTGAGGGGATCTTGTCACACCCCCAAACCAGAACGACGGAATCGTTCGAGGGTGGATGACTTCACGTAGTATCGTAATAGTTGAATACATAGTAAAGAAAGTAAACACAACAAACATATATATAATTGAAAAAGTTACATCAATCTGTCACACCCCCAAACCAGAACGACGGAATCGTTCGAGGGTGGATGACTTCACGTAGTATCGTAACAGTTGAATACATAGTAAAGAAAGTAAACACAACCAACATATATATAATTGAAAAAGTTACATCATTTGTAGGTATTACATATTCCAAAATATCAATTACAATATGTTGTCAAAAGATTTGTTTTAGACGCCTAAGCATCCTTTCTGCAAAAGCTGAAGTTTACCTATATTACTGAATCCCTGAGAAATACAAGTAGATTTGAAAGAGTAGATCAACATTTAAGCTGGTGAGTTCATAAGTTTTTAATGTCAATGTTTGAATAAAATCGAATGAAATTTGTTTGTAGATGTTCGAAAAACTCCTAGAAAATCCAATATTTCCAACTAGTATAAAAGTAGTCTTATACCAAGACTCGACTGTTTTGAATGTTTATTTTTAGAAATCCAATATCTGTTCATAAGTGTATGGTAGTTTAAAAGTTCCAAAACTGAAATGCAATCGTGTTTTTCATGCCTAGAATAGTAGATTTATGTAAGTATAAAGTCACTAAGGCATTTGATAACCCTGTAAATCAATGTGTTCTTAATACTCCATGTGAGTTTTATAACCATACTAATGACCCAGACTGCCTGTAACAACGTTCTTCAAGCGTTGGAATGTTATGACGTTTGTCACCCCAGACCTGCCGGTCTAACTGTAGGTAACAGTTTAGGTGCGGGATTGTCAATCCCGTATAGATCTATACACAAGTATCACACTCCCCCTACAAGGGATTATGGTATATAATACAGGACTTAAAATGCATACTCGAAAGTACGTGAAATGTCTCACAAACCTTAGTATAAAACAGATTTACGTATGAAAATGTCCATTTGTTCTTGTGTATGAAATATCTCTTTGATATAGTGTTTCTCGTATGTAAATGTTCATGATTTTCTCGTAAACTATACCTATTATAGTTTTTCAAAGTGTGTGTTTCGTTCGTATGGTAAATCCTAGTGTAATGCTCACTTGCTATGTAAACTATAACATTTAAATTGACATAAATGATTTCATATACTTAAAGTATAAGTAAAGTGTTTGATTCGTATATATGTATATAAACATGTCTTATTTCCAAAAGACAAGGTGTTATCTTGAAAACATACTGCATACGAAAGTTCCTATGTAGTAGTTATGAATCACATATGATTCACTTGATAAAAAGAGTATATAGTGAAACTTTATGTTACACACGATAATAACCGTGTGTTTACTTGTATTCCCCCCCTTAAAAGTGTAATAAAAGCATTGATAAAACATTTGAAAGTGTAGTTTATAGGGGTATGAACTCACCTGATTGATTGGAGAAAGCGAGATGATAATCGAGCAGAACTTCGACTTGGAACAGTTGTTTTTCTCAGGAATCTCGGGAATCTCGGGAATGTAAAACCTTCCTTCAAGACTTGGATGTGAAGACCGGGGCTTCGAGAGGGCTTCGGAGGCTTAAACGCAGAGTTTCGGCACGAGAGATGAAAGAATGGAGCACCTAAACCCGGCACCCCATGAGTTCTATTTATAGGGACACATTTTTGTGTGCCACGTCGTGGCAAAGGGTTGGCCACGTCGTGATGGTCAACTTCTATCCTCTTCCGTTGATGGGACGCCCTCAGCCACTTGCCGGGTCGCGGCAAACTGTGCCACGTCGTGGCAAGCCTGACAACCTCGGATTTCGGGCCTCGAAATTGTAAAATCCGTAACTTTCGCGTACGAGCTCTGTTTTCGATGTTCTTTATATGCACGCGTAGGTGAGAATATACTCTACAACTCTCGTTTAGACTTTATTGGCAAATTTTGACTTTATTTTTAACGGGCCGGGACACGAAAAGTCCGTTAAAAATCCATAACTTCTTCATCCGATATCCGTTTTCGTCAGACTTTTCACCGTTGCGCTACTATTGTTGAGACCTTCGATTCCCATTTAGGCTGTTTCGGCTAAAGACCGCTCGATCTCTATTTCGAGTTTTTAGCTGTCTACTACTAGGTCAGAAACTTCCAAAAATCATAACTTCCTCATACGAAGTCAGATTTGGGCGTTCTTTTTACGTACGCTCACGGTTTAATGATATAAACAACTTTCATTTAGATACTTAAGGCTAAAAACTATTGTATTGAAACTTCGCGTTTTTCGTTAATCGGTGTTGCCGGTTTTGTCGGAAATCATAGAATGGTCATAACTTCTTCGTTATAACTCGGATTTTAGTGTTCTTAGTATTTCTGTAAACCTTGACACAATATCTAGCATAATAGATATTCCTATAAAGACTTTTGCACATTTATTTTTCGAAGTTAATTTCATTATATCAAAAGTGGTTACAATACTTGACTTTTTAGGTCATTACATAGAGTCGAAATATCGGGTTGTCACATCATCCCCCCGTTAGAGGGAATTTCGTCCCGAAATTTAATGTAAGGTAATTAATTGTGGACTAGGGAAACAGATGTGGGTATTTTTGTTTTATCTGATCTTCGCGTTCCCATGTGAATTCAGGTCCTCGCTTTGCATTCCAGCGGACCTTCACGATAGGTATGCTTTGTTCTTTTAATTTCCCTATCCATGATTTCAATTGGTTCTTCTATAAAGTGGAGACTCTCGTTGATTTCGATTTCGTATAGAGGGACGATGAGGGTCTCATCGGACAAACATTTCTTCAAGTTTGACACGTGAAAGGTAGGATGTACGTTATTGATTTCCTGCGATAGACGAAGTTTGTAGGCTACCGGACCGATCCTTGCAAGGATCTCGAAGGGTCCGCTATACCTTGGGTTTAGTTTCCCACGTTTCCGAAACGTATTAACCCTTTCCAGGGCGAGACCTTTAATAGCACTCGGTCCCCGACCTGAAATTCCAAGGGCTTACGTCTTTTGTCCGCATAACTCTTTTGTCTGTCTCTTGAAGCCTTTAGTCGTTCCCGAATCTGAACAATCTTCTCAGTTGTTTCTCTTATGATTTTCGGGCCTGTGAGAGCGCTGTCGTGTACTTGTCCCTTGGCTAGTTGCGTGTCACCCACTTCAGCCCAACATAGTGGCGATCTGCACTTGCGGCTATAGAGGGCTTCGAATGGAGCAACTTTAATGCTGGAGTGATAGCTATTGTTGTATGAGAATTCAACTAATGGTAAATGGGTATCCCATGCTTTACCAAAATCGATTACACACGTCCTTAGCATATCTTCCAAGGTTTGGATGGTCCTCTCACTTTGACCGTCAGTTTGTGGATGGTAAGCAGTACTCATGTCTAGCCTCGTTCCAAGAGATTTTTGTAGCGACTGCCAGAAACGCGAGGTGAACCTACTATCTCTGTCGGAGATAATGGATATTGGTACACCGTGCAGTCGTACAATCTCTCGGATGTAAGTTCGAGTTAGCTTCTCCATCTTATCGGTTTCCTTGATGGGTAGGAAGTGTGCGGATTTTGTTAACCTATCGACAATTACCCAGATGGTGTCTAGCCCACCTGCTGTCTTGGGTAATTTGGTTATAAAATCCATGGTTGTTGTAGTAATCCTGATGGCCTTTGGTACTCTACCTTGACTTTGGCGCAAGTCAGACACTTGCTCACATAGGTAGCTATCTCTGCTTTCATGTTCGGCCACCAATACAGTTTCTTGAGGTCTAGATACATTTTGTCCGAACCTGGATGCGCGGAGTATCGAGTCTTATGTGCCTCGTTCATGACCACGTCTCTGAATCCACCAAACTTCAGTGTCCAGATCCGATCCATGAAGTAACGAATTTCGTCGCCCTTGACTTCAAGATTCTTGTCCATTCCTCTTAGGGCTTCACCTGCCACGTTCTCTGTTTTCAAGGCTTCCCTCTGAGCTTCCTTGATTTGTGTGGACAGATGTGAATGGATCGTCATGGTTAAGGATCTCACTCGACGACCTGAGTATTCTTTTCGACTAAGAGCATCAGCTACTACATTCGCTTTTCCTGGGTGATAGCGAATCTCGCATTCGTAGTCATTCAGCAGTTCAACCCATCGTCTTTGCCTCATGTTGAGCTCCTTCTGGTTGAGAATGTGCTGAAGCCTCTTGTGATCGGTGAAGATCGTGCATTTCGTGCCATAAAGATAGTGTCTCCAGATCTTTAGCGCGAAAACGACTGCTCCAAGTTCAAGATTGTGGGTAGTGTAGTTGACTTCGTGCGTCTTGAGTTGTCTTGAGGCGTAAGCGATGACCTTACCTCGTTGCATTAGTACGCATCCAAGACTTTATTAGATGCATCACAGTAGACCACGAAGTCTTGTGTTCCTTCTGGCAAGGACAATATAGGTGCGCTGCAAAGTGCTTGCTTCAGCGTCCGGAATGCAGCGTCTTGTTTTCCTTCCCAATTGAAAGTTACACCCTTCTGTGTCAGGGTGGTGAGTGGTTTAGCAATCTTCGAGAAGTTTTGTATAAATCTACGGTAATGGCCAGCAAGGCCCAAGAATTGTTGAATTTCCGTTGGGGTTCTTGGAGCTGACCAGTTCTCGATTGCTTCGATTTTGGAAGGGTCCACGTGTATTCCGTCTTTGCTAACCACGTGACCTAGGAAATCTACCTTCCGAATCCAAAATTCGCACTTGGAGAAGTTTGCGTATAGCTTCTCTTTTCTTAGCATTTCCAAGACTTGTCGGAGGTGTTGACTGTGATCCTCTTTAGTCTTCGAGTAGATGAGTATGTCATCTATGAATACGATCACAAACTTGTCTAGAAACGAACGACACACCCGGTTCATTAAGTCCATGAACACCGCTGGTGCGTTTGTTAATCCAAAGGGCATCACTACAAACTCGTAGTGACCATAACGAGTTCGGAAAGCTGTTTTGGGAACATCTCCTTCCAAGACTCGTAGCTGATGGTACCCGGATATCAAATTGATCTTTGAGAAATAACTCGCTCCCTGGAGTTGGTCGAATAAGTCGTCTATGCGTGGTAGTGGGTATCGGTTCTTGATAGTGAGCTTGTTGAGCTCCCGGTAATCGATGCACATGCGGAAAGATCCATCCTTCTTCTTTACGAACAGGATTGGCGCTCCCCAAGATGAGAAGCTCGGTCTGATGAATCCTTTGTTGAGTAGTTCGTTTAGTTGGCTAGATAATTCTTGCATCTCCGCCGGCGCTAGACGATACGGCGACTTAGCTACTGGGGTAGCTCCGGGGATTATATCGATTCTGAACTCGACTTGACGTTTTGGTGGGACTCCTGGAAGATCTTCAGGAAAGACATCGGGAAAATCGCAGACTTCTGGAATGTCTTTGAGGTCTTTCTCTTCCTTTCCCTTATCTACTATGTGGGCTAAGAAGGCATGGTACTCCTTACGTAGGTATTTCTGGGCTTTGACGCAAGAGATGATCTGTAAATTGGTACTGGGCTTGTCACCATAAATGACGAGAATTTCGCCGTTTGGCAGATTTAGGCGAACGGCCCTTTCGTGACAAAGTATATCGGCATGGTGTAGGCTTAACCAATCCATACCGATGATGACATCAAAGCTCTTTATAGTGATCGGCATTAGATCGATTGGAAAAGAATGTTCGTTTAGAGTTAGTGTGCAGCCTATGTACATATCGTTTGTGCTTTCTGTTCTACCGTTTGCCATTTCTACTGTAAATATCTTATTTAGTGTTTGAGGGTTCTGTTTTAATATATGTTTGAATTTGTGACTCACAGAACTCCTCTCCGCACCACAATCAAAGAGTATGCATGCATAAGCGTTATTGAGGAGAAACGTACCCGTAACCACCGTGGGATCAGCTATCGCTTCGTTCTGCCCTAATGCCAGCACTCGTCCCGTGCCGCCCGCATTCCTTGATTTAGGGCAGTCTCTCTTGTAGTGTCCAGCCTCACCACACCCATAACATGTCTGACCCACACCGCCTCCAGGGACTTGGGTGATTGGTCGTGCTAGTGCTTTACAGAAACGGGCAGTGTGCCCTTTCCTGTTGCAGTTGTTGCAGTGCATCTCCCGACAATTTCCGTGGTGATGGAAATTGCAGTTGTTGCACTTCGGGAAGTTCCCAGCATATTGCTTTGCTGGTGTTGGGGTAACTGGAACAGCAGTGGGGGTAGTAGCGGCATGGACCGCCACTATCTGTTGCTTCTTGGCAGGTTCTTGTGAAGACTGACTCTTCCTCTTGTTCCAGTACTTCTTCTTGTTGTTGTTGTTGGTACTGTTGTTGTTGTTGGTGTTTCCTAAGGTTTGCTCCGGAACCGCAGTTGCGAAGCCTTGGCAGACTCCATGGTCAACAAGAGCTTGTGCCAACTGTTTGGCACTATCGAAAGTGACTGGTTTGGAAGCTAGTACACTTCCTCGAATCTGGGGTGCCAGTCCCCAGATGTACCTCTCGATCTTTTTGCTCTCTAGAGCAACTATCCCTGGGCAAAGGATTGCCAAATCACTGAACCTGTTGGTATAGGTCGTGATGTCTGAGCCTACCATGGCAAGGCCCCAAAGTTCATGTTCGAGCTTTTGTAATTCGCCTCGTGGACAGTACTGTGACAACTGTCAATTCAGGTCATTCTCGGACTCATGCATCTTTATAAAAACCATTCATGCACAACATGCCATGGCCTAGTAGTATAAATTAGGTCAAAATCTTGCATAAACTAGGATCCAACTAAGATCTAGGACTAATATACTTGACTCTTACGATTCTAGTAAGTTGTTTAACTACAATAGGAAATGCCAATACCATAATTAGAATGAAACTTCAAACTTTGTTACAATTGAAAAAGGGTATAAAACCCTAAAAATAAATTAAAATATTCTAATTTCATCCCAATATGATGGTGAATATCAAACAATGTTCCAAAAACTCTAAAGAGCCCAAAAATCCAAATTTATAAACTTTAAAGCTTCAAAACTTTATAAAATTTCTATAAACTTCCTAATATAAAATTTTTATTAATCAAATTATAGATTATAATCAATGAAATAGAAATTTAAATTATCATACATTAATCATAATTTATTAGTTAAAAAAAACAAGATTTTTAAATAAATCAAAAATTGCTTAAAGAGACATTTTTATAAAAATTTAGGTTTTATAAAAATTGAAGGGAGAATTATATAATTTGAATTTTAGGAGAGAGGGAGCCTCTCTCACCCATAAAATTTGTGCATCCTCTCCCCCATGCCCTCTCTCTTCCCAAAACTTCAATCATTAAAACACAATCCCCACTCTTCCACTTCTCTCTTCACTCTCTCTCACACTCCACCCTTTCAACTCTCAAACTCTCTTCCTCTCTCTCCAAACCCACGAAAATCATCAGCCAAGAATACCTCTCCACACTCAAATCTTCATCTTCTAAGGTTGTTCTTCAAGGTATTCACGAAAATCCTTCATTTTCCTTACTTTTCCTTCTTGTTTTTAAAGAGTTTTCTTGTATTTCTCTTCCTTCTACACCATTCTTTATGAACATTCATGAACGTGTTCATGAATGTCGAGTTTGATGATGATGGTGGTAGGGTTTCACCCAAGAACAACATGCATGTTGTTTAATGGTGAAATCCAAGGACCAAAACCTATGTCAAACACTAAAGTTCAGATTTTTACAAGTTTTAAAGGTTCATACACCTTATGCATTCAAGTATTTCCTTTAAAAACATCACTATGACAAACATATGTCCATGCATGGTCTTCAAACCGTGATGCATGTGATGAACACCAAGCTAAAGAGCATGGTGATCAAAGTACATTGTTAATAGTGCATGTAAATGATTTTGTCTATAAAAATATCTAAAATTCTTTTCTGTTCAAATCAAAAATTTTCCAGATTCCCATTAAGGTAATATGAACATCTGGAAAATTTCAAGAGTGTTTATCATTTCCTTGATTTATTAAAATTGTTACAAGAAAACAATGGCATAAATCACATAAAATACTTCCATAGGTCTATAAATCCGGAATAAATTCAGGGATGACCCCTATGGTGAATAATGACCTCTCATTAAATTTCATCGATTTATGTTGCAGTTTAGTATGATTTTCGATTTTCTTTTTGTTTGGGTACAATAAATCACAAAACCACTTTAGAAAGTGTGAAAATTGTATCTAACAATTTTCGCAGCTCTTACCTGTGGTGGGAGACTTAGAAAAATAATTTCAGAATTTTTCATCATGCCTTCCTATTTTTCCCAATTTTTGGTAAATATAATGGCCTAAAAATAGGAAAAATAGTTCTGATTATCCAAAATTCATGAAAATTTACCAGAACATCATGTTGTACATTAGGAGGTTACATAAAACCTTTGATGATTTTTCTCTACTGTATACTATTTTTCTCCTATTTGCTAAGGTTAAATACACTTAAATACACTTAAATACACATAAATACCCAAAACCGGATTATACAACATGAAAACCACTTTTGGTATTTTTCCCAGATTACTTACACTGTAAATGATGTTACAAAAGTTTTTGGTAATTTATTTTAACTGTTTGTTATTTATTCTTCAATTAATGATTATTTAAGGGGATAAAACAAGGAAAAATAGAAATAACCACTGAAAAATATCTTTTATATTTTTCCCAGCCTAGTTATGTATAATAACAGTTAAATAAAAATTTTGAGTAATTTTGGAAACTGTTTTCTATTTATTTCAATTTTTATTAGAATAAATGCTCAAAAATCATAAAATATAATTAAACAGCTTGGAAATCCATTTTTATATTTTTCATAGCTTAGTAATGTATAATAACAGTTAAATAAAAAGTTTGAGTAATTTTGGAAACTGTTTTCTATTTATTTCAATTTTTATTAGAATAAATGCTCAAAAATCATAAAATATAATTAAACAGCTTGGAAATCCATTTTTATACTTTTCCTAGCTTAGTAATGTGTAATAACAGTAAAATAAAAAGTTTGAGAATTTTTATCCTTTGAATGCTATTTTTCGTGAATTTATTTGGTTATGAAGGCTTAAAAACTTGGAAAAATAGTTAACCATATCAAAAAAAATTCAAGGGAAATTTTCTGGAAAACCTCTATTGTATTTAGAATGAAAATACAAGGTTTGACAATTTTTGGAAACTATTTGATAATATTTTGCGTTTTTAGGAATTTAAAACACCTTTAAATGTGTTGAAATACCCTCAAATTATATTACTAAATCTGGAAAATGAATATCCAAAATTTTCTTAATCACATGACTTATAGAATTTCACCATTTCAGAAAAATCGTAACCAATTAATATAAAACCGATATTAGAACATAAATTCGACATTTCACTATATGTAGAGTTTAGTATATTAGCATTAGATTTCGACATGGAAACTCACTAGTGTGTGTTTGATGTCGTAGGATCCCGGTATTAAGACGTTGGTGTATTCCGAGGCACCACTTGTATCTACTCGAAACATTGTGAGTATTCACGCACTCCCCTATTTTCAGTTTTTATATTTTCGGGTGGAAAAGCATGTCCCGAAAAACTATTATTTGTTCGTTGTATTTAAATTGATTTGTATCAAACATGATTGCTATTTTATTGCTATATCTCTCTATGTATGTCTATGCAACACGGAACATGAGAACTTATCGTATTAAGGCCCTTCCCTTATCTCTAACCATTAACTCTTTGAGCCAATGGTCATTATGGATAGCGTTATTAGGAATTGACAACTCCTCACTCGCCCTATTGGTGGAGTGCATGATACCATATTCATCTATGGAACGATAAGCATAGATCTTGATAGGGCTTCAGTCATAGGTTTGGTTGAGACTCATTGTTTGCTCATACACATACAAACTCGTTTCTCGTTATAGCAATAAACTTGTTATTTATTATGGCAATAAACTCGTTTATCAATTTTAGCAATCAACTTTGTTTCTCATTATAGCAATGAACTTTGTTCTCATTAAAGCAATGTACTTGTAGTTATGAAAAGTCTTATACCAAATCTTGATTTTATAAACCTGTGAACTCACCAACTATTTTCATAGTTGACGCTCGTTTTACATGCTTTTTCAGGAAATAATTAGTAAGTGGATATAGAGATTCATCATCATAGAGCATGCTGCATCGTGTGGAAGTTATTTTATGAAGTTATATATTTTGAACAATGTCATTTTGGAAAACTTGTACTTTGTTTTGTTTAAGCTATGGGTTGTAAACTTTTAAATATTGCTATGGTGATGTATCTTTATCTTTTGCAATGAAACCTTTGTCGCTGTCATACCTTGCGTTTCCGCTTTAGCGGGGTGTGATAGAAATGGTATCAGAGCTAAAGTTATAGAGAACATCAGTTTTCCTTTAAGAAAACACAACCTATAACCAAAACTTATAAAAATTCTTTTTTACATCAAACATATTATTAATATAATTAGGTCGGGAATTGTATCGTTGGACCTCAATTAAACATAGCCTGATCACCTATGTTTAATTAAGGAAAGATTTATACAAAGCTTGAGCTAATTATAATGGGAATATGTTCAACAAAATTTTTGAGAAAACTTTATTTCAGAAATTCAAAAAGGTTAATTTTGGTGTGTGTAAGCATTGCATATTATAGGCATGCATTGTCATTTATTTCATATCTCATTGAATCTATGTCTCAGTCCACTATGTCGACATCGTCATCTTCTCACGCTACCGCCTCAGCTGATGAGTCCGACTACGTCACTGTTATTCCTCGACGTGATCCCCCCGCCTCGGTGGAGGAAGACCCCTCGAAAGACAGAGAAGATACAGGAAACTCGGTGGAGATCAGCAATGACAACGCCCCGATTCAGCAACGTGAGGCATCGCCTGCATCGGTGTTGCCACAACCACCACTTTATGGGCTTCGTATTCGGAGGACAGCAAGGAAGAGTGTCCCTATCCCGGGAAGGATAGCAACCAGTACAGCATGACTTGGCACAGCATGAACCAGTCGGGTAGGACCCAACATGGCAGGACCGAGAGCACCCCCACCTCAGCGAGTTATAGGGATACCTGTGAGGCGGTCAGGTATGACCCCGGAGGAGTCCCGGAGGATGCATTCGATGGCAGCGGGCCTACATCACAGTCTTGCTGTGATAGCTGAGCATCGCGAAGTTTTGGATGAAGTGTTGACAAGGATGGAAATCCTGTTTCAGCATTCGATGGAGACTGCTGACACTGCTAGTGCTGCTAGACGAGTGGCAAGTCGTGCGATGACCACATGTTATGTGTTTGGAGGGCTGTTACTGATTGTGGTGTGGATGTTTCTTGTTGGGATAGCGATTCGTACTTGGTTCTGATTTTAGTATTTTATTGTGTCATGAAATGAAAACCCATGTTGGGTATCTTTTGGGGAAAGACATTAAAACTTTATTTTGGGATTGATGTATTGTTTTGGTTTTAAGACTATTTCAAATGGTAATGAAGAAGTTTATTTTATGTTTGAAAACTTTTACTATGAGGTCAAACCCTAGAACTTATTTAGTCAATAGTTGAATAAAAAGATTTTTCTTTTTCTTTCCTTTCTCAAATCTATGTGCATAGTATTAATGCAAACCATTAATTTGACAACACTTATGGTTTTCAAAATAGTAGTGAACAAAAAAAAATTATACATTATTTTATGTATTCATACGTATTTCTTCTCTTGTGTCTTAGAACCATGTCAGGAAGGCCTAATCGCGGGCGCCCACAGAACGAAACACCCGATGTTGCTCAAGTGGTAGCACAACAACTCATGGCAGCAATCCCAAACATTGTCACTCAAGTAACTGCGGGTCTTAATGCTAACCAAGGAAGTAGTGGAGGAAACCGGGGAAACAATGAAAGAGAATGCAACTACAAGTCCTTTATGGCCTGTAAACCTAAGGAATTCCATGGAAAGGAAGGTGCGGTCGGGTTGTTGAAATGGATTGATAGTATGGAGTCGGTCCTTCACATTAGCAAATGTCTCGAACGCAACAAAGTGGAGTATGCAACTTGTCTACTTCAGGATAGGGCATTGACCTGGTGGAATACTTTAGTGCAAACCCGAGGTCGTGCAGCGGCATATCAGCTAACTTGGGAAGACCTAAAGAAGCTGCTGATAGAGGAGTATTGTCCCAAGGATGAAATTCAGAAGCTTGAATCTGAGTTCTGGAACCATTCTATGGTTGGAACACAAATAGAGAAGTACACAGTCCGATTTCATGAACTAGCAAAACTAGTACCTCACATGGTTACTCCTGAGGAGAAACGGATAGACCGTTACATATGGGGTCTGGCACCAGAGATTCGGGGAATGGTTACTTCAGCAAACCCAACTACCATTCAAAGTGCAGTAAGTCTAGCAAATCGACTAACCAATGATGTGATAAGGACGGGAGCATCGGCAAAGGAAAACTCTAGTAGCAAGAGGAAGCCAGCAGATCAGGGAGAGAAGAAGTATGGAGACAAATCGGAGAGGAAGCAGAAAGTCTCAAGAAACTTTATGGTAAGAGCCCAGGAGCAAGAACCAGTGAAAACTCAGGAACAGAAAGTCATGCAAGTGCAGGAGCGAAAGCAGTACACGGGACCGCACCCGAAGTGCAATAAGTGTAACTTCCATCACAAGGGAGCTTGCCCAGTGTGCCAAAACTGTAAACAGACAGGCCATTACCCGAAGTATTGTAAGCTGAATAAAGATGGAAAAAGGGCATGTTACGAGTGCGGGAGTACTGATCATCTGCGTAGTGCTTGTCCCAAACTGAACAAGGGGCCTGGTAACAATGGACAAGGCCAAGCTAGGCAAAATTTCCAAGGAAATCAAGGTGGGCGGCCAAGAGGTGTAGCCTTTGTGTTTGGTGCAGAAGAAGCTCGTCAGAACCCTGAGGTGATAACAGGTACGTTTCTCCTGAACAACCATTTTGCATCAGTAATATTCAATGCGGGAGCAGAAAGGAGTTTCATTTCTTTAGCATTTAGACCGTTAATTGACTTGAAATCAAGAAAGATGAGGAATACTTATACTATTGAACTTGCTGATGGGTATGAAATTAGGGCCAATGAAATAATTCCTGGCTGTACTCTGAATTTAGCTGATAAACTCTTTAGCATTGACCTAATTCCTATCGAGCTAGGTAGTTTTGATGTAATAGTAGGAATGGATTGGTTATCCAAGAATAGAGCGGACATTGGTTGTTACGAGAAAGTCATTAGGATACCTCTCCCTAATGGAGAAACCCTTATCATACACGGTGAGAAGCCAGGAAGAAGTTTAAACATCGTATCGAGCATAAATATTCATAAGTACCTGAAAAAGGATTGTATCGCATTCATGGCCCACGTGCTAGAAAGAGAACCCGAAGCTAAGCAACTCAAGGAGATTCCAGTGGTTCAAAACTATCCCGAAGTGTTTCCGGAGGAATTACCCGGTCTACCCCCTCACAGACAGGTCGAATTTCGGATAGAATTAATTCCCGGAGCGGCACCGGTAGCAAAAGCACCATATCGCCTCGCGCCATCCGAGATGCAAGAACTGTCCGGATAACTTCCTAGAACTTCTAAAGGTCACGACTCAATTTGGGTCATAGTGGATCGACTGACGAAATCTGCTCACTTTCTCCCCATTCGGGAAGACTTCAAGATGGAAAAATTGGCCCAAATCTACATCGACAAAATTGTTTCTCTGCATGGTGTACCCCTATCTATCATTTCTGATAGAGATAGTCATTTTACATCACGATTTTGGTGGATGTTACAGAAGGCACTAGGAACCAAGATAAATTTGAGCACAACTTACCACCCTCAGACAGATGGGCAGACAGAGAGAACAATACAAACATTGGAAGACATGCTACGGGCGTGTGTCATTGAGTTCAAAGGAAATTGGGATACTCATTTGCCTCTAATTGAGTTTTCCTACAATAACAGTTACCACACGAGTATCCAATGTGCCCCATATGAAGCATTGTATGGACGCAAGTGTCCTTCTCCATTGTGTTGGATAGAAATCGGAGACAGACAATTGACTAGACTCGACCTTATCCAGGAAACAACTGACAAGATTGCTATCATCAAATATAGGCTTAAAGCCGCCAGAGATCGTCAGAAAAGTTATGCGGATAATCGTCGAAAACCATTAGAATTCCAAGTTGGAGACAAGGTACTTCTAAAGGTGTCGCCTTGGAAAGGGCTTGTACGTTTTGGTAAGAAAGGAAAACTAAGCCCAAGATATGTTGGACCCTTCGAGATCATTGAAAGGATTGGTCCGGTGGCATATAAACTCCGATTACCCCAAGAGTTAAGCGCCATTCACGACACATTCCACGTCTCCAATCTTAAGAAATGTTTAGCCGACGAAGCATTGATAGTACCTCTGGAGGAAATTAAGATCAATGATAAGCTAAACTTTGTGGAGGAACCGATAGAAATCCTTGACAAGGAGGTGAAACAACTTAAGCGGAGTAAGATTCCGATGGTGAAAGTTCGATGGAACTCAAAACGGGGGCCGGAGTACACCTGGGAGCGTGAGGACTTCATGAAGAAAAAGTATCCACAACTTTTCCCATGCGATGACAAACGATGACATAGAATGAATTTCGGGACGGAATTCTTTTTAAGTGGGGGATACTGTGACAACTGTCAATTCAGGTCATTCTCGGACTCATGCATCTTTATAAAAACCATTCATGCACAACATGCCATGGCCTAGTAGTATAAATTAGGTCAAAATCTTGCATAAACTAGGATCCAACTAAGATCTAGGACTAATATACTTGACTCTTACTATTCTAGTAAGTTGTTTAACTACAATAGGAAATGCCAATACCATAATTAGAATGAAACTTCAAACTTTGTTACAATTGAAAAAGGGTATAAAACCCTAAAAATAAATTAAAATATTCTAATTTCATCCCAATATGATGGTGAATATCAAACAATGTTCCAAAAACTCTAAAGAGCCCAAAAATCCAAATTTATAAACTTTAAAGCTTCAAAACTTTATAAAATTTCTATAAACTTCCTAATATAAAATTTTTATTAATCAAATTATAGATTATAATCAATGAAATAGAAATTTAAATTATCATACATTAATCATAATTTATTAGTTAAAAAAAACAAGATTTTTAAATAAATCAAAAATTGCTTAAAGAGACATTTTTATAAAAATTTAGGTTTTATAAAAATTGAAGGGAGAATTATATAATTTGAATTTTAGGAGAGAGGGAGCCTCTCTCACCCATAAAATTTGTGCATCCTCTCCCCCATGCCCTCTCTCTTCCCAAAACTTCAATCATTAAAACACAATCCCCACTCTTCCACTTCTCTCTTCACTCTCTCTCACACTCCACCCTTTCAACTCTCAAACTCTCCTCCTCTCTCTCCAAACCCACGAAAATCATCAGCGAAGAACACCTCCCCACACTCAAATCTTCATCTTCTAAGGTTGTTCTTCAAGGTATTCACGAAAATCCTTCATTTTCCTTACTTTTCCTTCTTGTTTTTAAAGAGTTTTCTTGTATTTCTCTTCCTTCTACACCATTCTTTATGAACATTCATGAACATGTTCATGAATGTCGAGTTTGATGATGATGGTGGTAGGGTTTCACCCAAGAACAACATGCATGTTGTTTAATGGTGAAATCCAAGGACCAAAACCTATGTCAAACACTAAAGTTCGGATTTTTACAAGTTTTAAAGGTTCATACACCTTATGCATTCAAGTATTTCCTTTAAAAACATCACTATGACAAACATATGTCCATGCATGGTCTTCAAACCGTGATGCATGTGATGAACACCAAGCTAAAGAGCTTGGTGATCAAAGTACATTGTTAATAGTGCATGTAAATGATTTTGTCTATAAAAATATCTAAAATTCTTTTCTGTTCAAATCAAAAATTTTCCAGATTCCCATTAAGGTAATATGAACATCTGGAAAATTTCAAGAGTGTTTATCATTTCCTTGATTTATTAAAATTGTTACAAGACAACAAGGGCATAAATCACATAAAATACTTCCATAGGTCTATAAATCCGGAATAAATTCAGGGATGACCCCTATGGTGAATAATGACCTCTCATTAAATTTCATCGATTTATGTTGCAGTTTAGTATGATTTTCGATTTTCTTTTTGTTTGGGTACAATAAATCACAAAACCACTTTAGAAAGTGTGAAAATTGTATCTAACAATTTTCGCAGCTCTTACCTGTGGTGGGAGACTTAGAAAAATAATTTCAGAATTTTTCATCATGCCTTCCTATTTTTCCCAATTTTTGGTAAATATAATGGCCTAAAAATAGGAAAAATAGTTCTGATTATCCAAAAATCATGAAAATTTACCAGAACATCATGTTGTACATTAGGAGGTTACATAAAACCTTTGATGATTTTTCTCTACTGTATACTATTTTTCTCCTATTTGCTAAGGTTAAATACACTTAAATACACTTAAATACACATAAATACCCAAAACCGGATTATACAACATGAAAACCACTTTTGGTATTTTTCCCAGATTACTTACACTGTAAATGATGTTACAAAAGTTTTTGGTAATTTATTTTAACTGTTTGTTATTTATTCTTCAATTAATGATTATTTAAGGGGATAAAACAAGGAAAAATAGAAATAACCACTGAAAAATATCTTTTATATTTTTCCCAGCCTAGTTATGTATAATAACAGTTAAATAAAAAGTTTGAGTAATTTTGGAAACTGTTTTCTATTTATTTCAATTTTTATTAGAATAAATGCTCAAAAATCATAAAATATAATTAAACAGCTTGGAAATCCATTTTTATATTTTTCATAGCTTAGTAATGTATAATAACAGTTAAATAAAAAGTTTGAGTAATTTTGAAAACTGTTTTCTATTTATTTCAATTTTTATTAGAATAAATGCTCAAAAATCATAAAATATAATTAAACAGCTTGGAAATCCATTTTTATATTTTTCCTAGCTTAGTAATGTGTAATAACAGTAAAATAAAAAGTTTAAGAATTTTTATCCTTTGAATGCTATTTTTCGTGAATTTATTTGGTTATGAAGGCTTAAAAACTTGGAAAAATAGTTAACCATATCAAAAAAAATTCAAGGGAAATTTTCTGGAAAACCTCTATTGTATTTAGAATGAAAATACAAGGTTTGACAATTTTTGGAAACTATTTGATAATATTTTGCGTTTTTAGGAATTTAAAACACCTTTAAATGTGTTGAAATACCCTCAAATTATATTACTAAATCTGGAAAATGAATATCCAAAATTTTCTTAATCACATGACTTATAGAATTTCACCATTTCAGAAAAATCGTAACCAATTAATATAACACCGATATTAGAACATAAATTCGGCATTTCACTATATGTAGAGTTTAGTATATTAGCATTAGATTTCGACATGGAAACTCACTAGTGTGTGTTTGATGTCGTAGGATCCCGGTATTAAGACGTTGGTGTATTCCGAGGCACCACTTGTATCTACTCGAAACATTGTGAGTATTCACGCACTCCCCTATTTTCAGTTTTTATGTTTTGGGGTGGAAAAGCATGTCCCGAAAAACTATTATTTGTTCGTTGTATTTAAATTGATTTGTATCAAACATGATTGCTATTTTATTGCTATATCTCTCTATGTATGTCTATGCAACACGGAACATGAGAACTTATCGTATTAAGGCCCTTCCCTTATCTCTAACCATTAACTCTTTGAGCCAATGGTCATTATAGATAGCGCTATTAGGAATTGACAACTCCTCACTCGCCCTATTGGTAGAGTGCATGATACCATATTCATCTATGGAACGATAAGCATAGATCTTGATAGGGCTTCAGTCATAGGTTTGGTTGAGGCTCATTGTTTGCTCATACACATACAAACTCGTTTCTCGTTATAGCAATAAACTTGTTATTTATTATGGCAATAAACTCGTTTATCAATTTTAGCAATCAACTTTGTTTCTCATTATAGCAATGAACTTTGTTCTCATTAAAGCAATGTACTTGTATTTATGAAAAGTCTTATACCAAATCTTGATTTTATAAACCTGTGAACTCACCAACTATTTTCATAGTTGACGCTCGTTTTACATGCTTTTTCAGGAAATAATTAGTAAGTGGATATAAAGATTCATCATCATAGAGCATGCTGCATCGTGTGGAAGTTATTTTATGAAGTTATATATTTTGAACAATGTCATTTTGGAAAACTTGTACTTTGTTTTGTTTAAGCTATGGGTTGTAAACTTTTAAATATTGCTATGGTGATGTATCTTTATCTTTTGCAATGAAACCTTTGTCGCTGTCATACCTTGCGTTTCCGCTTTAGCGGGGTGTGACAAGTACTCTTGCGGTAATATTTGTTTTAGATTCTCCCAGCCCATAGGGTTAGCCACTACTAGCGTTAGTGACTTGACATGGCCATTCCACCATGTCAGAGCTCTCTCAGAGAAAGTACAGGCAGCGAACTTCACTTTGTTCCCTTCCGGACAAGAATAAATCTCAAAAACTGCTTCAGTTTTCTCTATCCACTGTGATAGAGCCATTATCCCTCCGACCCCATTAAAAGTAATGGGTTTGCTATTCATGAAATCCTTGTATGTACAATCCCCTGAACGACCTGGACGTTGGCCATTCGTAAAACTATTTACTCCCCCACCGGAACCATTGTTACTCATTTGGGCCATTGCCGCTGTTACTGCAGTTGTTACAGCAGCTATCAGGGCGGCATTTTCCGTTGGTGGAGGCGGTGGTGGTGGAGGTACCGTGCCTGGCCTGGGTCTTAGGTTTGGACGAGGAGGAATCGCGCTGCCAAGAAATAAAATAAAAGATTTTAAGTTTTGGTGTTTGAGAGTTGAATGATAATTAGTTAACTATCTTTAATAGTTCGAGAATTTGGTTTGACCAACACAGGGCTTTGAGTCTGATTCACCAATGGAGTTTGAATAACAATAACAAACTCATGAAATCAAATGAAATGCACTGAATTAACACACAAAAGAGGTATGCCCTACATATATTAAACATATGGTTGCGTTACATATGTCGAGGAATGGTAGTAGTGAGCAACAAGTCAAAACTTACCAAAATGACACTAATATCAAACCTACAAATTTAAATACTATAGGAGTATTTGGTAAATACAAAAGCTTAAATTTACATGCTTAGATCCACATAATTTCTAGACAATTCTCATACCTCTATTCTCGTATAGACTCAATGGTTGGATTCCACCTACCAGGCGACCCCTACTACCCCAATCAAGGCAACGAGGGATGGATTGTAGACGACCCCGAGGAAGAACCTATGGAAGACGAGGAAGAGGAAGACTCAGATAGCTCAGCCTCAGAGCCTGAGGTAATCAATCCACCAGCCGTCAGACCTCCATCCGTTCGACCTCCTGTTAGGATGGGATTTCAAGGACCAACTCCGGTCTAGGGAAGCCACATCCATCATTGGAGCCAGCAGCAAGGACTGCGTCCTCCTTACGGTATGTGCCGGGACTTCTACGATGTCAGCGGAGGAAGTTCAGCTGATCGAGCACTCCCAGTTATGGTAGGCAAACTTGCCAATCAGGCTTACCAATCAGGAGTCCAAGCGAATCGGATTCGCGAAGCCGACGTAGAGATACAAGGTAACTCAGCCAACATCCGACGTCTTGACATGCTACAAGAGATTGCTCAACTCCACACCGACTCTCTCCAAGAGCAAATGACTGCAGCTCTCTCCGAAATGAGAGATTTGAGGGAGCAACAAGCAGCCTTTGACAGGCGTCTCATGGGAGCCAAGCAATCGGATGCAGAATCAAGCTCCAAGCGTCATCCGCGCAGCAAGTAGTGCTCGCCTAACTCCCAAATTTTGTTATAGAATAGGACCATCGGCTAAAAGTCTTACCTTCTTTAACTTCCTGTAATCAAAGACCTTTCGAAAGGCCAAAATTTTCTAACTTCGGATGTAACGCAACCATATGTTTAATATATGTAGGGCATACGTCTTTTGTGTGTTAATTCTGTGCATTTCATTCGAGTTCATGAGTTTGTTATTGTTATTCAAACTCCATTGGTGAATCAGACTCAAAGCCCTGTGTTGGTCAAACAAAATTCTCGAACTATTAAAGATAGTTAACTAATTATCATTCAACTCTCAAACACCAAAACTTAAAATCTTTTATTTTATTTCTTGGCAGCGCGATGCCTCTTCGTCCAAACCTAAGACCCAGGCCAGGCACGGTACCTCCACCACCACCGCCTCCACCAACGGAAATTGCCGCCCTGATAGCTACTGTAACAGCTACAGTAACAGCGGCAATGGCCCAAATGAGTAACAATGGTTCTGGTGGGGGAGTAAATAGTTTTACGAATGGCCAACGTCCAGGTCGTTCAGGGGATTGTACATACAAGGATTTCGTGAATAGCAAACCCATTACTTTTAATGGGACCGGAGGGATAATGGCTTTATCACAGTGGATAGAGAAAACTGAAGCAGTTTTCGAGATTTGTTCTTGTCCGGAAGGGAACAAATTGAAGTTCGCTGCCTGTACTTTCTCTGACAGAGCTCTGACATGGTGGAATGGCCATGTCAAGTCACTAAGCATCCTTTCTGCAAAAGTTGAAGTTTACCTGTATTACTGAATCCCTGAGAAATACAAGTAGATTTGAAAGAGTAGATCAGCATTTAAGCTGGTGAGTTCATAAGTTTTTAATGTCAATGTTTGAATAAAATCGAATGAAATTTGTTTGTAGATGTTCGAAAAACTCCTAGAAAATCCAATATTTCCTACTAGTATAAAAGTAGTCTTATACCAAGACTCGACTGTTTTGAATGTTTATTTTTAGAAATCCAATATCTGTTCATAAGTGTATGGTAGTTTAAAAGTTCCAAAACTGAAATGCAATCGTGTTTTTCATGCCTAGAATAGGAGATTTATGTAAGTATAAAATCACTAAGGCATTTGATAACCCTGTAAATCAATGTGTTCTTAATACTCCATGTGAGTTTTATAACCATACTAATGACCCAGACTGCCTGTAACAACGTTCTTCAGGCGTTGGAATGTTATGACGTTTGTCACCCCAGACCTGCTGGTCTAACTGTAGGTAACAGTTTAGGTGCGGGATTGTCAATCCCGTATAGATCTATACACAAGTATCACGCTCCCCCTACAAGGGATTATGGTATATAATACAGGACTTAAAATGCATACTCGAAAGTACGTGAAATGTCTCACAAACCTTAGTATAAAACAGATTTACGTATGAAAATGTCCATTTGTTCTTGTGTATGAAAATATCTCTTTGATATAGTGTTTCTCGTATGTAAATGTTCATGATTTTCTCGTAAACTATACCTCTTATAGTTTTTCAAAGTGTGTGTTTCGTTCGTATAGTAAATCCTAGTGTAATGCTCACTTGTTATGTAAAGTATAACATTTAAAGTGACATAAATGATTTCATATACTTAAAGTATAAGTAAAGTGTTTGATTCGTATATATGTATATAAACATGTCTTATTTCGAAAAGACAAGGTGTTATCTTGAAAACATACTGCATACGAAAG
Organism: Lactuca virosa; assembly: GCF_052849685.1. Lineage (NCBI taxonomy): Eukaryota > Viridiplantae > Streptophyta > Magnoliopsida > Asterales > Asteraceae > Lactuca > Lactuca virosa. Next base: position 58,268,949 of record NC_136434.1, read on the forward strand.
TTCCTATGTAGTAGTTATGAATCACATATGATTCACTTGATAAAAAGAGTATATAGTGAAACTTTATGTTACACATGATAATAACCGTGTGTTTACTTGTATTCCCCCCCTTAAAAGTGTAATAAAAGCATTGATAAAACATTTGAAAGTGTAGTTTATAGGGGTATGAACTCACCTGATTGATTGGAGAAAGCGAGATGATAATCGAGCAGAACTTCGACTTGGAACAGTTGTTTTTCTCGGGAATCTCGGGAATCTCGGGAATGTAAAACCTTCCTTCGAGACTTGCTGTGAAGACCGGGGCTTCGGGAGGGCTTCGGAGGCTTAAACGCAGAGTTTCGGCACGAGAGATGAAAGAATGGAGCACCTAAACCCGGCACCCCATGAGTTCTATTTATAGGGACACATTTTTGTGTGCCACGTCGTGGCAAAGGGTTGGGCACGTCGTGATGGTCAACTTCTATCCTCTTCCGTTGATGGGACGCCCTCAGTCACTTGCCGGGTCGCGACAAACTGTGCCACGTCGTGGCAAGCCTGACAGCCTCGGATTTCGGGCCTCGAACTTGTAAAATCAGTAACTTTCGCGTACGAGCTCCGTTTTCGACGTACTTTATATGCACGCGTAGGTGAGAATATACTTTACAACTATCGTTTAGACTTCATCGGCAAATTTTGAATTTATTTTGAATTATTTATTTTTAACGGGCCGGGACACAAAAAGTCCGTTAAAAATCCATAACTTCTTCATCCGATGTCCGTTTTTGTCAGACTTTTCGCCGTTGTGCTACTATTGTCGAGACCTTCGATTCTCATTTAGGTTGTGTCGGCTAAAGATCACTCGATCTCTATCTCGAGTTTTTAGCTGTCTACTGCTAGGTCAGAAACTTCCAATAATCATAATTTCCTCATACGAAGTCAGATTTAGACGTTCTTTTTATGTACGCTCACCGTTTAATGATATAAACAACTTTCATTTAGATACTTAAGGCTAAAAACTATTGTATTGGAACTTCGCGTTTTTCGTTAATCGGTGTTGCCGGTTTTGTCGGAAATCTTAGAATGGTCATAACTTCTTCGTTATAACTCAGATTTTAGTGTTCTTAGTATTTCTGTAAACCTTGACAAAATATCTAGCATAATGGATATTCCTATAAAGACTTTTGCACATTTATTTTTCGAAGTTAATTTCATTATATCAAAAGTGGTTACAATACTTGACTTTTTAGGTCATTACATAGAGTCGAAATATCGGGTTGTCACAGATCTGCTGGGTTCTCATCCGATGATACCCTCTTTGCCACCAGGAGTCCTTCTTCTATTCGATGTCTGATGAAATGGTATTTTCTGTCGATGTGTCTGGATCTCCCGTGATCCCTTGGTTCCTTGGCTAAGGCAACTGCACTTTCACTATCACAGAAAATTTCTATAGGCTCCTTTATAGTTGGTACTACTCCAAGGTCTCTAATGAAGTTCTTCAGCCATATTGCATCGTTTGCTGCCTCGCTTGCTGCTATATACTCTGATTCGCAAGTTGAATCAGCCACTGTCTCCTGCTTGGAACTTTTCCAAGTAATTGCTCCTCCGTTTAAGGTAAAGACCCAGCCCGACTGAGAGCGGAAATTATCCCTATCAGTCTGGAAGCGAGCATCACTATACCCCACAACTCTCAAGTCATCTCTCCCACCGAGGGTAAGGACCCAGTCCTTAGTCCTCCGCAGGTACTTAAGTATATTCTTTACCGCAGTCCAGTGAGCCTTGTCAGGATTCCCCTGAAATCTGCTGACCATGCTCAAGGCAAGGCCACATCAGGACGAGTATAAGTTATAGCATACATGATCGAGCCTACAGCGGAAGCATAATGCACTCGACTCATTTCTGCTATCTCAGCCTCAGTACTCAGGCTCTGAGTCTTACTCAATCTGGTGTTACACTGGATAGGTAACTCTCCTTTTTTGTAATCCTGCATGCTGAACCTCTTCAGCACCTTATCCAAGTGGGTACTCTGACTAAGTCCAATTAGTCTTTTACTCCGGTCTCTCAGAATCCTTATCCCTAGAATATAGGCAGCTTCTCCTAGGTCTTTCATAGCGAAACACTTCCTAAGCCAGGACTTCACTTCCTGCAAGGTTCGGATGTCATTTCCTATGAGTAGTATGTCATGCACATACAATACCAAAAATCTAACTATACTCCCACTAGCATTGACATACACACAAGATTCATCTTCGCTCCTTGAAAAACCAAACTCTTTGACTTTCTCATCGAAACAATGATTCCATCTGCGAGGTGCTTGTCTCAATCCATAAATGGATTTCTCAAGCTTACACACTCTATTAGGGTTCTCTGTACTGACAAAACCCTCTGGCTGACTCATGTAAACATCCTCAGCCAACTTTCCATTAAGGAAAGCGGTTTTGACATCCATTTGCCATATTTCATAGTCATGAAATGCAGCAATGGTAACAATACCCTAATAGACTTAATATTGGCTACTAGTGAGAAGGTCTCATCATAATCAACTCCCGGAGTTTGAGAAAAGCCCTTTGTAACTAGTCGCGCCTTATAAGTGCGTACATTACCATCCATGTCGGTCTTCTTCTTGAAGATCCATTTGCACCCAACTGTCTTGCGACCTGGTACATTGTCAACCAAGTTCCAAACCTGATTGTCATACATGGACTGTATCTCGCTGTCCATTGCCTCTTTCCATTTAGCAGACTCGGGGCCAGCCATGCCTTCCGCATAACTGTTAGGTTCATCCAGACTTACCAGTGTCTCATCACTGATAAGTATATCACCTTCCGCAGTAATATGGAAACCATAGTAATGCTCAGGTGCATTCCTAACCCTTATAGAACGCCTCAGAGGTACAGACTCATCAATTGGATCAACAGGAGTTTCCTCTTCAGGTTGAGGGCTAGGGTTTGAGGTTCCTTCACCACTTGACTCATGAATTTCTTCAAGGTCAATTTGACTCCCACTGTTTCCTTGGCTTATGAACTCTCTCTCTCGAAAGACACCCCTCCTTGCTACAAAGACCACATGCTCACTAGGTCTGTAGAAGAGGTTCGAGCTTATCGTGAGTCTCGCATCTCACAAAAGCTTCGCAACCCCAAATATTGATGTGGGCTAGATTAGGAACTTTTCCAGTCTACATCTCGTGAGGTGTTTTGGCAACCTTCTTTATAGGGACTAGATTAAGGATATGGGCGACAGTCTCTAAGGCATACCCCCAGAATGAGATTGGTAGCGAAGCTCGACTCATCATGGAACGAACAATGTCCAACAAGGTAAGATTACGCCTCTCAGCTACACCAATAAGCTGTGGTGTCCTGGGAGGTGTCAATTGTGAGACAACCCCACATTCCTTAAGATAGTCGAGGAACTTTGTAATAAGATACTCACCACCACGATCGGATCGAAGCATCTTAATGTTCCTGCCCACTTGATTCTCGACTTCCTGTGTGCACTAGATCCAACAAACATTCACCCCTAGCACAAGAACCTGTGAAGGGTGACTTTGTCATTTTTCCAAGTAAGCATGATTCACAACTATCATCTGACTTTAGGTCAAATGACTCCATGACTCCATCCTTTTGGAGTTGACCTATGCATTTATTGCTTACATGTCCAAGATGACAATGCCATAATGATGCTTTACCCAAGTTATTATCATTAGTAGAATCAATACACAACACATTATTTCCTAAGTTATCTACAATAGACACAACTGCATACACACCATCACAAGGTAATGCTTTAAAACAAAAAACATTATTAAAGAAATCATTTATTCCAACAAATTCATTATCAAAAGAAAAGGTAAACCCTTGTTTGTCCAAAGCGTGAAAGGAAATAAAATTTCTTGCCATTTCAGGCGAGTAACAAAATTTATTCAAATCTAAAGTAAACCGACTACTTAGCAATAAAGAATAAACTCCAATCTTAGTGATAGGTGAAGCTTTCCTTTTCCCGTGATCAAGCTGATCTTTCCATGCTCCACATTCTCACTTCTTCTTAGTCCCTGCAAATCAGAACAAATATGAATACCACAGCCAGTATCAAGGACCCAAGAGTTAGAATAGGGTGAGTTATTAGATAATATAGTGTAAATACTTGCATGGTTGGGTTTTACTTTCCCATCCTTAACATCTTGCAGGTACTTTGGGCAGTTCCGCTTCCAGTGCGACTTTTCATGGCAATAGAAGCATTCAGCCTCTTTTGGGTCAGAAGAAGGAGTGACGAAACCTGTCTTGGTTCCACTTGAAGAGGAGCCATCAAGGGTCTTACCCTTGGTACCCTTCGAAGGGTTCTTCCTCTTCTTCCCTCTACTTTTCATGATTGCTAAGATAGGGGTGGAGTTTTGAGTAGGAGTAGGAGTGGTAACAACCGACTTACTTTTAAGACCACTTTCAGCGGACTTTAGGAGTCCTCGAAGCTTGCTGAGGGTAACTTCCTCCTTGTTCATGTGGTATGTCATGCAGAATTGATCATAACACGTGGGTAAGGAGTGCAAAATGATATCTATTTCCAACTCCTCGGGGAAGTTTACATTCAGTTTCAGCAAACGGTCCACATACCTTTGTAATTTCTGCATGTGGCCGGTGACGGAATCTCCATCCTTCATTCTGGTTGTTATCATGGAGGAGATTATCTCATACCGCTCTTGACGAGCACTTTGATGGTATCTTTCCATCAAATCTTGGTGCATCTCAAAAGGGTAGAAGTCCTCATAGGACTTTTGGAGTTCGGCTGTCATGGTAGCCATCATGATACATGCCACTTTGGTGGCTTCTCTTTCATGAGCCCGGAAGTCAGCGATCTCCTGAGGGGTAGCAGTGGACTCATCAATTTCCTTCAGCTCCTTATCGAGGACATATTCCTTGTCCTCATAGCGACTGACCATCCTGATGTTTCTGATCCAATCCATAAAGTTGGATCCATCAAAGATAACTCTCCCACAAAGGTTCATGAGAGAGAAGGAGCCGGTAGGGTTTGAGCCAGAAGCAGCATTGTTGGAAGACATATGAAAAAGAAGAAAAAACAAGTTTAGTTTAGATATAAAGATAGTCCTTAATAAAACACGCAAATGTAATATTAAGGCTAGGGTCCAATCACAATATTTTATAACTTAGAAGAGGGATGCCGTAATCTAAGCTATAACATATTTGAAAGGTAGGTGAATGACGATTCACCAATGTCCACCACGAAAAACGAAATATTAAATTATTAGGTTTTAATTGGTCTTAGAAACTCCTAGATTCTTTTGAGATTCATCGAACTTTTTCAATGGCATGTTTCAATCTCGAATGTGCCCTTCAGGTTTTCTGACTGGGATGCCGAGGATCACAAAAGAAGGTGTGAAGTAACCATGCAAATTACTTGGTACCCTTAATGTTTTTCACTCAATCGATGTGCCGGTTAACCACACGCGCTCCACCGACCTATGAAAAACCTTAAGTCACCCTTTACCTACCTTGTTAAGTCCAAGTTAGTGTGTCGGTTAACCACACACGCTCCACTAACAACTTAATCAAAGTGCAAAGTGTAATTTCATGGGTTAGCACATTTTTCACATTTCCTAAAGTAACTAAGATTGGGAATTTATAAAAACATTTAGTTACTTTATAATAATCATTATACTTTTAATGAGAATTTTTAAGTCATTGTCCTACCCGTTCGGCTAACGACCATCCACCGATCAAAGAAGCGGTGGGTGAGAATGGACACCCATTAAGCTGCCATTTTATAGGCAACAACCTTATACCCCCCTTATAGACCGGCTTCGTGAATGAGGCCTACTAACGGTAACACGACTTGATCTTATACATACATACATATATATATATATATATATATATATATATATATATATATATATATATATATATATATATATATATTAACTTATAATATTATAAAGTATAAGGGTGGAATTTTAACTTTTAAAATACTAGGGGTTGGAACTAAAGTTTATTAAGATGAATTTATGTCACACCCCCAAACCAGACGGCGGAAACGTCCGGGGGGTGGAGGACTTCATTTGTAGTATCACAACACATGTAATATAGTAATCATAGTACAAACAACCATTGTATTAAAAAGTATAAATATTTACATGTGTTTCACTTTGTATACTGAAACCAAAAAATTGTACAAAAGATAAAGACAAAACATAAATTGCTCCATCTTTAAAAGCTCGGGTGTACCTGTCTACAGGTTCCCTGAGAATACAAGTAATTTGAAAAGAGAGTATCAACATAAAGTTGAGTGAGTGCATAAGTATTTATGTTTTGTAAGAGTGTTTTCTGTTTCTTGAATATGTAAACTGTTTCCAGAAAATCCTATATTTTCTGTTGTATATGAAAAGTAGTTGTATATGTATACAATTGTTCTGTTAGTAAACCAATGTTCTGTATCTTGTAAACTGTATCGTGTAAACTGTATTGTGTAACTGTATCTTGTAAACTGTATCTTGTAAACTGTATCTTGTAAACTAGTACTTTGAAAATGTACTTAAGTTTAGGTAATTATACACTAATGTATTGTTAATACCTTTTTAATGAGTTATTATACCCATACTAACTAGATGGCCTGACCTAACACTATGTATGCGTTGAAAGTTGATGATAACAATTGTCACTCACAGGCGTGTATGCCTGACTGTAGCTAGCAGTCCGAGTGCGGGGTTGTTAATCCCAATATAGATCTATACACACATTGTTTCGATCCCCTGCTGGAGACTCTGGTTATAATATCAGGACTTTACCGTATCGTTTAAAATGAATTAAACTAATTGTACTCTTTGACTCATAAAAGCGTATAACGTTACATGTATAACAGTTATAAAATTCTAATCATTCTGAAATGAAAGATTGATAGTATATCCTTGAATTAGTATTCTTAACATGTATTTTAATGAATGAATACACTTGAATAGTTTTGAATTAAACCTTTGTTTTTGTAAAACAATGTACTCTAGTATGCTTGTGTCGTGAATTAATGTTTTGTGTATCATAAATTATACCTATTATAATTTATATGTACTTTCTCAATTGATAACGAGTATTCATGTATGGGATCCTTTGCTCAAAATGTACAAAGGGTAATTGAATCTAATTGAATAAACTTTTATACTTGTATACATATACAAATATATATAACTAAAATTTAAATGACACTTGGACAAACAACTGATACTTGTGATCCCACATCCAAACAAGGAAAAGGAACCAAAGTGGGTTGTCAGTCCTAAGTCTTTTAAACCTTATTTATATAAATATATGTATACTAGTATGATTTTTGGGGAAAAATATAAGTTTATAAAACATTTAAAAGAAATTTCATATTTGGAAATCTATTTTGGTGACTTGATGTCTTTTTGAAATAACCACTTAAAACCACTTGATTTGATAAGATGTTTGAAACCATTTGTTTTGATAACTGTATTCCATTTGAAATCATTTGTTATAACACAATATCTTTGTGTTATACTTGTATTCCCCCCTTAAAACAGTAAAAACTATGAAAATGTGGGGGTATGAACTCACCTGTTGTAAGTTACTCAAATGTAAGATTGGTGTAGGTTGCTAAATGTCAAGTGAAGACTTGAGCACACACTGATCCTATTGAACATATAATGAGACATATATGTTTATAATTAGTGAATAAACAACTAATAATGAAAGTTAACACCCTATTAGACTAGGAAACTCTAGGTTTTAAGTACTACAATCACATATGATTGCATACTAAGGGTGTATGGCCATTCTAATGAGTTTATGGCCAACATGGTAAGTCTTATATGAGTTTACGGCCCTATGAGTTTACGGCCGTAAAATCATAGTATCTTGTACCATTTTGTGTTTTAAAGTCCTAGGTTCTTCCTTGAGGTGTTCTAGACTTAGTTCCAAGGCTTAGTAAGAGGTTTAGGGTTCATTTACACCCTTAATTAGGGTTTACGGCCCAAGGAGATTGCCTTGGCCGTAAACACCTTTTGATCTTGATTTCTTTATGTTTTCAAGTAGTATAATCAGTAAGTATTACACAAAGGAAGGTACTCAAGGGTTTAGAAGCCTTTAGGAGTGTTTAAAGTCAACATATGCTTCATTATATGGGTTTACGGTCAAGGGAGATTGCCTTGGCCGTAAACTCCCTTTGTTCTTGTCAATTGGATGATTCCTAAGTGTTCTTCAAGTATTTCGTGTATATAGCAAGCTTAGGAGAGAGTACTTACAATATAGAAGCTTGATAGGGTGATTAAAGTCCAAAAACACTAGTGTGTGTTCTTGGTGTTCTTGGTGAAATGAAGAACACTTGAAAATCTAGCAAAATGGAATGATTTCATGGATAAAATCATGTATAATCACTAGATAAGGAGATGATTTCATGGCATAAGTTCACGGCCTAGCCATGAGTTTACGGCCCAACCATGTGTTGGTCGTAAACTCCTCTTAATGAGTTAAGAGTTTGATTAAGGCACAATGGACTCAAGTAGATACTTCCTAATACCCGATTCTTGAATACACTAGGCCTAGAACACTCAAACAGACTCTATACAATGCTAAAAGATAGCAGAAACTAGTTTGTCTTTGATTAAATTGACTGGAAGTACAAGATATAAATTTCATTTTGTCACATTATCCCCCCGTTAGAGAGAATTTCGTCCCAAAATTAGAGTTTAAGCAAATAAGTAGTTACAAATAACTAAACGAAAAGATGAGGATATTTCAGTTTCATTTGATCCTCGCGTTCCCAAGTGAATTCAGGTCCTCGTTTGGCATTCCAGCGAACCTTCACTATCGGGATACAGCTTTGTTTCGTTTGTTTGACCTCTCGGTCCATGATTTCTACAGGTTCTTCCACGAAGTTGAGGCTCTCGTCGATCTCGATCTCGTCGAGTGGGATAACAAGTGTCTCGTCAGACAAACACTTTTTCAAGTTCGAGGCGTGGAAAACAGGATGTATGTTACTTAGTTCTTGAGGTAGTCGGAGTTTGTAAGCTACGGGACCAATTCTAGCGAGAATCTCGAATGGTCCTATGTACCTTGGATTTAACTTGTCATGCTTTCCAAAGCGTATCATGCCTTTCCAGGGTGAGACCTTCAACATGACGCGGTCGCCAACCTGGAATTCCAAAGGTTTTCTTCTTTTGTCAGCGTAGCTTTTCTCTCTATCTCTGGAAGCTTTAAGTCGTTCCCGGATTTGTACGATTTTCTCCGTGGTTTTGCGAATGATTTCCGGACCAGTGAGGGTACCGTCAGGAAATTGACTTCTAGCTAACTGTGTACACTTTAGCCCAGCACAGAGGGGATCTGCACTTACGGCCATAGAGAGCTTCGAAAGGAGCAGCCTTTATGCCAGTGTGATAACTATTGTTGTAAGAGAATTCGACAAGAGCTAAATGAGTATCCCATGCCTTACCAAAGTCTATCACGCAAGCTCGCAACATATCTTCTAAAGTTTGAATCGTCCTCTCACTTTGTCCGTCAGTCTGAGGATGGTAGGCTGTACTCATGTCCAGCCTAGTTCCCAAAGATTTTTGTAAAGACTGCCAGAAACGAGAAGTGAATCTACTATCTTGGTCGAAAATAATAGATGTTGGTACACCATGCAGTCTAACAATTTCCTTGAGGTAAGTTCTTGTTAGCTTCTCCATCTTGTCTGACTCTTTGATTGGTAAGAAGTGCGCGGACTTGGTTAATCTATCGACGATTACCCAAATAGTATCATAACCACCCGATGTCTTGGGTAACTTGGTTATGAAGTCCATTGTAATCCACTCCCATTTCCATTCAGGGATTTCAGGTTGTTGCAATAAACATGAAGGTTTCTGATATTCTACCTTCACCTTGGCACAAGTAAGGCACTTTCCCACAAAGGTAGCAATTTCGGCCTTCATGTTTGGCCACCAGTATAGTTTCTTGAGGTCCAAGTACATCTTATCTGAACCTAGATGAATGGAGTATTTGGTTTTATGGGCTTCATTCATGACTACTTCTCTGTAACCACCAAACTTAGGTGTCCAAATCCGGTTCATGAAACAATAAACTCCATCATCCCTGACTTTGAAATTTTTATCCATTCCTCTCAAAGTTTCACCTGCCACTTTTTCAGGTTTTAAGGCTTCGAGTTGAGCCTCTCTGATCTGTGTGGACAGGTGTGAATGGATTGTCCTGGTCAACGACTTTACTCGGCGTCTCGAGTATTCTTTTCTACTAAGGGCGTCAGCTACAACGTTAGCTTTACCAGGGTGATAAAGGATCTCACAATCGTAGTTGTTCAGTAGATCCACCCACCGTCGTTGTCTCATGTTCATCTCTTTTTGATTGAAGACGTGGTGGAGACTTTTATGGTCCGTGAATACTGTGCATTTCGTGCCATATAAGTAATGTCTCCAGATCTTCAGAGCAAATACTACTGCTCCTAGTTCAAGGTCAAGTGTTGAATAATTGACTTCATGTGTCTTTAGCTGTCTTGAGGAATAAGATATCACCTTTCCTCTTTGCATAAGAACACATCCAAGCCCTTGATTAGAAGCATCATAGTACACTACAAAATCCTCTGTTCCTTCGGGAAGAGATAGGATTGGTGCACTACACAAAGCTAGTTTCAGTGTTTGAAACGCTGTTTCTTGTCTTTCTCCCCAGCTAAAAGTTACCCCCTTTTGCGTCAAGATGGTAAGAGGTTTGGCTATTCTAGAGAAATTTTGAATGAATCTGCGATAATAGCCAGTAAGACCTAAGAATTGACGGATTTCTATAGGTGTTTTGGGTGCTGACCAGTTTTCAATAGCCTTAATTTTGGAAGGATGGACGTGTATTCCTTCAGAACTGACCACGTGTCCTAGAAATTCAACCTTTCTAATCCAAAATTCACATTTTGAAAATTTCGCATAGAGTTTCTCTGTTCTAAGAGTTTGCAAAACTTGACGAAGATGTTGGCCATGTTCCTCTTCACTTCTTGAATAAATAAGAATGTCATCGATGAAGACTATAACGAATTTGTCCAAGAATGGACGACACACTCTGTTCATTAGATCCATGAACACAGCTGGTGCATTCGTTAATCCGAATGGCATCACTACGAACTCATAATAACCATAACGAATTCTGAACACGGTTTTGGGAATGCCATTCTCTAAAATTCGTAATTGGTGATACCCGGATCTTAAGTCTATTTTTGAGAAGTAGCTCGCACCTTGAAGTTGGTCGAACAGATCGTCAATGCGAGGCAGAGGGTATCGGTTCTTAATGGTTAGTTTATTCAGCTCGTGGTAGTCTATGCACATACGGAATGATCCATCCTTCTTCTTCACGAACAAAACCGGTGCTCCCCAAGGTGAGAAGCTTGGTCTTATGAAACCTTTGCTAAGGAGTTCGTTAAGCTGGCTGGATAATTCCTGCATTTCTGAAGGTGCAAGACGATAAGGAGATTTGGAGACAGGGTTAGCCCCTGGAATTAAATCGATTCTGAATTCGACTTGTCGTTCGGGAGGCACTCCTGGAAGATCATCAGGAAAAACATCGAGAAAGTTACAGACTTCAGGAATTTTCGCGATATCTTTCACTTCTTGCTTTTTGTCTACCACGTGAGCTAAGAAAGCACAGTACTCTTTGCCGAGGTACTTCTGTGCCTTAATGCAAGAAATGATATGGAGGTTCGTTCCGGGTTTGTCGCCATAAATAACAAGAGTTTCATTAGTTAGCAAGTTCAGACGAATGGCTTTTTCATAACATAGGATGTCAGCACGGTTAAGACACAACCAATCCATACCTATTATTACGTCGAAACTCTTGATAGATACCGGCATAAGGTCAATTGAGAACGAAAAGTTATTCAGGGTAAGAGTACATCCTATGTATATTTCGTTGGTGGATTAGTATTTCCCGTTAGCCATTTCGATTGTGAATGTTTCTTTTAATGGTTGGGAGTTTTGATTTAGCAAGTGTTTGAAATTATGGCTCACAAAGCTCTTCTCAGCACCACAATCAAATAGAATGCATGCATAAGTGTTGTTGAGAAGGAACGTACCCGTAACTACTGTGGGATTTGCCACCGCTTCTTCCTGACCCAAAGCTAAAATTCTCCCGACTCCACCAGTATTTCCAGCTTTAGGACAATCTTTCTTGAAATGTCCTACTTCACCATAATTATAGCATGCTTGACCAACTCCAGTCGCAGGTACTTGGTTAAGTGGTTGGGGTGGTGCTCTACAGAATCGGGCAGTATGCCCTTTCCTGTTGCAGTTACGACACTGTATTTTTCTGCAATTTCCATTATGGTGAAAATTGCACTTGTTGCACTTTGGGAGATTACCAGCATATGGCTTAGCTGGTGCTGGATTAACAGGAACAACAGTAGGTACAGTCGCAACGTTGACTGCAGCCAACTGTTGTTTCTTTGAGGAATCCTGTGAAAACTTGCCCTTCCTCTTATTCCGACCCTTCTTGTTGTTGTTGTTGTTGTTGTTGTTTCCCTTTGGTTGTTCTGGTGTAGCAACCACCGAGTGTTGATGGATTCCATGATCAATAAGAGATTGCGCCAGCTTTTTGGCACTGTCAAAAGTAACAGTCCTTGAGGCTAAAACACTATTTTGAATTTGGGGCGACAGTCCCCAAATATATCTCTCAATCTTTTTGCTCTCTTGAGCAACCATATCCGGGCAAAGGATTGCCAGATCAAAAAATCTACTAGTATAGGTTGATATATCAGAACCAACCATTGAGAGACTCCAGAGCTCCTCTTCAAGTTTCTGAACTTCGCCTCGCGGACAATACTCCCGCATAAGCATACCCTTGAAATTCTCCTAGCTGATTGATTTAGCCACTACTAGAGTAAGTGACTTAACGTGACCATTCCACCACGTCAAAGCTCTTTCAGAAAAAGTACAAGTAGCGAACTTGACTTTACTGTTCTCAGGGCAGGAGCAAATTTTGAAAAATGCTTCTGTCTTCTCTATCCACTGCCTTAATGCCATAACTCCTCCAGTTCCATTAAAGGTCCTGGGTTTGGCATTGGTAAAATCTTTATAAGTACATTCTCGCGAATGACCATGACCTTCACCCTGATTAGGGGGATTTGCACCAGCTCCTGAACCACTAGCTCTAGAAGTATTGATTTGAGCCATAGCAGCAGCTACAGCCGCCGTGACCGCCGCTTGGAACATAGAGGGGTCGAACTGAGGAGGTGGTGGTGGAGGTGGCACCGGTGGTTCATTAACATTTTGATGTCTTGGATTTCTACGAGGAGACATCTTTTTCTATAAAAGTTAAAAGATACAATGATGATAAGATATCAAGAGTGAATATGAATTCTGATATCTCTGAACTAAAACATATAATTCAATATGAATCTTGGAATGAATTGGAAATAGAAGTCTATGACAAGTACAACTTGTAACTGAATAATATGAAATTGAATGATTATTTTTCAAGGGTACGAAAATGCATGTCGATTAAATTGGCATATTGAATACATAAGTCTGGAAAATTTGACCCTAGACAAGTCTACAATACACCAAATTTTGAGAAAATATCGACATCATAAAGACCTTATCGAAAATAGAATTTTCGTGGTCTTACTGAAAAACCCTGAAAAGTAATGCTAAAACCTATCCATAGACTTAACTATAACCAAAAGAATGAGTAGAGTATTTCCTAATGGCGACGGGTATCATTTGGATGAATCCACATCTCAGCCATTTTTGCCTAAGCGAGAATAGGGATAAGAGATATAGAGTATAGTTAGTAACGATAAGTTTCTACAAGAAAGACTTACAATTAAAAAATAATGTACTATGTACAACTTGTTCTAGATATTACTATAACTATAAAGTGCATATTAATTATATATAACTTGGTTATAGTCGACCTTCGATTAAATGACCCGGCTCTAAATCCACAACCAAATAAGGAACAGGAAATGAAGCTAAATCACATATTCTAAGTCTATATAATTTTAATTATATATAATTGTAATATACCCTTAATATTTATAGTTCTACCCTTAATTTGTTCTATTGTTTTTACATGTTTGTTATTAGTATATAGTGCCTAAAATACCCCTATGGTATTTTAATCTTTATGTTCTGTTCTAAAGTTCTTCTGAGTATGTATGGTAAGTTTTAGACATGCCACAACACCACTATCACTTCCAAACACATGTTGGTCATATTTCAAATCAATATAGTTGATCAGGCTATATTAATCCCAAATATGATTACATAACTGTCCAGGTTTGACTGTAATGTTCAACATCCAAATACTTTTAAGTTCTTATGACTGTGATACTGTACTTGTAGGTATGAGTGTTAGTATACTTCTTGTAAAAATACTTAAATTTTTAAAAGTATACTTGTATTCAGAGTTCTCAGCCCCAAATGTATTTATAGTTTGTATATCTTTTATGGATTGATATACTAAGTTCACTATAAACAATGCTCTGATACCAATCTATCACACCCCCAAACCAGACGGCGGAAACGTCCGGGGTTGGAGGACTTCATTTGTAATATCACAACACATGTAATATAGTAATCATATTACAAATAACCATTGTATTAAAAAGTATAAATATTTACATGTGTTTCACTTTGTATACTGAAACCAAAAAGTTGTACAAAAGATAAAGACAAAACATAAACTGCTCCATCTTCAAAAGCTCGGGTGTACCTGTCTATAGGTTCCCTGAGAATACAAGTAATTTGAAAAGAGAGTATCAACATAAAGTTGAGTGAGTGCATAAGTATTTATGTTTTGTAAGAGTGTTTTCTGTTTCTTGAATATGTAAACTGTTTCCAGAAAATCCTATATTTTCTGTTGTATATGAAAAGTAGTTGTATATGTATAAAACTGTTCTGTTTGTAAACCAATGTTCTGTATCTTGTAAACTGTATCGTGTAAATTGTATTGTGTAACTGTATCTTGTAAACTATATCTTGTAAACTAGTACTTTGAAAATGTACTTAAGTTTAGGTAATTATACACTAACGTATTGTTAATACCTTTTTAATGAGTTATTATAACCATACTAACAAGATGGCCTGACCCAACACTATTTATGCGTTGAAAGTTGATGATAACAATTGTCACTCACAGGGGTATATGCCTGACTGTAGCTAGCAGTCCGAGTGCGGGGTTGTTAATCCCAATATAGATCTATACACACATTGTTTCGATCCCCTGCTAGAGACTCTGGTTATAATATCAGGACTTTACTGTATCGTTTAAAATGAATTAAACTAACTGTACTCTTTGACTCATAAAAGCGTATAACGTTACATGTATAACAATTATGAAATTCCAATCATTCTAAAATGAATGATTGATAGTATATCCTTGAATTAGTATTCTTAACATGTATTTGAATGAATGAATACACTTGAATAGTTTTGAATTAAACCTTTGTTTTTGTAAAAAAATGTACTCTAGTATGCTAGTGTCGTGAATTAATGTTCTGTGTATCATAAATTATACCTATTATAATTTATATGTACTTTCTGAATTGATAACGAGTATTCATGTATGGGATCCTTTGCTCAACATGTACAAAGGGTAATTGAATCTAATTGAATAAACTTTTATACTTGTATACATATACAAATATATATAACTAAAATTTAAATGACACTTGGACAAACAACTGATACTTGTGATCCCACATCCAAACAAGGAAAAGGAACCAAAGTGGGTTTTCAGTCCTAAGTCTTTTAAACCTTATTTATATAAATATATGTATACTAGTATGATTTTTGGGGAAAAATATAAGTTTATAAAATATTTAAAAGAAATTTCATATTTGGAAATCCATTTTGGTGACTTGATGTCTTTTTGAAATAACCACTTAAAACCACTTGATTTGATAAGATGTTTGAAACCATTTGTTTTGATAATTGTATTCCATTTGAAATCATTTTTTATAACACAATATCTTTGTGTTATACTTGTATTCCCCCCCCCCCTTAAAACAGTAAAAACTATGAAAATGTGGGGGTATGAACTAACCTGTTGTAAGTTACTCAAGTGTAAGATTGGTGTAGGTTGCTAAATGTCAAGTGAAGACTTGAGCACACACTGATCCTATTGAACATATAATGACACATATGTTTATAGTTAGTGAATAAACAACTAATCATGAAAGTTAACACCCTATTAGACTAGGAAACTCTAGGTTTTAAGTACTACAATCACATATGATTGCATACTAAGGGTGTATGGCCATTCTAATGAGTTTATGGCCAACATGGTAAGTCTTATATGAGTTTACGGCCTAGGGTTTACGGCCCTATGAGTTTACGGCCGTAAACGCATAGTATCTTGTATCATTTTGTGTTTTAAAGTCCTAGGTTCTTCCTTGAGGTGTTCTAGACTTAGTTCCAAGGCTTAGTAAGAGGTTTAGGGTTCATTTACACCCTTAATTAGGGTTTACGGCCCAAGGAGATTGCCTTGGCCGTAAACACCTTTT
Source organism: Lactuca virosa (assembly GCF_052849685.1). NCBI lineage: Eukaryota > Viridiplantae > Streptophyta > Magnoliopsida > Asterales > Asteraceae > Lactuca > Lactuca virosa. The sequence goes on from NC_136434.1 coordinate 58,285,413, forward strand.
GATCTTGATTTCTTTATGTTTTCAAGTAGTATAATCAGTAAGTATTACACAAAGGAAGGTACTCAAGGGTTTAGAAGCCTTTAGGAGTGTTTAAAGTCAACATATGCTTCATTATATGGGTTTACGGCCAAGGGAGATTGCCTTGGCCGTAAACTCCCTTTGTTCTTGTCAATTGAATGATTCCTAAGTGTTCTTCAAGTATTTCGTGTATATAGCAAGCTTAGGAGAGAGTACTTATAATATAGAAGCTTGATAGGGTGATTAAAGTCCAAAAACACTAGTGTGTGTTCTTGGTGTTCTTGGTGTTCTTGGTGTTCTTGGTGAAATGAAGAACACTTGAAAATATAGCAAAATGGAATGATTTCATGGATAAAATCATGTATTATCACTAGATAAGGAGATATAAAAACAATTCAAGCGAAAGAATTCTTACATTTTTGGAAGATCAAAGTGAAGATCTTATGATACTTGAGAGGATATTTGGGTGTTCTTGACTAGAAATGGAAGAAATGGAGAAAAGTGATGTAAACTCATGCTTATGGCATGAGTTCACGGCCTAGCCATGAGTTTACGGCCCAACCATGTGTTGGCCGTAAACTCCTCTTAATGAGTTAAGAGTTTGATTACGGCACAATGGACTCAAGTAGATACTTCCTAATACCCGATTCTTGAATACACTAGGCTTAGAACACTCAAACAAACTCTATACAATGCTAAAAGATAGCAGAAACTAGTTTGTCTTTGATTAAATTGACTGGAAGTACAAGATAGAAATTTCGGGTTGTCACACTTTACATGTTCCAAAACTTGAGGGAAAGTTTTGTAACTTTACAAAACCTTTCAATTCATAACTTATGAGTTAAATGGTTCAATAAAATGAGTGACTTTTCATTTTATGTAACCTATGTGTTTAATAATGGACTTTAAAAGAAAAAACTTTTGGTAATCCATAACTTGAGGACAAATTATGGATCCCATTAAAACACATAATGATCATGAATTAAGCATTAAACAATTTTAACAAGTAATTCCTATGATCTGTCAAGAACTCATAAGAACATGAATATTCATATCGATATTTCATGAACATATATAAACATGGAATTTTGATATTAGCCATTGTAAATGGATTAGAAAAACCATTACACCATCTAAAACAAGTTTTAAAACACCAAAACAGTTTAGGATAATGTTTCTAGTCCATTTCCAGCAGCTAAAATAAAAAATCTGCATTCTGCCTGACCAACTCGTCGAGTGCATGAACTAACTCGCCGAGTTGGTTGAAGATACGCTTGGCCTCGTCGGGTCCCCCCATGGACTCGACGAGTCCTCTGTGCAGACAGCAATAATTTCGACTTTTTCAGCTATTTTGCATCAAGTATCAAACAAACAAGCCTAGGCTCTGATACCACTAATGGGTTTTGAGCATTCTAACACTCCTAAGGTGTACATGCAACCCTAGAAACCTTGGATCTATGTTTGACTAAGATACATGCAAAAATACTTTTTCCAAGGTTCATAATCCTATCTAGCATACATAGGGAACTTTTAAACATAAAAGATAGCTAGAATTACATACCTTGTAGTTGATTTGATTCCTTTAAAACCTTGTGAGCCTAGCACCCCAAGTGTGATGCCTCAAATGTCTCACACAACACCAAATGCTATTGGAATGACTTGAGAGAAATGTAGAACACTTCTAAAATCGGCTTGCCCTCTCTATTTCTTAGTGTACCCGATTTTGGTGAACATAAGGGTCCTTATATAGTGTGTTACAATTACGGTTACACCATGTAAACCCTAATGTAACATGGCTCTTCATTTCCATGACCCATGGGTTTAAGCCTCCATGGAGCATCCTATGGGTTTTAGCCCAACTTGATAATCCATGAAGCATTTAGCCCACTACACAAGTATGGATGATTTACACAATCAACCCATATATTTAATTAGTCACCTTTTGATCACTTAATTAATTCTATATTATTTCCTGATCAATACTAATTAAATAATATTATTAATATATTAGAACTTATAATATATTAATAAACCATAAGTGTTATTTCTCTCGTTTTAGTTTATCCAAATGCATGATGCTATGCAACCCAAATGGACCATGCCAAACCGGGTCAAGTACATACCAGAAATAGTTATGGACTTAAACACCTTATCCAACACCAACATCGTTCTGTACATGCGGTTCATGAGATCCATGAACGCGGCAGGAGCATTGGTGAGCCCGTAGGGCATCACTACAAATTCATAGTGACCATATCGTGTCAGAAAAGCAGTCTTCTGCACATCCTCCTCTCTGACCCTCATCTGATGGTAGCATGACCGCAAATCTATCTTGGAAAAACAAGACGCCCCCTGAAGCTGGTCAAAGAGATCATCAATCCTCGGGAGTGGGTAACGGTTCTTCACTGTTACCTTATTCAGCTCCCGATAATCTATACACATCCGATGCGACCCGTCCTTCTTCTTCACAAATAGAATCGGGGCTCCCCAGGGTGAACCGCTCAATCTGATGAATCCCTTTTCTAACAGCTCCTACAACTGTGTAGACAATTCCTGCATCTCAGGAGGAGCCAACCGATACGATGCCTTGGTTATCGGAGTTGCACCAGGGACTAGGTCGATCCTGAACTCTACCTGCCTCTCCGGAGGTATCCCAGGAAGCTCCTCTGGGAATACATCCACGAACTCTCATACAACTGGTACGTCACTCACCGTCGCCTTACCCGCCTCTCGGGTATCAAAGACATAGGCGCATACCCTGCGCACCCCTGCTGGAGATAGCGCCCAACTCTCGCTGCTGAACATAAAGCTGGTCCATGATGTGGCCTCTCACCCTGAAACACCTGCTCTCCCTACCTGGGGTCCTGACCCTGGCCAACTGCTGCGCGCAGTCGATCACTGCTCCATTGGGGCTCAACCAATCCATGTCGATAATGACCTTGTTCCCCCGCAATGGTATGGGAACCAAGTCTACCAAGTAGCGCTCCACATACAACCTCAAAATACAATACTTGAAAACCTCTGATGCTCGAACTGATCGGTCGTCCACAATCTCGACCTCTAGGGGGTAATCCAACATGCCCGAAGACTCAGGGAACCTCTTGCCAAGTGCAAGAGAGACAAATGATCAGGTAGCACCCGAATCGAACAACACCTGAACTAGGATACCATTCACATGGAATGATCCTATACAAGACATATAACATGGCACATTAATATTAAAGGCAACATATAATAAAAGCTAGGGAGAAGAAATCATACTCGTCACCACATCGGGTGCGGCGCGTGCCTCCTCGGCTGTCAACTGGAAAGCTCGGCTCCTCACCACTGGGGCCTATGACTTGCCCTTCCGGCCATCCGTAACCCGCGTAGTCGCTGGAGTTGGCGCCGCCACTGGCGCTGCTGCTGCTACTGTCAATCTAGGGCAGTTAGCCTTTTTATGGCCCCTTTGATTGCAATGAAAGCAAAACAGGTATGATGTCTGAACAGTATGGCAAACTCCCTCATGTGACCTACCGCACTTTCCACAGCGGTCCCGGCCCTTCGGCCTAGCGTCGCCTCCCTTGGGTTTCTTCCCCGAAACCCCAACAACCTGCCCCGTCTCCGCCTTCCTCTTCCTGAGGTGCTCTAAGTCGATCTCCCTCTCCCTCGCCCTGGCAATCTTGGAATCCAGGGTCGGGCAAGCTGAGTAGCTGACATGCTCCCGAATATCAGCCCTCAACATGCATGATAGCGGGTCTTCCGCATCTCCTCATCTCCCGCATACTGAGGCACCAATAAGGCCCTCTCTCGAAACTTGGTGGTAATCTCCGCTACCGCCTCAGTAGTCTGTCTCATGTCAAGAAACTGCCTGGCCCGCTGCTGAAGCTCCACAACCGGCACAAACTAGGCCCTAAACCTAGTCACAAAGTCTGACCAAGTCATAGCCTCAATGGCTGGGGGCCCCAGTGAGTCACCAACTAACTCCCACCAATCCCTAGCTCGGTCTCTCAAATAACCTGCAACAAAGTGAACCTTCGACCCCTCCGGGCAGAAGCTCGTCAACTGTGTAGACTCGATTTCTATAATCCATCTCCTATCAACAATGGGGTCCTTCACCCCGTGAAAGTCTGGTGCACCACTCCCCCTAAAGTCCTTGAAGGACAGTATGTGCGTCCCTGACTGGCTTGATGCCAAGTCACTCCTGAACGTCCTAAGACGATCCTCCATCAGCTCAATAAATCCCTCCTTGATCGAACCGAGAATGACCGGGGTCGCCTCAAGGATACCTCTCGTGATCTCAGACGCGATGAACTCACGTATTCCATCATCGACCTTCTCGGATCCCACACCCGAGCCTGAACCTGATCCTGATCCAGACCCTGAAGCTCCTGCTCCATGACGTGTAATCACCATTCTGAAACAAAACACATAAATTTCAGGGTCATTCATACTCTCGAGAGGTCTCACATACTCTCCAAGTTCCCTGGTTTTATCTTAGCCCTCCTTGACTCGAGTACGAATCCTTTACTTCTAGTAGTACGGGCCCATACTACCTTCTACATCTATCCGTACTTTCCTCAAGGATTTCTTTGACTTCACCAAGTCCCTCCACTAATACTTCTTTCCAAACTAATCTCATCCTAGGCTTGTCCTAGGGCACTTTATGACCTACTCTCCGCCATCAGCTGCACAAGGAGTCCCTGCCACCCTTCCCTAACTAGCTTGCGAATACAATTACATATTCGCATACTAGTTAGTTAAAGCTAGCTAGAACCCTTATAAGCACAAAGCAAGCAGCATTCGTGCATCGAGTAACCAAAACCAATCATAACCTAATCAGGCTATCATACTACTGACTAGACAGCCCTAGCATATAGCTCAATAAGCTCATACAATAGGCATATAAGGCATCCTTCCTAGATCCTTAGCCCTAATCTAGCATGCAGTTCTCATATTCACATAACATACATACAAGGCATCCTCCCTATATCCTTAGCCCTAATCTAGCATGCAATTCTCATAATCATATCATATAACACAACATAACATGTATGGGTATCTTGGGGAAAAACTTAGTTGAGCTCGGCCGGTCGCACGCATCACACATCTTGTTCTTTCTCAAAACTCCTTATTTTTAAAATTTAGAAAACTATTTTCTTGTAAAAGTCTTTCAAGCCCTCGATTTGAGTCCAGACACCCCCAAAGGTGTGCCTGAATCCCTCAAAACAAGGCTCTGAGACCAACTTGTAACATCCCAAAAATCGAGAGCAAAATTTTTTGTTTTTAATTATTTTACTTATAAAATTGTTTGCGGAAAAACATCAATGATATCATATCAATTCATAAAACCATAGTTACATGTCTCAAAAACCATATTGTCAAATAGTAATAATGTCAGAGCAAAATCCCAGGGATCTCAAATGCGGAATCATGTGTGTGCGATGCGCTGCTACCCTGTCGGCTCCTTCTCCTTAGATGAAGAGGTACCTGAAACCAAAACTGAAAACCATAAGCACGAAGCTTAGTGAGTTCCCCCAATATACCACATACCACATAATGCCTATTCCTCGGTATCTCTCAACCGGTAATAGTCGGGTACAGCTGAGAGTTGGGCTCCCCTTCGGTATCTTTCAATCGGTAACCAGGAAATAACCTCCCCATCGGTATCTTTCAACCAGTAACCGGGAGCTACCCTCCCCTTCGGTATCTTTCAACCGGTACCCGAGAACTATTTCACCCCTACTACTGCTAAGACATATCAAGCACAATAAACATATCAAGTAGCAAGACCACTAGATAATTGTTATAGAGACAATCATCTATCCAACAACTCCTACTTGTGGGCTGGCATTGTGGTCGTAGACCCACTTCTACTAGAAGGTAACTCACCTCAGTGTCGTGTAGTGTCTGCACTGTCCTCGGTATGGAAATCAACTCTCCTCAACTCCTCAATTCCTACACAACAACCTTTCTAAGTTACCATTTCATACTCATAACCCCTTACAAGGGTCAATTAAATTCCAAGTCAAAGTCAAGGTCAAAACCTTGGTCAAAGTCAACTTTGGTCAAAGTCAACATATGGTTGACTCGACTCGTCGAGTTGGTCCACCAACTCGTCGAGTCCTCTTGTCCACAAAATTCTAAAACGTCATCCCTACTCGCCGAGTCTAGCAAGAGCTCGACGAGTTCTCCTTCCATAAAACATCGGTACCTTCTTCAACTGACTCGCTGAGTTCATCCTTGAACTCGTCGAGTTCATCTTCATCCGTATGAAGGTGTTTAGTCTATGACTCGCCGAGATCTCCTTGAACTCGTCGAGTTCGTCTTCATGTAGTTGGTACATTGCCTTGAACTTGCCGAGTTCATCCTTGAGCTCGTCGAGTACGTTAATATCCAAGTCCATAACGAACCCCAACAGGCTGAGTTTTCCTTCAACTCAACATATGACCATTTCCAGAAGACTTTTGGGGCAAACTGCGACCCAACTCGCCGAGTTGCATAAGTGATTTGCCAAGTCACTCTTTGTCCAAAACTATATAGTCGATTTCAGTTGGTCTCAATGCATCCAAACCATAGATCTGACCTCCTGGGGTCCATATATACGTACAATTACAAACTTGGTGTCCATGCATGGGGTATTTGGCTCCAATGGCCTTAAAATGGGGTTTGTATGATGCATGGGCCTCCCATGGCCATAAAGTTGGCACCTTTATGCCATGGGAACGCTCAATGGTTCCAGATCTGAAGTGCAACTCCAATGATACACACAATCCCGAATATGGCTTCACTAAGGCTTAGAAAAAGGTAGAAAATGACCCTAAATTGAGATCTAAGTAATGAATATCCAAGGTATCACCTTTATACCTCAAATGAGCAAGGAATGTGCCAAAACTTCTGGATCTACTTGGTTTCTCTTGATCTCCCAAGCTTCCTCTTTCTTCTCAAGCTTCAAAAGACACAAAAATGGCACAAAGTTCTCAATAGCACTAAAAAACGATCAGAGTTTCATGGGGATGGTTTGAGGGTGTTGGAGGCTCTAAAGGGAACCAGTTAAAGTGTTTAAATAGGGTGCAAACCCTAAATATTAGGGTTTCATCCAGACAACCCTACTCGTCGAGTCGGGCTCCCGACTCGTCGAGTAGGTCGCTTAATCCCTGCGACCTAAAATCCAATCTACTCGATGAGTTGGGCCTCTAACTTGCCGAGTCCTAGTGCAAAATATGAAATTACTAGGATTTAATTACGTACCAGGAACCGGGTGTTACATTAGGGAGAATTACCCTGAGTTTATTTTCAGCAGCATACTTCAAGGACGAAGTCTGATTCTAGTGGGGGAGAGTTGTAACATGTGAATCCTCGAGGTTTGAGATATTAATTAAATATGAGTTTTAGGGTGGGTCACGACGTGAGGGAAGCACCGTTAAGTCGTGACATGGCTTCAAAAGTCATGGGTCTCGTTTAAGTGTCACAACGTGACACTTTATCTGACGCAAAACCCTAATTTTCAGGCTTGCGCACTATTTAAAGGAAGTGAGGAGCTAAGGTTTCCTTCATCCTCAGCCTCAATCACCTCCAAAACCTATTTAATAAATCCTAATCCGTCTCATCCATTGCGGAGCTCATTTTGGTTCTTTTGATTACTTTTGAAGGAAGAAGGCTTGGGTAGTATTTGGTGCATCTTGGCTAGCTTGGGACTTTATTTTAGGCATCCTTGGACCTTTATAAGTGTTCAAGATCTAAACTTTATCATTCTAAATGGCTAGATCTCAGGTTTTGTCTCATATTCTTCAAGTTTCAACTAATTGGAATGGTATGATTCCTTAAAGTTAGCAACTTTATGGATCCTTGAGGTCCTTTGAATATCATATGGTTTAGATTTGGAAATTGCTAGTGTATTGAACCCATACATGAGATCCATGGTGACGTTTTTCCATTTTTGACCTAGTTTGAGCTTTAGACTCACAATGAGCATACATGGCTGAAAAGAATCGATCTTTATGTTGTTTTGGATATTAGGAAGCCTTCTGGAAGGAATGGAAGGATGGATTAATGGATTGAGAGTTGAATCCATTAAGCTAGAAAAAAACCAGTTTCACGACGTGACACAGTTGTTGTCACGACGTCACGAATGGGTTTTTCCCTGATTAATTTGGATCGATTCTTTCATGACGTGACGACATGTACATCACGACGTGACGATAGTTTGGACCGAGACTGAGTTGGGTTGAGACTGAGTTGAATTGTGATTGAGTTGGGGACCGCGTCCAGTGCGTTTCTCATGATGTGACTGTAAGGGTCGAAGTTTAGTTGTAAGATGTCGAAATTATGTAATGTTATTTACGAAGGCATATTAGTATCGAAACTTAATTTTGAGTCCTTTGTATTTTTTTGTATGCTTTACTTTTCTCCTATAAATAGGAGTTGTTACTTAGAGATAGAAAAGAAATTTGGAGTCTGTTTTGTCTAATTTCTCTCTGTAACCGTGAAGCATAATATGAGCTGAAACAAGATCTTATTTACTCTTTGTGTTCTTAATTATCTTAACTCTGATTATGTTTTCATTACTCGATTTAATATTTCATCAATTGGTATCAGAGCTGGAATCATATTTCTGCGATCTGATTTTCATTCTGAATCAAAAGGATTTTGAATCAAATTCTAGATTCAAAATATTCCGCGCCATTTTTTTAAAATCGTTCTTGATCTACAGTTGTGATTCGATTATGCAACTGAATTGTTGTATCAAGTGTTCTGCTTGAAATCTCTGATCGTTTCAGCTATTTTTTTCAAAATCTCTTAAGTTTTTCTGAAAAATTTCATTCGTACATTCATGGCGAATTTCAACATGAATTCAATGACATCTTATTCTCATCTGCTCGGATCTTCAACGAAGATTCCTATGCTCATCCTAGAGTATTATGATTAGTGGGCTGATCGCATGGAAGATTACTTGAATGGATAAGATGAAGAGCTTTGGTACTCCACCAAATATTCAACCAATTGGTACTTCATCTGGTACTCCAAGTGTTGATGAACAATCAAGTCGACTGAAGAAGAATGAGAAACGATGTATGAGGGAATTACGTGGTGCATTGCCTCCAGTTGTCTACAACTATGTTAGGAGTTGTAAAACTGCAAAAGACATCTAGAATACTCTCAAAGAAAAATTCCAAGGGAGCGAAAAGACATCTAGAAACACTGTTTGATTGACTTGAAAGAGTTCAAACAGAAGGATGGTGAATCCATTGGAGGTTATTAGGATCGATTGAACGAACTTATCTACAAGTGCAATCGTCATGGAATTACACGATAAACCATGGAATTCAATCTGACATTCATCATGGGGTTATGCAAAGAATGGAGGAATTTGACCTTGATGGTGAAAACTCAACAGCGTTTTGATACATCGACACTAAGTGACTTGTACAATTTGTTGAAAACTCATGAGCCTGAAGTTCTTGAAATTGCTGAGGAATCGAAAATTAGTCTTGGAGGACCATTAGCTTTGATGTCGATAGTTAATGAGAAGGAGCTAGTTGAAAAGGAAGATTCTGATAATGAAGGATTTTGGTTAATTCTAACGATGAAGTTGTTTCATTTTACTCGAATAATAGAGTGAAAAAGTTTTCCAAGAAACCTTTTAATTCAAAGTCGAAATCTGGTGTGGGAAAAGGAAAATTTGTGACAAAAGCTGGAGGAGAAGAGAAAAAGAAAAGTCAAAAGAATGATGTGAAAGTTGAAGAGATGAATTTGAGAAGAAACTTAAATGAGATTTCTTTGTCGACTGTCATTATTGTCATGGTGCTAACCACATGGCAAGTGATTGTATGCTCAGAAAGAAGGAGGAAAAAAACAAGGTGAAAGACGAAGCGTATTATGTGGAATGTCTGGAGGAAGTAAGGGCAAAAGCAAAAGGAATTTCTCTTGTTGCAAAAGGTGAGGATGATGATGATGGAACATATCAAATTTGGTCTTCCGGCTCCGATGATGAAGACATGCGTAATCCTACGAATGGGGCGATGTTTGCGAAATTTGAGGAAGATGATGATAAAGTGGTGACTGGTCGCTGTTTCATGACCAAAGGTGAAGACAAATCACCAATGACAACAAAGGTACGTTCTATTCTTCAATCATTCAATATTCCTTTAAGTGCTTATGTGTGACAACCCGAAATTTCTAACTTGTACATTCTTCATTTTATCAAAGTTAGCCTCGTTTTGCTAATTTGTAATGAAGTTTTTGGGTCTATATAAGTGTCTTTAGACTTAATATAATCAAGATATGAGTCTTGGGAGGGGTTTGAGAGTGTGTTGCATTGCAAAGTCGGGCCAAGCACACCAAAGAAGGTGTGTGCGGCCGCACACCCGTGTGTGCGGCCAGCCGCACCCCAACCGCACACAGCCAACCACACACACCCTCCAGCCTCACACCCACCCCTATATATTGGAGAAGACCCCCCCCCTTCATTCACTCCTCTCCTTTACTTTCTCTCTCTACTTTCTCTCTCTACTTTTCTCTCTAGAAAACATCATCCAAGAACACTCTAAGGGCCTCAAGAACGCGGATTTCTCCATCATCCAGCTTGTTTTAGTGGTAAGACACATGAATCTAAGCCTAAAACTCGAAATGTTCTTCGTGTTCTTCATCGTTTGAAGGTGTACGGCCGCACACCTTCATAAAGTGACCACACACCTTCATAAGGCCGCATTCCTTCATCTCGGACACAAACGAGGAGTGTACGGCCGCACACTCCTGTGTGCAGCCGCACACATAGTCTGGCCGCACACCCTGGCCGCACACCTGGCCACACACACATAAAAGTCGAGTTTGGTGACCTTACACTCGAATCTAAAGCATTACACTCATTTGGGGACTTCAATAGGTGTTTATAACACCTAATCCTAAGTGTTTTCATGTCCCTAAGATGTTCCCATGTGACTAAAAGTGACTATATACCCTAATTGTAACCACATATGTGTTATCACATGTTAATAGGATCCACTTGCGTACGAAACATCGGTTGACTCTCAACACTCGCAACCAATTGTGCTTTCGGATCCTACGATAAACAGTGAGTTCATACCCCTTAATCAACCTTTAAAATGTTTTTAATTGCTTTTATGGGGGGGGGGAATACAGGTTGTATCAATCGAGTTATAGTATTAATTACATGAGATTTATAACTTGAAATCAAAAGGATTTTCTACACTTTTAACTGTTTTTGCCAACGAAACTGCTTTGAACTTTCATCAAACTCATTTTCATGTTAAATTGTATAAAACTATTTTCAAACTATTTTAAACTGCTTTTATTTCCAAATCATATCTACACTAATATATTTATATAAGTAAGACTTGAAGGATTTAGGACTAATAGCTCACCTTACTTCATGTTCTTGTTTGATTGTGGGCTTAGGGTATTATGTTATTAGTCCGACTATCATTAAATTCTTAGTTATATATCATACATATTTGTGTTAGATATAAAAGTCTTCATTTCAGTTCAGTGCCTTTGTGTAACAAAGGCATGCAACCAACATTACTATTTAACTATAATAGGTATAGTTAAGGATTACTACTTAGTACTACTATTGCCATGATACCTACCAGAGCCAGTACAATTATGAGTCAATACATACGAGATACTATACAAAGAGAATACTATATACTATACAAGAAAACACTCTATACATTATACTAGAAAGTACATTATACATTATACAAGGGAACATACTAAAATGGAATGTGACATACTATTTCTCGATACGACACATCTTTGTGCTATCACCGTGTAACCAGAGTCTCCTGGAGGGAGAGCGGGCATTATGTGTATAGATCTATACGGGACAGACACTCCCACATCCTGACTGCTAGCTACAGTCCGAGCCGAAAGGCCAATGGGTGACAAAATGTCACCATACTACGTGTGACCTGGAGGGTCATCAGTTATTCGATCATCAATCAGTATGGTTACATACGAGTTCACATTCAGACCTTTAATTAATACATTAAGAATTAAAGGAAAACTAGACTTTTGAGGTGTATTGTTCATTTAATACCACCTGGGGTCTACATTTTCCTTTCTTTGGACTTTTCGAGGCGTACCACCTGGAGTCTACATATTTCTACTTTGGACTTTTCGAGGCGTATTGTTCATTCAGTACTACCTGGAGTCTGTGTTTCATTACTATATGACTATGTCAGATACTCGTTTTAGTAAACTAAATCTTTTTACACTAATAGTTTTCACTAGGGAAAAACCCTTACATTTACGAAAGAACAAACATACAACCAATCGGGTCGTGGTAGAAGACTACTTTTTACTAAGAAACATAGGGTTTTCTAGGGGATATCCTATTTCCTCAACATTTGAAATTAATTACTACACTACATTGTTACTAACATTTTTATACAAGCAATGACACTAAATACTTATGAACTCACCAGCTTTATGCTGATACTCGTTTTCAAAATAACTTGTATTCTCAGGTCATCAGTAGACAGGTACAGATGTAGCTTTTGAGAAGATGGAGCACATATAAGACTCCTCTTTATTTTGATTATACTTTTGGTGTCTAACAAACTGTACAGAACACGCTTGTATTACAATTATTATATTAATGCAATGGATGTTGTTGCTTGCCTTTACTATTGTGCATTGTTATGATACTGTACATGACGTCCTCCACCCCAGAACGTATTCCGCCATTCTCGGTTTTGGGATTAAAACACTCTGGACAAGAATATATACTTTGAAATAATAAAATATTTAACTAAGTATATATATATACATCCATTCATACAAAGGGTCAGTATCATACTAGAACAGAACAAAAGTATTAAGATTGTTGGACAGCACAATTAGGCTTAGAGACATATAGTCAAATCTGGGTGGATGTAGCCTGATAGACTACATTTTCCTAGGAGTGATTAGCATGTGCCTAAGAATGATTGTGGTGTTGCAACAAGTCTAAAACTTACCAACACTACTACCAGAACATTAGAACAAGAATACTATAGGAGTATTCTGCATCCCTGTAATTTACATATGTGAGAACTAAAAAGGTCGTTACTAGTAGGACAATAGTTGCTAAGTGGATACCCTACGGTTACATGTGACTAAGGCGTTATAGACTTAGAATCTGTGATCTTTGCTTTACGTCCTGTTCTTGTTAGATTGGGGATTTAGAGTTAGGGTCACTTATTCGAAGGTCTATCCTGTTTCGATTACATGTAATTAGTATGCACTATGCAAGTATTGGGTCAACTAATAACGATCACCTTATAAGTATCTTACAGTAGTACGTCTATTAACTATTCTTTCCCCTATTCTCGCGTAGATAGCATGGCTGGCTTCCACCTTCCCGGCGATCCGTACTATCCGAACCAAGGCATTGGAGGATGGCTTGATGAGGAGCCAAAAGATGATCACCCGATCCCTTTGGATGATCACAGCGCAGAAGGCTTTTCAGATAGCTCCGACTCCGAACCAGAAGTCAATAACATGCCTCCAGTAGCTCCAAATCCCAACCCCCGTCCGGCATTTCAAGGTCCCACTCCCATGTGGGGAACAACCTTGAGTCGATGGAGTGATGAGCAGGGTCAACCTTTACCTTTCAACGGGGACCGAAGCTTTTACAACATAAGCGAGGGAGGTCCAGCAGACCGAGTCCTGCCCATCATGGTCCGTAGGATTGCCAGGAACGTCGAGCAACGTCATGCAGCCATCGACCGAGTAGTTAAAATTGACGCCAACTCTAACCTAAACACAGTTCGTATCCGACAACTCGAAGAGACTGTGGATAGGACTAGGAGGACCAATGAGGCTCTGCAGCAACATTTGGCTGCATCCCGAGCTGAAGTCATGGAACTCCGAGTGCGTCAGAGAGCTCATGAACGGCATCTTCAGGAAGTAGCACGTCAACTGGCCGACCTAAGGGTTCGTCCGAGGGACACCCGTCGTCGGTAGAAGATTTCAACTCATCTTTACTATTGCACTTAGGAATAACCTCCTTTCTATGCTCCGTGGAGCACCTGTCTGTAAACATTCCTAATCATGAAAGTACTTTAACTAGATTTCTAGGCTGCCAACATTTTCCCTTATGATTTGATGTAAGACCTACTGCTAGGTCAATTTTCCCGAAACTCATTTTACATCATTAATACCAGTAATATTGGCAGTTGTCTACTCTATGGGAAAGTCTCTATTCTTGTGTTTCCCTACACTATTGTATGTCTCTGCTTGACAGCTGGACTATGGCGAATTAGTCTATGAAACACTCTCATCATGCTTACAATTGGTTCTCATTATTATCGTTCATCTCATGCGAATTTCAGCTAAAGATGCCGCCTCGCAAGCGTCATGTCAGGAAAACACCTGCAGATCAAATTCCACCGCCACCACCCCCACCGCAGTTCGATCATGTGATGTTTCAAGCAGCTGTAACCGCAGCTGTGACCACCGCCATGGCGCAAGTCAATTCTGGTGGCGCCAGTGGAGGTGGAATGGGCACAGATTCTAGTCATGGTGGAACTCACCCACGTGCACGGGAGTGCACCTATAAAGACTTCATCAGCTGCAAACCAACCTACTTCAATGGAACCGGAGGGATCCTTGCACTATCCTAATGGATCGAAAGAACCGAAGCCATCTTTGAAATGTGCTCGTGTCCCGAAGGAAGCAAGATAAAATTTGCTGCTTGTACCTTCACTAAAAGGGCCCTGACATGGTGGAATGGCCATGTCAAATCACTCTCTCTGGTTACAGCCAAGGCCATGGGTTGGGACACACTGAAGGACCTCATGATGAGGTATTACTGCCCGAGGGGCGAGGTTCAGAAGCATGAGGAGGAACTCTGGAACCTCAAGATGCAGGGGACCGACATAGTGGCGTATACAGCCCAGTTCTACGACTTGGTGGCTCTTTGCCCTAACATGGTGCCCACCGAAAGCAAGAAAATCGAACGATACATCTGGGGTCTGGTACCCCCATATCGAGGGAACGTCCTAGCATCACACCCTGCAACCTTCGAAAGTGCCAAGGAATTGGCCCAAAGGCTGATTGATCATGAAGTTCCCTCTCATCCATCAGCAACTGCAACCACTGGCCCAACACCAACCCACACAACCGACAACAAGAGGAAGCGAGGGGACCGTAGGAGGGGCAAATCAAATCAATCCTCTTCCAAGAACCAACCGACAGTGGCTGTCCATGTTGCTACTACTCCTACTGCCCCTGTACCAGCCAAAACATACGCAGGGAACTTACCCAAGTGCGATAAGTGCTCTTTCCATCATAACGGCCCCTGCCGTGAGATGCACTGCACCAATTGCGACCGGAAGGGCCATACCGTCCGGTTTTGCAGGACACCTCCCAAACCCATTTCCCAGGTCCCCAGTTCAGGAGCAAGCCAGGCTTGCTACGGCTGTGGCGCGGTAGGACATTTCAAAAGAAACTGTCCAAAGGCTGGAAACACGGGAGGAGCTGGCAGACTACTTGCTATTGGGCACAATGAGGCCGTGGCAGACCCCACCGTAGTCACGGGTACGTTCCTTCTCGATAAATCTTATGCTTGTATTCTATTCGATAGTGGGGCAGAGAGAAGCTTCGTAAACAAAAACTTTAAACACTTACTCAAACAATCACCACAACCACTAAAAGAAACCTTCGTCGTAGAAATGGCTAACGGAAAGACAGAGAGTTCTAATGAGATTTACATAGGTTGTACCCTCACACTAGATAATCGTTTATTTCCCATCGACCTCATACCAGTAGCGATCAAGAGTTTCGATGTCATCATAGGCATGGACTGGTTGAGTCTCCATTGTACCGATATCCTGTGTTTCGACAAAGCCATCCGTCTAAAGCTACCCAACAACGAAACCTTGATGATCTACGGAGACAAACCCAGTATGAGCCTTCGCATCATCTCGAGCATTCAAGCCCAGAAGTACTTACGTAAGGAATATCGTGCATTACCGACGCGTGTTGTAGATACGAGCCGGAAAACGAAAGACCCGAAAGACCTACCCGTAGTACGCGACTTCCCCGACGTCTTCCCCGAAGAACTATCGGGTTTACCCCCGCAACGTTAAGTCGAGTTCCGAATCGACTTAATCCCCGGAGCTACCCCCGTAGCCAAAGCGCCCTATCGTGTAGCGCCTGCTGAGATGCAAGAACTGTCCGGTCAACTTAACGAACTGCTCAGCAAGGGCTTTATAAGACCAAGCTTCTCACCCTGGGGAGCACCGGTCTTGTTCGTGAAGAAGAAAGACGGATCGTTCCGTATGTGCATCGACTATAGGGAACTCAACAAGCTGACGGTCAAGAATCGTTACCCTCTTCCTCGCATAGACGATTTATTTGACCAACTTCAAGGGGCGAGCTACTTTCCCAAAATTGATCTAAGGTCCGGGTATCACCAGTTACGAGTGCTGGAGGAGGATGTTCCGAAGACAGCCTTCCGGACTCGTTACGAACACTACGAGTTCGTAGTGATGCCGTTTGGACTGACCAACGCGCCCGCAGTATTCATGGACTTGATGAATAGAGTGTGCCGCCCTTACTTAGATCAGTTCGTCATCGTCTTCATTGATGACATACTTATCTATTCTCGAAGTAAGGAGGAGCATAGCGATCATCTGCGAAAAGTCCTGGAAACCCTACGATCGGAGAAACTATACGCGAAGTTCTCTAAGTGCGAATTTTGGATCCGAATAGTCGAATTCTTAGGACACATGGTTAGCGAAGAAGGAATCCACGTGGACCCATCCAAGATTATAGCTATTGAGAACTGGTCAGCACCGAAGACGCCTACAGAAATTCGACAATTTCTAGGCCTCGCTGGCTACTACCGCAGGTTCATACAGAACTTCTCTCGAATCGCAAAACCCCTGATTGCATTGACGCAGAAAGGCGTGGCCTTTTACTGGGAAGAGAAACAAGAGAAGGCATTCCGAACCCTGAAACGAGCCTTATGCACCGCACCGATACTGTCCCTTCCCGAGGGAACAGAAGACTTTGTGGTCTATTGCGATGCGTTGAATCAAGGGCTCGGCTGTGTTCTGATGCAACGAGGTAAGGTCATCGCCTACGCCTCAAGACAGCTGAAGACACACGAGGTCAACTACACCACACATAACCTTGAACTAGGGGCGGTCGTGTTCGCCCTAAAAATCTGGAGACACAACCTGTACGGCACGAAGAGCACGATCTTTACCGACCACAAAAGCCTCCAACACATCTTCAAGCAGAAGGAGCTCAACATGAGACAACGACGGTGGGTTGAGCTACTCAGTGACTACGAATGCGAAATTCGTTATCATCCGGGTAAAGCCAACGTAGTAGCAGACGCCCTAAGTCGGAAAGAATATTCTGGTCGAAGGGTCAAGTCATTAACAATGACTATCCATTCTCATCTCTTCGCACAAATAAAGGAAGCTCAGCTCGAAGCTTTAAAACCTGAAAAGGTAGCGGAAGAATCCCTGCGAGGAATGGATAAGAACCTGGAAGCCAAGGGTGACGGAGCCTTATATCTCATGGACCGGATCTGGACACCGAAGCACGGTGGCTTCAGAGACTTGGTCATGATGGAAGCGCACAACACTCGATATTCCGTCCACCCAGGTTCAGATAAAATGTATCTGAATCTCAAGAAATCATACTGGTGGCCTAACATGAAAGCGGAGATCGCTACCTTCGTAAGTAAATGCCTTACTTGCGCTAAGGTCAAGGTCGAATACTAGAAACCATCAGGTCTACTCCAACAACCGGAGATACCTGAATGGAAGTGGGAGCGGATCACCATGGACTTCATAACCAAGCTGCCCAAGACAACGGGTGGACTTGATACCATATGGGTCATCGTCGACAGATTGACCAAGTCCGCACACTTCCTACCCATCAAGGAAACCGACAAGATGGAAAAGCTCACGAGAACATACATTAGGGAGGTCGTACGACTGCATGGTGTTCCCATATCTATTATCTCAGATAGAGATAGCAGATTCACCTCGAGGTTCTGGCAGTCACTACAAAGCTCCCTTGGAACGAGGCTGGACATGAGTACAGCCTACCATCCGCAGACCGACGGACAAAGTGAGAGAACTATCCAAACTATGGAAGATATGTTGTGAGCCTGTGTGATCAACTTTGGTAAGGCATGGGATACCCACTTACCCCTAGTCGAGTTTTCCTACAACAACAACTATCACACGAGCATCAAAGCTGCTCCATTCGAAGCCCTCTACGGCCGAAAGTGTAGATCCCCTCTGTGCTGGGCTGAGGTGGGTGATACTCAGTTAGCTAAAGGACGAGTTCCCGACATCACTCTCACGGGTCCGGAAATCATTCAGGAAACGACAGAGAAGATCGTTCAGATTCGTGAACGATTGAAAGCCTCTAGAGACCGACAAAAAAGCTACGCAGACAAACGAAGGAAACCTTTGGAATTCCAGGTGGGAGACCGAGTCCTTTTGAAAGTCTCACCCTGGAAAGGTTTGATACGCTTCGGAAAGCGTAGAAAGCTGAATCCAAGATACATAGGGCCTTTCAAGATTCTCTTTAGAATCGGCCCCGTAGCTTACAAACTCAATCCACCCCGCGAACTTAGTAACATACATCCTACCTTCCACGTCTCGAACTTGAAAAAGTGCCTATCCGACAAGACTCTTGTAATTCCACTCGACGAGATCGAGATCAACGAGAACCTCAACTTCATGGAGGAACCTATGGAGGTTATGGACTGAGAGGTCAAACGAACAAAACAAAGCCGCATTCCAATTGTGAAGGTTCGCTGGAACGCCAAGCGAGGACCGGAGTTCACTTGGGAGCGCGAGGATCAAATGAAACTTAAATATCCTCATCTTTTTACATAGTTATTGTGTAATAACTTAGTCTTTCTTGAACTCAAATTTTCGGACGAAATTCCCTCTAACGGGGGGATGATGTGACAACCCGAAATTTCTAACTTGTATATTCTTCATTTTATCAAAGTTAGCCTCGTTTTGCTAATTTGTAATGAAGTTTTTGGGTCTATATAAGTGTCTTTAGACTTAATATAATCAAGATATGAGTCTTGGGAGGGGTTTGAGAGTGTGTTGCATTGCAAAGTCGGGCCAAGCACACCAAAGAAGGTGTGTGCGGCCGCACACCCGTGTGTACGGACAGCCGCACCCCAACTGCACACAACCAACCGCACACACCCTTCAGCCTCACACCCACCCCTATATATTGGAGAATACCCCCCCTTCATTCACTCCTCTCCTTTACTTTCTCTCTCTACTTTCTCTCTCTACTTTTCTCTCTAGAAAACATCATCCAAGAACACTCTAAGGGCCTCAAGAACGCGAATTTCTCCATCATCCAACTTGTTTTAGTGGTAAGACACATGAATCTAAGCCTAAAACTCGAAATGTTCTTCGTGTTCTTCATCGTTTGAAGGTGTACGACCGCACACCTTCATAAGGTGACCGCACACCTTCATAAGGCCGCATTCCTTCATCTCGGACACAAATGAGGAGTGTACGGCCGCACACTCCTGTGTACGGCTGCACACACCCTCTGTACGGCCGCACACTCCTGTGTGCAGCCACACACACATAAAAGTCGAGTTTGGTGACCTTACACTCGAATCTAAAGCATTACACTCATTTGGGGACTTCAATAGATGTTTATAACACCTAATCCTAAGTGTTTTCATGTCCCTAAGATGTTCCCATGTGTCTAAAAGTGACTATATACCCTAATTGTAACCACATATGTGTTATCACATGTTAATAGGATCCACTTGCGTACGAAACATCGGTTGACTCTCAACACTCGCAACCAATTGTGCTTTCGGATCCTACGATAAACAGTGAGTTCATACCCCTTAATCAACCTTTAAAATGTTTTTAATTGCTTTTATGCGGGGGAATACAAGTTGTATCAATCGAGTTATAGTATCAATTACATGTGATTTATAACTTGAAATCAAAAGGATTTTCTACACTTTTAACTGTTTTTCCCAACGAAACTGCTTTGAACTTTCATCAAACCCATTTTCATGTTAAATTGTATAAAACTATTTTCAAACTCTTTTAAACTGCTTTTATTTCCAAATCATATCTACACTAATATATTTATATAAGTAAGACTTGAAGGATTTAGGACTAATAGCTCACCTTACTTCCTATTCTTGTTTGATTGTGGGCTTAGGGTATTATGTTATTAGTCCGACTATCGTTAAATTCTTAGTTATATATCATACATATTTGTGTTAGATATAAAAGTCTTCATTTCAGTTCAGTTCCTTTGTGTAACAAAGGCATGCGACCAACATTACTATTTAACTATAATAGGTATAGTTAAGGATTACTACTCAGTACTACTATTGCCATGATAACTACGAGAGCCAGTACAATTATGAGTCAATACATACGAGATACTATACAAAGAGAATACTATATACTATATAAGAAAACACTCTATACATTATACTAGAAAGTATATTATACATTATACAAGAGAACATACTAAAATGGAATGTGACATACTATTTCTCGATACGACACATCTTTATGCTATCACCGTGTAACCATAGTCTCCTGGAGGTAGAGCGGGCATTATGTGTATAGATCTATACGGGACAGACACTCCCACATCCTGACTGCTAGCTACAATCCGAGCCGAAAGGCCAAGGGGTGACAAAATGTCACCATACTACGTGTGACCTGGAGGGTCATCAGTTATTCGATCGTCAATCAGCATGGTTACATACGAGTTCACATTCAGACCTTTATTTAATACATTAAGAATTAAAGGCAAACTAGACTTTTGAGGTGTATTGTTCATTTAGTACCACCTGGGGTCTACATTTTCATTTCTTTGGACTTTTCGAGGCGTACCACCTGGAGTCTACATATTTCTACTTTGGACTTTTCGAGGCGTATTGTTCATTCAGTACTACCTGGAGTCTGTGTTTCATTACTATATGACTTTGTCACATACTCGTTTCAGTAAACTATATCTTTTTACACTAATAGTTTTCACTGGGGAAAAACCCTTACATTTACGAAAGAACAAACATACAACCAATCGGATCTTGGTAGAAGACTACTTTTTACTAGGAAACATAGGGTTTTCTAGGGGATATCCTATTTCCACAACATTTGAAATTAATTACTACACTACATTGTTACTAACATTTTTATACAAGCAATGACACTAAATACTTATGAACTCATCAGCTTTATGCTGATACTCGTTTTCAAAATAACTTGTATTCTCAAGTAATCAGTAGACAGGTACAGATGCAGCTTTTGAGAAGATGGAGCACATATAAGACTAATCTTTATTTTGATTATACTTTTGGTGTCTAACAAACTGTACAGAACACGCTTGTATTACAATTATTATATTAATGCAATGGATGTTGTTGCTTGCCTTTACTATTATGCATTGTTATGATACTGTACATGACGTCCTCCACCCCAGAACGTATTCCGCTGTTCTCGGTTTTGGGGTGTGACATTATGAGTCTGATTTAATTACTTTTGATGATAGTGTTGCTTATTTCGACACCTTGGTTATTTCTGCTACTAACGAGGCTAAGAAATCAACTTCTCAGTTACTAGAGGTTCAGAAGCAGTTAGATTCCAAGAAATTAAAAATCGAACATCTAGAGTTACAGATTACAAATATGATGTGTGATAGAGATTCGTTAAGTAGTGAAGTTAAACTGTTGTTAGCACAAAAAAACATCTATTGTATCTGCTAAAAGACTTTATGAAAAATTGACTGCTTTGCATCATTCATCTGATATAAGCAAGGAAAACATAGGAAGTTTTTACCTTTTCTAGCTTATGAAAGAGAGAAGGTTGACAACATTTCTTATGATTGTGAGAAAACCATAGCTGAGTTTGATAGAGTTCCTGATGATAGGTATGCTTATGGAATTGTGAAAATAGACGAATATCTTGATGCAAATGAATTGGTTGATATTGTGAATGATACTTTGACCAAAACTGAACAAATTAAAATTTTGAAAAGAACTGAGAATTCGACATCTGATTCTCAATCTAATTTTGCTGATATTGAAGATAATTCTGATAATATAAGTGAAATTAGTGATATTGAGGATGTTGATTGCTCTCAGTTGTCTGTTGGTAATGTTGCATTTAAGTCTAAAGAAAAGTGTAATGATTCGTTGGTTAAGATTGACACTGAAAAACCATAAACTTCGAAAGTTTGTGATTTCGATCATGTGAGTTTCATAGATAGTCAAACTGATAGCAATGATGATGAAGATGATGAAGTTTTGAACAAAACAACTGCAACAAAACATGTTTCGAAAGAAACAGAAATTCCACGAATTGTTGTTGATCAAGTGTATGGTGACACTGGAAAATTCGACAAAGTGATGACAGAAAATGGTGCTCATTATCTCGAAACAAATTCAGTGGTGTATCCTAACTTCAAATGCACAGATAATGTCATTTTTCCAAATCAAGTGTTTGTAACAACTGGAAATGTCGAAAACATCAAACCGGAGATTAACAAATTGGTTGAAGAAGATAACAAACATACATCTGTTGAAGGATTCTTTTCAAATCAAAGTACTATTGGAAATAACCTTACAAAGAACACATATACTTTTGAAAGACAGAAACCTCAACGAAAATGGGTTGGAAAACAAAAAGTTTCAAAAGAAATCCCAAAACAAGCTGATGAGAAAGTTGAACAAGTTGTCAAAATAAATTCACAAGAGTTTAAAGATCAAATTGACAAATTTTCAAAAGATAATGAAATTTCAAAAATACAAGCTCGAAAGAAAATTTTCTTGCAAATTGTTGAGTCTCAAAAGAAACAAAACAATTTGACAAAGAAAAAGTCTGAAAAGCCAATGTCTAAATCTGTTAAGACAATGTCTTCAACAAATTCAGACAATCAGAAAAATCCCGCTCAATCTAAAAAGCATTGTCTCAAACTGTTCCACAAACTACTTTTTCAAAATCTAATCCACAAACCACTACATCTTTTTCGAAAACTTGTAATCATTCAACAAAGAAGTTTCAAAATCAACATTCAACAAATCATTTTCCTTCTTACACACAACAAAGATTTTCTCAAAACCAATACTTAAAACAAACTCATCTCCCAAATCATTCAAAGAATTTTCGAAATCGATTTTCTCACAACACAAATGTCGAAACCAATGTTAAAAATCGAAAATTTGAAAACTTTCGTCCTAGATCATTTGCTGATTTCACTCCAGACCAACCAAAATTTCCAAATCCTTATGGGAAAAAAAATTCCAAAGTTTCATACACAAAGGGTTCGTCTAATGGGAAGAACATAGACCATTGGCTTGAAGGAAAAGGGAAGTTGTTTCA
Source organism: Lactuca virosa (assembly GCF_052849685.1). Taxonomy (NCBI): domain Eukaryota; kingdom Viridiplantae; phylum Streptophyta; class Magnoliopsida; order Asterales; family Asteraceae; genus Lactuca; species Lactuca virosa. The sequence goes on from NC_136434.1 coordinate 58,308,785, forward strand.
ATCACGAAAATTTTCACAACAACAAACTCAAGACGCTTATGAGAAGTATCTAAAATGATTCTTCAAATGGAAGTTCATCTTCTAAAGAATCAAAGATTTATGTGAAAGCTTTGAAACCCGTTTCGACAGTTAAGAAAGTTGAGAAACAAACTGAGAAGAAAAAGGCAAAATTCAGTGACATTCCTCAACCTTTGAAAAATTATGCTTTTGCTCATTTACATAACGATGTGGACTTAATTGATACTTTCAAATCAAAAGTTCCTGATTGGGTTTTAGGTTCTTTATTTCACTCTGTCTTTAAAATAAATAACCAAGGACCCAAACAGGCTTGGGTACCTAAATTCTTTCAATAAATGTTGGTAATGTGTGACGAGCAATATGACGACAAGTGGTATATTGATAGTGGTTTCTCACGTCACATAACTGGGAAGAAATAAAACTTGCATGATTTTCGAAGTCTGGAGAATGCAGGAGTCGTGAAGTTTGGCAATAATCATAAGTGTCAGGTGAAAGGATATGGCAAAGTCACGAATGGAGAGTTTACTGTTAACAGGGTTGCATATGTTGTAGGTCTTCAACATAATTTGATAAGTGTATCACAACTTGTTATGGGAACTAGCAATCAAGTGGTGTTCAATGAAGAAGGAAGCATTATTTTGAACGTCAACACTAAATAAGTTTTGCTAAAATCCAAATGACATGGTGACATGTTTACTCTTGACATCAAACCAATGGTTGGAAAACCCTCAGTGTGTTTACTCTCGAAAGCTTCAACTGCTGTTAGCTGGTTGTGGCATCGAAGACTTTCTCACTTGAACTTTCGAAATATTAACAAATTGGTGACAAATGATCTTGTTCGCGGTCTGCCTGTATTATAATTCAATAATGTACTTTGTGTGCAGCTTGCGAGCGAGGGAAACAACATGGCAAAGGTCATCCTGTTGTAATTGAGGCAAAGATCATTGAACCACTGGAATTACTTCACATTGACTTATGTGGACCATCGACTGTTGAAATACTCAACAAGAAACGGTACATTTTAGTTATTGTTGATGATTTTTCACGGTTTACTTGGGTATATTTTTTCAGGTTAAAATCTGAAGTTGCTCAAGTAATGATCGATTTTATCAAGACCATTGAAACAAGCTTAAAGAGGAAAGTTCGAAAGATCAATAGCGATAATCGTTCCGAATTCAAGAATAACTTTCTTGATTCGTTCTTAGTTGGTCAAGGGATTTCGCATAATTTCTCTTCACCATATACACCTCAGCAGAATGGTGTTGTTGAAAGAAGAAATTGTTCTCTTTGCGAAGCGGCAAGGACGATGCTTACATATGCGAATCTTCCTCAATATCTTTGGGCTGAAGCTGTTACGACTGTGTGTTTTACTCAAAACAGATCATTTATTCATCGTCGTTTCAACATAACTCCTTATGAAATAATCAAAAATCGAAAACCTAATGTCAAATTCTTTAATGTGTTTGGTTGCAGGTGTTTTATCATGAATCTCAAGAATAATCTTTCGAAATTCCAGTCTAAAGCTGACGAAGAAATTTTCTTGGGTTATTCACATAATTCGGTTGCATATAGAGTGTTGAATAAACGAACACGAAAAGTGGAAGAAACATTTAATCTGATCTTTGATGATTATTATGTTAAACGAGTCGACAAATGTTTTGATCACAAACCAATTATTAATGAATCAAATATTGAATCTGCAGTTTCTAATTCAATAGATTTTGATTATGATTTAATTTTTGGGATTCTAGATAAAGCTGTTGATGCTGAAATCAATGCTTATGATAATCAAATACCTGAAGCATCTAAGCATTCTGAAAATTCGACATTAACCCAAGATGTTTCAGACTTGAGTTCAACATCGAATTCTCCAAGAAATGGCGGAAGTTTGCTAAAAGATCAAGTGGAGGGGGAGCACTTGAATTCAACTTCTCACGTTGAGGGGGAGCATCCTTTAGAGGGGGAGTATAGGAGATTGGATAATGATGTTGAGGGGGAGCATCATATTGAGGGGGAGCATTCCAATGACGTTAATGTCGAGGGGGAGCAACATGATCCAAGCATGTCGAATTTTAATCAAAATGAAATTTTTCATGATTCAAATGACAATATTTCTTTTGCAGGATCTGAGAATGAAGAAATGTTTGAAGATGCTCCATTAGATTTTGATCCAACATTTCCTCCATTAGAAAAATGGACAAGAAATCATCCAAAGGAACAAGTTCTTGGAAATCCTCAATACGGTGTGTTAACGAGAGCTCAACTTCGTGCAAAGAATGAGGTACTTAATGTTCATCAAGAGTTTTGCATGTTTAACGTCTTTATTTCGAAAATTGAACCAAAGTCAGTTAAGGTTGCAATGGAACACTCAGATTGGATTGTTGCAATGCAATCTGAATTGGCAAAATTCGAAAGAAACAAGGTTTGGAGATTAATTCCTAAGCCAAAAGATGTTTCGATAGTTGGGTTGAAATGGATTTTCAAAAATAAAACAGACAAAGATGGTAATATTGTCCGAAATAAGGCTAGGCTTGTAGTAAAAGGTTATTCACAACAAGAAGGGATAGACTATGAAGAACCCTTCGCCCTTGTCGCAAGACTCGAGGCAGTTCAAATATTTTTGGCCTATGCAGCACACAAAGATTTCGATGTCTATCAAATGGATGTGAAATGTGTGTTTTTAAATGGTGATCTCAAAGAGACAGTGTACGTTGAACAACCTCCACGTTTTATAAATGAAGAATATCCTGATCATTGTTATATTCTAGATAAAGCAGTATATGGGTTAAAACAAGCACCAAGAGCATGGGATAGCACTTTAACCTCTTTCTTAAAACAATCGAAATTTAAACAAGGATTAGTTGATCCTACACTTTTTCGAAAGAAAGTTGGGGATCATCTAATGCTTGTTCAAATGTTTTGTTGATGATATTATTTTTGGCTCTACTGACCCTACTTTATCTAGTGAATTCGAAAATCTGATGAAAAGCAAATTTGAGATGAGCATGATGGGTAAAATTAATAATTTTCTTGAATTAAATATTCGTCAAAGCAGAGAACGCATTTTTATCAATCAAGAAAAATATACCAAGAATCTGCTCGAAAAGTTTGGATTTACGAATAGCACGAAATTACGAGTCCCAATGGCGGTTGGAACGAGGCTCACACCTTCGTTAGATAAAGCTACTGTTGATTTGACTTTATACAAAAGCATGATAGGTTCGTTACTTTACCTCACAGCAAGTCAACCTGATATTATGTTCTCTATTTGTAATTGTGGTAGGTATCAGTCGAATCCTCGGGAACCACATCTCACTGTAGTCAAGAATATTTTTCGATATCTCAAAGGCTGAATTTCATTAGGATTGTTGTGACAACCCGAAATTTCTATCCTGTACAACATTTCAAGTCAATAGAAGTCAAAACAGTTTCTGAAAACTTTCAAGCTTTTTGGAATAAGTTTGAGTATTTTAGGATTAATACTTTGGGAGATATCAGGAGAGAGGATGCCCTAGGGTTTATTGTGCAACAATAAAGTCCTGACACATCAAAAGTTTAGAGTTTACGGCCTAAACTTGGTGTTTACGGCCGTAAACCCTAAGGGAAAGGGGTATATAAGTGGCACTTAGCCATTTGTAACACTTTTCCACTTTTTCAAGAACAAATCTCAAACTCTCTCAAGTATCATCCAAAAACTTCTTCAAGATCTTCAATCTAGTAAGTGTTTCTACCCCTTTTGAGTTAGTATATCACTTAATCTAGTGATTTATTACACTTCTATCCGTTAGATCTTTCCAAAAGGTTGAATCTTCAAGTTTCACCAAGAACACCAAGAACACACACTAGTGTTCTTGGACTTTTGGCTCATTTCAAGCTAATATATTGTAAGTACTTCTATCCTAGAGTATGTTAAGGCTTGATACACTTCTTTACATCAAGAAAACACAAGGAAACACCAAGATCAAAGGTGTTTACGGTCCAAGAACTCCTTAGACCGTAAACCCTTCTTAAGGGGCCAAAGTGGCCCTAGTCCCTTCCTTAGCCTTGGAAACTAGTCTAGACTCATACCTTAATGTGTTTAGGACTTGAAAACATCAAAATAGCATCATCCATAGGGGTTTACGGCCGTAAACCCAAAGGGAAATGGTCTTAGGGCCGTAAACTCCATATAGGAGTGAAATGGTGCCCTAACTTCTTCCATAGGCTTATACTTCAAGTGGAAACACTTCTAAAGACTTTTAAACCTTCAAATCAACAAATGGTCAAAAGAGTAGGAGTTTACGGCCGTAAACTCATGGGTTTACGACCATAAACTCATGGTTTTACGACCGTAAACTCATGGAGTTATGGTCAAGAAACTGTAAACTCAAGAAAGGGGTTCCCTTGAACCCTAAACCCAATAGCTTTGTCCTACAACACTTAGATGCAATCCTTGGGACTTATAGCACCTATATAAGGTGTTTTACATGTCTTAGGATGTCTTAACTTGGTTAATTAGTTGTTTAAAGACTAACTGAATTCATATATGTGTATTTATATGTTAACTAGGATCATTGTGTGTGTACAAGTCTTCACTTGACACCTAGAAATCCTATCTCTTCAGTTCATCCAAACCACTCACTACAGGTGAGTTCATACCCCTTAATTAACCTTTTAAAGGTTTTAAATGCTCTTATGGGGGGGAATACAAGTTGAACAATTATAGTTATTATATCAATCACATGTGATTAATAACTACCAAACAAGTGGTTTTCTTACTTTTCAAACTGTTTACCAAACTGTTTTACCTCAAACTGTTTTACAAACTCTTTTACTTGTCAAATACCTTTACTTAAACTCTTTTATACTTATTGTCAAATGCCTGCCTATATATGTGTAGTTATATAAGTAATGTTTAAAGGACTTAGGAAGGCTAGCTCGCTTTAATTCCTTTTCCTTGTTTGGATGTGGCTTTAGGGCATCGGTTATCCGTCCGAAGGTAGTTTAAATATTAATTGTATATCCTGTATACATATATAGTCATAAAAGTTCTTTCATTCAGATCCATACCTTTGGGTAGCAAAGGTATACAAACATGTTCATTGATCGGTATATTTTACATCACGCTTAATATACTATAATTTATGTAAAATAACCGATTTTATCTAAGAATGGTGCTACTTTGACATGTATTTGAATTATGTTTGTAGGTGGTAAATATGATGAAAATGGTACAAAAATATGCAAAAAGAAGTTCAAGGAATTACACGAAGAGAAATCAAGATTGAAAACAAAAGAATTGAAGATGTTCGGGTTTGGAAAGACGAGAAAACAAAATAAAAAAATAAAAAATTGTATTTTTAAAATAATTATAATTTAATTAAAATGATTCATTTAGGAAATAATAATTTTATTATTTTCTAAATAATTTAATTTAATTAAATGTATTTTTAATAAAATCAAAATAAAAATAATATATAAAAATCATGTTTTTAAAAATAAAAATAAAAAGAATTTAAATTAATTAATGAGGTTTAATTAAAATAAATTAGTGGGAAATAATTAATTATTTTCTAATTAATTTATAGTAATTAAATTGAATTTATTTAATTTAAAAAAAAAATTGAAAAAGAAAAGAAAAGGCCCCAGCCAAGCCAAGCCAAGCCGAAGCCGAGCTCAGCCGGAGCCAGCCGAGCCAATCTAAAAGCTTAATATTCCTAGATCCAAATAATTCCATCTTTTTAATTCTTTTGAATTTTTTTTCATAAGATTTAGATTGGATCTTAAATCCAATGTAAAAGTTTAATATTCCTAGCTTTATTTCATTTTTTTTGGTATTTAATTTTCCAAAAATTCACTATAAATACCACCTCAAAATCACCATTTCAAACACACCTCTTACATTCTTACACACTCATACACTCTTACATACTTCATATACCTCTTATACCAACCTATTTTCATACCACCACTTTCTTTAGGAAATTTCTATATTTTTTTGGAAGAATTTTAGTCTTCCAAATTCTTTTCTTTTTCCAAAGAATTCAAGCCATCAAAGATTCAAGACTTTTCAAGATTCAAAATCAAGACATCAAGAATTCAAGAATACAAATATGAGTTTGTATAAGTCTACAATGTGCGGCTAAATCCTCTCGTGATCGCAACCGGGAGTAGGTTTTAATTCTTACTTATTGTATTATTTTTGGGTGTGAACATTTGAATTTGTTGAATATTATTTGTGGATTTTGTTTATGTTTTTAACATTATAAAATCGTTACACTTATTTTATTCATTTATCAATTAATTATTCCAAATTTAAAATAATTTTAAGTGATCTCCCCACCGTGCCAAATCATCCAATAGCGGTGTGTAGGACGGAGGGTGCGGTTACACTTATTTTCTATTTTGGACTTAGACTTTAATTGAATCGACTATGAAAAATTAATAACACTCATTTCTAATTCATATAATTATTAATTCTGAAACCGGAAGCGATCATTTTTTTTAATTGAATTAAAATCATATATTTTTTGTTTGTCATCATATTTATAAATCTCAAATTAATCATTATTTCTTTATTGTTAAATCAAAATAGTAACTAAACTATTAACCATAAGCTCCTCTGGATCCGACCCTTACTTACCACTCGCTAGATTAGTGGAAATAAGGTTTATTTTTGACGCGACAACAACCGCTCGTCAAATTTTGGCGCCGTTGCCGGGGAGCTATTGCGCTTAATATTTAGTTATTTATTTTGATTTTTATTTTAAATTAAAAAAAAAATATTTTTAAAAAAAAATTAAAAACAAAATTTTTGATAAAAGAATTTCACATTTTCTTTCTAGTTGTTTATTTGATATATATATATATATATATATATATATATATATATATATATATATATATATATATATATATATATATATATATATATATATATATATATATATATATATATATATATATATATAGTATAATTTTCTAATATATATATATAAAATAAAAAAAAATCACTATTTTTTTTTTTGATTTTTAAGTATAATTTCGAAAATATATATAAAAAAAAATATAATTTTTTTTTTGTTTATTTGACTTTTTTTATAACTTCGAAAATATATAAAAAAAATATAAAAAATACATATAAAAAAATTTATTTGATTCTTATAGTCTTTATTTATAATTGTTAAATTCCTTTTACGCGTTTGTATTTTTTTTTTGTTGTGCATGCATACTCGTTATTCGAAACGATCCTCTCCATTGCTTTTTAACTCAGAAATCGAAAGAGCGGCAAGAAGAAATCGTGTTACTCACCGCGCCTTAATTTTTGAAGAAGCCAACAAAACCGACGACAAGATGACAGACCGAAAAACCATGGGAGATTTTGCACGACCCTCACTTGACGGGACCAAATCATGCATTAAACGACCTGAAGTAGGAGCTACAACTTTTGAGATCAAGATGCATGTGATCCAAATGGTGCAAAATAGTGCGCAATTCGATGGCTCACCCGATAGTGACCCCAATACACACATCACTAGTTTCTTGGACATTTGTGACATGTTCAAGATGGATGGAGTAACTGAAGATGCAATCCAACTACGCCTCTTTCCTTTCTCTCTACGAGGCCGTGCCAAGAGGTGGTTCTCAACATTACCCGATGAATCCATCACCACTTGGGAAGACTTGGCTGACAAATTCCTAACCAAGTACTTTCCACCATCAAAGACAAACATGATGATCAATGAAATCCTTTCATTTCAAGCTGAAGATGGCGAATCGCTATACGAAGCATGGGAAAGATACCGAGAGCTACTCCAAAGATGCCCACATCATGAGCTACCTATGTGGAGGCAGGTCCAAACATTCTTCAATAGTTTGGACATTCATACACAACAATCACTCCATGCAGCTGCCGGAGGTTCCATAAGGAACAAAACACCAGAAGAAACTTATGAACTCATAGATGAAATGGCAATGAATGGCAGTCCCGCTCATTCGGTCCAATATCGTGGCAACAAAAACAAACAACTTAAATTTGAGAGTGTACATCAAACCGATGAAGTGCTGACTGAAGTCCTTTCCCAAATGCGGAAACTGACAACTGAAATCAGTCAACTTAAAAAAACCCTCAATCTAATGTTCAAACTGTTTGCAGTTTATGTGAAGGACCACACAAGACTAAAGACTGCAGAAAAGGGAACATGTTCGCTCAAAACAATGATAAAGTTGAAGAAGTCTTTTATTCTTCCGGTGATCAGGCTGACTTGAATGAAGAAAGGCGAAATTTCTATAGACCACAACAACAACACAATCAATTCAACAACCAAAGCAACAATAACCGATGGAGGAACAACAACAATTCAAGTTCAAATTGGCGGAACAACAACAACAACTTCAACCCCTGGCAAGGCAACAAGGTCAGCAACAACAATTCGGGCCAATCCAGTCAAAATCAACATCATGGGCCAGTTTCTTCTCAAGCAAATCATGGAAAGACAAGTGAACCATACCATGATAAGCAAATGGAACAATTGATGAACATGATGAAGGAAAGTCTCAAGCAAAATGAAATTAACTCCAAATCAATTTCAATACTTGAGAAGCAATTGGGACAAATAGCAGAGCAAATAAATCGGCGACCACCTGGCAACCTTCCGGGCACCACGCAAGTAAATCCTCAACACTCAAGAGCTTCAACTAGCAACACCACCACCACCAACACCAACAACAACGCACATCTAAATGAGGTAACTATTCTACGTAGTGGTAAATCATATGATAATCAAGTGCATAAGCCTACACCAAACTCGTTAAAAAATCCTGATGAGGTTTTAGTGGAGGATTATGTATCTTCTGATAATGAAAGTGAAAAGACTCTTAAAACACCAATTGAACCAGAACATAAATTGAAAGGAAAATTGCATGAGTCGGAACTGTCTAAAGTTGGGGAAGGACATGTGGAGACAAATACCACCCCTTACCCAACAGCTTTGAAAAACCCAGAAAAACAAGTTTTTAAAAAAAATGATGATATTTGGGAAACTTTTCGACAAGTCAAAATTAACATCCCACTTATCGATGCCATTAAGCAAATTCCGGCTTATGCTAAATTCCTCAAAGATTTATGTACTCAAAAGAGACGTCACCGAATTCCAACAAAATCAAACGGTACAGCACATGTTAGTGCCGCTTTGACAGGAATACTTCCACCCAAATTAAAAGATCCTGGAGCACCTTTAATTACAATTGAAATTGGAAACATAAAAATCAAAAAGGCACTTCTTGATCTTGGAGCAAGTATCAATGTCCTTCCTGGTAGTTTATATGATAAATATGACCTTGGCCCATTGAAACCAACTAACATTACTGTGTCCATGGCCGATTTGTCACTTAAATTACCACGGGGGATGTTGTCTGATGTCATAGTCAAGGTGGAAGATTTTTATTACCCAGTTGACTTCATAGTTATGGACTCTGAAAAACACTTCAAGGACAAACAACAAAATGTCATTCTCGGTCGTCCCTTTTTAGCAACTATAAATGCTCAAATTAGTTGTCGAGATGGTGCAATTGACGTGACTTTTGGCAACCACAAGTTGAGACTACAAGCCTTTGGACCGAACGCTAACTCTCCAGATCATAATGATTGCTTTATGATAGACACCATCGGGGATTGTGTTCACGAGCATACCGCAAATATGCTCCTGGACATAACCAATGATTTGGAGGATGTTTTTTGTGACAGTGACAGATCTCAATCAATTGAAGATCAAAAAGAGTTTCTGAATGCTATCCATGGTCGCACGTCAACTTGGTCAAATAATTTTGATGATCTCCCAGATTCAATTGATTCAAAGATAAAGCCATCATTGGAAGAACCACCAGCATTGGAATTGAAGTTGTTACCGAAGCATTTGAAATATGCCTTTTTGGGAGAAAATCAAACGCTTCCGGTGATCATTGCATCAGATTTGACAGAGGAACAAGAACAAGCATTACTGAAGGTGCTTAACACATACAAAGCCGCAGTTGGATGGACAATTGCCGATCTTAAGGGAATAAGCCCAGCAGTTTGCATGCATAGAATCATTACCGAACCGTCGACAAAACCATCAAGAGAGACGCAAAGAAGATCGAACCCTAATATGAGGGAAGTCGTGAAGAAAGAAGTGTTAAAGTGGTTAGATGCCGGAATCATCTACCCAATCTCTGACAGTGTATGGGTTAGCCCAACGCAAACCGTTCCAAAGAAAGCTGGCGTCACGATCGTAGAAACTTCAAGTGGTGAAAAGATAACCACTCGGCCGGTAACCGGGTGGCGGGTTTGTATTGATTATCGCAAATTAAATACTGCCACTTTAAAAGACCATTTTCCTTTACCTTTCATTGACCAAATAATAGAGAAATTATCAGGTCAAAAGTTTTATTGTTTTCTGGATGGGTATTCTGGATACAATCAAATACCTATACATCCTGAAGACCAAGCCAAGACTACTTTTACATGTCCCTATGGTACTTTCGCATTCCGACGAATGCCATTCGGATTATGTAATGCCCCTGCCACTTTTCAAAGATTAATGACTAGTATTTTTTCAGACATGGTCGGGGAGTCCTTGGAAATTTTTATGGATGATTTCTCTATTTTTGGATCAACATTTGACACATGTCTCCAACAATTGGTAAAAGTTTTGAAACGTTGCACGGAGACAAACTTGGTTTTAAGTTGGGAGAAAAGTCATTTCATGGTTAAAGAAGGAGTTGTACTTGGGCATGTTGTTTCTGAAAGAGGATTTGAAGTTGACCATGCCAAAGTACAACTCATTTCCTTACTACCACCTCCCACAAATGTCAAAGGCGTGAGATCTTTTCTTGGACATGCAGGTTTTTATAGACGATTCATCAAAAATTTTAGTGCGATTTCAAAACCTTTATGCAATTTGCTCTCTAAAGACGCACCATTTTCTTTTGATGAATCGTGTATGAAATCCTTTCAAAATCTAAAGGGACAACTTTCCCAAGCACCAATATTGCGATCACCTGATTGGTCACAACCTTTTGAAATCATGTGTGACGCAAGTGATTATGCGGTTGGTGCTGTATTGGGGCAACGGGTGAATAAAAAGCCCGTTGTAATCTCTTATGCTAGCAAAACTTTTTCCGATATACAATTGAATTACACAACAACGGAAAAAGAGTTGTTAGCAGTTGTCTTTGCTTTAGACAAATTTCGCTCATATGTTTGGGGGTCAAAAGTTGTTGTTTTTACGGACCATAGTGCTTTGCGTCATCTCATGCAAAAGAAAGATGCAAAACCGAGGCTTATTCGATGGATATTGATACTACAAGAATTTGACTTAGAAATTCAGGATAAGAAAGGAAGTGATAATGTAGTAGCTGATCACTTGTCCAGACTCCCCATTGATGTATCAAGCACTTTCAAGGAAGAAATTCGGGATACCTTTCCCGATGAACAATTATTGAACATCAATGGATTACCTTGGTTTGCTAATATTGTGAATTATTTAGCTACAGGAAAAATACCAGAGTATTGGACAAAGCAAAAGATGAAACATTTCATGGCACAAGCAAAACGGTTTATTTGGGACAATCCAGACTTATTCAAGATTGGACCAGATCAAATAATTCGGAGATGTGTCCCTGACCATGAAATTCAAGATTTATTGGCTCATTGTCACTCATACGCATGTGGAGGACATTTCAGTGCTCAAAAGACGGGTCACAGAGTTCTAGACACGGGTTTCTTCTGGCTAACAATTTTTCGTGATGCGCATGTGTTTGTTAAATCCTGTTTGAAATGCCAACAAGTTGGGGGGATCTCAAAAAGAGACCAAATGCCATTAAACCCCATCTTGGTTGTTGAAATATTTGATGTGTGGGGAATTGACTTTATGGGTCCTTTTCCAACTTCTTTCGGCAATATTTATATTTTGGTGGCTGTCGATTATGTCTCAAAGTGGATTGAAGCCGAGGCCACCAAAACAAATGATCACCATGTTGTTTGTAAGTTTGTCAAGAAAAATATTTTTGTGAGACATGGTATCCCTCGTGTGATCATCAGTGATGGGGGGTCACATTTTAAAAACTTTAAATTTGGCAAACTACTCAAACAATATGGTGTGAATCATAGAATTGCCACACCTTACCACCCTCAAACAAGTGGTCAAGTGGAAGTGTCTAATCGACAGATCAAAGAAATTTTACAAAAAACCGTTAGACCTGACCGCAAAGACTGGTCACTTCGACTAGACGATGCGCTTTGGGCCTATCGGACTGCTTTCAAAACACCGATTGGCACAACCCCTTATAGACTTGTTTATGGAAAAGGATGTCACTTACCGGTTGAGTTAGCACATCGAGCATTGTGGGCCATCAAAGAAGTAAATTTGGAGTATGATCAAGCAGGAAAGGAACGAAAACTACAATTGAGTGAACTGGAAGAACTCCGGGATGAGGCATACAATAATGCTGTCACATATAAGTCCAAGATGAAAGCATTCCACGATGCAAAATTAAAGATCAAAACTTTTGAAAAAGGACAAAAAGTGTGGCTATTTAATTCACGGTTAAAGCTTTTTCCCGGGAAATTGAAAAGCAAATGGTCAGGACCATATGAAGTAGTTGATGTCACACCTCACGGAGCGATTGAGATCAAAGATGAAAAAGGCGGTGAGTCATTCAGAGTAAACGGGCATCGTCTCAAGCCCTATATTTCATCCGCCACATGACATGAGGTACAAGTAGAACGGGTTGACTTTTTACAAGAACAACCCACTTACGTCATCTAGTTTTTGCTTCGAGGTAACACGTCTGGCTGAAGACGTTAAACTTATCGCTACTTCGGGAGGCAACCCGAGAACTTTGTGGGTATGTTCACTGCAAACCCTCACGAGACTTCACTCGTCCATTAGGGTAACCTAGGGGTTTAAAAGGCTTGTTGCACATGCCAAGTGCAATCGCGATCCTCAGCGAAAATGATGGATTTATTTTATTTGGTGTGTTTGTGGTTTATTTCATTTTATTGTTTTATGGTTTTCTTTTGTGTTTTACATCGAGGACGATGCAAAGTTTAAAGTTGGGGAGGTATACTTAAATGAGAAAAATGCGACAAACCAAATATGCTGCAATTTTTGGTTTTGATGGAGCCCAACAAGAAAAAAAAAATTCAACATTTTTCTCCTATTTTTGAAGATATAAAAGCCTCCTCTACCAAGAACTATCAGGTGATCTCGATTTTTTGTTTGTTTTGTGTGATTTTTTTTAATATAAATAAGAAATTATCCCAAAAATGAAAGAATGTAATTGTGTTAGTATGTTAGTGTGCTTTTACCAAATTATAGCAGGAAACATAAAAAAAAAAAATTTTGAAGCACCAATTAGTATTACTTGTATGGATATAGAAACAAACAATAGGATGCATAACAGTGAGAAAGTGGACCGTAACAGACTGATACATTTCATGCAGTAGATCAGCTTTCTAGAACTTGTTTTAACTCTATTTTAAGAATACTGAATATCAAAATGATAAAGGCAATTCATTTATTTTTATTTTTAGCCAATTAACCCTTAAGCCTACCCATTTGTATTTAAAATCCCTGTTGTTAACCACTTTGAGCCTTAGCCTGTTCGTTTCTTAAGCAGATTTAAGCCATATCCCAAACACTTTCCTACCATGTCTTTCGACTTTATAAAGCAAAGTTTTATCATTTCCGTGTATGTATTTGTTATATATATTGTTCATATTTTAGCGAGTCAAATAAATTGTGAAATTTCAGAAAATTTCTCTTGCTTGGTTCTAAAAAATTGGTTTAATATATATATAAATTGAAAAAGAAGACAGCTACCCCTTTATTTGAATGTTCTCTTTTTGTTTGTGTAAGTATTTATAGTTTTATAAACTTAAGGTTAGATATCAAGAAATTAACGTTGTTCGAAACATTTTACACATATTTTCGACATTTTTAGAAAATCTAAGCCTAAGTTTAAAGTTGTATGATGTGAGATTTTTTATGTGTTATTTGTTATTTTTAGAAAATCAAAGTTTAGAAACAAATCTAAAGTTTGAGCTTCCATATTTTGATATATATCTGTTGTGTTCAAAAAAAAAAATATGTTAAAAATAAAAGTATAGCGTTAGTGAAGGTTAGTTAGAAATATTTTATATGTTTGTAAACGTTTGCAATTTTTGTTTCAAGTTGAGTCCATATATATACACTTTGGGGTTTTGCTGTGCAAAAAAAAAAAAAAAAAAAAGAAAGAAAGGAAAGAAAACCAGAACCAAGCATTTTAGTTTGAATAACTTTTGTGTTTTTATTAATAATACAATTTTAATTTGAAATGACATATTCAAATAATGTCATGATTTTTAAGCTGAACATAATCCAAAAAGATTTTTTGTCTTATCTAAACGTTTTGAGTCGTGTTAGATAAGTTGTAGATGTTATTAATGTTTGTATATAGTTGTATTGTATTTATCGAGTTGTAATAATTATCTTTGTTGTGCTCTTAAAGTCTAAAAGACCCAAGTCACCAATCCAAAAACACCCCTACCCTACCCTTAACCGAACATTACAACCTGAAAGTCCTTTTGATTGATATTTAAGTAGTCTCTAAGTATAGGTAGATCAAGCCTATGGTAAAGCGATATCTTTAAATCGACCTTGAGTGTAAACACGTCCCCACTTCAAAGAAAGAAATGTGACCTCATCCTAACACTTGTTGCTATATCTTGATCGGGTGGTATTGATTGGTGTTATTTAATTCTGTTATGGTTCCATGTGAAAACTAGTTTATAATTCATATCTTTAGTTTTCAAAAACATCAAAGAAGTTTTCTAGCACGCTAATCAATTACATTTGGATCTTTCTCGGGACGAGAAAGAGATAAGTAGGGGAGGTTTGATCGGTATATTTTACATCACGCTTAATATACTATAATTTATGTAAAATAACCGATTTTATCTAAGAATGGTGCTACTTTGACATTTATTTGAATTATGTTTGTAGGTGGTAAATATGATGAAAATGGTACAAAAAGATGCAAAAAGAAGTTCAAGGAATTACACGAAGAGAAATCAAGATTGAAAACAAAAGAATTGAAGATGTTCGGGTTTGGAAAGACGAGAAAACAAAATAAAAAAATAAAAAATTGTATTTTTAAAATAATTATAATTTAATTAAAATGATTCATTTAGGAAATAATAATTTTATTATTTTCTAAATAATTTAATTTAATTAAATGTATTTTTAATAAAATCAAAATAAAAATAATATATAAAAATCATGTTTTTAAAAATAAAAATAAAAAGAATTTAAATTAATTAATGAGGTTTAATTAAAATAAATTAGTGGGAAATAATTAATTATTTTCTAATTAATTTATAGTAATTAAATTGAATTTATTTAATTTAAAAAAAAAATTGAAAAAGAAAAGAAAAGGCCCCAGCCAAGCCAAGCCAAGCCGAAGCCGAGCTCAGCCGGAGCCAGCCGAGCCAATCTAAAAGCTTAATATTCCTAGATCCAAATAATTTCATCTTTTTAATTCTTTTGAATTTTTTTTCATAAGATTTAGATTGGATCTTAGATCCAATCTAAAAGTTTAATATTCCTAGCTTTATTTCATTTTTTTTGGTATTTAATTTTTCAAAAATTCACTATAAATACCACCTCAAAATCACCATTTCAAACACACCTCTTACATTCTTACACACTCTCTTACACACTCATACACTCTTACATACTTCATATACCTCTTATACCAACCTATTTTCATACCACCACTTTCTTTAGGAAATTTCTATATTTTTTTGGAAGAATTTTAGTCTTCCAAATTCTTTTCTTTTTCCAAAGAATTCAAGCCATCAAAGATTCAAGACTTTTCAAGATTCAAAATCAAGACATCAAGAATTCAAGAATACAAATATGAGTTTGTATAAGTCTACAATGTGCGGCTAAATCCTCTCGTGATCGCAACCGGGAGTAGGTTTTAATTCTTACTTATTGTATTATTTTTGGGTGTGAACATTTGAATTTGTTGAATATTATTTGTGGATTTTGTTTATGTTTTTAACATTATAAAATCGTTACACTTATTTTATTCATTTATCAATTAATTATTCCAAATTTAAAATAATTTTAAGTGATCTCCCCACCGTGCCAAATCATCCAATAGCGGTGTGTAGGACGGAGGGTGCGGTTACACTTATTTTCTATTTTGGACTTAGACTTTAATTGAATCGACTATGAAAAATTAATAACACTCATTTCTAATTCATATAATTATTAATTCTGAAACCGGAAGCGATCATTTTTTTTAATTGAATTAAAATCATATATTTTTTGTTTGTCATCATATTTATAAATCTCAAATTAATCATTATTTCTTTATCGTTAAATCAAAATAGTAACTAAACTATTAACCATAAGCTCCTCTGGATCCGACCCTTACTTACCACTCGCTAGATTAGTGGAAATAAGGTTTATTTTTGACGCGACAACGACCGCTCGTCATTCATACATTGCTAGTAAACTACTATAGGAGTAGTTTAAGAAGATACTAATACTAGAACAATGAAACATACAAAGAGTCAGTTCATACATGAGTCAATAGATACAGAGTGAGGAGAAACAAACATAATACTATAATGAGAAACCACATATCATACTATGATGAGAAACAAACAATAGACACTATGACGAGAAACAAACATACAGGCTAGACAGAGAAAGAACACACAATACAGCTAGCACACAAATACATAACATATACATTAATACATTTATGTGAGCCATTAAACAGGGCATGGAACTACCTGCCATGACTGTTTTTGTATCAGAATCTCCTTAATTGGGGAGCGTATGAGTTTGTGTATAGATCTATACTGGATTGACTATCCTACACCTTGCTGCTCGCTATAGTGGGACTTGCAAGTCTACGGGTGCCAAACGTCATTTTTACGGCATCTTACATTGTCGTTTCAGCATTGAGTCGGTAGCAAGATACAGGCCGATCACATGTTACCTTAAAATATACAATTGGCTTAAGGTAGTTAGTACAACAGTAGTTACTTAATACAACACTACAGTACTATAATATTATTCCCATTACATTCACTTCGTGAACATTCACATGATGCACGGTAATGTAGAAACTATATTTTTGGTTAATGATAGTCGAAATTGGGAAAATACACACTCTTACAAGAGACACACACACAGATACTAGACGCCTTGGTAGAAGGCTACTTTTAGTATGGAACATAGGGTTTTCTAGGAGAGTTCAAACAAATACAAAAACTTTTACAAACATACACAGTACATTTTACTAAACATCTTACAAATACTTTCATACAAACACAGACACTAATATACTTATGATCTCACCAGCTTTAAAGCTGATAAACTCTTTCAAAAAAACTTGAATTCTCAGGTCGCCAGTAGACAGGTACCGGAGCCAGGTTTTGAGAGGATGGAGTTCGTTCAAGACTCATCTTCATTTTGATGTATATTTTTGGTGTCTATATAACTTGACAGAACACACTTGTATGAAATTATATTATTAATGCAATGGATGATGTTGTTGCTTGTTTACTACTTTGCATTGTTGTGATACTGTACATGACGTCCTCCACCCCGAAACGTTTCCGCCGTTCATAGGTTTTGGGGTGTGACAGATTGGTATCAGAGTATTGTTTATAGTGAATTGAGTGTATCAACCCATAAAAGATATACGAACTATAAACACAAGCGGGATTAAAATACTCTGATAAAGAGTTTATACTTTTAAATAATAAAATATTTAACCAAGTATACATACCTGCATTCATACTAAAATCAGTGTCACTAGGACATAACAAAAGTATTACGATTGTTGGACAGCACAAGTAGACTTAGAGACATATGGTCAACCCTGGGAAGATGTAGCCTGATCAACTACATTATCCGAGGAGTGATTAGCATGTGCCTAAGTATGGTTGTGAGGTTGCAACAAGTCTAAAAACTTACCAACACTTCTACAACAAGAACAGTAGAACAGAACATAAACTTAAAATACTATAGGAGTATTTTGTATTACTATAATTACTTATCTAAGAACTAAAGGTCTTAATTGGTATGTCAATAGTTGTTTAGTAGATACGCTAAGGTTATATGTAACTAGGATGTCATAGACTTAGAATCAGTGATCTTTGCTTTACTTCCTGTTCCTTGTTTGGTTGTGGGCTTAGAGTTAGGATCACCTATTCGAAGGTCTATCATGTTTTGGAATACATATAACTGGTATGCTCTAAACAAGTGTTGGAGTAACTGATAAAGATCATCTTATAATTATCTAGTAGATAGTTTATTAATTATTTCTTTATCCCTTTTCTCACGTAGATTAATGGCTGGTTTCCATCTTCCCGGAGACCCGTACTATCCCAACCACGACAATGCAGGATGGCTGAGAGAAGAACCAGAAGATGATCACCCAATCCCCTTGGATGATCATGAATCTGAAGGCTTTTCTGATGGTTCTGACTCGGAGCCAGAAGTTAACAACCAACCCCCAGCCGTTTAAAACCCAAACCCTCGTACAACATTTCAAGGACCCACACCTCTGTGGGCCACAAACTTGAATAGATGGAGTCAGGAACAGGGTCAACCTTTTCCATACAATGGAGACAAAAGCTTCTACAACCTCACTGAGGGAGGTTCAGCTGACAGGGTCCTACCCATCATGGTTCGTAGGATTGCTCGGAGCACCGAGCAAGGTCGAGCAGCTACCGATCGAGTAGTGGAGGTTGACGCCAACTCAGGCATTAACAATGTCCGCATTCGCCAGCAAGAGTCTGCTCATGAAAGGACTCAGGCCCGCAATGCAGTTCTACAAAGGGAACTTGCTGAGACCCAAGCTGAAGTCAGGGAACTTCGAACTCAACAAGCAAGATCTGATAGGCGTGTGAGGGACATAGAGCGTCTCCTATCGGATTCAAGGACTCACTCTAGCAGTTCTCGTCGCCAATAGAGTCTCGTCGACTTCCCTTTTTGGATATATCATAGTTTATGTAAAAACTTAAGTCTAATTTCCTATCCTTATAAATCTTAGACCTGTTAGGTCTTGATTAGGTCGTAGTTCTGTCAAAATTTTCCATCTTGGTTGATGTAAGACCTACTTCTAGGTCATTTTTCCCGAACTCATTGCATCTGTAATTCCAATATCTTTGACAGATATATATAATCTAATGGAAATTATTATCCAAATGCTTCCATCTTCATTCAAGTATTTCATTTAATTTTCCTGTTGGGCTATGGAGAGTTAGTCCATGAGTCATTCTCATCAATTTCCTATCAAATTCTTACCAATGTTTTCATTTATCTAAACTTACAGTTCAAAGATGCCTCCACGTAAATCAACAAGACGCGATCCTCCCGCACCAACACCACCTGCTCCTCAATTGGATACAACAGCTCTCAATGTTGCTGTAGCTGCGGCTGTGGCTACAGCCATGGCTCAATATCATTCGTCCGGTTCCACTGGAGAAGGAACCCCTGTTCAATCCATTCAGGTTGAAACCCCTGTGCGCTCGAGAGAGTGCTCCTACAAAGACTTCTCAAACTGCAAGCCATTGTCCTTTAAGGGAACTGGCGGAGTCATTGTCCTCTCGCAATGGTTCGAGAAGACGGAGTCGGTCTTTAAGATCTGCTCATGCCCGGAGGGAAGCAAGGTCAAGTTTGCCGCTTGTACCTTCGAATGAAAAGCCCTAACATGGTGGAATAGCCATGTCAAGTCACTATCTCTTGTGACGGCTAATGCCATGGGCTGGGATACCATGAAAGACCTCATGATTGAGGAGTACTGCCCGCGGGGCGAGATGCAAAAGCTGGAGGAAGAACTTTGGCGCCTAACCATGAAGGGCTCCGACATCGTATCATATACCGCCAGGTTCTGTGAACTGGTGACCCTCTGTCCAAACAAGATTCATACATAGGGAAAAAAGATAGAGAGATATATATGGGGGCTGATGCCACCATACCAGGGAAATGTATTGGCATCACACCCCACTACATTTGATAGTGCCAAGCGATTAGCACAGCGGATCATAGACCATGGGGTCCATACCCCGACCGCAACAACAACAACCCTGGCCATCTCGGAACCCGCCCGAACCGTTGATTCCAAGCGGAAGTTTTGGGAGGACAAAAAGAAGGCAAAGGCTGCCAAAAAGCAGCAGGTCGTAGCAGTTCATGATGCGATAGCACCTGCAGCTGCTGCTCCGGTAAAGCAGTACTCTGGGAGCTTGCCCAATTGCACCAAGTGCAACTACCATCACGTGGGAGCCTGCCGGGAAATGCAGTGTGTAAACTGCAACAGGAAAGGGCACACTGCCCGTTTCAGCAAATCTCCGGCGAGGCCAATCACCCAAGTCCCCGGCGCTGGAGTGGGCCAAACTTCCTACAACTGTGGCGAGGTGGGCCATTTCAAGAGGAACTGCCTGAAGGCAGGAAATGTCGGTGGAGTAGGAAGAGTTCTGGCCATAGGCCATGAGGAGGCGGTTGCCGACCCCACAGTGGTCACTGGTACGTTTCTCCTCGACAACTCTTATGCTTGTATACTATTTGATAGTGGGGCGGAGAGGAGCTTCGTGAACCAAAAATTTGCTCATTTACTTAAGCAAAAATCACGAGCACTCAAAGCACCGTTCACTATAGAAATGGCTAATGGAAGGACAGAGAACACTAGCTGCATATTCATAGGGTGTACCTTAACTCTAGATAGCCATTCATTTGCAATCGATCTCATGCCGGTCTCAATTAAAAGTTTCGACGTCATAATCGGCATAGATTGGTTGAGTCTTCATCGTGCCGACATCATGTGTTACGAAAAGGCTGTTCGCCTTAATCTTCCGTCTGGCGAAACCCTCATAGTTTTTGGCGAAAACCCGGCACGAACCTTCGTATCATCTCGAGCATTCAAGCTCAGAAATTCTTGCGAAAGGAATGTCGCGCATTCCTTGCTCATGTGGTCGATGTGAGCCAAGAAGCGAAAGACATCAAGAACATTCCAGTAGTACGCGACTTTCACGACATTTTTCCAGAAGAACTTCCAGGATTACCTCCGCAACGCCAAGTCGAGTTTCGAATCGACTTAGTTCCAGGGGCTACCCCAGTAGCAAAATCACCTTATCGTCTAGCACCTACAGAGATGCAAGAGCTATCCTGTCAACTTAACGAGCTGCTCAGCAAGGGCTTTATAAGACCAAGCTTCTCACCTTGGGGAGCTCCGGTCTTGTTCGTCAAGAAGAAAGACAGATCTTTTCGTATGTGCATCGACTACAGGGAGCTCAACAAATTGACCGTCAAAAACCGTTATCCTTTGCCTCGGATAGACGATTTATTCGATCAACTTCAAGGGGCGAATTTCTTTTCAAAAATCGACTTAAGGTCCGGATATCACCAACTACGAGTGCTAGGGGAGGATGTTCCAAAGACAGCCTTCCGAAGTCGTTATGGGCACTACGAATTCGTAGTGATGCCGTTCGGATTAACAAACGCGCCCGCGGTATTCATGGATTTAATGAATAGGGTGTGTCGTCCTTACTTGGATCAGTTCGTCATCGTCTTCATCGATGAAATACTTATCTACTCTCGTAGTAAGGAGGAGCATAGTCAACATCTGCGCTTAGTATTAGAAACATTGCGCGCGGAGAAGCTTTATGCGAAGTTCTCGAAATGCGAATTTTGGATCCGCCGAGTAGAATTCTTAGGGCACGTGGTTAGCGAAGAGGGAATACACGTGGACCCATCCAAAATTAAAGCCATTGAGAGCTGGTCAGCACCGAAGACGCCTACAGAAATTCGTCAATTTCTAGGCCTCGCTCGCTACTATCGCAGGTTCATTCAGAACTTCTCCCGCATTGCGAAGCCTCTTACAACACTTACCCAGAAGGGCGTATCCTTTGACTGGGAAGAGAAGCAGGAGAGAGCGTTCCAAACGCTCAAACGAGCCCTGTGCACCGCACCAATACTATCCCTCCCCGAAGGGATAGAAGACTTCGTTGTCTATTGTGATGCGTCCAATCAAGGACACGGATGTGTTGTGATGCAGCGAGGTAAGGTCATCGCCTATGCCTCAAGATAGCTGAAGACACATGAAGTCAACTACACTACCCACGATCTTGAACTAGGAGCAGTTGTGTTTGCTCTGAAGATCTGGAGACACTACCTGTACCGTACAAAGAGCACAATCTTTACAGACCACAAGAGCCTACAACACATATTCGACCAGAAGGAGCTCAACATGAGACAACGACGGTGGGTCGAGCTACTCAGTGATTACGAATGCGAAATTCGTTATCATCCGGGTAAAGCCAATGTAGTAGCTGACGCCCTAAGTCGGAAAGAATATTCTGGTCGTAAAGTCAAATCATTGACTATGACCATCCATTCACATTTATCCACACAAATACAGACGGCTCAGCTCGACGCTTTGAAACCTGAAAATGTGACCAGTGAATCCCTGCGAGGGATGGATAAGAACTTGGAAGTCAAGGGTGGCGGAGCTTTATATCTCATGGATCGGATCTGGACCCCGAAACTTGGTGGTTTCAGAGACTTGGTCATGAACAAGGCACACAACACTCGTTATTCCGGCCACCCAGGTTCAGATAAGATGTATCTGGATCTTAAAAAGTTATACTAGTGGCCTAACATGAAAGCAGAGATTGCTACCTTCGTAAGTAAATGCCTTACTTGCGCAAAGGTCAAGGTCGAATACCAGAAACCCTCAGGTCTTCTACAACAGCCTGAGATTCCGGAATGGAAGTGGGAGCGGATAACTATGGATTTCATAACCAAGTTGCCCAAGACAACGGGTGGACTTGATACCATATGGGTCATCGTCGACAGATTGACCAAGTCCGCGCACTTCCTACCTATCAAGGAAACAGACAAGATGCAGAAGCTTACAAGAACTTACATTAGGGAGATTGTACGACTGCACGGTGTTCCCATATCCATTATCTCAGACAGAGATAGTAGGTTCACTTCTAGGTTCTGGCAGTCGCTACAAAGTTCCCTAGGAACTAGGCTAGACATGAGTACGGCCTACCATCCGCAGACAGACGGGCAAAGTGAGAGGACTATCCAAACATTGGAGGATATGTTGCGAGCCTGTGTGATCGACTTTGGAAAAGCATGGTATACTCATCTACCCCTTGTAGAATTTTCCTACAACAATAGTTATCACAGAAGCATAAAGGCAGCTCCATTCGAGGCCCTCTATGGCCGCAAGTGCAGATCCCCTCTGTGCTGGGCTGAGGTGGGTGACACCCAGTTAGCTAAGGGACGAGTCCCTGACAGCACTCTCACAGGTCCGGAGATCATACGGGAAACGACGGAGAAGATCGTTCAGATCCGTGAACGATTGAAAGCCTCCAGAGACCGACAGAAAAGCTACGCTGATAAACGAAGAAAACCATTGGAATTCTAGGTGGGCGACCATGTTCTATTGAAGGTCTCACCCTGGAAGGGCTTAATACGCTTTGGAAAGCGTGGAAAGCTAAATCCAAGGTACATTGGGCCTTTCGAGATTCTCGCAAGAATCGGCCCTGTAGCTTACAAACTTAACTTACCACGCGAGCTCAGTAACGTACATTCTACCTTCCACGTATCGAACTTGAAAAAGTGTCTGTCCGATGAGACTCTTGTAATCCCACTCGACGAGATAGAGATCAACGAGAGCCTCAACTTCGTGGAAGAACCAGTAGAGATCATGGACCGGAGGTCAAGCAAACAAAACAAAGCCGTATCCCGATAGTGAAGGTTCGCTGGAACGCCAAGCGAGGACCGGACACTAGGGAGCATGAGGATCAGATAAAACTGAAATATCCTCTTCTTTTTACTTAGTTATTTGTAACTACTTAATTGCTTAAATTCTAATTTCGGGACGAAATTCCTTCTAAGGAGGGGATGATGTGACAACCCGAAATTTATATCCTGTACAACATTTCAAGTCAATAGAAGTCAAAACAGTTTCTGAAAACTTTCAAGCTTTTTGGAATAAGTTTGAGTATTTTAGGATTAATACTTTGGGAGATATCAGGAGAGAGGATGCCCTAGGGTTTATTGTGCAACAATAAAGTCCTGACACATCAAAAGTTTAGAGTTTACGGCCGTAAACCCTAAGGGAAAGGGGTATATAAGTGGCACTTAGCCATTTGTAACACTTTTCCACTTTTTCAAGAACAAATCTCAAACTCTCTCAAGTATCATCCAAAAACTTCTTCAAGATCTTCAATCTAGTAAGTGTTTCTACCCCTTTTGAGTTAGTATGTCACTTAATCTAGTGATTTAATACACTTCTATCCGTTAGATCTTTCCAAAAGGTTGAATCTTCAAGTTTCACCAAGAACACCAAGAACACACACTAGTGTTCTTGGACTTTTGGCTCATTTCAAGCTAATATATTGTAAGTACTTCTATCCTAGAGTATGTTAAGGCTTGATACACTTCTTTACATCAAGAAAACACAAGGAAACACCAAGATCAAAGGTGTTTACGGTCCAAGAACGCCTTAGACCGTAAACCCTTCTTAAGGGGCCAAAGTGGCCCTAGTCCCTTCCTTAGCCTTGGAAACTAGTCTAGACTCATACCTTAATGTGTTTAGGACTTGAAAACATCAAAATAGCATCATCCATAGGGGTTTACGGCCGTAAACCCAAAGGGAAATGCTCTTAGGGCCGTAAACTCCATATAGGAGTGAAATGGTGCCCTAACTTCTTCCATAGGCTTATACTTCAAGTGGAAACACTTCTAAAGACTTTTAAACGTTCAAATCAACAAATGGTCAAAAGTGTAGGAGTTTACAGCCGTAAACTCATGGGTTTACGACCGTAAACTCATGGGTTTACGACCGTAAACTCATGGAGTTATGGTCAAGAAACCGTAAACTCAAGAAAGGGGTTCCCTTGAACCCTAAACGCAATAGCTTTGTCCTACAACACTTAGATGCAATCCTTGGGACTTATAGCACCTATATAAGGTGTTTTACATGTCTTAGGATGTCTTAACTTGGTTAATTAGTTGTTTAAAGACTAACTGAATTCATATATGTGTATTTATATGTTAACTAGGATCATTGTGTGTGTACAAGTCTTCACTTGACACCTAGAAATCTTATCTCTTCAGTTCATCCAAACCACTCACTACAGGTGAGTTCATACACTTAATTAACCTTTTAAATGTTTTAAATGCTCTTATGGGGGGGGGAATACAAGTTGAACAATTATAGTTATTATATCAATCACATGTGATTAATAACTACCAAACAAGTGGTTTTCTTACTTTTCAAACTGTTTACCAAACTGTTTTACCTCAAACTGTTTTACAAACTCTTTTACTTGTCAAATAACTTTACTTAAACTCTTTTATACTTATTGTCAAATGCCTGCCTATATATGTATAGTTATATAAGTAATGTTTAAAGGACTTAGGAAGGCTAACTCGCTTTAATTCATTTTCCTTGTTTGGATGTGGCTTTAGGGCATCGGTTATCCGTCCGAAGGTAGTTTAAATATTAATTGTATATCCTGTATACATATATAGTCATAAAAGTTCTTTCATTCAGATCCATACCTTTGGGTAGCAAAGGTATACAAACATGTTCATACATTGCTAGTAAAATACTATAGGAGTAGTTTAGGAAGATAATACTAGAACAATGAAACATACAAAGAGTCAGTTCATACATGAGTCAATAGATACAGAGTGAGGAGAAACAAACATAATACTATAATGAGAAACCACATATGATACTATGATGAGAAACAAACAATAGACACTCTTACGAGAAACAAACATACAGGCTAGACAGAGAAAGAACACACAATACAACTAGCACACAAATACATAACACATACATTAATACATTTATGTGAGCCATTAAACAGGGCATGACACTACCTGCCATGACTATTTTTGTATCAGAATCTCCTTAATTGGGGAGCGTATGAGTTTGTGTATAGATCTATACTGGATTGACTATCCTACACCTTGCTGCTCGCTACAGTGGGACTTGCAAGTCTACGGGTGCCAAACGTCATTTTTACGACATCTTACATTGTCGTTTCACTATTGAGTCGGTAGCAAGATACAGGCCGATCACATGTTACCTTAAAATATACAATTGGCTTAAGGTAGTTAGTGCAACAGTAGTTACTTAATACAACACTACAGTACTATAATATTATTCCCATTACATTCACTTCGTGAACATTCACACGATGCACGGTAATGTAGAAACTATATTTTTGGTTAATGATAGTCGAAATTGGGAAAATACACACTCTTACAAGAGACACACAGAGATACTAGACGCCTTGGTAGAAGGCTACTTTTAGTAGGGAACATAGGGTTTTCTAGGAGAGTTCAAACAAATACAAAAACTTTCACAAACATACACAGTTCATTTTACAAAACATCTTACAAATACTTTGATACAAACACAGACACTAATATACTTATGATCTCACCAGCTTTAAAGCTGATAAACTCTTTCAAAATAACTTGTATTCTCAGGTCGCCAGTAGACAGGTACCAGAGCCAGGTTTTGAGAAGATGGAGTTCGTTCAAGACTCATCTTCATTTTGATGTATATTTTTGGTGTCTATATAACTTGACAGAACACACTTGTATGAAATTATATTATTAATGCAATGGATGATGTTGTTGCTTGTTTACTACTTTGCATTGTTGTGATACTGTACATGACGTCCTCCACCCCGGAACGTTTCCGCCGTTCATAGGTTTTGGGGTGTGACAATTATGGTATCCTTCGAAAACTAGATTCTTCATACAAGAATTTCCAGATGTTGATTTAGGAGGGTGCAATGTTGATAGAAAAAGCACAAGTGGCGGATGTCAATTATTGGATGGAAAATTAGTAAGCTGGCAATCGAAAAAGCAAACATGTGTTTCGATTTCCACAGCAGAAGCAGAGTATGTTGGTGTTGCAGCTTGCACTTCTCAAATCATATGGATTCAAAGTTAACTGCGTGATTATGCAATCAACATAAAGAAAATTCCGTTGTATTCTGATTCACAAAGTGAAATACGTATTTGTCACAACGCTGTGCAACATTCGAAAACCAAGCACATTGCTCTTCATTATCATTTTATAAAAGATCATGTGGGAGATGGTAACATTGAAGTTCACTTTGTAAAAACAACTGATCAACTTGCTGATATTTTCACAAAGCCATTAGATGAAAAATCATTCGTAAGAATTTTGGGGGGTCTTGGAATGATAGAAGGAAATTCAGTTCCTGGATTAATTTCAAACAAATGAAAAGTGACAAGGTTGTAAAAATGTCGATTCAGAGGTGCTGAGTGATTTTTCAAAAGAATTTCATTCAGTGTTCAGCGGTTGTGGTATCCTTCGAAAACTAGATTCTTCATACAAGAATTTTCATATGTTGATTTAGGAGGGTGAAATGTTAATAGAAAAAGCACAAGTGGCGGATGTCAATTATTGGATGGAAAATTAGTAAGCTGGCAATCGAAAAAGCAAACATGTGTTTCGATTTCCACAGCAAAAGCAGAGTATGTCGTGCTGCAGCTTGTACTTCTCAAATCATATGGATTCGAAGTTAACTGTGTGATTATGCAATCAACATGAAAAAAATTCCGTTGTATTCTGATTCACAAAGTGAAATACGCATTTGTCACAACGTTGTGCAACATTCGAAAACCAAGCACATTGCTCTTCGTTATCATTTTATAAAAGATCATGTGGAAGATGGTAACATTGAAGTTCACTTTATAAAAACAACTGATCAACTTGCTGATATTTTCACAAAGCCATTAGATGAAAAATTATTCGTGAGAATTTTGGGGGGTCTTGGAATGATAGAAGGAAATTCAGTTCCTAGATTAATTTCGAACGAATGAAAAGTGACAAGGTTCTAAAAATGTCGATTCAGAGGTGCTGAGTGATTTTTCAAAAGAATTTCATTCAGTGTTCAGCGGTTACTGTTCACATTCTGCGCTTCGACACGCTTCGATTTCGACATCAAGTGCAATTCGCTTTGTAACAAAAATTCGTTAGTCTGTCAAAATTTTCGTTAGTTTCAAACAAATTTTTTTTCGACGGTTTGTTACATAAATTTTTCGTTAGTATGACATAAAATTTTCGTTCAAATGTTAGAAAATATTTTTCGTTAGTTTGTACCAAAACTTTTTGTTAGTATATCTCAAAAAAAAATTTCGTTAGTATGTCTCAAAAAGTTTTTCATTAATATGTGTCATAGTTTTCATTACATTGTTACTAAATTTTTTTCGTTAGTTTGTCATCCAAGTTTTCGTTAAAATGGAACATAAAGTTTCGTTAGATTGATATTTTGTTTTCTTTTCGAAAAATCAAAAACACCAAAGATATTTTTGTTTTGTTTTCTTCTTTTGAAAATTCCAAAAATTCCAAAAAGATTTTCTTTTTTTTTTTATTTTCTTACTCTTAAACAAAAATCCAAAAATGTTTTTTTGTTTTGTTTGTTTTTGTAGAAAACCTTGGAACGTGAAGAAAAGGATGAAAGAGTTTTATGTGAGTTCATGCTGATGTTTCAAGGGAAGGTATTTTTTCAATATCTAACGAACTAGTTAGGATGTCCCTAGAAGCATGGTGCAGCATGTCGACCCAAGCCTCCTTTGACTCAATGTGTGTTTTCGAAGTCTTAATGAAGTTTTCATCATGAAAATTTCTTCCCAATCAGGCTGTATTCACATTAGTCCATGAGCTACCATACTCTACTCAAGTGAGTTTAGAGTAATATGCTTGGTCCATAAAATGCAGTGGTACTTTCGAATTCTTTACCCACTCTTTTTCATCACATAATTCTTGCATTTTCACACACAATGACATATGTCCAACAGGTCTCTGGTAAAAACCAATCAAACTTCTGTGTTTATGATCTAACATCCTGAGAACGTGATGGAAGTGAAACCCTAAATTTCAAAATTTCTTAAGGAATTGACGGGGAACTTTGTTCCAGCTTTGACGAAACATTTGTTTCTATACCAACTTTCGAAACTCCAAGTCATATTCAATTCTTTTGAGTGATCTTGATCAAATTTTCGAATCCCACGTCGTTTGTTACCCAACAGCATCCAACAAACATTTTATTTTCTTGAATATGATTTCCATGTGAGTTTTATTTGTTTTCTAAGTCACTTCATAAAAATTTTTCCAAAGCCTACTTGTCACTGACTACACTAGTCATACAAGTAATTTCTGTTACAATTACTCACATTTATGTTAAGTTTTGATATGTAACGAAATCGTAAACCACCCAAGAAGCTTATGAAAAAGAGGCCCTTCGATACTTCTTTACAAGTATTCGATTGTAATTCACGGGAAACCACACAAGTTGTTAGTCATCTCTCTTGATGAATAACAAAGGAATCTTTGCCCGGGATTTCTCTGCCTTTTTGTTGAAATAAATTTCGACATCACAGAACCAAAGTTTTATTTATTTGCTTCTTATCTTTTTCCTTGATACACTACACTCACGAAATCCTTGAGGTTCTGAGTAATACCAACTCAGGCTGGTGATTTCGACAATCTGGCACATGACTTCGTTTTTAAACCTAAAAACGAAATTGTCTAACCTCCATTCCGATGGTTTTCGTTCTTATGCAAGTGTCCTTTCAAAAAGACGGTTGATGTGACGGTTTGGTAACCATGCGTTATTATCGAATAACGTGCCCACTTTATCTGGCATGACGTCTTTAATGGTGCAATCTTCAAGGGCCACGTGTCATGTTCATAAATGGAAACCGTTTGAAATTTAAAAATTGGGGTTACATATAAAAAGCAAAATTGGGTCTTCATTCCAATTTTACGCTTTCAAACTATCTATGCCCTAATTTATCTTTGCTCAATCAATTTTTCAAGAGCAATTCTTCATCATGGCAGCTCCATAAATCAAGACCACTGATGATATTTCTTCACAACCAATCATGAAGATTCAGAGTACCAACTATCAAGTGGTTGGTGATGTTTCTGTGTACCTTGAAGAACTCAAAATGTTGATCGTCGCTCTGAAACATTTTGTCTTGTCCACGACGATGTTTAGCTCATTTGTTGTTCCGATGTCATGACTATCTCTTGTAGGATCAACTGCCACTTACAGCAAAACCATGGAGGTTATTACTTTCAATCTCATTAATGACATGAAGTTCCGTATTTCAAAGAAATTGTTCTGACAAATTCTTGAAATCCCTAATACTCCACCATTCTACAATCTTACCAATGAACAAGTAATTCACATGTTCAACGAGATGGGTCATCAACCCCCTCTCACCAAGATCAGGGAGTTCAAGAAGTACGGTTTGCCATGTATTTGGAATTTTCTATTTGGGATTTTTCTTCGATGCCTCACAGGTCAAAGTGTGGGTTTGGATAAAGGGTGAATGGAAGTTTATGCCATGGTTGCAGGACTTTACTATGATCTTACAGTGGATTATTCAACTCAGATGTGGAAGGAGTTTCTGAAAAGTGTCGAAAACACCAATGTAGTTGATGGTGTTTCTTGTGCGAGATACTGGACTCTGATTCTTCGATATGCTAATGTCAAAGAAGGTATTTTGGTACCTGCTGATGAACAAAAAGCTGAGTTTTTGACGTATAATTACCCAAAGACAGTTCAAGACGATGAGGAGGAGTTTCCCAATATTGCACAAATTCCTGATGCAATGCTTAAGAAGGTAGATCCATCGAATCCGGTGTTAACGGCGTATTTGCTGACTATTAGCCCGAATGACGAAATAGGTGTGTTGTTACCAAAGAAGGATGAGGGTTCTTCTAAGAAATCACGAAGATCCAAGAAGGGTGCTAAGTCTACTCCTGAGCAGACTGTTCAAGAACCAAAAGTTACAAAGTCTCCAAAGAAACAACCTAAGGTGGTGGTGAAAGTTTCGACAACAGTTACTGAGCCTGTTGAGACTGAGGTTGTTGAACCTGTTAAAGAAAACATTCCTTCAAAGTCTAGTGCATTTAAACGTATTAAGAAGATAGCTCAAAAGTCGCGAAAGTCTCCTGAACGATCTTCAAGTTTTTCTCCATCTATGACTCGCAAACCTCATGTAACACGAAAAGGGGTTGTGATTCGTGAAGTCCCTGCTCCAGTTTCTCCTTCATTAAAGAAACGAAGAGACGAAGATATGGCGAAACATATATCAAAGAAAATCAAGAAACGAAAGTTAGTCATTCAAGATGACTCAACAGAAGAAGAAGCAGTTCCTGAAACTCCAGAGTTTGATCTCTCAAAAACAATTTCGTCTCCTGAGAAGACTCTGGTCATACCACCCGAGGTTTCGTTAACTGAATCATTTCATGAGGAGGTTCGAACCTCAGGCATCCCAACACACGTATCTGATATGGATGTAAACGCCAACAAGGGTGAAGGAGATTTGAACAAAGAAAATCCATTGTCAACACAAGGTATTCTCGAAACCTCTAGAGTTTCTACCACACATCTTTACCTCCATTTATCATTCATGTTTCTACAACCATGAATTCACCAACTTTCGAACAAGTTATCAATGAACCCATCACTTCACTATGTTCATCCCAATCCACCGATCCACCCAAACCTGTCAATGATGCTGACACTAATGATGGAGGATTTGGAGGATCCTTTGCTGATATTGAGTTTGATCCTGAAGAAGAAGACATTCCAAATTATATGCTTATGTCTGGAAAACAGTTTAAAATTCTCAACAAAAAACTCAATTCTATTCTTCAATCACAAGCTGATGCAGGGGGTCGAAATTTTGTTTCTTGTATTGAAGTCTATGTGATGCTCAAAGCACAAGAATTTCGTTTGTTTAACAAAGTGAACGGCTTGATCCAAGATTCTGAATCTCGAATTCAAGACAAACTTGACTTGTTGGATAAAAATAATGAGTTAAGAGTGAACTCAAAGTCTTCGACCTTCAATGAGGAAATCAGAGATTTGAAGCGTGTTGCCAAAGAACTTCATGTTCTTTTCGTGCAAGACGTTAAAACTGTTCGTGAATATGTCAATCGGAAACTTGAAGAAATGAAGATGGAAGTGTCTTCAGAGGTTGGTGAACTGGATAAAAAGTATTCTTCTATTATTGAGAAGATCGATATCATAGTTGCTGGGGTTACAAAGTTCGTGTAAACCCATCAGTCACTTATCCCTAAGTTTAAAGAAAAAGTTACTGCTATGATACAAGCTTTGGTAAACTTGATGACATGCTTGTCGAATTGAAGGAACTTGTGTCGAAGTCTGGTTCGTCATCCTTTTTTACTCCTGAGTTTTTATCTCAGAAATTTTGGTTGTTTGAAGAAACCATTCAAAAGTAGTTAGCCCCATTATCTCAGCTTATAAATCTCCTACCAATGAATGCCCCACCTGTTTTCACATGGGTGCAAGGGGGATAAAAGAAGAATGTTGTTAAGGGAGAAGGTACTTCTGGGGTTGTGATTGAAGAAGCTAAAGTTGTTGGAAAAGTGTTTACATCGAACATTCCAACTTCAAAACCAATAGTTTCGAAAGCTGATCCAGTGATTTCAATCGTTGTTACAACAAGGCCAATAACCAAAGGCATTGTAATTGGGTAAATCGGTGGTGGAGGAAGTGGTTCGAAACCAAAGGAAACTTCAACGACCCAAGATAGGGGAAAGAAGGTTGTGATTGAAAAGACTAAGGAAGGCAGAGATAGATGCAGAGATG
The DNA here is from genome assembly GCF_052849685.1 of Lactuca virosa. Lineage (NCBI taxonomy): Eukaryota > Viridiplantae > Streptophyta > Magnoliopsida > Asterales > Asteraceae > Lactuca > Lactuca virosa. The sequence continues at coordinate 58,341,531 of NC_136434.1, forward strand.
GAAAAACAAAGACAAATTCAAAGTATTCTGAGGCTTCGACAAAATGATCCTCCTACTTTGAACAAAAATAGATCCAAGAAAGCTGCATAGTTATGAAAATATTGAAGCCAGACTTGCATACAATGAAATGTATGAATTCGAGAAAAAGCCAAGGAAGAGTTATGCAATTGAGAACTCTGATATGAATCAACTTGATTTTCCCATCAATGAGATGATGTTTCTCACTGCTCAATATAAGGTTGTTGACAAATTCAAGAACAAAGATGATTTTATTCACATGAAGCTGAGGTTCCATGCAGTGTTGGGGAAGGATCAAGAAGAGGTTTGGTCCTTGGTGAAAATTGTTCAAGTGCTCAACATAACGAAAGATGAACTTTTTGAAAATATGCTGCAAAATTTTCGATACCATGTTGTGAGGGAAAACAAAGTTCCTTTCGACTTTTCAATTGCTGAGTTTCCTTTGATGAACTTGAATGATCTGATTCAAGTTGCAAACATACTCAAGGATATGGATGTTTCAAAACTCCAAAATACAAGCAAAGATGTGTTACATTTGGGATTAGGACATATAAAGCTTTTCATATACAATTACTATGATTGTCTAGCATTGACTGATGTTGAATTGGCATTATCAATGGGAAAAGAAATTGTTGTGCCTAAGTCTATGTTGGAGAGTAAAGCAGATTTAACGAATTATGTTGATGGTGAAATCTGTTTGAAGCCTTTTTGGAGTTGTTTTTGCTGGGAAGAGTAAGAGAGGAAAGCAAATGAAGTTTTTGTTCCAATTAATCGATGTTGAAAGATATACAACTGCTCAGTATACAAACTTAATTGTTCGTATGTGTAACGCCCGTAGATCAGGGCTAGTCAATTTAGAGACGATAAGCGTCAAAAACGACTTTTTGATAGAAGATTATTTAGAATGAATAATCTTAACTAAGTTGTAGTATATGTCACAAGGTTTCCGTGCATATAAATAACGCCGAAATCCGAGTTATAACGAAGAAGTTATGACCTGTCGAAGTTTCGCGACAGAACCGGCACGACGTTGAATGACGTAAAAAGTGAATTTACGTTAGAGCGATATTTTGCCTTAGTGATCTAAACGAAAGTCGTAGACTTCGTTAAACCGAGAGCGTGCATAAAAAGAATGCCCAAATCTGACTTCGTATGAGGAAGTTATGATTTTTCTAAGTTTCAGCTTAGTAGTATGCAGCCCGAATACTCGATTTGAGATCGAGCGGTTTTTATCCGAAACAATCTAAACGAGAATCGAAGATCTCGTCATTAGTAGTGCGGTGGTAAATAGACAGACGAAAACGGACGTCAGATGAAGAAGTTATGAATTTATAACGGAGTTTTCCTGTCCCGGCCTACTCTAAAAAAACAAATAAAAATAAACTCAAAATTAGCGGACGGAGTCTAAATGAAAGTTGTAGATCATAGTCTCACCTACACGTGGATTTAAAGAACGTCGAAAACGGAGTACGTATTAGGAAGATATGAATTTTTGAAGTTTATTAAATAATTAACGTATTAAATTTAAATATAAATTCGGATATTATCCGAAGGAGGGGAGGAGTCATCGATCCTATCCGAACTATGCCCAACGTAGTTGAGTACGCCCAGCGTACCCCGATGCATGCACCGCCTCGCACTCGAGAGCTCTGATGACGTAAGCGCTGATGAATCCGGAGTACGCCCCGCGTACCGGAGCATTATGCCCAGCGTAATGCGAGGCTTCAGCCTCTATAAAAGAGCATGCGAGGCTGCCTTATTCTTTTGCTCATTTCCTCCCCTCTCTCTCCCGTTTTACCTTGTTTTTCGTGCCAGAATTATCCCGAAGCCCCGGTATTATTCCCGAGACCCGAAGCAAGTCCCGAAGCCCCGAAGATCCCGAGAAGTAAAATTCCCGAGCCGAAGCTCTGCCCGCGAGGAGCCCAGTTTTTCTGAAGATCTTCCAGATCTACCGAAGAATACTACTTCTACAAGCCGTAGTGCTGTCCGATCATCTTCTGATCAAGTGAGTGTATAGTCACTTTCTTCTAACACATAAATATTAAGTATTGCTATGAAATACGTGCTGTGTGTTTATATATTGTTTGTCTATTTGAGATGGGCATAGAATTGATGTTTTATACAGGTGTTAAATGATTTAAACTGTGTAAGTATTTGTATCTACGAAAATGTTGGGTAGAGCATGGGTAGATGAAATAGTCGATGTAAGAAAAAATGTTAAAAAGTATTGATGATATTGATGTTCTAGTTAACTAGTGGAATAGAGATGGTGACCACAGACTGTTCTAGACAATCTAATGGAAAGTTAACAGGTTGGTAACCTGTAGGTATTTTTGGACTCAATGTGTTCGTTGGTGTTTTTGAATTCTATGTGTTCATTTGGTGTTTTTGAACTCAATGTGTTCATTAGGTATTTTTGAACTCAATGTGTTCATTAGGTATTTTTTTCGAACTCTATGTGTTCACTAGGTATCTTTGAACTCCATGTGTTCACTCGGTATTTTTTTTGAACTCAATGTGTTCGTTAAGTATTTTTGAACTAAATGTGTTCACTTGGTGTTGTTGAACTGAGTGTGTTCACTAAGTGTTTTAGAACGAAGTATTCACCAGATGTTTTGAATTAAGCGTTCACTAGGAGTGTTAGAACTAGGTGTTCGTTAAGTATGTTGAACTAAGTGTTTACCGGTTGTAATTTGAGGACCTTGGCAGTGGTGGACTTTATGTCAATTCCTTAGGTCAATCCTTAGGAATAAATGGATAAAGGATAGTTGATTCTTACGGTAAATCCTTAAGAAATAAAGGAGATAATGGGAATGAGTAATTTGGATTGATTGATTGATTGATTGATGGTTGAATATAATAATTATATTATTGTGGGTCGAAAACCCTATATGCTCACCAGGCTCCCAAGCCTGACCCAATCAGTTTTCTTTGCATTACAGGTGATGGCACAAGGGTATAAGTTGGTGGACTTGACGAGAGATTTTGGATTATAGATCAGTAGTTATAAATAACTGTTGTAAGGTCTATTTTATAATGTTTATGCTTTTGGTCTGTATCGGAACATGACATCCCGAGATTTTGTTATTTAATGAAAATACACTTCTTCAAGAAAAGTTTTGATAGATTCTTATCATATTTTGTTTTGGGAACAAATTCCGTAACTCTTTTAAATCAAAGGATTACTCTGATTTTATAAAACAAAGCATAAACAAATCGGTCTTTTCTGGCCTTGAAATTGAGGATGTCACAGTTGGTATCAGAGCATTAGTTTAAGCGAACTAGGAATTTGTAGGATTTCTAGACTTAAACTTAGAATGCTAAGCGATGATTGTGAGATGAGTGTCTACCATATTTTAGACACGAGCACTAGTATATTTTAGGAAAGATGCCTAAAATGCTTTTATGTGCTAAATGTTATATGTTGCCATATATGATATTATTTGTTCGGATCTATGGTCTGTTGCCGACCGGATCTCGAAACCTTATGTGTTTAGGATTCTAAGCGTATGACAACGGTATTAGAACTAGCATGTAAACGTTTCGGAGTGATAAGGATGATTTAATTATCTATCATGGATAAGGATCTAATTTCACCTTATTCGGTGTATAGATCAAAATGGTAAGAACTAGAAGTGGCATTGGAAACGCAGATGAAAACAGGAATCAAACGCCTGTGATTGAGCGAGTACCTGTTGTAGCAGCAGCACCAGAGCCAGTGTCAATGGCTGGGGTGCAAGCCATGATTCGGGCTATGTTAGCCGAACAAAGGGAAGATATGCGACAGATGTTACATGAAAATAGAGACGAACCAATCATACCCATTGAGGAACCCGAATTGATTCCCGAACCATCGGAGGAAGGAAACAATAGTCGCATTGTGAGTCAAGCTGGGACTCAAGGAGAACGAAGGAACGACCAGAAAAGTAAAAACAACAAGGATGGGCGAATGTACAAGAATTTCTTGGGCGCCAAGCCGCCAAGTCTTTCTGGAAGCCCAAAGCCTGTCGAGATTATGGATTGGATCTCTAAAATGGAGATGGTATTTGAAAGTTGCGACTGTAGCAACAAACAGAAGACTGTCCTTGCAGTTAGACAACTGAAGACTGGAGTCTTGAGCTGGTGGAAGTTGTTGGCAGATACAATGCCAAAAGGAGAATCCATGCGAATGTCTTGGGAAGCATTCGTGGAGCAGATGAAAATGCAGTACTGCTCAGAGATAGATCTGATAGACCTAAACAACGAATTTCAGAACCTGAAGATAGGAAAGATGAGTGTGGATGAGTATGCCACCGCGTTCACCGAGGGGATGAAGCTATTCCCCTACTTGGTGCCTACTGAAATCTCCAAGATCGATAGGTTTGCTAACGGACTACCCACAAACTTTGGCCCAACAGTCAAAATGGCAACTACCTTGAAAACTGCCGTTAGAGCAGCCAGGAATGTTGAGACCCAGATAAGAGAGAAGGGTCTGGAGAGAGCTGAAGTTGGCGTGAAAAGAAAGCATGAAGGTTCTTCAAGGTCCGACGAGAAGAGAAAATTCTCAAAGTCTGGTTCGAAAAAGTTCGAAGGAGGAGGAGATGAAGCGAGATGGTGTGATAAGTGCAAGAACAAACACTTGGGAAAATGTGGCGTGGAGGTTACATGTTTCAAGTGTGGAAAGACTGGGCACTACGCCAATGAATGTGCGTCTAGTAAGAGAGTGTGTTATGAGTGTAACGAAAAAGGGCATATTTCGATCAATTGCCCGAAGAAGAAAGAACCAGCAAAGCCAAAGGCGTTCCGCATGATCCTCGACAAGGCAGATGATAACGCGAGGAATCAGGGATAGGGATTTTTATATCCAAAACTCAAGTTATGAGGTAGCAGTGCGAATAGTAACTTGTGATGTAGCCTATTAGAGGCATAGTATAGGGTTAACTTGAACCTTTGTGTAATCGTTTCAAGAAATAAACCCTAGTTTTGATATCTATGTGATATGTATAGTTTTGATATCTATGTGATATGTATGGTTTTGATATCTAGGTGGTATCTATGGTTTTAATATCCGATGTATTGGATGATTGTGTGATTTTGTGTAGTGACTTGGTTGACTGAGAGACAATACATGGCACGAGTATGAGTAGGTGTGAATAGTAGTAGAGATCTATACTACTCGAAGCACAGGACTCACGCTTGGATCAGGGAAAGTCACAAGGTTACCAAGAAGCTAGTGATTCGTCTCGTTTTATTCAAGTATGTCATTACCATTGTTTCGGTGATGACTAGTAAGATGGTTGTTATTCCGACCCTAGTGGTCATATCAAATTGAGTCCGAATACGATGAGATTGTTACGTGGTTCGGTGAACCAAGTTCGATGTAACATCTGATGTAAGTCAGAAGATTGGAATCATTTTACAAGTCCAAATTCGTTGATGATTCCGGGACGTAATCATCCTAAGGGGGTGATAATTGTAACGCCCGTAGATCAGAGCTAGTCAATTTAGAGACGATAAGCGTCAAAAACGACTTTTTGATAGAAGATTATTTAGAATGAATAATCTTAACTAAGTTGTAGTATATGTCACAAGGTTTCCGTGCATATAAAGAACGCCAAAATCCGAGTTATAACGAAGAAGTTATGACCTGTTGAAGTTTCGCGACAGAACCGGCACGACGCTGAATGACGTAAAAAGTGAATTTATGTTAGAGCGATATTTAGCCTTAGTGATCTAAACGAAATTCGTAGAGTTCGTTAAACCGAGAGCGTGCATAAAAAGAATGCCCAAATCTGACTTCGTATGAGGAAGTTATGATTTTTCTAAGTTTCGGCTTAGCAGTATGCAGCCCGAATACTCGATTTGAGATCGAGCGGTTTTTAGCCGAAACAATCTAAACGAGAATCGAAGATCTCGTCATTAGTAGTGCGGCGGTAAAGAGACAGACGAAAACGGACGTCAGATGAAGAAGTTATGAATTTATAACGGAGTTTCCTGTCCCGGCCTACTAAAAATATATAATAAAAATAAAATCAAAATTAGCCGACGGAGTCTAAACGAAAGTTGTAGAGCGTAGTCTCACCTACGCGTGGATATAAAGAACGTCGAAAACGGAGTTCGTATGAGGAAGAGATGAATTTTTGAAGTTTATTAAATAATTAAAGTATTAAATTTAAATATAAATTCGGATATTATCCGAAGGAGGGGAGGAGTCATCGATCCTATCCGAACTACGCCCAGAGTAGTTGAGTACGTCCAGCGTACCCCGATGCATGCACCGCCTCGCACTCGAGAGCTCCGACGACGTAAGCGCTGAAGAATCCGGAGTACGCCCCGCGTACCGGAGCATTACGCCCAAACCAATGCGAGGCTTCAGCCTCTATAAAAGGGCATGCGAGGCTGCCTTATTCTTTTGCTCATTTCCTCCCCTCTCTCTCCCGTTTTACCTCGTTTTTCGTGCCGGAATTATCCCGAAGCCCCGGTATTATTCCCGAGACCCGAAGCAAGTCCCGAAGCCCCGAAGATCCCGAGAAGTAAAATTCCCGAGCCGAAGCTCTGCCCGTGAGGAGCCCGGTTTTTGTGAAGATCTTCCAGATCTACCAAAGAATACTACTTCTACAAGTCGTAGTGCTGTCCGATCATCTTCTGATCAAGTGAGTGTATAGTCACTTTCTTCTAACACATAAATATTAAGTATTTGCTATGAAATACGTGCTATGTGTTTATATATTGTTTGTCTATTTGAGATGAGCATAGAATTGATGTTTTATACAGGTGTTAAATGATTTAAACTGTGTAAGTATTTGTATCTACGAAAATGTTGGGTAGAGCATGGGTAGATAAAATAGTCGATGTAAGACAAATTGTTAAAAAGTATTGATGATATTGATGTTCTAGTTAACTAGTGGAATAGAGATGGTGACCACAGACTGTTCTAGACAATCTAATGGAAAGTTAACAGGTTGGTAACCTGTAGGTATTTTTGGACTCAATGTGTTGGTTGGTGTTTTTGAACTCTATGTGTTCATTTGGTGTTTTTGAACTCAATGTGTTCATTAGGTATTTTTGAACTCAATGTGTTCATTAGGTATTTTTTTCGAACTCTATGTGTTCACTAGGTATCTTTGAACTCCATGTGTTCACTCGGTATTTTTTTTGAACTCAATGTGTTCGTTAAGTATTTTTGAACTAAATGTGTTCACTTGGTGTTGTTGAACTGAGTGTGTTCACTAAGTGTTTTAGAACTAAGTATTCACCAGATGTTTTGAATTAAGCGTTCACTAGGAGTGTTAGAACTAGGTGTTCGTTAAGTATATTGAACTAAGTGTTTACCGGTTGTAATTTGAGGACCTTGGCAGTGGTGGACTTTATGTCAATTCCTTAGGTCAATCCTTACGAATAAATGGATAAAGGATAGTTGATTCTTAGGGTAAATCCTTAAGAAATAAAGTAGATAATGGGAATGAGTAATTTGGATTGATTGATTGATTGATTGATGGTTAAATATAATAATTATATTATTGTGGGTCGAAAACCCTATATGCTCACCAGGCTCCCAAGCCTGACCCACTCAGTTTTCTTTGCATTACAGGTGATGGCACAAGGGTATAAGTTGGTGGACTTGACGAGAGATTTTGGATTATAGATCAGTAGTTATAAATAACTGTTGTAAGGTCTATTTTATAATGTTTATGCTTTTGATCTGTATCGGAACATGACATCCCGAGATTTTGTTATTTAATGAAAATACACTTCTTCAAGAAAAGTTTTGATAGATTCTTATCATATTTTGTTTTGGGAACAAATTCCGTAACTCTTTTAAATCAAAGGATTACTCTGATTTTATAAAACAAAGCATAAACAAATCGGTCTTTTCTGGCCGTGAAATTGCGGATGTCACAGTATGAATAGTTGTAAGAAGAACAACGATGCAGATAAAGCTGAATTGAAGAAAGTCATGAATTGGTATGCGGAGATTAGAAGAACATTACATATGGCAGCCCAAGTTTTGATATCCTGATTTCGACATTACTTACAAAGGGGGAGATTGTAAGGGTCGAAGTTTAGTTGTAAGATGTCGAAATTATGTAATGTTATTTACGAAGGCATATTAGTATCGAAACTTAATGTTGAGTCCTTTGTATTTTTTGTATGCTTTACTTTTCTCCTATAAATAGGAGTTGTTACTTAGAGATAGAAAATAACTTTGGAGTCTGTTTTATCTAATTTCTCTTTGTAACCGTGAAGCATAATATGAGCTGAAACAAGATCTTATTTACTCTCTTTGTTCTTAATTCTCTTAACTCTGATTCTATTTTCATTACTCGATTTAATACTTCATCAGTGACTACGAGTTGGTCACAACATGAGGATTTGCTAATGGAAATGTTGACCGTTGACTTGTTGGCCTAGATTGACATTTTGGTCAAATTGCTAGGTCTAGAGTATAGACTAAGGTTGGACCTTGTTTAATTCGATAGGTGGGTTGTAGCGCCAACTGTGTGGCATTGAGCTATGTTTTATTTGACCTCGTGAGACAGGTGAGGCTTCTCACTATACTATGTAGGATGATAGTTGTCTTTGTGACTCTTGCATTGGTATGTTGGGCTGGGCCCGTTTGTATGTTGGGTTGAGTCCGTTTGTATGTTGGTTCGGGCCCGTTTGTATGTTGGGTTGGGCCCGTTTTTATTTTAGACAATCCCCATTTGTATGATGTGTGGGGCCCGATATGACGGTCGGGCCCGATATGTATGGTATGTGGTGTTTTGGAGAACTCACTAAGCTTTGTGCATAAGGTTTTGTGGTTTAACGTTTTCAGATACTTCTGGTTCCAAAGGGAAGGGCCCGACTTAACTGCACAACATCCCCTTATGATTTTTCGAATTATAAACGTTAACATTTATCAAAATGTTTAACAATGTTCAGAAGGTCAAATCCATAGAACAGTTTTCTTCTTGTACGCCCCTTGCTTGCTTGCTTAAACCACTGACATCTCTATTTTCCCACGCTTCTAAAAGGTAAATGTTGAACTAAAGGTCTGTACTTCACTCTTCTAACCACCTCAGTAACCCACCATACCACCACCATTTGCTCTATATCTGTCGACGCACCCGCAACACTATCGGGACCTACAAGCGAACCGCCGTTTCTCTTCCACCTTCGTCCTTATTAACCACCGCTCTTTCCACTCTGATATCAACACCGGTGTTTGGATTCCAAGCCAAAATTATCATTGCTTTCTCTTCTTTTTTCAAACAATATTGTTTGTTTTTTCAGTTTTCCTAGTCAAAACTAAATTCCATCATCAATAACATCATGTTTCTCAGGTTCTACTGTTTATAAGATTGAATCAAAGGAACAATCTTCTTGCACTGTGCTTAGGCACACTTCTTGCTTCGTGATGAACCCAAAAGTCTCACCAGCTCCATGTTCATTTTCTTTCTCACGGTAAACCTCACCAACCTTCTCTCACTCTAAAATTTCTTTATGTTAAACCCTAGCTTCTCTGACCATAAAGCGACAACTCACTCAAAGTTTCAACGGAGGAGCATTTATGGAGGTTGAAGATAAAAAACATTGTGAAGAATCGTTCGTTGTGCAACACAAACGATGGTTGCAGACGAAGGGAGACTGGAGATTGGTCATTGATTTGCGTTTTGATTTTTCAGTTTAGTCAATATGCTCTACCGATTCAAGAAAACCGGAGACGGGATAGCCCTTAATTGATATTTCATCTTTGCAACTGTAGTGGTACTTATTTTTTTGCAGTTGTTTCCCTTTTTTCAGGTATGTCTTTTCTTTCTCCCTTTTGCATTTCTTTATTCCGATGATTTGTATCAATCTAATCTAATTTTAATGATGTAAGCTGAAGAATTTTCTTTTTTAGGGGTTTGCCCACCAACTATTTGTATATATGTCTACAATCATTGCTTCCTTCAATTCCGAAGTTTTAGATTTCAAAGATCTTCACAATGACACATAAAGGGGATGCTCAAAGTATATATAAATAATATCATCAGAATAGCAACAAAATCGGCAATGGATCTCTAGATGAGGAAATGCAAGATCTCGAGGAAGCGCATATGATTAGGTTTGTTTCCTCTTCATTAACTTTTTGTGTGAAAGTTCTGTGAATTAATAATTGTGATGAAGTTGAATAGATTATGCTCCTGTATTATGTGTTCATTGATAAATAACCCTTTGTCCGGGTTATTCTTATTCGTGAAATTCTTTCAGGTTTAAGTAGTTTTGAAGAATATCTTGCTTGAATGGAGGCAGACAATAGAAAAGTATCACCAACAGGTTATGTAAGTTTTTTTAAATATATAATCTAGCAAATTTTATGACCATTTAGTAGTATAACAATATATAAACTGTAAATTTTCGTATTTTTTTAAATTCGTTTTTTATTTTGGGAAGTAGTTAGAAAACAATAAAGGTTTATTATCCATTCGCTTTATCTTGATGCCAACTTTTTTGAACGACTAGAAATGTGTAGTAAGTAGACTGCAATCTTGCTGCATTATGAAGGTGAGAATTTAAACTAAATAATAATAATATAATTTTTAATTTTTTCAACATCATTTTTAAATAAAAATATGATAAAACAGTTTATGTTGTAGGCTAAGTGTCTGACCCTTTGAATGGGATTTATAGAGTTGGTGTACATTTGTGATGAAACAAAGAATCAAGTATTGAATTAATCAGAGTATGAATTCAAGATAGGATTGCGAGATTTGAACACAGAATGTAAATATGATCTGTTTGGCTCTATTACGCTTTCAAGTTTTACAGAGTACAAGTGAATATTCTGTAAAGACTTCGTTACTAAGACTCTAGTAAACACTCCTATTTATAGGAGAGAAAAGCGTACAAACAATATACTAAGGACTAAACATTAAGTTTCGAATACAATGCCTTAGTAAAATACATTACACAAATGTTCGAAGACACCAACACATACTTCGACTAATTACAATACTTCGACCCTAACAATCTCCCCCTTTGTAATCAAAGTCGAAGTCTTCAGTTTGTAAGAAGTGTGATGGAGTACAGCAAAACTCTTTGAACCTCTGTATACCATGAGATGACCTTCTTCAACTCCTTCTTGTCTCCTTCGTTGTTCTTCTTGCAGTGGTTCATACGAACAATTAAGTTCGTATATTGAGACGTAGAGTACCTCTCCACTTCGCTTGCCTGGAACAAAAATCGCTTCGCTTTTCCAGCTTTATCTTTTCCAGCAAAAACTATCCCAAATGGCTTAAGACAAATCTCACCATCAGCATATTTCTTTAACTCTGCCTGAGTCTTCGAAGGAGCCATTGGGGCTTTTATCTCCATTCCCTTGGCAGTAGCCAACTCCACATCAGTTAGTGCTAGGCACTCATAGTAATTTTCTATAAAGATCTTGATGTGAGCAACTCCAAGCTTGAATTCCTCTGGATCTGTATTTTGAAGATAAGAAAAAGATTTGTCTTTCAAAAGCAATGCAACTTGTATAAGGTCATACAAGTTAATCAATGGAAAGTCTGCAATTGTGAATTCACATATCTTTCCATTTGCCCTGGCTACAACATACTTAACGTTTTGGACTGTGTTTTCGAAAACCACATCCTTTTTCATACTGATCACCTTCTTGATTTTGATCAGTGACCATACCTCCTCAGGGGCTTTACCAAGAACAGCATGAAAACGAATTTTCATGTGTGTGCCTTCATCTTTTTCCTTGAAATTCCCTTCAGCTTTGAACTGTGGCATGATAAACATCATTTCGTTTATCGGGAAATCCAACTGACATACATCAGTATTAGTGATCACATAACTCTGCTTTGGCTTCTTTTCGAATGTGTACATGTGATTGAAAGCAACCCTGGCTTCGATTGTTTTGTAGTTATAGTGTTTTGCTGGATCACATTTATCCATCCCCTTCGGATCACTAGCCCTCTGAGTCATGATGCTTTGAATGAGCCTCATTTTCTCCAGTTCAGCCTCTGCTTCAGCCTTCTTTTCATCTTTTGATTTTTCCACAAGAATTGATTTTCCTTTGTCTTTCAAGGCAGGATTATCACTTGTCTCTTTTGGCCTCGAAACACTTCCACCAGTTTCCAAGGGTTTACCAATTACAATTCCTTTCGAAATTGGCCTTGTAGTTGGCATTGTAGTTACAACAGTTGAGGTCACTGGTGCGGCTGAAACTATCACCCGTTTTGTTGTAGGGACTTTCGAAGGGAATACTTTACCCACAATTTTCGCATCTTCTTCTCCTGATGTCTTTTCTCCCCCTTGCACCCCTGCGAAAAGAGGAAGGGCATTTGTTGTGGGAAGAAGACTTGATATGCGAAAAAGCGGTGCAAGCTGCTTATTGAGAATGGCTTCGAACTGAACAAACTTTTGGGATAAAAATTCTGGAGTTATCAGTGGAGACGAAACCGGTTTGATCGAAATCTCCTTCAACTCCTTGAGCAGCTTTATCACTTCCTCAAAACTAGCAGTTTCGGATGTTGAGATTTGAGTTATTTGAGGACTCAAACCTTCATATAGCTTGACAAAATGAGTGACTGCATCACAAATGATGTCGACCTTCTGATGCAAGGACGCATAATCATGTTGAACAGAGAGTATTTCCTTTTTCATATCTTCACGAAGTTCGTGAATCTGCAAGTTAACATCCTCCCTCACCTTCTTGACTTCTTGAACAAAAAGAACATGGCGTTCTCTTGTTAGGCTTTTCAAATTCTTGACCTCACCCATAAAATCAGATCTTTGATTCTTAACACGAAGTTCGTGATTCTGATCAGTGTATTCAACCTTCTCCAAAATAACAGATTCAGAAGCTTTCATCATCCCAGAGACTTTGGTAATGATTCTTGATTCGAACAGCTTCAGCATGGAATCAACCTCCAAACTCGAAATAGATGAACCTCCTCCAAGATCGGCTTGAGATTGAATGATGGAGTTCAATTTCTGATTAAGAATTTTGTACTGCTTAATAGTCATCAGCATATGATCAGGAAATTCTTCTTCTTCGTCGTGAAACTCCAATTCTTCGAATGTACCACCAAATCCCTCATTATCAGTTTAGTCTCCATTTCAATGGGTTCTTGAATAGGTGAAGGTGGTTTGGGTGTGTCAGTGGATTGAGAAGAAAAAATGGAACTGAATGGTTGATTGATGATATGTTCGAAGGTAGGTGAGTCTGTGGTTGATGTGATAGGAATAGTAGATGATGGTGTAACAGAAACAATTGTTTCTAAATGAGTAGAAATAATAGGACCTTGATCTTCATTCTTCGAACCTCCTTCACCCATGTCGACATTTGCATCCGTATTAGATACGTGTGTAGGGATGCCTGAAGTTCGAACCTCCTCAAAAGTTGATTCGGAAATCAAAACTTCGGGTGGTATGACATCCGTCTTCTCAGGAGTTGAACTTGTAATGAGATGAGTGAATTCTGGTGTTTCTGGAATCCTTTCATCTTCTTCTGTGGACTCAGTAGATGCAACAAGTTTTCGTGCCTTCTTCTTTTTCTTCTTTTGTGACAAGTGTTTTGCCATATCCTCAGCTACTCGTTTCTTTGACCCAGGAGAAACAGGAGCAGGTACCTCACGAATTAAAACTCCTTGATGAGTAATCTGAGGTTTTCGAACAATTTTCTATGAAGGAGACTTGTGTTTGCGAGATGACTTCATCTTGATTCTTCGAAACATCCCAGTCTTCAAAGGAATAATCACATTTTCTTGAGTTTCTTCAACAATTGGCTCAATCACTTGATTCTCATCAACAGAAACTTCAACCGTTTCAGCCTTTTTCTTTGGAGACTTTGAGGATTTCGAATCCTTGGTTTTCTTCGAAGATGAAGCAGGATCAGCCTTCTTGGACTTTTTAGACTTCTTTTCTTCCCTAGGAAACAAGATTCATGTCTGTACAGAGGAATCGATTGTCTGTAAATATGCAACTAACACCGAATTCGTAGGATCGACCCTTTTAAGCATCGCATCTGGAATCCGAGCAACATTGGGGAATTCATCAGCATCATCCACAACCTCCTTCGGATAATGATAAGATTGAAAAGTAACTTTCTCATCGTCATTTGGGACCAAAATACCTTCCTTATTGTAAAAATATTGCAGAATAAGGCTCCAGTACCTTGCACACGAAATGCCATGAACAACATTCGTATGTTCTACACCCTTTTGGAATTCCTTCCATAATTGTGTAGAATAATCTGCTTCAAGATCATAATAAAGACCTGCAACCATGACATACACTTCCATCCGTCCTTTGTCTAACCCAACAGTTCTTCCAGTCAAACATCTTAGAAAGATTCCAAACAAGAAATTCCATAAACATGGAAGTCCTGACTTCTTAAAATCACTGATTTTTGTCCATGGGGGCTGATATCCCATTTCATTGAACATGTGAACTATTTGTGGGAATGTAAACTCAACAAAAGGAGGTGAATTCGGAATATCAAGAATCTGACAGAAAAGTTTCTTGGATAACCTAACCTTTTTGTCATTCACAAGATGGAAAGTTATCGTATCAGAGGCTTTGTTATATGTTGCAGTAGATTCTGCTTGAGAAAGCCAGGATAATGGAACTGAAAACGAATTGAACATCGCCGTTGATAACACAGAATGCTTCAAAGCCACAATAAGCATCTTCAATTCTTCGGGATATTGAGAAACTTCACCATCGACATAGTAGTTAGTGGATTGTATCTTCATTACTGGTGCAGATGAAATATCTTCAGTAGAAGGATCGACATGAGCAGAAGTCGCCATTGTTAGGGTTTGAAGATGATGATGAACAGAGTATTTGGGAATTTTTGAGTTTGATCGTGTAAACGTAAAATGCACTCTTGAACCCCTTTTATATGTAACCCTGAATATTTGAATTTGAAGCGGGATGCATTTAATGAGATCCGACGTGGCACCTTGAAAATCGGACCAAGACTGCGGAAAGGTAGCCATGCCTCAAAAAGTAGCTGTCACATCACCTAGAAAACCGGACAGAATACCATACGTCATGTATACACAGCCTGTCATTATCCCCTCAAGAGAATTGTAACCTTCAGAACCCTTCGAATGGAGGCAAGGCTCTTTCACTTTTGGGAGAAAAAGCGAAGTCATATGCCAGATGTTCGAAATCATCAGCCTGAGTTGGTATTAGTCAGAACCTCAAGGATTTCGTGTGTGCAGTGTTCCAAAGAATGTTAGACAAGAAACAATGTAAAAATTTTTTTGAGGATATTGTGATGTCAAAAATTTAATTTGACACAAAGGCAGTTAAACCCCAGGCAAAGGTTGCTTCGTTAATCATCAAGAGAGATTATCAACAGCTTGTGTATGTTCCCGTGAATTACAATCGAATACTTTTTAATAAGTATCAAAGGGCTTCTTTTAAGAATGCTTCGTGGGTAGGTTCAAAATTTCGTTACATGTCAACCTAAACATAAGGTGATAAAGTGTAACAGAAATTACTTGTTTGACAAGTGTAGTCAGTGACAAGTTGCTTTGATAAATTTTACGCATGACTAGGACATTCGAATGAAACTCACACTGAAATCATATTCAAGAAAAAAATTTATGTACTGGATCTTGTTGGGTAACAAACATCGTGAGTTTCGAATGTTTGATCAAGACCACACATTCGAAATGAATATGATTTGGAGTTTCGAACTTTGGTACAGAAACAAAAGTTTCGTGAAAATCTGGAACTTAGTTCCCCGTCAATTCCTTAATTTGCAAGAAATTTGGGTTTCACTTTCATCACGGACTCATGATGTCAGATCATAAACACAGAGTTTTGATATATCTAAGTCTCAATGGGTTTGATCAGAGACCTCTCGGACATATGTCTTTGTGTGTGATCGTGTAAGAACTTTATGGATGAAAAAGATTGGTATAAGACACGAAGTGTACCTCTGTTATGATATTGGACCAAACAGAAAAGTCTTAACTCATTTTGAGAAGAGTTAGGTAGCTCAGAGACTAATGTGAATATAAGCCTGATTGGGAAGAAATTTTCGTATGAAAAATTTCATTAAGGCTTTCGTACACACACATTGAGTCATGGAGACTTTTGGGCAACATGCAGCAGCATGCTTCTAGGGACATCCTAACGAGTTCGAATAATGAAAATTTTATCTATTCATACGAAAAATGTACCGGACCCTAACACTGCACGCATAGTCCCCTCTAAATCATCATGATAATCTACAACAAAATACTGAAAAGAAGTAAGAATAAAAATATTTTTGTTGTTTTGGATTTTTCGAAAATTAAATGACAAAAGAAAAACAAATCTTTTTGGATTTTGGATTTTTCGAAAATTGAATGACAAAACAAAATAAAATCTTTTTGGATTTTTGATTTTTCGAAAATTGAATGACAAAACAAAATAAAATCTTTTTGGATTTTTGAATTTTTCGAAAATTTAAAGATAAAACAAAAGAAAATCTTTTTGGATTTTTGAATTTTTCGAAAATTTGAAAAAGATACAGTATTTGTTGCAAACAGACGAATTTTTTTTCATTCCTTTATGAGTGTTAGATGTACGAATTCGAAGCGGTCGAAGCGTTGACTATGAACAGTAACCACTAACTTGACGCTTAAAATAAGTGACAAACATGCAAATTTGAAGCGGTCGAAGCGTTGACTATGAACAGTAACCACTAATCTTAACACTTAAAATAAGTGACAAACGTGCGAATTCGAAGCGGTCGAAGCGTTGACCATGAACAGTAACCGCTGAATGCTGAATGACTTTGTGTTATCTTTTTATCCAGCGCCTCTGTTTCATTCTTTGTCACCCATCATTCTACTTTTTCGCATGGAACAGAATTTCCATCGATCATTCCAAGACCTTCTATTATTCTCATAAGTGACTTTTCATCCAAAGGTTTCGTGAAAATATCAACTAACTGATCAGTTGTTTTCACGAAATGTACTTCAATATTCCCATCCTCCACGTGATCTTTAATGAAATGATAACGAAGAGCTATGTGTTTAGTCTTCGAATGCTGCACAGGATTATGACAAATTCTTATTGCACTTTGAGAATCACAATATAATGGAATCTTTTTCATATTAATTGCATAATCACGCAATTAACTTTGGATCCATATTATTTGTGAAGTGCAAGCAGCTGCAGCCACATATTCTGCTTCAGCTGTGGAAATTGACACGCATGTTTGCTTTTTCGACTGCCAGCTGACTAATTTGCCATCAAGAAATTGACATCCACCATTTGTGCTTTTTCGATCAAGATTACAACCACCCAAGTCTGCATCTGAGTATGCTTGTACGAAGAATCCAGTTTTCGAAGGATACCACAATCCTAACAAAATTGTTCCTTTAAGGTAACGAAAAATATTCTTCACAACAGTGAGATGGGGTTCGCGTGGATTAGACTGATACCTAGCACAATTACACACAGAAAACATGATATCAGGTCTACTCGCTGTAAGATAAAGTAATGAACCAATCATGCACCTATATAACGTTATATCAACAGCAGGTTTGTCTAACGATGGTGTTAACTTTATGCCTGTTGCCATTGGTACTCGAAGCTTTGTGTTATTCGTCAATCCAAACTTTTCTAGCATATTTTTCGTATATTTATCCTGATTAATGAAAATCCCTTCTCTGCTTTGACGAATATTCAATCCAAGGAAATTATTGATTTTTCCCATCATACTCATTTCAAACTTGCTTTTCATCAAATCTTCGAATTCTCTAGACAAAGCAGGGTCAGTCGAGCCAAAAATAATATCATCAACATAAATTTGAACAAGCATAAGATGATTCCCCACTTTCTTTCGAAATAATGTGGGATCAACGGATCCTTGTTTAAATTTAGATTGTTTCAAAAATGATGTAAGAGTTGCATACCATGCTCGTGGTGCTTGTTTCAGACCATAAACTGCC
This sequence comes from Lactuca virosa, assembly GCF_052849685.1. NCBI lineage: Eukaryota > Viridiplantae > Streptophyta > Magnoliopsida > Asterales > Asteraceae > Lactuca > Lactuca virosa. Next base: position 58,359,458 of record NC_136434.1, read on the forward strand.
TTATCTAAAACATAAACATGATTAGGATATTCTTCGTTAATAAAACCTGGGGGTTGTTCCACATAAACTGTTTCTTTAAGCTCTCCATTGAGAAATGCACATTTCACGTCCATTTGATAAACATCAAAATCTTTGTGAGCTGCATAAGCCAGAAATATTCGAACCGCCTCGAGTCTTGCGACAGGGGCAAAAGTTTCTTCATAGTCGATTCCTTCTTGTTGTGAATATCCTTTTACAACAAGTCTGGCTTTATTTCGAACAATGTTTCCATCTTTGTCGGTTTTATTTTTGAAAATCCATTTTAACCCGACAATCGAAACATTTTCAGGTTTAGGAATTAATCTCCAAACCTTGTTTCGTTCGAATTCAGACAATTCCGATTGCATTGCAACAACCCAATCTGAGTGTTCCATTGCATCTTAACTGTTTTTGGTTCAATTTTAGATATGAAAACATTAAACATGCAAAATTCTTGATGAGTATTCAATACCTCATTCTTTGCACGAATTTGAGCTCTTGTCAAAACTCCCTCTTGTGGATTCCCAATAACTTGATCCTTCGGATGATCTCTTGTCCATTTTTCCATTGGTGGATATGCTGGATCAAATTCCAAAGGTGCATCTTCGTATATTTCATCATTTTCTGAGCCTGCAATTGAACAAGTATCATCAACATTATGCTCCCCCTCAACAGTAAGCTCCCCCTCAACAACATGCTCCTCCTCAACATCAGCATTCAATCGTTCTTTCTCCCCCTCGAAAGAATGCTCTTCATCATTTAAAGTATTCGAATCCAAGTGCTCCCCTCCACTGGATTATTTTTCGTACTTTCGCCTTCTTGAGGATTTGATGTTGTGTCATCAGTAAGTTTCGTAAATTCAGGTATTTGATTATCAGGAGCATGAATTTCAGCATCGACTGCATTATCTGAAATTCCAAATATCAAATCATAATCAATATCATCCATTTGTAAAGATTCTGTTTCAACTTGTGTTTCTTGTAAAATTGGATGAATTGCAAATTTATGATTATTTTGTTTAAGATAGTAATCATCGAATGTTAGATGGAAAGTTTCTTCCACTTTTCGTGTCCGCTTATTTAACACACGATATGCGGCAAAATTGTGCGAATATCCAAGGAAAATCCCTTCATCAGCTTTTGCTTGAAATTTCGAAAGATGATCCTTGAGATTCATAATAAAGCACCTACATCCGAAAACATGAAAGAATTTCACATTAGGTTTACGATTATTCAGAATTTCGTATGGTGTAATATTAAAACGACGATGAATGAATGATCTGTTTTGAGTGAAACATGCTGTTGAAACAGCTTCCGCCCAAATATATTGAGGTAAATTCGCATATGCCAACATGGTTCTTATTGCTTCGCATAGTGAGAGATTCCTTCATTCTACAACACCATTTTGTTGTGGTGTATATGGAGATGAAAAATTATGTGAAATTCCTTTGTCCACCAAAAATGAATCAAGAACATTGTTCTTAAATTCAGTTCCATGATCACTCTTGATTTTTCGAACAGTCTTCTTCAACGTGGTTTCCATCTTTTTGATAAAGTCAATCATAATTTGTGCAACTTCGGATTTGAGCATGAGAAAATAAACCCACGTAAATCTAGAAAAATCATCAACAATAACTAAAATGTACCGTTTATTGTTGAGAGTTGAAACAGTCGAAGGACCACACAAATCAATATGTAACAACTCCAGAGGTGCAACAATTTTCGAATCAATTATGATTTGATGACCTTGTTTATGTTGCTTGCCAACTTCACAAGCTGCACATAAAGAATCATTGTCAAATTTAAGTACAGGTAAACCTCTTACCAGATCTTGTACCACAAGTTTATTTAGGTTTCGAAAGTTGAGATGTGAAAGTCTTCGATGCCATAACCAACTTAAATCTGATGTAGCTTTCAAAAGAAGGCATACAGCTGGTTTGCCTACAATTGGATTGATGTCGAGAGTGAACATGTCGCCTTTCCTTTTAGATTTCAGTAATATTTCGTTTGTGTTAACATTCAAAATAACACTTCCTTCTTCGTTGAAAAGAACTTGATTGCCAGTGCCCACAACAAGTTGAGAAACACTAATCAAGTTATGTTGAAGACCTTCAACATATGCAACACGATTCATTGTGAATTGTCCATTTGTGATTTTCCCATATCCTTTGACTTGACACTTCTGATTGTTCCCAAACTTTACTACTCCAGCATTTTTGAGACTTCGAAAATCTCTTAAATTCTCCTTCTTCCCAGTCATGTGACGAGAGCAACCACTATCAATATACCACTTGTTATCATATTGCTCGTCACACAATACCTGAAATTAATGGAAAAATTTAGGTACCCAAGGCTTTTTGGGTCCTTGGAAATTAGATTTCAATTTCGAATGTAATAAAGAACTTTTAACCCAATCACAAACTTTGGTTTTGAGACTATCAATTAAGTTTACTTCATCATCTAAAGGAACCGAAACATAGGTGTTTGATGGTTTCGAATGTTCACTAACATTACCCTTCGCATTTAGAGTTTGTGACTGAACTGTCTTCGCTTTTGTGACTAGTCTCCAAGCTTTGACCGAGATGTTCGAATCCTTTGATGATGAGCTTTCATTCGAAGAAGTATTCACATATTTTTCATATGCTTCATGAATTTGCTCTTTTGAATATGTATTCGACTGATACATTTTTCCTTTTCCTTCAAGCCAATGATCAATGTTCTTTCTTGAAGTCAATCCTTTTTCCCGAGACGTTTTCATAGTTTCTTTCTTCGTGTGATTAGGAAAATTTGGCTTTTGAGGTACAAAATCAACTTTGGGATTTGTTACAAAAGAGTAAGCATAGGATGAATCAACTGTTGATTTAAAATGTTGTTGTTGAAAGACTTGTTGATTTGTATTAGATTTATTTGAAAAAGTCTTTGATTTGTTAGTTGCAGAAACTTTCGAAAACTTTGGATGCTTTTTCACTTCTGACCTTGTATGATTTGATTGAGATGAATGTTGGGTTTTTTTTGAAAAAGAGGAATTTTTAGCTTTGAAAACATTTTTGATTGATTGCGATTCAGACATCTTTTGAGACTCAACATTTTGCCAAAATATTTTCTTTCTTGCTTGTCTTTTTGAAATGTTGTTTTCCTTTGAAAATTTGTCAATTTGATCTTTAAATACCTTAGAGTTTAGTTTCACAACTTTTTCATTTTCTTTTTCAATCGGTTTTGAATTCTCTTTTTCAATTTTGGATTTTTCAACCCATTTTCTTTGTGGTTTTTTGACGTTGAAAAACATACGAATTCTTTGTTAAATTGTTTTCAAGTACGCTTTGATTGGCTAAAAAACCTTCTTCAGTTGTTTTTGAATAATCCTCCTCAACCAACTTCTTTAATTCTGGTTTGATATTCTCAACATTTCCAGTAGTTACGAAAACTTGATTTGGAAAAATGACATCATCTGTGCATTTAAAATTTGGATAAACCACTGTATTCGTTTCAAGATAATGTTCACCTTTTTCATTCAATACTTTTTCGAACTTTTGTGTATCTCCATACACTTGATCAACAACTATTCGTGGAATTTCTTCTTCCTTTGAAGATGCCTTTTCTTTCGAATTTTTCTCTACATCTTCATCATCACTATCATCAGTTTGGCAATCTTTGAGATCCACGAAGTTCATATTACAAACTTTCGAAGTTGAGGGTATATCAGTTTCATTTTCAACCATCAAATCCTTATATTTTTCTTTCCCTTTAGATGTTGAAGCAACATTAACAATAGACAACTGATAACAATCAACATCTTCAAGCTCACTAATTTCACTAATATTATCAGAATTATCTTTAATATTAGCAAAATTAGACTGAGAATCAGACATTGAATTCTCAGTCTTTTTCAAAATTTGAATTTGTTCATATCTAGTCAAAGTATCATTCACAATGTTAACTAATTCATTCGTATCAAGACATTCATCAACTTTGACTATTCCATATCTATACTTATCATTCGGAACATTGTTAAAATCAGCTATTTCCTTTTCACAGTCATACGAAATGTTATCTACCTTAGCTCTTTCATAAGCTAAAAACGGGAGCAATTTTCTATGTTGTTCTTTACTGATTTCGCATGAATGATGAAGTTCAGTTAATTTCCCATACAATCTTTTAGCCGAATTACAGTAAATGTTCCTCTGGGCTAACAACAGTTTATTATCACTAGACAAATTATCCCTATCAACCATGATATTAGTTATTTAAAGTTCTAAACAATCTATGTTAGTGATTTTCGAATCTGATTTCTTCTGTGTCTCTAGCAACTGCATAGACAGCTTCTTAGCCTCATTGCTAGCAGATACCACAATCGAATCAAAATAAGTAACAGTTTCATCGAAAGATACTAATTCAGAATTATAAGCATGTACTGGAATATTGAAAGATTCAAGAATATTTCGTACCTTTGTGGTCATCGGAGATTTGTCAGCAGCTTTTGATACGAAGCATCTTCCATGCACTTCGTATGCCTCCTCCTCTGATTCTTCCTCCATTTTTGCAAACATTGCTCCGTGGGTTGGATTTTGCATCTCCTCATCATCTGATCGAGATGACCAGATTTGATAAGTACCTTCTTCATCCTCATTCGCACCCTTTGCAACCAGAGACAAATTTTTGCTTTAGCACGAACCACCTCCAACTTCTCAGCATAGTACGCCTCATCCTTGACCTTATTCTTTCTTTCATCCTTCTTTCGAAGCATACAGTCATTCGAAAGGTGATTAGCACCGTTGCAATAATGACAATCAAGCCCAACATCTCCCTTTAACTTCTTCTCAGTCTTTCCCTCAACAACCTTCGTATCTTTCATCTCATCCTTCTTCTTCTCTTCCCCAACACTTTTACTCAAAAAGTTCCCTTTTGTCTCAGATGACTTTGCCTTCGGATTGAAAGGCTTTTTGAAGAACTTTTTCACACGATTGTTTGAATAAAAAGCAATTGCCTCATCATCTGAGTTCATGATGAACCCTTCGTCTTCATCCGAAACGTCTTTCTCAGCTTCTTTTTCAGAGATCTTCGAAACCAAAGCTAGTGGACCTCCTAAACTTAACTTCGATTCTTCAGCTATTTCGTTCACTTCGCTTTCATGAGTCTTCAGTTGATTGTACAAGTCATTCAAAGTTGACGTATCAAAGCTCTGTTGATTCTTAACCATCATGCTCACACTACGCCACTCCTTTCGAAGTCCCATAACAAAAATTAGATTGAACTCCATGGCTGATCTGGTGATACCATATCGATTGCATCAATAGATCAATTCATTAAGACGATCGTATAAACTTCAATAGTTTCACCATCTTTCTGTCTGAAGTCCTTCAGTTCCACTAAACATTGCTTCACAGGGTTAACTTTTGTCTTCTCACTTCCCTGAAATTTCTCCTTGAGATTGTTCAAGATTTCCTTTGCAGTTGTACAACTCCTTACATAGTTGTAAACAACTGGAGGCAAAGCTCCTCTTAGCTCTCTTACACACCTCTTCTCCAGCTTTTTCAGACGATCAGTTTGATTCTCAACTTCAGAATTTCCAGAAGATGATCCAATTGGTTGGACATTCGATGGTGGATTGAGATTGCCAGAAATGCAATTCCACAGTTCTTCATCCAATCCATTGAGATAATCCTGCATACGATCAGCCCATTGATCGTAATACTAAGGGATGAGCATAGGAATTTTGGTGGATGATCCTAGAAGATGAGAAAATGAAGTCATGGAATTTAGATTGAAAGACGCCATTGATGTACGGAATAAATCCTTGAGAATTTTTGAAGAAACTTTGAGAATTTGACAACAAACTATATGATTCAATTCAAAATCACTATTAGAACACTCGATTCAATGAATTAAGTGCAAAATCGAATCACAGACTAAGATCTAGACAATTTTTCACTTTCAAAAAGTGCGGAAACTTTTGAATCAAAAAGTTGATTCAAAAACCTTTTGAACAATGTGAAAATCAGATCAGAGATATGATTCCTGCTCTGATACCAATTGATGAAACAAAGAATCGAGTATTGAATTAATCAGAATATGAATTCAAGATAGGATTGCGAGATTTGAACACAGAATGTAAATATGATATGTTTGGCTCTATTACGCTTTCAAGATTTACAGAGTACAAGTGAATATTTTGTAAAGACTTCGTTACTAAGACTCAAGTAAACACTCCTATTTATAGGAGAGAAAAGCGTACAAAAAATATACTAAGGACTAAACATTAAGTTTCGAATACAATGCCTTAGTAAAATACATTACATAAATGTTCGAAGACACCAACACATACTTCCACTAATTACAATACTTCGACCCTAACAATTTGGATCATGGTTTGATTACTCTTGGTAACTGATAGTGTTTTTAGAATCTAAGTATGCAAATATGATATTAGCAACATGTACATGTTTTATCTTTGAAAAAATTTGATGTGAATTTTTTTCTTTTTTTGATTTTTAAAGATATGCAAGGACAAAGATGCTAACCCTCAGGTGTGGGAATCTGCTCTACCATTAAAAGGGTAAGACCATGTTTCCTTTTTCCCCCATTAACTATTGTTTGAAAAGAAATAGTATCATAAATATAAAATATTTGAGAAAATTGTTAATTATGTCACACTTGATGATATGGAAGAAAAAGATATATAAAGACAAATTTGTAAAAAGTTGGGACTTCAAGGGGAAGTTTAATTTCTCTTGCTTTCTCTTCTAAATCCTTCTATATTTAGTAAAAAAAGACACAGTAAATAGCATCATATTTTGACTTGTTATCAAAGTACTTAAATCTTTAAAAATAACATATTAGTTTGAAATCTCACCAAAATAAGGTGTTTTGATGTTAAAAATTTAATAAAGCATATGATGTTAATTTTCCCTTGATTCCACACTTTATTAACATTAAATATAACCTGTTGTTTCAAAAACTCACTACAATTTAAAACCAAGATAATTCGAAACAAGAAATATAGAAAAGAGTAAATTATAGAAATGGTGGTTGTGGTATTTGACTGATTGTTAGAATGCATAAAATGTTTAATCTGTGAATTATAGACATGGTTCCTGTGGTATTTTGGTCGATTCTTTTATCTGTAAAATAACATCCTACTTTGGTACTTTGTTGGTACTTTTAGCTTATTAGAGAACATACTTTGATATGACAGAAAACAAAACCTACATCTGCCAAGATTGTATCAGACTGTCGATAATGACTATTTCCCAATTGATATATATGAACAGATGCTCTCCAACTATTGTTATTTAAAAGAAATTCAAACCAATATAAGAATTTTTAATGTTTTACTCTAATCTCTGTCTAATCTATTGTTTAATCTATTTTTTTGATTATCGATATAAGTCTAGCTTTTGAAAAATATAGTACTTTTAAACAATCCAACAAGAAAAATTATAACTTGTTTTGTGCATCAGATTCGGTTGGCGTGGCACGGAGGATATTCTAAGTTACACCCATGAATACAAGATGAGACTAGACAAAGCTGGTGAAATTTGAGATATCCATGTTCACATGGTTATTGAGGTAAACAACCATGGATACAAGATTTTCTATTTTTGATTTGATATAACTAATCTCTTATGTAGGCTTCAAAAAATTGTGTTCTTTTTTGGAAGGTAAATATCTTCGGGGTGCTAACTGGCTATTAAGAATGCCCAATGATTTAGAACGGTTCAAAGACAAGGGTGTGTGACTGAAGACCTAATGAGAAACGGGCCTTCGAAATACCGAAGTTGTAAAAGAAGAATGTTCTAAGGTTTCACTTTTCGACAAATCCTAAAACCAGACGCTCATCAATGTTTAGTGCTCATTTTATGACAGTATGCATATAGTAATAAGCTCCAACTTTTGGTCCATACAAATTACAACTTGGTTTTCACTATTAATTTTTATAAAATATATTCGGAATAAAAACAATGAAATTTAAATGTATTGTCCTTAATTTGTTTATTATAACGTCCTATTTTCATCCTTTCCGGTACTTCGAAAAAAAGTTGAAATTTCAAGGTTGTAATAGAGAGAAACGAGTTAAGGTTCTACAATAAACAAAGTAATGAAAGTGTGTTGCTATTATATGCAAAATTCTTGATGAGTATTCAATAACTCATTCTTTGCACGAATTTGAGCTCTTGTCAAAACTCCCTCTTGTGGATTCCCAATAACTTGATCCTTCGGATGATCTCTTGTCCATTTTTCCATTGGTGGATATGCTGGATCAAATTCCAAAGGTGCATCTTCGTATATTTCATCATTTTCTGAGCCTGCAATTGAACAAGTATCATCAACATTATGCTCCCCCTCAACAGTAAGCTCCCCCTCAACAACATGCTCCTCCTCAACATCAGCATTCAATCGTTCTTTCTCCCCCTCGAAAGAATGCTCTTCATCATTTAAAGTATTCGAATCCAAGTGCTCCCCTCCACTGGATTATTTTTCGTACTTTCGCCTTCTTGAGGATTTGGTGTTGTGTCATCAGTAAGTTTCGTAAATTCAGGTATTTGATTATCAGGAGCATGAATTTCAGCATCGACTGCATTATCTGAAATTCCAAATATCAAATCATAATCAATATCATCCATTTGTAAAGATTCTGTTTCAACTTGTGTTTCTTGTAAAATTGGATGAATTGCAAATTTATGATTATTTTGTTTAAGATAGTAATCATTGAATGTTAGATTGAAAGTTTCTTCCACTTTTCGCGTCCGCTTATTTAACACACGATATGCGGCAAAATTGTGCGAATATCCAAGGAAAATCCCTTCATCAGCTTTTGCTTGAAATTTCGAAAGATGATCCTTGAGATTCATAATAAAGCACCTACATCCGAAAACATGAAAGAATTTCACATTAGGTTTACGATTATTCAGAATTTCGTATGGTGTAATATTAAAACGACGATGAATGAATGATCTGTTTTGAGTGAAACATGCGGTTGAAACAGCTTCCGCCCAAATATATTGAGGTAAATTCGCATATGCCAACATGGTTCTTATTGCTTCGCATAGTGAGAGATTCCTTCGTTCTACAACACCATTTTGTTGTGGTGTATATGGAGATGAAAAATTATGCGAAATTCCTTTGTCCACCAAAAATGAATCAAGAACATTGTTCTTAAATTCAGTTCCATGATCACTCTTGATTTTTCGAACAGTCTTCTTCAACGTGGTTTCCATCTTTTTGATAAAGTCAATCATAATTTGTGCAACTTCGGATTTGAGCCTGAGAAAATAAACCCACGTAAATCTAGAAAAATCATCAACAATAACTAAAATGTACCGTTTATTGTTGAGAGTTGAAACAGTCGAAGGACCACACAAATCAATATGTAACAACTCCAGAGGTGCAACAATTTTCGAATCAATTATGATTTGATGACCTTGTTTATGTTGCTTGCCAACTTCACAAGCTGCACATAAAGAATCATTGTCAAATTTAAGTACAGGTAAACCTCTTACCAGATCTTGTACCACAAGTTTATTTAGGTTTCGAAAGTTGAGATGTGAAAGTCTTCGATGCCATAACCAACTTAAATCTGATGTAACTTTCGAAAGAAGGCATACAGCTGGTTTTCCTACAATTGGATTGATGTCCAGAGTGAACATGTCACCTTTCCTTTTAGTTTTCAGTAATATTTCGTTTGTGTTAACATTCAAAATAACACTTCCTTCTTCGTTGAAAACAACTTGATTGCCAGTGTCCACAACAAGTTGAGAAACACTAATCAAGTTATGTTGAAGACCTTCAACATATGCAACACGATTCACTGTGAATTGTCCATTTGTGATTTTCCCATATCCTTTGACTTGACACTTCTGATTGTTCCCAAACTTTACTACTCCAGCATTTTTGAGACTTTGAAAATCTCTTAAATTCTCCTTCTTCCCAGTCATGTGACGAGAGCAACCACTATCAATATACCACTTGTTATCATATTGCTCGTCACACAATACCTGAAATTAATGGAAAAATTTAGGTACCCAAGGCTTTTTGGGTCCTTGGAAATTAGATTTCAATTTCGAATGTAATGAAGAACTTTTAACCCAATCACAAACTTTGGTTTTGAGACTATCAATTAAGTTTACTTCATCATCTAAAGGAACCGAAACATAGGTGTTTGATGGTTTCGAATGTTCACTAACATTACCCTTCGCATTTAGAGTTTGTGACTGAACTGTCTTCGCTTTTGTGACTGGTCTCCAAGCTTTGACCGAGATGTTCGAATCCTTTGATGATGAGCTTTCATTCGAAGAAGTATTCACATATTTTTCATATGCTTCATGAATTTGCTCTTTTGAATATGTATTCGACTGATACATTTTTCCTTTTCCTTCAAGCCAATGATCAATGTTCTTTCTTGAAGTCAATCCTTTTTCCCGAGACGTTTTCATAGTTTCTTTCTTCGTGTGATTAGGAAATTTTGGCTTTTGAGGTACAAAATCAACTTTGGGATTTGTTACAAAAGAGTAAGCATAGGATGAATCAACTGTTGATTTAAAATGTTGTTGTTGAAAGACTTGTTGATTTGTATTAGATTTATTTGAAAAAGTCTTTGATTTGTTAGTTGCAGAAACTTTCGAAAACTTTGGTTGCTTTTTCACTTCAGACCTTGTATGATTTGATTAAGATGAATGTTGGGTTTTTTTTGAAAAAGAGGAATTTTTAGCTTTGAAAACATTTTTGATTGATTGCGATTCAGACATCTTTTGAGACTCAACATTTTGCCAAAATATTTTCTTTCTTGCTTGTCTTTTTGAAATGTTGTTTTCCTTTGAAAATTTGTCAATTTGATCTTTAAATACCTTAGAGTTTAGTTTGACAACTTTTTCATTTTCTTTTTCAATCGGTTTTGAATTCTCTTTTTCAATTTTGGATTTTTCAACCCATTTTATTTGTGGTTTTTTGACGTTGAAAAACATACGAATTCTTTGTTAAATTGTTTTCAACTACGCTTTGATTGGCTAAAAAACCTTCTTCAGTTGTTTTTGAATAATCCTCCTCAACCAACTTCTTTAATTCTGGTTTGATATTCTCAACATTTCCAGTAGTTACGAAAACTTGATTTGGAAAAATGACATCATCTGTGCATTTAAAATTTGGATAAACCACTGTATTCATTTCAAGATAATGTTCACCTTTTTCATTCAATACTTTTTCGAACTTTTGTGTATCTCCATACACTTGATCAACAACTATTCGTGGAATTTCTTCTTCCTTTGAAGATGCCTTTTCTTTCGAAATTTTCTCTACATCTTCATCATCGCTATCATCAGTTTGACAATCTTTGAGATCCACGAAGTTCATATTACAAACTTTCAAAGTTGAGGGTATATCAGTTTCATTTTCAACCATCAAATCCTTATATTTTTCATTCCCTTTAGATGTTGAAGCAACATTAACAATAGACAACTGATAACAATCAACATCTTCAAGCTCACTAATTTCACTAATATTATCAGAATTATCTTTAATATTTGCAAAATTAGACTGAGAATCAGACATTGAATTCTCAGTCTTTTTCAAAATTTGAATTTGTTCAGATCTAGTCAAAGTATCATTCACAATGTTAACTAATTCATTCGTATCAAGACATTCATCAACTTTGACTATTCCATATCTATACTTATCATTCGGAACATTGTTAAAATCATCTATTTCCTTTTCACAGTCATACGAAATGTTATCTACCTTAGCTCTTTCATAAGCTAAAAACGGGAGCAATTTTCTATGTTGTTCTTTACTGATTTCGCATGAATGATGAAGTTCAGTTAATTTCCCATACAATCTTTTAGCCGAATTACAGTAAATGTTCCTCTGGGCTAACAACAGTTTATTATCACTAGACAAATTATCCCTATCAACCATGATATTAGTTATTTGAAGTTCTAAACAATCTATCTTAGTGATTTTCGAATCTGATTTCTTCTGTGTCTCTAGCAACTGCATAGACAGCTTCTTAGCCTCATTGCTAGCAGATACCACAATCGAATCAAAATAAGTAACAGTTTCATCGAAAGATACTAATTCAGAATTATAAGCATGTACTGGAATATTGAAAGATTCAAGAATATTTCGTACCTTTGTGGTCATCGGAGATTTGCCAGCAGCTTTTGATACGAAGCATCTTCCATGCACTTCGTATGCCTCCTCCTCTGATTCTTCCTCCATTTTTGCAAACATTGCTCCGTGGGTTGGATTTCGCATCTCCTCATCATCTGATCCAGATGACCAGATTTGATAAGTACCTTCTTCATCCTCATTCGCACCCTTTGCAACCAGAGACAAATTTTTGGCTTTAGCACGAACCACCTCCAACTTCTCAGCATAGTACGCCTCATCCTTGACCTTATTCTTTCTTTGATCCTTCTTTCGAAGCATACAGTCATTCGCAAGGTGATTAGCACCGTTGCAATAATGACAATCAAGCCCAGCATCTCCCTTTAACTTCTTCTCAGTCTTTCCCTCAACAACCTTCGTATCTTTCATCTCATCCTTCTTCTTCTCTTCCCCAACACTTTTACTCAAAAAGTTCCCTTTTGTCTCAGATGACTTTGCCTTCGGATTGAAAGGCTTTTTGAAGAACTTTTTCACACAATTGTTTGAATAAAAAGCAATTGCCTCATCATCTGAGTTCATGATGAACCCTTCGTCTTCATCCGAAACGTCTTTCTCAGCTTCTTTTTCAGAGATCTTCGAAACCAAAGCTAGTGGACCTCCTAAACTTAACTTCGATTCTTCATCTATTTCATTCACTTCGCTTTCATGAGTCTTCAGTTGATTGTACAAGTCATTCAAAGTTGACGTATCAAAGCTCTGTTGATTCTTAACCATCATGCTCACACTACGCCACTCCTTTCGAAGTCCCATAACAAAAATTAGATTGAACTCCATGGCTGATCTGGTGATACCATATCGATTGCATCAATAGATCAATTCATTAAGACGATCGTATAAACTTCAATAGTTTCACCATCTTTCTGTATGAAGTCCTTCAGTTCCACTAAACATTGCTTCACAGGGTTAACTTTTGTCTTCTCACTTCCCTGAAATTTCTCCTTGAGATTGTTCAAGATTTCCTTTGCAGTTGTACAACTCCTTACATAGTTGTAAACAACTGGAGGCAAAGCTCCTCTTAGCTCTCTTACACACCTCTTCTCCAGCTTTTTCAGACGATCAGTTTGATTCTCAACTTCAGAATTTCCAGAAGATGATCCAATTGGTTGGACATTCGATGGTGGATTGAGATTGCCAGAAATGCAATTCCACAGTTCTTCATCCAATCCATTGAGATAATCCTGCATACGATCAGCCCATTGATCGTAATACTAAGGGAAGAGCATAGGAATTTTGGTGGATGATCCTAGAAGATGAGAAAATGAAGTCATGGAATTTAGATTGAAAGACGCCATTGATGTACGGAATAAATCCTTGAGAATTTTTTAAGAAACTTTGAGAATTTGACAACAAACTGTATGATTCAATTCAAAATCACTATTAGAACACTCGATTCAATGAATTAAGTGCAAAATCGAATCACAGACTAAGATCTAGACAAATTTTCACTTTCAAAAAGTGCGGAAACTTTTGAATCAAAAAGTTGATTCAAAAACCTTTTGAACAATGTGAAAATCAGATCAGAGATATGATTCCTGCTCTGATACCAATTGATGAAACAAAGAATGGAGTATTGAATTAATCAGAGTATGAATTCAAGATAGGATTGCGAGATTTGAACACAGAATGTAAATATGATATGTTTGGCTCTATTACGCTTTCAAGATTTACAGAGTACAAGTGAATATTTTGTAAAGACTTCGTTACTAAGACTCAAGTAAACACTCCTATTTATAGGAGAGAAAAGCGTACAAAAAATATACTAAGGACTAAACATTAAGTTTCGAATACAATGCCTTAGTAAAATACATTACATAAATGTTCGAAGACACCAACACATACTTCCAATAATTACAATACTTCGACCCTAACAATTTGGATCATGGTTTGATTACTCTTGGTAACTGATAGTGTTTTTAGAATCTAAGTATGCAAATATGATATTAGCAACATGTACATGTTTTATCTTTGAAAAAATTTGATGTAAAATTTTTTTCTTTTTTTGATTTTTAAAGATATGCAAGGACAAAGATGCTAACCCTCAGGTGTGGGAATCTGCTCTACCATTAAAAGGGTAAGACCATGTTTCCTTTTTCCCCCATTAACTGTTGTTTGAAAAGAAATAGTATCATAAATATAAAATATTTGAGAAAATTGTTAATTATGTCACACTTGATGAAATGGAAGAAAAAGATATATAAAGACAAATTTGTAAAAAGTTGGGACTTCAAGGGGAAGTTTAATTTATCTTGCTTTCTCTTCTAAATCCTTCTATATTTAGTAAAAAAAGACACAGTAAATAGCATCATATTTTGACTTGTTATCAAAGTACTTAAATCTTTAAAAATAACATATTAGTTTGAAATCTCACCAAAATAAGGTGTTTTGATGTTAAAAATTTAATAAAGCATATGATGTTAATTTTCCCTTGATTCCACACTTTATTAACATTAAATATAACCTGTTGTTTCAAAAACTCACTACAATTTAAAACCAAGATAATTCGAAACAAGAAATATAGAAAAGAGTAAATTATAGAAATGGTGGCTGTGGTATTTGACTGATTGTTAGAATGCATAAAATGTTTAATCTGTGAATTACAGACATGGTTCCTGTGGTATTTTGGTCGATTCTTTTATCTGTAAAATAACATCCTACTTTGGTACTTTTTTGGTACTTTTAGCTTATTAGAGAACATACTTTGATATGACAGAAAACAAAACCTACATCTGCCAAGATTGTATCAGACTGTCGATAATGACTATTTCCCAATTGATATATATGAACAGATGCTCTCCAACTATTGTTATTTAAAAGAAATTCAAACCAATATAAGAATTTTTAATGTTTTACTCTAATCTCTGTCTAATCTATTGTTTAATCTATTTTTTTGATTATCGATATAAGTCTAGCTTTTGAAAAATATAGTACTTTTAAACAATCCAACAAGAAAAATTATAACTTGTTTTGTGCATCAGATTCGGTTGGTGTGGCACGGAGGATATTCTAAGTTACACCCATGAATACAAGATGAGACTAGACAAAGCTGGTGAAATTTTAGATATCCATGTTCACATGGTTATTGAGGTAAACAACCATGGATACAAGATTTTCTATTTTTGATTTGATATAACTAATCTCTTATGTAGTCTTCAAAAAATTGTGTTCTTTTTTGGAAGGTAAATATCTTCGGGGTGCTAACTGGCTATTAAGAATGCCCAATGATTTAGAACGGTTCAAAGACAAGGGTGTGTGACTGAAGACCTAATGAGAAACGGGCCTTCGAAATACCGAAGTTATAAAAGAAGAATGTTCTAAGGTTTTACTTTTCGACAAATCCTAAAACCAGACGCTCATCAATGTTTAGTGCTCATTTTATGACAGTATGCATATAGTAATAAGCTCCAACTTTTGGTCCATACAAATTACAACCTGGTTTTCACTATTAATTTTTATAAAATATATTCGGAATAAAAACAATGAAATTTAAATGTATTGTCCTTAATTTGTTTATTATAACGTCCTATTTTCATCCTTTCCGGTACTTCGAAAAAAAGTTGAAATTTCAAGGTTGTAATAGAGAGAAACGAGTTAAGGTTCTACAATAAACAAAGTAATGAAAGTGTGTTGCTATTATATGCAAAATTCTTGATGAGTATTCAATACCTCATTCTTTGCACGAATTTGAGCTCTTGTCAAAACTCCCTCTTGTGGATTCCCAATAACTTGATCCTTCGGATGATCTCTTGTCCATTTTTCCATTGGTGGATATGCTGGATCAAATTCCAAAGGTGTATCTTCGTATATTTCATCATTTTCTGAGCCTGCAATTGAACAAGTATCATCAACATTATGCTCCCCCTCAACAGTAAGCTCCCCCTCAACAACATGCTCCTCCTCAACATCAGCATTCAATCGTTCTTTCTCCCCCTCGAAAGAATGCTCTTCATCATTTAAAGTATTCGAATCCAAGTGCTCCCCTCCACTGGATTATTTTTCGTACTTTCGCCTTCTTGAGGATTTGATGTTGTGTCATCAGTAAGTTTCGTAAATTCAGGTATTTGATTATCAGGAGCATGAATTTCAGCATCGACTGCATTATCTGAAATTCCAAATATCAAATCATAATCAATATCATCCATTTGTAAAGATTCTGTTTCAACTTGTGTTTCTTGTAAAATTGGATGAATTGCAAATTTATGATTATTTTGTTTAAGATAGTAATCATCGAATGTTAGATTGAAAGTTTCTTCCACTTTTCGTGTCCGCTTATTTAACACACGATATGCGGCAAAATTGTGCGAATATCCAAGGAAAATCCCTTCATCAACTTTTTCTTGAAATTTCGAAAGATGATCCTTGAGATTCATAACAAAGCACCTACATCCGAAAACATGAAAGAATTTCACATTAGGTTTACGATTATTCAGAATTTCGTATGGTGTAATATTAAAACGACGATGAATGAATGATCTGTTTTGAGTGAAACATGCGGTTGAAACAGCTTCCGCCCAAATATATTGAGGTAAATTCGCATATGCCAACATGGTTCTTATTGCTTCGCATAGTGAGAGATTCCTTCGTTCTACAACACCATTTTGTTGTGGTGTATATGGAGATGAAAAATTATGCGAAA
The DNA here is from genome assembly GCF_052849685.1 of Lactuca virosa. Classification (NCBI taxonomy): domain Eukaryota; kingdom Viridiplantae; phylum Streptophyta; class Magnoliopsida; order Asterales; family Asteraceae; genus Lactuca; species Lactuca virosa. The sequence continues at coordinate 58,376,264 of NC_136434.1, forward strand.
TTCCTTTGTCCACCAAAAATGAATCAAGAACATTGTTCTTAAATTCAGTTCCATGATCACTCTTGATTTTTCGAACAGTCTTCTTCAACGTGGTTTCCATCTTTTTGATAAAGTCAATCATAATTTGTGCAACTTCGGATTTGAGCCTGAGAAAATAAACCCACGTAAATCTAGAAAAATCATCAACAATAACTAAAATGTACCGTTTATTGTTGAGAGTTGAAACAGTCGAAGGACCACACAAATCAATATGTAACAACTCCAGAGGTGCAACAATTTTCGAATCAATTATGATTTGATGACCTTGTTTATGTTGCTTGCCAACTTCACAAGATGCACATAAAGAATCATTGTCAAATTTAAGTACAGGTAAACCTCTTACCAGATCTTGTACCACAAGTTTATTTAGGTTTCGAAAGTTGAGATGTGAAAGTCTTCGATGCCATAACCAACTTAAATCTGATGTAGCTTTCGAAAGAAGGCATACAGCTGGTTTTCCTACAATTGGATTGATGTCCAGAGTGAACATGTCACCTTTCCTTTTAGATTTCAGTAATATTTCGTTTGTGTTAACATTCAAAATAACACTTCCTTCTTCGTTGAAAAGAACTTGATTGCCAGTGCCCACAACAAGTTGAGAAACACTAATCAAGTTATGTTGAAGACCTTCAACATATGTAACACGATTCACTGTGAATTGTCCATTTGTGATTTTCCCATATCCTTTGACTTGACACTTCTGATTGTTCCCAAACTTTACTACTCCAGCATTTTTGAGACTTCGAAAATCTCTTAAATTCTCCTTCTTCCCAATCATGTGACGAGAGCAACCACTATCAATATACCACTTGTTATCATATTGCTCGTCACACAATACCTGAAATTAATGGAAAAATTTAGGTACCCAAGGCTTTTTAGGTCCTTGGAAATTAGATTTCAATTTCGAATGTAATGAAGAACTTTTAACCCAATCACAAACTTTGGTTTTGAGACTATCAATTAAGTTTACTTCATCATCTAAAGGAACCGAAACATAGGTGTTTGATGGTTTCGAATGTTCACTAACATTACCCTTCGCATTTAGAGTTTGTGACTGAACTATCTTCGCTTTTGTGACTGGTCTCCAAGCTTTGACCGAGATGTTCGAATCCTTTGATGATGAGCTTTCATTCGAAGAAGTATTCACATATTTTGCATATGCTTCATGAATTTGCTCTTTTGAATATGTATTCGACTGATACATTTTTCCTTTTCCTTCAAGCCAATGATCAATGTTCTTTCTTGAAGTCAATCCTTTTTCCCGAGACGTTTTCATAGTTTCTTTCTTCGTGTGATTAGGAAAATTTGGCTTTTGAGGTACAAAATCAACTTTGGGATTTGTTACAAAAGAGTAAGCATAGGATGAATCAACTGTTGATTTAAAATGTTGTTGTTGAAAGACTTGTTGATTTGTATTAGATTTATTTGAAAAAGTCTTTGATTTGTTAGTTGCAGAAACTTTCGAAAACTTTGGTTGCTTTTTCACTTCAGACCTTGTATGATTTGATTGAGATGAATGTTGGGTTTTTTTTGAAAAAGAGGAATTTTTAGCTTTGAAAACATTTTTGATTGATTGCGATTCAGACATCTTTTGAGACTCAACATTTTGCCAAAATATTTTCTTTCTTGCTTGTCTTTTTGAAATGTTGTTTTCCTTTGAAAATTTGTCAATTTGATCTTTAAATACCTTAGAGTTTAGTTTGACAACTTTTTCATTTTCTTTTTCAATCAGTTTTGAATTCTCTTTTTCAATTTTGGATTTTTCAACCCATTTTCTTTGTGGTTTTTTGACGTTGAAAAACATACGAATTCTTTGTTAAATTGTTTTCAACTACGCTTTGATTGGCTAAAAAACCTTCTTCAGTTGTTTTTGAATAATCCTCCTCAACCAACTTCTTTAATTCTGGTTTGATATTCTCAACATTTCCAGTAGTTACGAAAACTTGATTTGGAAAAATGACATCATCTGTGCATTTAAAATTTGGATAAACCACTGTATTCGTTTCAAGATAATGTTCACCTTTTTCATTCAATACTTTTTCGAACTTTTGTGTATCTCCATACACTTGATCAACAACTATTCGTGGAATTTCTCCTTCCTTTGAAGATGCCTTTTCTTTCGAAATTTTCTCTACATCAGTTTGGCAATCTTTGAGATCCACGAAGTTCATATTACAAACTTTCGAAGTTGAGGGTATATCAGTTTCATTTTCAACCATCAAATCCTTATATTTTTCTTTCCCTTTAGATGTTGAAGCAACATTAACAATAGACAACTGATAACAATCAACATCTTCAAGCTCACTAATTTCACTAATATTATCAGAATTATCTTTAATATTAGCAAAATTAGACTGAGAATCAGACATTGAATTCTCAGTCTTTTTCAAAATTTGAATTTGTTTAGATCTAGTCAAAGTATCATTCACAATGTTAACTAATTCATTCGTATCAAGACATTCATCAACTTTGACTATTCCATATCTATACTTATCATTCGGAACATTGTTAAAATCAGCTATTCCTTTTCACAGTCATACGAAATGTTATCTACCTTAGCTCTTTCATAAGCTAAAAACGGGAGCAATTTTCTATGTTGTTCTTTACTGATTTCGCATGAATGATGAAGTTCAGTTAATTTCCCATACAATCTTTTAGCCGAATTACAGTAAATGTTCCTCTGGGCTAACAACAGTTTATTATCACTAGACAAATTATCCCTATCAACCATGATATTAGTTATTTGAAGTTCTAAACAATCTATCTTAGTGATTTTCGAATCTGATTTCTTCTGTGTCTCTAGCAACTGCATAGACAGCTTCTTAGCCTCATTGCTAGCAGATACCACAATCGAATCAAAATAAGTAACAGTTTCATCGAAAGATACTAATTCAGAATTATAAGCATGTACTGGAATATTGAAAGATTCAAGAATATTTCGTACCTTTGTGGTCATCGGAGATTTGTCAGCAGCATTTGATACGAAGCATCTTCCATGCACTTCGTATGCCTCCTCCTCTGATTCTTCCTCCATTTTTGCAAACATTGCTCCGTGGGTTGGATTTCGCATCTCCTCATCATCTGATCCAGATGACTAGATTTGATAAGTACCTTCTTCATCCTCATTCGCACCCTTTGCAACCAGAGACAAATTTTTGGCTTTAGCACGAACCACCTCCAACTTCTCAGCATAGTACGCCTCATCCTTGACCTTATTCTTTCTTTCATCCTTCTTTCGAAGCATACAGTCATTCGCAAGGTGATTAGCACCGTTACAATAATGACAATCAAGCCCAGCATCTCCCTTTAACTTCTTCTCAGTCTTTCCCTCAACAACCTTCGTATCTTTCATCTCATCCTTCTTCTTTTCTTCCCCAACACTTTTACTTAAAAAGTTCCCTTTTGTCTCAGATGACTTTGCCTTCGGATTGAAAGGCTTTTTGAAGAACTTTTTCACACGATTGTTTGAATAAAAAGCAATTGCCTCATCATCTGAGTTCATGATGAACCCTTCGTCTTCATCCGAAACGTCTTTCTCAGCTTCGTTTTCAGAGATATTCGAGACCAAAGCTAGTGGACCTCCTAAACTTAACTTCGATTCTTCAGCTATTTCGTTCACTTCGCTTTCATGAGTCTTCAGTTGATTGTACAAGTCATTCAAAGTTGACGTATCAAAGCTCTGTTGATTCTTAACCATCATGCTCACACTACGCCACTCCTTTCGAAGTCCCATAACAAAAATTAGATTAAACTCCATGGCTGATCTGGTGATACCATATCGATTGCATCAATAGATCAATTCATTAAGACGATCGTATAAACTTCAATAGTTTCACCATCTTTCTGTCTGAAGTCCTTCAGTTCCACTAAACATTGCTTCACAGGGTTAACTTTTGTCTTCTCACTTCCCTGAAATTTCTCCTTGAGATTGTTCAAGATTTCCTTTGCAGTTGTACAACTCCTTACATAGTTGTAAACAACTGGAGGCAAAGCTCCTCTTAGCTCTCTTACACACCTCTTCTCCAACTTTTTCAGACGATCAGTTTGATTCTCAACTTCAGAATTTCCAGAAGATGATCCAATTGGTTGGACATTCGATGGTGGATTGAGATTGCCCGAAATGCAATTCCACAGTTCTTCATCCAATCCATTGAGATAATCCTGCATACGATCAGCCCATTGATCGTAATACTAAGGGATGAGCATAGGAATTTTGGTGGATGATCCTAGAAGATGAGAAAATGAAGTCATGGAATTTAGATTGAAAGACGCCATTGATGTACGGAATAAATCCTTGAGAATTTTTGAAGAAACTTTGAGAATTTGACAACAAACTATATGATTCAATTCAAAATCACTATTAGAACACTCGATTCAATGAATTAAGTGCAAAATCGAATCACAGACTAAGATCTAGACAATTTTTCACTTTCAAAAAGTGCGGAAACTTTTGAATCAAAAAGTTGATTCAAAAACCTTTTCAACAATGTGAAAATCAGATCAGAGATATGATTCCTGCTATGATACCAATTGATGAAACAAAGAATCGAGTATTGAATTAATCAGAGTATGAATTCAAGATAGGATTGCGAGATTTGAACACAGAATGTAAATATGATATGTTTGGCTCTATTACGCTTTCAAGATTTACAGAGTACAAGTGAATATTTTGTAAAGACTTCGTTACTAAGACTCAAGTAAACACTCCTATTTATAGGAGAGAAAAGCGTACAAAAAATATACTAAGGACTAAACATTAAGTTTCGAATACAATGCCTTAGTAAAATACATTACATAAATGTTCGAAGACACCAACACATACTTCCACTAATTACAATACTTCGACCCTAACAATTTGGATCATGGTTTGATTACTCTTGGTAACTGATAGTGTTTTTAGAATCTAAGTATGCAAATATGATATTAGCAACATGTACATGTTTTATCTTTGAAAAAATTTGATGTTAATTTTTTTCTTTTTTTGATTTTTAAAGATATGCAAGGACAAAGATGCTAACCCTCAGGTGTGGGAATCTGCTCTACCATTAAAAGGGTAAGACCATGTTTCTTTTTTCCCCCATTAACTGTTGTTTGAAAAGAAATAGTATCATAAATATAAAATATTTGAGAAAATTGTTAATTATGTCACACTTGATGAAATGGAAGAAAAAGATATATAAAGACAAATTTGTAAAAAGTTGGGACTTCAAGGGGAAGTTTAATTTCTCTTGCTTTCTCTTCTAAATCCTTCTATATTTAGTAAAAAAAGACACAGTAAATAGCATCATATTTTGACTTGTTATCAAAGTACTTAAATCTTTAAAAATAACATATTAGTTTGAAATCTCACCAAAATAAGGTGTTTTGATGTTAAAAATTTAATAAAGCATATGATGTTAATTTTCCCTTGATTCTACACTTTATTAACATTAAATATAACCTGTTGTTTCAAAAACTCACTACAGTTTAAAACCAAGATAATTCGAAACAAGAAATATAGAAAAGAGTAAATTATAGAAATGGTGGCTGTGGTATTTGACTGATTGTTAGAATGCATAAAATGTTTAATATGTGAATTACAGACATGGTTCCTGTGGTATTTTGGTCGATTCTTTTATCTGTAAAATAACATCCTACTTTGGTACTTTGTTGGTACTTTTAGCGTATTAGAGAACATACTTTGATATGACAGAAAACAAAACCTACATCTGCCAAGATTGTATCAGACTGTCGATAATGACTATTTCCCAATTGATATATATGAACAGATGCTCTCCAACTATTGTTATTTAAAAGAAATTCAAACCAATATAAGAATTTTTAATGTTTTACTCTAATCTCTGTCTAATCTATTGTTTAATCTATTTTTTTGATTATCGATATAAGTCTAGCTTTTGAAAAATATAGTACTTTTAAACAATCCAACAAGAAAAATTATAACTTGTTTTGTGCATCAGATTCGGTTGGCGTGGCACGGAGGATATTCTAAGTTACACCCATGAATACAAGATGAGACTAGACAAAGCTGGTGAAATTTGATATATCCATGTTCACATGGTTATTGAGGTAAACAACCATGGATACAAGATTTTCTATTTTTGATTTGATATAACTAATCTCTTATGTAGGCTTCAAAAAATTGTGTTCTTTTTTGGAAGGTAAATATCTTCGGGGTGCTAACTGGCTATTAAGAATGCCCAATGATTTAGAACGGTTCAAAGACAAGGGTGTGTGACTGAAGACCTAATGAGAAACGGGCCTTCGAAATACCGAAGTTGTAAAAGAAGAATGTTCTAAGGTTTCACTTTTCGACAAATCCTAAAACCAGACGCTCATCAATGTTTAGTGCTCATTTTATGACAGTATGCATATAGTAATAAGCTCCAACTTTTGGTCCATACAAATTACAACCTGGTTTTCACTATTAATTTTTATAAAATATATTCGGAATAAAAACAATGAAATTTAAATGTATTGTCCTTAATTTGTTTATTATAACGTCCTATTTTCATCCTTTCCGGTACTTCGAAAAAAAGTTGAAATTTCAAGGTTGTAATAGAGAGAAACGAGTTAAGGTTCTACAATAAACAAAGTAATGAAAGTGTGTTGCTATTATTTATTAGTTAAATTTATATATCTTATAATTTTTTTGTAATTTCTTGGGTATATATGGACTATTTAAAGAGAATTGTACTTTTTTTCGTGTTAGAACATTTTTAAATTGAAAAAGCTTCCCAATTGTATATGGGTGTATTAGTGCATCTATGTGAACATGTATTTTATAATTATCACTGCTTTGCCATTTGTAGCAATGTACTTTCATTAGATTTGCAATAAATGTCCATTAGTGGGTTTTTACGTTTATAACAATGTACTTTTAACACAAATTATTGCTTAAACTCCCGTCGCAACGCACGGGCTTAAAAACCTCACTGATTACTATGGTTTTACTCTAATGATTGTGAAACATTTTACTATGATGGATTTTGGAACAATTCTTGTGTGATTTGATGTTTGAAAAAAAAAATTATCGGTATTTTTGGTATGTTACACTTCGCAACAATCGGATGGGCGAACACACATCTATATCGATGATGATTCGGTAGATCTTGAAAATGAGCAACCTCTTCATCGGCCGATAGGAATTAATAAACCATAGAAAGCGGCTTCATCGGCTCGGGATCTAGCATTATCGATCATTTTGGAGAAAATTTAATCGATATATCTACCTACAAGAGAGCAATGTCATGATGATGAGTCGGGTGGAACAAAAAATGCTAGAAGCGCAAACAAAAAAACGATTTGGGGATATTGAAAATGAAAGCGAGCGACGATAGGGACGGAGATTTAGAGATTTTTCTTACAATGAAAGAATCCATTTGAGTGAAATATTGGAATAGGGAGTAATTTTTTATTTTTGTTTGGCATTTTAATGTTTTTTTTAACATAACGTTTTTTGTTAATGTATTTGTATCTAAATTAATGTAATGTCTCCTTTTAGTTGAATGAAAAAACTAGTTTTAAAAAAAAATATGTTTTTATTGTATTTTTTATTTAAGTTTAATTGAAAATTGATGTGGAATGGTATTTTAATGATAGGTATGACATAGGTTTAGTGGTTGGATGTGATGATGAGATGACACCCACCACATTAGTGGTTAGTGGTCGGTAAACCATATGACCTTACTGATGAAACTTAAACGAGTACACATGATACGAATTCCAATGGTAACATTGTATATCATTGACGATTTTTGAAATAATATTGTAACCCTACACGCCTCTACAGTAGCAATTCTTCATCGAGTTCTTCTGAGGCTGTGGCTTATAATCATTAAGCATATTTTGATCCATTCATCATTTCTTATTCTTTAAGCTGTTTGAATCTTATCGATTTAACTAGGATTTATTCCTAACAATTGGTATCAGAGCAGGAGAATGTGTAATCTATACGCATCTCTTCGGTTGAAAGATGTTTTTAGGGTTTCCGCTTTTATTGGATCTGGTTTAGCCATCATCTCCATTGTCGATGCTATTCTCTGATCTTCATATTACCCTAAAACTATTTTTAGTTTACACATCTGACTCATACAAGTTTGTTTGATATTCAAGCATGCATTCTGAAGATTCTCACGTTAACTCGATAAATCTCTCAAGCGGCATTGGATCCACAACAAGGATTTCTATCTTATTCCCTAGTGAATATGAAGTGTGGGTATTGCATTTTGAAGACTACGTCCTTGGCCTACAAGACAATGGCTATCTAATCTGGGAAGCCATAACAGTTGGGACATTTCTTCATACAGCAACCAGAAGAGAAGTAAAGACTCAAGCCGACATTAAAGACGTTCCACAAGATGAGAAGGATAGACTTATTAGCAACGTATATGCGATGAGGATTATTAGATTTGCTTTGCCACCATACACATTCCGTTTGGTGAGTTCTTGTGACACTGCAAAAGGCATCTGGGATAGGCTCAAAGAGTTATACTCTACTCACGCAGATCTGGAGCACTCTACTCAAACTCTGCTACTTTCGGAGTATGGAGCTTTTGTGCAAAAGCCTGAAGAGAGTTTAGACCAGAATTTCAATCGCAATAATCATCTTCTCAGCAGGATGATGAAACATAAGATTGGACGTGAACTTATCGAGCAAAAAGTCACGTCCAAGAATGGTATGAGATCTGAATGGAAGGCTGTAGTTTCTACTGTTAAAGCGCATGAACAGTTCAAGAACTACACGTTGGCTAAGCTTGTTGGGATCCTAAGGTCACATGAAGATGAAGTGAAGAAAGAAGGGAAAGTGGTTTCTGGGATGGGTTAGCTGGAACTTGTTGCTAAGGGTAAAAAGTCTGTTAAGGATGATGATTCGGAGTTTCAGCTCTCTGATTGTGAACTTTCTAAGGAAGAGTTCACAATGATGGTGTCCAACCCAAAGAGGTTCGCAAAGAAGAACTTCAACCGGAACAAGAATCAAAACAGGCAGGGCAGCTATAGCTCTGAGAACGTAAAAGAGGAGAGTGCGAATAGCTCTCAGAAAGAGGAGGACAAGGAGGAGAAGAAGCTTATGGGTGACTCTGAATATGATTGTAACTACAGTCATGGCAAAAACCACTTAGCTAAAGAGTGCATGCTGCGAAGGTTGAATGAGAAGAAGGAAGGAGAAGACGATGAGACATACTATCTCCAAAAGCTCGAGGAGATAAAGAAGAAAAAGAATGTTGATAACTCAATGCCTGCTTTAATTGTGCAGGAAAACGTAGTTGATGATGAATTTGGCAGGGTGGAAGTCTAGTCCACCGATTGTGAAGATAAGGATGTTCGCATGCCTACTCATGGAAGAAGTTTCGTTGCGAAAGAAGAAGATTCGCAGGCCTGCTCATGGTGACAAATGATGTGTCACAAATGCGAGGATATGCCACTGATAATGGACGTGGGAATGATAGTTGTTTCGATGCGAGATTGGTTCTTGAGCAAATCAGTGAATGCAAACAGATGATCAACAAGGTAAACTCTATTCTTGAATCTCTCAATATACCTATGTCCATATACGAAACTGAACTAAATGACTTAAAATTCACATTTTCTAGTATCAGTGATAGTTTGAAACAAACTTGTTTAACAAATTCTAACTTAACCGATCAACTCAGTAGGGTTTCCTCGAAAAGTGAAGAGAGATGCATTTGGATTGAAAAGTTGGAGTCTGATATTTCTAAGTCTAGGGATGAACTAATTTACTTGCAAAGAAACAATTTGATGGTTTTGAAACAACGTAATATTTTTTGTTTGATTGCAAAAAGGCTTTATTTTAATATTACTCAATTGCATCTTGATTGTGAGATGGGTAAGAAAATCCATAAGATGATATTGCTATTCCTTGAACTAAAAGAGGATGAAATTGACGCTGACTGTTACAAGTACGAATCCATTGTCTCATCTGACGAGACTTCGGATGCTTACATGATAGGTCTGGACAAAATTGAATCATATATTAAGTCCAAAGTGTTGGGTTTTATGTACTCTAACATTCCTATGGTCACATACAACCCTAATGATTTGGATCTAAGTTTTCTCTAATTATACATGCACCATTTCTATCCAAATCATGAAGCCTAAACTAGCATAAAAAATTTGATACATGAATCATAATACTAGTTATAAGATTACATTTTTATGTAGCTACTAAGACTTTGGCCTTATGAGAACTTAGCACCCCAAGTGTTGTGCCTCAAACAAGTCACAAACACCAATAAACAACTAGATGGATATGAGAGAGATTTAGGAGACTAGAAATCGGATTCTACTTCTTGGAATGCAAGGTGTAACTGAATTTAGCTTATATATATATATATATATATATATATATATATATATATATGTATATATATATATATATATATATATATATATATATATATATATATATATATATATATATATATATATATATATATATATATGTGTGTGTGTGTGTGTGTAGAATATCAAGGGTCATGTGTAACCCTAATCCATACCCATAAGCTTATGATCCACCCATTTGATTTGGATAAATACTTCATGGATTAACCCATAAGCTCAACACAAATCAAACCATGGATCATTATCCCAACTCATATTTATCAATTTAATTAGTCTATTTTGATCACCAAATTAATTCTTGATCAATACTAATTAAATAATATGATTCCTCAATTAATATATTATACTTATAATATATTAAGAAATCATAAATAACCTCTTATCAAATATCCATCTATCAAATTGTTCTAGTGAAGGCAACCCGAAATGGACTTTGCTACTATCGGGTCAAGTACATACCAATTATAGTTATGGGCTTAGACACCTAATCTAATAGTCTCCCACTTGGATAAGTCTAATAACTATAATTGCCAATTCAACTTAAAATCCGATTAGCAATCGTAGCTCTCAAAAAGCCGTTTTCGCACTCTGATGTGTCCATAAGATAAGTGATCATATAATCCTCTGTTCTACAAGATATCGTGTGGACAAAGACATGGAATTAAAGTCATAGTCATTGTCCAACATTTTGTTTCCCGATTTCTGATTTGTTCGACATAGAACTTAATTGAACACATCAATTTAGTCCTGACCGGGACCGGCACATAAGTCAAAACAAAATCATCGAGGGGCCCAAGATATCGCTTTTAATCCTCTTAGGATAAAAGGAACAAATAATTTTTGACTTATATGCTTGTACTAACTATTCGTTGAATCATACACAACATCATGTTTTATAACATCGAGTTAGCAATGCGTTTTCGTACTATCAATATACAACCAACTCATATATCTTAGTTTGAAAACTATACGATATTATAATCTCACAATCACTCGTGATAAATTCCATGAAGTGATTCATGTGAGTGTGAGTTTAATCCAATACTCAAATCTTATTTCAAGAGCACTCATGAATGTTTGTAGAAAACTTTGCAATGTCTAACTCCTTATACAATCTTACAAAAACCCATTCATGACAGTCTACTTTCATCACCTACTTCCAAAGTATGATCGACTGTGGATTGTTTGAATAATCTTATTATTATGGAAGTCAAAACATGCAAAATGAAACAATAGTAAACAATTGACACAAGATAGTAACTTTACTTATAAATAAAACTTCTTTTATTCAGTCATCAAATGTCAATTACATTTTAGCTATTAGAAATTTCTAAATGTCTATCTAATCATTAAAACTGATATCGTCCTTCAGCCCGATTCTCCTAGCGTGCTGCAAGTGCTTGACCCTACTCAATACCTTCGTAGGGAATCTGTTGGGTTTTCCTATGACGATACCCCCTTCAATACGAGGAGTCCTTCTTCTATTCGATGTCTTATGAAGTGATATTTTCTGTGGATGTGCCTGGATCTGCCATGATCCCTTGGTTCCTTGGCTAAGGCCACCGCACCCTCGTTGTCACAGAAAATCTTCATAGGCTCCTTTACAGTTGGTACAACTCCAAGGTCTCAAATGAAGTTCTTTAGCCATATCGCCTCCTTCGATGCTTCACTTGCTGCTATATACTATGATTCGCATGTTGAATCAGCTACAGTCTCCTGTTTGGAACTTTTCTAAGTTACTGCTCCACCATTTAGGGTAAATATCCAGCCCGACTTAGAGCAGAAACTATCTCTGTCGGTTTGAAAGCTGGCGTCACTATACCCTGTCACTCTTAAGTCATCACTCCCACCGAGGGTAAGGATACAATCCTTAGTCGTCTGCAGGTACTTTAGAATGTTCTTTACCGCAGTCCAGTGAGCTTTACCAGGGTTCCCTTGATATCTGCTAACCCATGCTCAAGGCGAAGGCTACATCAGGGCGAGTACATGTAATAGCATACATGATCGAGCCAACATCAGAAGCATATGGTATTCGACTCATTTCTGCTATCTCAACATTTGTACTTGGACTCTGAGTCTTACGAAGTTTTGTATTGCTGTAGAGAGGTAATTCTCATTTCTTGGACTCCTCCATGCTGAAACGTTTCAACACCTTGTCCAAGTAGGTAGTTTGACTAAGTACTATTAGTCTTTTACTTCTGTTTCTCAATATCGTTATCCCTAGAATATAAGCAGCTTCTCTGAGGTCCTTCATAGCGAACCACTTCCCAGGCTAGGACTTAACCTCCTGCAAGGTTGGGACGTCATTTCCTATGAGCAGTATGTCATGCACATACAACACTAGAAAGCTAACTATACTCCCACTAGCTTTGACATATACACATGACTCATCCTCGCTTCTTGAGAAACCAAACTCTTTGACTTTCTTATCAAAACAAAGATTCAATCTATGAGATGCTTGTTTTAATCCTTAAATGGATTTCTCAAGCTTACACACTCTATTAGGGTAGTTTGCATTGATAAAACCCTCTGGCTGGTTCATGTAAACATCTTCTGCCAACTTCCCATTCAGGAAAGCGGTTTTGACATTCATTTTCCAAATTTCATAATCATGAAATGCAGCTATGGCTAGCATAACCCTTATAGATTTAATCTTGGCCACTGGTGAGAAGGTCTCATCATAGTCAACTCTAGGAGTTTGAGTAAAGCCCTTTGCAACCAATCGTGCCTTATAAGTGTGTAGTTTCCCATCCATGTCGGTCTTCTTCTTGAAGATCCATTTACACCCAACTGTCTTACGACCTGGTACATTGTCAACCAAGTTCCAAACTCGATTGTCCTACATGGACTGAATCTCGCTGTCCATTGCCTCCTTCAATTTAGTAGACTCGGGGCCTTCCATGGCTTCCTTGTAGTTGTTAGGTTCATCCAAATTTACCAGTGTGCTATGACTAATAAATGTATCACCTTCAGTAGTAATATGGAAACCATAAAACTCAAGTGTATTTCTATCACACCCCCAAACCTGAACGGTGGAAACGTCCGGGGGTGGGTGACTGCCATTTTAAGTATCACAACACATGCATCATAGTGATCAAAGTACAACAACCATTTCATAAATAAAGTATAAGTTTTACATGTTTGTTCAATCATTGTATATTGACACCAAAATATACTAAAGATAACAGACGCAACTCTATACTGCTTCGTCTTCTCAAAAGCTCAGGAATGTACCTGTCTACTGGTTCCCTGAGAATACAAGTATTTTGAAAAGAGAGTATCAACACTTACGTTGAGTGAGTGCATAATTATTTTATGTTTAAGAGTTTGTTTTCTGTTCCTTGAAATAGAAAGTATGTTTACTGTTCCAGAAAATCCAGTATTTTCTAATGTAAATGAAAAGTAGTTTTAATACCATAAAACCGTTATGTGTAAGTGTTGTTGTAATATAAAATAGTGTAACATAGTTTTAATTCACAATAAAACTATAAAGAGAATGTTTTCCATATTGTATGTTTCTCTATTTTGTAAACTAGTGTTATGTATTTGTATTCCTTTGTAAAATCTGTAAATATGAGTGTGCCTGGCTCCACCAGCTGAACTGTAAGTTTGCAATGTAATATTGAAAATCGTATTATTGTAAAACCAGTACATAGTATGTGTACTCTTGTTTAGTTACTTATACACTAATCGTATTGTTAATATCTTTTTGTGAATTTATTATAACCATACTAAGACTAAAAGCATGATACGACGCTTTGTAGGCGTCAGAACTGTAATGACATTTGTCACTCATATGACATTTCTGCCTTACTGTAGCTAACAGTTTAAGTGCGGGATAGTTAATCCCGTAATCGATCTATATACATTTGTCTCGTTCTCTGTTAGGAGATTATGGTTATAATCATCAGGACTTTACTAGTATCGCTTAAATAATTAAGCTAATGAACTTTAAATCAGAAAAACCATATTTACGCTTACGTGTATAATAATGAATCACAATCATTCTGAAATAAATGACTGATAGTGTGTTACTTTCTTAGTATGCTTGAAGTGTAAAGTACTTGTACATTCGTGTTTAGTTTTGAATAGTATCCTTGTCTTTGTAAAATAGTGTAACCTCGTATACTTGACTAGTAAAATGAAGTTCTTGTATCATAAATTATACCTATTATAATTTACATGTATGTTCCATTTAGTATGACTGTTCATGAATGTACCCTTTTGCTCGGCATGATACAAAGGGTAATGAAACTAATTAAGTAGCTTTTATATTCATATATATATATATATATATATATATATATATATACATATATATACATACATATATATATATATATATATATATATATATATATATATATACAATATATATAATTAAAATTTAAACAACCTTCGGACAAATAATTTTACCCTAAGCCCACATCCAAACAAGGAAAAGGAAATAAAGGGAATTATTAGTCCTAAGCCCTTTAAATCTTATTTATACAAATATACATATATAAATATGATTTTGGCAAAATTATAAGTTAAAAGAGATTATAAAAACATTTAAAAGAAGTTTGACAATATATAAAAGTGTTTCGGTGAGTTGATGTCATATTAGAAATATTTAGAAACCATTTAATGTAAACACAATATTATTGTGTTAGACTTGTATTCCCCCCTAAAACAGTGAAAAGTGGTAAAAATGCAGGGGTATGAACTCACTTGAGAAACGTGTTGATTTGGACAGCACTTCGTTACTAGAAATGATTTTCTTGTTGACAACCAGGAGCTTTTGTTGAGAACCAGGCTTTGCGAGGGTCGAGTTTCAAACCGAAAAACTCTTTTTTCGGAGACTTCAAGTGTTTCGGGGTGTTCTTCGGGTGTTAGGGAGGTTCCCGGGGCTTCGGGGTAGTTTAGAGTGGCTTACGAAAGTGTAAAGTGTGAAAAAGTGTGAGAAATGGGAACCAAAACCGGGAGATTTTGCACCCTATATATAGGGCCGAAGTCACGTATTCGGAGAGGCCACACGTCGGCCATGCGAGGGTGGGGCGACGTGGCTCGGTTCGGACTTGACACGGCTTGTACACGCGTCGGACATGCGTGGCTGCTCGCTTCGTACGTGCCACGGGCTGGACACGCGTCTGACATGCGAAGGCGAGACGTGGCCTAATCCGGGCCTAGCACATGCGAAATTTCTTGGATTTTGTGCCCCGAACTTCAAAAATTCATAACTCTCGCATACGAGATCCATTTTCGACGTTCTTTATATCCACGCGTAAGTGAGACCGTACTCTACAACTTTCATTTAGATTATGTCGGCTAATTTTGAATTTATTTTTAATATTATATTTTTAATATTATATTTTTAACAGGCCGGGACAGGAAAAGTCTGTTAAAAATTCATAACTTCTTCATCCGACGTCCGTTTTCGTCTGTCTTTTTATCGTTGAACTAATATTGACGAGATCTTCAATTCTCGTTTAGGTTGTGTCGGCTAAAAATCGCTCGATCTTTAATTCGAATTTCAGGTTGTACACTTTGTGTCGATTCTTAGAAAAATCATAACTTCCTCATACAAAGTCAGATTTGGATGTTCTTTTTATGCACGCTCTCGGTTTAACATATTCTTGAACTTTTATTTAGATTGTTAAGGCTAAAATGTATTTTATCGTAAATTCACTTTTGTCACACCCCGGCCGTCGGCGCAAACACCGGGCGGTGTAACGTCATTTATTGTATCATAGTTATCAACTTCCTGAAAACACATGCAATTTAAAATACGTCAACATAAAGTTGGTGAGTTCACAGGTTTTGACTTTAAGTAGAAATAGTACTTTGTCTCAATTCAAAAGTATAGTTTTGAAAGTATCGTTTTGACTCTCCAACATTTAGTATATATATTAGGTATAATAGTCTACTTATCAAATAAGTGTTATACCTAAACGTTCCTTGAACCTAGGATATAAGTAGGGGGAAACTTATACTTAACATTAATACTTGTATATCGACAAAGTATAATGCTTCTAAAGTTGTGCTACCATGAGTCTGTAGTTGCGACTGTATGACTTAGTTTTATACCTCTTATTATTATTACAAGGATCACACCTTGCGGTAGTACAAGGATCACACCTTGCGGTAGTACAAGTATCACACCTTGCAGTAGTTTCCGCACGCGTCATCGACGTCAGAAGGTAGTAAATTAGGCAAGTTCGTCACCCGAATACCGTTGGATTGGAGCAAGCAACCACGGGTGGGGTTGTCAACCCGTATAGATCCATAGACAACTTCCTCGCTCACACGGGACGGTTACAGGTCAGAGGATTTCCACTAAGATTTCCAATCTTAGTTGATGAATACAATAGCTCATGTAAACTTTGACGGCGTTCTATAGTTCTAACAACAAAAGCATATTCGTGTCTAAAACCCTAAGTTACTAGACTATGCTTTTAATACGTACTCCTAACTTCATAACATTTAGGCAGTATAACAGCTATAACTTGAGGTAAAACCAGGTTTTATCTTGACATAAAACCAACAATAATAACATATAACATACCAGGTTTTATCTTGACATAAAACCAACATTAATAACATACTTAGAAATCAATATATATAACTCTCGAGTATAGCATCGAGGCCATATCACACATAGTATATATAGAACTCCCGAGTATAACTCAAGATCTACATTAGTATAAGAACATGCTAACAAGTTGATAATAGTTGTATATATTCAAAATATTATATTTAGAACAACTATATCCCGGTTAATATAACTATCTACGTTGATACTAATATACTATCATATAGACATAACAGTAACGTATACACAATATTTATCATGCGTTTTCCACCGAAAATATTAGAAAGTGGGGCCGTGAAACTCACTTTAATATCGTGCCTTGACAGAATCAAACTGAAAACGGTCAGCGGTTCGCGATCGTTGGGCTCGGGAAGGGAAACGGCCTTCAGAAAACGAGAGAGAAAGAAGAGATTAGGTGTGAGGAAGCTTAGGGTCGAAGCCTCTATTTATGGGCTGGTTTTTGACTTCTCAGGTCGTGAGAATCAAGGCTCACGTCGTGAGCTATGGCAAGAGTCAGCTCATAGTCTTCCCAGGTGTTTTCTAGGCTCGATTAGTGTCCTGCAGCGTCCTCACGTCGTGAGAAAACCATGCTCACGTCGTGAGCTTTTGGGTTATCGTTCCGTAGACTTGTAGCTTCGAAATGTGGCGTTTTGACCCCTCATGTCGTGAGTTTTTATGCTCACGTCGTGAGTCCAGTCAGATTAGGGTTTCTGACACGTGTCGTGCTCTCAAACAGCTGTAACTTCGGAAGGTCATAACTTTTGCATACGAACTCCGTTTTTGACGTTCTTTATATCCACGCGTAGGTATTTACGAGTACTAAAACTCTATTTTAGACTCCAATATCTAATTCTAAGTTTATTTTAAATTCCTCTTATTATAGAGATTTATAGTGTTAGGGTTTGTCATAACTTCTTCATGCGAAGTCAGATTTAGCCGTTCTCTATAACTTTGGAATCGTATGGACGTATACTTTGAGTTGTATCATAAATTATGTATGAAAGTTCACACTTGTATGAGAATTTATAGTAAGTTTATCACATTAATAGTTTAACAAAATCACATTACATGATTGGCATAATCACATGTGATTCTTATTGACCTATTTTGACTGATGTTACAACTTTTTACGTCACACAGCGGTGTGTCGGTTCGGTCGCGAAACTTTGATTGGTCATAACTTCTTCGTTATAACTCAGATTTCAACGTTCTTTATATCTTCGGAATCCTTGTCACGACCACTACACGTTCCATCATAAATATCGAGTTTGTCTAACATTTTATTTTTGACGATTATTGTCATCTTAATTTATTTACATCTTTATAAATAATTAAATGCACATAATATTCAAATAATTTCTCTTTATTACTTTAAAACTAGTTACAATGGTTGATCTTGACTATTACATTGACTTGAAATATCGGGTTGTTACAATATCCACCCGTTATAGGGAATTTCGTCCCGAAATTGTTTCTAAAGTGGTACTCATGAACTAGGGAAAAGATGTGGATAATTTTGTTTCATCTGATCTTCCTGTTCCCAAGTGAATTCAGGTCCCCGCTTGGCATTCCAGCGAACCTTCACTATTGGTATACGACCTTGTTTTGTTCTTTTTATTTCCCTATCCATGACTTCCACTGGTTGTTCTGTGAAGTGTAGACTCTTGTTTAACTCGATTTCGTCGAGTGGGATGAATGTTACTGAGTTCATGCGGTGGTTTGAGTTTGTATGCAACCGGACCAATTCTAGCAAGAATCTCGAATGGCCCAATGTACCTTGGACTTAGTTTTCCACTTTTACCAAAGCATGTCATTCCTTTCCAGGGCGAGACCTTTAACAAGATGCGGTCACCAACCTGGAATTCCAAGGGTTTTCGTCGTTTCTCGGCATAACTCTTATGTCTGTCTCTAGAGGCTTTTAATCGTTCCCGGATTTATACAATCTTTTCTATGGTTTCTCGAATGATCTCGGGACCGGTTAGAGTACTGTCGGGTACTTGGTTCTTGGCTAGTTTCGTATCACCTACTTCAGCCCAACACAGAGGAGATCTGCACTTACGGACATAGAGGTCTTCAAATGGAGCAACCTTAATGCTAGTATGGTAACTGTTGTTGTATGAGAACTCGACTAGTGGCAAATGGGTATCCCATGCTTTACCAAAGTCGATCACAGATGCTCTCAGCATGTCTTCGAACGTCTGAATTGTTCTCTCACTTTGCCCGTCAGTTTGTGGATGGTAGGCTGTACTCATGTCCAGCCTAGTTCTTAGAGATTTCTGAAGTGATTGCCAGAATCGTGAGGTGAATCTACTATCTCGGTCGGAGATAATAGATATTGGTACACCGTGTAGTCTAACTATCTCTCTGATGTATGTTCTAGTTAGCTTCTCAATCTTGTATGTTTCCTTTATTGGCAAGAAGTGTGTGGATTTGGTTAATCTGTCGACAATTACCCAAATGGTATCATGACCACCCGCTGTCTTGGGTACCTCGGAGTTTTGAAGCGAGAAATGATTTGGAGGTTCGTGTTGGTATTGTTTGAAAGGGGTTTCGTTAGTCGGTTGGTTATGGATAAGGATCTTTTCGTTGTATATGAAATTGGTACGGTGAAGATTAATTCAACTCATGTCAAATGACGATGTCGTAACTTCTTATAGTAATAGATGTTAAGTCGATTAGGAAAAAGAGTTTTGTTAGAGCGATGGTGAATTCTATGTATGTGTTTTTAGTGCTTTCTGTTTTATCCTTGTTATTATTATTGCGATCTTGTTGTACTGTATTTTAGCGAGTACTAGCAATAAAAGTGCTTCTATGAATGGTGAAGAAACCTCATAGTATGATACGATTTAATTTGGAATTAATTTTTTAAAATTTTTAGGCCTAACTATTATTGTTTGAAAACGTACCAGAATTCTCAGTGTGGTCCCTCGTTGTCTTCTCCTGCACTGTTGTTACCATTCTTCCCACTCCTCTGTCATTCCTCTCGGTTGGACAGTCTCTCTTGAAATGTCCTATTTCACCACATGCATGACATACCCGACTGGTACTAGCATCGGTGGTTAAAGTGATGTTTTGGGCCGGAGTCCCACAGAAGCGGGCAGTGTGCCCCTCTCTGTTTCACTTTGGAAGTTTTCCAACATAGGTTTTTGTCGGTGTTGAGGTGGTAGGGTTAGTGGGGGTAGGGGTTTCCGCAACTTGTTGCTTTTTGGTAGGCCTTTGGATCGAATTCCCCCCTTTCTTGATACTGAACTCTCGTTTCTTATTCTTAGGTTTGTGTTTTGGAGTGTAATTGTAGACGGTCACTCGTTGTTTTCCTTGATTGTTACTACGGTTTGAATTGTCGACATTACTTCCATTTTCGTTTGTGTTGTTAGCGTTGAATTGCACCATGACAGTTGTTACAGTGGCTTGGAATGTAGCAGAGTCTATGTGTAGAATCGGGGTTTCGTCAGTTGACCGGTTATTTCCATGTGAAGACATGATTCTGAAACATTAAGGGAAACGAGTTCGTAAATAACTAATGTAGTTGATAGTTGTACACTATCTATTTACATACACATATAAATTTCTTGTTTTTCTGTACGGTTCTCAATGTTTCGAACAACGTCCCTGTGATGTTTCTATGGTATTGAGTAGAAATAGGTATTTGTAAAAGTGTTTAGTTACCAAAACAGAATATTGGTTTCAAAACCTTAAGTTGGCGCGGGTTTGATATGTTTTGTAATGGTGTATCTCATTTGATTTATTGTTACTAATTAGGAAGAAAGAGGAAATAAGCCTAACACATATTGTGAGTAGTGTAGTCTGTCACATCGCATAACGTGTTTTGTCACCTCGCATGTCGCGCGAGCGGTCTCTTCTATTCTCTGTCCTTGGTATGATTTCCCTAGTTTTAGATGTAAAGATTGGTTGCCTTTTGGTATTCCTATGGTGTGTTTAAGTTCAAGACGACATCTTTTAACCATTAAGTTTGTAAAAGATGAAATGGTGGTAAGACATAAATAGTGATTATAAATCAGTTGTCTTTGAACTAATTACTCTAGTTCAGCATGTATCCTGAAAGAAGTTTATATAGAAATCTACCGCAAGTAATAGCCTGTAAAGTGATAATGTGACATTGGATAGTGATTTTTCAAAGAGAATGAAATGCCTGTCATTTTCATTGGTACATTAGGTACATAGAGTTCAGAAAATCTGACCGTGTAATAGGTCTACAATATACCAACTTAACGGAAAATTTTGACAGCATACTGACCTATCGACAAATGAATTTTTGAAGTCGTACTATGAACATGAAAACATCACTAGTGTATATACGTAGACTTAATCTTTATCCAAAAGAGTGAGTAGAGTATGCTCTACTCGCGAGGAGTGTTGTTCGGCTTCCTACTAATTTCAGCCCTGAACTTAGCCAACTGGCGTTCTGTTTCAAACATAAGCCTTTCTAGTGTCGCTTGGCATGCTCGAAGTTCTCTAACTTCAGCTCGGGATGCAGCCAGTTACATTTGCAGGAACTCAGTACGATTCCTTGTTCCTTCATGGTTGGTATCTAGGTGGCGAAGGCGAACCGTGTTAACTCTAGTGGTAGCATCAACCTGTAAGACTCGGTCGATGGCATCTCTCCCTTTGTCGCACCCCCAAACCTGAACGGCGGAAACGTTCGGGGGCGGAGGACGTCATGTTTAGTATCACAAGACATGCATCATAGTAATCAAAGTAATAAACAACCATTTCATTTAGAAAGAAAGTGTTTACAAAGTATGTGGTTCACAAAACATAGACTACATATGTAAATAACAAAACAAGTCATGAAGTTATTATGCTCCATCTTCTGAATCCCAGTGCGCGTACCTGTCTACTAGTTACCTGAGAATACAAGTTATTTTGAAATAGTAGATCAGTATTTAAGCTGGTGAGTTCATAAGTATTTAAGTGATGTATTAGTAAGTTGAAAGCTCTTTTAGAAAAGTTCGCTTGTTCCTCCATAAGATCCTATATTTTCTGATATGATGAAAATAAGTAAAAAAGATTCTACAATCCTTTCTATGAGTACAAAATGAATATAAGTTATATAGAATACATATCAAACAAACAATCGATTGTGTGAATCTACCCTAAACCCACAACCAAACAAGGAACAAGGAATGAGGCGGAAGTCACACATCCCATTGTTTGTTAGATCTTTACCGTATATAACTCTGGTGCATTCATTTGGTACTCATGCAGTTAATTGTAATAGTTCCTTTATATTGAAAAAAACATTCTTTAAGAAAACCCTTAGTTCTTTTAGTAAAAATGGTAACCACAATAGTCCTTCTACAATCACTTAGTTTATACTAGCTATATATAATCTAATATCGAACATATAGTTAATTGTGTGAATCTACCCTAAGTCCACAACCAAACAAGGAACAGGAAGTAAGGCGGAAAGCACACATCTAACTATCTGTTGGATATTACATATATATAACCCGGATGTGTAAACTAAGGTATTATAGAATTAAACACTTAAGGTCCTTTAAGTTGTACTGGTTTAATAAAATGGATTAAACATTTCACTGTTAAGTTTCTAGTTTAGTTTACTCAATGTTCTATCTGAATATATGTTTTTGTACTAGAAAACGATATATTGAATTTGTATACTATGACCTGACCTATACCTGGTACTCCTTATGATTACTTAGTGTATACGGAATATGTATATAGTTAAGATCGAATAGATAATAGACTGGGTGCATCTGCTCTAAGCCCACAACCAAACAAGGAACAGGAAATGTAGCGGAAAGCACACATCCTACTATCTACTAAACTCAATTAATATATATCCCTGTTGTATCTACCGAGAAATCATAAAGTTAGCATTGTAGGTCACCTTCTAACTGAATGTTCATGTTACAAGTAAGTTATGTGGCGTTATTCTAATGTTTGGACAACTATTAGAAGTAATGAAATTTTGTACTCCTAACACCTCAGTCGATACTGTTGTGAGTTTTGCATATGTTTATGTGTTTCCCTGTATCATACTTCGTGTTTGCTAAACCTTAGGGAGGGTTAGAATGTGTAAAACATCACAAAATCGGGCCAAACACACCTTGCAAGGTGTGTGCGGCCGCACACCCGAGTGTGCGGCCAGCCAGCCGCACACAGCCAACCGCACACCCTATAGCCTCACACTCCAGCCTATATAAAGGACCCTAAGTCAACCTTACACCCTTTTTCACACTCCTTCAAAGCTGGAACATTTTCTCTCAAGAGTTCTTCAAGTTTTCCTCTCCAATCATCAAAACAAGTAAGTAAACACCCTTAGATCTTTACTACAACACATTAGAAAGCCTTTGCCTCAAGTTTAATCCATGAAATCATCATTTTAGATGATCTTCATGTGTGTACGGCCGCACACACATCATGTGTGACCGCACACACATCTTTTGGCCCTAAAATGGTCTTAAAAACTCACCCAAGCTTAGCATCGACCAAAACACCTTCTTAGGATCATCACAAAGCCTTGGAAAATCGATTTGGACACGTTTGTAGGAGTGTGTACAGCCGCACACATGCCTGGCCGCACACACCTGGCCGCACACGCCATGTGCAACTGCACACACCCTTTTAAGGGTCTAAAATGGCCCCAAACTCCCAATCCGGCTAAGCAATGGTCAAAACACCTTCACTAGAACATCCCAAAGGCTTGAAACCACGATTTTGACACACTCCATATTGAGTGTGCGGCCGCACACAGGCTTGGCCGCACACTCTGGCCGCACACACACCAAAGCCATGCTTTTGTGGCCTTACACCCCAATATAGGGCCATACACTCCTTATGTGCAACCATATGAGTTGGTAACACTTAATTCTAAGTGTTTTTATGTCCTTAAGGCATGTCCCTATCACCATTAGTGGTTATATCTACTAATGTTTTCACATATATGTAATTATATGTTAAATAGGATTCGTTTGTGCTCGAGACTCCATTTGACACCCAACAATCCTACATCGATCTTCCATTCAAGTTACTCACTACAGGTGAGTTCATACCCCTGAATTAACCTTTTAAATGATTTTAAATGCTTTTATGGGGGGGGGGGGGAGTACAAGTTGAACACTTCTAGTTATTGTTTTAATCATATGTGATTTATAACTAGAACAAACAGGAAGATTTGCTACTACTTTCAAATTGCTATCAAACTTATGGATTTTCAAGCTTTCCAACCTTCTATTAAACTATTTAGATTCTAAAACTGTTTTCAAACTCTTTTATACTTGCAATATTTTCAAATCCATATCTATACCAGTATATTTATATAAGTAAGACTTGAAGGACTTAGGACTGATAGCTCACCTTACTTCCTGTTCCTTGTTTGGTTGTAGACTTAGGGTATCCTGTTATTTGTCCGAATGTCATTGACTTCTTAGTTATATATCACATATATATGTGTGGATATAAAGGCTTTTCACTTCAGTTCAGTACCTTTGTGTAATAAAGGCATCCAAACAACCTTACTACTTAACTATTATAGGTATAGTTAAGGAATTACTACTCACTACTACAATTACAACAAACTACACGAGAGAACATACTATACACTATACGAGGGAACATACTATACACTATACGAGGGAACATACTATACACTATACGAGGGAACATACTATACACTATACAAGAGAACATACTATATACTATACAAGAGAACATACTGTACTCTATACAGACATTAAATACTAAAACAGAATGTGACATACTACTTTTCGATATGACACTTTATTGTGCTACCACCGTGTAACCAGAGTCTCCTGGAGGGAGAGCGGGCATTATGTGTATAGATCTATACGGGACAGACACTCCCACATCCTGACTGCTAGCTACAGTCCGGGCCGACTAGGCCTAGGGGTGACAAAATGTCACCATACTACGTGTGACCTGGAGGGTCATCAGTTATTCAGCCGTCGATCAGCATGGTTACATACGAGTTCACATTCAAACCTTAAATTAACTAAAATAAGGATTTAAGGCAAAAACGGACTTTTCGAGGCGTATCGTCTGGAGTCTACATATTTATACTTTGGGCTTTTCGAGGCGTATCGCATGGAGTCTACATATTACTACCATAGACTTTTCAAGGCGTATTGTTCATTTAGTACTACGTGGAGTCTGTATTTCATTACTATGTGACTTCGTCACATACTCGTTTCAGTAAACTATATTTTTATACTAATAGTTTTACTAGGGAACAACCCTTACATTTACAAAAGGACAATTATACAAACACCCGGGTCTTGGTAAAAGACTACCTTTTTACTGGAAAACATAGGGCTTTCTAGGGAGTATACTATTTACAAAACACTTGGAAATCAATTACTACACTACATTGTTGCAAACATTTTTATACAAGCAATGACACTAAATACTTATGAACTCACCAGCTTTATGCTGATACTCGCTTTCAAAATAAGTTGTATTCTCATGTCATCAGTAGACAAGTACAAATGGAACTTTTGAGAAGATGGAGCACATACAAGACTCATCTTTTATTTTGATTATACTTTTGGTGTCTTACAAACTATACAGAACACGCTTGTATTACAATTATTATATTAATGCAATGGATGTTGTTGCTTGTATTTACGATTATGCATTGTTGTGATACTGTACATGACGTCCTCCACCCCAGAACGTTTCTGCCGTTCTAGGTTTTGGGGTGTGATAGATTGGTATCAGAGCATTGTTTATAGTGAATCAAGTATATCAACCCATAAAAGATATACGAACTATAAACACATCGGGATTAAAACACTCTGACCAAGAATATATACTTTTAAATAATAAGATATTTAACTAAGTATATATATACATCTATTCATACCAGGGTCAGTATCATACTAGAACAGAGCAAAAATATTACGATTGTTGGACAACACGATCAGGCTTAGAGACATATAGTCAAATCTGGGGGGATGTAGCCTGATCAACTACATTTTCCAAGGAGTGACTAGCATGTGCCTAAGAATGGTTGTGGTGTTGCAACAAGTCTAAAAACTTACCAACACTACTACAAGAACATCAGAACAGAATACTATAGGAGTATTCTGCATTACTATAAATTACATATGTGAGAACTAAAAAGGTCGTTACTAGTAGGGCAATAGTTGCTAAGTGGATACTCTAAGGTTACATGTGATTAAGGCGCTATAGACTTAGAATCTGTGCTCTTTGCTTTATTTCCTGTTCCTTGTTTGGTTGTGGATTTAGAGTTAGGGTCACTTATTCGAAGTTCTATCCTGTTTCGGTTGCATGTAATTAGTATGCACTATGCAAGTATTGAATCAACTAATAACGATCATCTTATAATTATCTTAGATTAGTACGCCTATTAACTATTCTTTCCCCTATTCTCACGTAGATAACATGGCTGGCTTCCATCTCCCCGGCGATCCGTACTATCCCGACCAAGGAAATGGTGGGTGGCTCGGTAATGAGCCAGAAGACGATCACCCAATCCCTTTGGATGATCACCGTGCAAAAGGCTTTTCGGATAGCTCTGACTCCGAACCAGAGGTCAACAACATACCCCCGGTAGCTCCAAACCCTAACCAGCGCCCAGTTTTCTGAGGCCCAACACCTCTATGGGTGGAGAGTTTGGAGGCATGGAGTCAGGAGCTAGATCAACTCATCCCCTACAACGGAGACCAAGGGTTCTACAACGTGAACGAAGGAAGCACTGCGGACAGGGTCCTGTCTATTCTAGTCCGTAGAGTTGCTCGAAACGAGATTCAGGGGAGAACCGCCATTAACCGAATTGCTGAGATAGTCACCCACACCAGGATGAGTGACATTCACATCCGTCGTCTGCAAGATGCTAACGAGAGGACTCGAAGTGACCGCGAGTCACTACTTCATGCGCTAGCAGAAACTGGGGCGGAAGTCATAGAGCATCGTGTACGCCAACGAGTGTACGAGCGGCGTCTACTTGACATGGAACGCCAACTGGCAGACCTGAGGGTCCGCCCAAGAGGTAACCATCGCCGGTAGAAGATGTTGACTCATCCTTCTCTTTTGATTAAGGAATAGCCTTTCTTTTCTATGTTCTATAGGGCACTTGTCTGTAAACACTCCTAACTTTGAAAGTACTCTAACTAGACTTCTAGGCTGCCAACATTTTCCCTTATGGTTTGATGTAAGACCTACTGTTAGGTCATTTTTTCCTGAACTCATTTCTACATCATTAATACCAGTAATATTGGCAGTTGTCTACTCTATGGGAAAGTCTATACTCTTATGTTTCCCTACTCTATTGTTATGACTCTATTTGATAGTTGGACTATGGCAATTTAATCCATGAAACACTCTCATCATGCTTACAATCGATTCTTACTATTATCATCATTGTCATGAACTTCAGTAAAAGATGACGCCTCGTCCGCGTCCGACCAGGGGCAGGCCTACAAATCAAACTCCACCACCACCACCACCTCCACAGTTCGATCCGGTGATGTTTCAGGCAGCTGTGACTGCAGCTGTGACCGCCGCCATGGCCCAAGTAAACTCTAGGGGCGTTAGTGGAACAGGGACTGGCACTAACTCTAGCCATGGTGAAATCCATCCACGTGCACAGGAGTGTACCTACAAGGATTTCATCAGCTGCAAACCTACATACTTCAACGGAACCGGAGGGACCCTTGCACTATCCCAATGGATCGAAAGAACAAAAGCAATCTTCGAGATGTGCTCGTGCCCGGAGGGAAGCAAGATAAAATTTGCTGCTTGCACCTTCACCCAAAGGGCCCTGACGTGGTGGAATGGCCATGTCAAGTCACTCTCACTAGTAACAGCCAACGCCATGGGCTGGGACACACTGAAGGTCCTTCTGACAAGAGAGTACTGCCCGAGGGGCGAAATTCAGAAGCTCGAGGAGGAGCTCTGGAACCTCAAAATGCTGGGTTCCGACATAATGGCTTATACAGCCAGGTTCTGTGACTTGGTGGCTCTATGTCCTAACATGGTCCCCACCGAAAACAAAAAGATCAAAAGATACATCTGGGGTCTGGTACCCCCATATCGAGGGAACGTTTTAGCCTCACACCCTACGACCTTTGATAGTGCCAAGGAATTGGCCCAAAGGCTCATTGATCACGAGGTCCCTTGTACTTCATCAACAACTACAATAACTACCCCCGCATCAACCAATACATCTAATAACAAAAGGAAGCATGGGGACCGAAGGAAGGGCAAATCAGCTCAGTTTCCTTCCAAGAATCAACAGACTGTGGCTGTCCATGCTGCCACTACTCCTGCTACCCCTGTTGCCCCTGTACCAGCCAAGACATATGCAGGGAACTTACCCAAGTGCAGCAAGTGCTCTTTCCATCATAACGGCCCCTACCGTGAAATGCACTGCACTAACTGCGACCGGAAGGGCCATACCACCCGGTTTTCCAGATCTCAACCCAAACCCATCAATCAGGTTCCCGGCACCGGAGTGAGTCAAGCCAGCTACGGCTGTGGCGAGACGGGGCACTTCAAAAGAAACTGTCTGAAAGCTGGGAATGCGGGAGGAAAAGGAAGACTACTTGCTATTGGCCATAATGAAGCAGTAGCAGACCCCACAGTAGTCACGGGTACATTCCTTCTCGATAACTCTTATGTTTGTATCCTATTCGATAGTGGAGCCGAGAGGAGCTTCGTAAACCAAAACTTTAAACGCTTACTTAAACAATCGCCAAAACCACTAGAAGAAACCTTCGTCGTAGAAATGGCTAACGGCAAGACAGAGAGTTCTAACGAGATTTACATAGGTTGTACCCTCACGCTAGATAATCACTAATTTCCTATCGACCTCATACCAGTAACAATCAAGAGCTTCGATGTCATCGTGGGCATGGACTGGTTGAGTCTCCATCGTACCGATATCTTGTGTTTCGACAAAGCTATCCGTCTAAACCTACCAAATAACGAAACTTTGTTAATCTACGGAGACAAACCCAGTACGAGTCTTCGTATCATCT
Organism: Lactuca virosa; assembly: GCF_052849685.1. Lineage (NCBI taxonomy): Eukaryota > Viridiplantae > Streptophyta > Magnoliopsida > Asterales > Asteraceae > Lactuca > Lactuca virosa. The sequence goes on from NC_136434.1 coordinate 58,405,241, forward strand.
CGAGTATTCAAGCCCAGAAGTACTTGCGGAAGGAATATCGTGCATTCCTGGCGCATGTTGTAGATACGAGCCAGAAAACGAAAGACCTAAAAGATCTCCCCGTAGTATGCGACTTCCCCAACGTATTCCCTGAAGAACTACCGGGTTTACCTCCCCAACGTCAAGTCGAATTCAGAATCGACTTAATTCCAGGAGCTACCCCCGTAGCCAAATCGCCCTATCGTCTAGCACCTGCTGAGATGCAGGAACTGTCTGGCCAACTAAATGAACTGCTCAGCAAGGGCTTCATAAGACCAAGCTTCTCACCCTGGGGAGCACCAATCTTGTTTGTAAAGAAGAAAGACGGATCGTTCCGTATGTGCATCGATTACAGGGAACTCAACAAACTGACAGTCAAAAACCGTTACCCTCTTCCTCGCATAGACGATTTATTTGACCAACTGCAAGGGGCGAGCTACTTTTCCAAGATTGATCTGAGGTCCGGGTATCACCAGTTATGAGTGCTGGAGGAGGATGTTCTGAAGACAGCCTTCCGAACTCGTTACAGACACTACGAGTTCGTAGTAATGCCATTCGGACTGACCAATGTGCCCACAGTATTCATGGACCTGATGAATAGAGTATGTCGTCCTTACTTGGATCAGTTCGTCATCGTCTTCATTGATGATATACTTATCTACTATCGAAGTAAGGAGGAGCATAGCAATCATTTACGACAAGTCCTAGGAACTTTACGATCGGAGAAGCTTTATGCGAAGTTCTCTAAATGCGAATTTTGGATCCGAAGAGTCGAATTCTTAGGACACGTGGTTAGCGAAGACGGAATCCACGTGGACCCATCCAAAATTAAGGCCATTGAGAATTGGTCAGCACCGAAGACGCCTACGGAAATTCGTCAATTTCTAGGTCTCGCTGGCTACTACCGCATGTTCATTCAAAACTTCTCTCGAATCGCGAAACCCCTCATGATGTTGACCCAGAAAGGCGTGGCCTTTGACTGGAAGAGAAGCAAGAGAAGACATTCCAAACCTTGAAGCGAGCCTTATGCACCGCACCGATACTGTCCCTCCCCAAAGGGATAAAAGACTTCGTGGTTTACTGCGATGCATCCAATCAGGGGCTCGGCTATGTTCTGATGCAACGAGGTAAAGTCATCGCCTACCCCTCAAGACAGCTGAAGATACACGAGGTCAACTACACCACCCACGATCTCGAATTAGGAGCAGTTGTGTTTGCTCTAAAAATCTGGAGACACTACTTGTATGGTACGAAGAGCACTATCTTCACAGATCACAAAAGCCTGCAGCACATATTCAAGCAGAAGGAGCTCAATATGAGACAACGACGGTGGGTAGAGCTACTCAATGACTACGAATGCGAAATTCGTTATCATCCAGGTAAAGCCAACGTAGTAGCGGACGCCCTAAGTCGGAAAGAATATTCTGGTTGAAGAGTCAAGTCATTAACAATGACTATCCATTCCCATCTCTCCGCACAAATTAAGGAGGCTCAGCTCGAAGCCTTAAAACCTGAAAATGTGTCGGGAGAATCCCTGCGTGGAATGGATAAGAACTTGGAAGTCAAGGATGACGGAGCCTTATACCTCATGAACCGGAACTGGACACCGCGACACGGTGGCTTTAGAGACTTGGTCATGAAGGAAGCGCACAACACTCGATATTCCGTCCACCCAGGTTCAGATAAGATGTATGTGGATCTCAAAAAGTCATACTGGTGGCCTAACATGAAAGCTGAGATTGCTACCTTCGTGAGTAAATGCCTTACTTGCGCGAAGGTTAAGGTCGAATACCAGAAACCGTCAGGTCTACTCCAGCAACCGGAGATACCTGAATGGAAGTGGGAGCGGATCAGTATGGACTTCATAACCAAGCTACCCAAGACAACGGGTGGGCTTGACACCATATGGGTCATCGTCGATAGATTGACCAAGTCCGCACACTTCCTAACCATCAAAGAAACCGACAAAATGGAGAAGCTCACGAGAACCTACATTAGGGAGATCGTATGACTGCATGGTATTCCTATATCTATTATCTCCGATAGAGAGAGTAGATTCACTTCGAGATTCTGGCAGTCATTACAAAGCTCTCTAGGAACGAGGCTGGACATGAGTAGAGCCTACCATCCTCAGACCGACGGACAAAGTGAGAGAACTATCCAAACCTTAGAAGACATGTTGCGAGCCTGTGTGATCGACTTTGGGAAGGCGTGGGATACCCACTTACCCCTTGTTGAATTCTCCTACAACAATAGTTATCACACAAGCATAAAGGCTGCTCCATTTGAAGCCCTCTACGCCGGAAGTGCAGATCCCCTCTGTGCGTGGCTGAAGTAGGCGACACTCAGTTAGCTAAAGGACGAGTTCCTGACAGCACTCTCACGGGTCCAGAGATCATTCGGGAAACGACAGAGAAGATCGTTCAGATTCGTGAACGGTTGAAAGCCTCTAGAGACCGACAGAAAAGCTACGCAGACAAACGAAGGAAATCTTTGGAGTTCCAGGTGGGAGACCGAGTCCTTTTGAAAGTCTCACCCTGGAAGGGCTTGATACGCTTCGGAAAGCGTGGAAAGCTAAATCCAAGGTACGTAGAGCCTTTTGAGATTCTCGCTAGAATCGGCCCCGTAGCTTACAAACTCAATCTACCCCGCGAGCTTAGTAACGTACACCCTACCTTCCACGTTTCGAACTTGAAAAAGTGCCTATCCGACGAGACTCTTGTAATTCCACTCGACGAGATCGAGGTCAACGAGAGCCTCAACTTCGTGGAAGAACCTATAGAGATCATGGACCGAGAAGTCAAGCGAACGAAACAAAGCCGCATCCCAATCGTGAAGGTTCGCTGGAATGCCAAGCGAGGGTCGGAATTCACTTGGGAGCGCGAGGAACAAATGAAATTTAAATATCCTCATCTTTTCGCTTAGTTATTGTAATAACTTAGTTGCTTGAACTCTAATTTCGGGAAAAAATTCCCTCTAACAGGGGGATGATGTGACAACCCGAAATTTCTAACTTATACATTTTTCATTTTATCAAAGTTAGCTTCGTGTTGCAATTTGTTATGAAATTTTGGGTCTATAAAAGTGCTTTAGGCTTAATACAATCGAGATATGAGTCTTAGGGAGGGTTAGAATGTGTAAAACATCACAAAATCGGGCGAAACACACCTTGCAAGGTGTGTGCGGCCGCACACCCGAGTGTGCGGCCAGCCAGCCGCACACAGCCAACTGCACACCCTCTAGCCTCACACTCCAGCCTATATAAAGGACCCTAAGTATAAAGTTAGCATTGTAGGTCACCTTATAACTGAATGTTCATGTTACAAGTAAGTTATGTGGCGTTATTCTAATGTTTGGACAACTATTAGAAGTAATGAAATTTTGTACTCCTAACACCTCAGTCGATACTGTTGTGAGTTTTGCATATGTTTATGTGTTTCCCTGTGTCATACTTCGTGTTTGCTAAACCTTAGGGAGGGTTAGAATGTGTAAAACATCACAAAATCGGGCCAAACACACCTTGCAAGGTGTGTGCGGCCGTACACCCGAGTGTGCGGCCAGCCAGCCGCACACAGCCAACCGCACACCCTATAGCCTCACACTCCAGCCTATATAAAGGACCCTAAGTCAACCTTACACCCTTTTTCACACTCCTTCAAAGCTGGAACATTTTCTCTCAAGAGTTCTTCAAGTTTTCCTCTCCAATCATCAAAACAAGTAAGTAAACACCCTTAGATCTTTACTACAACACATTAGAAAGCCTTTGCCTCAAGTTTAATACATGAAATCATCATTTTAGATGATCTTCATGTGTGTACGGCCGCACACACATCATGTGTGACCGCTCACACATCTTTTGGCCCTAAAATGGACTTAAACACTTACCCAAGCTTAGCATCGACCAAAACACCTTCTTAGGATCATCACAAAGCCTTGGAAAATCGATTTGGACACGTTTGTAGGAGTGTATACGGCCGCACACATGCCTGGCCGCACACACCTGGCCGCCCACGCCATGTGCAACCGCACACACCCTTTTAAGGGTCCAAAATGGCCCCAAACTCCCAATCCGGCTAAGCAATGGTCAAAACACCTTCACTAGAACATCCCAAAGGCTTGAAACCTCGATTTTGACACACTCCATAGTGAGTGTGCGGCCGCATACAGGCTTGGCCGCACACTCTGACCGCACACACACCAAAGCCATGCTTTTGTGGCTTTACACCCCAATATAGGGCCATACACTCCTTATGTGCAACCATATGAGTTGGTAACACTTAATTCTAAGTGTTTTTATGTCCTTAAGGCATGTCCCTATCACCATTAGTGGTTATATCTACTAATGTTTTCACATATATGTAATTATATGTTAAATAGGATTCGTTTGTGCTCGAGACTCCATTTGACACCCAACAATCCTACATCGATCTTCCATTCAAGTTACTCACTACAGGTGAGTTCATACCCCTGAATTAACTGTTTAAATGATTTTAAATGCTTTTATGGGGGGGAGTACAAGTTGAACACTTCTAGTTATTGTTTTAATCATATGTGATTTATAACTAGAACAAACAAGAATATTTGCTACTACTTTCAAATTGCTATCAAACTTATGGATTTTTAAGCTTTCCAACCTTCTATTAAACTATTTAGATACTAAAACTGTTTTCAAACTCTTTTATACTTGCAATATTTTCCAATCCATATCTATACCAGTATATTTATATAAGTAAGACTTGAAGGACTTAGGACTGATAGCTCACCTTACTTCCTGTTCCTTGTTTGGTTGTGGACTTAGGGTATCCTGTTATTTGTCCGAATGTCGTTGACTTCTTAGTTATATATCACATATATATGTGTGTATATAAAGGCTTTTCACTTCAGTTCAGTACCTTTGTGTAATAAAGGCATCCAAACAACCTTACTACTTAACTATTATAGGTATAGTTAAGGAATTACTACTCACTACTACAATTACAACGAACTACACGAGAGAACATACTATACACTATACGAGGGAACATACTATACACTATATGAGGGAACACACTATACACTATACAAGAGAACATACTATATACTATACAAGAGAACATACTGTACTCTATACAGACATTAAATACTAAAATAGAATGTGACATACTACTTTTTGATATGACACTTTATTGTGATACCACCGTGTAACCAAAGTCTCCTGGAGGGAGAGAGGGCATTATGTGTATAGATCTATACGGGACAGACACTCCCACATCCCGACTGCTAGCTACAGTCTGGGCCGACTAGGCCCAGGGGTGACAAAATGTCACCATACTACGTGTGACCTGGAGGGTCATCAGTTATTCAGCCGTCGATCAGCATGGTTACATACGAGTTCACATTCAAACCTTAAATTAACTAAAATAAGGATTTAAGGCAAAAACAAACTTTTCGAGGCGTATCGCCTGGAGTCTACATATTTCTACTTTGGGCTTTTCGAGGCGTATCACCTCGAGTCTACATATTACTACCATAGACTTTTCGAGGCGTATTGTTCATTTAGTACTACCTAGAGTCTGTATTTCATTACTATGTGACTTCGTCACATACTTGTTTCAGTAAACTATATTTTTATACTAATAGTTTTACTAGGAAACAACCCTTATATTTATAAAAGGATAATTATACAAACACTCGGGTCTTGGTAAAAGACGACCTTTTTACTGGAAAACATAGGGCTTTCTAGGGAGTATACTATTTACAAAACACTTGGAAATCAATTACTACACTACATTGTTGCAAACATTTTTATACAAGCAATGACACTAAATACTTATGAACTCACCAGCTTTATGTTGATACTCACTTTCAAAATAACTTGTATTCTCAGGTCATCAGTAGACAAGTACAAATGGAACTTTTGAGAAGATGGAGCACATACAAGACTCATGTTTTATTTTGATTATACTTTTGGTGTCTTACAAACTATATAGAACACGCTTGTATTACAATTATTATATTAATGCAATGGATGTTGTTGCTTGTATTTACTATTATGCATTGTTGTGATACCGTACATGACGTCGTCCACCCCAGAATGTTTCCGCCGTTCTAGGTTTTGGGGTGTGACACCCGTGTACGTGGTATTCGTACCATTGTTAATACAAACCCGACGTGATGCATTACCTTAATTTGTTAAAAGTAATGAGTTAAAGATACAATGTCTTCCTAGGATACTAGGAATATATAGTATAAGTGTGTTATTCATGATTTGTTCTTCTGTTATAGTTATAGTATGTTCCTCCCTGTACTAGTTATAGTATGTTCCTCTCTGCACTAGTTATAGTATTTTCCTCCCTGTACTAGCTATAGTATGAACTCTCTGTACTACTTATAGTATGAACTCTCTATACTAGTTATAGTATAAACTGAACCCCTAAATTATACTTATTATAGTTTACTAGTATGTTTATTTGAATGGTTACTACCTTGAAATAAAGACTCATTTATCTACTAAGTTATGATTTCACTTTAAAAACGGAGTTTTATAAACCATAAAGTAACATAACTTTTAAAAGAGTTTTTGCAATGATTTGATCACTTAATAACACATAAGCAATCCTTAAAATGATGTTTATCACAAAACATTTACACAGTTATCATTGTGTTCAACTTGTATTCCCCTCTTTAAAAGCATTTAAAACATTTAAAAGATTGATTATAGGGGTATGAACTCACCTTATGTGGGTGATTCAATCGAATATGCGTGTAAGGATGATAAGTTCCACGAATGAATTCTCGAGACACAAACGAGTCCTAATGACATATAATGGCATATATTGGCATGAATTTAGTGTTTAAAGCAACTAACATGCAAGGAAACACCCTTAGGGACTAGGAAACACTAGAAACTAAGTGCTACAATGTCATACCCCAAAACCGGAACGGCGGAAACGTTCGGGGGTGGAGGACGTCATGTTTAGTATCACAAGACATGCATCATAGTAATCAACGTAAATAAACAACCATTTCATTTGAAAGAAAGTGTTTACAAAGTATTTGGTTCACATAACATAGACTACAAAGTAAATAACAAAATAAGACATGAAGCTATACTGCTCCATCTTCTGAATCCCAGTGCGCGTACCTGTCTACTGGTCTCCTGGGAATACAAGTTATTTTGAAAGCATAGATCAACATTTAAGCTGGTGAGTTCATAAGATTTTAGTGATGTAATGTAAGTTGTAGTAAATTGTAAGTTCTGTTTTGAAAAGTTCGCTTGTTCCTCCAGAAAATCCTATATTTCCTTCATTGATGAAAGCTAAGTAAAAATGACTCTACAATCCTTTCTATGAGTACTAAATGGATACAAGTTATATAAAACCCAGAGTAAACAAACAATCGGTTGTGTGTATCTACCCTAAGCCCACAACCAAACAAGGAACAGGAAATGAGGCGGAAGTCACACATCCCATTGTTTGTTAGATAATCGTTGTGTATAACCCTGGCGTATTCACTTGGTACTCACGGAGTTAACTGTAATAGTTCCTTTATATTTGATGAAAAAATTCTTTAAGAACACCCTTATTTCTTTTAGTAAAAAATGTAACCACAATAGTTCTGTCACACCCCAAAACCAGAACGGTGGAAACGTTCGGGGGTGGAGGACGTCATGTGATGTATCACAACAAGGTAAAGTAGTAAACAAGAAACAACATCATCCATTGCATTAATAGTATAATTTTAATTACAAGTGTGCTCTTTCATAGTATAGACAACATAATGAATACTCAAAATAAAAGACGAGTCTTGACTGCTCCGTCTTCTCTAACCTTGCACCAGTACCTGTCTAGTTGTGACCTGAGAATACAAGTTATTTTGAAAGAGTTGATCAGCTTTAAAGCTGGTGAATTCATAAGTATTTAATGTCGTTATCTATATAAGTATTAATGAAAAGTCTTATAAGTAAAAGTGTGAACGTTTGAACTTCCTAGAAAATCCTATATTTTCTACTAGTATAAAAGGGTAGTCTTCTACCAAAACTAGACTGGTTTGAAAGTATTCTTCTACCAAGACTTAAGTGGAAGAAAGTAAGCAAGTAAGTAGTCTTCTCACGAGATCCGCTGCAAGTAAGCAGTCTTCTCACGAGACCCGCTGTATGTAAGTAGTCTTCTCACGAGACCCGCTGTAAGTAAGTAATAATATGATTGATAGTCCCTATTCTAAGAGTTCTCTTTAAAAGAGATTTTTGGAACTAAAGGTGACTTCCGCAATGAATCGCTAGGTCGAAATCCATATTTATTACTAATTCATATATAAGCCCAAAACTATACCTATAATAGCTTACTAGAAATATTTGAACGTGTGCCTTTGCTACCCAAAGGTACTGAACTGACTGATTAGAACCATTATGTTTGTATATGTACACATGATATATAACTGATATTTAAACGACCTTCGGACGGATAACCCATACCCTAAAGCCACATCCAAACAAGGAAAAGGAATTAAAGCGAGTTAGCCTTCCTAAGTCCTTTAAACATTACTTATATAACTATACATATACATGCATGCTTTTAACAAAGTATCTATTAAAAGTATCCATGTACAAGTATCCATGTAAGTGTATCCAAGTATAAGTATCCATGTAAGTGTATCCAAGTATAAGTATCCATGTAAGTGTATCCATGTATATGTATAGACTCATGAATGAACTGACTCTGGTGTGATTCCTTGTACTAGGAATGGAAGGTAATATCTCATAACTATACCTATTATAGTTACTAGTAATGAACGTGTATAACCGAAAGTATACCTTTTCCTATCAAAGGTACTGAACTGACTGAAGGAACTTTTATGACTATATATGTATACATGATATATAATTAATAATTAAACGACCTTCGGATGGATAACCGATACCCTAAAACCACATCCAAACAAGGAAAAGGAGTTAAAGCGAGTTAGCCTTCCTAAGTCCTTTAAACATTACTTATATAACTATACATATACAGGCATGCTTTTAACAATAAAAAGTATAAAAGAAGTTTTGTAAAACATTTAAGAGTTTTGAACAATAATTAATAATGACTTGATGTCATTTTATAAAACGATTTGAAAATAGTTTGATAAGACAGTTTAAGTGAAGTAAATCCTTTTGCATGCGGGTTATTAATCACCTGTGATTGATATGATAACTAGCATGTTTCAACTTGTATTCCCCCCCCCATAAAGGCATTTAAAAACATTTAAAAGGTTGATTAAGGGGTATGAACTCACCTGTAGTTGGTGGTTTGGATGAACTGAACGATGTAGGATGCTAAGTGTCAAGTGAAGACTTGTACACACTAAATGATCCTAGTTAACATATAATCACACATATATGTATTCAATTAGACTTTAAACCACTAATTGACAAAGTTAAGACATCCCAAGACATGTAAAACACCTTATATAAGTGCTACAAGTCATAAGGATTGCATCTAAGGGTGGTAGGACAAAGCTATTGGGTTTAGGGTTCAAGGGAACCCCTAACTTGAGTTTACGCTTTCTTGACCATAACTCATTGAGTTTACGGTCGTAAACCCTTGAGTTTACTGCCGTAAACTCCTACTTCTTTGACCATTTGGTGTTTTGAAGGCTTATAAGTCCCTAGGAGCATTTCTACTTGATGGTTAAGCTTTTGGAAGAGGTTAGGGCACCATTTCACTCCTTTGAGGAGTTTACGGTCCCTAGACCATTTCTACTTGGGTTTACGACTGTAAACCCCTATGGATGTTGGTATTTTGATGCTTTCAAGTCCTAAACATATCAATGAAGTGATCCATGATAGTTACCTAGGCATAGGAAGGGACTAGGGTCACTTTGACCCCTAAATTAGGGTTTACGGTCCAAGGTGTTCTTGGATCGTAAACACCTTTGATCTTGGTGTTTCATTGTGTTTTCTTGATGTAAAGACGTGTAAGAAGCTCTATGATACTCTAGGATAGAAGTACTTACAATATAGAGGCTTGAAAAAGTACCAAAAGGCCAAGAACACTAGTGTGTGTTCTTGGTGTTCTTGGTGAAACTTGAAGATTGACCCTTTTGGAATGATTTCACGGTTAGAAGTGTTTTAAAACACTAGGTTAAGTCATATAACAACTCAAGAAGTCTAGAAACACTTACTAGATTGAAGATCTAGAAGAACTTTTGGATGATACTTGAGAGAGAAATGGATTTGGATCTTGAGATTTGGAAAAAGTGTAAATAATGACTAAGTGTCATATATATACTCCCGAATTTAGGGTTTTTGGCTGTAAATATTTTATTCAGGCAGTAAACTCTAATTTCTTGGAGTCTTGGAATAACTGTGTTGCACAATAAACCCTAGGTATCCTGTCTCCTGATATCCCCTAAGGTGCTAATCCTAAAACACTCAAACTTATTCCAAAAAGTCTGAAAGTTAGCAGTACCTGTTTTGACTTCTGCTGAAGTGAATGGTTGTACAGAATAGAAATTTTGGGTTGTCACATCATCCCCTGTTAGAAGGAATTTTGTCCCGAAATTAGCTTTCTTAGCAATACTACTGGGGTTGCCCTCTTCTGATTGGCAGAATACTCACTCGTAGACTTGGCAATTTTTTCCCTTCCGTTAATGATAGGATTCATACTTGGTCAATCTATCATTACCTCGTGTATATAAGTCGTATATAATTAGGGTTAGTTAGACGGTCGGATGTGCGACTCTGCCCCTGGTCCACAACCCAACGAGGAACAGGAGAAAGGGCGGAAACACACATACTAAGTCTGTGTAATCATAATCATATACCACCCTTGCGTATACACTAAATAGTAATAGGTGGGCTATATTTGTCCATAGCCTCTGTGCTCGAACTCGGTCTGCTGGACGAGTGGTATTTCGGGGAGGTTTGCAGAGGTTCCTTCGGAAAGGATTAGAAACATGAGGTACTCTACGCATGAGTACTTCGGAGTTCTGGAACGACGGCTTTACAAGAAAGACTGTTTCGGAGAGAGAGATTCACGCACGAAACTGGTATGGTGAGGATCGAATGGACTCTAGTCAAATGACAATGTCGGACTACTTGGAATGATAAAGACATTAGATTAGATCATAAAAGGCGTTACAGACAAAACCCAACAGTGCAACTTTTAACAGAGTTACAGTACTAATGGATTTACTGCAAGACTATTGCTGCGGACTAGGTATACTACAAAAGACAAGTATACGCAGCACGGGGATCCCTTTACTGACGGGACCTCGCAAAAGATAAGACTCTAGTTGCACTAGTTTTAAACAGTTTAAGAGTCTGTTACAACGAACGCCTTAGATACTTTAACGTGGGTCAAGAGTAGTCTCTCCTATGGCGGTGATCGTTAGCATCCTCCCGTCTGTGCCAGCATTCGCTGCCTCTGGGCAGTTCCTTTTGTAGTGACCCACCTTGCCACAACCGTAGCAAGCCTGGCTCACACCAGCGTTGGGTACTTGGTTGATCGGTCTTGCTGGACTCTTGCAATAACGGATGGTGTGTCCCTTTTTGTTGTAGTTTAAGCACTGCATCTCCCGACAAGGTCCATGGTGGTGATAGTTGCATCTGTTGCACTTTGGGAGATTACCCGCATAAGGCTTTGCTGGAAATGGGATAGCAGCGACTGTTGTAGGCACCGTAGCAACATTGACTGTAACTTGTTGTTGTTTCCTTGAGGATTCTTGTGAGGATTTGTCTTTCTTCTTGTTCTTGTTGTTGTTTCCTTCTCGCTGATCTTGTACAGAAACTATTGAGTTACTGTGGTTTCCTTGGTCAATCAGAGATTGTGCTAGTTCTTTGGCACTATCGAAAGTATAAGGCCTTGATGCTAACACACTTGACTGAATTTGGGGAGACAGTCCCCAAATATACCTCTTTATTTTCTTGCTCTCAGGAGCAACCATATCCGGGCACAGGATTGCCAGATCACAAAATCTCCCCGTATAGGCTGATATATCAGTACCAACCATTCTAAGACGCCAGAGTTCTTGTTCGAGCTTTTGAATTTCTCCTCGTGGACAGTACTCTCTCATCAGTAGGATCTTTAAGTTTTCCCAACTTATCGAATTTGCCACTACTAGGGTCAGTGCCTTAACGTGGCCATTCCACCAAGTCAAAGCTCTTTCTGAAAAGGTACAAGCAGCAAACTTGACCTTGTTGATCTCCAGGCAGGCGCAGATCTCAAAGACCGCCTCCGTCTTTTCAATCCATTGTCTTAATACCATAACCCCACCAGTTCCATTGAAGTCTCGGGGTTTGGTGTTCGTAAAATCCTTATAGGTGCATTCCCGAGGATGGCCACGGCTCTCGCCATGATTGGAAGGATGTGTACCTGTTCCCGATCCACTAGGGACAGGAGTCTTGATGGCTAACACGACAGCTGCTACTGCTGCCGTGAAGGCTGCTTGGAACAAGGTAGCGTCGAAATGAGTAGGTGGTACATGTGGTGGTGGAGGAGGTGGTATTGGTGTTTCGTTAACATTGGTACGCCTTATACTTCTACGAGGAGGCATCTTTTAACTATAAGTTTAAAAGGACGACAATTCGGGTAAGAATAAAGACATAATAAGAGTGACTCATGGACTAACTCCCATAGCCCAACAACACAAATGAATAGTACGTTTGAATGTGGATCTAGTATTGAAAACCGATAGCATTTGGAGGATAATTCCCATTAGCTTAGATATCTATCAAGGGTACTGGAATTATAGATGTAACAAGTTCGGGAAAAGTGGCCTAGGAGTAGGCCTTACATCAACCATTGATGGGAAAGTTTTGACAGGACTACGACCTAATCAAGACCTAATAGGTCTAAGATTTACAACGATAGGGAATTAGACCAGAGTTTTACATAAACTCGGTTATATATAAAGGAGAAGTTGATGAGATTCTTTCGGCGATGAGAACTACCAGAAAAGTCTTCAGCAGGGTGATCATTCTAAGGGATTGGGTGATCATTTTCCGGCTCTTCTCCGAGCCATCCAGCATTGCCGTGGTTAGGGTAGTACGGGTTGTCGTGGGGATGGAATCCAGCCATGATATTTATGCGAGAAAAGAAATATCAAGAACTAACTAAATAGACGAACTAACTAAGATAATTATAAGATGATATTTATCAGTTTCTTCAATACTTGTTTAGTGCATACCAGTTATATGTATTTAGGACAGGATAGGCCTTCGAATAAGTGACCCTAACTCTAAGCCCCCAACCAAACAAGGACAAGACATAAAGCAAAGATTCACAGATTCTGAGTCTATGACGTCCTGGATACATATAACTTTAGTGTATCCACTAACCAACCATTGATATACAAATAAAGACCTTTAGTTCTCAGACAAGAAATTAATAGTAACACAAAATACTCCTATAGTATTTTAAGTTTATGTTCTGTCCTTCTGTTCTTATTGTAGAAGTGTTGGTAAGTTTTTAGACTTGTTGCAACCTTACAACCATACTTAGGCACATGCTAATCACTCCTCGGATAATGTAGTTGATCAGGCTACATCTTCCCAGGGTTGACCATATGTCTCTAAGTCTACTTGTGCTGTCCAACAATCGTAATACTTTTGTTCTGTCCTAGTGACACTGATTTTAGTATGAATGCAGGCACGTATACTTTATTAAATATTTTATTATTTAAAAGTATTAACTCTTGGTCAGAGTATTTTATCCCAATGTATTTATAGTTAGTATATCTTTTATGGGTTGATATACTTAATTCACTATAAACAATGCTCTGATACCAATCTGTCACACCCCAAAACCGGAACGGCGGAAACGTTCGGGGGTGGAGGACGCTATGTGATGTATCACAACAAGGTAAAGTAGTAAACAAGCAACAACATCATCCATTGCATTAATAGTATAATTTTAATTACAAGTATGCTCTTTCATAGTATAGACAACATAATGAATACTCAAAATAAAAGACGAGTCTTGACTGCTCCGTCTTCTCTAACCTTGCACCGGTACCTGTCTAGTTGTGACCTGAGAATACAAGTTATTTTGAAAGAGTTGATCAGCTTTAAAGCTGGTGAATTCATAAGTATTTAATGTCGTTATCTATATAAGTATTAATGAAAAGTCTTATAAGTAAAAGTGTAAACGTTTGAACTTCCTAGAAAATCCTATATTTTCTACTAGTATAAAAGGGTAGTCTTCTACCAAAACTAGACTGGTTTGAAAGTATTCTTCTACCAAGACTTAAGTGGAAGAAAGTAAGCAAGTAAGTAGTCTTCTCATGAGACCCGCTGCAAGTAAGTAGTCTTCTCACGAGACCCGCTGTATGTAAGTAGTCTTCTCACGAGACTCGCTGTAAGTAAGTAATAATATGATTGATAGTCCCTATTCTAAGAGTTCTCTTTAAAAGAGATTTTTGGAACTAAAGGTGACTTCTGCAACGAATCGCTAGGTCGAAATCCATATTTATTACTAATTCATATATAAGCCCAAAACTATACCTATAATAGCTTACTAGAAATATATGAACGTGTGCCTTTGCTACCCAAAGGTACTGAACTGACTGATTAGAACCATTATGTTTGTATATGTACACATGATATATAACTGATATTTAAACGACCTTCGGACGGATAACCCATACCCTAAAGCCACATCCAAACAAGGAAAAGGAATTAAAGCGAGTTAGCCTTCCTAAGTCCTTTAAACATTACTTATATAACTATACATATACATGCATGCTTTTAACAAAGTATCTATTAAAAGTATCCATGTATAAGTATCCATGTAAGTGTATCCAAGTATAAGTATCCATGTAAGTGTATCCAAGTATAAGTATCCATGTAAGTGTACCCATGTATATGTATAGACTCATGAATGAACTGACTCTGGTGTGATTCCTTGTACTAGGAATGGAAAGTAATATCTCCTAACTATACCTATTATAGTTACTAGTAATAAACGTGTATAACCGAAAGTATACCTTTGCCTATCAAAGGTACTGAACTGACTGAAGGAACTTTTATGACTATATATGTATACATGATATATAATTAATAATTAAACGACCTTCGGACGGATAACCGATACCCTAAAACCAGATCCAAACAAGGAAAAGGAGTTAAAGCGAGTTAGCCTTCCTAAGTCCTTTAAACATTACTTATATAACTATACATATACAGGCATGCTTTTAACAATAAAAAGTATAAAAGAAGTTTTGTAAAACATTTAAGAGTTTTGAACAATAATTAATAATGACTTAATGTCATTTTATAAAACGATTTGAAAACAGTTTGATAAGACAATTTAAGTGAAGTAAATCCTTTTGCATGCGGGTTATTAATCACATGTGATTGATATGATAAGTAGCATGTTTCAACTTGTATCCCCCCCCATAAAGGCATTTAAAAACATTTAAAAGGTTGATTAAGGGGTATGAACTCACCTATAGTTGGTGGTTTGGATGAACTGAACGATGTAGGATGCTAAGTGTCAAGTGAAGACTTGTACACACTCAATGATCCTAGTTAACATATAATCACACATATATGTATTCAATTAGACTTTAAACCACTAATTGACAAAGTTAAGACATCCCAAGACATGTAAAACACCTTATATAAGTGCTACAAGTCATAAGGATTGCATCTAAGGGTGGTAGGACAAAGCTATTGGGTTTAGGGTTCAAGGGAACCCCTCACTTGAGTTTACGCTTTCTTGACCATAACTCATTGAGTTTACGGTCGTAAACCCTTGAGTTTACGGCTTTAAACTCCTACTTCTTTGACCATTTGGTGTTTTTAAGGCTTTTAAGTCCCTAGGAGCATTTCTACGTGATGGTTAAACTTTTGGAAGAAGTTAGGGCACCATTTCACTCCTTTGAGGAGTTTACGGTCCCTAGACCATTTCTACTTGGGTTTACGACCATAAACCCGTATAGATGTTGGTATTTTGATGCTTTCAAGTCCTAAACATATCAATGAAGTGATCCATGATAGTTACCTAGGCATAGGAAGGGACTAGGGTCACTTTGACCCCTAAATTAGGGTTTACGGTCCAAGGTGTTCTTGGACCGTAAACACCTTTGATCTTGGTGTTTCATTGTGTTTTCTTGATGTAAAAAGTGTAAGAAGCTCTATGATACTCTAGGATAGAAGTACTTACAATATAGAGGCTTGAAAAGGTACCAAAAGGCCAAGAACACTAGTGTGTGTTCTTGGTGAAACTTGAAGATTGACCCTTTTGGAATGATTTCACGGTTAGAAGTGTTTTAAAACACTAGGTTAAGTCATATAACAACTCAAGAAGTCTAGAAACACTTACTAGATTGAAGATCTGGAAGAACTTTTGGATGATACTTGAGAGAGAAATGGATTTGGATCTTGAGATTTGGAAAAAGTGTAAATAATGACTAAGTGTCATATATATACTCCCGAATTTAGGGTTTTTGGCTATAAATATTTTATTCAGGCAGTAAACTCTAATTTCTTGGAGTCTTGGAATAACTGTGTTGCACAATAAACCCTTGGTATCCTCTCTCCTGATATCTCCTAAAGTGCTAATCCTAAAACACTCAAACTTATTCCAAAGAGTCTGAAAGTTAGCAGTAACTGTTTTGACTTCTGCTGAAGTGAATGGTTGTACAGAATAGAAATTTTGGTTTGTCACAAGTTCCTTCTACAATCACTTAGTTTATACTAGCTATATATAATCTAATATCGAATATATAGTTAATTGTGTGAATCTGCCCTAAGCCCACAACCAAACAAGGAGCATGAAATGAGGCGGAAAGCACACATCCAACTACCTATCGGGTATTAATTATATATAACCCTGATGTATAAACTAAGGTATTATGGAATTAACCACTTAAGGTCCTTTAAGTTATACTGGTTTAATAAAAATGGATTAAACCCTTTACTGGTAAGTTTCTAGTTTTGTATACCAAAAGTTCTTATTTGAAAAGTATGGTTTGTACTAGAAAATAGTGCATTGAATTAGTGTCCTATGACCTGAGACATACATGGTACCCCTTATGATTACTTAGTGTACACGGAACATATATACAGCTAAGATCGGATAGATAGTAGGCTGGGTGAATCTGCTCTAAGCCCACAACCAAACAAGGAACATGAAATGAAGCGGAAAGCACACATCCTACTACCTGCCGGATCCGATTAATATATATCCCTGAATGCATGCACTAAGGAATCATAAAGTTAGCATTATAGGTCCCTTTCTACTGAATGTACTAGACCCGACTGTTCTGTTTGTCGCTTGAAAAGATGTAAGTTTTCCCTAGTTTATAACTATCTTAACTTGAAAATAGTTTGCATTAACTTTCAAGTGGAACTATCACTATATGAAAGTAATGGGAAAATGTAAGTACACAGTTGTCTTTTGAACTGACATCCTGACGTACTGATTACCTTAAAACATGTTTGTTTTATTAAGGTCATAATATGATGGATAATACCCATACTATACGCTCTCCCTGCAAGAGATTTTGGGAACCAAACACGAGTTCCTCAAACAAATTGCTAAGCCGTGTACATTCAGATTAAAGTTATATGATCAAGTATACCCAATTTTACTATCACCTTTTGTTTAGAACAATGAATTAGTGATTCATTGGTATAATTAGATCCTGTAGTGTTCTTATGTTATAGCATCGTAGTATGTTCGTTCTGTTATAGTATCTTAGTATGTTCTCTTTGTATAGTATCTTAGTATGTTCTCTTTGTTATAGTATCTTAGTATGTCTCTCCGATGTATTGTGTCTACCTCCTTGTTACTCTTTATAGTATCCTCTAGTATCTAGTATGAACTGAATCTCTAAACTATACCCCTTATAGTTTACTAGTGTTTTACTTGAACTGCTATTGAAAAGACTCATTTTTACTAAGTTATGCTTGTACTTTAAAAACGGAGTTTTGTTAAACTATAAAGTAACATAACTTTAAAAGAGTTTTTGAAATGTTTCGATCACTTATAAAAGACATAAGCAATCTTTTGAAAGATGTTTATAACAAACATTTACACAATTCTCATTGTGTTCAACTTGTATCCCCCCCCCCCTTTAAAAGTATTTAAAACAGTTTAAAAGATTCATTATAGGGGTATGAACTCACCTTATGTGGGTGATTCAAACGAATATGCGCGTAAGGATAAGAAGTTCCACGAATGAAGTCCCGAAACATAAACGAGTCCTAAATGACATATATGGCATGTATTTGCATGAATATAGTGTTTATAAGTAACTAATATGCAAGGAAACACCCTTTGGGACTAGGAAACACTTGGACCTAGTGTTAGAATCACATGTGATTCATCAAAGGGGTGTTTATGGCCACCAATTTGTGTTTACGGCCATGGGTTTACGGCCATGGAGTTTACGGCCGTAAACTCATGGTAAAATGTGCACAAGAGGGTGTTTTAAAGTCCTATCTATCATCCATTAGGGGTTCAAGGTCTAATGCTTGGATATGAGAAGGGTTTGTGGCCAACATGTGACCAAAACATGGGTTTACGACCAAGGGAGATTCTATGGCCGTAAACTCTTGAAGTTTATGGTAAGGTGGTTGTTTCAAGACTATGATCTAGTGTTTAACATGGCTCACTAGATGATAGATGGAATACTCACACTTGTGAGGGCCTTTGAGGAGTTTTCGGCCACCAATAACAAGTGTGTGTTCATGGTGTTCTTGGTGAAAGTTGATGATCTTGAAGATCTAACCAAAAGAGATGATTTTATGGATGAAATCATAGGGGTGTACTAGATTAAGAAGAATAACAACTCAAAGATGGAAGAACAGTTACGTTTTTGAAGATCTAGGATGAAAGGCTTCATGATACTTGAGAGAGAATGGAAGTTTCTTGAGTTGAAAGTGTAAGAATGAAGGAAAAGTGAAGGGAATGAGACTTAAGAGGGGAGTTTACGGCCAGCCTTGAGTTTACGGCCGTAAGCTCCTGTGTTATGGCCGTGAACTCCTTTTGGTGGTGATTAAGGCTTGAATGTTGTGACAACCCGAAATTTTCATTTGTATAAACTCCGCAATCAAGCACTTCAAAAATTAGCCAAATTTATCTCAAAACATTTTTGGTCGGATTTAAGCCCGTTTGAATATTTTAAATTATATTCGTCAAGCGATCAAATAAAAGGAAGTATATTTTAGAGTTTGTCGTGTATCACGTAAGCCGCGAAACTCCAAAAGATTGGAGTTTACGGACGTAAACATGGAGTTTACGGCCGTAAACCCAAAAGAGTATAAATATGACACTTAGTCATTTTTAGCTCATTTTTCACTTCCTAGTTCAAGAACACCCAAGTTTTTCTCTGAAGTATCATATCACATTCCCGTCAAATCCACCAAAATGTAAGTGTTTTCTTCCTAGATTCGTTCATGTAACACTTTATCTAGTGTTTATACTCGATTTCATCCATGAAATCTTGTCTTTTTCATAGATCTTCAAGTGTTCTTCAAAACACCAAGAACACACACTAGTGTTCTTGGCCAAAACCGATCATTCAAGGTCCTAGATCGTAAGTACACTTGCCCTAGCTTCTTGTGTGCTTAATATGAACTTGTTTACACTTGAAAATCATCAAAATCCCCATGTTCATATGTGTTTACGGTTTGGGGAGATCTCCCAAAACCGTAAACACCTTCTAAGGGTGTTTAAGTGCCCTTAACACCTTCCAATGCTTGTATAAGTCACTAGAACCTTGCATGCATAAGATAGACCCACCAAAACACAAAAGAAATGGACAAACATGAGTTTACGGCCGTAAACCCATGTGTTTACGACCGTAAACTCCCAAGGATTGGTCCAAGGACCGTAAACTCCAAAGAAGGGTAATTTTGAACCCTAGTCACTTCCTAAGCCCTTGATTCGAGTCTAGCATAATTCCTTGAGTGGTTTAGGACCTTTGAACACCCAATGACACCACTTCCATGAGTTTACGGCCATAAACTCATGGGGGAAGTGGTCTGAAAAACGTAAACACCCCTAAGGGCCACCATTTGAGGAGTAAACTCCAATGTGAGGCCATACTCTCTTTATATGCAACCCTTGGTACTCCTAGCACTTGTAGCAAAGTGTTTTCGTGTATTAGGACATCCTTACTTGCTTAATTAGTTATTAAATGACTAATTAGATACTTAAATGTATCATTACATGTTAAATAGGATTCGCGTGTGTGATCAAGTCCTCACTTGACACTTAGCATCCTATACCATCCGTTCATCCGAATCACCCACGTCAGGTGAGTTCATACCCCTGAATCAACCTTTTAAATGATTTTAACTGCTTTTATGGGGGGGGGGGGGAATACAAGTTCAACTGTAGAGTTATTATATCAATCACATGTGATTAATAACTGTATAGCAAATAGATTTTTGCATGTTAAACTGCCTTATCCAGCTAAAGGTTTTCAAATCCTGTTTTCAAATCCCTTTTTAAAGTACGAATATCTCTTTTTAGATTATTAAAGCTTTTTCAAAGGTTTTCAAATCTTGTTTTATAAACTGACATTAAGTCATAAATTCTTTTTAAAGGTTTTCCAAAGGTTTTACCAAAACTTCCTTATTACGTTTATATTGTTAAATGCATGCCTGTATATGTATAGTTATATAAGCAATGTTTAAAGGACTTAGGAAGGCTAGCTCGCCCCAACTCCTTTTCCTTGTTTGGATGTGGCTTTAGGGTATCGGTTATCCGTCCGAAGGTCGTTTAAATATTAGTTATATATCATGTATACATACATAGTCATAAAAGTTCCATCAGCCAGTTCATTTCCTTTGGGTAGGAAAGGCATCCTTCCATTATTCATATACCTGAAACATTAGTAACTATTATAGGAATAGTTAGGAGATTCTATTTACTCTTTCTAGTACGAAGAATTCCACAAGAGTCAGTTCATTGGTGAGTCTATACCAGTACTTTAATACTTTAAATAGAATGTGACGTACTATTTCCCGATACGACGCTCCCTAGTGCCATCGCCGTGTAACCAGAGTCTCCTGGAGGGAGAGCGGACATCATGTGTATAGATCTGTACGGGACAGACACTCCCGCATCCTGACTGCTAGCTATAGTCCGACCCGGTAAGGCCCATGGGTACATAATGTCACCATACTACGTGTGACCTGGAGGGTCATCAGGTATTCGATCGTCAATCAGCATGGTTACATACGAGTTCACATTCACCCTTTTATTTTTAGACTTTGCTAGGCGTATTGTTCATTTAATACCCTCCTGGAGTCTATGTCTTATTTACTTTTAGACTTTGCTAGGCGTATTGTCCATTTAATACCCTCCTGGAGTCTATGTCTTATTTTATTTTAGGCTTTGCGAGGCGTCCCGCCCGGAGTCTATGCTTTATTTAATTTTAGACCTTGCCAGGCGTATTGTCCGTTTAGTACCCTCCTGGTGTCTATGCTTTATTTATTTTTAGACCTTGCCAGGCGTAATGTCCATTTAATACCCTCCTGGAGTCTATGTTTTATTTACTTTTAGCCAGCAGTGTTACTGCTGAAGTAAAATATTATTTTCCCCTATTACTTTTACTTGTGATTTTTCTCAAAATTCATTTAAAGTGAAAACTATATTTTGATAATGATAGTACCTTTTGGGGAAATTACTCCTTAAACATAAAACCGTCGGGTCTTGGTAGAAGACTGCTTTTAATAGAGATACCCCTCGATTCAAAACATAAAACAATTGGGTCTTGGTAGAGGACTACTTTTATTTAGAAAATATAGGATTTTCTGGAAAGAATTCTAATACTCTGTAAATCCTAAACCACCTTCTTTTATGAGTTTATTTTTGAAGAAAACATGTATTTATACCAATATCATTAAATACTTATGAACTCACCAGCATTTAAATATGCTGATACTCGCTTTCAAAATAACTCGTATTCTCAGGTCATCCGTAGACAGGTACACTCCAGAAGCTTTTGTGAAGACAGCCTTGTACCGAGCTGTATTATATGTTATTATATGTATTTACTTTTGATGATGTTGCTACAAAATGTAACCTATGTAAAATTATTACTATTAATGCAATGGTTGTTGTACTTTGATTACTATACTGCATATGTTGTGATAATTGACATGACGTCCTCCACCCCAGAACGTTTGCGTCGTTCCGGTTTTGGGGTGTGACAGATTGGTATCAGAGCATTGTTTATAGTGAGCACAGTATATCAAATCATAAAAGATATACAGCCTATAAATACATTTGGGATAAAACACTCTGACCAAGAATTATACTTTAAAATATAACGATATTTTACAAAAGTATAAGACCATCCAGAATCTAAACACCCGAACAAAGTATCACAAGAAGAATAAGAATAAAAGTCTTCGGATGTTCACCACTACCGTCAAACCTGGGCATTTATATAATCGTAAGCTGGAATAAATATAACCTGATCAACTATATTTATTCGAGATGCGACTAACGTGTGCTTGGGAGTGTTGGTGGTGTTGCAACAAATCTGAAATTACCAAATAGGAATGCTAGAGCCAAACATGAAGTTTAAAATACTATAGGAGTATTTTAGGATACTAAAAGACTCACAATAAACCCAGAAGCATATTCAGAAGTTAAGAATCAAACATGTAATTAAAATACCATAGGGGTATTTTAGGAACCATAGATAACCTTGCGTGAAAACCAAAGAGATCCTTATTGATAGACCTATGATTACAGAGTGTATACTCCCAAGGTTATATATAGTAAGGATCTCATAGTCTGAGAATATGTGGTTTCGCTCTACTTCCTTTTCCCTGTTTGGATGTGGATATAGAGTAGTATCACATATTCGAAGGCCTATCAGATCTAAGTTATATATGATTTGTGTACCCTTTGTAATAATAGCAGGACCCGATATGGATCACCCAGTGAAATGTTTTAATAATCTCTTAGGATTCTTTAGACATTTCCATTCTCGCACGAAACCCTTTAGAGAACCTTATCCACTTCAATAATCGGCCGAAGAGTCGATACAGACCTAAAAGAGGTTCATTGAGAAGGTTTCCAATTAGGAAATAAATGAACAGGGACGAGACTATTGAAATCACCATGTGCCTATACCTTTTAGGGACATCGGTGGGAAATTCGCCTGAACCTCCGAGATTCCAGTCATCCACCATGAAGTGATGACACTTAGAGTCAGAATCGGAAGTAAGGCAGAGCAGAAATTCAATATGTCTACAAGAGAAGAGAACCTTAGATAAGTACCCGAATAAAACCAACGCCCGTTCCAATCAGGGATAAGAGGTGGACAGAGGGAGCCAATACATGGAACCCGAGAAGTGTCTTTTCCTCCTTATCGTCTCGCTAATAAATCCATAAAATAATACAATTTAGTGAGTTAGTGGTTACACTACTCACACTATGTGCTAGGCAAACCGTCTTTCCCGTCGCAATTAATACGAATAGATCGAATCTCAAAACCTCGATTGAGAGTGTTTAGCCATAATTTTTCATGAGCCTTTTCTTCTTCCGTGATCTTCGTTCCGAACTTCCCTCAAATCTTTGAAAGCCAGAGAGCGAACCTCTCCAGTATAAAGATAACTTAGTAGGAACGACTCCCATTTTATGGCTTTCCGATACACTTACTCCTACCTTGTTACCCGGACTGCATCATAGGGATGTAGGTCGACACTCAGAGAACCATAACTCGAGGCGCGGGAAAAATTTATGCCTATCATAGTAAAGAAAGATACGTCTAGAGTTAACCATCGTCTCTCATCAGCTTGTGTTCCTTTTCGTATAGGAAAAACCATGCCTCCGAAGAAACGTAACCAACCCGTTAGTAAGACACCGATCCTTCTATTCGATGAAGCTACGTTTCAAGCTGCAGTCTCAGTAGCCGTAGCAGCTGTCATGGCTCACCTGAATGCTAACAATGCCAATGTTAGCAGGAGCCCTATTGGGAATCCCGATCATAGCACTAGACAGCAGCAACCAACACCCGTGTACCCAGCCACCCAAGAACCCCAACCGAATCCACTGAAAAGAAAGTTTAAGAACGATGAGGGAAGTACCTCGACTCAAGGACCTTCTGAAGGGCAACGAGCTGAGGTAGTTAATACCCCTGTCAACCCTTCCGTCCCAACTCCAAGAAGACCATACCTAGGAAACCTTCCCCGTTGCAGCAAGTGTAGCTTCCATCATCATGGTATCTGTCGAGAACTCTTTTGTGTTAGGTGCAACATGAAGGGGCATACCACTCGCATCTGCAGAACCCCGGTTGAGTTCATTACATCAACCACCAATGTGGTGACCAGTCCAGTATGCCATCTATGTGGTGAAATTGGGCACTTCAAGAGGGACTGCCCAACTGAAGGAAATGACAAGGGCGCAGGAGGAGTCTAACCCTAATGCCTAGGGGAAGCATCAAAGGACCCGGTAGAATTTTGGTACGTCTCTCAATCCTAAGTAGCTAACCGAGAACTTTAATAAATTCTAATTGTAATTACTCCCTCGTTAAGGGCGAAAGTCGCAGCACTGTTGTAAAATTCAAAAACCCATCAGGTAAAGCTATGATGGCGAAGTATATACGTTAAGGTCATTTATAATTAAGATTGACAGACCTCGAGTGAGTAATGCTGCCTTATCTCCTGTTCCTCGTTTGGTTATGGATTTAGGGCGGAGTCGCTCAGTCAACAATCCTTTTAACCTTAATTATACATGACTAGTGTATACTAGGCGATTATAGAGAGGCCTCGTGAGAAATCCATTCATGAAAAGTACATTATTCTGAAACACCAGGACCCCCTAGAGTTCCGCGTCAATTCTATCGGTCCAAGTATCCGTGATAGTGATACCATGGATGAAACCCGAAACGCTAAGAACTTGTGTGCCCCGTTCAGCACAAGGTCATATCGACCTTCATTCCACATCATGTCGATGTTTGTTAAATTCGACACTTCCGTCAATCATGGTTCGACTTATTACAACCATGTGAAAATTCCTAGTGTTGTGTAAAGAGAACTTTCACCATAGCCTATTCGTCAAATAAAGGTTCTTCCGAACCTAATAAAAAAACCTAATGCAAACCGTCAGTCGTCTCTCTTATCCAAACCTTCCGAAGTACCCAGGAGAAGGGTATCACGTGCTGTTAACCAACCCCTCCTTAGACATGAAGAACCAGAAGCGAAAGGCACTGCAGGTATTCCAGAAGACGATAACCACCCGAAACCTACTCAGTGGATCCCCCAGAAAGACCATTAGCACCGCACAACCAGGTTCGTGAATCAAGAGAAAGAACTCATGGGATTAACTTACTACTACTGATTATATGCATAAGAGTGGTATATAATTTAGATCAATAAGATTTAAGATGTGTGCTTCCTCCCTACTCCCTGTTCCTCGTAGGGTTGTGGGTTTGGGGTGGGGCCACACAACTGAACATCCCGTCGATCTCAATTATATACGACTTGCATACACCGAGTATTAGTGATTAACCCGAGTATGAGCTCTACCACGAACCTTATAGTAAGACACTTCATCCTTTCCCCCATAGAAAAGGATTTGGAGTCGAGAGAACCACTGCGGGTTGAGCTACTTAAATGACCACAAATTCGAAATTTGTTGTCATCCCGGTTAAGCCAACATAGTAGCTAACACCCTCGGCTAGGAAAAGTAACTCAAGTCGTAAGAGTCAAAACATTGACTACGACCATCCATAAACGCTTAAATCCGACAAACTAAGCATCTTAGCAGGACACCCAGAAAACCTGAAAGATGCGACAGGTTAAACTCTGGGGAGAATGGATGAAGAAATAAGAGGTTCTGTGTAGCAGAATCCATTTCTATCTAGATTAGATCTAAATGGAGAATCCCGGTAACACCGGAAGAGTAGTTGCAAGGGATACTCGTACTACTCAGACACTTCGTCCATCCAGTTACAGACGAGTAGTGCCTAGGAAACACCACCTCCTCATGCGAGAAAAGTCACCGCCGCCCTATAGACGATAGACTGCATCCTCCGAAGTTAATACTAGAACGTTAAGAACCACATGACCACCTCCGCAGCCAAGAATACTTGAATAAAGTAAAATGGTATGTTGCGTTAAGCCTTATAACCCAGATCATAAGGAGATTGTAGACTCGACACCAGTCTGGGTGTCAGTCGATGGGTTATACAAGAACACGCGTTTCCCACAACCTGGAAGAAGCTGACACCTTAAAGAATAGGGCATGTCTTAGAGATTCGTTGGGCTACTAGGTGTTCCAAAGAATACTATCCCTAAAGAGATAGTAGAACCACCTCCTGAAATAGTCCAGCACTTCAGAAAATTTCAAAGGGCTAAGTTAGCCCTGATCAGAGACTGCTATCCATGAAACAGCGAAGCGAGTAAGAGAATGATTCTTTCCAGTGAGGAATCATACTGTGAAAGCATCTATTAGACGATGCTGAAAATCAAAACTTTCTAAACATCGTCTGGTAAAACCCTCTATCACACCGACTTTCAGAGTTTCCGTTAGAAACACCTCAAGAGTTAGAAGTGCAGGTCAATTTTGCACTAGGTCGAGATAGATGTCATACAACCAATAGAGGCCTGTATTTAGCCAATACACCCAAGTGATCCAGAAAACCTCCGAAAGAAAATCAATACGAAGTACGGATCCGAAAACGACCTGAGCCTTCTAAGAACCAACTCGGAGAACCACACCCCAATAAGAGAGAACTTCTTGAACTTCAAAATGGCGATCACGCCAAGTGATGATCTAACCATGGAAGAACATTATGTTCTAAGTACTGAAAAGCTCTATCTTCCCAAGAGTTTAGGACCATCCGAGATTCTTGATAAGAATTGGTCCAACCCCCGTCAGACCACAACTTATGTTGGAATTCCATAAATTCCACCCAAATCTATCCACGTCTTAGACTTGAAAAAGTGCTTGTCTGACGCGACTCTCGAAATCCCACTCGTCAAGATCGAAATCAATGAGAACCCAACTTCGTGTAGGAACCCGTAGAAATCATGAACCGAGAGGTCAAGCGACCCAAGCAAAGCCGTATCCCGGTAGTGAATGTTCGCTAGATCATAAAGCGAAGCCCCTGAATTCACTTGGGCGCGAGAGGATAAGACGAAACTAAAGTGTCCGCATCTTTTGGGTCGCTCAATTGCATCTGTGTGTGTGCTTGAACTCTAATTTCGGGAAGAAATTCCCTCTAACGGGGGGATGATGTGACAACCCGAAATTTTCATTTGTATAAACTCCGCAATCAAGCACTTAAAAAATTAGCCAAATTTATCTCAAAACATTTTTGGCCGGATTTAAGCCCGTTTGAATATTTTAAATTATATCCGTCAAGCGATCAAATAAAAGGAAGTATATTTTAGAGTTTGTCGTGTATCACGTAAGCCGTGAAACTCCAAAAGTTTGGAGTTTACGGACGTAAACATGGAGTTTACGGCCGTAAACCCCAAAGAGTATAAATATGACACTTAGTCATTTTTAGCTCATTTTTCACTTCCTAGTTCAAGAACACCCAAGTTTTTTTCTCAAGTATCATATCACATTCCCGTCAAATCCGCCAAAATGTAAGTGTTTTCTTCCTAGATTCGTTCATGTAACACTTTATCTAGTGTTTATACTCGATTTCATCCATGAAATCTTGTATTTTTCATAGATCTTCAAGTGTTATTCAAAACACCAAGAACACACACTAGTGTTCTTGGCCAAAACCGATCATTCAAGCTCCTAGATCGTAAGTACACTTGCCCTAGCTTCTTGTGTGCTTAATATGAACTTGTTTACACTTGAAAATATTCAAAATCCCCATGTTCATATGTGTTTACAGTTTGGGGAGATCTCCCAAAACCGTAAACACCTTCTAAGGGTGTTTAAGTGCCCTTAACACCTTCTAATGCTTGTATAAGTGACTAGAACCTTGCATGCATAAGATAGACCCACCAAAACACAGAAGAAATGGACAAACATGAGTTTACGGCCGTAAACCCATGTGTTTACGACCGTAAACTCCCAAGGAGTGGTCCAAGGACCGTAAACTCCAAAGAAGGGTCATTTTGAGCCCTAGTCACTTCCTAAGCCCTTGATTCGAGTCTAGCATAATTCCTTGAGTGGTTTAGGACCTTTGAACACCCAATGACACCACTTCCATGAGTTTAAGGCCATAAACTCATGGGGGAAGTGGTCTGAAAACCGTAAACACCCCTAATGGCCACCATTTGAGGAGTAAACTCCAATGTGAGGCCATACTCTCTTTATATGCAACCCTTGGTACTCCTAGCACTTGTAGCAAAGTTTTTTCATGTATTAGCACATCCTTACTTGCTTAATTAGTTATTAAATGACTAATTAGATACTTAAATGTATCATTACATGTTAAATAGGATTCGCGTGTGTGGTCAAGTCCTCACTTGACACTTAGCATCCTATACCATCCGTTCATCCGAATCACCCACGTCAGGTGAGTTCATACCCCTGAATCAACCTTTTAAATGATTTTAACTGCTTTTACGGGGGGGAATACAAGTTGAACTATAGAGTTATTATATCAATCACATGTGATTAATAACTGTATAGCAAATAGATTTTTGCATGTTAAACTGCCTTATCCAGCTAAAGGTTTTCAAATCCTGTTTTCAAATCCCTTATTAAAGTACGAATATCTCTTTTTAGATTATTAAAGCTTTTTCAAAGGTTTTCAAATCTTGTTTTATAAACTGACATTAAGTCATAAATTCTTTTTAAAGGTTTTCCAAAGGTTTTACCAAAACTTCCTTATTACGTTTATATTATTAAATGCATGCCTGTATATGTATAGTTATATAAGCAATGTTTAAAGGACTTAGGAAGGCTAGCTCGCCTGAACTCCTTTTCCTTGTTTGGATGTGGCTTTAGGGTATCGGTTATCCGTCCGAAGGTCGTTTAAATATTATTTATATATCATGTATACACATATAGTCATAAAAGTTCCATCAGCCAGTTCATTTCCTTTGGGTAGCAAAGGCATCCTTCCATTATTCATATACCTGAAACATTAGTAACTGTTATTTGAATAGTTAGGAGATTCTATTTACTCTTTCTAGTACGAAGAATTCCACAAGAGTCAGTTCATTCGTGAGTCTATACCAGTACTTTAATACTTTAAATAGAATGTGACGTACTATTTCCCGATACGACGCTTCCTAGCACCATCGCCGTGTAACCAGAGTCTCCTGGAGGGAGAGCGGACATCATGTGTATAGATCTATACGGGACAGACACTCCCGCATCCTTACTGCTAGCTACAGTCCGACCCGGTAAGGCTCATGGGTGACATAATGTCACCATACTACGTGTGACCTGGAGGGTCATCAGGTATTCGATCGTCAATCAACATGGTTACATACGAGTTCGCATTCACCCTTTTATTTTTAGACTTTGCTAGGCGTATTGTTCATTTAATACCCTCCTGGAGTCTATGTCTTATTTACTTTTAGACTTTGCTAGGCGTATTGTCCATTTAATACCCTCCTGGAGTCTATGTCTTATTTTATTTTAGGCTTTGCGAGGTGTCCTGCCCGGAGTCTATGCTTTATTTACTTTTAGACCTTGCCAGACGTATTGTCCATTTAATACCCTCCTGGTGTCTATGCTTTATTTATTTTTAGACCTTGCCAGGCGTATTGTCCATTTAATACCCTCCTGGAGTCTATGTTTTATTTACTTTTAGCCAGCAGTGTTACTGCTGAAGTAAAATATTATTTTCCCCTATTACTTTTACTTGTGATTTTTCTCAAAATTTCTTTAAAGTGAAAACTATATTTTGATAATGATAGTACCTTTTGGGGAAATTACTCCTTAAACATAAAACCGTCGGGTCTTGGTAGAAGTCTGCTTTTAATAGAGATACCCCTCGATTCAAAACATAAAACAATTGGGTCTTGGTAGAAGACTACTTTTATTTAGAAAATATAGGATTTTCTGTAAAGAATTCTAATACTCTGTAAATCCTAAACCACCATCTTTTATGAGATTATTTTTGAAGAAAACATGTATTTATACCAATGTCATTAAATACTTATGAACTCACCAGCATTTAAATATGCTGATACTCGCTTTCAAAATAACTTGTATTCTCAGGTCATCCGTAGACAGGTACACTCCGGAAGCTTTTTTGAAGACAGCCTTGTACCGAGCTGCATTATATGTTATTATCTGTATTTACTTTTGATGATGTTGCTACAAAATGTAACCTATGTAAAATTATTACTATTAATGCAATGGTTGTTGTACTTTGATTACTATACTGCATATGTTGTGATACTTGACATGACGTCCTCCACCCCAGAAAGTTTCCGCCGTTCCGGTTTTGGGGTGTGACAAATGTTGTGTAGTGACTCTAGCAGGTACTTCCTATTAGTCATTCCTTGAATGTACTAGGCTTAAAACTCATTAGAATGACTCTCAACAAGGCTAGAAGGCAAGGAACTTAAGTCTGACTTTTGGTTGATTGGCTTGACTTTACAAGGCAAAAAATTTCGGGTTGTCACATACAATCACATGTGATTGTATTAAGGGGGTTTACGGCCACAACTAGCTGTTTACGGCCATGATGATTACGGCCTAGGGTGTTTACGTCCAAGGGGTTTACGGTCAAGGGGATTACGGCCAAGGGGATTACGGCCAAGGGGGTTTACGGCCGTAAACTCCTGGAGATCACCCTTAAATCGTTTGTTCCAGGTATTTAGGCTAATGATTCTACTAGGTAGCAAGTGTAAGGAAGGTATACTCACGATTTTAGAAGCTTTAAAAGGGTGTTTTCGGCCACCAAGAACAAGTGTGTGTTCTTGGTGTTCTTGGTGAAAGTTAATGATCTTGAAGATCTAACCAAAAGAGGTGATTTCATGGATGAATTAAGAGATGCTTACAGGGCCAAGAAGGAATAACAACAAGGACGGATGAATCACTTACAAATTTTGAAGATCAAGACGAAGATTCTTACGATACTTGAGAGAGAATTCAAGTGTTCTTGAGGTGAAAGTGTAAGAATGAAGAAAAGTGAAGGAATATGATACTTAAGGGCATGAGTTCATGGCTGGCAAGAGGTTACGGCCGTAAACTCCTTGTTTGCGGCCGTAAACTCCATGTGATGGAGTTTATGGCTTGAATGATATACAGTGAACTCAAGCAGATACTTCCTAACACACATTCCTTGGATGTACTAGGCTTAGAACACTCAGACAGACTCTTAAGAAACCTAAAAAAATAGTAGAAACAAATCTGACATTTGATTGGATTGATTGACTAGACTTGCAAGGCATAAATTTTCGGGTTGTCACACCCTTGTTCATCGTTACGTGCAACTCGACGAACTAACACTGGAAGGGCTCTGTCTACTGAGCCTCCTTCGTTAAGGTTGTATAAAAATTTGTTCATACCAAAAGGAGGGCTACGACCCTATTCTTAGCTCCATAACCTCAATTGCTCGGCCCGTTGAGGAGTCGAGCCCTGAAAGTGTTGTCCAGGAACGGGGACAGGAGGTGGGTTGTAGACCTCGGGCTCCGCATCGGAATCCTCACTCATGTCTTCTTCATCCTCGACCTCTTCAGGATCCTCTTCAGGATCATCATCAACCCAACCATAATTCCCTTGATTAGGGATGTAGGGATCTCCGTGCGGGAGATATCCTGCCATAATGTCTATACGAGAATTTAGAGGTAAGAAGGATAGAAAGATTGCAAACATGTTGTTTTATAGTATTACAAAATACTCCTATAGTATTTTAAACGATAAAGGTTCTTTGTTGGCTCATTGGTAAGTTTTAGACTTGTTGCAACACCATGATCACTCCCAAACACATGTTCGTCATATCTCAAATAAATATAGTTGATCAGGATATATTCATCCCATATATGATTACATAACTGTCTAGGTTTGACTGTAGTGTCCAACATCTAAATACTTTTATGTAGTTATGATTGTGATACTGTTCTTGTATGTATGAGTGTTAGTATACTTCTTATAAAATACTTAAATTTTGAAAGTATACTTGTAGTCAGAGCTCTTTAGCCCCAATGTATTTATAGTTGTATATCTTTTATGAATTGATATACTTAGTTCACTATAAACAATGCTCTGATACCAATCTGTCACACCCCCAAACCTAAACGGCGGAAACGTCCGGGGGTGGGTGACTGCCATGTTAAGTATCACAACACATGCATCATAGAAATCAAAGTACAACAACCATTGCATAAATAAAGTATAAGTTTTACATGTGTGTTCAATCATTGTATATTGACACCAAAATATAGTAAAGATAAAAGACGCAACTCTATACTGCTCTGTCTTCTCAAAAGCTCGGGAATGTACATGTCTACTGGTTCCAAGAGAATACAAGTATTTTGAAAAGAGAGTATCAACATTTAAGTTGAGTGAGTGCATAAGTATTTTATGTGTAGGAGTTTGTTTTCTGTTCCTTGAAATAGAGAGTATGTTTACTGTTCCAGAAAATCGAATATTTTCTAATGTAACTGAAAAGTAGATTTAATACCATAAAATCGTTCTGTGTAAGTGTTATTGTACTATAAAATAGTATAAAATAGTTTTAGTTCACAATAAAACTATAAAGAAAATGTTTTCTGTATTGTATGTTTCTCTGTTTTGTAACTAGTGTTCTATATTTGTATTCCTTTGTAAAATCTGTAAATGTGAGTGTGCCTGGCTCCACCAGCTGAACTGTAAGTTTGTAATGTAATACTGTAAATCGTATTATTGTAAAACCAGTACATATTATTTGTACTCTTGTTTAGTTACTTATACACTAATCGTATTGTTAACATCTTTTTGTGAGTTTATTATAACCATACTAAGACTAAAAGCCGGATACGACGCTTGGTAGGCGTCAGAACTGTAACGACATTTTTCACTCATATGGCATTTCTGCCTAACTGTAGCTAACAGTTTGAGTATGGGATAGTCCATCCCGTTATAGATCTCTCTCTCTCTCTCTCTCTATATATATATATATATATATATATATATATATATATATATATATATATATATATATATATTTGTCTCGTTCTCTATTAGGAGATTCTGGTTATAATCATCAGGACTTTACTAGTATCGCTTAAATAATTAAGCTAATGAACTTAGAATCATAAAAGCCATATTTACGCTTACGTGTATAATAATGAATCACAATCATTCTGAAATAAATGACTAATAGTGTGTTCCTTTCTTAGTATACTTGAAGTGTATAGTACTTGTACATACGTGTTTAGTTTTGAATTGTATCCTTGTCTTTGTAAAATAGTGTAACCTTGTATACTTGACTAATAAAATGAAGTTCTTGTATCATAAAGTATACCTATTATAATTTATATGTATGTTTTGTTTAGTATGATTGTTCATGAATGTACCCCTTTGCTCGGCATGATACAAACGGTAATGAAACTGATTGAAGTAACATTTATATTCATATATATACGATATATATAATTAAAATTTAAACGACCTTCGGACAAATAATTTTACCCTAAGCCCACATCCAAACAAGGAAAAGGAAATAAAGCGAATTATTAGTCCTAAGCCCTTTAAATCTTATTTATATAAATATACATATATAAATATGATTTTGGCAAAATTATAAGTTAAAAGAGTTTATAAAAACATTTAAAAGAAATTTGACAATATATAAAAGTGTTTCGGTGACCTGATGTCATTTTAGAAATATTTAGAAACCATTTAATGTAAACACAATATTATTGTGTTAGACTTGTATTCCCCCCCTAAAATAGTGAAAAATGGTAAAAACGTAGGGTTATGAACTCACTTGAGAAAGGTGTTGATTTAGATAGCACTTCGTTGCTAGAAATGATTTTCTTGTTGAAAACCGGGAGCTTTTGTTGAGAAACGGACTTTGCGAGGGTCGAGTTTCAAATGGAAAAACTCTTTTCTCGGAGACTTCAGGTGTTTCGGGGCGTTCTACAGGTGTTAGAGAGGTTCCCGGGGCTTCGGCGTAGTTTAGAGTGGCTTAAGAAAGTGTAAAGTGTGAAAAAGTGTGAGAAATGGGAACCAAAAATGGGAGATTTCGCACCCTATATATAGGGCCGAAGTCTCACATCCGGAGAGGCTACGCGTCGGGCATGCGTGGGTGGGGCGACGTCGCTCGGTTCGGACGTGACACGGCTTGGACACGCATCGGACATGCGAGGCTACTCGGTTCGGATGTGCCACGGGCTGGACACGCGTCGGACATGCGAAGGCGAGACGTGGCCGAATCCGGGCCTAGCACATGCAAAATTTCTCGGATTTTGTGCCCCGAACTTCAAAAATTCATAACTTTTGCATACGAGCTCCATATTCGGCGTTCTTTATATCCACGCGTAGGTGTGACCGTACTCTACAACTTTCGTTTAGACTCCGTCGGCTAATTTTGAATTTATTTTTAATATTATATTTTTAACAGGCCTGGACAGGAAAATTCTTTTAAAAATTCATAACTTCTTCATCCGACGTCTGTTTTCGTCTGTATTTTTATCGTTCAACTAATATTGATGAGATCTTTAATTCTCGTTTAGCTTGTGTCGGCTAAAAATCGCTCGATCTTTAATTCGAATTTCGGGTTGTACACTGTTGTGCCGATTCTTAGAAAAATCATAACTTCCTCATACAAAGTCAGATTTGGATGTTCTTTTTATACACGCTCTCGGTTTAACGTATGCTAGAACTTTTATTTTGATTGTTAAGGCTAAAATGTATTTTATCATAAATTCACTTTTTACGTCATACAACGTTGTGCCGGTTCTGTCGTGAAACTTCGATTGGTTATAACTTCTTCGTTATAACTCGGATTTCAGCGTTCTTTATATTTCTGGAATCACTTGATGGGTTATAGCCAAAATAACATCCTATGTGCTCATGCAAACCCTAATTCTTGTATCTAGGCTTCTCTATTGAACATGCTATTCATCCAAGACTTGTAAACCCTAGATCTAGGTTATAGAATTCGAAATTGACATAAGAAATCAGATCTAGATGATTACCTCTTGTTGATTAATTGATTCTTCTTGTCTTGGAGCTTAGAGTCACAAATGTCACTCCTCTAATGGATCACAAACACCACTGAAGCAAGAAGATAAGTTGGAGAGAGGTTAGGGCTATCAATTTCGGCTATGATCTCCTTAGGGTTCAAGTTGCCAAAAATTGTAAGCCATAGGGTCCTATTTATACTGGAGCAGCTAGGGTTTCAGTCTAAACCCTAATGGACAGCTTAAGCCTTAACCAATCTAAGGAGGTTTCTAGAATAAGGCCTTATGGCCGAAATTATGGATGGACACATCCCAATTTCGTCCAACCCTATTCCAAAAGGCTCCTCAGCCCAATACTTAACTATCACACATTTGACAGTTTAAATCCCTGATATTAAATTAATGTCTTTTAATCACAGAATTAATTTCTTAATTAATTCCTGTCTAATATTAATTTAATCATATGATTTCTCTATTAATATATTATACATATAATATATTAATAAACCATAGTAACCTCTTTATTCATAAATCATCCTATCATGTTGCTTTGGTGAAGGCAACCCAAAAGGACCATGCACAACCGGGTGAAGTACTTACCAAATATAGTTACGGGCTTAGACACAAACCCAACAGTCTCCCACTTGAATAAGTCTAGTAACTATAAATGTAAATACAACTCCGATTAGAAATCGTAGCTCTCATTGACGCTGTCGAACTCTGATCTGATCAATACTTGGTCCTTTAGATAAGGGATCGTATAATCCTCTGTTCTAGATATCGTGCGGACAATTACATGGAACATAGTCATACTTATTGTCCAGCAGTTGGTTTCTCGATCTCAGATTCTTTTGACATAGAACTTAATTGAACACATCAATTCAGTCCTGACCGGGCCCGACACATAATTCAAAACAAATCATCGAGGGGCCCTGATATCGCTTTTATCCTCTTAGGATAAAAGGAACAGATAAACTTCGACTTATATGCATCTACTATTCACTAATCAAGATATACACAACAATGCGTTTTATAACATCAAGTTACTGATGCATTTACGCATTATCAATGCACAACCAATTAGCAAACAATAAACCATATATCTAGGTTTTAAGACCATATGATATTATCGTCTTGCGATCACTCGTGATAAATTCCATGAAGTGATTCCAGCAGGCGTGGGTTTATTCCAATGCTCAATTCTTATTCATAAGCACTCATGAACGTTGTAGCAAACTGCGACAACCCGAAATTTCTATTTTGTACAACATGTCAATTCAATAGATGTCAAAACAGTTTCTGAAAACTTTCAAGCTTTTTGGAATAAGTTTGAGTATTTTAGGTTTAACACGATAGGAGATATCAGGAGAGAGGATACCCTAGGGTTTATTGTGCAACAATAAAGTCCTGAGACATCAAAAGTTTAGAGTTTACGGCCTAAACAAGGAGTTTATGGCCGTAAACCCTAAAGGAAAGAGGTATAAAGGTGACACTTAGTTATTTTTACCATTTTTCCAACTTTCAAGAACAAAAACTCAAACTCTCTCAAGTATCATCCAAAGATTTCTTCAAGATCATCATCTAGTAAGTGTTTCTAACCCTTTTGAGTTAGTATATCACTTAATCTAGTGATTTAACACACTTCTATCCATGAAATCTTTCCAAAAGGTTGATTCTTCAAGTTTCACCAAGAACACCAAGAACACACACTAGTGTTCTTGGCCTTTTGGTACCCTTTTCAAGCTTCTAACTAGTAA
The DNA here is from genome assembly GCF_052849685.1 of Lactuca virosa. Classification (NCBI taxonomy): domain Eukaryota; kingdom Viridiplantae; phylum Streptophyta; class Magnoliopsida; order Asterales; family Asteraceae; genus Lactuca; species Lactuca virosa. Next base: position 58,441,994 of record NC_136434.1, read on the forward strand.
GTACTCCTACCCTAGTGTATTGTAAAGCTTGTTACACTTTCATATATCAAAAAAACACCCAAGAAACACCAAGATCAAGGTGTTTACGGTCCAAGATGTTCTTGAACCGTAAACCCTACAAATGGTGCCAAAATGTCCCTAGCCCTTTCCTAAGCCTTGGTAACTTGCATAGATCCAATCCTTGATGTGTTAAGGACTTGAAAACATCAAAAGACCAAAACCCATAAGGGTTTACAACCGTAAACCTAGAGGGAAATGGTCCAGGGACCGTAAACTCCATTTAGGAGTGAAATGGTGCCCTAAACACTTCCATAGGATTAAGCATGAAGATGGGATACTTCTAATGGCTTGTAGAACTTCAAATCAACAAATGGTCAAAAGAACATGAGTTTACGGCCGTAAACTCATGTGTTTACGACCGTAAACCCATGGGGTTAAGGTCACAAAACCGTAAACTCCAAGGGAGTTTACCCTTGAACCCTAAACACAATAGCAAGGTCCTACCACCCTTAGATACAATCCTTACGACTTGTAGCACTTATATAAGGTGTTTTACATGTCCTAGGATGTGTTAAACTTGGTAATTTAGTTGTTATATGACTAATTGGATACATATATGTGTGATTATATGTTAACTAGGATCATTGAGTGTGTACAAGTCTTCACTTGACACCTAGCAATCCTACATCATTCAGTTCATCCAAACCACCATCTACAGGTGAGTTTATACCCCTTAATAAATGTTTTAAATGATTTTAAATGCTTTAATGGGGGGGAATACAAGTAGAAAACAGCATGTTATAGAATCAATCACATGTGATTTATAACTGTGTTTTCATCCAATGGATTTCACATACTTCAAAATGTGATAAACACAATGGTTTTGACTAATATACTTTGTTTATCAAATGAATTACTTTTGAAATGTTTTAAGAAAGGACATCAAGTCACTGTTACTTATTGATCAAGATCCTTAAATGTTTTACAAAACCTCTTTCAAATTATTGATCAAAACAATATCTATACCCTTATGTTCATATATATATATATATATATATATATATATATATATATATATATATATATATATATATATATATATATATGTATGTATATATATATATATATATATATATATATGTATTGATATGAGAACATTCATTTTTTGTTCAGTTCCCACACTCTTGAGTAGCAAGGGTGTATAAACCTTCTTGGATATCAATTACATTCCAGTAAACTATTATAGGAATAGTTTAGGGGATACAAAACATCATTCCTATTACAAGGAATTACACCAGAGTCAGTTCATTCATGAGTCTATACTAAATGCTATATGAAGAGATACACTTACATGGATCCTCTTACATGGATACACTTACATGGATACTTGTACCTAGATACTATATGATGAGATACTATTACATATTATACGTGTAGTTTAGATCTGTCTATCCTAGTACAAAAGGATACTTTACGGGACTAACCATTCCGACACCCAGCTGTTAGCAACAGAGGTAAATGAACATCTACGGATGCCTACGGTTAATACTTTTACTAGGGTACCTTTACAGGACTAACCATTCCTACACCCTGCTGTTAGCTACAGAGGACAATGCACATCTCCGGATGCCTACGGTTAATACTATTCGGCATTTACAATGTCGTGTTTATCCTAGTACCAAAGGATAATACTTATATGGCTATATTTTTCCATATTACTTTTATTTTGTGATACATTCACATAAACGATGAGGTAGACTATATATTGTTAATAGTAGTCATACGAGGGAAAAACCATCTTTGTTACTTTCAAGCATTCAGGTCTTGGTAGAAGACTACTTTCAAAACATTCAGGTCTTGGTAGAAGACTACTTTTATACTAGTAGGAAATATGGGATTTTCTAGGGTTTTCACACTTATATGAAATGTTTCATTCAAAGATTTACAGGGCATTCATAACAGCTTTCCAAATCAGAGTAATGACACTTAAATACTTATGAATTCACCAGCTTTATGCTGATCTACACTTTCAAAATAACTTCTATTCTCAGGTCACCAGTAGACATGTACGATGACCAGGTTTTTGAGAAGACGGAGCACAGACAAGACTCGTCTTTATTTTGATTACATATTTTGGTGTCTTATTACTATGAAAGAACACACATGTATTAAAACATTACTTTTAATGAAATGGATGATGTTGTTGCTTGTTTACTACTTTGCACTATTATGATACTTTACATGAAGTCCTCCACCCCTGAACGTTTCCGCCGTTCTTGGTTTTGGGGTGTGATAGATTGGTATCAGAGCATTGTTTATAGTTAATATAGTATATCAACCCATAAAAGATATACTAGCTATAAATACATTGGGATTAAAACACTCTGACTAAGAATTTATACTTTTAAATAATAAAAAATTTAAGTAAGTATACATGCCTGCATTCATACTAAAAGTGGTGTCACAATGACAAGAACAAAAGTATTACGATTGTTGAATATCACAAGTAAGCTTGGGGATGTATGGTCAGTCCTGGGAATGGCATAGCCTGATCAACTATGCTGGTCCGAGAAGTGATTAGCATATGCCCAAGAATGGTTGTGATGTGGCAACAAGTCTAAAAACTTACCAACACAACCACAAAGAAATACCATAGGCGTATTTGGTCTTACTATAATTACTTATCTGAGAACTAAATAGATTTTTATTAGTATGTCAATAGTCGTTTAGTGGATACACTAAAGTTATATGTACTAGGATGTCATAGACTTAGAATCTGTGAAATCTTTGCTTTATGTCATGTCCTTGTTTGGTTGGGGGCTTAGGGTTAGGGTCACTTATTCGAAGGTCTATCCTATCCTAAATACATATAGCTGGTATGCACTAAACAAGTATTGCAGCAACTGATAAAAATCATCTTATAATTATCTTAGTTAGTTCATCTATTTAGTTATTTCTTATATCCCTTTTCTCGCGTAGATATCATGGTTGGATTCTATCCCCACGGCGACCCGTACTTCCCAAACCAAGGCAATGCTGGATGGCTAGAGGAAGAACCAGAAGATGATCGCCCAATCCCTTTGGATGATCACCATGCTGAAGGCTTTTCTGATAGTTCTGACTCGGAGCCTGAAGTCAACAACCTACCTCCAGCTGCTCAGAACCCAAACCTGAACCCCCGTCCCGCGTTTGAAGGACCCACACCTCTGTGGGCCACAAACTTGAATAGGTGGAGTCAGGAACCGGGTCAACCTTTCCCCTACAATGGAGACATAAGCTTCTACAACCTCACTGAGGGAGGTTCTGCTGACAGGGTCCTACCCATCATGGTTCGTAGGATTTCTCGGAACACGATACTGGGTCAATCAACTATCAATCGAGTCGTGGAAATTGACGCCAACTCTGGTGTCACACCCCGATCCTTGTCGGAATCGATCGAGGCGTGATATATTGTTCAAAGTCTCATGACAACTATATTATAATATGATTAGATTCAATTAAGTACTAAGTATGCAAACAAGATCCACAACATACAAATACAAATCCAAATATGAACAACATTTATTACATCAAATTTAAATAGTCTTGTGGATTTCTAAGGCACAACCTATTTTTCATCAACTTCATTCTTCAAATCTGCATCATGGGTAAAAACAGGTCAACTACGAGAGTTGGTGAGTAATCTAATTTTAGTAGAGAAAATTGTGAAGTTGAAACCTTTATAATTGGAAATTTGTTTTCTTTTGAAGTCGGCAAACAATTGTATTTGAGATAACGGTTTATAAATCAAAAATTGATTAACAAATGATAACAACAACAATAAGTCCTCACCCTATATATACATATGTATATATATATAAATATATATAGGATGGAGCATCTAATCATCATACACACTCAACCACGTGCGATCAATCACCTTAGCGTCCCAAGGCGGGGTGGTCAACCCAATAGCGCTATTATTGTCCATAACGTACCTCAAGAATACGGGCATAGTCATGGAGATTAGACTAAAAATGATAATGCACTACAAGTACATGTAGCGTAAACGAACAATAGTTATACAATTAATGACTCACGTATAAATGTCCCAACAATGTCTCAATTGTGATAAAACAATAAAATGAAGTTGGAACATATTAGAACCACATGATACACCCCAAAAGTATTGAAAATTATAAAATATGGGGTAGATTACTCACTTTAGTCCCAAAACGAAATGCGTGTGTCGTACGATAGACGATTCGGGTCAAAATGGCGTAGAACCTAATATAATTAATAGTTTTGGTTTAGGAACTGCTAAACAAGAATGGAGTATTAATACAAATAATTAGACACGTATTCTTATATTAGATGAATTAACAATAATTCATTTTGATTATAATATTAAGGTATTTATTTGTTAAATAAATTTTAAATTGAATTACTTACTTTGCATAATTAATTTATATTTTCAATTTAGGCCAGATTTTAATAATTTCTTATTAAAATAATAACTTGCCCAATTATAATTATTTACAGATTTTAACAATTATTTATATGAAATAATCATTAAAATGCATTTTTTACATGCTTAAATACTTAAGAAAATAGTTTTAAATAGTAAACAATATTGAAAAATTATGAAATTATTAGGAAATCATTATTTCATACAATATGAATTACTGTAAAATTTGTATATTTTTCTGAACTGTTTTGGTATTTATTTAATATTTTAATGATTAAACAACACAAAATTCGGGAAAAATAGTAAATGATTCTCAAAAAATCTGTAAAATTAACCATAGGCTTATAAGATGATGTAGAGCTCAGTGTATAAGTTTCAGATATTTGTGACTATGGGAAGTATTTTTCATATATTTCATTATTAATTAATCAATAAAATCATAAATAATAGTAAACAGTAATATAAATGCATGAAACTTCATATATCATGTTTAATCAGTATACATGTCATCCCAGAATTTTCTCAGAATTTATTGAATGCAACAAGTATTTTATGTGAATTATTGCCCTACTTTATTGAAATAATTATGATAATTCAATAAAAATAAGTTATTTTCTGAAAATTTCCAGAACTTCTTATTTTATTGATGGTATTCTGAGAAAAATCAGGTTTATGAAAAAAATGAGTTTTAGATATTTTGGTGGATTTAATTTGTTTCTTGTATGAATTTGAAACTTTTAACAACATACCTTGATGAATGCTTCAAGAGGGATGAAGATTTGAGTATAATAGATTGTTCTTGGATGGAATATGAGTATTCTTGGAGGAAATTTCGAGATTGAGAGTGAGAGAAAGAATAGAGAAGGTTTAAGTGGTGAAGAGAATAATGTGTTGGGAGAAAAATTAAAGGAAAGTGGATGGGAGGTGTGAGTGGGAGACCATGGGAATAATCTTTTTGCTTTTGGTGGTCTTCATAATTTCCCACTAACACAAACATCTTTTACATAATTAATATAAGAGTTTTATAAAATTTAATGTAAAGTTTATAAAAATGGAGTTTTATAAAAGATAGGTTATGATTTGATTATAACAATCTACTTTGATTTGAAGTTTAATTATAGCATTCAAGTTTGATTCTTTTAATTTAATTAGAGCATTATACTTTGATTTGATTTTAATATGGTATCATAATTTAATTTGATTATAGTTATAACGTTGTACTATACTATGTTGCTATTAACGTCAATTTATATCGTAGTGTATGGGTTTTGATCCTATTAGCGTCAAGTAATCTTGAGTAGGGTTTGAATGAGATTGAGAGAGGTTTCGTTTGTGATCTTTTTGAGTGTCCGGCTTCGCAACGCAAGGTCTATAGACCCCGTTAAGCCATGATTTAGTGTCCTACACAATCTCGATGATTGTGCAATAGTGTTTTATCGCTTTGGTTCATTGTTTAGCACTGTTAAGGCTAAGGAAAATCAAACACATGAACTTTCCAAATGATGTTTTCTCATTAAAATAGCGAATTGTACAGTGATTACATAACGTAAACCCTATCATACAAGGGTTAATGGAGTTGATCGGTTTGACTAGTTGACTTTGTTTGACTTTGACTTGACCGAAATTTGATGGTTGTCACATCATCCCCTCGTTAGAGGGAATTTCGTCCCGAAATTTGCATTTTGATTGGGACTTCAAGAGTTTGGAAAAAGATGTGGAAAACTTTGCGTAGTACAAGAAATTGATTATGGTGAGGAACAACCCTCCTGATGTCACATGACGACCTTGGAAATTTCTTATTGTAACTTGAACTGAGTCAATTTAAAAGGAGTTTATTGTTTTGGGATGATAGAGTATTCTATGTGTGCTTTTATACTCTCTGTTTTATCCTTGGTATTACCACTATGAATATTTTATAACGTAGTTAGCGAGTTCCATCATTACGAATGTTTCAACAAATTTTGACGAAATTTGCATTATAAGTCCTACTAGTTCTTTTATAGTCGATTGGCGTAAACTAGTCGTATATCATTAAGATTGCAAGGGCATTTTGGATGGGTGACCCCGCCTTAAGCCCACAACCAAACAAGGAACAGGGAATGAGGCGGAATCACACATTCTAAGTCCATAGAATCTTAATGATATATGACCATAACGTTTACACTAGCCATCATAGATTCCAGGGGCGTAGTATTATTGGGGCCAGGAGTAGGAATTGTAATTCAAAATAAAATTGTTATAAGCCTGCTATCTTCAAACTTGGGCTTTGGCCCCTCCCGATTCCTAATCAGAATGGTCCAATACTCTTGCCCGATCCAAGTCGAGAGTTGATTCATGTGGCTTGAGCTTAGGCTTGGGTCTTAGAGAAAGAGGCAATGCGTCAGGCTGGCTTCACAGAGCTGCAAAAACTCTTCTCTCTCGACAGTGGATAGATAGCATGCCTCGGCTCTTTAGGCCCACATTGCCTACTGGGCCAACTCAAATGAACATCCACTTTGTTACCCCACTTGGGTTATAGGCAAGTGTTACCAAGCCCGGTATCAAGAAATCAAAATCGATTCATCCCTATTTGCCCAATTCGCTGCCTATCTCGCCTGCTCTTCGTTTCTCGCTGTCTCGCCAAGTCAGTCGCCTGGTCTCACTCTCGCCAATCGCCATCGCCTAATGCCCAAATCCCTATTCACACTTCACAGAAATCAAGTATGTAATCCCGAGACCCATATCCTGTTCAGCTGTTCTTTCTTTTCTGATTGTAAGATTGTTGATTGTTGGTGTTGGCGTATTGCACTGCTGCTGCTGTTTTCAGTCAATCCGTTGCCTATTTATGCGTTACTACTGTCTTACTGAGTTTCTTTTTAATTTGGCTGTCATTTGTGATTTGGCGATTTTCCAATTTGATTTATAAGTTATGAACTTATAGATTTGGTTATTGTTAAATGAGTTATTGGTTATTGTTCAAATTTTGATTTTGATTTTGATTTTTTTTTTGTTAATTTCAGTTTATAATATTTTCGGCCCCCCTCCCCCAAGTTAATTGTTCAAGCTCCGCTACTGATAGATTCACTGGTAAAAACCCTGAGTTTTTACATAGATGATAAGACTTATTTGGGTTTTGCCGTGTTCCCAAGATTCATGGTTTATAGACTTGAATAGATGCTAGTTTTAGTAATAAAAAGAAATTTAGAATTTAAATGTCGATGTTAGATGTTTGTACTGATATTTAAGGGGTTAAAAAAAATAAAGTTTTATTAGTTACCTATAGCAACACTCAAGTCATAATTTGCATGTGTGAAGACTTGGAGTACTTTCTAATGAAAAGTGTGCTACTGGGGAAATTCGAAACTAGTACGTAGCTTCAAAGTCAAGAATATGCAGTAGGCATGTGATGCATTAAATGCATGAGGCACAAAAGTCCTAATTTGCAGCAACATATACGTATATGTGTGTGAATTGAAGAAGAAGGTTACGGCTCAAAGACCATTCATTTCCTCTTTATTTTTTATTTATTACTCCTCCCACTTACCTTATATAAATCATCACAGAAGAAGGTAACGGCTCAAAGACCATTCATTTCCTCTTTATTTGTTATTTATTACTTCTCCCACTTCCCTTATATAAATCATCACAGAATAAGGTTACGGCTCAAAGACCATTCATTTCCTCTTTATTTGTTATTCGTTACTTCTCCCACTTCCCTTATATAAATCAGCACATTCTTACCGAGACTCTTTAACTTCTCCCTCACAAATGGATCCGCCTGCAGATCATCAAAACCCCATAGATGACCTCGATCGGTTTCAGTACTTTGATCATCAGGATCTGTTCAGGTATATATAAATGTCACTCATTACACCATCTTTCGCACAGAAAAGTGATTTTGTTTATATTGATCAAAACATGGTTTGATTTTTGCAGTGGTGACCTGCTCAACCATCAGGATTTCGAGTTGTCGGAAAAATTGCATGAAGTGCTCGATCAGAACGTTTCCACAGTACTTAACAAAGATCAAAACATCATTTCTAGAAATGAGTTTCACGATTTGGATCCCCTTAAAGACATAAGCTTATGGGATTGTTGGGAGGATGGTAATTTACCATTGGTTAGTTTCAGTGAAGACTGTAAATACGGTGGTGAGGCTACAGGTAGTTCTAGTGCTGCCACCACTGATCACGGTGACCGGAAGGTGGCAAATAGATTGAGACCATTGGAGTTTGAAGAGATAGCGAAGTACTTTGAGATGCCGATAATCATGGCAGCAAAGGAACTAGGGATAGGGTCAACATTGTTGAAGAAAAGATGCAGAGAGCTAAACATAAACAGATGGCCTCATAGAAAACTTAAGAGCCTTCAATCCCTCATTCAAAATGCCAAGGTAAACTACGATAATAACCTTCTATACATTACTAATGCATGTATGCATGCACTTGGTAACCAAAGTAGTTTTGGTATTTTCTAAAATTTTAATTATTAGTTTCTTTATAACATAAACATAGGCCCTAGGTATATGCCACATCGAATCAATTGTTTTACTACGATTTCTGATTTATATTTACATAAACTTAACTCATTGTAAATTTTATGAACTCACACGAAAAATATATTGCATCTACCTAAAAAAAACTAGGAGTTGGGATTAAAGGAGGAGGTAGAGACGTTAGCAGGGCACAAGAAGATGATGGAGAAATTGCCAGGTATGGAATTGACAGAAAGAACAAAGAAGCTTAGGCAAGCTTGCTTCAAAGCTATTTATAAGAAGAGAGGACTTAACAATCCTTAGTCCTTACCTTTTCTTTTAGCCATTTTGTTATAATTAGTGGATTTTAATCTACATTGTATGTGTTTTTCTCTTGATAGATTGATACCCTTTTTAGTTTCATTGTGTTTGTCTATTGATTTTTTTATGCAGAAAATTTTGTATAATTTGGGTATTATAGTTTGTATTATGTATTTAGCTATATTCTAGATTGCCGACACGACTACGCTGACGACTCTATACCAGAGGTATATATAAATAGACTTATGAATTTAGTAGGAATAACTTGATTATAATATTATGATTTGTTCCATGTCTGATCCACTCCTAAGATTCACTCGACATGCCCCCAGTTATGTGTAATTAAAATTTTATTAGACTGTTGATCCTAATGAGTCTACCCTAAGTCCACAACCAAACAAGGAACATGTCAACTATGAGAAACACGCATATGGACTTGTGAGTTATTTGTAAATTGATTAGGGAAATAAAGTTTTTTTTTTTTTTGACATTGTTGGGTAAAATAATTGTAAAACACTTGTTGGGCCATGGTTAGGAGTGTTGGGCACCTTTTGGGCTTTCCATGGTTACTAAATGTGAAACATGTAGCACTTGCGTGGGCCCCCACAAAACTAAGTTTTCACATTTCTTTCCCACTTCTAGGCCCATTAGGGAACTTAATAGTCCAATGAGTTGGCCATTTTGGAGTGTATCCTTTCGGATACGTTGGATAAGGTCGGGTATTTTGATGGCTCAAAAGTAATGTGAATGACGCGCTTTGGCCTATAGGTTTGGGAACTCTCGCCTTTGGTCCCCAGATAAGCAAACTGGTCCCTCGGTTGATTGGGATGTATACGAATGCTTACCTAGTCAGGACTTTCGGGCTACCGGCACCTCCCCCTTCCAGTTACTACGCGTCCATTACTATGATCCTACCCAACTAGAGTGGATGACTTTGAATTTCCTATGAGCTCTAAGGAATACATATATGTATATACATTTTGTTAAACAACTTGAGTATGTGTGTGATTTTCAGAGAAAGTGGAGAATATTCACAAGTGTATGCACACATATAAGTGTCAGGAGTAATATGTATGCACATAAGGGAGCAATTAACACACAAAGGTATTCCTAGGATTTTCTAAGTGCGAATTGCATACAGTTGTGTGTGCATTTTATAAACTAGCATACGAGAGGACCCTAGAGGCTATAGAATAGGTCAAGGCAATTAACATAATTCCCTATAGTCAAGGGCTCTGATACCAATCTGTCACACCCCGATCCTTGTCGGAATCGATCGAGGCGTGATATATTGTTCAAAGTCTCATGACAACTATATTATAATATGATTAGATTCAATTAAGTACTAAGTATGCAAACAAGATCCACAACATACAAATACAAATCCAAATATGAACAACATTTATTACATCAAATTTAAATAGTCTTGTGGATTTCTAAGGCACAACCTATTTTTCATCAACTTCATTCTTCAAATCTGCATCATGGGTAAAAACAGGTCAACTACGAGAGTTGGTGAGTAATCTAATTTTAGTAGAGAAAATTGTGAAGTTGAAACCTTTATAATTGGAAATTTGTTTTCTTTTGAAGTCGGCAAACAATTGTATTTGAGATAACGGTTTATAAATCAAAAATTGATTAACAAATGATAACAACAACAATAAGTCCTCACCCTATATATACATATGTATATATATATAAATATATATAGGATGGAGCATCTAATCATCATACACACTCAACCACGTGCGATCAATCACCTTAGCGTCCCAAGGCGGGGTGGTCAACCCAATAGCGCTATTATTGTCCATAACGTACCTCAAGAATACGGGCATAGTCATGGAGATTAGACTAAAAATGATAATGCACTACAAGTACATGTAGCGTAAACGAACAATAGTTATACAATTAATGACTCACGTATAAATGTCCCAACAATGTCTCAATTGTGATAAAACAATAAAATGAAGTTGGAACATATTAGAACCACATGATACACCCCAAAAGTATTGAAAATTATAAAATATGGGGTAGATTACTCACTTTAGTCCCAAAACGAAATGCGTGTGTCGTACGATAGACGATTCGGGTCAAAATGGCGTAGAACCTAATATAATTAATAGTTTTGGTTTAGGAACTGCTAAACAAGAATGGAGTATTAATACAAATAATTAGACACGTATTCTTATATTAGATGAATTAACAATAATTCATTTTGATTATAATATTAACGTATTTATTTGTTAAATAAATTTTAAATTGAATTACTTACTTTGCATAATTAATTTATATTTTCAATTTAGGCCAGATTTTAATAATTTCTTATTAAAATAATAACTTGCCCAATTATAATTATTTACAGATTTTAACAATTATTTATATGAAATAATCATTAAAATGCATTTTTTACATGCTTAAATACTTAGGAAAATAGTTTTAAATAGTAAACAGTATTGAAAAATTATGAAATTATTAGGAAATCATTATTTCATACAATATGAATTACTGTAAAATTTGTATATTTTTCTGAACTGTTTTAGTATTTATTTAATATTTTAATGATTAAACAACACAAAATTCGGGAAAAATAGTAAATGATTCTCAAAAAATCTGTAAAATTAACCATAGGCTTATAAGATGATGTAGAGCTCAGTGTATAAGTTTCAGATATTTGTGACTATGGGAAGTATTTTTTATATATTTCATTATTAATTAATCAATAAAATCATAAATAATAGTAAACAGTAATATAAATGCATGAAACTTCATATATCATGTTTAATCAGTATACATGTCATCCCAGAATTTTCTCAGAATTTATTGAATGCAACAAGTATTTTATGTGAATTATTGCCCTACTTTATTGAAATAATTATGATAATTCAATAAAAATAAGTTATTTTCTGAAAATTTCCAGAACTTCTTATTTTATTGATGGTATTCTGAGAAAAATCAGGTTTATGAAAAAAATGAGTTTTAGATATTTTGGTGGATTTAATTTGTTTCTTGTATGAATTTGAAACTTTTAACAACATACCTTGATGAATGCTTCAAGAGGGATGAAGATTTGAGTATAATAGATTGTTCTTGGATGGAATATGAGTATTCTTGGAGGAAATTTCGAGATTAAGAGTGAGAGAAAGAATAGAGAAGGTTTAAGTGGTGAAGAGAATAATGTGTTGGGAGAAAAATTAAAGGAAAGTGGATGGGAGGTGTGAGTGGGAGACCATGGGAATAATCTTTTTGCTTTTGGTGGTCTTCATAATTTCCCACTAACACAAGCATCTTTTACATAATTAATATAAGAGTTTTATAAAATTTAATGTAAAGTTTATAAAAATGGAGTTTTATAAAAGATAGGTTATGATTTGATTATAACAATCTACTTTGATTTGAAGTTTAATTATAGCATTCAAGTTTGATTCTTTTAATTTAATTAGAGCATTATACTTTGATTTGATTTTAATATGGTATCATAATTTAATTTGATTATAGTTATAACGTTGTACTATACTATGTTGCTATTAACGTCAATTTATATCGTAGTGGATGGGTTTTGATCCTATTAGCGTCAAGTAATCTTGAGTAGGGTTTGAATGAGATTGAGAGAGGTTTCGTTTGTGATCTTTTTGAGTGTCCGGCTTCGCAACGCAAGGTCCATAGACCCCGTTAAGCCATGATTTAGTGTCCTACACAATCCCGATGATTGTGCAATAGTGTTTTATCGCTTTGGTTCATTGTTTAGCACTGTTAAGGCTAAGGAAAATCAAACACATGAACTTTCCAAATGATGTTTTCTCATTAAAATAGCGAATTGTACAGTGATTACATAACGTAAACCCTATCATACAAGGGTTAATGGAGTTGACCGGTTTGACTAGTTGGCTTTGTTTGACTTTGACTTGACCGAAATTTGATGGTTGTCACATCTGGCGTTAACACAGTCCACATTCGCCAACTAGAGTCTGCTCATGAAAGGACTCTGGTCCACAATGCAACTCTGCAAAGAGAACTTGCTGAAACCCAAGCTGAGGTCAGGGAACTTCGAGCTCAACAAGTTAGATCTGACAGGCGTGTGAGGGACATAGAACGCCTGCTTTCGGGATCAAGAACTCACTCTAGTAGTTCTCGTCGCCGATAGAATCTCATCGACTTCTCTTTTGGATATAACCTAGTTATGTAAAACTCTGGTCTAATTCCCTATCCTTGTAAATCTTAGACCTGTTAGGTCTTAATCTAGTCATAGTTCTGTCAAAATTTTCCCATCTTGGTTGATGTAAGGCCTACTCCTAGGCCACTTTTCCCGAACTTGTTACATCTATAATTCCAGTACTTTTGATAGATATCTACTCTTATGGGAATTATTATCCAAATGCTTTCATCTTTCAATACTAGATCCTTATTCAAACATGCTATTCATTGTGCTGTTGGACTATGGAGAGTTAGCCCATGAGTCACTCTCATTATTCATTTATTCTTATCCATGTTGTCATCTTTTTAAACGTATAGTTAAAAGATGCCGCCTCGCAGAAATCCAAGGCGCAACCCAAATAACGAAACACCGATACCACCACCTCCTCCACCACCTCAACCACCTCCTCATTTCGACGCTGCCATGTTCCAAGCAGCCTTCACGGCAGCAGTAGCAGCTGCCGTGTCAGCCATCAATACTCCTGTCCCTAGTGGATCGGGAACAGGTGCACATCCTTCCAACCACGGCGAGAGCCATGGCCATCCCAGGGAATGCACCTACAAGGATTTTACGAATGCTAAACCCCGAAACTTCAATGGAACTGGTGGGGTTATGATCTTAAGGCAATGGATTGAAAAGACTGAATCGGTCTTTGAAATCTGCGCCTGCCCGGAGGGCAACAAGGTCAAGTTTGCTACTTGTACCTTTTCTGACAGAGCGTTAACTTGGTGGAATGGCCATGTTAAGTCTCTGACTATTGTAGTGGCAAATTCTATCAGCTGGGAAAACTTGAAAGCCATGCCGATGAGAGAGTACTGTCCTCGAGGGGAAATTCAAAAACTCGAGCAGGAACTCTGGGGTTTGGAAATGGTTGGTTCCGACATATCAACCTACACGAATAGATTCTGTGATCTGGCAATTCTATGCCCTGACATGGTTGCTTTGGAGAGCAAGAGAATTGAGAGATATATTTGGGGACTGTCGCCCCAGATCCAGTCAAGTGTGTTAGCATCCAGGCCTGTTACTTTTGAAAGCGCCAAAGAGCTGGCACAATCTCTCATAGATCACGGAAAACACCAGAGCCCAACAATCCCTACACCCGGGCCACAAAAGGACAACAACAACAACAAGAAAAGGTGTGGAACAAGAGGAAAAGTGGGGCTTCGCAAAATCCTCAAAGAGACAACAACTTGTGGCAATCAATGCTGCCACGGTAACCCCTGTTGTCCCTGTAAATCCCTTACTAGCAAAAACTTATGCTGGAAATCTTCCGAGGTGCAACAAATGCAACTTCCGTCACCACGGACCTTGCAAGGAAATGCAGTGCTCTAACTGCAACAGAAAGGGGCATACAACCCGTTTCTGCAAAATTCCAGCAAAGCCGACCGCCCAAGTTCCTAACACCGGTGTGGGCCAAGCTTGCTACAGTTGTGGCGAGGTGGGCCACTACAAGAGGAACTGCCCTAAGGCGGGGATGGCTGGCGGAGTAGGAAGAGTTATGGCTATTGGCCACGAGGAAGCCGTAGCTGATCCTACGATAGTTACTGGTACGTTTCTCCTCGATAACTCATATGCTTGCATACTTTTCGACAGTGGAGCAGAGAAAAGTTTCGTAAGCCATAAATTTGCACACCTACTTAAACAAAAACCTCGTGCTTTAGATAAATCATTCATTGTAGAGATGGCAAACGGGAAAACAGAAAGTACTAGCTGCATATACGTAGGTTGTACTCTAAGTTTAGATGGCCATACTTTCAAGAAAGACCTCATGCCGGTCCCAATTAAATGTTTCGACGTTATCATCTGCATGGATTGGTTGAGTCTTTGTCACACCACAAAACCTAAGAACGGCGGAAACGTTCCGGGGTGGAGGACGTCATGTACAGTATCACAACAATGCAAAGTAGTAAACAAGCAACAACATCATCCATTGCATTAATAATATAATTTCATACAAGTGTGTTATGTCAAGTTATATAGACACCAAAAATATACATCAAAATAAAAGAGGAGTCTTGAACGAGCTCCGTCTTCTCAAAACCTGGCACCTGTACCTGTCTACTGGTGACCTGAGAATACAAGTTATTTTGAAAGAATTTATCAGCTTTAAAGCTGCTGAGATCATAAGTATATTGGTGTATGTGTTTGTATGAAAGCATTTGTAAGATGTTTGTAAGATGTAATGTATAAGTTTTGTGAAGTTTGTATTTGTTTGAACTCTCCTAGAAAACCCTATGTTTTCTACTAAAAGTAGCCTTCTACCAAGGCATCTAGTATTTGTGTGTGTGTCTCATGTAAGAGTGTGTATTTTCCTAAAGCCGGCTATCATTAACCAAAAATATAGTTTTTTACATTACCGTGCATCGTGTGCATGTTCACGAAGTGAATGTAATGGGAATAATATTATAGTACTGTAGTGTTGTATTTAAGTAACTACTGCTGTACTAACTACCTTAAGTTAATTGTAAATTTTAAGGTAACATGTGATCGGCCTGTATCTTGCTACCGACTCAAGAGTAAAACGACAATGTAAGATGCTGTAAAAATGACGTTTGGCACCCGTAGACTTGCAATGTCCCATTGTAGCGAGCAGCAAGGTGTAGGATAGTCAATCCAGTATAGATCTATACATAAACTCATACGCTCCCCAATTAAGGAGATTCTGATACAAAAACAGTCATGGCAGGTAGTGCCATGCCCTGTTTAATGGCTCACATAACTGTGTTAATGTATATGTAATGTATATGTGTGCTAGCTGTATTGTGTGTTCTTTCTCTGTCTAGCCTGTATGTTTGTTTCTCGTCATAGTGTCTATTGTTTGTTTCTCATCATAGTATCATATGTGGTTTCTCATTATAGTATTAACATGTTTGTATACCCTTGCTACCCAAGGGCATTGTATCTATTGACTCATGTATGAACTGACTCATTATATGTTTCATTGTTCTAGTACTAGTATTAGTATCTTCCTAAACTACTCATATAGTAGTTTACTAGCAATGTATGATCATGTTTGAATACCCTTGCTACCCAAAGGCATGGAATTGTTATGAAGGAAATAACCTTTTATATCTATATACATATACATAATATATAACTAGGATTCAAACGACCTTCGGACAACTAACCTTGATACCCTAAGTCCACAACCAAACAAGGAACAGGAAGCAGGGTAGGCTAGCAGTCCTAAGTCCTTTCAGTCCTACTTATATAACTATATCTATATAGATACACGGAATATAAGTATAAAAGAGTTTGACAAGTAAAAGAGTTTGTAGAACAGTTTGAGGTAAAACAGTTTGATAAGCAGTTTGAAAAGTAAGAAAACCATTTGTTTGGTAGTTATTAATCACATGTGATTGATATAATAACTATAATAGTTCAACTTGTATTCCCCCCCATAAAAGCATTTAAAAACATTTAAAGGTTAATTAAGGGGTATGAACTCACTTGTAGTGAGTGGTTTGGATGAAAGTGTCGGATAAGTTGCTAAGTGTCAAGTGGAGACTTGAGCACACACACGAATCCTATTTAACATATATCGATACATATATGAATATAATTAGTGTTATAAACAACTAATTATTGAATTGGGACCACCTTAGGTACTAGTAACCACTTATATTGAAGTGTTACAACCATATATGATTGTATGAAGGGGGTATATGGCTATTCAAAGGAGTGTATGGTCGAAATACACACTATATGTGTGTGTGCGGCTAGGGTAAGTGTGTGCGGCCGTACTTGGTGTGTGCGGCCGTACACATAGTGTTCTTGGTGTTCTTGGTGAAAGATGTTACCTTTTATGAAGATCCTCAAGGAGATTTGGATGATACTTGAGAGGATTTTCGGGTCCTAGCTTTGAAGAAGTGTATAAAGTGTTCAAAATGACCAAGTGTAGTATATATAGAAGGGAGTGTGCGGCTGGATGGGTGTGCGGTTGGGTGTGTTCGGCTGGCTGGCCGCACACTCTGATGTGCGGCCGCCCACACCTAGTTTGGTGTGTTTGGCCCGTTTTTGCATTGCTACACACATTCTAACCCATCCTACGACACATATCTTGATTATACTAAGCCTTAAGCACTCATAATGACCTAAAACTTCATTATAAAATAGTAAAACGAGGTTAACTTTGATAGAAATGAAGAACGTAAGCTAGAAATTTTGGGTTGTCACATCATCCCCTCCTTAGAAGGAATTTCGTCCCGAAATTAGAATTTAAGCAAACAAGTAGTTACAAATAACTAAGTAAAAAGACGAGGATATTTCAGTTTCATCTGATCCTCACGCTCCGAAGTGAATTTCGGTCCTCGCTTGGCGTTCCAACGAACCTTCACTATCGGGATACGGCTTTGTTTCGTTTGCTTGACCTCTCGGTCCATGATCTCTACTGGTTCTTCCACGAAGTTGAGGCTCTCGTTGATCTCGATCTCGTCGAGTGGGATTACAAGAGTCTCGTCGGACAGACACTTTTTCAAGTTCGAGACGTGGAAGGTAGAATGTACGTTACTGAGTTCACGTGGTAAGTTAAGTTTGTAAGCTACACGGCCGATTCTTGTGAGAATCTCAAAAGGCCCTATGTACCTTGGATTTAGCTTTCCACGCTTTCCAAAGCGTATCAAGCCCTTCCAGGGTGAGACCTTCAATAAAACACGGTCGCCCACCTGGAATTCCAACGGTTTCCTTCGTTTATCAGCGTAGCTTTTCTGTCGGTCTCTGGAGGCTTTCAATCGTTCACGGATCTGAACGATCTTCTCTGTCGTTTCCCGTATGATCTCTGGACCTGTGAGAGTGCTTTCAGGAACTCGTCCTTTAGCTAACTGGGTATCACCCACCTCAGCCCAGCACAGAGGGGATCTGCACTTGCGGCCATAGAGGGCCTCGAATGGAGCAGCCTTTATGCTTGTGTGATAACTGTTGTTGTAGGAAAATTCTACAAAGGGTAAATGAGTATCCCATGCTTTCCCAAAGTCGATCACACAGGCGCGCAACATATCTTCCAAGGTTTGGATAGTCCTCTCACTTTGCCCGTCTGTCTGTGGATGGTAGGCTGTACTCATCTCCAGCCTAGTTCCTAAGGAACTTTGTAGCGACTGCCAGAACCTAGAAGTGAACCTACTATCTCTGTCCGAGATAATGGATAAGGGAACACCGTGCAGTTGTACAATCTCCCTAATGTAGGTTCTTGTAAGTTTCTCCATCTTGTCTGTCTCCTTGATAGGCAGGAAGTGTGCGGACTTGGTCAATCTGTCGACGATGACCCATATGGTATCAAGTCCACCTGTTGTCTTGGGCAACTTGGTTATAAAATCCATAGTGATCCGCTCCCACTTCCATTCCGGTATCTCAGGTTGTTGTAGGAGGCCTGAGGGTTTACGTACTCGACCTTGACCTTCGCGCAAGTAAGGCATTTACCTACGAAGGTAGCAACTTCTGCTTTCATGTTAGGCCACCAATATAACTTTTTAAGATCCAGATACATCTTATCTGAACCTGGGTGGACGGAGTAACGAGTGTTGTGCGCCTCGTTCATGACCAAGTCTCTGAAACCACCAAGTTTCGGGGTCCACATCCGATCCATGAGATAATAAGCTCCGCCACCCTTAACTTCCAAGTTCTTATCCATCCCTCGCAGGGATTCACTGGTCACATTTTCAGGTTTCAAAGCGTCGAGCTGAGCCGCCTGTATTTGTGTGGATAAGTGTGAGTGGATAGTTATCGTCAATGATTTGACTCTTCGACCAGAATATTCTTTCCGACTTAGCGCGTCAGCTACTACATTGGCTTTACCCGGATGATAACGAATTTCGCATTCGTAATCACTGAGCAGCTCGACCCATCGTCGTTGTCTCATGTTGAGCTCCTTCTGGTCGAATATGTGTTGAAGGCTCTTGTGGTCTGTAAAGATTGTGCTCTTCGTACCGTACAGGTAGTGTCTTCAGATCTTTAGAGCAAACACAACTGCTCCTAGTTCAAGATCGTGGGTAATGTAGTTGACCTCATGTGTCTTCAGCTGTCTCGAGGCATAGGCGATGACCTTACCTCGCTGCATCAGAACACATCCGAGTCCTTGATTTGATGCATCGCAATAGACAACGAAGTCTTCTATCCCTTCGGGGAGGGATAGTATTGGTGCGGTGCACAAGGCTCGTTTGAGGGTTTGGAACGCTCTCTCTTATTTCTCTTCCCAGTCAAAGGCCACGCCTTTCTGGGTCAGCGTTGTCAGAGGCTTCGCAATGCGGGAGAAGTTTTGAATGAACCTGCGATAGTAGTCAGCGAGGCCTAGAAATTGACGAATTTCTGTAGGCGTCTTCGGTGCTGACCAACTCTCAATGGCTCTAATTTTGGAAGGGTCCACGTGTATTCCCTCTTCGCTAACCACGTGCTCTAAGAATTCGACTCGGCGGATCCAAAATTCGCATTTCGAGAACTTCGCATAAAGCTTCTCCGCGCGCAATGTTTCTAAGACTAAGCGCAGATGTTGACTATGCTCCTCCTTACTATGAGAGTAGATAAGTATGTCATCGATGAAGACGATGACGAACTGATCGAAGTAAGGACGACACACCCTATTCATTAAATCTATGAATACAACGGGCGCGTTTGTTAATCCGAACGGCATCACTACGAATTCGTAGTGCCCATAACGAGTTCGGAAGGTTGTCTTCAGAACATACTCCCCTAGCACTCGTATTTGGTGATATCCGGATCTCAAGTCGATTTTTGAAAAGAAGTTCGCCCCTTGAAGTTGGTCAAATAAATCGTCGATACGAGGCAATGGATAACGATTTTTGACGGTCAGTTTGTTGAGCTCCCTGTAGTCGATGCACATACGGAACGATCCGTCTTTCTTCTTGACGAACAAGATTGGAGCTCCCCAGGGTGAGAAGCTTGGTCATATAAAGCCCTTGCTGAGCAGTTTGTTAAGTTGACTGGACAGTTCTTGCATCTTTGCAGGTGCTAGACGATAGGGCGACTTGGCTACGGGGGTAGCCCCTGGAACTAAGTCGATTCGAAACTCGACTTGGCGTTGCGGAGGTAATCCTGGAAGTTCTTCTGGAAAAATGTCGTGAAAGTCGCGTACCACAGGAATGTTCTGAATGTCTTTTGTTTCTTGCCTCACATCGACTACATGAGCAAGGAATGTGCGACATTCCTTTCGTAAGAATTTCTGAGCTTGAATGCTCGAGATGATACGAAGGTTCGTGCCGGGTTTGTCGCCATAAACTATGAGGTTTTCGCCAGACGGCAGATTAAGGCGGACAGCCTTTTCGTAACACATGATATCGGCACGATGAAGACTCAACCAATCCATGCCGATGATGACGTCGAAACTTTTAATTGAAACCGGCATGAGATCGATCGAAAATGAATGGCTATCTAAAGTTAGGATACACCCTATGAATATACTGCTGGTGCTTTCTGTTTTTCCATTAGCCATTTCTACAGTGAACGGTTCTTTGAGTGCTCGTGATTTTTGCTTAAGTAATTGAGCAAACTTTTGGTTCACGAAGCTCCTCTCCGCTCCACTATCAAAAAGTATACAAGCATAAGAGTTGTCGAGGAGAAACGTACCAATGACCACTGTGGGGTCAGCAACTGCCTCCTCATGGCCTATGTCCAGAACTCTTCCTACTTCACCGACATTTCCTGCCTTCGGGCAGTTCCTCTTGAAATGGCCTACCTCGCCGCAGTTGTAGCAAGTTTGGCCCACTCCAGCACCGGGAACCTGGGTGATTGGCCTCACCGGAGATTTGTAGAAACGGCAGTGTGCCCTTTTCTGTCGCAGTTTACACACTGCATTTCCCGGCAGGCTCCCACGTGATGGTAGTTGCACTTGGTGCAATTGGGCAAGCTCCTAGAGTACTTCCTTACTGGAGCAGCAGTGGCAGGTGTTATCGCAGCATGAACTGCTACGACCTGCTGCTTTTTGGCAGCCTTTGCCTTCTTTTTGTCCTCCCAAAACTTCCGCTTGGTATCAGCGGTTCTTGCGGGTTCTGAGATGGCCAGGGTGGTTACTGTTGCGGCCGGGGTACGAGCCCCATGGTCAATTAGCCGTTGTGCCAATTGCTTGGCACTATCAAATGTAGTGGGGTGGGATGCCAATACATTTCCCTGGTATGGTGGCATCAGCCCCCATATATATCTTTCGATCTTTTTCCCCTCTGTATGCACCATGTTGGGACAGAGGGCCACCAGTTCACAAAATCTGGCGGTGTAGGCGACCACGTTGGAGCCCTTCATGGTTAGGCTCCATAGTTCTTCCTCTATATTTTGGATCTCACCCCTCGGGCAGTATTCCTCAATCATGAGGTCTTTCAAAGTTTCCCAGCCCATATCATTAGCCACTGTAAAGAGATAGCGACTTAACATGACTATTCCACCATGTTAGGGCTTTTGTTTCAAAGGTGCAAGCTGCGAACTTCACCTTGCTCCCTTCTGGACAGGAGCAGATTGCGAAAACCGATTCGGTTTTCTCGAACCATTGCGAGAGGGCAATGACTCTGCCAGTCCCTTTGAAGGACAATGGCTTGCAGCTTGTGAAATCTTTGTAGGAGCACTCTCTCGAGCGCACTAGGGTTTCAACCTGTATAGACGTAACGGGAGTTCCTCCTCCAGTGGAACCTGATGCATGATATTAAGCCATGGTTGTTGCCACAGCCGCAGCTACAGCAGCATTGAGGGCTGCTGTATCAAATTGAGGAGTAGGTGGTGTTGGTATGGGAGGATTACGTCTTGTTGATTTACGTGGAGGCATCTTTGAACTATAAGTTTAGAAAGATGAAGACATTAATAAGAATTTAATAGGAAATGATGAGAATGACACATGGACTAACTCTCCATAGCCCAACAACATAATTGAATCGCACGATTTAAGGATGATCTCGTACCAGCGGATGATAACAATTTGATATTAATTTCCATAAGATTAGATATCTGCCGAAGATACTGGAATTACAGATGTAATGAGTTCAGGAAAAAAAAATGACCTAGCAGTAGGTCTTACATCAACCAAGATGGGAAAATTTCGACAGAAATACGACCTAATCAAGACCTTAACAGGTCTAAGATTTACAAGGATAGGAAATTAGACTAGAGTTGTTAGCATAACTAAGTTATATCCAAAAGAGAAATTGGTGAGAATCTATCGGCGACGAGAACTACTAGAGTGAGTTCTTGACTCTGACAGAAGGCGTTCTATATCCCTTACGCGCCTATCGGACCTAACTTGCTGAGCTCGAAGTTCCCTGACTTCAGCTCGGGTCTCAGTAAGTTCCCTCTGAAGATCTGCATTGTGGACCAGAGTCCTTTCATGAGCGGACTCCAGCTGGCGAATGCGGACAGTGTTAACGCCAGAGTTGGCATCAACCTCCACGACTCGGCCGATAGCTGCTCGACCCTGCTCTGTGTTCCGAGCAATCCTACGAACCATGACGGGTAGGACTCTGTCAGCAGAACCTCCCTCAGTGAGGTTGTAGAAGCTTCTGTCTCCATTGTAGGGCATTGGTTGCCCTTGTTCCTGACTCCAACCATTCAAGTTTGTGGCCCACAGAGGTGTGGGTCCTTGAAATGTTGGACGAGGGTTTGGGTTTTGATCAGCTGGGGGTTGGTTGTTGACTTCTGGCTCTGAGTCAGAACCATCAGAGAAGCCTTCAGCTTCATGATCATCTTCTGGTTCTTCTTCCAGCCATCCTTCATTGTCGTGGTTGGGAAAGTACGGGTCTCCGGGAATATGGAATCCAGCCATTTAATCTACGCGAGAATAGGGATAAGGAAATAATTAATAGACGAACTAATTAGATAATTATAAGATGATCTTTATCAGTTGCTTCAACACTTGTTTGGAGCATACCAGTTATATGTAACTCAGACAGGATAGACCTTCGAATAAATGACCCTAACTCTAAGCCCACAATCAAACAAGAACAGGAAGTAGAGCAAAGATTACAGATTCTAAGTCTATGATATCCTAGCACATATAACCTTAGTGTATCCGCTAAACAACTATTGACATACCAATAAAGACCTTTAGTTCTCAGATAAGTAATTACTGTAACGCAAAATACTCCTATAGTATTTTAAGTTTATGTTCTGTTCTACTGTTCTTGTTGTAGAAGTGTTGGTAAGTTTTTAGACTTGTTGCAACCTCACAACCATACTTAGGCACATGCTAATCACTCCTCGGATAATGTAGTTGATCAGGCTACATCTTCCCAGGGTTGACCATATGTCTCTAAGTCTACTTATGCTGCCCAACAATCGTAATACTTTTGTTCTGTCCTAGTGACACTGATTTTAGTATGAATGCAGGTATGTATACTTGGTTAAATATTTTATTATTTAAAAGTATAAACTCTTTATCAGAGTATTTTAACCCCGTTTGTGTTTATAGTTCGTATATCTTTTATGGGTTGATACACTCGATTCACTATAAACAATGCTCTGATACCAATCTGTCACACCCCAAAACCTAAGAACGGCGGAAACGTTCCGGGGTGGAGAACGTCATGTACAGTATCACAACAATGCAAAGTAGTAAACAAGAAACAACATCATCCATTGCATTAATAATATAATTTCATATAAGTGTGTTCTTTCAAGTTATATAGACACCAAAAATATACATCAAAATAAAAGAGGAGTCTTGAACGAGCTCCGTCTTCTCAAAACCTAGCACCTGTACCTGTCTACTGGTGACCTGAGAATACAAGTTATTTTGAAAGAGTTTATCAGCTTTAAAGCTGGTGAGATCATAAGTATATTGGTGTATGTGTTTGTATGAAAGCATTTGTAAGATGTTTGTAAGATGTAATGTATAAGTTTTGTGAAGTTTGTATTTGTTTGAACTCTCCTAGAAAACCCTATGTTTTCTACTAAAAGTAGCCTTCTACCAAGGCATCTAGTATCTGTGTGTGTGTCTCATGTAAAAGTGTGTATTTTCCCAAAGCCGACTATCATTAACCAAAAATATAGTTTTTTACATTACCGTGCATCGTGTGCATGTTCACGAAGTGAATGTAACGGGAATAATATTATAGTACTGTAGTGTTGTATTTAAGTAACTACTGTTGTACTAACTACCTTAAGTTAATTGTATATTTTAAGGTAACATGTGATCGGCCTGTATCTTGCTACCGACTCAAGAGTAAAACGACAATGTAAGATGCCGTAAAAATGACGATTGGCACCCGTAGACTTGCAATGTCCCACTGTAGCGAGCAGCAAGGTGTAGGATAGTCAATCCAGTATAGATCTATACACAAATTCATACGCTCCCCAATTAAGGAGATTCTGATACAAAAACAGTCATGGCAGGTAGTGCCATGCGCTGTTTAATGGCTCACATAACTGTGTTAATGTATATGTAATGTATATGTGTGCTAGCTGTATTGTGTTTTCTTTCTCTGTCTAAGCTGTATGTTTGTTTCTCGTCATAGTGTCTATTGTTTGTTTCTCATCATAGTATCATATGTGGTTTCTCATTATAGTATTAACATGTTTGTATACCCTTGCTACCCAAGGGCATTGTATCTATTGACTCATGTATGAACTGACTCATTGTATGTTTCATTGTTCTAGTACTAGTATTAGTATCTTCCTAAACTACTCCTATCGTAGTTTACTAGCAATGTATGATCATGTTTGAATACCCTTCCTACCCAAAGGCATGGAATTGTTATGAAGGAGATAACCTTTTATATCTATATACATATACATAATATATAACTAGGATTCAAACGACCTTCGGACAACTAACCTTGATACCCTAAGTCCACAACCAAACAAGGAACACGAAGTAGGGTAGGCTAGCAGTCCTAAGTCCTTTCAGTCCTACTTATATAACTATATCTATATAGATACACAGAATATAAGTATAAAAGAGTTTAAGTAAAGTATTTGACAAGTAAAAGAGTTTGTAGAACAGTGTCACACCCCGCTAAAGCGGAAACGCAAGGTATGACAGCGATAACGGTTTCATTGCAAAAGATAAAGATACATCACCATAGCAGTATTTAAAAGTTTACAACCCATAGCTTAAATAGAAACAAAATACAAGTTTTCCAAACAACATTGTTCAAAATAAAACTTCATAATAGCTTCAACACGATGCAGCATGCTCTATGATGATGAATCTTTACATCCACTTACTAATTATTTCCTGAAAAAGCATGTAAAACGAGCGTCAACTATGAAAATAGTTGGTGAGTTCACAAGTATATAAAATCGAGCTTGAAACAAAGCTTTTCGTAATGCAAGTACATTGCTTGAATGATAAACCAAGTGGATTGCTATTAAAGAATACAAGTTTATTGCTATAACGAGAATCGAGTTTTGTATGTGTATGAGCAAACAATGAGTCTCAACCAAACCTATGACTGAAGCCCTATCGAGATCTATGCTTATCGTTCCATAGATGAATATGGTATCATGCACTCCAGCGATTCGGGCGAGTGAGGAGTTGTCAATTCCTAATAGCGCTATCCATAATGACCATTGGCTCAAAGAGTTAATGGTTAGAGATACGGGAAGGGCCTTAGTACGATAAGTTCTCATGTTCCGTGTTGCATAGACATACATAAAGAAACATAGCAATACAATAGCAATCATGTTTGATACAATTCAATTTAAAGACAACATGCAATTATAATAGTTTTTCTGGACATGCTTTTCCACCCCAAAACATAAAAACTGAAAATAGGGGAGTGCGTGAATACTCACAATGTTTCGAGAAGATACAAGTAATGCTTCGGAATGCACCAACGTCTTACTACCGGGATCCTACGACATCAAACACACGCTAGTGAGTTTCCATGTCGAATCTAATGCTAATATACTAAATCCTACATATAGTGAAATGCCAATTTACATTTTAGTATTTGATTTTGTATCAATTGGTTACACTTTTTCTGAATTGATGAAATTCTACAAGTCATGTGATAAATACAACTTTGGGATATTAATTTTCCAGATTTAGTAATATAAATTTAAGGGTGTTTCAACACATTTAAAGGTGTTTTAAATTCCTAAAAATGTAAGATATTATCAAATAGTTTCCAAAAATTGTCAAACCTTGTATTTTTCATTCTAAATACAATAGAGGTTTTCCAGAAAATTTTCCTTGAATTTTTGATATGGTTATCTACTTTCCAAATTTTTAAGCCTTCATAACAACATAAATTCACGAAAAATAGCATTCAAAGGATAAAAATTCTCAAACTTTTTATTTTACTGTTATTACACATTACTAAGCTGGGAAAAATATAAAAATGGATTTCCAAGCTGTTTAATTATATTTTACGATTTTTGAGCATTTATTCCAATAAAAATTGAAATAAATAGAAAACAGTTTCCAAAATTACCCAAACATTTTATTTAACTGTTATTATACATAACTAGGCTGGGAAAAATATAAAAGATATTTTTCAGTGGGTATTTCTATTTTTCCTTGTTTTATCCCCATAAATAACCATTAATTGAAGAATAAATATTAAACAGTTAAAATAAATTACCAAAAATTTTTGTAAAATCATTTACAGTACAATTAACCTGGGAAAAATGCCAAAAGTGGTTTTCATATTGTCAAATCTGGTTTTGGGTATTTATGTGTATTCAAGTGTGATTAACTTTGGAAATTAAGGGAAAAATAGTTTACAGTGGAGAAAAATCCTCAAAATTTTTATGTAACCTCCTACTGTTCAACATGATGTTCTGGTAAATTTTCATGAATTGTGGATAATCAGAACTATTTTTCCTATTTTTAGACCATTATAATTACAAAAAATTGGGAAAAATAGCAAGGCATGATGAAAAATGTTGAAATTATTTTTCTGAGTCACCCATCACAGGTAAGGTTTGCGAAAATTGTTAGGTAAAATTTTCTCACTCTCTAAAGTGGTTTTGTGATTTATTATACCCAAACAAAAAGAAAATCGGAAATCATATCAAACAGCAACAAAAACTGATGAAATTTAGTGAGGGGTCATTATTCACCATATGGGTCATCCATGAATTTATTCCGGATTTATTGACCTCTGGAAGTATTTTAGGTGATTTATGCCCTTGGTTTCTAGCAATAATTTTAACAAATCAAAGAAATAATAAAAGCTTTTGGTATTTTACAGATTATCACATGCATGTGAAGGCTTTCAAAAGGAAAAATATCCAGAATTTATTCAGAAGGGAAATAGGGGTATTGAACCCAAACAAGTTAAGAAAAGTAGCATGCAATGATGCATGAGGTGTAAAGGTGGCTAAAGTTCATGAATTTGTGTAGCCCAATCAGTAGCGTTTTAAGCCACGAAATTTTAACCATCATTCACTGGATATGTTAAGTTTCCAAGGTATTTTTCCCCAGATTTATGGTTGGGTTTAAAGCCATTGTTCATGCAAGACAAAAATGGTAATCATAGAAAAAGAGCTGTTTGCGCAACCATTTTGTAAAAATTGCCAAAAATCGGATATTTAATATTTTACAGTGAGACCAGTTGGGTTTGAAAGATAACCCATGGAACTATCCAGCACAAAAAGAATATCGGGATTTGGTTAAGAAATGACCGAGTTATGGCCGTTCAAAGTTGAGCAAAGTATTCTGGCAGATTGCATGTTTGCTTGAGTGCATTTTTAGGACATTTAACAAGAACACCATGCATGCCTTTGTTAAGGTCCGATTTCTAGCACATGCATGGAGTGAATGAGCATCCAAGATGTACTATAAATGTTGTAAATGCTTTTAATCATGCAAGAACACCAAAGAAATGGAGAAGAAGATGTAACATTAGTTTTTTTGAAGTCATATGAACATGCATGCATCATTTTCACTCCTTGCATGGGTTTGATCCCGGATTTTCACCATTTCAAACACATGCATTGTGTTATGGTGAGAATCTACAAACCACAAGGGGAAAATAAAGATTTCTAGCCATGGAAAGGCATAGAATCCGAAAAAGAAGAGAAAACTAAGAAGATGAAGAAGTAGAACTTGAAACCATGGAAGAAGATGTTGTTGTTTACCTTGGTTTTGATCTTGAAGGAAGTAAGAGCACTCCAAGCCTTCAAATTTTCAAAACTATGGCTGAGAATGAGAGGATTTGCGTGGGTTAGAGAGAGAGAGGAGAGCTTGTGAGTGGAAGTGAAGAGAGAGTGAAGAGAGTGAAGAGAGAAGAGGTGGAGTGGGGGAATGAGCCTAATGATGGAGTTTTTGGGAAGAGAGAGCATGGGAAGAGGGGAGATGGCCAGCCATTGAGTGGGTTAGGCCTCCTCTCTCCTAATTTCAAATTTTATAAAACTCCCTCCAACATTTTTATAAAAACCCTAACTTTTATAAAAATATTTCTTAAGCAAATTTGATTTATTTAAAAATCTTGTTTTTAACTAATAAATTATGATTAATATTTGATAATTTAATTTCTATTTTGTTGAACATAATTCATCATTTGATTAATAAAATTTGATATTAGAGAGTTTTTAGCCAAATTTTATAAAGTTTTTAAGCTTTATAATTTACAAATTTGGATTTTTAACTCTTTTAGGGTTTTGGAATATTGTTTGATATTTATCATCATAATGAAGTATAATTAGAATACTTTAATTTATTTTTAGGGTTTTACACCCTTTTTCCAATTATAACAAAGCTTGAAAGTTTCATTCAATTTATCGCATTGGCATTTCCTATTGTAGTTGAGCAACTTACTAGAATTGTAAGTGTCAAGTATATCAGTCCTAGATCTTAGTTGGATCCTAGTTTATGCAAGACTTTGACCTAATCTATACTACTACGTCATGGTATGTTGTGCATGAATGGTTTTTATAAAGATGCATGACTCCGAGAATGACCTGAATTTGACAGTTGTCACAAACAGTTTGAGGTAAAACAGTTTGATAAGCAGTTTGAAAAGTAAGAAAACCATTTGTTTGGTAGTTATTAATCACATGTGATTGCTATAATAACTATAATTGTTCAACTTGTATTCCCCCCCCCATAAAAGCATTTAAAAACATTTAAATGTTAATTAAGGGTTATGAACTCACCTATAGTGAGTGGTTTGGATGAAAGTGTCGGATAAGTTGCTAAGTGTCAAGTGGAGACTTGAGCACACACGCGAATCCTATTTAACATATATCGATACATATATGAATATAATTAGTGTTATAAACAACTAATTATTGAATTGGGACCACCTTAGGTACTAGTAACCACTTATATTGAAGTGTTACAACCATATATGATTGTATGAAGGGGGTATATGGCTATTCAAAGGAGTGTATGGTCGAAATACACACTATATGTGTGTGTGCGGCCAGGTGTGCGGCCAGGGTGTGTGTGTGCGGCCGTACTTGGTGTGTGCGGCCGTACACATAGTGTTCTTGGTGTTCTTGGTGTTCTTGGTGAAAGATGTTACCTTTTATGAAGATCCTCAAGGAGATTTGGATGATACTTGAGAGGATTTTCGGGTCCTAGCTTTGAAGAAGTGTATAAAGTGTTCAAAATGACCAAGTGTAGTATATATAGAAGTGAGTGTGCGGCTGGATGGGTGTGCGGTTGGGTGTGTGCGGCTGGCTGGCCGCACACTCTGGTGTGCGGCCGCACACACCTAGTTTGGTGTGTTTGGCCCGTTTTTGCGTTGCTACACACATTCTAACCCATCCTACGACACATATCTTGATTATACTAAGCCTTAAGCACTCATAATGACCTAAAACTTCATTATAAAATAGTAAAACGAGGTTAACTTTGATAGAAATGAAGAATGTAAGCTAGAAATTTCGGGTTGTCACAGTCTTCTTCACGCCGACATCATGTGCTTTGAAAAAGCAGTTCGTCTTAACCTTCCTAACAGCGAAACCTTAGTTATCTACGGCGACAAACCTAGTACGAGCCTTCGCATCATTTCGTGCATCCAAGCCCAGAAGTGCTTACGAAAGGAATATCATGCATTCTTCGCACACATCGTCGATACGAAAGGAATATCATGCATTCTTCGCACACATCCCGACATCTTTCCAGAAGAACTCCCAGGATTACCACCGCAACGCCAAGTCGAGTTCAGAATCGACTTAGTGCCAGGGGCTACTCCCGTAGCCAAATCTCCTTACCGTCTGGCACCGGCAGAGATGCAGGAACTTTCCAGTCAGCTTAACGAACTTCTCAAAAAGGGATTCATTAGGCCGAGCTTCTCACCCTGGGGAGCACCGGTCTTTTTCGTCAAGAAGAAAGACATATCGTTTCGCATGTGTATCGACTACAGGGAGCTCAACAAGCTTATAATTAAAAATCGTTATCCCTTGCCCCGCATTGACGATTTATTTGATCAACTTCAACGAGCCAACTACTTCTCGAAGATAGATCTACGATCCGGATATCACCAACTACGAGTGTTAGAGGAGGATGTTCCCAAGACAGCCTTCCGAACTCGTTATGGACACTACGAATTCGTAGTGATGCCGTTCGGATTAACAAACGCGCCCACGGTATTCATGGATTTAATGAATAGGGTGTGTCGTCCTTACTTGGATCAGTTCGTCATCGTCCTCATCGATGACATACTCATCTACTCTAGAAGTAAGGAAGAACATAGTCAACATCTCCGCAGAGTCTTAGAAACATTACGATCGGAGAAGCTCTATGCGAAGTTCTCTAAGTGCGAATTTTGGATCCGACGAGTCGAATTCTTGGGCCACGTTGTTAGCGAAGAGGGAATACACGTGGACCCTTCCAAAATCAAGGCCATTGAGAACTGGTCAGCACCGAAGACACCTACAGAAATTCGTCAATTTCTAGGTCTCGCTGGCTACTATCGCAGCTTCATTCAGAACTTCTCCCGCATAGCGAAACCTCTTACGACATTGACCCAGAAGGGCGTGGCCTTTGACTGGGAAGAGAAACAGGAAAGAGCATTCCAAACGCTCAAGCGAGCCTTGTGCACCGCACCAATACTATCCCTCCCCGAAGGGGTAGAAGACTTCGTTGTCTATTGCGATGCGTCAAATCAAGGACTCGGATGTGTTCTGATGCAGCGAGGTAAGGTCATCGCCTATGCCTCGAGACAGCTGAAGACACATGAGGTTAACTACACCACCCACGATCTTGAACTAGGAGCAGTTGTGTTTGCTCTGAAGATCTGGAGACACTACATGTATGCTACAAAAAGCACGATCTTTACATACCACAAAAGTCTACAACATATTTTCGACCAGAAGGAGCTCAACATGAGACAACGACGGTGGGTCGAGCTACTCAGTGATTACGAATGCGAAATTCGTTATCATCCGAGTAAAGCCAACGTAGTAGCTGACTCCCTAAGTCGGAAAGAATATTCTGGTCGTAGAGTCAAATCTTTGACTCTAACTATCCATTCACACTTCTCCACACAAATTAAGGAGGCTCAGCTCGACGCTTTGAAACCTGAAAATGTGGCAGGTGAATCCCTGAGAGGGATGGATAAGAATTTAGAAGTCAAGGGTGGCGGAGCCTTATACCTCATGGATCGGATCTGGACACCGAAACACGGTGGCTTCAGAGACTTGGTCATGACCGAGGCACACAACACTCGTTATTCCGTCCACCCAGGTTCAGATAAGATGTATCTGGATCTTAAAAAGCTATACTGGTGGCCTAACATGAAAGCAGACATTGCTACCTTCGTAAGTAAATGCCTTACTTGCGCGAAGGTAAAGGTCGAATACCAGAAACCCTCCGGTCTTCTGCAGCAACCGGAGATTCCGGAATGGAAGTGGGAGCGGATCACTATGGACTTCATAACCAAGTTGCCCAAGACAACGGGTGGACTTGATTCCATATGGGTCATCGTCGACAGATTGACCAAGTCTGCACACTTCCTACCCATCAAAGAAACCGACAAAATGGAGAAACTTACGAGAACCTACATTAGGGAGATTGTATGACTGCACGGTGTTCCCATATCCATTATCTCAGATAAAGATAGTAGATTCACTTCTAGGTTTTGGCAGTCGTTACAAAGTTCCCTAGGAACTAGGATGGACATGAGTACAGCCTACCATCCACAGACCGACGGACAAAGTGAGAGAACTATCCAAACCTTAGAAGATATGTTGCGAGCCTGTGTGATTGACTTTCGGAAAGCTTGGGATATTCATTTACCCCTTGTCGAATTTTCCTACAACAACAGTTATCACACGAGCATAAAGGCAGCTCCTTTCGAAGCCCTCTATGGCCGAAAGTGCAGATCCCCTCTGTGTTGGGCTGAAGTGGGTGATACCCAGTTAGCTAAAGGACGAGTTCCTGAAAGCACTCTCACTGGTCCGGAGATCATTCGGGAAACGACAGAGAAGATCGTTGAAATTCGTGAACGATTGAAAGCCTCTAGAGACCGACAGAAAAGCTACGCTGACAAGCGAAGGAAACCGTTGGAATTCCAGGTGGGCGACCGCGTTCTACTGAAGGTCTCACCCTGGAAGGGCTTGATACGCTTTGGAAAGCGTGGAAAGCTCAATCTAAGATACATAGGGCCTTTTGAGATTCTTGCCAGAATCGGCCCTGTAGCTTACAAACTTAACTTACCACGCGAACTCAGTAATGTACATTCTACCTTCCACGTCTCGAACTTGAAAAAGTGTCTGTCCGACGAGACTCTTGTAATCCCACTCGACGAGATCGAGATCAACGAGAGCCTCAACTTCGTGGAAGAATATGTCGAGATCATGGACCGAGAGGTCAAGCAAACAAAGCAGAGCCGTATCCCGATAGTGAAGGTTCGCTGGAACGCCAAGCGGGGACCTGAATTCACTTGGGAACGAGAGGATCAGATGAAACTGAAATATCCTCATCTTTTTGCTTAGTTATTTGTAACTACTTATTTGCTTAAATTCTAATTTCGGGACGAAATTCCTTCTAACGGGGGGATGATGTGACAACCCGAAATTTCTATTCTGTACAACATGTCAATTCAATAGAAGTCAAAATAGTTTCTGAAAACTTTCAAGCTTTTTGGAAAAAGTTTGAGTATTTTAGGTTTAACACGATAGGAGATATCAGGAGAGAGGATACCCTAGGGTTTATTGTGCAACAATAAAGTCCCGACACATCAAAAGTGTAGAGTTTACGGCCTAAACAAGGATTTTAAGGCCGTAAACCCTAAAGGAAAGAGGTATAAAGGTGACACTTAGTTATTTTTACCATTTTTCCAACTTTCAAGAACAAAAACTCAAACTCTCTCAAGTATCATCCAAAGATTTCTTCAAGATCATCATCTAGTAAGTGTTTCTAACCCTTTTAAGTTAGTATATCACTTAATCTAGTGATTTAACACACTTCTATCCATGAAATCTTTCCAAAAGGTTGATTCTTCAAGTTTCACCAAGAACACCAAGAACACACACTAGTGTTCTTGGCCTTTTGGTACCCTTTTCAAGCTTCTAACTAGTAAGTACTCCTACCCTAGTGTATTGTAAAGCTTGTTACACTTTCATATATCAAGAAAACACCCAAGAAACACCAAGATCAAGGTGTTTACGGTCCAAGATGTTCTTGGACCGTAAACCCTACAAATGGTGCCAAAATGTCCCTAGCCCTTTCCTAAGCCTTGGTAACTTGCATAGATCCAATCCTTGATGTGTTAAGGACTTGAAAACATCAAAAGACCAAAACCCATAAGGGTTTACGACCGTAAACCCAAAGGGAAATGGTCCAGGGACCGTAAACTCCATTTAGGAGTGAAATGGTGCCCTAAACACTTCCATAGGCTTAAGCATGAAGAGGGGATACTTCTAATGGCTTGTAGAACTTCAAATCAACAAATGGTCAAAAGAACATGAGTTTACGGCCGTAAACTCATGCGTTTACGACCGTAAACCCATGGGGTTATGGTCACACTTCAGTTGATGCACGTCTCACTCAACTTGAAGCTGAACTTGCTGTCGAAAACAGGATTGTGGATGAGCTGGATAAGCGAACTTCTCAGCTTAAAATTCAGAATCCGAAACTCAAGGCTGGAACCAAGGAGACTGATGAATTAAAATCTGAGCGGGCAATAATTAGAAGTTCGGTTGGTGATGTACATTCCATTCTTCTACACCTTCTGGAAGCCCATGACTTGATCCTTACCATCTCAATTCGATGCCACTTGGCGGAGAAGTTGAGACCCGCTCTGGATGTTTTAAGCAGGATTAAGGGTGTTCCAGAGCCCGTTGTTCCTCCAAAACAAGGGGGAGAAAATGTTACTCATGGCCAAGGTCAATCTCAACCACCTCCAAAAAGTAAATCTTTCACCCAACCGAAAGTCACTACTGAGCTGAAGGGTAATGAAGCTTCGGGTAGTATGAAGGACAAACGAAAGAAGAATATTGGTGATGATGATGAGGATGAAAACGACGATGACACTGATACATAAGAAAAAGCTTCTAAAACTGAAGGTCTTAAAGTCAAGCCCATTGATCGAGAGATTGAGGAAAAGGTTCGAAAAGAGAAGGAAATTCTTGATAAGGAGAAGAAAGCGAACGAACTGCTAGAACAGAGGAAGTCTATGTTTCTGAGTGGTCTATGGAAACGCTTCAGAGGGAGGTAATCGAAGCACCAAGCACTCATTGGTTCGAACCAGTACTTTCTTTTGGGCTTGAGAATTCCAAGGACTCACAATTTGATATGCCAATCACCCGAAAGGCATTCATTTTTCATTGTTTTGAGTCAACGGCTGGCATTCCTCCCCTGGACCCGAAGGTTGATCAGGATCTGCTTGAGTACCATCTTGAGTTTGCTCAGCCGCAATACCTGACTTGGAGTAATCAGAAAATCACACCAGTCAAGGTGTTGAAACCCACTTCAGCAGGGAAGTTTATCAACATCAAGTTCAAAGTGACCCGAGGCTCTGATAGTTCGGTTCATATGATTTCCCTGGCCGATCTGCCGAATCTGAATCCTCATGATTGGATTCTCCTGAACAACATTTTGCTGACTAATCAAAAGGAGTATGAGGATATTATAGATCACATCAAGCGAATGTTGGTGTGTTATATTCATGAAGTCGCGAAGATGGATCAGGAAATCGCCTCTGCCATACATAAGAAGCCCACAATGAAGCCAATTAGGAAGGCAAGCGATGTTAATTTGATGATTAAGGGTAAAATCGACCCCAAGTTTCATACGGTCATGTTCATTAGGGGCAAAGGTCAAAAATGCATGTTCGCTCTTAATGAAAAACACCTGTTCTCCACCGCCTGCTTGGAGCATATTCTCGATATTATACACGGGTGTAATCAGAACAGCGAAGCCGATAAAAAGATGTTTACTGATATGCTTCGGTGGTATATTATTTTCCTTCAAAATCTTCTTGCCATCATCCCTAAGCTGTTCAAGATTGTGAGGAAAAATAAAGTTACTCAACCGAAGTAGTCTTTCGCCTCAATTGGCGCAAAGGGGGAGATTGTTGGGTTTAAAGGGTTGCGCCATTGGGCCTTAGTTGTTCGGTCCATTATGTACTCTCGGTTTGGGCCTGTCCAACCGTGCTTATCTTTCTAGGGTTTAGTATATAAGGTGCATGCATGCATCCTTGTTATTAACGCTTTCATTATTATTCGTATTCATTGTACTATAAACCCTAGCACACCTCTACAGAGGAAGTTCATAGTCGAGCTCTTCTGAGGTGTGACTATATTTTAATCATTCGACATACAGATTGATTCATCGAGTGTTCCAGTATTTATTATTCTTATTGTTTTACCTGTTGAAGATCTAATCGATCTAAAGAGTTCACGACTCATCACTAAGCACTAAAGAGTAAACTCCAATCTTGGTGACAGGCGACGATCTTCTGTTTCCCATGATCAGATTTATCTTCCCATGCTCCACATCCCTATTTCTTCTTAGTCCCTACAAATCGGAGCAAATGTAAGAACAACATCGCGTATCAAGAACCCAAGAAATAGCATGCGATGAATTATTAGATTTAATTGTGTATATACCTGCGAAAGACGGCTTGATCTTCCCATCCTTGATGGCTTGCAGGTATTCCGGGCAGCTTCGTTTCCAATTCCCTATCTTGTAGCAGTGGTGGCACTCTGCCTTCTTAGGGTTAGAGTTGGGTTTGGCGGAACCAACATTGGTTCCACTAGAAGAGTTACCATTTTGAGACTTTCCCTTGTGGTGGATCTTTGAGGGAGCCTTTCTCTTCTTACCCATCCCTTGCCCTATTGCCAAGACAGGGGCAGCAGCAGGAGTAGGAGTGGATGCAACAAATTTATCCTTGAGGTTGCTCTCAGTAGTCCTCAACAAGCCTTGAAGCATGCTCAAGGTGACCTCTTCCTTATTTATGTGGCAGGTCATCCAAAACTGGTTGTAGGAGGGAGGCAAGGAATGAAGAATGATGTCAATTGCCAGCTCTTCATCAAAGTTAACATTTGACTTTAGCAGGCGATCAACATATCTCTGCATCTTTTGCAGATGAGCGGTAAGGGACTCTCCATTACCCATTTTGGCAGTGATCATCGAAGTGATGATCTCGTACCATTCTTGCCTAGCGCTCTGGTGGTACCGGTCCAGCAGATCTTGATGCATCTCATAGGGATAGTGGTCCTCGTAGAACTTTTGGAGTTTAGCAGTCATAGTCGCTAGCATGATGCAATGGAATTTCGTGGCATCACGCTCATGGGCCTCAAAGGCAGCGATCTCCTCGGGAGTAGCAGTGTTAACGTTTATCTCCTTTAGCTCTTTATCGAGGACATACTCTTTGTCCTCATAGCGAGTGACCATTCGGATGTTGGGAATCCAATCATTAAAATTGGACCCGTCGAAGATCACTCTCCCACACAAGTTCATGAGTGAGAACGAGCCGGAGGAATTTGAGCCGGAAGCGATGTTTTTTTTGTTCGACATCTGGAATAGTAAAAGGATAAAGTTTGATTAGAAATGAATCCCCAATTAAACACCCAAAAATGAGAAATTAGGGCTAGGATCCAACAACATTATTTACAAATTAGAAGAGGGATGCCGTAATCTAATATGCAAATAATTTGAAGGTAATTCAATGATGATTCACTAATTCTCCACCATGAAAAACGAAAAAGAGATTAAGTTTTAAATGTATTGAAAATTCCTAGATCTTTTGAGATTCATTGAACCTTTTTAATGGCATGTTTCAATCTCGATATGCCCCTCTAGTTTGTGACTGGGATGTCGAGGATCACAAAGTGGGTGTGAATAACCATGCAAATGTACATGGTGCCCTCACTATTTTCGTCACCTATTCGATGTGCCGGTTAACCACACACGCTCCATATAACTATGACAAACATTGAGTCACCCTTTGGCACCTTTTCTTAGACCCAATTAGTGTGTCGGTTAACCACACACGCTCCATTAACGTCTCAGCAAGGGCACAAAGTGTAATTTCATGGAATTGCATCAATTTCACTTTTGCCTAAAGTAACTAAGATTGGGAATTTTTCAAAAACATTTAGTTACTTTTATAAATTCATTATACTTTTAATAAGGAGAGGGTTGCCCTATCCTACCCGTTCGGTTAACGACCCTCCACCAATCAAGGAAGCGGTGGGTGAGAGTGGACACCCATTAAACGACCATTTTATAGGTCATAACCTTATACCCCCCTTA
This sequence comes from Lactuca virosa, assembly GCF_052849685.1. Lineage (NCBI taxonomy): Eukaryota > Viridiplantae > Streptophyta > Magnoliopsida > Asterales > Asteraceae > Lactuca > Lactuca virosa. Next base: position 58,479,990 of record NC_136434.1, read on the forward strand.
TAGATCGGCTTCGTGAATGAGGCCTACTAACGGTAAGACTAGCATTTTAAGTCATACATATATATATATATATATATATATATATATATATATATATATATATATATATATATATATCTTGTAATAATATAATAGTATAGGTTGAATTTTAAACTTGTAAAATTCTAGTGTTTGAAATTTATATAATTCAAATTAAACTTTTTAAAAAAAAATTAAATTTCAAAACTTGAGGACATGTTTTGAACTTTTCAAAAAACAAAGGATCAAATAGAAAATATTTTAAATTAAACAATTAATTTAATGGTTATCTATATTTGACCTTTCTCTTCATTTACTTACAAGATAATTCAGAAATATATGCAAATAATCAATTATTATCAAATAAGGAATTTATTATTCAAATAAATGGTAATTATCTTTTGTTCTGGTAAGGATAATCATAAACTAATAGTAAAATTCGGATTTTATTAGTTAAAAACAATTTAGGCAATTATCCTTAAGCAAAACAACAAGAAATCCCGAAAATCCCTCTGTTTGACGCTCCGGCTCGTCGAGTCCCTATATGGACTCGTCGAGTTCATCCTACTCGTGGAGTCCACAATGGGACTCACCGAGTCTGTCAGTCAGAGAGGTCAAAAACTTGATTTTCAAGTAAGAATGAAACACAAAGCATCAGTACAATAGAAGCCAATCAAGGCTCTGATACCACTGATGGGTTATAGCCAAAAGAACATCCTATGTGCTCATGGAAACCCTAATGCTTGGATCTAGGCTTCTCTATTGAACATGCTATTCATCCAAGACTTGCAAACCCTAGATCTAGGTTATAGAATTTGAAATTGACATAAGAAATCAGATCTAGATGATTACCTCTTGTTGATTGATTGATTCTTCTTGTCTTGGAGCTTAGAGTCACAAATGTCACTCCTCTAATGGATCACAAACACCACTGAAGCAAGAAGATGATTTGGAGAGAGGTTGGGGCTATCAATTTCGGCTATGATCTCCTTAGGGTTCAAGTGGTCGAAAATTGTAAGCCATAGGGTCCTATTTATACTGGAGCAGCTAGGGTTTCAGTCTAAACCCTAATGGACAGCTTAAGCCTTAAGAAATCCAAGGATGCTTCTAGAATAAGGCCTTATGGCGGAAATTATGGATGGACACATCCTAATTTCGTCTAAGCCTATTCCAAGAGGCTCCTCAGCCCAATACTCAACTATCACACATTTGACAGTTTAAGTCCCTGATATTAAGTTAATGTCTTTTAGTCACATAATTAATTTCTTAATTAATTCCTGTCCAATATTAATTTAATCATATGATTTCTCTATTAATATATTATTCATATAATATATTAATAAACCATATTAACCTCTTTATTCATAAATCATCCTATCATGTTGCTTTGGTGAAGGCAACCCTAAAGGACCATGCACAACCGGGTCAAGTACTTCACAAATATAATTACGGGCTTAGACACAAATCCAACATCACTGTCACGACCACTATACGTTTCTTCATAAATATCGAGTTTATCTAACATTTTATTTTTTACGATCATTTTTATCTTAATTTATTTACATCTTTATAAATAATTAAATGCACATAATATTCAAATAATTTCTCTTTATTACTTTAAAACTAGTTACAATGGTTGATCTTGACTATTACATTGACTTAAAATATCGGGTTGTTACAATTTCTAACTCTGCTGGAACGCCTCAGAGGTAAGGACTCGTTAATTGGTTCAACTAGAGTTTCCTCCTCAGGTTGAGCGCTAGTGTTTGAGGTTCCTTCATCACTTAACTCTTGAAGTTCTTCAAGGTCAATTTGACTCCCACTGCCCTCCTGGAATATAAGTTCTCTCTCGCAGAAAGCTTCTCTCCTCGCAACGAAGACAACATTGTCACCCGGTCTATAGAAGAGATATCCAAAGGATTTCTGTGGGTAGCCGATGAAAATACATCGCTCACTACGAGGTTCGAGCTTGTCGTGAGTCTCTCGTCTTACGAAAGCCTCGCAACCCCAACCCTTGATGTGGTCTAATTTCGTCTTAAGAAATCCAAGGATGCTTAAGCCTTAAGAAATCCAAGGATGCTTCTAGAATAAGGCCTTATGGCGGAAATTATGGATGGACACATCCTAATTTCGTCTAAGCCTATTCCAAGAGGCTCCTCAGCCCAATACTCAACTATCACACATTTGACAGTTTAAGTCCCTGATATTAAGTTAATGTCTTTTAGTCACAGAATTAATTTCTTAATTAATTCCTGTCCAATATTAATTTAATCATATGATTTCTCTATTAATATATTATTCATATAATATATTAATAAACCATATTAATCTCTTTATTCATAAATCATCCTATCATGTTGCTTTGGTGAAGGCAACCCTAAAGGACCATGCACAACCGGGTCAAGTACTTCACAAATATAATTACGGGCTTAGACACAAATCCAACATCACTGTCACGACCACTATACGTTTCTTCATAAATATCGAGTTTATCTAACATTTTATTTTTTACGATCATTTTTATCTTAATTTATTTACATCTTTATAAATAATTAAATGCACATAATATTCAAATAATTTCTCTTTATTACTTTAAAACTAGTTACAATGGTTGATCTTGACTATTACATTGACTTAAAATATCGGGTTGTTACAATTTCTAACTCTGCTGGAACGCCTCAGAGGTAAGGACTCGTTAATTGGTTCAACTAGAGTTTCCTCCTCAGGTTGAGCGCTAGTGTTTGAGGTTCCTTCATCACTTAACTCTTGAAGTTCTTCAAGGTCAATTTGACTCCCACTGCCCTCCTGGAATATAAGTTCTCTCTCGCAGAAAGCTTCTCTCCTCGCAACGAAGACAACATTGTCACCCGGTCTATAGAAGAGATATCCAAAGGATTTCTGTGGGTAGCCGATGAAAATACATCGCTCACTACGAGGTTCGAGCTTGTCGTGAGTCTCTCGTCTTACAAAAGCCTCGCAACCCCAACCCTTGATGTGGTCTAATGATGGAACCTTGTCCACATTTCATGAGGTGTTTTGGTAACCTTTTTAGTTGGGACTTGATTAAGGATATGGGCGGCAGTCTCTAAGGCATACCCCTAGAATGAGATAGGTAACGAAGCTCGACTCATCATGGAACGAACCATGTCCAACAAGGTTCGATTGCGCCTCTCAGCTGCACTATTAACTTGTGGTGTCCTAGGTGGCGTGAATTGTGAGACAATTCCACATTCCTTAAGATAGTCGTGGAACTCGATACTAAGATACTCTCCTCCACGATCGGAACGAAGCATCTTTATCTTCCTACCCAACTGATTCCCCATTTATTGTTTAAACTCTTTGAACTTTTCAAAGGTTTCTGACTTATGCTTGATAAAGTAGACATACCCATATCTACTATAATCATCAGTAAAAGTCACACAGAAGCGGTTAGCATCCCTTGTGGCGGTTCTGAAGGGTCCAAACACATCGGTGTGTATGAGATCCAACAAACCCTCACCCCTTGCACAAGAACCAGTGAAGGGTGACTTAGTCATCTTTCCAAGCAAACAAGATTCACAAGTGTGATCTGACTTTAAGTCAAATGACTCCAAAACTCCATCCTTTTGGAGTTGGGCTATACGCTTCTTGTTGACATGACCGAGACGACAATGCCATAAGGATGCTTTGTCCAAACCATTGGACGAATCGATATGCAACACATTATATCCTAAGTCATCTACAACCATCACAGTTTCATATATACCATTATAAGGCAATGCTTCAAAATAAAGTGATGAGTTGAATACTCTTTAGATCGATTAGATCTTTAATAGGTAATATGAATAACAAACACAAGAACACGAAATGAATCAACCGTATGTTGAATGATTAAAATATAGTCACACCTCAGAAGAGCTCGATTAAGAACTTCCTCTGTAGAGGTATGCTAGGGTTACAGTACAATTAATAAGATAATAATCAAAAGCGTTAATGACAAGGATGCATGCATGCACCTTATATACTAAACCCTAGAAAGATAAACACGGTTGGACAAGCCCAAACCGAGAGTACATAATGGACCGAACTACTAAGGCCCAATGGCGTGTGACAACCCGAAATTTCTATTCTGTACAACCCTTCACTTCAATAGAAGTCAGAACAGTTTCTGCAAATTTCAAGCTTTTTGGAATAAGTTTGAGTATTTTAGGATTAACACTTTAGGAGATATCATGAGAGAGGATGCCCTAGGGTGTATTGTGCGATAATAAATTCCCAAAACTCCAAGAGTTTGGAGTTTACGGCCTAAACAAAGGTGTTTACGGCCGTAAACCCTAAAAGAGAGTATAAATATGACACTTAGTCATTTTTATCACTTTTCACAATTTCAAGATCCAAAACCCATTTCTCTCGCAAGTATCATCCAACCATTCTTCTTGATCTTCAATATTGTAAGTGTTTCTAACCCTTTTAAGTTGAGATATTACTTAATCTAGTGTTTTAACACACTTCCATCCGTGAAATCTTTCCAAAAGGTTAGATCTTCAAGTTTCACCAAGAACACACACTAGTGTTCTTGGCCTTTTGGTACCATTTCAAGCCTCTACCTTGTAAGTACTTCCATCCTAGAGTATCTTAAGGTTTGTTACACTTCTATACATCAAGAAAACACCCAAGAAAGTCAAGATCAAAGGTGTTTACGGTCCAAGAACACGTTGGACCATAAACCCTAAAAAGTGTACCAAAGAGGCCCTAGTCCCTTCTCAAGCTTTGGAAACTAGCCTAGACCTTTCCCTTGATGTGTTTAGGACTTGAAAACATCAAAAGACCATAGATCATATGTGTTTACGGCCGTAAACACATGGAATAGTGGTCCATGGGTCGTAAACTACATATAGAAGAGTTTTGATGCCACAAACACTCCCCTAAGGCCTATACTTCAAGTAGAATTGTTCCTAATGACTTGTAGAGCTTCAAAACAACACTTGGACAAAGAAGCATGAGTTTACGGCCGTAAACTCATGGGTTTACGACCGTAAACTCAATGAGTTTGGTCACAAAAACCGTAAACTCAAATAGAGGGTTCCCTTAAACCCTAAACTCAATGGCAATGTCCTACAACACTTATATGCAATCCTTAGCACTTATAACACTTATATAAGGTGTTTAACATGCCCTAGGATGTCTTACCTTTGTTATTTAGTTGTTCAAAGACTAATTGGTTACATATATGTGATATTATATGTTAACTAGGATCATAGAGTGTGTGTAAGTCTTCACTTGACACCTAGCATCCTATAGGTTCCGTTCATCCAAGCCACTCGCTACAGGTGAGTTCATACCCCTTAATCAATCTTTTAAATATTTTTAAATGCTTTTATGGGGGGGATACAAGTTGAAACATGCTAGTTAGTATATCAATCACATGTGATTAATAACTAGCATACAAATAGAATTATTACTCTTTTAGCTATTTTACCAAACAGATTACTTCACATGGCTTTCCAAAACATTTTTACTCGTTTAAAACTCTTTATTAAACTGTCTTACATACTGAATGTTTCTTTTCAAACCCTGTTACAATTGTGTTTCAAACAAAGGTTTTTCTTATACTTAAAACTGTTCTTATCAAATAAACTGTTTTCAAACCGTTTTACAAACTGACATCAAGTCATCTTTTCTTAGTTGTTAAACTTTTATATGGTTTTACAAAACTTCTTTTATACTTTTATATTGTCAATTGCATGCCTATATGTGTATAGTTATATAAGTAATGTTTAAAGGACTTAGGAAGGCTAGCTCGCTTTATCTCCTTTTCCTCGTTGGGATGTGGTTTTAGGGCATCGGTTATTCGTCTGAAGGTCGTCTAAATATTAGTTATATATTATGTATACATGTATAGACATAAAAGTTCTATCGGTCAGTTCAATACCCTTGGGTAATAAGGGTATACATTCATATTCATACGTACAAGTCATATTACTAGTAAACTACGATAGGCGTAGTTTAGGAAATTACTAATACTATTACTAGAACAATGAATCATGCAATGAGTCAGTTCATTCATGAGTCAATACTTGCTCGATAGAGAGAGAACACACAATACAGCTAGTACACACAGAACATTACAATACTTTCTAGATAAAGAGAGAACACACAATACAGCTAGTACACACAGAACATTACAATACTTGCCAGATAGAGAGAGAACACACAATACAGCTAGTACATACACAACATTACAATATTTGCTAGATAGAGAGAGAACACACAATACAGCTAGTACATACAGAACATTACAATACTTGCTAGATAGAGAGAGAACACACAATATAGCTAGTACACACAGTACATTACAATACTATACAGAGAGAACATACATACAGGCTAGACAGAGGGAGAACATACAATACAGCTAGCACATACATATACATATATATATACATTACATAAAGTTATGTGAGCCACTAAACGGGGCATGGCACTACCTGCCATGACCGTTTTTGTATCCAGAATCTCCTTAATTGGGGAGTGTGACAACCCGAAATTTCCATTTCTTTTATCTCCGTGTTTAAGCATTTCAAAAATTAGCCAAATTTATCCCAAAATATTTTTGGCCGGATTTAAGCCCGTTGGAATATTTTAAATAATATTCGTCAAGCGAACCAAAAATAAGGAAGTATAAGTTAGAGTTTGCCGTGTATCACGCAAGTCGCGGAACTCTAAAATTTGGAATTTACGGGAATAAACTCGGAGTTTATGACCGCAAACCCCCGAGAGTATAAATATGACACTTAGTCATTTTCTCTCATTTTTCCAACTTCCACCCCAAGAATTCTCTCTCAAGTATCATAAATCCATCCCGTCAAATCCGCCAAAATCGATCATTCAAGCTTCCTATATGTAAGTATACTTCTCTTAGCTAGTTGTTTGCTTAGAATACAGGTCAAAACCTTGATGAACACCAAGAACAAGGTGTTTACAGTCCAAGGCGTTCTTGCACCATAAACCCTAAAATGGGTGCCAATGTCTGCCTTGGTTCATTCCAAGCCTTGACAACTAGCATAGATCCCTTCCTTGATGAGTTTAGCACTCGAAAATCATCTCCTCCCCATGTTCATATGAGTTTACGGTTTGGGGAGTTCATCCCAAAACCGTAAACACCTCCAAGAGGTGTTTAGATGCCCCTAATGCCTTCCAATGCTTGGCTAATGACCTAGACACTTGCACGAATGATCTAAGAACCCCAAGAACATGAAATGAAGGGACAAACATGAGTTTACGGTTTGGGAAGGTCTCCCAAAACCGTAAACACCTTCTAAAGGTGTTTAAGTGCCCTTAACACCTTCCAATGCTTGTATAAGTGACTAGAACCTTGCGTGCATGAGATAGAACCACCAAAGCACAAGAAAAATGGACAAACATGAGTTTACGACCGTAAACTCATGTGTTTACGGCCGTAAACTCCCAAGGGAGTGGTCCAAGGACCGTAAACTCCATAAAGTGTCCATTTCAAGCCCGAATCACTTCCTAAGCCCTTGATTCGAGTCTAGCATAATTCCTTGAGTGGTTTAGGACCTTTGAACACCCAATGACACCCTTCCCATGAGTTTACGGCCATAAACTCATGGGGGTTATGGTCCAGAAACCGTAAACACCCCTAAGCGCCATCATTTGAAGAGTAAACTCCAATGTGAGTATGTACTCTCCTTATATGCAACCCTTGATACTCCTAGCACTTGTAGCAAAGTGTTTACATGTAGTAGGACATCCTTACTTGCTTAATTAGTTATTAAATGACTAATTAGATACTTAAATGTATCACTACTTGTTAAATAGGATCCGAGTGTGTGTTCAAGGCCTCAATTGACACATAGCATCCTATACCATCCGTTCATCCGAATCACCCACGTCATGTGAGTTCATACCCCTGAATTAACCTTTTAAATGATTTTAAATGCTTTTATGGGGGGGGGGGGAATACAAGTTGAACTATAGAGTTATTATATCAATCACATGTGATTAATAATTGTATAGCAAATGGATTTCTATATGTTAAACTGCTTCATCCAGCAAAAGGTTTTCGAATCTCGTTTTCAAATCTTGTTTAAAGTATGAATTTATCTTTTAGATTATCAAGAGTTTTCCAAAGGTTTTTCAAAGATTTTCCAAAGGTTCCCAAAGCTTGTTTTATAAACTGACATCAAGTCATAAGTTCTTATTTATAAAGTTTTCCAAAGGTTTTACCAAAGTTTCTTTTGTGCTTTTATATCGTTAAAATGCATGCCTACATATGTATAGTTGTATAAGTAATGTTTAAAGGACTTAGGAAGGCTACCCCACCAAAATTTCTTTTCCTTGTTTGGATGTGGTTTAAGGGTAACGGTTATCCGTCCGAAGGTCGTTTCATTATTAGTTATATATCATGTGTACATATATAGTCATAAAGGTTTCCATCAGCCAGTTCATTTCGTTTGGGTAGCAAAGGCATCCTTCCATGATTCATATTCCCAATACATTATTAACTATTATAGGAATAGTTAGGAGATTCTATTTACTCTTTCTAGTCTGAAGAATTCCACAAGAGTCAGTTCATTCGTGAGTCTATACTATTACTATATTACTTTAAATAGAATGTGACGTACTATTTCTCGATACGCCGCTTCCAAGCTCCATCGACGTGTAACCAGAGTCTCCTGGAGGGAGAGCGGACATCATGTGTATAGATCTATACGGGACAGACACTCCCGCATCCTGACTGCTAGCTACAGTCTGAGCTGGTAAGGCCCATGGGTGACATATGTCACATAATACTACGTATGACCTGGAGGGTCATCAAGGATTCGATCGTCAATCAGCATGGTTACATACGAGTTCACATTCACCCTTTTGTTCATCCTTTTATTTAGACTGAGCCAGGCGTATTGTCCATTCGATACCCTCCTGGAGTCTATGTTTTACATTGTTTTAGACTTTGGTAGACTGTATCGTTCATTTGATATTGTCTGGAGTCTGGGTTTCTTTGTTTTAGAGTTTGCTAGACTATATCGTTCATTTGATACTGTCTGGAGTCTGTGTTTCTTTGTTTTAGACTTTGCTAGACTATATCGTTCATTTGATACTGTCTGGAGTCTGTGTTTCTTTGTTTTAGACTTTGCCAGACTGTATCGTTAATTTGATACTGTCTGGAGTCTGTGTTTCTTTGTCTTAGACTGAGCCAGGCGTATTGTCCTTTCAATACCCTCCTGGAGTCTATGTTTTTACTTATTTTTAGACTTTGCAAGGCGTCCCGCCTGAAGTCTATGATTTATTTACCTTTAAGCTTTGCAAGGCGTCTCGCCTGGAGTCTAGGTTTTATTTACTTTTAGCCAGCAGTGTTCTTGCTGAGGAAAAATATGATTTCCCCTTATTATTTTTACTTGAGGCTTTTCTCACAACTCCTTTAAAGTAAAAACTATATTTTGATAATGATAGTACTTTTGGGGGAAATTACTCCTTAAACATAAAACAATTGGGTCTTGGTAGAAGACTGCTTTCAGTTAGAAAATATAGGATTTTCTGGAAAGAATTCTAATACTCTGTAGATTCTAAACCACCATCTTTCATGGGGTTATTTTGAATAAAAATGTGTATTTATACTAATGTCATTAAATACTTATGAACTCACCAGCATTATAAAAATGTTGATACTCGCTTTCAAAATAACTTGTATTCTCAGGTCACCGATAGACAGGTACATCCTGGGAGCTTATGTGAAGTCAGCCTAGTACCAAGCTGCATCTATGTTATTCTCTGTATTTACTTTGATGTTACTATGAAATGTAATCTATGTAAAATTATTACTATTAATGCAATGGTTGTTGTACTTTGATTGCTATACTGCATATGTTGTGATACTTGACATGACGTCCTCCACCCCAGAACGTATTCCGCCGTTCTTGGTTTTGGGGTGTGACAGATTGGTATCAGAGCATTGTTTATAGTGAGCTCAGTATATCTAATCATAAAAGATATACAACCTATAAATACATTTGGGATAAAACACTCTGACCAAGAATTATACTTTAAAATATAACCATATTTTACAAAAGTATAAGAACATCCAGAATCTAAGCACCCGAACAAAGTATCACAAGAAGAACAAGAATAAAAGTCTTTGGATGTTGACCATTACCGTCAAATCTGGGCAGTTATGTAATCGTAAGCTGGAATAAATATAACCTGATCAACTATATTTATTCGAGATGCGATGAACGTGTGCTTGGGAGTGATGGTGGTGTTGCAACAGGTCTGAAACTTACCAAATAGGAATGCTAGAGCCAAACATAAAGTTTAAAATACTATAGGAGTATTTTATGATACTGAAAGCTTTACATTAATCCCAGAAGCATATTCAGAAGTAAAGAATCAAGCAAGTAATTAAAATACCATAGGGGTATTTTAGGAACCATAGATAACCTTGCGTGAAAACTGAAGAGATCCCTATTGATAGACCTATGATTACAGAGTGTATACTTCTAAGGTTATATATAGTGAGGATCTCATAGTCTGAGAATGTGTGGTTTCGCTCTACTTCCTTTTCCTTGTTTGGATGTAGATATAGAGTAGTATCACATATTCGAAGGCCTATCAGATCTAATTCATATATAATTTGTGTACACTCTATAATAATAGCAGGACTCGATATGGATCACCAAGTGAAATGTTTAATAATCTTTTAGGATTCTTTAGACATTTCCATTCTCGCACGAAACCCTTTAGAGAACCTTATCCACTTCAGTGTTCGACAGAAGAGCTGATTCAGACCCAGAAGAGGTTCATTGAGAAGATTTCCAGTTCGGAAATAAATGAACCAGGACGAGACTATTGAAACCACCAAGTGCCTATACCTTTTAGGGACATCGGTGGGAATTCGCCTGAACTTCCGAGATCCCACTCATCCATCCTGAAGTGATGACACTCAGAGTTATAGTCGGAAGTAAGACGGAGTAGAAATTCAATATGTCTACAAGAGAAGAGAACCTTAGGTAAGTACCCGAAGAAAACCAACGCCGATTTCCAGTCAAGGATAAGAGGTGGACAGAGGGAGCCAATTCATGGAACCCGAGAAGTGTCTTTTCCTCGTTATCGCCACGCTAATACATCCGTAAAATAATACAATTTAGTGAGTTAGTGATTACACTACTCACACTATGTGTTAGGTAAATCGCCTTTTCCCGTCGCAAGTGATACGAATAAATCGGATCTCAAAACCTCGATTGAGAGTGTTTAGCCATAAGTCCTTGTGAGCCTTTTCTTCCGTGATCTTCGTTTCGAACTGTCCTCGAATCTTCTCTGAACTGGAATGTGAACCTCTCTAGTATGAGGATAACTTAGTAGGAACGACTCTTATCTTATGGCTTTCCGATACGCTTACTCCTACCTTTTTACCCGGACTGCATCATAGGGATGTAGGTCGACACTCAGATAACCATAATCCGAGGCGCGGGAAAAATTTATGCCTATTATAGTAAGGATAGATAAGTCTATAGTTAACCATCTTCTCTCATCGACTTGTGTTCCTTTTCGTGTAGGAAGAACCATGCCTCCGAAGAAACGTAACCAACCCGCTTGCAAGAAACCGACTCTCCTATTCGATGAAGCTACGTTTCAAGCTGCAGTCTCAGCAGCCGTAGCAGCTGTCATGGCTCACCTAAATGCTAACAACGCCAATGTTAGCAGGAGCCCTATCGGGATTTCCGATCGAAGTAATGGACAACAGCAACCAATACCCGTGTACCCAGCTACCCAAGAACCCCAACCAAATCCACTGAAGAGAAAGTTCAAGAACGAGGAGGGAAGTACCTCGGCTCAAGGACCTTCCAAAGAGCAACGAGCTGAGGCAGTCAATACCCCTATCAACCCTTCCGTCCCGACTTCAGGAAAACCATACCTAGGAAGCCTCCCCCGTTGCAGCAAGTGCAGCTACCATCACCATGGTATCTACCGAGAACTCTTTTGTGTTAGGTGCAACATGAAGGGGCATACCGCTCGCGTCTGTAGAACCCCGGTTGAGTTCATTACATCAACCACCAATGTGGGGACCAGTCCAGTGTGCCACCTATGTGGTGAAATTGGACACTTCAAGAGGGACTGCCCAACTGAAAGAAGTGACAAGGGCGCAGGAGGAGTCTAACCCTAATGCCTAGGGAGAAGCATCAAAGAACCCGGTAGAATTTTTGGTACGTCTCTCTCTCAATCCCGAGTAGTTAACCGAATACATTAAATGATAAATTCTAATTGTAATTACTCTCGCGTTAAGGCGAAAGTCGCAGCACTGTTGTAAAATTTAAAATCCATCAGGTAAAGCTATAATGGCTCGATATATACGTTAAGGCCATGTATAATCAAGATTTATACACCTCGAGTGAGTGATGCTGCCTTATTTCCTGTTCCTCGTTTGGTTGTGGATTTAGGGCAGAGTCGCTCAGTCAACAGTCCTTTTAACCTTCATTATACATGACTGGTGTATACTAGGCGATTATAGAGAGGCCTCGTGAGAAATCCATTCATGAAAAGTACATTATTCTGAAACATCGGGACCCCCTAGAGTTCCGCGTCGATTCTATCGGTCCAAGTATTCGCGATAGTAATACCATGGATGAAACCCGAGACGCCAAGAACTTGTGTGCCCGTTCAGCACATGGTCCTATCGATCTTCATTCCATATCATGTCGATGTTAGATACGACATTTCCGTCAATCATGGTTCGACTTAGTGCAACCATGTGAAAATTCCTGGTGTTGTGTAAAGAGAACTTTCACCATATCCTATGCGTTAGATAAAGGTTCTTCCGAACCTAATAAGAAAACCTAATGCGAACCGTCAGTCGTCTCTCTTATCCAAACCTTCCGAAGTACCCAGGAGAAGGGTACCGCGCACTGTTAACCAACCCCTCCTTAGACAGATAGAACCCGAAGTGAAAGACACTGCAGGTATCCCAAAAGACAACAACCACCCGAAGCCTACTCACTAGATCCCCCCGGAAAGACCCTTAGCACCACACAGCCCGGTTCGTGAATCAAGAGAAAGAACTCATGGGATTAACATACTACTACTGAGTATATGCATTAGAGTGGTATATAATTCAGATCGAAAAGATTTAAGATGTGTGCTTCCTCCCTACTCCCTGTTCCTCGTTGGGTTGTGGGTTTGGGGTGGGGCCACAAAACTGAACATCCCGCTGATCTCAATTATATACGATTTGCATACACCAAGTATTAGTGATTAAGCCGAGTATGAGGTCTACCGTGAACCTGTAGTAAAACTCTTCATCCTATTCCATAGAATAGGAGCTGGAGTCAAGAGAACCACTGCGGGTTGAGCTACTGAAATGACCACAAATTCGAAATTTGTTGTCATCCCGGTTAAGTCAATATAGTAGCTAGCACCCTCAGTTAGGAAAAGTAACTCAAGTCGTAGGAGTCAAACATTGACTACGACCATCCATTCACGCTTAAACCCACGAATTAAGCATCTCAGCAGAGATCCCGGAAAAACCTGGAAGCTGTGATAGGTTAAACTCTGAGAAGAATGGATAAAGAAATTAGAAGTTCCGGGTGACGGAACCCCATACTCTCTAGATTTAATCTAGATCGAGAAAACTCAGAAACACCGAAAGAGTAGTTGCAAAGGATACTCGAACTACTCAGGCACTTCGTCCATCCAGTTACAGACGAGTAGTGCCTAGGACACACCACCTCCTCGTGCGAGAAAAGTCACCGTCGCCCCGTAGACGATAGACTGCATTCTCCAAAGTTAATACTAGGACCCTAGGAGCCACATGATCGCAACTGCAACCCAGAATACTTGAATAAAGTAAAGTGGTATGTTGCGTTAAACCTTATAACCCAGATCATAAAGAGGTCGTAGACTTGACACCAGTTTGGGTGTTAATCGATGGGTTATACAAGAACACGCATTTCCCCACAAACTGGAAGGAGCCGACACCTTAGAGAAAAGAGCATGTCTTAGAGATTAGTTGGGCTACTCGGTGTTCCAAAGAATACTATCCCTAAAAGAGATAGTAGAACCACCTCCTGAAATAGTCCAACACTTCAGAAAATCTCTAAAGGCTAAGTTAGCCCTGATCAGAGACTGGTATCCCTGAATCAGCGAAGCGAGTAAGAGCATGATTCTTTCCAGTTAGGAATCATACTGTGAAAGCATCTGTTAGACGATGATGAAAATCTAAAACTTTCTAAACATCGTCAGGTAAAACCCTATCTCACTGACCTTGAGAGTTTCCGATAGGAACACCTTGAGAGTCAGAAGTGCAAGTCCATTTTTGCACTGAATCGAGATGGATGTGCCGTAACCAATAGATGCCAGCGTGTAGCCAATACATCTGATGATCCAGAAAACCTCCGAAAGCCAATCAGTAAGAAATACGAGTCCGAAGACGACCTGAGCCTTCTAAGGACCAACCCGGGAACTACGCCCTCAGTAAAGGAGAACTCTTGAAACTTCAAAATGGCGATCACACCAGTGATGATCTCACCATAGAAGTACCTTATGTTCTAAGTACTGAAAAGCTCTATCCTTCCGAGAGCTTAGGACCATCCAAGATTCTTTATAAGAATTAGTCCAACCCTCGTCATATCTCGACTACTTTTGGAATTCCATAAATTCCACCCTAGTCTATTCACGTCTCCAGCATGGACAAGGTGTTTGTCCGACGTGACTTGTAAAATCCCACTCGTCGTGATAGAAACCATTGAGAGCCACAAATTCGTAGAAGAACCGGTAGGAAATCATGGACCGAGAGGTCAAGCGAACGAACCGAATCCGCGTCCCGTTAGTGAAGGTTCGCTGGAACGCCAAGCGAAGACCGGAGTTCACTTAGGAGCACGAGGACCAACCGAATAGGAAGTACCCCATCTCCTTACTCGGTTGTTCATGTCTACTTCCTTGCCTAAACTCTAATTTCGAGACGAAATTCCCTCTAACGGGGGGATGATGTGACAACCCGAAATTTCCATTTGTTTTATCTCCATGTTTAAGCATTTCAAAAATTAGCCAAATTTATCCCAAAATATTTTTGGCCGGATTTAAGCCCGTTGGAATATTTTAAATAATATTCGTCAAGCGAACCAAAAAAAAGGAAGTATAAGTTAGAGTTTGCCGTGTATCACGCAAGTCGCGGAACTCCAAAATTTGGAATTTACGGGAATAAACTCGGAGTTTATGACCGCAAACCTCCGAGAGTATAAATATGACATTTAGTCATTTTCTCTCATTTTTCCAACTTCCACCCCAAGAATTCTCTCTCAAGTATCATAAATCCATCCCATAAAATCCGCCAAAATCGATCATTCAAGCTTCCTATATGTAAGTATACTTCTCTTAGCTAGTTGTTTGCTTAGAATACATGTCAAAACCTTGAAGAACACCAAGAACAAGGTGTTTACAGTCCAAGGAGTTCTTGGACCGTAAACCCTAAAATGGGTGCCAAAGTGTGCCTTGGTTCATTCTAAGCCTTGACAACTGGCATAGATCCCTTCCTTGATGAGTTTAGCACTCGAAAATCATCTCTTCCCCATGTTCATATGAGTTTACGGTTTGGGGAATTCATCCCAAAACCGTAAACACCTCCAAGAAGTGTTTAGATGCCCCTAATGCCTTCCAATGCTTGGCTAATGACCTAGAAACTTGCACGAATGATCTAAGAACCCCAAGAACATGAAATGAAGGGACAAACATGAGTTTACGGTTTGGGAAGGTCTCCCAAAACCGTAAACACCTTCTAAAGGTGTTTAAGTACCCTTAACACCTTCCAATGCTTGTATAAGTGACTAGAACCTTGCGTGCATGAGATAGAACCACCAAAGCACAAGAAAAATGGACAAACATGAGTTTACGACCGTAAACTCATGTGTTTACGGCCGTAAACTCCCAAGGGAGTGGTCCAAGGACCGTAAACTCCATAAAGTGTCCATTTCAAGCCCCAATCACTTCCTAAGCCCTTGATTCGAGTCTAGCATAATACCTTGAGTGGTTTAGGACCTTTGAACACCCAATGACACCCTTCCCATGAGTTTAAGGCCATAAACTCATGGGGGTTATGGTCCAGAAACCGTAAACACCCCTAAGCGCCATCATTTGAAGAGTAAACTCCAATGTGAGTCCGTACTCTCCTTATATGCAACCCTTGATACTCCTAGCACTTGTAGCAAAGTGTTTACATGTAGTAGGACATCCTTACTTGCTTAATTAGTTATTAAATGACTAATTAGATACTTAAATGTATCACTACTTGTTAAATAGGATCCGAGTGTGTGTTCAAGGCCTCAATTGACACATAGCATCCTATACCATCCGTTCATCCGAATCACCCACGTCATGTGACTTCATACCCCTGAATTAACCTTTTAAATGATTTTAAATGCTTTTATGGGGGGGGGGAATACAAGTTGAACTATAGAGTTATTATATCAATCACATGTGATTAATAACTGTATAGCAAATGGATTTCTATATGTTAAACTGCTTCATCCAGCAAAAGGTTTTCGAATCTCGTTTTCAAATCTTGTTTAAAGTATGAATTTCTCTTTTAGATTATCAAGAGTTTTCCAAAGGTTTTTCAAAGATTTTCCAAAGGTTCCCAAAGCTTGTTTTATAAACTGACATCAAGTCATAAGTTCTTATTTATAAAGTTTTCCAAAGGTTTTACCAAAGTTTCTTTTGTGCTTTTATATCGTTAAAATGCATGCCTGTATATGTATAGTTATATAAGTAATGTTTAAAGGACTTAGGAAGGCTACCCCGCCGAAATTTCTTTTCCTTGTTTGGATGTGGTTTAAGGGTAACAGTTATCCGTCCGAAGGTCGTTTCATTATTAGTTATATATCATGTGTACATATATAGTCATAAAGGTTTCCATCAGCCAGTTCATTTCATTTGGGTAGCAAAGGCATCCTTCCATGATTCATATTCCCAATACATTATTAACTATTATAGGAATAGTTAGGAGATTCTATTTACTCTTTCTAGTATGAAGAATTCCACAAGAGTCAGTTCATTCGTGAGTCTATACTATTACTATATTACTTTAAATAGAATGTGACGTACTATTTCTCGATACGCCGCTTCCAAGCGCCATCGACGTGTAACCAGAGTCTCCTGGAGGGAGAGCGGACATCATGTGTATAGATCTATACGGTACAGACACTCCCGCATCCTGACTGCTAGCTACAGTCTGAGCCGGTAAGGCCCATGGGTGACATATGTCACATAATACTACGTATGACCTGGAGGGTCATCAAGGATTCGATCGTCAATCAGCATGGTTACATACGAGTTCACATTCACCCTTTTGTTCATCCTTTTATTTAGACTGAGCCAGGCGTATTGTCCATTCGATACCCTCCTGGAGTCTATGTTTTACATTGTTTTAGACTTTGGTAGACTGTATCGTTCATTTGATACTGTCTGGAGTCTGGGTTTCTTTGTTTTAGAGTTTGCTAGACTATATCGTTCATTTGATACTGTCTGGAGTCTGTGTTTCTTTGTTTTAGACTTTGCTAGACTATATCGTTCATTTGATACTGTCTGGAGTCTGTGTTTCTTTGTTTTAGACTTTGCTAGACTGTATCGTTCATTTGATATTGTCTGGAGTCTGTGTTTCTTTGTCTTAGACTGAGCCAGGCGTATTGTCCTTTCAATACCCTCCTGGAGTCTATGTTTTTACTTATTTTTGGACTTTGCAAGGCGTCCCGCCTGAAGTCTATGATTTATTTACCTTTAAGCTTTGCGAGGCTTCTCGCCTGGAGTCTAGGTTTTATTTACTTTTAGCCAGCAGTGTTCCTGCTGAGGAAAAATATGATTTCCCCTTATTATTTTTACTTGAGGCTTTTCTCACAACTCCTTTAAAGTAAAAACTATATTTTGATAATGATAGTACTTTTGGGGGAAATTACTCCTTAAACATAAAACAATTGGGTCTTGGTAGAAGACTGCTTTCAGTTAGAAAATATAGGATTTTCTGGAAAGAATTGTAATACTCTGTAGATTCTAAACCACCATCTTTCATGGGTTTATTTTGAATAAAAATGTGTATTTATACTAATGTCATTAAATACTTATGAACTCACCAGCATTATAAAAATGCTGATACTCACTTTCAAAATAACTTGTATTCTCAGGTCACCGATAGAAAGGTACATCCTGGGAGCTTATGTGAAGTCAGCCTAGTACCAAGCTGCATCTATGTTATTCTCTTTATTTACTTTGATGTTACTATGAAATGTAATCTATGTAAAAGTATTACTATTAATGCAATGGTTGTTGTACTTTGATTGCTATACTGCATATGTTGTGATACTTGACATGACGTCCTCCACCCCAGAACGTATTCCGTCATTCTCGGTTTTGGGGTGTGACAGGGAGCGTATGAGTTTGCGTATAGATCTATACTGGATTGACTATCCTACACCTTGCTACTCGCTACAGTGGGACTTGCAAGTCTACGGGTGCCAAATGTCATTTCTTACGACGTCTTACATCGTCGTTTTTCTATTGAGTCGGTAGCAGGATACAGGCCGATCACATGGTACTTTAAATTACAATTGTTTTAAGGTAGTTAGTACAGCAGTAGTCACTTCTTACAATACTACAGTACTATTTCATTTTCCCATTACATTTACTTTGTGATATTCACACAATAGGCAATAATGTAGAAACTATATTTATGGTTAATGATAGTCAGAGTTGGGAAAATACACACTCTTACAAGAGACACAGACAGATACTAGATGCCTTGGTAGAAGGCTACTTTTAGTAGAAAACATAGGGTTTTCTAGGAGGTTCAAAACTTTTACATACTTATACTTCACATACTTACAAAGACTTTCTTACAAATACAGACACTAAAATACTTATGATCTCACCAGCATTAAAGTTGATACTCTCTTTCAAAATAACTTGTATCCTCAGGTCATCAGTAGACAGGTACCCATGTAAGGTTTAGAGAAGATGGAGCTTGTTCAAGACTCATCTTTCATTTTGATTTATATTTTGGTGTCTATATAACTTGACAGAACACACTTGTATTAAAATTATATTATTAATGCAATGGATGATGTTGTTGCTTGTTTACTACTATTCATTGTTGTGATACTGTACATGACGTCCTCCGCCCCAGAAAGTTTCCGCCGTTCATGGTTTTGGGGTGTGACAGATTGGTATCGGAGCATTGTTTATAGTGAATTGAGTATATCAACCCATAAAAGATATACAGACTATAAATACAATGGGATTAAAATACTCTGCCCAAGAGTTTATACTTTAAATAATAAAATATTTAATTAAGTATACGTGCCTGCATTCATACTAAAATCAGTGTCACTAGGACAGTACAAAAGTATTACGATTGTTGGGCAGCACAAGTAGACTTAGAGACATATAGTCAAAACTGGGAAGATATAGCCTGATCAACTATATTATCCGAGGGTTGACTAGCATGTGCCTAAGTGTGGTTGTGAGGTTGCAACAAGTCAAAAACTTACCCGCAATACCACAATGAGAACAATAGAACGTAAACCTAAAATACTATAGGAGTATTTTGTGTTACTATAAGCTACTTATGTACTAGATTCTTATATCTCTTTTCTCGCGTAGATAATATGGCTGGATTCCATCCCTACGGCAACTTGTACTTCCCTAAGCAAGGTAATGAAGGCTGGTTTGAAGCTGATCCAGGAAATGACCACCCAATCCCTGTGGATGGTCACCAGGAGATGGTTCCGACTCCGAGCCTGAAGTAGAGAATCTACCCCCGATGGCTCTTGTCCCAAATCCTAACCCTAGTCCGGCTTTTCAAGGCCCGGCGCCTCCGTGGGTGGAAAGTTTGGAAACATGGAGCCAAGGACAGGATCAGCCCATGCCATTTAATGGAGACCGAAGCTTTTATAACCTGAGCGAAGGGGGCTCAGCAGACAGAGTCTTGCCAATCCTGGTCCGCAGAGTGGCCCGAAATGAGAATGCATACCCTCCGCACCATTAATCTGGAAGATGCTCGTGGGAGATCCGAGAGAGACCATGAAACCCTACTGCAAGCACTGGCTGAATCACGAGCCGAAGTCATAGAGCTCCGAGTATGCCAGAGGGTGTACGAAAGACACCTGCTTGATATGGAACGTCAACTGGCTGAACTAAGGGTTCACCAGAGGGATGACTGTCCCCAGTAGTAGATGCCTTACTTTTTCCCGGTTATAAGGAATCGTTTTTCCTGTCTATGTCCTAAGTGGCATTTTTCTATGAAACTATCTTGTACTGTAGGTACTTTTAGTTAGGCCTTTATGCGGCCAAAACCTTTCTACTCTGGATATGATGTAAGACCTTCTACAAGGTTAATTTTCCCGAACTTTTGCGTCATGAATATCAAAGATATTGACAGTTGGCTAACTTCTGTGTCATTCTTTATTCGAATACTTTCATCATGCTATCATGGGAGTCTATCTGAAACCCACTCTAAGTCGAGTTATTGAACTAGGGTAATTTAGCTCAGGGATAATTCCCATTTCTTCTTCAAGGGTTACATCATAGGGATGTAGGTCAAACCTTCGAGAACATACTTCTACTCTTTAGGTGAACAATCGAAATACATCTAGGTTCAATGATAGCCTTTACTAGAAATTCTAGTTCATTAGGAAGGATTAGTAAGAAGGTTATTATTATGATTTCCTCGCTTATACATTCCCAAGTTATAAATAACGAAGACCTGGTAGACAATAGAATGTGAGATTTCTAACTTAGTTTCTTTTCCTCGTTGGGATGTGAAACTAAAGTAGAATCACACATTTTACTATCCGCCCAGTCTTGATTATATCATAATGTGTATAAGCTAACTTTTCATGTATAATAACTCATCTCTTAGTCAGAATCAAAATAATCTAGGGTCAACCTTAGTCACTCACGAACTCCTTGTCTTTCGTGTTACAGAATCATGTCATCATCCGGAAGCAGTCCGCCGAACAACGAAACCCCTGCCTTTCCTGTGGACGCCGCTACTTTCCAAGCCGCAGTTACAGCTGTCGTGGCAGCTGTCCTCGCAAACCGCAGCGCTATCAACGCAAGCAATGCTGACGAAGGGGTTGACAATCCCGATCGTAGTATAAATCTAGGAAGTCATCAAATCATAACAGTCGCAGACTCGCAAAGCCGAAAAACAAAGAACAGGAAACGAAAGCGCCAAGCCCAGAAGGAACGCAAGCGATCCCAAAGACTTACCATGAAACAGCAACAAGTGGCAACCTCTGCCATCCCAGTACCGAGCAGACCATACGAGGGAAAACTTCCGAAGTGTGATAAGTGTAGTTTTCATCATCATGAGGCTTGCCATGAAATGCAATGTTGCAATTGCCTAAAAGTAGGGCACCATGCTCGTAGCTGTAGAGCACCGACACGACCCATCACTCAAGCCCCTGACATCGGAGTCAACCAGGCTTGTGATGGTGGTGGTAAAACTAGACCCTATGAAAGGAAAATTTCAAAGTGGATGAACAAGGAAAACACTCGTGTCCACATAACTCTAACTCGACACATCACTTCCACCACTAATGCTGGCTCAAGCCAGTTATGTCATTTATGTGGTGAGGGGGGACATATCAGAAAGGATTTCCCGATAACGAAGAACTCCGGCGCAGACGGAAAGATACTAAGAATCACAGCTGCAGGAGAGACTACGTCGGACCCTTGTTAGATATCAAAGGCGTTCATTGTAACAGACCCTTAAAACTGTCTAAAACTAGTGCAACTTGAATCTTATCTTTTGCGAGATCCCGTCAGTAAAGGGATGCTTGTGTTGCGTATACTTGTCTTTTGTAGTATACCTAGTTCGCAGCAATAGTCTTGTAGTGAATCTATAAGTACTGTAACTCTGTTAAAAGTTGCACTGTGGAATTTTGTTTGTAACGCCTTTATGATCAAGTCTAATGTCTTTATCCCCAAGTAGGTCCGATATTATCATACAACTAGAGTCAATTCGATTCTCACAATACCAGTTACGTGTGTACACCTCTTTCTCCGATAACGTCTTTCTAGCGAAGCCATCATTTCAAAACTCCGAAGTACTCATGCGTAGAGTACCTCATGTTTCTTATCCTTTCCGAAGAAACCTCAGCAAACCTCCCCGAAGTACCACTCGTACAGTACGTCAAGTTCAATACAAGGACTCTTACGGTTAATCTATCGATGAATAATGTATACACAAGGGTGGTATATAATCAAGGTTCTACAGGTTTAGAATTAATGATTCCCCTTTAACTTCTTTCCTCGTTGGGATGTGAGCTTAAAGAAGAATCATTTATTCGACTACCTTTTCAATCTTAATTATATACGACTCGTATACACGAGACTGTGATCGATGAACCATGTATGAATTCTAATATGAACTTCAGGACGGAGACTGCCCACGACTACGAGTAATCGCATCGACATGTGAACAAACTTAGAAACCAGTACGACTACTATAACCAGATCGCCCTACAGTCTAAACACCTACAGAGATACAAAAACAGTCCAGACAACTTAACGAACTACTCGGCAAAAGAATAGGAAGACCAAGCTCCTCGCCCTGGAGAGCTCCGGTCTTATTCTTCAGAAAGGTGGACGAATTGTATCATAAGTACATCGACTATCGTAGACCTCGTCAAGATTTCTATTGGAAATCATTATCTCTGCCTCTCACAGATGAGTTAGATGAGCAAACGCAAGGAACGAATTACCTTTCAGAAATGGACCTGAGATCCGAATATCACCAGTTTTGAGTGTTAGCGAAGGATGTCCCGAAGACGACCTTCCGAACTCGATGCGGACACTACGAGTCCGTAGTGATACCCCTCGGATAAGACCAATACGCCCGTAGTATTCGTGAACTTAATGAATAGGGTACGCCATTCTTACTGGGATCAGTTCGTCATGATCCTTGTGAATGACCTACTTATCTACCCTCGTAGTAAGAATGAGAATAAAAGCATCCACGACTCGGCCTACCCCACGAACTCAGTAACGTACATTTTACCCTCCACGTCTCGAACTTGAAAAAGTATCCGTCCGACGAGACTCTTATAATCCCACTCGACGAGACCGGGTCCAACGAGAGCCTCACCTGCGTGGAAGAACCGTAGTGACCATGGACCGAGAGGTCATGCGAACGATTCATAGCCGTTTCCCATTAGTGAAGGTTTGCTGGAATGCCAACCGAGGACCTGAATTCACTTGGGAGCGCAGGAATCAATCGATTAGGAAGTATCCCCACTTCTTGGCTCGATTATTCATGCCTACTTCCTTACCTAAATTCTAATTTCGGGGCGAAATTCCTTCTAACGGGGGGATGATGTGACAACCCAAAATTTCTATTCTGTACAATCCTTCACTTCAATAGAAGTCAGAACAGTTTCTGCAAATTTCAAGCTTTTTGGAATAAGTTTGAGTATTTTAGGATTAACACTTTAGAAGATATCAGGAGAGAGGATGCCCTAGGGTGTATTGTGCAACAATAAAGTACCAAAACTCCAAGAGTTTGGAGTTTACAGCCTAAACAAAGGTGTTTACGGCCGTAAACCCTAAAAGAGAGTATAAATATGACACTTAGTCATTTTTATCACTTTTCACAATTTCAAGATCCAAAACCCATTTCTCTCTCAAGTATCATCCAACCATTCTTCTTGATCTTCAATATTGTAAGTGTTTCTAACCCTTTTAAGTTGAGATATTACTTAATCTAGTGTTTTAACACACTTCCATTCGTGAAACCTTTCCAAAAGGTTAGATCTTCAAGTTTCACCAAGAACACCAAGAACATACACTAGTGTTCTTGGCCTTTTGGTACCATTTCAAGCCTCTACCTTGTAAGTACTTCCATCCTAGAGTATCTTAAGGTTTTTTACACTTCTATACATCAAGAAAACACCCAAGAAAGTCAAGATCAAAGGTGTTTACGGTCCAAGAACACCTTGGACCGTAAACCCTAAAAAGTGTGCCAAAGAGGCCCTAGTCCCTTCTCAAGCTTTGGAAACTAGCCTAGACCTTTCCCTTGATGTGTTTAGGACTTGAAAACATCAAAAGACCATAGATCATATGTGTTTACGGCCGTAAACACATGGAATAGTGGTCTATGGGCCGTAAACTACATATAGAAGAGTTTTGATGCCACAAACACTCCCCTAAGGCCTATACTTCAAGTAGAATTGTTCCTAATGACTTGTAGAGCTTCAAAACAACACTTGGACAAAGAAGGATGAGTTTATGGCCGTAAACTCATGGGTTTACGACCGTAAACTCAATGAGTTTGGTCACAAAAATCGTAAACTCAAATAGAGGGTTCCCTTAAACCCTAAACTCAACGGCAATGTCCTACAACACTTAGATGCAATCCTTAGCACTTATAACACTTATATAAGGTGTTTAACATGCCCTAGGATGTCTTAGCTTTGTTATTTAGTTGTTAAAAGACTAATTGGTTACATATATGTGATATTATATGTTAACTAGGATCATAGTGTGTGTGCAAGTCTTCACTTGACACCTAGCATCCTATACTTTCCGTTCATCCAAGCCACTCGCTACAGGTGAGTTCATACCCCTTAATCAATCTTTTAAATATTTTTAAATGCTTTAATGGGGGGGGGGATACAAGTTGAAACATGCTAGTTAGTTTATCAATCACATGTGATTAATAACTAGCATACAAATAGAATTACTACTCTTTTAGCTGTTTTACCAAACAGATTACTTCAAATGGCTTTCCAAAACATTTTTACTCGTTTAAAACTATTTATTAAACTGTCTTACATACTGAATGTTTCTTTTCAAACCCTGTTACAATTGTGTTTCAAACAAAGGTTTTTCTTATACTTAAAACTGTTCTTATCAAATAAACTGTTTTCAAACCGTTTTACAAACTGACATCAAGTCATCTTTTCTTAGTTGTTAAACTTTTATAAGGTTTTACAAAACTTCTTTTATACTTTTATATTGTCAATTGCATGCCTATATATGTATAGTTATATAAGTAATGTTTAAAGGACTTAGGAAGGCTAGCTCGCTTTATCTCCTTTTCCTCGTTGGGGTGTGGTTTTAGGGCATCGGTTATTCGTCTGAAGGTCGTCTAAATATTAGTTATATATTATGTATACATGTATAGACATAAAAGTTCTATCGGTCAGTTCAATACCCTTGGACAATAAGGGTATACATTCATATTCATACGTACAAGTCATATTACTAGTAAACTACGATAGGCGTAGTTTAGGAAATTACTAATACTATTACTAGAACAATGAATCATACAATGAGTCAGTTCATTCATGAGTCAATACTTGCTAGATAGAGAGAGAACACACAATACAGCTAGTACACATAGAACATTACAATACTTGCTAGATAGAGAGAGAACACACAATACAGCTAGTACACACAGAACATTACAATACTTGCTAGATAGAGAGAGAACACAAAATACAGCTAGTACATACAGAACATTACAATACTTGCTAGATAGAGAGAGAACACACAATACAACTAGTACATACAGAACATTACAATACTTGCTAGATAGAGAGAGAACACACAATACAGCTAGTACACACAGTACATTACAGTACTATACAGAGAGAACATACATACATGCTAGACAGAGGGAGAACATACAATACAGCTAGCACATACATATACATATACATATACATTACCTACAGTTATGTGAGCCACTAAACGGGGCATGGCACTACCTGCCATGACCGTTTTTGTATCCAGAATCTCCTTACTTTGGGAGCGTATGAGTTTGTGTATAGATCTATACTGGATTGACTATCCTACACCTTGTTGCTCGCTACAGTGGGACTTGCAAGTCTACGGGTGCCAAATGTCATTTCTTACGACGTCTTACATCGTTGTTTTTCTATTGAGTCGGTAGCAGGATACATGCCGATCACATGGTACTTTAAATTACAATTGTTTTAAGGTAGTTAGTACAGCAGTAGTCACTTATTACAATACTACAGTACTACTTCATTTTCCCATTACATTTACTTTGTGATATTCACACAATAGGCAATACTGTAGAAACTTTATTTATGGTTAATGATAGTCAGAGTTGGGAAAATACACTCTTACAAGAGACACAGACAGATACTAGATGCCTTGGTAGAAGGCTACTTTTAGTAGAAAACATAGGGTTTTCTAGGAGGTTCAAAACTTTTACATACTTATACTTCACATACTTACAAATACTTTCTTACAAATACAGACACTAAAATACTTATGATCTCACCAGCTTTAAAGCTGATACTCTCTTTCAAAATAATTTGTATCCTCAGGTCATCAGTAGACAGGTACCGATGCAAGGTTTAGAGAAGATGGAGCTCGTTCAAGACTCATCTTTCATTTTGATTTATATTTTGGTGTCTATATAACTTGACAGAACACACGTGTATTAAAATTATATTATTAATGCAATGGATGATGTTGTTGCTTGTTTACTACTATTCATTGTTGTGATACTGTACATGACGTCCTCCACCCCAGAACGTTTCCGCCGTTCATGGTTTTGGGGTGTGACATGGCGCAACACTTTAAACCCAACAATCTCCCCCTTTGCGCCAATTGAGGCGAGAGACTACTTCGGTTGAGCGGGAGCAGATGACCTCACGGTCTTGAACAGCTTCGGTATAATGGCAAGCAAAGTTTGACGAAGGTGAATATACCACCGAAGCATGCCCGTAAATAACTTCTTATCTGCATCGCTGTTCTGGTCACACCGATAGATAATTTCAAGAATGTGCTCTAAGCACACGGTGGAGAACAAGTGCTTATTGGCCAGAGCGAACAAACATCTTTGACCTTCGCCCCTTGTGAACAAAACAGTGTAATGTTGTGGATCAATTTTGCCTTTAATCATCACCGTTATATTACTTGCCTTCCCGATAGGCTTTACAGTGGGCTTCTTTCTAATTGCAGAAGCAACCTCCTGATCCATTTTCGCCACTTCATGAATATAGCAGACCAGCATCCGTTTGATATGATCAATAATAGGCCCATATTCTTGTTGATTGGTCAGCAAAATGTTGTTCAAAAGAATCCAATCATGTGGATTTAAGTTCGGCAGATCAGCAAGGGAGATCTCATGAACCGAGCGGCTTGAGCCTCGTGTCACCTTAAACTTGACATTTACAAACTAACCTGCCGAAGTCGGTTTCAATACCTTCACAGTGGTGATCATCTGATTACTCCAAGTGAGGTATTGCAGTTGAGAGAAAGAAAGATAAAATTCGAGCAAATCTCGATCAACCATTGGATCAGGAGAGGGGATAGGAACAGTTGAATCAAAACAATGAAAGACGAACGCTTTTCGAGTGATGGGCATATCGAACTGATCATCCTTGGAATTTTCAAGACCGAAAGAAAGGACCGGTTCAAGCCAGTGTGTGCTTGGAGAGTCAATCGCCTCTTTCTGAAGTCTTTCCATTGTCCACAGAGGAAACAAAGATTTCCTTCGTTCCAAGACTTTGTTCACTTATTTCAATGTCTTTTCCTTTCTAATTTCGACCTTCGCCTTGAGAAGCTTTTCATCAAGCTCTTGATCACTGAGTTTGAATTTGGGATTTTCCTTCTCCTTTCCTTTGTCCTGTATACTGCCCGAAGCTACATTATCCTTTGGTACAGCAGTAACCTTCGGTATTTGAATGGGTTTACTTGAAGGAGGTGGTTTAGATGGAACTTGACCAATATTATCTCCCCCTTGTTTCGGAAGGACCACAGTCTCCGGAACACCCTCAATCCTGCTCAAAATGTCCAGAACAGGTCTCAATTTCTCAGCTAGTTGTCATCGAACTGTAATGGTAAGAGAAGAGTCGTAAGCTTCAAGCAAGTGCAAAAGAATCGACTGTACATCACCTATGCTGCTGGTGATGATAACCCTTTCGGTCTTGAGATCAACATTTTCTTTTCGGAGCTGAGAGAGTTGCAGAGCTTGAGTTTTGACCTGAGTACTTTTGAGAGCCAACTCATCCATGACCTTATTTTCCATAGCGAGATCGCTTTGCAGTTGGTCGAGACGAGAGGAGAGAGATGATAAGAGAGCCTCTTAATCAGCTTTGAGAGAGGAACGCACCACATCAAATTTTTGTTGTTCCCCTTGAAGTGACATGGAAAGAGAGTCAATTGCAGAATTGACTTTGTGAGTATTGGACTCAGCAGCTCCCTTGAGAGCATCAAGAAAAATCTTAGCATCATTAATCACTTTGGCCACATCTGCAGACGCATTCTTGCAGGATAAAGAAGAGATCTCTACAGCAGTGGTTGCCTTTTGTGACAACCCGAAATTTCTAATCTTGTACAACCGTTTAATTCAATCAAAGTCAGACTCGTTAGGGCTATCTTTTAGCGTTGTTTATAGTCTGTTTGAGTGTTCTAAGCCTAGTACAATCAAGGTTTGAGCATAGGGATGAGTTTCCTTAAGTCATAGCAAACAAATTCCCGCCAAACACTCCTTCAAGAGGAGTGTACGGCCGTACACTTGGGTGTGCGGCCGTACACCCCCTCATTGGCCGCACACTCTCCCTTATAAAGGTGATACTTAGCCATTTTTATCCCTTTTCACACTTTCAAGCCTAGAATTCGGATTCTCTCTCAACTATCTTCAAGATTTTCACTTTGATCTTCAAATAAGTAAGTGTTTCATCCATTGTTAGTTGATTCATTTCTATAACTAGTGAAGATCCATTTTTTCATCCATGAAACATACCTCTTTTTGGTTAGATCTTCAAGAACACCAAGAACACACACTAGTTTTTGGACCTTAATCACCCCTACAAGCTTCTATATAGTAAGTATTCCTTCTATAGCTTGATTTCTACTAGAAACTCATGATGTTCATCATCAAAATCGACCATTTTACAAGATCATCAAGGGTGTGCGGCCGCACACACCTCATGTGGCCGTACACACCCTTTTTGAGGCTCAAAATGGTAATAAACTTCCGTTTAAGCTAAGCATTGGTCAAAACACATTTCCTAGATGCTTCATAAGGCTTCAAAACACACTTTGGCATGTTTCATAGTGAGTGTACGGCCGTACACCCTCGCCGCACACTCATGAAACTCATCCATTTTGGCTGTACGCTCAAATGTGTGGCCGTACACCCCTTTTATGCAATCAATGGTGATTGTAACACTTCAATTTAAGTGTTTCCTAGTCCCTAAGGTGGTTCCCTATCATGATTAGTTGTTATATACATTAATTATGTACATATATGTGTCATTATATGGTTAATAGGATTCGTTGGTGCTCAAGACTTCAATTAACACTCAACTTCCTATATCGATCTTTCATTCGAGTTACTCACTGCAGGTGAGTTCATAACCCTTAACTTACCTTTTAAATGATTTTAAATGCTTTTATGGGGGGAATACAAGTAGAAACATTATAGTTATTATATCAATCACATGTGATTAATAACTATCAAACAAATGGATTTTTTATACTTCACACTGTGCTTTCAAACAAATTGCTGCAAATCATTTTACAAACTCTTTTATATGCAAAACTCTTTATCAAACTCTTTTAAACTTATATTTTGTCAAAATCATGCCTATATAGATATAGTTATATAAGTAGGATTGAAAGGACTTAGGACTGATAACTCGCCTTACTTCCTGTTCCTTGTTTGGTTGTGGACTTAGGGTATGGGTTGTTTGTCCGAAGGTCATTTGAATCTTAGTTATATATTATGTGTATGTATATAGATATAACAATTCTTCATTCAATTCAATACCTTTGAGTAGCAAAGGTGTACCAACATGTTCATTAATACAAACAACATTACTAGTAAACTATAATAGGTATAGTTTAGGAAGTCACTACTACTATTTCTAGAATAATGAAACATATAGGAGTCAGTTCATACATGAGTCAGTTCAAACATACTATAACGAGAAACGGTACATACTATAACGAGAAACAGTACATACTATAACGAGAAACAATATACACTATAAAGAGAATCAGATAGAGCATACTATACACTAGAACAGAGAGAACATACAATACACTAGAACATACTATACAAACACTAGAATACTATAACATTAATGTGAGCCACTACTTCATGGCATGACAATCCTCTGATGTGTCACGTTTTGTAACCAGAGTCTCCTAGAAGGAGAGCGTGAATTTGTGTATAGATCTATATGGGACTGACCGTCCTACACCTTGCTGCTAGCTACAGTGGGACCTGCAGGTCTACGGGTGACGAATGTCATACCATTTCGACGTCTCGAACGTCGTGTATTAATAGTCAATCAAGTATGGTTATAATCATATCACATTTTAACTTAATTAACAAACTGGTTTAAGGTAGTTAGTACATTGGTAGTTACTTATACATAATACTACAGTACATCTTAAATTTCCTATTGCATTCACATTGTGATCTTCTCACATAATCGGTAATGTAAACTATATTTGACAATGATAGTTATACTTGGGAAAATATACAAACTTTTACAAACAAACAACATACAGAACATTTGGGCCTTGGTAGAAGGCTACTATTTAGTAGAAAATATAGGATTTTGTAGGAGATACAAACATTTACTACAAACACTTACAAACATTTACATCAAGCATTTACAAACACTTTCATACAAACAATGACACTAAAATACTTATGAACTCACCAACTTTAATGCTGATCTATGCTTTCAAAATAACTTGTATTCTCAGGTCACCAGTAGACAGGTACCGATGACCAGGTTTTGAGAAGATGGAGCACATTCAAGACTCATCTCTTATTTTGATTTACATTTTTGGTGTCTTATAAACCATACAGAACACACTTGTATTAAATTTATATTATTAATGCAATGGATGATGTTGTTGCTTGTTTACTATTATTCATTGTTGTGATACTGTACATGACGTCCTTCGCCCCCGAACGTTTCCGCCATTCTGGTTTGGGGGTGTGACACCTTTTGGATGGACTCATCATGCTTTTTAAGAGAAGTTTCAATCAAAGCTTTGATAGCCGCATCAGAGTAAGCAGAGTGGGAGGAAGTAGACAATGAAGTGAACAAACTGTCAAGCTTCTCGTTGAGATCCTTTAGGTGTCGCTTGGTGATAGGATCTTCGTCATCATCATCACTGAGAGTCCAATATGGGTTGTAGTAAACAGAGTCAAACTCCATTTCGTCTCCGCCAAGAACTGTATCAGACTCGGTTGAGGAAGATGGGGATAAAGGTTTTGAGGTAACTGGGATTTGAAGACCTTCAGTAGTCGCCCCCGTATCAGATACGTTGACAACAACCAGAGGTTTGGTTGTAGTGGTTGTGGTAGTTTATTGTGGGACTATATGAGGTGGAATTGGAGCAGTTGAAGTTGTTGCTGAAGTGGAAGTAGGTTGCGAAGTAACCAGGGGTGGAAGAGGAGCAATTGATATTGGTACTAAAGTAGTAGATGGAGAAGGAGGAGGAGTTGGAATAGATTCGGTTATATGTACCTCAGGAGTTGGGGACCGAGGAGGTGAATTTCCTCTTGGTGAGCTTTCAAGATTAACTGGTTCGGCTTCAGGGACTTCGGTTGATCTTGATCTGATGAAACATACTCCGAATTACTGGAAGAGGTTGCCCTCTATTTCGTGGCCATCTTCTTAATCTGTCGCTTTTTGTGGGCAGGAGAAGATTCTTTATCTTGCTTTCTCTTTGGAGGCCTGGCCACTTGGGATGATTGACCTTCAACTTCCTTCTTCTTATGTTTTGGTTTCTTTCCCCTCTTTGCCGGTTTGTCAACGGCTTCCAAGGCACGTTGCATTTCTGGAGTGAGTTCTATTGGCCCTGTAGGTGTCAGTTTCCTGTAATCAGCCATAACATGGCTTTCGCTTGAAACACACCTGTACATTGATTCAGGAATGGAACCGATGAACATGAACTTTGTGGGATCAGTGACAATGATTTTTGTTGTGTGGAAAGTTGCAATTGAAGAAATCATAGCATCTGCCATGATTGGAATATGAAAATGTTCAATGGCTCTTTGTGTAATCAGCGTCCAGAAGCGTGCACATGAAATTTCAGAGTGTCTGGTCGATGAATTGAGGCTCTGCACCAGTTGAAACCAAATGAGGGAGCCATAATCCAGATTGAGTCCGTGATAGAGACCATAAAGAATGGTCATGAAGCCTTTGCTGGCACCATCAGACCCAACAACCCTTTCGGCTAATCCCTTGAAAATGAGGGTGAAAAGACCATTCCATTGAGGTGGTAAGCAAGACTTCTTGAAGTTTGTCACCGTGGTAAGGACATAAGTGTACCCCATGTCATAGAACATAGTAAATAACTGCGTAGTGTTGATGAAATCAGGAGAGATGACAGAGGCGTCTGAAGCAAGATGTAGCAGAAAATAAAAGCGAGCCTTTGAGACAGAGCTCTTGTGATTAAAGATGTCAAAGAATATCCGTTCCTTGCATTTGTCGCAAATGGCAGATGAATAGTCCTGTGAGAGCAGTGACATGGGAATATATTCAACCTGCGTAAGAGCAATCACCAGTGGAGAATACTTGAGACATTCGACCACATGAAGCATGTATGAATCATAGACGAATGGATTCAGTTCGATGATAAGATTCTGATTGGGTTTTATGGCTATAAGAGATGAGGAAGCGGTTTGTTCTTGAATGGATGATGATTCCTCCATTGTTGTAGAGAGGAAGAAGAAGAAGAGGTGAAAATCTCCTGTAGTATTCGTGAGAGAATTTGGAAGTAGTAAGGAGGTACAGAAGGTGTGAGAAACCCTTTTATACCATGGCCATGACAGAGAAAGAATTTGTTGTGATGATGACACGATCTCCTGAAACGACGCCTGAAAAAGCGCGATTTGACAGCTTGGTTTCCCCAGATATACGTCATCAGGCCTGGGTTTAGGAACAATTACAAATTCACGCGCCTTTCCATCCTTATCTCCTTTTCCACTTCTGAACCGTTTCAAATTCATGCTGACTCACCCTTTCCCTTTTAAATGAAACGACTCCTCCATAAAGGAACTAAGCTATATGTCTGAAAATAGCTTATTAGCAACCGAATCAAGAGTTTGGAATAATCGTAAAGATTTTCGTGCAAGATAGTGTGAAAGATAAAGAAATAAAACAAATTATATGTGGGATATTAGTGATGTCAAATATGACATGAAGCAGTGGATCCCGGGCACGAATCTCTTCATTCAAAGTCAAGAGAGACTTCAAAGTGCTTGTGTGGTTCCCCGTTAAAATACGATCAAATACTTGTTAAGAAGCATTGAAAGGCATATTTTTATTATAAGGCTATTGATGGTGGTTGAGCTTCAATCCATGCTTTGGTTCTTGACATAAGACCGAAAGTGGAAGAAGTACTTGTGAGACCGATGTAGCCTATTAAACAAGTAGGTTTGTTAATTTTGCAGTGGCTTGTTGATAAAGTTTTCACAAACCCCAAAAAATAAATTAAAATGGATCCCATGGGAAGAAAAGCCTTGGTGATAGACGTTTTCATAAGGACCTCTCAAAAAGAAAAACGGATTTAAGGGGACATTCCACAAAAGTGACTTCGTTAATTCAAGGGTGAAAACTAGAACGTTTGATTGTTCACCGTCAATTCATATTGGGTACTAAATTTTGGGTTTCACTTAGGTCGTGGTGAAACGAAACTAAGATCATTAACACAGACGTTGTGTAACCATAAACCTCAGTGGTAAACGCTGAGAGTCTCAAGGGTTACGATTATGAAATGAAAATAGATGGAGAAAAGTGTGGAGATGGTTAAAGAACCGAAGGTACCTCTGCTATATAGTAAGGACCGAGCAGACAACTCTTAACTCAATATGAGACGAGTAAGGTAGCTCATGACATAAGTGATTTTATCACCCTGATTGGGAAGATTTGATTTGTGTATATCAAATCAGTAAGGCTACACTTGACGTGTTTGAGGCTTTGGTCAACATACAGCAGCATGCTTCTAAGGACACTTAGCTAGTACTAAAATAAGGAAATGTATACCTGTCCCAGCTCCATCATTTGAATGATCGATGATACCTTTCACCGATATATTTTTTTTGGAATTTTTGACTTTAATGAAAAGCAACTTAACCAAACAAAACAAAAAAATATTTTTGGATTTTATAAATTTTCTGAAAAAGAATTAAAAACATAAAGGAAAATATTTTTGATTTTTATGAATTTCCTGAAAAATAATTAAAAACAAAAATGAAAATATTTTTGAATATTTATGAATAGAGACGAAGAGCACAAAATAAATTACTGGAAAAGATAGTGTACAAAAGATACAACCGAAAGTCCTCCATGAGATATGAGGCGAAAGGGACCGAGCGTTCGGTTCATTTCGGTTCCCGAAAAATCAGGACCCGAAATAGACCGAACGTTCGCTCTATTTCGCTTTCCAACTTTTAATGAGGCGAAAAGGATTTCGGTACTGGCTCAGCTTCCATCATTCCTAAGCCTTGTAAAATTTTGTTAAAGCTTGCTTCCGGTAAGGCTTTTGTAAAGATGTCAGCTAGTTGATCAGTGGTTCAAACAAAATGGATTTTGACATTGTCACACCCCCAAACCATAATGGCGGAAACATTCGGGGGTGGATGACTTCATGTAGTATCATAACAGTTGAATATTTGTAAAGAAAGTAAACACAACCATCATAAATATAATTTAAAAGTTACATTGTTGAATACAATACATTTCTCAAAATAAATTACAATATGATGATTTAATAAGTTTTATAACTGACGTATTAGCGTCCCTTCTCCAAAAGCTGAGGTTTTACATGTATTACTGAATCCCTGAGAAATACAAGTAGTTTTGAAAAAGTGTCAACAATTAAGTTGGTGAGTTCATAAGCGTTTTTGTATTAGATTTGTATGCCTTTCTGTATAAAATAACTACGTTTGTTTCTAGAAAATCCAATATTTTCCATATATGTGAGGTAGTTTGAAAAGTTCCAAAGACTGAAATACGTAGGTGTTTTCTGTACTGAAAGTAGTATAAGTAGATTTATATATGTATATATAATCACTAATGCGTTTGATAGCCCCGTAAATCAAAATGTTTTAATACTCCATGTGAGTTTAATAACCATGCTATTGACCCAGACTTCCTGTAATAACGTTCTTCAGGCGTTGGAGTGTTATGACGTTTGTCACCCCAGACCTGCCGGTCTAACTGTAGCTAACAGTTTAGGTGCGGGATTGTCAATCCCGCATAGATCTATACACAAGTATCACACTCTCCCTACAAGAGATTTTGGTTTATAATACAGGACTTGAAATGCGTACTTGAAAGTACGGTGAAGTCAAATGTCTCACAAAATTTAGTATCAAAAGATTTCATGAACGAAAAGTCCATTTTTCCTGTAAATGTAAGTATTTCCTCTTTATAATGTTTATAGTATGTAGAATATCATGATTAGCTCGTAAACTATACATATTATAGTTTTTCGAAAGTGTGTTCCGTTAGAATGATAAAACTTGGTGTATTACCAACTTTGCATGTAAAGTGTAATATTAGTAGTAATGTTGTTTAACAGTTATAACAAAATTTAGATGAAACATTTGAAACCATATATAACGATTTGCATTTTTAACATAAGTTTTTCTTGTGTTTCACTTGTATTCCCCCCCCCCCCCTAAAACATAGAAAAGACGTGAAAATGTAGGGGTATGAACTCACCTGGAAAGTGTGGTGATTTGAAGAAAACGATGTTTTGCTCGGGCAGCACTTCGACCGGAAGTAAGTCGATTTATCGGAAATCTCGGAGTTTCGGACCTTCGGCGGAGCTTGGATATGAAACCGGGGTGTCGGGGTAGTCTCGAGAGGGTAGAAGTGCGAGATTTAGGAGAGAAAGTAGTGAATGTGCAATCAAAACTCGGAGCCCTTGCATCCTTTATATAGGGTGCATTTTTGAAGCTCACGTCGTGAGAATGGAGTGGCTCACGCCGTGAGTTCGATCTTATCCTCTTACGTAGACTCGACGTATGATAGCCATCAGTCACTAGCTCACGTCGTGAGCTTCAGTCTCACGTCGTGAGTTCTGACAGTTGTGGGGTTTCGTGTCCCGAACTTCAGAAATTCATATCTCTCGCATACGAACTCTGATTTCGACGTTCTTTATACTCACGTGTAGGTGAGATTATTCTCTAAAACATTCATTTAGACTCTGTCGGCTAATTTTGACTTTAATTTTAATATTATATTTTTAACAGGCCGGGACAGGAAAAGTCCGTTAAAAATTCATAACTTCTTCATCTGACGTCCGTTTCTTCTGTCTTTTTACCGTTGTACTACTATTGTCGGGATCTTCGATTCTCGTTAAGGTTGTGTCGGCTAAAAGTCGCTTGATCTCTATTTCGAGTTTTTAGCTATCTACTGTTGTATCCGAAACTTAGAAAAATCATAACTTCCTCATACGAAGTAAGATTTGGACGTTCTTTTTATGTACGTTTACGGTTTAATGATATCTATGACTTTGATTTTGATACCTAAGGCTAAAAAGTATTTTATTGGAATTTCGTGTTTTATGCTTAACATTGTTTTACAGGTTTTTGTTGCAGATCTTTGTTTGGTCATAACTTCTTCATTATAACTCGGATTTTAGTGTTCTTTATATTTCTGAAAACCTTGTTACACTATCTATCATTTTAAATATCCCAATTGAGACTTTTGAACATTTCATTTTTGACGCTACTTCTTTATTATATCAAATGTAGATTACAATACTTGACTTTACAATATTACATTGTCTTGAAATATCGGGTTGTCACATGATCCCCCCGTTAGAGAGAATTTCGTCCCGAAATTAATTCTATATTAAGTATTTATGGGCTAGGGAAAAGATGCGGGTATTTTTGTTTCATCTGATCTTCGCGCGCCTAGGTGTATTCCGGTCCTCGCTTGGCATTCCAGGGGACCTTCACAATGGGTATGCGACTTTGTTTTGTTCTTTTAATTTCCCTATCCATGATTTCTACCGGATCTGCCACGAAGTGGAGACTCTCGTTAATTTCAATTTCGTCCAGAGGGATGACGAGGGTCTCATCGGACATGCACTTCTTCAAGTTTGACACATGAAAGCTAGGGTGTACGTTATTGAGTTCCTGTGGTAAACGCAGTTTGTATGCTACCGGGCCAATCCTGGAAAGGATCTCAAATGGTCTGATATACCTTGGGTTTAGTTTCCCACGTTTTCCAAAATGTATTAATCCCTTCCAGGGTGAGACTTTTAATAGTACTCGGTCCCCAACCTGGAATTCCAAGGGTTTCCGTCTTTTGTCCGCATAACTCTTTTGTCTGTCTCTTGAAGCCTTTAATCGTTCTCGAATATGGACAATCTTCTCGGTAGTTTCCCTTATGATTTCCGGGCCAGTGAGAGTGCTGTTAGGTACTTGTCCTCTAGCTAGTTGCGTGTCACCCACTTCAGCCCAGCACAGAGGTGATCTGCACTTGCGGCCATAGAGGGCTTCGAATGGAGCAACCTTGATGCTAGTGTGGTAGCTATTGTTGTACGAGAACCCGACCAATGGTAAATGGGTATCCCATGCCTTACCAAAATTGGTCACACAAGCTCTTAGCATATCTTCCAAGGTTTGAATGGTTCTCTCACTCTGGCCGTCGGTTTGTGGGTGGTAGGCGGTACTCATGTCTAGTCTCGTTCCTAGAGATTTTTATAGTGACTACCAGAACCTCGAGGTGAATCTACTATCTCGGTCCGAGATAATGGATATTGGTACACCATGTAGTCGCACAATCTCCCTGATGTATGTTCTAGTTAGTTTCTCCAGCTTGTCTGTTTCCTTTATTGGTAGGAAATGTGCGGATTTGGTTAACCTGTCGATGATCACCCAGATGGTGTCAAGTCGACCCTTTGTCTTGGGTAACTTGGTTATGAAATCCATGGTTATCCGCTCCCACCTCCACTCAGGTATTTCAGGTTGTTGTAAAAATCCCGAGGGCTTTTGGTACTCTACTTTGACCTTGGCGCAAGTCGGACACTTACTTACATAGGTAGCGATTTCGGCTTTCATGTTTGGCCACCAATACAGTTTCTTGAGATCCAGATACATCTTGTCTGAACCGGGATGCACGGAGTATCGAGTCTTATGGGCTTCATTCATGACAACATCTCTGAATCAGCCAGACTTCAGCGTCCAGATCCGATTCATGAGGTAACGAACTCCGTCTTCCTTGACTTCAAGATTCTTATCCATTCCTCTTAAGGCTTCACCCGCCACATTTTCGGATTTCAAGGCTTCTAATTTGTGACAACCGTCAAAATTCGATTCGGTTCTAGATTTGAATAAACTTAGTTGCACATATAGGCACGACACATAATAGACTTAGTAACTAGAAGCTAAGTTATAACCTACTAGAAACTTGGAAGCAACTAGAAACAATGGATAATGTACTTAGATTTCACATTGATATGTGAATTCTACAACTACTTAACTGTAGAGGCTATCCATATTCGGGTCACTCTTTGACTCGAACACCTTTTCATGAATCATATACACACATCATGCACTTGACCTAGAAGTAGAAATTAGATCAAAGTCTCATAGAAACTTAAGTCAAAGTTGAAGACTAGGACTAGTATACTTGATTCCTCAATTTCGCTTGAATCTCGGAATCACTACATAGAATGCCAATAAACCAATAAAAATAAATTACAAACATTATTTATAACTATAAAAGAGTTATAATACCATAAGATAATTTAAAGTCTTAAATATTCTATTTATTTTGATATCCAAATTTTTACAAACTCTCAAAAACCCTAAAAACCCTAAAACTTAAATTTTATAAAGTTTAACATCAAGAATTCTATAAAAATAGTTATGAAACTTATAATATTATCTTAAAACAATTAAATTCAGGGAAATATAATCAAGGAAAATAAAAATTTAAGTCATTAACATTCATCCTTAATTTATAAGTCAAAAATCAAGGTTTCATGAATAAAAACTTGATTTTAGTGCACATTTTATATAAAATTTAGATATTTTATAAAATAACTTAAATTTTATAAAACAAAATGAATGAGAAAGGGTTATTATACTCAAAATTTCGGACCCCTCTCTTCCCATATCTCTCTCTCACACTCTCATTCTCCAACACACACACATCTCTCTTCTTTCTCTCTCTAGAAAACTCTCTCTACCTTCTCTCTAATTTTTTTCTCCAAACACCACAACCACAGCTTCTTAACCACGAAATTATGGAGATTCATAAGGGTTTTTCAAGCCACAAATAAATTTAAGGTAAAGAACATACATCTCTTGAAGATCCACAACAATGATTTAAGCCATGCATGTGCATTTTACTTCAAAAACCGACTTCTACTTCTTCATCTTCTTCAAACTTGTTTTCTTTTTGTTAAAATGGTTTTTAGAACATCATGGATGTGTTTTAACACCATGAATGTATGATAAACAAGGTTGCACGTTCATGATCTTAGTGCAAAAATCGATTTTAAGGATTAAAACATCAAATTCAAGTTAAGAGTTTTTGAGAAACAAAATTTTGTTCATAAATGAATGTATACATTTTGATAAGTTTTAATCTTTTGATCTCTGGAAACATGACTAGAATATAAGTTTATCATGATATCTTTTAAAATATTTCAAAAGATTTACTCAAAGAAATGATGAAAACTCATTTTTCTAACCAATCACCATGCATGCAATCTGCCAGATTTCTTTACCTGACTTTAAACTATCATATCTCACTCATTTCTTAACCAAAATTCGGGATTCTTTTTCTGAAATATAATATTTTGAGTTAGCTTTCAAACCCATCTGACCTCACTGGAAAATTCAAATATTTCGATTTTTAGAAATTTTTACAAAATTGTTGCTCAATCAGCACCTTTTTGTGAATACTAGTTTTGTATTGCATGTTCAAAGATCTTATTCATCACTAAAAATCAAGGAAAAATTGAGCACTTAACATCATGTATTAAGAGTTATAAAAATATCTTGATTCAAAGGCCTTTGGAACATGTTGGAAAAATTCTCAAAGTAACATCAATAATTTTTACCAAAATCACAAGAATCAAGTTTTCTCTATAATTGTTTGAGCCTTTAGGCATGTTTTTCGACATCAAAAATAAGAAAACAATTTTTCATTATTATTAAATTATTTGAAGTTGCATTCTGAAAATTTTCAGCTCAATATATATTTTCTTTATTTTTACATGAAAATATGAATAAAATCGAGTGTTAAAGCATATAAAATACTTAAAGTTGTAAATAAATTCTGGAAGTTTCATCGATTTTTGTTACTGTTTAGTATGACCCTTTAAGTTAATAAACATCTCTCATGAAGTTTCATCGATTTTTGTTACTGTTTCGTATGGTTTTTAATTTTCTTTTTATTTAGCCCTAATAAATCAGAAAACCACTTTAGGGAATGTGAAAATATTATTTCTTATTCTTCGCAGCTTGTACCTTATATTTAAGACTCCGAAAAATATTTTGGGAATTTTTGAAAATGTATATCTATTTTTCTTGAATTTTTGTGTTTATAATGGACTAAAAACACGAAAAATAGTTTTACTCATCCAAAATTCATGAAAATTTACCAGAAACTCTTATAATATGTTAGGATGATACATAAAAATTTTGATGATTTTTATCTTCTGTATGCTATTTTTCTTCTATTTTCCCAAGATTTAATACACTTAAATGTACAAAAATCAGAAAAATTGTGTTAAACTTTTTGAAAACACATATTAATATTTTTCCTAGATTATGTACAATGTAAAATAGTTACACAAAAATTATACGAATTTTTCATGATATACTATTTTTCCATGATTTTATGATTATTCATGGAATTAAATGGTGAAAAATAGTTAGACAAATCAAAAATTCAAGAAAATTTATCTTAAGGTCTTTGACTTCAATTAAAACTGAAATGCAAAGTTTGGGAAATTTTAGAACTAAATTGATTTAGTTTTGAATATTTAATCATTGGAACACCTCTAAAATGTTAAATATTAACATTTCAATAATGGAAATTTTCCACTTAAATTGTTATATAACAATTGATTCTTTGAAACTTAATTTCCACAGAAAAATGTTTGTAACTTATCAATATTAAATTTTAACACAATATTGCCATAATTCTATTGTAGTAGTATGTATACTAGTGTTAGATTTCGATTAGAGACTCATTAGTGTGTAACATCGTTGTAGGAAAACGATAGTGGTACGAGTGGAGCGTAGTTCAAGGCACCATTTACATCATCTCAATGCATATTGTGAGTATTCACGCAGTCCCCTATTTTCAGTTTTTATGTTTTGGGGTGGAAAAGCATGTCCCGAAAAACTATTATTTGAATGTTGTATTTAAATTGATTTGTATCAAACATGATTGCTATTTTATTGCTATGTCTCTCTATGTATGTCTATGCAACACGAAACATGAGAACTTATCGTACTAAGGCCCTTCCCTTATCTCTAACCATTAACTCTTTGAGCCAATGGTCATTATGGATAGCGCTATTAGGAATTGACAACTCCTCACTCGCCCTATTGCTGGAGTGCATGATACCATATTCATCTATGAAACGATAAGCATAGATCTTGATAGGGCTTCAGTCATAGGTTTGGTTGAGACTTATTGTTTGCTCATACACATACAAACTCGTTTCTCGTTATAGCAATAAACTTGTTATTAATTATAGCAATGAACTTCGTTTCTCATTACAACAACGAACTTTTATTACTAAAAACTTATATACATGTTTTAGCAATGAAATTGTTTGCTCATTGTAGCAACGAAATTGATTGCTCATTTCAAGCAATGAAACTTGTTTACTCGTTTGAGTAACGAACTTTATCTTCCGTGAGAATATGAATGTTGCATCTTATTTGGGTAACATACTTTAACTCTCATGATGACAAAGAACTTTTTTTTTTACAAACTTATTACTTTTATTATTGGAAACTTTTATCAAAACTTTGATTTCAATTCATGAACCAATATTATTTTGTTAAACTTGTGAGTACTCACCAACTATTTTTATAGTTGACGCTCGTTTTACATGCTTTTTCAGGAATCATCGAGTAAGTGGCACTTAGGGACACATCATTGTTAGGAGCATTCGCATGTGTTGTATTTCAATTTACATTGTTATTTCTTTTAAAATTTGTTCAAACCCATTGTAAATTTGTAAAGATTATTAATACTATGGTTGGTGTTGTCTTCTAACTTTTGCTATGAAACCCTTTATACTGCCATGCCTCGTGTTTCCGCTTTAGCGGGGTGTGACAGGAAATGGTATCAGAGCCGAAGGTTATAGAGAATACCGGTTTTCCTTTGGAGAAGCACAACTATAGCCAAAAAATTTCAAAATGTTTTTAAAATACTGAACATACTACCAGTATAACTAATTCGAGTACACATTATTAGACTTGAATTAAGTATAGCCTGGCCAACTATGCTTAATTAAGGAAAATTAATGCGAGGCTGGAAACGGTTATAGTAGAATTATGTTCAAAACAATTTTCAACTTAAACTATTGAAAAACAAATTTTTTCGGTGTGCGTATGGGCATTGCATATTATAGGCATTCATCTAGATACACTTAGAAACTAAGTGCACTTTTATAACAATGCCTTTATTTAGAAATACTCTTATCCCTTATCAAGTGATAGGTTAACCACTTAGGTTGTATCACAAGCCACTCTAGGAGCAATGCACTTAGTACTGATAATGGGTATTCCTCGGTAGCTATTGACTTTAGATGTAAGGTTAGTAGCTAGATATACACTAGTAATAATCTTAAGTCGAAACCTATACCAATTATTCCTCAATACCTCTTCATCGTCTTCGTACTAGAGTTACAACTAGGAAAGCGTTCCGATATTGACACGGATGAAAATTGGAGCATCGCGTAAGGAGGTAGATGAGTCGTTTCTAAGTAATCACTTGGATACCATTGGTGGGCATTCCGGATTCGACTCACAAGGAGACACGGAGGTTTAACGCATACGTGAGACCTTATTACTACGCTACGATTTAGCTCTACGTTGTTTCCACCTTGAGCTTAAAACTTAACATAGGATGTCCCTTTGACCTCTATAAAAGGTCGTAAACTGCATTGACACCATAAAACGTTTTTCAAACAATTTTCTTGCCCTTTATCTTAGGGAAAAAGACATCGGTACTCGTCTTATACTCGCCTTGTACTCGCCTTAGTATTTAGGTACGATCAGCTACACTAATATACTTATTCCTTACTTCTTAATCTTCCATCGAAAAATTATTTCGCTTCATCGGTTTTATTTATCATCAATAAAATATTTTATAACCACTTCAATCAACTTAGTAGACATTTCTTAACAATGTAAGAAATATTCTCGCTAAAAATCTTTTGACAACTTGCTTTAACTTAACACTTTTCTTCAAAGCTCAATTTAACCATTATTGGTTTTAACCTTGCTATTTCAATTTTATTTCAAATCCATTTCAAATCCATTTCAATGGATAGATGTGTTTTTAAGGGCATATAAACCATTTTAAACCTTGCTTACCATTTTGACACGTTTTCGAAAAACTTAGAAACATTTTCTTTTATAAAAGTGTTTAAACTCTATTCTATAAAACTTAAACATATAACATTGAAGTCCTATTATATGTAAAAGCGTCCTCGGATTTTCCAAACCACTTTTGCTTTGACACATTTAACCGCTTTCTCATTTAGGAATTGTAATTTACTTTATCGTGTTTTCTCGAAAACACAACATGATATTTATGCAAATATCTACTTCAAACATGTTTATAAGACATATCTAACGCTTGTAATTCAAAACATACCTTATTTGTGTACTTTGCTTCAATATAGTTTTATAATCTGTAAAGATTCTAAAATATAAAGCATTGCAAAACTTAGTGTTCACTTTTAAATTTCCAGTGGCGCACTTTCGACAATGCACAATTATTCATCTAAATATGTTAAGTCTTTACCTTATCCGTTTTAACCATTGTTGGACTCCAGTCAAAAATGTCAAAGCTGTCGGAATTTCAATTACAAGTTTTAGTGTTTCTTCTTTTTCACAAATGGAGTTTAACTTAATAGATAACTCATAAATTTTTAGAAAACACTTTAAAACTCCCACATGTCTATTTAATCATCAATATACATCAAATATTAAAGTTTGAAATATATCTCAACCTGGTTTTAATCTACCTATAGGTATTGTTCTTATAATTTTAACAATAACAATCATTGCCGC
This sequence comes from Lactuca virosa, assembly GCF_052849685.1. Lineage (NCBI taxonomy): Eukaryota > Viridiplantae > Streptophyta > Magnoliopsida > Asterales > Asteraceae > Lactuca > Lactuca virosa. Next base: position 58,524,295 of record NC_136434.1, read on the forward strand.
CGCTACCTTCCTTTTTCTTTCCCCCGCACTTGATTTCTTGCTCTCCTTATGATTTTAGATCTCGCACACCCATAATAGTAACATAATACATTGTCTAACTTTGTTTCTGTCTATTTTGCTTCTCCTGGTATCATGTTTGTACACATACATACTAGAAGTCTATCCTTTCGTTTTGAGCGATTAATACATGTATAGCCGTGAGGAATCATTTTTATTTAGTCAACTTTGATATATTCAATTACGCCTTTTATCATATACATCTTGTTTTTATTTTTAAATCTCTATAAACAAGTGATCCTTATTTACATTTGCTCTTTCGTTCTAAATTCAGAAACTTGATATAAAATGCAATTTTCATTGTATTTTTCCTTATAATTAATACACAAGATGAATACTCTTATGTTTATAATTTTTCTATATCCGGAAAATATATATGAAGGATATATTTCCTTATGTTTCTTCTTTTCTTTAAATACATCAAAAGTTTTGAATTTTACGATTATCTATTCTCTAAATGATTGTTTTTGTAGAAACACTAAACTATGAATGCACTATTTTCAAAGATTAACATTTTTACACCTTTCTTAAAATAGTATTTTACTTTGCAATTTTCAGTGAGTTCCTAAACTCTCAAACATGTTTTCATAAGTATTCTGACTCCTCGTAAACTTGAATTTGTCCTGACTTAGACAATTAGACAATTTCTCAAAAGTTTAATACAAATATTTCTATACAAATTCCTTTAATGACGACTTAAACCTTTAACCTTAATTAATCTTTATATTATTTTACTACTTTGTTGGATCGCCACACATGTATCTTCATTATCTTGGAATTATTACACATTTTGATAATAGTGAGATTAATTATCATTTCTAAACACACATTTTGATAACAATGAGATTTTTAATCACTTCTAAACACTTAAAATGCTATATACACAATGTGATTTAATTTATCATAAATTTTTATCGCCTCCATTTGCACCAATGACTCTCTAAATATATTTATTCTTCGAATAAGGTTTTATTATTGTAAGAGTAACCGTAGTAGTAATTATAGCCTCGGAGATGCTCAATCATTTCGTAATTTATTTTGTCGACGACACTTAATTAGCCTTTACATTTGAGATGTACCAAAACTTCGTTGCCTACCCTTAGTACGTATTTTTAGGAACTTACCCTCAATCGCATCTCTTTCATTCGTGCTACCCCTTCTTATTTCAAAATATATCTTTTCCAGATGTAGTAGCCAACCCGGAAGTGAACAAATTGTTCCTAATCTCTTCTTTATTAGGCGGCGAATTTACACTTAGTGCTAATTTAGAAAGCGACTTAAGGATCAATGCGGATTTAACGCTCAGTGCAGTTAGTGCTTCAGCAAAACTTATAGCTCTCTTAATTCAGATAATATCTAACTAGATGATCTTTTTCGACTAGGTCGCCATGTTTGGATCATGATTTCCATGATCCTAATTTCTCGCAATCTAAATTGTAGAACTCGAATTAAGGAAACATTAATTTGACTATAGCTAAAGAATTGGGTTCCTCCTTTGAGGAAATAAACCCGAAATAATCAAAGAACACTGCAAGTCACCACCTCTCCAGCTATATAATTGTATTCGACTGAGTTCTAATAGAATACATCACGAATTGAATTTCGGGGCGAAATTCTTTTAACCGGGGGAGAATGTCACAACCGTCAAAATTCGAGTCGGTTCTAGATTTGAATAAACTTAGTTGCACATATAGGCACGACACATAATAGACTTAGTAACTAGAAGCTAAGTTATAACCTACTAGAAACTTGGAAGCAACTAGAAACAATGGATAATGTACTTAGATTTCACATTGATATGTGAATTCTACAACTACTTAACTGTAGAGGCTATCCATATTCGGGTCACTCTTTGACTCGAACACCTTTTCATGAATCATATACACACATCATGCACTTGACCTAGAAGTAGAAATTAGGTCAAAGTCTCATAGAAACTTAAGTCAAAGTTGAAGACTAGGACTAGTATACTTGATTCCTCAATTTCGCTTGAATCTCGGAATCACTACATAGAATGCCAATAAACCAATAAAAATAAATTACAAACATTATTTATAACTATAAAAGAGTTATAATACCATAAGATAATTTAAAGTCTCAAATATTCTATTTATTTTGATATCCAAATTTTTACAAACTCTCAAAAACCCTAAAAACCCTAAAACTTAAATTTTATAAAGTTTAACATCAAGAATTCTATAAAAATAGTTATGAAACTTATAATATTATCTTAAAACAATTAAATTCAGGGAAATATAATCAAGGAAAATAAAAATTTAAGTCATTAACATTCATCCTTAATTTATAAGTCAAAAATCAAGGTTTCATGAATAAAAACTTGATTTTAGTGCACATTTTCTATAAAATTTAGATATTTTATAAAATAACTTAAATTTTATAAAACAAAATGAATTAGAAAGGGTTATTATACTCAAAATTTCGGACCCCTCTCTTCCCATATCTCTCTCTCTCACACTCTCATTCTCCAACACACACACATCTCTCTTCTTTCTCTCTCTAGAAAACTCTCTCTACCTTCTCTCTAATTTTTTTCTCCAAACACCACAACCACAGCCTCTTAACCACGAAATTATGGAGATTCATAAGGGTTTTTCAAGCCACAAATAAATTTAAGGTAAAGAACATACATCTCTTGAAGATCCACAACAATGATTTAAGCCATGCATGTGCATTTTACTTCAAAAACCGACTTCTACTTCTTCATCTTATTCAAACTTGTTTTCTTTTTGTTAAAATGGTTTTTAGAACATCATGGATGTGTTTTAACACCATACATGTATGATAAACAAGGTTGCATGTTCATGATCTTAGTGCAAAAATCGATTTTAAGGATTAAAACATCAAACTCAAGTTAAGAGTTTTTGAGAAACAAAATTTTGTTCATAAATGAATGTATACATTTTGATAAGTTTTAATCTTTTGATCTCTGGAAACATGACTAGAATATAAGTTTATCATGATATCTTTTAAAATATTTCAAAAGATTTACTCAAAGAAATGATGAAAACTCATTTTTCTAACCAATCACCATGCATGCAATCTGCCAGATTTCTTTACCTGACTTTAAACTGTCATATCTCACTCATTTCTTAACCAAAATTCGAGATTCTTTTTCTGAAATATAATATTTTGAGTTAGCTTTCAAACCCATCTGACCTCACTGGAAAATTCAAATATTTCGATTTTTAGAAATTTTTACAAAACTGTTGTTCAATCAGCACCTTTTTGTGAATACTAGTTTTGTATTGCATGTTCAAAGATCTTATTCATCACTAAAAATCAAGGAAAAATTAATTTGAGCACTTAACATCATGTATTAAGAGTTATAAAAATATCTTGATTCAAAAGCCTTTGGAACATGATGGAAAAATTCTCAAAGTAACATCAATAATTTTTACCAAAATCACAAGAATCAAGTTTTTTCTATAATTGTTTGAGCCTTTAGGCATGTTTTTCGACATCAAAAATAAGAAAACAATTTTTCATTGTTATTAAATTATTTGAAGTTGCATTCTGGAAATTTTCAGCTCAATATATATTTTCTTTATTTTTACATGAAAATAATAATAAAATAGAGTGTTAAAGCATATAAAATACTTAAATTTGTAAATAAATTCTGGAAATATTTGTGGATTACCCTTTAAGTTAATAAACATCTCTCATGAAGTTTCATCGATTTTTGTTACTGTTTAGTATGGTTTTTAATTTTCTTTTTATTTAGCCCTAATAAATCAGAAAACCACTTTAGGGAATGTGAAAATATTATTTCTTATTCTTCGCAGCTTGTACCTTATATTTAAGACTCCGAAAAATATTTTGGGAATTTTTGAAAATGTATATCTATTTTTCTTGAATTTTTGTGTTTATAATGGACTAAAACCTGGAAAAATAGTTTTACTCATCCAAAATTCATGAAAATTTACCAGAAACTCTTATAATATGTTAGGATGATACATAAAAATTTTGATGATTTTTATCTTCTGTATGCTATTTTTCTTCTATTTTCCCAAGATTTAATACACTTAAATGTACAAAAATCAGAAAAATTGTGTTAAACTTTTTGAAAACACATATTAATATTTTTCCTAGATTATGTACAATGTAAAATAGTTACACAAAAATTATACGAATTTTTCATGATATACTATTTTTCCATGATTTTATGATTATTCATGGAATTAAATGGTGAAAAATAGTTAGACAAATCAAAAATTCAAGAAAATTTATCTTAAGGTCTTTGACTTCAATTAAAACTGAAATGCAAAGTTTGGGAAATTTTAGAACTAAATTGATTTAGTTTTGAATATTTAATCATTGGAACACCTCTAAAATGTTAAATATTAACATTTCAATAATGGAAATTTTCCACTTAAATTGTTATATAACAATTGATTCTTTGAAACTTAATTTCCACAGAAAAATGTTTGTAACTTATCAATATTAAATTTTAACACAATATTGCCATAATTCTATTGTAGTAGTATGTATACTAGTGTTAGATTTCGATTAGAGACTCATTAGTGTGTAACATCGTTGTAGGAAAACGATAGTGGTACGAGTGGAGCGTAGTTCAAGGCACCATTTACATCATCTCAATGCATATTGTGAGTATTCACGCAGTCCCCTATTTTCAGTTTTTATGTTTTGGGGTGGAAAAGCATGTCCCGAAAAACTATTATTTGAATGTTGTATTTAAATTGATTTGTATCAAACATGATTGCTATTTTATTGCTATGTCTCTCTATGTATGTCTATGCAACACGGAACATGAGAACTTATCGTACTAAGGCCCTTCCCTTATCTCTAACCATTAACTCTTTGAGCCAATGGTCATTATGGATAGCGCTATTAGGAATTGACAACTCCTCACTCGCCCTATTGCTGGAGTGCATGATACCATATTCATCTATGGAACGATAAGCATAGATCTTGATAGGGCTTCAGTCATAGGTTTGGTTGAGACTCATTGTTTGCTCATACACATACAAACTCGTTTCTCGTTATAGCAATAACCTTGTTATTAAGTATAGCAATGAACTTCGTTTCTCATTACAACAATGAACTTTTATTACTAAAAACTTATATACATGTTTTAGCAATGAAATTGTTTGCTCATTGTAGCAACGAAATTGATTGCTCATTTCAAGCAATGAAGCTTGTTTACTTGTTTAAGTAACGAACTTTATCTTCCGTGAGAATATGAATGTTGCATCTTATTTGGGTAACATACTTTAACTCTCATGATGACAAAGAACTTTTTTTTTTTACAAACTTATTTACTCATTTTAACAATATACTTTTATTATTGGAAACTTTTATCAAAACTTTGATTTCAATTCATGAACCAATATTATTTTGTTAAACTTGTGAGTACTCACCAACTATTTTTATAGTTGACGCTCGTTTTACATGCTTTTTCAGGAATCATCGAGTAAGTGGCACTTAGGGACACATCATTGTTAGGAGCATTCGCATGTGTTGTATTTCAATTTACATTGTTATTTCTTTTAAAATTTGTTCAAACCCATTGTAAATTTGTAAAGATTTTTAATACTATGGTTGGTGTTGTCTTCTAACTTTTGCTATGAAACCCTTTATACTGCCATGCCTCGTGTTTCCGCTTTAGCGGGATGTGACATAATTGAGCTTCCTTGATTTGTGTGGACAGGTGTGAATGGATCGTCATGGTTAAGGATTTCACTCGGCGGCCCGAATATTCCTTTCGGCTGAGGGCATCAGCTACTACGTTAGCTTTTCCGGGATGATAACGAATCTCGCATTCGTAATCGTTTAGTAGTTCTACCCATCGTCTTTGCCTCATGTTGAGTTCCTTTTGAGTGAGGATGTGCTGAAGGCTCTTATGATCGGTGAAGATTGTACATTTCGTGCCGTGGAGATAGTGTCTCCAGATCTTTAGAGCGAAAACGACCGCTCCTAGTTCAAGGTTGTGTGTAGTGTAGTTGACCTCGTGCATCTTGAGCTGTCTCGAGGCGTATGCGATGACCTTCCGTCTTTGCATTAGAACACATCCAAGACCCTGGTTTGACGCATCACAGTAGACCACAAAGTCATCTGTTCCTTTTGGAAAAGATAATATAGGTGTGTTGCATAGGGCTCGCTTTAGTGTTTGGAACGCAGTGTCTTGTCTTTCTCCCCAGCTGAAGGTTACACCCTTCTGAGTCAGGGTGGTAAGTGGTTTAGCAATATTCGAGAAGTTTTGTATGAACCTTCGGTAATACCGAGCAAGGCCCAAGAATTGTCGGACTTCCGTTGGAGTTCTTGGAGCTGACATGTTCTCGATTGCCTTGATTTTGGAAGGGTACGCGTGTATCCCTTCTTTGCTGACCACGTGACCTAGGAAATCTACTTTCCGAATCCAAAATTCGCACTTTGAGAATTTTGCGTATAGCTTCTCTACCCTTAATGTTTCAAAGACCTGCCGGAGGTGTTAACTATGTGCTTCTTTACTCCTGGAATAGATGAGTATATCATCTATGAACACGATCACAAATTTGTCCAGGAAAGAACGACATACTCTGTTCATTAAGTCCATGAACACCGCCGGTGCATTTGTTAATCCGAAGGGCATCACTACAAACTCGTAGTGACCATAGCGAGAACGGAATGCCGTTTTGGGAACGTCTCCTTCCAGGACTCGCAGCTGGTGATACCCAGATCTTAAATCAATCTTTGAGAAGTAGCTCGCTCCTTATAGTTGGTCGAACAGATCGTCTATGCGTGGTAAGGGATATCAGTTCTTGATCGTGAGCTTGTTCAGTTCCCGGTAATCAATGCACATGCGAAAAGATCCATCCTTCTTCTTTACGAACAGAATCAGTGCTCCCCAAGGTGAGAAGCTCAGCCTGATGAATCCTTTGCTGAGAAGTTCGTTCAGCTGGTTGGATAATTCTTGTATCTCTGTCGGCGCTAGACGGTACGTCGATTTTGCTACTGGGGTACCTCAGGGAATCAAGTTGATTCTGAACTCGACTTGACGTTCTGGTGGAACTCCTGGAAGATCTTCAGGGAAGATGTCGGGGAAGTCGCAGACCTCTGGAATGTCTTTAATGTCTTTCATTTCTTGTTTCTTATCTACCACGTGGGCTAGGAAGGCATGATATTCCTTGCGCAGATATTTTCGGGCTTTGACGCAAGGGATGATTTGTAAATTGGTACCAGGTTTGTCACCATAAATGACAAGAGTTTCGCCACTTGGTAGATTAAGGCGAACTGCCCTTTCGTGACACAGTATATCGGCATGGTGAAGGCTTAACCAATCCATACCGATGATGATATCAAAGCTTCTTATGGTGATCGACATTAGATCGATTTGGAAAAAGTGTTCATTTAAAGCTAGTGTGCAGCCTACGTACAAATCGTTTGTGCTTTCCGTTTTACCGTTTGCCATTTCTACTGTAAATATCTTATTGAGTGAATGGGGTTTTTTTTTAACTAAGTGTTTGAATTTATGGCTCACGAAACTTCTCTCCGCACCACAGTCAAAGAGTATGCATGCATAAATGTTGTCGAGGAGAAACGTACCCGTAATCACCGTGGGATCGGTTATTGCTTCGTTCTGCCCTATTGTCAGCACTCTTCCTACGCCGCCAGCATTCCTTGCCTTAGGGCAATCCCTCTTGTAGTGCCCAGTTTCCCCACACCCATAACATGCCTGGCCCACTCCAGCACCAGGAACTTGGGTGATTGGTCGTGTCGGTGCCTTACAGAAACGGGCAGTGTGCCCCTTCCTGTTGCAGTTATTTGTCACACCCCAAAACCAAGAACGGCGGAAACATTCTGGGGCGGAGGACGTCATGTATAGTATCACAACAGTGAATAGTAGTAAACAAGCAACAACATCATCCATTGCATTAATAATATAATTTTAATACAAGTGTATTCTATCAAGTTATATAGACACCAAAATATAAATAAAAAAGAAAGATGAGTCTTGAACGAGCTTCATCTTCTCTAAGCCTTGCATCGGTACCTGTCTACTGATGACCTGAGGATACAAGTTATTTTGAAAGAGAGTATCAGCTTTAAAGCTGGTGAGATCATAAGTATTTTAGTGTCTGTATTTGTAAGAAAGTATTTGTAAGTATGTATTTGTAAGTATGTATTTGTAAGTTTGTGAAGTATAAGTATGTAAAAGTTTTGAACCTCCTAGAAAACCCTATGTTTCCTACTAAAAGTAGCCTTCTACCAAGGCATCTAGTATCTGTGTGTGTCTCTTGTAAGGGTGTGTATTTTCCCAATTCTGACTATCATTAACCAAAAATATAGTTTCTACATTACCGTGCATCGTGTGAATGTTCACGAAGTGAATGTAATGGGAAAATGAAATAGTACTGTAGTATTGTAATAAGTAACTACTGCTGTACTAACTACCTAAAACCAATTGCAATTTAAAGTACCATGTGATCGGCCTGTATCCTGCTACCGACTCAATAGAAAAACGACGATGTAAGACGTCGTAAGAAATGACATTTGGCACCCGTAGACTTGCAAGTCCCACTGTAGCGAGCAGCAAGGTGTAGGATAGTCAATCCAATATAGATCTATACACAAACTCATATGCTCCCCAATTAAGGAGATTCTGGATACAAAAATGGTCATGGCAGGTAGTGTCATGCCCCGTTTAGTGGCTCACATAACTGTATTAATGTATATGTAATGTATGCTAGCTGTTTTGTATGTTCTCCCTCTGTCTAGCATGTATGTATGTTCTCTTTGTATAGTATTGTAATGTACTATTTGTACTATCTGTATTGTGTGTTCTCTCTCTATCTAGCATGTATTGTAATGTTATGTATATACTTGCTGTATTGTGTGTTCTCTCTCTATCTAGCATGTATTGTAATGTTCTGTATATACTAGCTGTATTGTGTGTTCTCTCTCTCTATATAGCAAGTATTGACTCATGAATGAACTGACTCATTGTATGATTCTTTGTTCTAATAATAGTATTAGTAACTTCCTAAACTACGCCTATCGTAGTTTACTAGTAATATGACTTGTACGTATGAACATGGAAGTATACCCTTGCCACCCAAGGGTATTGAATTGACCAATAGAACCTTTATGTCTATACATGTATACATAATATATAACTAATATTTAGACGACCTTCGGACGAATAACCGATGCCCCAAATGATGGGTTTTGAGTATTCTAACACTTCCTAAGTGTACATGCAACCCTAATAACCTTGAATCTATGTTTTCTCTATATACATGCAAATTTCTTTTTCAAGGTTATTTCCTAACTAGCATGGCATGGGGATTACATAAATCATAAAACTAGTAGAAATACATACCTTGTTGTTGCTTGGATTCCTTCAAGGCTTTGTGAGCCTAGCACCCCAAATGTTGTGCCTCAAATGCTTCACACAACACCACAAGACTTGGAATAACTTGAGAGAATACTTCTAGCACTCAAAATTGGTTATGCCCTCTCTAGTAACACTAGGTCCACTAGCCCTTCTTTTGCTAGCCATAAGGTTCCTTTTATAGTGTTGTCACAATTAGGGTTTACACATGAATGCCCTTAATTGTCATGACTCTTGATTTCCCATGACCCATGGATTTGTAACTCCCATGGACTATCCATGGAGCTCCATTTGGTTACATCCATAACCCATAAACCATGGATCATTAATCCACCATAAAAGAATTGATGATTGTCATAATCAACCCTATATATTTAATTAGTCTCACTTTGATCACCAAATTAATCCTAGATTAATACTTGATCAATACTAATTAAATAATACTATTATTAATATATTAGAACTTATAATATATTAATAATCATAAGTGCCTTATTCTCTCATTTAGTCTATCCAAGTATTGCAATGCCATGCAACCCAAATGGACCATGCCGGGTCGGGTCAAGTACATACCAAATAAAGTTATTGACTTAGACACTATATCCAACAGTCTCCCACTTGGATAAGTCTAATAACTATATTTGCAAATATGACTTCAAAATCCGACTAGCAATCGTAGCTCTTTCAAAGTCTCTCGGAACCGAGATGATGATGATACGCCATTTTAAGATAAGTGATCATATAATCCTCTGTTCTCATGATATCAGCCGGAAAAACACATGGAACATGGTCTTACTTATTGTCCAGCATTTGTTTCTCGATCTTTGATTTGTTTCGACATAGAACTAAATTGAACAAATCAATTAGGTTCTGACCGGGCCCGGTACATAGGTCAAAACCAAATCATCGAGGGGCCCAGATATCGCTTCTATTTCTAGAAGGAACAGATAAACTTCGACTGATATGCTTGTACTAACTACTTGTTGAATTATTCACAAAGGCACGTTTTATAACATCGAGTTACCAATGCGTTTCCGTACAATCAATGAATAACCAACTCATAGTCAACAACTCATATCTCTAGGTTTGAAGATTTATATGATATTACCGTCTCACGATCACTCGAGATAAATTCCATGAAGTGATGCAAGTGAGCGTGGGTTGGATCCAATACTCAGCCCTTATGAGTACTCATGAATGTTGTAGCAACCATTGCATTGTCCAAAGCACTTTTAGACAAATCATACAAGCCAAATTCATGACAGTCTTAAATCAATACTTACTTCCAAAGTTTGACTGACTGTGGATGGTTTGAATAATAACATAATTATTCTGGAAGTAAAAACATGCAAAATTGAAACATAGTAAACAATTAACACAAGATAGTAACACCTTACTCATAAATAAATAACAACTTTTATTTATCATCAAATGTCAATTAAATTTTACAAGTTTCAGGAATCTAATTATTGAAACTAATATCATCCCTCAGCCCAATGCGCCTCGCATGCTGTAAATGCTTAACCCTGCTCAGTCCCTTCGTGAGGGGATCTGCCGGGTTCTTATTTGATGATACCCTCTTAGCCACGAGGAGTCCTTCTTCTATTCGATGTCTGATGAAATGGTATTTTCTGTCAATGTTCCTAGATCTCCCGTGATCTCTTGGTTCCTTAGCCAAAGCAACTGCACTTTCGCTGTCACAGAAAATTTCCATTGGCTCTTTTATAGCTGGTACAACTCCAAGGTCTCCGATGAAGTTCTTTAGCCATATCGCCTCCTTAGCCGCTTCACTTGCTGCTATGTACTCTGATTCACAAGTAGAATCAGCTACTGTCTCCTGCTTGGAACTTTTCCAAGTAATTACCCCTCCATTTAGGATAAAGACCCAACCCGACTGAGAGCGGAAATTATCCCTATCAGTCTGGAAGCTAGCATCGCTATATCCTTCCACTCTCAAGTCATCACTGCCTCCGAAGGTAAGGACCCAATCCTTAGTCCTCCGCAGATACTTGAGAATGTTCTTTACCGCTGTCCAGTGTGCCTTGCCAGGGTTCCCTTGATATCTATTGACCATGATCAAAGCAAAGGCCACATCAGGGCGAGTACAAGTCATAGCATACATGATCGAGCCCACATCGGAAGCATATGGTATTTGACTCATTTGAGCTATCTCAGCCTCTGTACTCGGACTCTGAGTCTTACTCAGCTTGGCATTACTCTGGATTGGTAATTCTCCTTTCTTGGATTCTTGCATATTGAACCTCTTCAGTACCTTATCCAAGTAAGTACTTTGACTAAGTCCAATTAGTCTCTTACTCCTATCTCTCAATATCATTATCCCTAGGATATAGGCAGCTTCTCCAAGGTCCTTCATAGCGAAACACTTCCCAAGCCAGGACTTAACCTCCTGCAAGGTTGCGACGTCGTTTCCTATGAGAAGTATGTCATCCACATACAACACCAAGAAGCTAACTATGCTCCCACTAGCCCTGACATACACACAAGACTCATCCTCACTCCTAGAAAAGCCAAACTCTTTGACTTTCTCATCAAAGCAAAGATTCCATCTGCGAGATGCTTGTTTCAATCCATAAATGGATTTATCAAGCTTACACACTCTATTAGGGTATCTTGTATCGACAAAACCCTCTGGTTGAGCCATGTAAACATCCTCAGCCAAATTTCCATTAAGGAAAGCGGTTTTGACATCTATTTGCCATATTTCATAATCATGAAATGCAGCTATGGCTAATAATACTCTAATAGACTTAATCTTAGCTACTGGTGAGAAGGTCTCATCATAGTCAACTCCCGGAGTTTGAGTAAAGCCATTCGCAACCAGTCGCGCTTTATAAGTGTGTACCTTCCCATCCATGTCGGTCTTCTTCTTGAAGATCCATTTGCACCCAACTGTCTTACGACCTGGTACATTGTCAACCAAGTTCCAAACTTGATTGTCATACATGGACTGAATCTCGCTGTCCATAGCCTCCTTCCATTTAGCAGACTCAGGGCCTGCCATGGCTTCCCTGTAATTATTAGGTTCATCCAAATCTATTAGTGTACTATCACTAATAAATGTATCACCTTCAGTGGTGATGTGATAACCATAATAAAAATCAGGTGTGTTCCTCACCCTAGTGGAACGTCTTGGAGGTACAGACTCATCTATCGGATCAACATGAGTTTCCTCCTCAGGTTGGTCGATAGCATTTGAGGTTCCTTCACCACTTGACTCTTGAAGCTCTTCAAGGTCAATTTGCCTCCCACTGTCCCCTTGGCTTATGAATTCTCTCTCACGAAAGACTCCTCTTCTTGCCACAAAAACCATATTATCACTGGGTCTGTAGAAGAGGTAACCAAAGGATCTTTGTGGGTAGCCGATGAAAATACACCTCTCACTTCGAGGTTCAAGCTTGTCATGAGTCTCACGCCTCACGAAAGCTTCACAACCCCAAATATTGATGTGGTCCAAATTGGGAACTTTCCCAGTCCACATCTCGTGAGGTGTTTTGGCAACCTTTTTAGTAGGGACTAGATTAAGGATATGGGCGGCAGTCTCTAAGGCATACCCCCAGAAAGAGATTGGTAACGAAGCTCGACTCATCATGGAACAAACCATATCCAGTAAGGTTCGATTGCGCCTTTCAGCTACACCATTCAACTGTGGTGTTCTGGGAGGTGTCAATTGTGAGACAATCCCACATTCATTAAGATAGTCAAGGAACTCAATGCTAAGATACTCTCCTCCCCGATCGGATCGGAGCATCTTGATGTTCCTGCCCAATTGATTCTCAACTTCCTGCTTAAACTCTTTGAACTTTTCAAAGGTTTCTGACTTATGCTTGATTAAGTAAATATATCCATATCTACTATAATCATCAGTAAAAGTCACATAATAGCGATTAGCATCCCTTGTAGCAACTCTGAAGGGCCCACACACATCCGTGTGTACAAGGTCCAACAAACCTTCACCCCTATCACAAGTACGTGTGAAGGGTGACTTTGTCATTTTTCCAAGTAAACAAGACTCGCAACTATCATCTGACTTGAGGTCAAATGATTCCAAGACTCCAGCCTTTTGGAGTTGGCGTATGCGCTTCTTGTTAACATGTCCAAGACGACAATGCCACAAGGATGCTTTATCCAAGCTATCTGAAGAATCAATATACAACACATTATTTCCTAGATTGTCTACAACATTCACGACTTCATATACACCATCACAAGGTAATGCTTTAAAGTAAAATACATCATTGTAATAAACATTAATAGCACCATTTTTATTATCAAATGAAAATGTAAAACCTTGTTTATACAAGCCATGAAAGGAAATAATATTTCTCGCCATTTCGGGCGAGTAACAACACTTATTCAAATCTAACATTAACCCATTATTAAGCAATAAAGAATAAACTCCTATCTTGGTAACAGGTGATGCTTTCCTGTTGCCCATGACTAAGTTTATCTTCCCGTGCTCCACTTGCTCACTTCTTCTTAGTGCCTGCAAATCAGTACAAATGTGAATACCACACCCTGTATCAAGCACCCAAGAATTAGCATTAGATGAGTTGTTAGACAATATTGTGTAAATACCTGCATGGGTGGGTTTAACCTTCCCATCCTTTATATCTTGCAGATATTTAGGGCAGCTTCGCTTGAAGTGTCCCTTATCCTGGCAATAGAAGCACTGTGCTTCCTTTGGGTTTGAAGAAGGAGTAATGGGACCTTTCTTTGTCCCACTTGAAGAGGAACCATCAAGAGTCTTACCCTTGGTACCCTTCGAAGGGTTTTTCCTATTCTTACCCTTTCCCTGCCCAATAGCCAGAACAGGGGCTGTTGAAGGAGTAGAAGTAGCAACCGCTTTACCCTTAAGGCCATTTTCAGCTGTCCTTAAGAGTCCTTGAAGTTTGCTAAGTGTGACTTCCTCCTTGTTCATATGATAAGTCATACGAAACTGATCATAACTTGGAGGTAAGGAATGGAGAATGATGTTAATCGTCATTTCCTCAGGAAAGTCAACATTTAGCTTCAGCAACCGGTCAACGAACCTTTGCATCTTCTGCAAGTGACCGGTGATGGGTTCACCATCCTTCATCCTTGCGGTTATCATGGAGGAGATGATTTTATACCTCTCCTGACGCACGCTCTGATGGTACCTTTCCATCAGATCCAGGTGCATCTCATAGGGGTAGAAATCTTCATAGGATTTTTGAAGTTCAGGAGTCATGGTGGCCATCATGATGCATGCTACTTTAGTAGCATCCTTTTCATGTGCAACAAACTCCACAAACTCTTTAGGAGTAGCAGTGGCTTCATTCACAACCTTAAGCTCCCTATCGAGGACATATTCTTTGTCCTCATAGCGGGTAATCATTCTGATGTTTCTGATCCACTCATTGAAATTGGATCCATCAAAGATGACCTTACCACACAAGTTCATAAGGGAAAAGGAGCCTATTGGGTTTGAGCCAGAAGCATTGTTGGAAGACATCTGAAAGGAAAGAAAGACAAGTTTCATTAGATTAGGAATCCTTAATAATTCACCCAAATGAAATATTAAGGCTAGGATCCAACAAAATATTTATAGTTGGAAGAGGGATGCCGTAATCCATACTATAAAATATTTGAAGGTAGGTAAATGACGATTTACCAATTTCCACCATAAGAACGAAATATTTTATTATTAGGTTTTATTGGTTTTGAAACTCCTAGATCTTTTGAGATACATTGAACTTTTCAATGGCATGTTTGAATCTCGATTGTGCCCTCTCAAGTTTGTGACTGGGATGCCGAGGATCACAAACAAGGTGTGAATAACCATACAAATTGACTTGGTACCCTCAACAATATTACCTAATCGATGTGCCGGTTAACCACACACGCTCCACCGATCTATAATAAGGTCAAGTTACCCTTTGCCACTCTTACTAGTCCATGTTAGTGTGCCGGTTACCCACACACGCTCCACTAACGACTTGGTAAGGTACAAAGTGTAATTTTATGGGCTAGCACCAATTTCACATTTTCCTAAAGTAACTAAGATTGGGAATTTATAATGTATAGTTACTTTATAATTCATTATACTTTTAACGAGTATTTAAAGTCGTATCCTACCCGTTCGGCAAACGACCCTCCACCGATCAAGGAAGCGGTGGGTGAGAGTGGACACCCATTAAGTCACCATTTTATAGGCAACAACCTTATACCCCCCTTATAGACCGGCTTCGTGAATGAGGCCTACTAACGGTAAGAATGACATATTCTTATACATATCTATATAATAAAATTATAATAATAGTATAAGTGTTGATTTTTAAACTTTTTAAAAATCTAAGGTTTAATTTGGAATAAAAGTATTAAAGTGTAAGACTTTTCAAATTCCAAAACATGAGGGCAAGATTTGAAACTATTCCAAGTCTCTTCAATTTGTAACTTATGAGTTTTAATGGTTCATAAAAATGAAGACTCTTCATTTTATGAAACCTCTTTAGTTCTTTAATCATAATTAAAAGAAGTGACTCTTGGTTATCCATAACTTGAGGACAAGTTATGGACACCATCATAGCCATTAAGATCATGAATTAAACATACATGGTGGTTACACATAATTCCTATGATCTTCTAAAAACTCATAAGAACACAAATTCATGTCAAGCAATTTCAAAAAATCATATAAACATATACAATACTTGAAAATTGATAAAAGTCATGTAAAATGGGTTAACATAATCATTATCATTTTGAAAAACAGATTTTACAAGTCCAAAACAGATTGGGATAATGATCTTAATCCATTTCCAGCAACAAAACTCGAAAAAACTCCCCAGCACGCTCCTACTCGCCGAGTGCACTATTCTACTCGGCGAGTAGAATGAATTTGTTCATGGACTCGGCGAGTCCTCCCCATGGACTCGGCGAGTCCAGTCGTCAGAATGCAGAATTTTCGATTTTTAAGCAGTTTTGCATCAAGTATACAGAAAACAAACCTGGCTCTGATACCACTGATGGGTTTTGAGCATTCTAACACTTCCTAAGTGTACATGCAACCCTAATAACCTTGAATCTATGTTTTCTCTATATACATGCAAATTTCTTTTTCAAGGTTATTTCCTAACTAGCATGGCATGGGGATTACATAAATCATAAAACTAGTAGAAATACATACCTTGTTGTTGCTTGGATTCCTTCAAGACTTTGTGAGCCTAGCACCCCAAATGTTGTGCCTCAAATGCTTCACACAACACCACAAGACTTGGAATAACTTGAGAGAATACTTCTAGCACTCAAAATTGGTTATGCCCTCTCTAGTAACACTAGGTCCACTAGCCCTTCTTTTGCTAGCCATAGGGTTCCTTTTATAGTGTTGTCACAATTAGGGTTTACACATGAATGCCCTTAATTGTCATGACTCTTGATTTCCCATGACCCATGGATTTGTAACTCCCATGGACTATCCATGGAGCTCCATTTGGTTACATCCATAATCCATAAACCATGGATCATTAATCCACCATAAAAGAATTGATGATTGTCATAATCAACCCTATATATTTAATTAGTCTCACTTTGATCACCAAATTAATCCTAGATTAATACTTGATCAATACTAATTAAATAATACTATTATTAATATATTAGAACTTATAATATATTAATAATCATAAGTGCCTTATTCTCTCATTTAGTCTATCCAAGTATTGCAATGCCATGCAACCCAAATGGACCATGCCGGGTCGGGTCAAGTACATACCAAATAAAGTTATGGACTTAGACACTATATCCAACACTAAAGCCACATCCCAACGAGGAAAAGGAGATAAAGCGAGCTAGTCTTCCTAAGTCCTTTAAACATTACTTATATAACTATACATATATATGCATGCAATTGACAATATAAAAGTATAAAAGAAGTTTTTTAAAATCTTATAAAAGCTTAACAACTAAGAAAAGATGACTTGATGTCAGTTTGTAAAACGGTTTGAAAGCAGTTTATTTGATAAGAACAGTTTTGAGTATAAGAAAAACCTTTGATTGAAACACAATTATAACAGGGTTTGAAAAGAAACATTCAGTATGTAAGACAGTTTAATAAAGAGTTTTAAACGAGTAAAAAAATGTTTTGGAAAGCCATTTGAAGTAATCTGTTTGGTAAAACAGCTAAAAGGGTAGTAAATCTATTTATATGCTAGTTATTAATCACATGTGATTGATATAATAACTAGCATGATTCAACTTGTATCCCCCCCATAAAAGCATTTAAAAACATTTAAAACATTGATTAAGGGGTATGAACTCACCTGTAGCGAGTGGTTGGGATGAACGGACTGTATAGGATGCTCGGTGTCAAGTGAAGACTTGTACACACTCTATGATCCTAGTTAACATATAATATCACATATATGTAACCAATTAGTCTTTAAACAACTAAATAACAGAGTTAAGACATCCTAGGGCATGTTAAACACCTTATTTAAGTGCTTATGTCCTAAGGATTGCATCTAAGTGTTGTAGGACATTGCTATTGAGGTTAAGGTTCAAGGGAACCCTCTAATTGAGTTTACGGTTTTGTGACCATAACTCATTGAGTTTACGGTCGTAAACCCATGAGTTTACGGCCGTAAACTCATGCTTCTTTGACCATTTGTTGTTTTGAAGCTCTACAAGTCATTAGGAGTAATTCTACTTGAAGTGTAGGCCTTAGGGAGTGTTTGTGGCATCAAAACTCTTCTATATGTAGTTTACGGCCCATGGACCACTACTCCATGTGTTTACAGCCGTAAACACATATGATCTATGGTCTTTTTATGTTTTCAAGTCCTAAACACATCAAGGAAAGGGTCTAGGCTAGTTTCCAAAGCTTGAGAAGGGACTAGGGCCTCTTTGGCACACTTTTTAGGGTTTACGGTCCAAGGTGTTCTTGGACCGTAAACACCTTTGATCTTAACTTTCTTGGGTGTTTTCTTGATGTATAGAAGTGTAACAAACCTTAAGATACTCTAGGATGGAAGTACTTACAAGATAGAGGCTTGAAATGGTACCAAAAGGCCAAGAACACTAGTGTGTGTTCTTGGTGAAACTTGAAGATCTAACCTTTTGGAAAGATTTCACGGATGGAAGTGTGTTAAAACACTAGATTAAGTAATATCTCAACTTAAAAGGGTTAGAAACACTTACAATATTGAAGATCAAGAAGAAAAGTCGAAGCTACTTGAGAGAGAATTGAGTTTGGATCTTGAAAAGTGAAAAAGTGATTTAAATGTCTATGTGCCATATATATACTCTTGGGGTTTACGGCCGTAAACACCAAGTTTAGGCCGTAAACTCCAAACTCTTGGAGTTTCGGGACTTTATTGTTGCACAATAAACCCTAGGGCATCCTCTCTCCTGATATCTCCTAAAGTGTTTATCCTAAAATACTCAAACTTATTCCAAAAAGCTTGAAAATTAGCAGCAACAGTTCTGACTTCTATTGAATTGAAATGTTGTACAGAATAGAAATTTTGGGTTGTCACATCATCCCCCCATTAGAAGGAATTTTGTCCCGAAATTAGAATTTAGGTAAGGAAGTAGGCATGAATAATCGAGTCAAGAAGTGGGGATACTTCCTAATCGATTGATTCTCACGCTCCCAAGTGAATTCAGGTCCTCGGTTGGCATTCCAGCAAACCTTCACTAATGGGAAACGAATATGAATCGTTCGCATGACCTCTCGGTCCATGGTCACTACGGTTCTTCCACGCAGGTGAGGCTCTCGTGGAACTCGATCTCGTCGAGTGGGATTACAAGAGTCTCGTCGGACGGATACTTTTTCAAGTTCGAGACGTGGAGGGTAAAACGTACGTTACTGAGTTTGCGGGGTAGGCCGAGTCGTGGATGCTTTTATTCTCATTCTTACTATGAGGGTAGATAAGTAGGTCATTCACAAGGATCATGACGAACTGATCCCAGTAAGGATGACATATCCTATTCATTAAGTTTATGAATACTACGGGCTTATTGGTCCTATCCGAGGGGTATCACTACGGACTCGTAGCGTTCGCATCGAGTTCGGAAGATTGTCCTCGGGACATCCTTCTCTAAAACTCGCAACTGGTGATATTCGGATCTCAGGTCCATTTCTGAAGGGAAATTCGTTCCTTGCGGTTGGTCAACCAACTCATCTATGCGAGGCAGAGATAATGATTTCTAATGGAAATCTTGTCGGAGTCTCCGATAGTCGAGGTACTTATGATACATTCCGTCTGCTTCTGGAAGAATAAGATCGGAGCTCTCCAGGCTGAGAAGCCTGGTCTTCCAATTCTATTGCTGAGTAGTTTGCTAAGTTGTCCGGACTGTTCTTGTATCTCTGTAGGTGTTAGACTGTAGGGCGATCTGGATATAGGAGTCGTATTGGGTTCTAAGTTTGTTCGCATGACAATGCGATTACTTGTAGTCTTGGGCAGTCTTCGTCCTGAAGTTCATAGTAGAATTCATACATGGTTCATCAATCACAGCCTCGTGTATACGAGTCGTATATAATTAAGATTGAAAAGGTAGTCGAATAAATGATTCTTCTTTAAGCTCACATTCCAACGAGGAAAAGAAGTTAAAGTGGAATCATCAATTCTAAACCTGTAGAACCTTGATTATATACCACCCTTGTGTATACATTCTTCCGCGATAGATCAACCGTACGGGTCTTTGAATTGAACTTGACGTACTGTACGAGTGGTACTCTGGGGAGGTTTGCTGAGGTTTCTTCGGAAAGGATAAGAAACATGAGGTACTCTACGCATGAGTACTTCGGAGTTCTGAAATGACGGATTCGCTAGAAGATGATTTCGGAGAAAGAGATGTACGTACTAAACTGGTATTTGTGCGGATCAAATTGAATCAAATTGTATGATAATATCGGACTCACTTGGGAATAAAGATATGATACCTGATTATAAAGGCGTTACAGACAAAATCCAACAGTGCAACTTTTAACAGAGTTACACTACTATAGATTCACTACAAGACTATTGCTGCGAACTAGGTATACTACAAAAGACAAGTATACGCAGCACGAGCATCCCTTTACTGACGGGATCTTGCAAAAGATAAGACTCGAGTTGCACTAGCTTTAAACAGTTTATAAGTCTGTTACAACGAACGCCTTAGATACTTTAACGAGGGTCCGGGGTAGTTTCTCCCACGGCAGTGATCCTTAGTATCTTCCCTTCTGCTCCGGAGTTCTTTGTTATCTGGCAATCCTTCTCGAGATGTCCTATCTCACCACATTGGTGACATATTTGGCTAGCACCAACATTGGTGGTGGAAGTGATGTGTCGAGTTAGAGTTATGTGCACACGAGTGTTTTCCTTGTTCATCCACTTTGAAACTTTCCTTTCGTAGGGTCTAGTTTTACCACCACCATCGCAAGCCTTATTGACTCCGATGTCAGGGGCTTGAGTGATGGGTCGTGCTGGTGCTCCACAGCTACGAGCATGGTGCCCTACTTTTAGGCAATTGCAACATTGCATTTCATGGCAAGCCCTATGATGATGAAAACTACACTTTTCACACTTCGGAAGTTTTCCCTCGTATGGCCTGCTCGGTACTGGGATGGCAGGGGTTGCCACTTGTTGTTGTTGCATGGCAAGTCTTTGGGATCGCTTACGTTCCTTCTGGGCTTGGCACTTTCGTTTCCCGTTCTCTGTTTTTCGGCTTTGCGAGTCTGCAACTATTATCATTTGATGGTTTCCTGGATTGATACTACGATCGGGATTGTCAACCCCTTTGTCAGCATTGCTTGCGTTGATAGCGCTGCGGTTTGCAAGGACAGCTGCCACGGCAGCCGTCATGGCAGCTATAACTGCGGCTTGGAAAGTAGCAGCGTCCATAGGAAAGGCAGGGGTTTCGTTGTTCGGCTGACTACTTCCGAATGACGACATGATTCTGTAACACGAAAGATAAGGAGTTCGTGAGCGATTATGGTTGACCCTAGATGTATTTCTATCGTTCATATAAAGAGTAGCAGTATGTTATCGAAGGTTTGACCTACATCCCTATGATGAAGTCCTAGTACGGAGTAGAAGTAAGTTCGTAGAATGGTCTTATGATGCTTGACGTCTCAAACAGGGTACCATCGGTTGGTAACTAACATGATCCAACCCTTGAAGAAGAATTGGGAATTATCCCTGAGCTAAATTACCCTAGTTCAATAACTCGACTAGAGTGGGTTTCAGATAGACTCCCATGATAGCATGATGAAAGTATTTAAATAAAGAATGACACAGAAGTTAGCCGACTGTCAATATCTTTGATATTCATGACGCAAAAGTTTGGGAAAATTGACCTTGTAGAAGGTGTTACATCATATCCAGAGTAGAAAGGTTTTGGCCGCATAAAGGCCTAACTAAAAGTACCTACAGTACAAGATAGTTTCATAGAAAAATGCCTCATAGGACATAGACAGGAAAAACGATTCCTTTTAACAGGGAAAGAAAGCAAGGCATCTACTACTGGTGACGGTCATCCCTCTGGTTAACCCTTAGTTCAGCCAGTTGACGTTCCACATCAAGCAGATGTCTTTCGTACAACCTCTTCGGTATCCATTAAATGGCTTGGGCTGATCCTGTCCTTGGCTCCATGTTTCTAAGCTTTCCACCCTCGGTGGCGTCGGGCCTTGAAAAGCCGGACGAGGGTTAGGATTTGGAACAAGAGCCATCGGGGGTAGGTTCTCTACTTTAGGCTCGGAGTCGGAACCATCTCCAAAGCCTTCAGCCTGGTGACCATCCACAGGGATTGGGTGGTCATTTCCTGGGTCAGCTTCAAACCCGCCTTCATTACCTTGGTTAGGGAAGTACAAGTTGTCGTAGGGATGGAGTCCAGCCATATTATGTACGCGAGAAAAGAGATATAAGAATCTAGCACATAAGTAGCTTATAGTAACACAAAATACTCCTATAGTATTTTAGGTTTAGGTTCTATTGTTCTCATTGTGGTATTATGGGTAAGTTTTTAGACTTGTTGCAACCTCACAACCACACTTAGGCACATGCTAGTCAACCCTTGGATAATATAGTTGATCAGGCTATATCATCCCAGTTTTGACTATATGTCTCTAACTCTACTTGTGTTGCCCAACAATCGTAATACTTTTGTACTGTCCTAGTGACACTGATTTTAGTATGAATGCAGGCACGTATACTTAATTAAATATTTTATTATTTAAAGTATAAACTCTTGGTCAGAGTATTTTTAATCCCATTGTATTTATAGTCTGTATATCTTTTATAGGTTGATATACTTAATTCACTATAAACAATGCTCTGATACCAATCTGTCACACCCCAAAACCAGGAACGACGGAAACGTTCTGGGGCGGAGGACGTCATGTACAGTATCACAACAGTGAATAGTAGTAAACAAGCAACAACATCATCCATTGCATTAATAATATAATTTTAATAAAAGTGTATTATGTCAAGTTATATAGACACCAAAATATAAATCAAAAAGAAAGATGAGTCTTGAACGAGCTTCATCTTCTCTAAACCTTGCATCGGTACCTGTCTACAGATGACCTGAGGATACAAGTTATTTTAAAAGAGAGTATCAGCTTTAAAGCTGGTGAGATCATATGTATTTTAGTGTCTGTATTTGTAAGAAAGTATTTGTAAGTATGTGTCACACCCCCAAACCAAGGATGGCGGAAACGTCCGGGGGTGGAGGACTTCATGTATAGTATCATAACAGCAATTGTAATAGTAATTTAAGCAAACACAACCAACATATATATGAAAAAAATTACATCATTGTATGAATTACATGTTTACGAATCAATCACAATATGTTGATAAAATATGAAATAGTAGACGCCTTAGCGTCCCATCCTCAAAAGCACTTGATTTCCTGTTTAATGATTTCCTGAGAATAGAAGTTGTTTGAAAAAGTGTCAACACAAAGGTTGGTGAGTTCATAAGCTTCTGTTTGGTATTATTAAAAGCCTTTCGTTTGTAAAAGTAGTATTTGTGTTAGAAAAATCATATATTTTCCTTAATGTGTAAATGTAGTCTTAAAACCCAAAGACCGAAATGTACAAGTAATTTGTCATATTTATAGTAAAACAATGCAAGTTTAAATCGACATAAACTCGTTAAATTTTAATGAAGTTCCCGTAAATTCCAATGTTTGTTAATACTTTATGTGAGTTTATTATAACCATACTATGACCAAGGTTGCCTAAGACGACGTTCTTCAGGCGTCGGAAATGTTATGACATTTGTCACCCCAGACCTATCGGTCTAACTGTTGCATGCAGTTTAGGTGTGGGTTTGTCAAACCCAATATAGATCTATACACAAGTATCACGCTCTCCCTCAAGGAGACTCTGGTTACAATACAGGACTTAATGATAATTTGAAGTAAATGTCTCACAAAGTCATTAACGGAATTACGTGTTATGAAAACTTGGTACCGTATGGCCGTACCTTGCTTAATGAAAATATCCTTGGTATAAATGTACCCTTTTTAAATGTATGTGTTGTGTAATGTATCATAAACTATACCTATTATAGTTTATCAACCAAGAGTAGTACGTGGTAATGTATGCAAACTATATTCAAAATAGTTTATTTAATGTTTGAATGTATCGATTGTAATTTGATTATAATCACTTGTTATTCTTTATATTTTATATGACCAAATCCATTTGTAAACTGATGTGTGTCTAAATATTGAGATAAAATGTCATATATTGCAGTAACATATAGTCACATAAAGATATACACCTTGCTCAACATGTTACAAGGTGAAATGAAATTAACAGCAACTTTTCGTTAAAAACAGTTTCTGTTACCGTTCTTAGAAAATTTATAGAAAAATCATCACAGCTCTAAATCCAAATCCGCAAATTTTGAGAGTTTGGAATATGAGTCTAGTTTGTTCGTAAATTTTATCAGGATTTTTAGTGATCTCTAACAGAGGTGACAATGTTCATAATCACAGACTGGTCCGGGTTTGCTTCTGAAATGACAGGCAGTTTTGTAAAAATCACCATTAATTGTAGAAAAATCATTTGGAGATGTTCAAGTAGTCATTTTAAAGCTAAGAGTTTGAACTACTTGCACCTGAAACAGTTTTGGAACTAAAATATTTAAGTTGACCAAAACAGTCTGTGATTAACGTCCATCTTTTCTGATGTAATCTGTTAGAAAAAGTTTAATTGTATTCTTGATGATTTTACTTGTATTCTCCCCTTAAAACTTAAGAAAAACATGTAAATGTATGGGTATGAACTCACCTTATGTGGTTTCAGTAGATGAAAGTGAGAGAGAGGAAGTGTTCAACTCAAGAACACTAAGAAGATGTCTTGATGATTCGAGAATCTAACACCGAATAAGATGGAACTTGTGTAAGATATCAATGATTTGAGTAGAATGGAGTTTAATAATTATGTGAATGATGAAGATACTTACTAATTGAAGCAAGAAATCCCTGGAGAAAGCCTTGAAGTTCTTGAAGTTGAGAGAAAAGATGAGAGAATTTTGGAGAGTGTTCTTGGTTGCTAAGTGTAGAATGAAAGAGTTTTATGGAGAATGAGGAGAGAGGATCAATCCTCCAGCTCTTAGAACGTGGGAAGAGCTGGAGATTGGCTGTAAAGGTCCACTAAGGAGACAAGGGGTAGTGGGAAAGAGTGGCTGATCATAGAGTGAGGTGGTAGTGGGTTGCTTTTGCCATAAATTAAGGAAAAGCAAATATTCCCTCAATAATTAGTTCAATCACCAATTCTTTTAATATATTTTATAAAAACCCTGGAGATTTATATATTTTGGGGCCTTAGTTTATAAAATAAAGTTTTGGGTGAAAATCTCACGTTAAAATAATGAAAAACGGAGTTAAAACGAAGTCGTAGTCGAAAAACCGGTAAAAAGGGCCTGTGACTTCGGACTTCGGACTTCGGACCTCGGGTTCGGACTTCGGACTTCGGACCTCGGGTTCGGACTTCGGACCTCGGACTTCGGGTTCGGACTTCGGACACGACTTCGGACCAGAACTTCGGACCCGAACTTCGGACACGACTTCGGACCCTGGGTTCGGACACTTCGGACTTCGGATCCTGGCTTCGGACACTTCGGACTTCGGACCCTTAAAGCTATTTTACTCGTTTTTACCCCGTTTCAAGCGATTTTTGACCCGGTTAAGGGTCGAGATGACCCAAATGATTACAAAAGTTAAAGTAACTTTTAAGAGAGATTTGGGAGAGATTTGGGAGAGATTTCAAATAGAAAGAGATAGAGTGAAAACGATTTAGAGAGGTTTCGTTTGTGATTAATTTGAGTGTCCGGCTTCACAACGCAAGGTTCGTAAACCCCATTAAACCGTGTTTTAGTGTCGTACACAACCCCGATGATTGTGCAATAGTGTTTTATCGCTTTGGTTCGTTGTTTAGCACTTGTTAAGGCTAAGGAAAATCAAACACATGAACTTTCCAAATGATGATTTCTCATTAAAATAGCGAATTGTATAGTGATTACATAACGTAAACCCTAGCATACAAGGGTTATTGGAGTTGACCGGTTTGACTTGTTGACTTTGAATTGACCGAAATTTGACGGTTGTCACATCATCCCCCCGTTAGAAGGAATTTCGTCCCGAAATTTTCATTTTGACTGGGATTTCAAGAGTTTGGGAAGAGATGTGGATACTTTTGTTTCATCTGGTCCTCGCGTTCCCAGGTGAATTCGGGTCCTCGTTTAGCGTTCCAACGGACCTTCACGATGGGAATACGACTTTGTTTCGTTCGTTTGATTTCCCGATCCATGATTTCGACTGGTTCCTCCACGAAGTGGAGATTTTCGTTAACTTTGATTTCGTCGAGTGGTATTACGAGTGTCTCGTCAGACAAACACTTCTTTAGGTTCGACACGTGAAATGTGGGATGTACTTTGTCGAGTTCCTGAG
The DNA here is from genome assembly GCF_052849685.1 of Lactuca virosa. NCBI lineage: Eukaryota > Viridiplantae > Streptophyta > Magnoliopsida > Asterales > Asteraceae > Lactuca > Lactuca virosa. Next base: position 58,550,636 of record NC_136434.1, read on the forward strand.
GTAATCGAAGTTTGTATGCTACTGGCCCAATCCTAGCAAGGATTTCGAATGGCCCGATGTACCTTGGATTTAGTTTCCCGCGTTTGCCGAATCGTATCATTCCTTTCCAAGGGGAAACTTTTAGTAGTACTCTATCACCCACCTGGAATTCCAAGGGTTTGCGTCGTTTGTCTGCGTAACTCTTTTTCCGATCGCGAGACGCTTTCAGTCTCTCTCGAATTTGAACGATCTTTTCTGTAGTTTCCCTTATGATTTCAGGGCCAGTGAGGGTGCTATTAGAGACTTGCCCTCTAGCTAGCTGTGTATCCCCCACCTCAGCCCAACACAGGGGTGATCTGCATTTGCGACCGTAAAGAGCTTCGAATGGAGCGACTTTGATGCTAGTATGATAGCTGTTATTGTAGGAGAATTCGATAAGCGGTAGATGGGTATCCCATGCTTTACCGAAGTCTATCACACAAGCTCTTAACATGTCTTCCAACGTTTGAATGGTTCGCTCGCTCTGTCCGTCGGTTTGTGGGTGGTAGGCCGTACTCATGTCAAGCCTAGTTCCCAATGATTTTTGTAGAGACTGCCAAAACCGTGAGGTAAATCTACTATCTCTATCGGAGATAATGGATATCGGCACACCATGGAGTCGTACAATCTCTCTGATGTACGTTCTAGTCAGCTTCTCCATCTTGTCGGTTTCTTTCATTGGTAGGAAGTGTGCTGATTTGGTCAATCTGTCTACAATTACCCATATTGTGTCAAGCCCGCCCGATGTCTTAGGCAGCTTCGTTATGAAGTCCATGGTTATTCGTTCCCACTTCCACTCAGGTATATCCGGCTGTTGTAATAGCCCGGATGGTTTCTGGTATTCGGTTTTGACCTTAGCGCAAGTCAGGCACTTGCTCACATAGGTAGCAATCTCAGCTTTCATGTTCGGCCACCAGTATAATTTCTTGAGGTCCAGATACATCTTATCCGACCCGGGATGGATGGAGTATCGAGTCTTGTGTGCTTCATTCATGACGACATCTCGGAGTCCACCGAACTTCGGTGTCCAAATCCGGTTCATGATATAACGTGCTCCATCATCTCTGACTTCTAAGTTTTTATCCATTCCCCTTAATGTCTCTCCTGCCACCTTTTCTGGTTTCAAAGCTTCCAGTTGAGCTTCCTTGATTTGTATGGTCAGGTGGGAATGGATTGTCATTGTTAAGGATTTTACTCGGCGGCCCGAGTACTCCTTCCTGCTTAGAGCATCGGCCACTACATTGGCTTTGCCCGGATGATAACGAATTTCGCACTCGTAGTCATTCAGCAATTCCACCCATCTCCTCTGTCGCATGTTGAGCTCTTTCTGATTGAGGATATGCTGAAGACTTTTGTGATCAGTGAAGATAGTGCATTTCGTGCCGTAGAGGTAGTGTCTCCAGATCTTCAAAGCGAATACCACTGCTCCTAATTCCAGGTCGTGCGTAGTATAATTAACCTCGTGCGTCTTAAGCTGTCTTGATGCATACGCGATAACCTTCCCTCTCTGCATGAGCACACATCCGAGGCCTTGATTCGAAGCATCACAGTACACTACGAAGTCCTCGGTTCCCTCTGGGAGAGACAAGATCGGTGCGCTGCATAGGGCTTGTTTTAACGTTTGGAAAGCAGTTTCTTGTTTATTTTCCCACTTGAATAACACACCTTTCTGCGTCAAGGTGGTGAGTGGTTTCGCAATCTTGGAGAAGTTTTGTATAAATATTCGGTAGTAGCCAGCAAGCCCAAGGAATTGTCGAATTTCGGTTGGCGTCTTGGGTGCTGACCAATTCTCGATTGCCTTGATCTTGGAGGGATCCACATGTATGCCCTTCTCACTTACCACATGTCCAAGGAAATCCACTTCTCTAATCCAGAATTCACACTTAGAGAACTTAGCATAAAGCTTCTCCGCTCTTAGCGTCTCTAGCACTTGGCGTAGATGTAGGCGATGCTCTTCTTCGCTTCGCGAGTAGATCAAGATATCGTCGATGAATACGATTACAAACTTGTCTAGGTAGGGTCGACACACTCTATTCATTAGGTCCATGAATACCGCAGGTGTGTTTGTTAAACCGAAGGACATCACCACAAACTTGTAGTGCCCATAGCGAGTTCTAAATGCAGTTTTGGGAATATCTTCTTCTTGAACTCGTAGCTGATGGTAGCCTGACCTTAGGTCGATCTTTGAGAAGAAATTTGCTCCTTGGAGTTGGTCGAAAAGGTCGTCGATTCGGGGCAGAGGATATCGGTTTTTGATGGTGAGCTTGTTTAGTTCCCGATAGTCGATGCACATGCGAAAGGATCCGTCCTTCTTCTTTACAAAAAGGACTGGTGCTCCCCAAGGTGAGAAGCTTGGTCTGATGAACCCTTTGTTCAAAAGCTCGGTCAACTGACTGGACAACTCCTGCATTTCTGATGGTGCGAGGCGGTATGGAGCTCTGGCTACGGGGGTAGCTCCGGGTATTAAGTCAATTCTGAAATCGACTTGTCGTGCGAGTGGTACACCAGGAAGATCTTCTGGGAACACATCCGGGAAGTTACACACTTCGGGGATGTCTTTGATGTCTTTCACGTCTTGTTTCTTGTCTACTACATGGGCTAAGAAGGCGTGGTACTCCTTCCGGAGATACTTTTGGGCTTTGATGCATGAGATGATTTGTAAATTCGCACTAGGTTTGTCACCATAGATGAGAAGGGTTTCGTCATTTGGTAGATTGAGGCGAACGGCCCTTTCGTAACATAGAATGTCGGCACGGTGAGGAACTAACCAATCCATCCCGATGATTACGTCGAAGCTTTTTATGGTGACTGGCATCAGGTCAATTTTAAATGTATGGTTGTCTAGAGTGAGAGTACATTCTGAGTATATATCGCTAGTGCGTTCTACTTTCCCATTTGCCATTTCTACTACATAAGTATCCTTTAGTGATTGGGGATTTTGTTCAAGTAAATGTTTATATTGGTGGCTCACGAAACTCCTCTCCGCTCCACTATCGAATAGTACGCATGCATAAGAGTTATTGAGGAGAAACGTACCGGTAACCACCGTGGGATCCTCGACTGCTTCCCCATGTCCTATTGCCAGGACTCTTCCTACTCCACCAGCATTAGGGGCTTGTGCTTTGGGGCAATCTCTTTTGAAGTGACCTGCGTCTCCACAGTTGTAGCAGGTCCGGGTTGCCCCCGTACTGGCGACTTGGTTGATTGGTTGAGCCGGCGCTTTACAGAAACGAGCAGTGTGCCCCTTCCTGTCGCAGTTGTTACAGTGCATCTCCCTACAAGCACCATTGTGGTGAAAGTTGCACTTGTTGCACTTAGGTAGTTTTCCCGCATATGGCTTCGGTGGTGCTGGAGTGGTAGCAGTAGTGGCAGCATGGACAGCAACAATTTGTTGCTTGTTAGCGGGGTCCTGTGCTGGTTGGCTCTTCTTTTCGTTCCAGAACTTCCTTTTGTTGTTTCCCCCTTTTGATTTATCAGTGGTTGTGGTTGTAGTATTATGACCGGCTCGGTGGTCAACAAGTTGTTGTGCCAGCTCCCTGGCACTGTCAAAAGTAGTTGGCCTTGAAGCCAGGACACTACTTTGCATGTGGAGAGACAGTCCCCAAAGGTATCGCTCCACCTTTTTCTCCTCCGGAGTAACCATTGCTGGGCAGAGGAGAGCCAATTCATTGAATCGGGTGGTGTAGGTTTCAAGGTCAGAGCCCGTCATCCTGAGGTTCCAGAGTTCTTGTTCCAGCTTTTGAATTTCACCTCTCGGGCAGTACTCCTTCATCATCAACGTTTTTAGTTCTGCCCAGGTTATGGAGCTAGCCACTTCGAGAGTAAGTGACTTAACCCGACAGTTCCACCAAGTAAGGGCCCGGCCGGTGAAGGTTAAGGTTGCGAACTTAACTTTGCTCGCTTCGGGGCAGGAGCACACCTGAAAGACTACTTCGGTCTTTTCAAACCATTGCATCAACGTGATGACTCCCCCGCTTCCATTGAAGTTGTCGGGTTTGCCATTTGTGAAGTCTTTGTATGAACACTCTTTTGCACGCCACGTACTGTCTCCGTGGTTAGAGTGTGTAGCTCCCGATCCCGAACCACCAGCTCCGTTGGTCCCTATCTGCGACATTGCAGCCGCTACGGCTGCTGTTACTGCAGCCTGGAACATTACGGGATCAAACTGTGGAGGCGGCGGCGGAGGAGGTGTTGCTGTGTTGCTGGAAGGTCTTGGTCTTCTTCTTGGCGGCATGGTTCTGTCATAAGTTGCAAAGTGCATACTAATTTAGTTGGGACATAATTAATATATTATATTTTAAAATGATCTTTATCGGTTACTTAATTAGTTGCAAAGTGCATACCAGTCATATGTGATTAAGATATAATAGTCCTTCGAATAGATGACCCTAACTCCAAGACCACAACCAAACAAGGACAGGAAGTGAAACAAAGATACATAAATTCTAAGTCTATAGCATCTTAGTTACATATGACCTTAGCGCATCCACTTAGCAGCTATTAATTTATAAATAAAGACCTATTTAATTATCAGATAATTTATTATAGTAACACAAAATACTCCTATAGTATTTGTAAATGTTTAGTTTTGAGTCCTTAAAGTATCCTTTGTAGTCTGTTATTAGGTTTGTTAGATTTGTTGTCTATCCTGACCATCCCCCGGTATATGCAAGTCAATTCCCGGTCAGATATAGTTGATCAGGCTATATCCTTCCCAGACTTGATTTACATATACCAAGGCATACCCATAATGTACAACTCCTCTTCTTTTATTTTATGTTCTTCTAGTTATGACACTATGTGAGCATGTATGCATGTGTTTATACTTTTAAATAAAAAAAAATCATTTATTTTGTAAAAGTATATTTATTTGAAAAATGCACAAATCAGAGACTATTAGTCCCAATTGTGTTTATAGTTCGTATATCTTATGTGGTTTGATATACTTAATTCACTATAAACTGCGCTCTGATACCAATCTGTCACACCCCCAAACCAAGGATGGCGGAAACGTCCGGGGGTGGAGGACTTCATGTATAGTATCATAACAGCAATTGTAATAGTAATTTAAGCAAACACAACCAACATATATATGAAAAAAATTACATCATTGTATGAATTACATGTTTACGAATCAATCACAATATGTTGATAAAATATGAAATAGTAGACGCCTTAGCGTCCCATCCTCAAAAGCACTTGATTTCCTGTTTAATGATTTCCTGAGAATACAAGTTGTTTGAAAAAGTGTCAACACAAAGGTTGGTGAGTTCATAAGCTTCTGTTTGGTATTATTAAAAGCCTTTCGTTTGTAAAAGTAGTATTTGTGTTAGAAAAATCATATATTTTCCTTAATGTGTAAATGTAGTCTTAAAACCCAAAGACCGAAATGTACAAGTAATTTGTCATATTTATAGTAAAACAATGCAAGTTTAAATCGACATAAACTCGTTAAATTTTAATGAAGTTCCCGTAAATTCCAATGTTTGTTAATACTTTATGTGAGTTTATTATAACCATACTATGACCAAGGTTGCCTAAGACGACGTTCTTCAGGCGTCGGAAATGTTATGACATTTGTCACCCCAGACCTATCGGTCTAACTGTTGCATGCAGTTTAGGTGTGGGTTTGTCAAACCCAATATAGATCTATACACAAGTATCACGCTCTCCCTCAAGGAGACTCTGGTTACAATACAGGACTTAATGATAATTTGAAGTAAATGTCTCACAAAGTCATTAACGGAATTACGTGTTATGAAAACTTGGTACCGTATGGCCGTACCTTGCTTAATGAAAATATCCTTGGTATAAATGTACCCTTTTTAAATGTATGTGTTGTGTAATGTATCATAAACTATACCTATTATAGTTTATCAACCAAGGGTAGTACGTGGTAATGTATGCAAACTATATTCAAAATAGTTTATTTAATGTTTGAATGTATCGATTGTAATTTGATTATAATCACTTGTTATTCTTTATATTTTATATGACCAAATCCATTTGTAAACTGATGTGTGTCTAAATATTGAGATAAAATGTCATATATTGCAGTAACATATAGTCACATAAAGATATACACCTTGCTCAACATGTTACAAGGTGAAATGAAATTAACAGCAACTTTTCGTTAAAAACAGTTTCTGTTACCGTTCTTAGAAAATTTATAGAAAAATCATCACAGCTCTAAATCCAAATCCGCAAATTTTGAGAGTTTGGAATATGAGTCTAGTTTGTTCGTAAATTTTATCATGATTTTTAGTGATCTCTAACAGAGGTGAAAATGTTCATAATCACAGACTGGTCCGGGTTTGCTTCTGAAATGACAGACAGTTTTGTAAAAATCACCATTAATTGTAGAAAAATCATTTGGAGATGTGCAAGTAGTCATTTTAAAGCTAAGAGTTTGAACTACTTGCACCTGAAACAGTTTTGGAAACTAAAATATTTAAGTTGACCAAAACAGTCCGTGATTAACATCCATCTTTTCTGATGTAATCTGTTAGAAAAAGTTTAATTGTATTCTTGATGATTTTACTTGTATTCTCCCCTTAAAACTTAAGAAAAACATGTAAATGTATGGGTATGAACTCACCTTATGTGGTTTCAGTAGATGAAAGTGAGAGAGAGGAAGTGTTCAACTCAAGAACACTAAGAAGATGTCTTGATGATTCGAGAATCTAACACCGAATAAGATGGAACTTGTGTAAGATATCAATGATTTGAGTAGAATGGAGTTTAATAATTATGTGAATGATGAAGATACTTACTAATTGAAGCAAGAAATCCCTGGAGAAAGCCTTGAAGTTCTTGAAGTTGAGAGAAAAGATGAGAGAATTTTGGAGAGTGTTCTTGGTTGCTAAGTGTAGAATGAAAGAGTTTTATGGAGAATGAGGAGAGAGGATCAATCCTCCAGCTCTTAGAACGTGGGAAGAGCTGGAGATTGGCTGTAAAGGTCCACTAAGGAGACAAGGTGTAGTGGGAAAGAGTGGCTGATCATAGAGTGAGGTGGTAGTGGGTTGCTTTTGCCATAAATTAAGGAAAAACAAATATTCCCTCAATAATTAGTTCAATCACCAATTCTTTTAATATATTTTATAAAAACCCTGGAGATTTATATATTTTGGGGCCTTAGTTTATAAAATAAAGTTTTGGGTGAAAATCCCACGTTAAAATAATGAAAAACGGAGTTAAAACGAAGTCGTAGTCGAAAAACCGGTAAAAAGGGCCTGTGACTTCGGACTTCGGACTTCGGACCTCGGGTTCGGACTTCGGACTTCGGACCTCGGGTTCGGACTTCGGACCTCGGACTTCGGGTTCGGACTTCGGACACGACTTCGGACCAGAACTTCGGACCCGAACTTCGGACCCGAACTTCGGACACGACTTCGGACCCTGGGTTCGGACACTTCGGACTTCGGATCCTGGCTTCGGACACTTCGGACTTCGGACCCTTAAAGCTATTTTACTCGTTTTTACCCCGTTTCAAGCGATTTTTGACCCGGTTAAGGGTCGAGATGACCCAAATGATTACAAAAGTTAAAGTAACTTTTGAGAGAGATTTGGGAGAGATTTGGGAGAGATTTCAAATAGAAAGAGATAGAGTGAAAACGATTTAGAGAGGTTTCGTTTGTGATTAATTTGAGTGTCCGGCTTCACAACGCAAGGTTCGTAAACCCCATTAAACCGTGTTTTAGTGTCGTACACAACCCCGATGATTGTGCAATAGTGTTTTATCGCTTTGGTTCGTTGTTTAGCACTTGTTAAGGCTAAGGAAAATCAAACACATGAACTTTCCAAATGATGATTTCTCATTAAAATAGCGAATTGTATAGTGATTACATAACGTAAACCCTAGCATACAAGGGTTATTGGAGTTGACCGGTTTGACTTGTTGACTTTGAATTGACCGAAATTTGACGGTTGTCACATCATCCCCCCGTTAGAAGGAATTTCGTCCCGAAATTTTCATTTTGACTGGGATTTCAAGAGTTTGGGAAGAGATGTGGATACTTTTGTTTCATCTGGTCCTCGCGTTCCCAGGTGAATTCGGGTCCTCGTTTAGCGTTCCAACGGACCTTCACGATGGGAATACGACTTTGTTTCGTTCGTTTGATTTCCCGATCCATGATTTCGACTGGTTCCTCCACGAAGTGGAGATTTTCGTTAACTTTGATTTCGTCGAGTGGTATTACGAGTGTCTCGTCAGACAAACACTTCTTTAGGTTCGACACGTGAAATGTGGGATGTACTTTGTCGAGTTCCTGAGGTAATCGAAGTTTGTATGCTACTGGCCCAATCCTAGCAAGGATTTCGAATGGCCCGATGTACCTTGGATTTAGTTTCCCGCGTTTGCCGAATCGTATCATTCCTTTCCAAGGGGAAACTTTTAGTAGTACTCTATCACCCACCTGGAATTCCAAGGGTTTGCGTCGTTTGTCTGCGTAACTCTTTTGCCGATCGCGAGACGCTTTCAGTCTCTCTCGAATTTGAACGATCTTTTCTGTAGTTTCCCTTATGATTTCAGGGCCAGTGAGGGTGCTATTAGAGACTTGCCCTCTAGCTAGCTGTGTATCCCCCACCTCAGCCCAACACAGGGGTGATCTGCATTTGCGACCGTAAAGAGCTTCGAATGGAGCGACTTTGATGCTAGTATGATAGCTGTTATTGTAGGAGAATTCGATAAGCGGTAGATGGGTATCCCATGCTTTACCGAAGTCTATCACACAAGCTCTTAACATGTCTTCCAACGTTTGAATGGTTCGCTCGCTCTGTCCGTCGGTTTGTGGGTGGTAGGCCGTACTCATGTCAAGCCTAGTTCCCAATGATTTTTGTAGAGACTGCCAAAACCGTGAGGTAAATCTACTATCTCTATCGGAGATAATGGATATCGGCACACCATAGAGTCGTACAATCTCTCTGATGTACGTTCTAGTCAGCTTCTCCATCTTGTCGGTTTCTTTCATTGGTAAGAAGTGTGCTGATTTGGTCAATCTGTCTACAATTACCCATATTGTGTCAAGCCCGCCCGATGTCTTAGGCAGCTTCGTTATGAAGTCCATGGTTATTCGTTCCCACTTCCACTCAGGTATATCCGGCTGTTGTAATAGCCCGGATGGTTTCTGGTATTCGGTTTTGACCTTAGCGCAAGTCAGGCACTTGCTCACATAGGTAGCAATCTCAGCTTTCATGTTCGGCCACCAGTATAATTTCTTGAGGTCCAGATACATCTTATCCGACCCGGGATGGATGGAGTATCGAGTCTTGTGTGCTTCATTCATGACGACATCTCGGAGTCCACCGAACTTCGGTGTCCAAATCCGGTTCATGATATAACGTGCTCCATCATCTCTGACTTCTAAGTTTTTATCCATTCCCCTTAATGTCTCTCCTGCCACCTTTTCTGGTTTCAAAGCTTCCAGTTGAGCTTCCTTGATTTGTATGGTCAGGTGGGAATGGATTGTCATTGTTAAGGATTTTACTCGGCGGCCCGAGTACTCCTTCCTGCTTAGAGCATCGGCCACTACATTGGCTTTGCCCGGATGATAACGAATTTCGCACTCGTAGTCATTCAGCAATTCCACCCATCTCCTCTGTCGCATGTTGAGCTCTTTCTGATTGAGGATATGCTGAAGACTTTTGTGATCAGTGAAGATAGTGCATTTCGTGCCGTAGAGGTAGTGTCTCCAGATCTTCAAAGCGAATACCACTGCTCCTAATTCCAGGTCGTGCGTAGTATAATTAACCTCGTGCGTCTTAAGCTGTCTTGATGCATACGCGATAACCTTCCCTCTCTGCATGAGCACACATCCGAGGCCTTGATTCGAAGCATCACAGTACACTACGAAGTCCTCGGTTCCCTCTGGGAGAGACAAGATCGGTGCGCTGCATAGGGCTTGTTTTAACGTTTGGAAAGCAGTTTCTTGTTTATTTTCCCACTTGAATAACACACCTTTCTGCGTCAAGGTGGTGAGTGGTTTCACAATCTTGGAGAAGTTTTGTATAAATCTTCGGTAGTAGCCAGCAAGCCCAAGGAATTGTCGAATTTCGGTTGGCGTCTTGGGTGCTGACCAATTCTCGATTGCCTTGATCTTGGAGGGATCCACATGTATGCCCTTCTCACTTACCACATGTCCAAGGAAATCCACTTCTCTAATCCAGAATTCACACTTAGAGAACTTAGCATAAAGCTTCTCCGCTCTTAGCGTCTCTAGCACTTGGCGTAGATGTAGGCGATGCTCTTCTTCGCTTCGCGAGTAGATCAAGATATCGTCGATGAATACGATTACAAACTTGTCTAGGTAGGGTCGACACACTCTATTCATTAGGTCCATGAATACCGCAGGTGTGTTTGTTAAACCGAAGGACATCACCACAAACTCGTAGTGCCCATAGCGAGTTCTGAATGCAGTTTTGGGAATATCTTCTTCTTGAACTCGTAGCTGATGGTAGCCTGACCTTAGGTCGATCTTTGAGAAGAAATTTGCTCATTGGAGTTGGTCGAAAAGGTCGTCGATTCGGGGCAGAGGATATCGGTTTTTGATGGTGAGCTTGTTTAGTTCCCGATAGTCGATGCACATGCGAAAGGATCCGTCCTTCTTCTTTACAAAAAGGACTGGTGCTCCCCAAGGTGAGAAGCTTGGTCTGATGAACCCTTTGTTCAAAAGCTCGGTCAACTGACTGGACAACTCCTGCATTTCTGATGGTGCGAGGCGGTATGGAGCTCTGGCTACGGGGGTAGCTCCGGGTATTAAGTCAATTCTGAAATCGACTTGTCGTGCGAGTGGTACACCAGGAAGATCTTCTGGGAACACATCCGGGAAGTTACACACTTCGGGGATGTCTTTGATGTCTTTCACGTCTTGTTTCTTGTCTACTACATGGGCTAAGAAGGCGTGGTACTCCTTCCGGAGATACTTTTGGGCTTTGATGCATGAGATGATTTGTAAATTCGCACTAGGTTTGTCACCATAGATGAGAAGGGTATCGTCATTTGGTAGATTGAGGCGAACGGCCCTTTCGTAACATAGAATGTCGGCACGGTGAGGAAGTAACCAATCCATCCCGATGATTACGTCGAAGCTTTTTATGGTGACTGGCATCAGGTCAATTTTAAATGTATGGTTGTCTAGAGTGAGAGTACATTCTGAGTATATATCGCTAGTGCGTTCTACTTTCCCATTTGCCATTTCTACTACATAAGTATCCTTTAGTGATTGGGGATTTTGTTCAAGTAAATGTTTATATTGGTGGCTCACGAAACTCCTCTCCGCTCCACTATCGAATAGTACGCATGCATAAGAGTTATTGAGGAGAAACGTACCGGTAACCACCGTGGGATCCTCGACTGCTTCCCCATGTCCTATTGCCAGGACTCTTCCTACTACACCAGCATTAGGGGCTTGTGCTTTGGGGCAATCTCTTTTGAAGTGACCTGCGTCTCCACAGTTGTAGCAGGTCCGGGTTGCCCCCGTACTGGCGACTTGGTTGATTGGTTGAGCCGGCGCTTTACAGAAACGAGCAGTGTGCCCCTTCCTGTCGCAGTTGTTACAGTGCATCTCCCTACAAGCACCATTGTGGTGAAAGTTGCACTTGTTGCACTTAGGTAGTTTTCCCGCATATGGCTTCGGTGGTGCTGGAGTGGTAGCAGTAGTGGCAGCATTAGTGGCAGCATGGACAGCAACAATTTGTTGCTTCTTAGCGGGGTCCTGTGCTGGTTGGCTCTTCTTTTCGTTCCAGAACTTCCTTTTGTTGTTTCCCTCTTTTGATTTATCAGTGGTGGTGGTTGTAGTATTATGACCGGCTCGGTGGTCAACAAGTTGTTGTGCCAGCTCCCTGGCACTGTCAAAAGTAGTTGGCCTTGAAGCCAGGACACTACTTTGCATGTGGAGAGACAGTCCCCAAAGGTATCGCTCCACCTTTTTCTCCTCCGGAGTAACCATTGCTGGGCAGAGGAGAGCCAATTCATTGAATCGGGTGGTGTAGGTTTCAAGGTCAGAGCCCGTCATCCTGAGGTTCCAGAGTTCTTGTTCCAGCTTTTGAATTTCACCTCTCGGGCAGTACTCCTTCATCATCAACGTTTTTAGTTCTGCCCAGGTTATGGAGCTAGCCACTTCGAGAGTAAGTGACTTAACCCGGCAGTTCCACCAAGTAAGGGCCCGGCCGGTGAAGGTTAAGGTTGCGAACTTAACTTTGGTCGCTTCGGGGCAGGAGCACACCTGAAAGACTACTTCGGTCTTTTCAAACCATTGCATCAACGTGATGACTCCCCCGCTTCCATTGAAGTTGTCGGGTTTGCCATTTGTGAAGTCTTTGTATGAACACTCTTTTGCACGCCACGTACTGTCTCCGTGGTTAGAGTGTGTAGCTCCCGATCCCGAACCACCAGCTCCGTTGGTCCCTATCTGCGACATTGCAGCCGCTACGGCTGCTGTTACTGCAGCCTGGAACATTACGGGATCAAACTGTGGAGGCGGCGGCGGAGGAGGTGTTGCTGTGTTGCTGGAAGGTCTTGGTCTTCTTCTTGGCGGCATGGTTCTGTCATAAGTTGCAAAGTGCATACTAATTTAGTTGGGACATAATTAATATATTATATTTTAAAATGATCTTTATCGGTTACTTAATTAGTTGCAAAGTGCATACCAGTCATATGTGATTAAGATATAATAGTCCTTCGAATAGATGACCCTAACTCCAAGACCACAACCAAACAAGGACAGGAAGTGAAACAAAGATACATAAATTCTAAGTCTATAGCATCTTAGTTACATATGACCTTAGCGCATCCACTTAGCAGCTATTAATTTATAAATAAAGACCTATTTAATTATCAGATAATTTATTATAGTAACACAAAATACTCCTATAGTATTTGTAAATGTTTAGTTTTGAGTCCTTAAAGTATCCTTTGTAGTCTGTTATTAGGTTTGTTAGATTTGTTGTCTATCCTGACCATCCCCCGGTATATGCAAGTCAATTCCCGGTCAGATATAGTTGATCAGGCTATATCCTTCCCAGACTTGATTTACATATACCAAGGCATACCCATAATGTACAACTCCTCTTCTTTTATTTTATGTTCTTCTAGTTATGACACTATGTGAGCATGTATGCATGTGTTTATACTTTTAAATAAAAAAAAATCATTTATTTTGTAAAAGTATATTTATTTGAAAAATGCACAAATCAGAGACTATTAGTCCCAATTGTGTTTATAGTTCGTATATCTTATGTGGTTTGATATACTTAATTCACTATAAACTGCGCTCTGATACCAATCTGTCACACCCCCAAACCAAGGATGGCGGAAACGTCCGGGGGTGGAGGACTTCATGTATAGTATCATAACAGCAATTGTAATAGTAATTTAAGCAAACACAACCAACATATATATGAAAAAAATTACATCATTGTATGAATTACATGTTTACGAATCAATCACAATATGTTGATAAAATATGAAATAGTAGACGCCTTAGCGTCCCATCCTCAAAAGCACTTGATTTCCTGTTTAATGATTTCCTGAGAATACAAGTTGTTTGAAAAAGTGTCAACACAAAGGTTGGTGAGTTCATAAGCTTCTGTTTGGTATTATTAAAAGCCTTTCGTTTGTAAAAGTAGTATTTGTGTTAGAAAAATCATATATTTTCCTTAATGTGTAAATGTAGTCTTAAAACCCAAAGACCGAAATGTACAAGTAATTTGTCATATTTATAGTAAAACAATGCAAGTTTAAATCGACATAAACTCGTTAAATTTTAATGAAGTTCCCGTAAATTCCAATGTTTGTTAATACTTTATGTGAGTTTATTATAACCATACTATGACCAAGGTTGCCTAAGACGACGTTCTTCAGGCGTCGGAAATGTTATGACATTTGTCACCCCAGACCTATCGGTCTAACTGTTGCATGCAGTTTAGGTGTGGGTTTGTCAAACCCAATATAGATCTATACACAAGTATCACGCTCTCCCTCAAGGAGACTCTGGTTACAATACAGGACTTAATGATAATTTGAAGTAAATGTCTCACAAAGTCATTAACGGAATTACGTGTTATGAAAACTTGGTACCGTATGGCCGTACCTTGCTTAATGAAAATATCCTTGGTATAAATGTACCCTTTTTAAATGTATGTGTTGTGTAATGTATCATAAACTATACCTATTATAGTTTATCAACCAAGGGTAGTACGTGGTAATGTATGCAAACTATATTCAAAATAGTTTATTTAATGTTTGAATGTATCGATTGTAATTTGATTATAATCACTTGTTATTCTTTATATTTTATATGAGCAAATCCATTTGTAAACTGATGTGTGTCTAAATATTGAGATAAAATGTCATATATTGCAGTAACATATAGTCACATAAAGATATACACCTTGCTCAACATGTTACAAGGTGAAATGAAATTAACAGCAACTTTTCGTTAAAAACAGTTTCTGTTACCGTTCTTAGAAAATTTATAGAAAAATCATCACAGCTCTAAATCCAAATCCGCAAATTTTGAGAGTTTGGAATATGAGTCTAGTTTGTTCGTAAATTTTATCATGATTTTTAGTGATCTCTAACAGAGGTGAAAATGTTCATAATCACAGACTGGTCCGGGTTTGCTTCTGAAATGACAGGCAGTTTTGTAAAAATCACCATTAATTGTAGAAAAATCATTTGGAGATGTGCAAGTAGTCATTTTAAAGCTAAGAGTTTGAACTACTTGCACCTGAAACAGTTTTGGAAACTAAAATATTTAAGTTGACCAGAACAGTCCGTGATTAACGTCCATCTTTTCTGATGTAATCTGTTAGAAAAAGTTTAATTGTATTCTTGATGATTTTACTTGTATTCTCCCCTTAAAACTTAAGAAAAACATGTAAATGTATGGGTATGAACTCACCTTATGTGGTTTCAGTAGATGAAAGTGAGAGAGAGGAAGTGTTCAACTCAAGAACACTAAGAAGATGTCTTGATGATTCGAGAATCTAACACCGAATAAGATGGAACTTGTGTAAGATATCAATGATTTGAGTAGAATGGAGTTTAATAATTATGTGAATGATGAAGATACTTACTAATTGAAGCAAGAAATCCCTGGAGAAAGCCTTGAAGTTCTTGAAGTTGAGAGAAAAGATGAGAGAATTTTGGAGAGTGTTCTTGGTTGCTAAGTGTAGAATGAAAGAGTTTTATGGAGAATGAGGAGAGAGGATCAATCCTCCAGCTCTTAGAACGTGGGAAGAGCTGGAGATTGGCTGTAAAGGTCCACTAAGGAGACAAGGGGTAGTGGGAAAGAGTGGCTGATCATAGAGTGAGGTGGTAGTGGGTTGCTTTTGCCATAAATTAAGGAAAAGCAAATATTCCCTCAATAATTAGTTCAATCACCAATTCTTTTAATATATTTTATAAAAACCCTGGAGATTTATATATTTTGGGGCCTTAGTATATAAAATAAAGTTTTGGGTGAAAATCCCACGTTAAAATAATGAAAAACGGAGTTAAAACGAAGTCGTAGTCGAAAAACCGGTAAAAAGGGCCTGTGACTTCGGACTTCGGACTTCGGACCTCGGGTTCGGACTTCGGACTTCGGACCTCGGGTTCGGACTTCGGACCTCGGACTTCGGGTTCGGACTTCGGACACGACTTCGGACCAGAACTTCGGACCCGAACTTCGGACACGACTTCGGACCCTGGGTTCGGACACTTCGGACTTCGGATCCTGGCTTCGGACACTTCGGACTTCGGACCCTTAAAGCTATTTTACTCGTTTTTACCCCGTTTCAAGCGATTTTTGACCCGGTTAAGGGTCGAGATGACCCAAATGATTACAAAAGTTAAAGTAACTTTTAAGAGAGATTTGGGAGAGATTTGGGAGAGATTTCAAATAGAAAGAGATAGAGTGAAAACGATTTAGAGAGGTTTCGTTTGTGATTAATTTGAGTGTCCGGCTTCACAACGCAAGGTTCGTAAACCCCATTAAACCGTGTTTTAGTGTCGTACACAACCCCGATGATTGTGCAATAGTGTTTTATCGCTTTGGTTCGTTGTTTAGCACTTGTTAAGGCTAAGGAAAATCAAACACATGAACTTTCCAAATGATGATTTCTCATTAAAATAGCGAATTGTATAGTGATTACATAACGTAAACCCTAGCATACAAGGGTTATTGGAGTTGACCGGTTTGACTTGTTGACTTTGAATTGACCGAAATTTGACGGTTGTCACATCATCCCCCCGTTAGAAGGAATTTCGTCCCGAAATTTTCATTTTGACTGGGATTTCAAGAGTTTGGGAAGAGATGTGGATACTTTTGTTTCATCTGGTCCTCGCGTTCCCAGGTGAATTCGGGTCCTCGTTTAGCGTTCCAACGGACCTTCACGATGGGAATACGACTTTGTTTCGTTCGTTTGATTTCCCGATCCATGATTTCGACTGGTTCCTCCACGAAGTGGAGATTTTCGTTAACTTTGATTTCGTCGAGTGGTATTACGAGTGTCTCGTCAGACAAACACTTCTTTAGGTTCGACACGTGAAATGTGGGATGTACTTTGTCGAGTTCCTGAGGTAATCGAAGTTTGTATGCTACTGGCCCAATCCTAGCAAGGATTTCGAATGGCCCGATGTACCTTGGATTTAGTTTCCCGCGTTTGCTGAATCGTATCATTCCTTTCCAAGGGGAAACTTTTAGTAGTACTCTATCACCCACCTGGAATTCCAAGGGTTTGCGTCGTTTGTCTGCGTAACTCTTTTGCCGATCGCGAGACGCTTTCAGTCTCTCTCGAATTTGAACGATCTTTTCTGTAGTTTCCCTTATGATTTCAGGGCCAGTGAGGGTGCTATTAGAGACTTGTCCTCTAGCTAGCTGTGTATCCCCCACCTCAGCCCAACACAGGGGTGATCTGCATTTGCGACCGTAAAGAGCTTCGAATGGAGCGACTTTGATGCTAGTATGATAGCTGTTATTGTAGGAGAATTCGATAAGCGGTAGATGGGTATCCCATGCTTTACCGAAGTCTATCACACAAGCTCTTAACATGTCTTCCAACGTTTGAATGGTTCGCTCGCTCTGTCCGTCGGTTTGTGGGTGGTAGGCCGTACTCATGTCAAGCCTAGTTCCCAATGATTTTTGTAGAGACTGCCAAAACCGTGAGGTAAATCTACTATCTCTATCGGAGATAATGGATATCGGCACACCATGGAGTCGTACAATCTCTCTGATGTACGTTCTAGTCAGCTTCTCCATCTTGTCGGTTTCTTTCATTGGTAGGAAGTGTGCTGATTTGGTCAATCTGTCTACAATTACCCATATTGTGTCAAGCCCGCCCGATGTCTTAGGCAGCTTCGTTATGAAGTCCATGGTTATTCGTTCCCACTTCCACTCAGGTATATCCGGCTGTTGTAATAGCCCGGATGGTTTCTGGTATTCGGTTTTGACCTTAGTGCAAGTCAGGCACTTGCTCACATAGGTAGCAATCTCAGCTTTCATGTTCGGCCACCAGTATAATTTCTTGAGGTCCAGATACATCTTATCCGACCCGGGATGGATGGAGTATCGAGTCTTGTGTGCTTCATTCATGACGACATCTCGGAGTCCACCGAACTTCGGTGTCCAAATCCGGTTCATGATATAACGTGCTCCATCATCTCTGACTTCTAAGTTTTTATCCATTCCCCTTAATGTCTCTCCTGCCACCTTTTCTGGTTTCAAAGCTTCCAGTTGAGCTTCCTTGATTTGTATGGTCAGGTGGGAATGGATTGTCATTGTTAAGGATTTTACTCGGCGGCCCGAGTACTCCTTCCTGCTTAGAGCATCGGCCACTACATTGGCTTTGCCCGGATGATAACGAATTTCGCACTCGTAGTCATTCAGCAATTCCACCCATCTCCTCTGTCGCATGTTGAGCTCTTTCTGATTGAGGATATGCTGAAGACTTTTGTGATCAGTGAAGATAGTGCATTTCGTGCCGTAGAGGTAGTGTCTCCAGATCTTCAAAGCGAATACCACTGCTCCTAATTCCAGGTCGTGCGTAGTATAATTAACCTCGTGCGTCTTAAGCTGTCTTGATGCATACGCGATATACTTAATTCACTATAAACTACGAAGTCCTCGGTTCCCTCTGGGAGAGACAAGATCGGTGCGCTGCATAGGGCTTGTTTTAACGTTTGGAAAGCAGTTTCTTGTTTATTTTCCCACTTGAATAACACACCTTTCTGCGTCAAGGTGGTGAGTGGTTTCGCAATCTTGGAGAAGTTTTGTATAAATCTTCGGTAGTAGCCAGCAAGCCCAAGGAATTGTCGAATTTCGGTTGGCGTCTTGGGTGCTGACCAATTCTCGATTGCCTTGATCTTGGAGGGATCCACATGTATGCCCTTCTCACTTACCACATGTCCAAGGAAATCCACTTCTCTAATCCAGAATTCACACTTAGAGAACTTAGCATAAAGCTTCTCCGCTCTTAGCGTCTCTAGCACTTGGCGTAGATGTAGGCGATGCTCTTCTTCGCTTCGCGAGTAGATCAAGATATCGTCGATGAATACGATTACAAACTTGTCTAGGTAGGGTCGACACACTCTATTCATTAGGTCCATGAATACCGCAGGTGCGTTTGTTAAACCGAAGGACATCACCACAAACTCGTAGTGCCCATAGCTAGTTCTGAATGCAGTTTTGGGAATATCTTCTTCTTGAACTCGTAGCTGATGGTAGCCTGACCTTAGGTCGATCTTTGAGAAGAAATTTGCTCCTTGGAGTTGGTCGAAAAGGTCGTCGATTCGGGGCAGAGGATATCGGTTTTTGATGGTGAGCTTGTTTAGTTCCCGATAGTCGATGCACATGCGAAAGGATCCGTCCTTCTTCTTTACAAAAAGGACTGGTGCTCCCCAAGGTGAGAAGCTTGGTCTGATGAACCCTTTGTTCAAAAGCTCGGTCAACTGACTGGACAACTCCTGCATTTCTGATGGTGCGAGGCGGTATGGAGCTCTGGCTACGGGGGTAGCTCCGGGTATTAAGTCAATTCTAAAATCGACTTGTCGTGCGAGTGGTACACCAGGAAGATCTTCTGGGAACACATCCGGGAAGTTACACACTTCGGGGATGTCTTTGATGTCTTTCACGTCTTGTTTCTTGTCTACTACATGGGCTAAGAAGGCGTGGTACTCCTTCCGGAGATACTTTTGGGCTTTGATGCATGAGATGATTTGTAAATTCGCACTAGGTTTGTCACCATAGATGAGAAGGGTTTCGTCATTTGGTAGATTGAGGCGAACGGCCCTTTCGTAACATAGAATGTCGGCACGGTGAGGAACTAACCAATCCATCCCGATGATTACGTCGAAGCTTTTTATGGTGACTGGCATCAGGTCAATTTTAAATGTATGGTTGTCTAGAGTGAGAGTACATTCTGAGTATATATCGCTAGTGCGTTCTACTTTCCCATTTGCCATTTCTACTACATAAGTATCCTTTAGTGATTGGGGATTTTGTTCAAGTAAATGTTTATATTGGTGGCTCACGAAACTCCTCTCCGCTCCACTATCGAATACTACGCATGCATAAGAGTTATTGAGGAGAAACATACCGGTAACCACCGTGGGATCCTCGACTGCTTCCCCATGTCCTATTGCCAGGACTCTTCCTACTCCACCAGCATTAGGGGCTTGTGCTTTGGGGCAGTCTCTTTTGAAGTGACCTGCGTCTCCACAGTTGTAGCAGGTCCGGGTTGCCCCCGTACTGGCGACTTGGTTGATTGGTTGAGCCGGCGCTTTACAGAAACGAGCAGTGTGCCCCTTCCTGTCGCAGTTGTTACAGTGCATCTCCCTACAAGCACCATTGTGGTGAAAGTTGCACTTGTTGCACTTAGGTAGTTTTCCCGCATATGGCTTCGGTGGTGCTGGAGTGGTAGCAGTAGTGGCAGCATTAGTGGCAGCATGGACAGCAACAATTTGTTGCTTCTTAGCGGGGTCCTGTGCTGGTTGGCTCTTCTTTTCGTTCCAGAACTTCCTTTTGTTGTTTCCCCCTTTTGATTTATCAGTGGTGGTGGTTGTAGTATTATGACCGGCTCAGTGGTCAACAAGTTGTTGTGCCAGCTCCCTGGCACTGTCAAAAGTAGTTGGCCTTGAAGCCAGGACACTACTTTGCATGTGGAGAGACAGTCCCCAAAGGTATCGCTCCACCTTTTTCTCCTCCGGAGTAACCATTGCTGGGCAGAGGAGAGCCAATTCATTGAATCGGGTGGTGTAGGTTTCAAGGTCAGAGCCCGTCATCCTGAGGTTCCAGAGTTCTTGTTCCAGCTTTTGAATTTCACCTCTCGGGCAGTACTCCTTCATCATCAACGTTTTTAGTTCTGCCCAGGTTATGGAGCTAGCCACTTCGAGAGTAAGTGACTTAACCCGGCAGTTCCACCAAGTAAGGGCCCGGCCGGTGAAGGTTAAGGTTGCGAACTTAACTTTGCTCGCTTCGGGGCAGGAGCACACCTGAAAGACTACTTCGGTCTTTTCAAACCATTGCATCAACGTGATGACTCCCCCGCTTCCATTGAAGTTGTCGGGTTTGCCATTTGTGAAGTCTTTGTATGAACACTCTTTTGCACGCCACGTACTGTCTCCGTGGTTAGAGTGTGTAGCTCCCGATCCCGAACCACCAGCTCCGTTGGTCCCTATCTGCGACATTGCAGCCGCTACGGCTGCTGTTACTGCAGCCTGGAACATTGCGGGATCAAACTGTGGAGGCGGCGGCGGAGGAGGTGTTGCTGTGTTGCTGGAAGGTCTTGGTCTTCTTCTTGGCGGCATGGTTCTGTCATAAGTTGCAAAGTGCATACTAATTTAGTCGGGACATAATTAATATATTATATTTTAAAATGATCTTTATCGGTTACTTAATTAGTTGCAAAGTGCATACCAGTCATATGTGATTAAGATATAATAGTCCTTCGAATAGATGACCCTAACTCCAAGACCACAACCAAACAAGGACAGGAAGTGAAACAAAGATACATAAATTCTAAGTCTATAGCATCTTAGTTACATATGACCTTAGCGCATCCACTTAGCAGCTATTAATTTATAAATAAAGACCTATTTAATTATCAGATAATTTATTATAGTAACACAAAATACTCCTATAGTATTTGTAAATGTTTAGTTTTGAGTCCTTAAAGTATCCTTTGTAGTCTGTTATTAGGTTTGTTAGATTTGTTGTCTATCCTGACCATCCCCCGGTATATGCAAGTCAATTCCCGGTCAGATATAGTTGATCAGGCTATATCCTTCCCAGACTTGATTTACATATACCAAGGCATACCCATAATGTACAACTCCTCTTCTTTTATTTTATGTTCTTCTAGTTATGACACTATGTGAGCATGTATGCATGTGTTTATACTTTTAAATAAAAAAAAATCATTTATTTTGTAAAAGTATATTTATTTGAAAAATGCACAAATCAGAGACTATTAGTCCCAATTGTGTTTATAGTTCGTATATCTTATGTGGTTTGATATACTTAATTCACTATAAACTGCGCTCTGATACCAATCTGTCACACCCCCAAACCAAGGATGGCGGAAACGTCCGGGGGTGGAGGACTTCATGTATAGTATCATAACAGCAATTGTAATAGTAATTTAAGCAAACACAACCAACATATATATGAAAAAAATTACATCATTGTATGAATTACATGTTTACGAATCAATCACAATATGTTGATAAAATATGAAATAGTAGACGCCTTAGCGTCCCATCCTCAAAAGCACTTGATTTCCTGTTTAATGATTTCCTGAGAATACAAGTTGTTTGAAAAAGTGTCAACACAAAGGTTGGTGAGTTCATAAGCTTCTGTTTGGTATTATTAAAAGCCTTTCGTTTGTAAAAGTAGTATTTGTGTTAGAAAAATCATATATTTTCCTTAATGTGTAAATGTAGTCTTAAAACCCAAAGACCGAAATGTACAAGTAATTTGTCATATTTATAGTAAAACAATGCAAGTTTAAATCGACATAAACTCGTTAAATTTTAATGAAGTTCCCGTAAATTCCAATGTTTGTTAATACTTTATGTGAGTTTATTATAACCATACTATGACCAAGGTTGCCTAAGACGACGTTCTTCAGGCGTCGGAAATGTTATGACATTTGTCACCCCAGACCTATCGGTCTAACTGTTGCATGCAGTTTAGGTGTGGGTTTGTCAAACCCAATATAGATCTATACACAAGTATCACGCTCTCCCTCAAGGAGACTCTGGTTACAATACAGGACTTAATGATAATTTGAAGTAAATGTCTCACAAAGTCATTAACGGAATTACGTGTTATGAAAACTTGGTACCGTATGGCCGTACCTTGCTTAATGAAAATATCCTTGGTATAAATGTACCCTTTTTAAATGTATGTGTTGTGTAATGTATCATAAACTATACCTATTATAGTTTATCAACCAAGGGTAGTACGTGGTAATGTATGCAAACTATATTCAAAATAGTTTATTTAATGTTTGAATGTATCGATTGTAATTTGATTATAATCACTTGTTATTCTTTATAGTTTATATGACCAAATCCATTTGTAAACTGATGTGTGTCTAAATATTGAGATAAAATGTCATATATTGCAGTAACATATAGTCACATAAAGATATACACCTTGCTCAACATGTTACAAGGTGAAATGAAATTAACAGCAACTTTTCGTTAAAAACAGTTTCTGTTACCGTTCTTAGAAAATTTATAGAAAAATCATCACAGCTCTAAATCCAAATCCGCAAATTTTGAGATTTGGAATATGAGTCTAGTTTGTTCGTAAATTTTATCATGATTTTTAGTGATCTCTAACAGAGGTGAAAATGTTCATAATCACAGACTGGTCCGGGTTTGCTTCTGAAATGACAGGCAGTTTTGTAAAAATCACCATTAATTGTAGAAAAATCATTTGGAGATGTGCAAGTAGTCATTTTAAAGCTAAGAGTTTGAACTACTTGCACCTGAAACAGTTTTGGAAACTAAAATATTTAAGTTGACCAAAACAGTCCGTGATTAACGTCCATCTTTTCTGATGTAATCTGTTAGAAAAAGTTTAATTGTATTCTTGATGATTTTACTTGTATTCTCCCCTTAAAACTTAAGAAAAACATGTAAATGTATGGGTATGAACTCACCTTATGTGGTTTCAGTAGATGAAAGTGAGAGAGAGGAAGTGTTCAACTCAAGAACACTAAGAAGATGTCTTGATGATTCGAGAATCTAACACCGAATAAGATGGAACTTGTGTAAGATATCAATGATTTGAGTAGAATGGAGTTTAATAATTATGTGAATGATGAAGATACTTACTAATTGAAGCAAGAAATCCCTGGAGAAAGCCTTGAAGTTCTTGAAGTTGAGAGAAAAGATGAGAGAATTTTGGAGAGTGTTCTTGGTTGCTAAGTGTAGAATGAAAGAGTTTTATGGAGAATGAGGAGAGAGGATCAATCCTCCAACTCTTAGAACGTGGGAAGAGCTGGAGATTGGCTGTAAAGGTCCACTAAGGAGACAAGGGGTAGTGGGAAAGAGTGGCTGATCATAGAGTGAGGTGGTAGTGGGTTGCTTTTGCCATAAATTAAGGAAAAGCAAATATTCCCTCAATAATTAGTTCAATCACCAATTCTTTTAATATATTTTATAAAAACCCTGGAGATTTATATATTTTGGGGCCTTAGTTTATAAAATAAAGTTTTGGGTGAAAATCCCACGTTAAAATAATGAAAAACGGAGTTAAAACGAAGTCGTAGTCGAAAAACCGGTAAAAAGGGCCTGTGACTTCGGACTTCGGACTTCGGACCTCGGGTTCGGACTTCGGACTTCGGACCTCGGGTTCGGACTTCGGACCTCGGACTTCGGGTTCGGACTTCGGACACGACTTCGGACCAGAACTTCGGACCCGAACTTCGGACACGACTTCGGACCCTGGGTTCGGACACTTCGGACTTCGGATCCTGGCTTCGGACACTTCGGACTTCGGACCCTTAAAGCTATTTTACTCGTTTTTACCCCGTTTCAAGCGATTTTTGACCCGGTTAAGGGTCGAGATGACCCAAATGATTACAAAAGTTAAAGTAACTTTTGAGAGAGATTTGGGAGAGATTTGGGAGAGATTTCAAATAGAAAGAGATAGAGTGAAAACGATTTAGAGAGGTTTCGTTTGTGATTAATTTGAGTGTCCGGCTTCACAACGCAAGGTTCGTAAACCCCATTAAACCGTGTTTTAGTGTCGTACACAACCCCGATGATTGTGCAATAGTGTTTTATCGCTTTGGTTCGTTGTTTAGCACTTGTTAAGGCTAAGGAAAATCAAACACATGAACTTTCCAAATGATGATTTCTCATTAAAATAGCGAATTGTATAGTGATTACATAACGTAAACCCTAGCATACAAGGGTTATTGGAGTTGACCGGTTTGACTTGTTGACTTTGAATTGACCGAAATTTGACGGTTGTCACATCATCCCCCCGTTAGAAGGAATTTCGTCCCGAAATTTTCATTTTGACTGGGATTTCAAGAGTTTGGGAAGAGATGTGGATACTTTTGTTTCATCTGGTCCTCGCGTTCCCAGGTGAATTCGGGTCCTCGTTTAGCGTTCCAACGGACCTTCACGATGGGAATACGACTTTGTTTCGTTCGTTTGATTTCCCGATCCATGATTTCGACTGGTTCCTCCACGAAGTGGAGATTTTCGTTAACTTTGATTTCGTCGAGTGGTATTACGAGTGTCTCGTCAGACAAACACTTCTTTAGGTTCGACACGTGAAATGTGGGATGTACTTTGTCGAGTTCCTGAGGTAATCGAAGTTTGTATGCTACTGGCCCAATCCTAGCAAGGATTTCGAATGGCCCGATGTACCTTGGATTTAGTTTCCCGCGTTTGCCGAATCGTATCATTCCTTTCCAAGGGGAAACTTTTAGTAGTACTCTATCACCCACCTGGAATTCCAAGGGTTTGCGTCGTTTGTCTGCGTAACTCTTTTGCCGATCGCGAGACGCTTTCAGTCTCTCTCGAATTTGAACGATCTTTTCTGTAGTTTCCCTTATGATTTCAGGGCCAGTGAGGGTGCTATTAGAGACTTGCCCTCTAGCTAGCTGTGTATCCCCCACCTCAGCCCAACACAGGGGTGATCTGCATTTGCGACCGTAAAGAGCTTCGAATGGAGCGACTTTGATGCTAGTATGATAGCTGTTATTGTAGGAGAATTCGATAAGCGGTAGATGGGTATCCCATGCTTTACCGAAGTCTATCACACAAGCTCTTAACATGTCTTCCAACGTTTGAATGGTTCGCTCGCTCTGTCCGTCGGTTTGTGGGTGGTAGGCCGTACTCATGTCAAGCCTAGTTCCCAATGATTTTTGTAGAGACTGCCAAAACCGTGAGGTAAATCTACTATCTCTATCGGAGATAATGGATATCGGCACACCATGGAGTCGTACAATCTCTCTGATGTACGTTCTAGTCAGCTTCTCCATCTTGTCGGTTTCTTTCATTGGTAGGAAGTGTGCTGATTTGGTCAATCTGTCTACAATTACCCATATTGTGTCAAGCCCGCCCGATGTCTTAGGCAGCTTCGTTATGAAGTCCATGGTTATTCGTTCCCACTTCCACTCAGGTATATCCGGCTGTTGTAATAGCCCGGATGGTTTCTGGTATTCGGTTTTGACCTTAGTGCAAGTCAGGCACTTGCTCACATAGGTAGCAATCTCAGCTTTCATGTTCGGCCACCAGTATAATTTCTTGAGGTCCAGATACATCTTATCCGACCCGGGATGGATGGAGTATCGAGTCTTGTGTGCTTCATTCATGACGACATCTCGGAGTCCACCGAACTTCGGTGTCCAAATCCGGTTCATGATATAACGTGCTCCATCATCTCTGACTTCTAAGTTTTTATCCATTCCCCTTAATGTCTCTCCTGCCACCTTTTCTGGTTTCAAAGCTTCCATTTGAGCTTCCTTGATTTGTATGGTCAGGTGGGAATGGATTGTCATTGTTAAGGATTTTACTCGGCGGCCCGAGTACTCCTTCCTGCTTAGAGCATCGGCCACTACATTGGCTTTGCCCGGATGATAACGAATTTCGCACTCGTAGTCATTCAGCAATTCCACCCATCTCCTCTGTCGCATGTTGAGCTCTTTCTGATTGAGGATATGCTGAAGACTTTTGTGATCAGTGAAGATAGTGCATTTCGTGCCGTAGAGGTAGTGTCTCCAGATCTTCAAAGCGAATACCACTGCTCCTAATTCCAGGTCGTGCGTAGTATAATTAACCTCGTGCGTCTTAAGCTGTCTTGATGCATACGCGATATACTTAATTCACTATAAACTACGAAGTCCTCGGTTCCCTCTGGGAGAGACAAGATCGGTGCGCTGCATAGGGCTTGTTTTAACGTTTGGAAAGCAGTTTCTTGTTTATTTTCCCATTTGAATAACACACCTTTCTGCGTCAAGGTGGTGAGTGGTTTCGCAATCTTGGAGAAGTTTTGTATAAATCTTCGGTAGTAGCCAGCAAGCCCAAGGAATTGTCGAATTTCGGTTGGCGTCTTGGGTGCTGACCAATTCTCGATTGCCTTGATCTTGGAGGGATCCACATGTATGCCCTTCTCACTTACCACATGTCCAAGGAAATCCACTTCTCTAATCCAGAATTCACACTTAGAGAACTTAGCATAAAGCTTCTCCGCTCTTAGCGTCTCTAGCACTTGGCGTAGATGTAGGCGATGCTCTTCTTCGCTTCGCGAGTAGATCAAGATATCGTCGATGAATACGATTACAAACTTGTCTAGGTAGGGTCGACACACTCTATTCATTAGGTCCATGAATACCGCAGGTGCGTTTGTTAAACCGAAGGACATCACCACAAACTCGTAGTGCCCATAGCTAGTTCTGAATGCAGTTTTGGGAATATCTTCTTCTTGAACTCGTAGCTGATGGTAGCCTGACCTTAGGTCGATCTTTGAGAAGAAATTTGCTCCTTGGAGTTGGTCGAAAAGGTCGTCGATTCGGGGCAGAGGATATCGGTTTTTGATGGTGAGCTTGTTTAGTTCCCGATAGTCGATGCACATGCGAAAGGATCCGTCCTTCTTCTTTACAAAAAGGACTGGTGCTCCCCAAGGTGAGAAGCTTGGTCTGATGAACCCTTTGTTCAAAAGCTCCGTCAACTGACTGGACAACTCCTGCATTTCTGATGGTGCGAGGCGGTATGGAGCTCTGGCTACGGGGGTAGCTCCGGGTATTAAGTCAATTCTGAAATCGACTTGTCGTGCGAGTGGTACACCAGGAAGATCTTCTGGGAACACATCCGGGAAGTTACACACTTCGGGGATGTCTTTGATGTCTTTCACGTCTTGTTTCTTGTCTACTACATGGGCTAAGAAGGCGTGGTACTCCTTCCGGAGATACTTTTGGGCTTTGATGCATGAGATGATTTGTAAATTCGCACTAGGTTTGTCACCATAGATGAGAAGGGTTTCGTCATTTGGTAGATTGAGGCGAACGGCCCTTTCGTAACATAGAATGTCGGCACGGTGAGGAACTAACCAATCCATCCCGATGATTACGTCGAAGCTTTTTATGGTGACTGGCATCAGGTCAATTTTAAATGTATGGTTGTCTAGAGTGAGAGTACATTCTGAGTATATATCGCTAGTGCGTTCTACTTTCCCATTTGCCATTTCTACTACATAAGTATCCTTTAGTGATTGGGGATTTTGTTCAAGTAAATGTTTATATTGGTGGCTCACGAAACTCCTCTCCGCTCCACTATCGAATAGTACGCATGCATAAGAGTTATTGAGGAGAAACATACCGGTAACCACCGTGGGATCCTCGACTGCTTCCCCATGTCCTATTGCCAGGACTCTTCCTACTCCACCAGCATTAGGGGCTTGTGCTTTGGGGCAGTCTCTTTTGAAGTGACCTGCGTCTCCACAGTTGTAGCAGGTCCGGGTTGCCCCCGTACTGGCGACTTGGTTGATTGGTTGAGCCGGCGCTTTACAGAAACGAGCAGTGTGCCCCTTCCTGTCGCAGTTGTTACAGTGCATCTCCCTACAAGCACCATTGTGGTGAAAGTTGCACTTGTTGCACTTAGGTAGTTTTCCCGCATATGGCTTCGGTGGTGCTGGAGTGGTAGCAGTAGTGGCAGCATTAGTGGCAGCATGGACAGCAACAATTTGTTGCTTCTTAGCGGGGTCCTGTGCTGGTTGGCTCTTCTTTTCGTTCCAGAACTTCCTTTTGTTGTTTCCCCCTTTTGATTTATCAGTGGTGGTGGTTGTAGTATTATGACCGGCTCGGTGGTCAACAAGTTGTTGTGCCAGCTCCCTGGCACTGTCAAAAGTAGTTGGCCTTGAAGCCAGGACACTACTTTGCATGTGGAGAGACAGTCCCCAAAGGTATCGCTCCACCTTTTTCTCCTCCGGAGTAACCATTGCTGGGTAGAGGAGAGCCAATTCATTGAATCGGGTGGTGTAGGTTTCAAGGTCAGAGCCCGTCATCCTGAGGTTCCAGAGTTCTTGTTCCAGCTTTTGAATTTCACCTCTCGGGCAGTACTCCTTCATCATCAATATTTTTAGTTCTGCCCAGGTTATGGAGCTAGCCACTTCGAGAGTAAGTGACTTAACCCGGCAGTTCCACCAAGTAAGGGCCCGGCCGGTGAAGGTTAAGGTTGCGAACTTAACTTTGCTCGCTTCGGGGCAGGAGCACACCTGAAAGACTACTTCGGTCTTTTCAAACCATTGCATCAACGTGATGACTCCCCCGCTTCCATTGAAGTTGTCGGGTTTGCCATTTGTGAAGTCTTTGTATGAACACTCTTTTGCACGCCACGTACTGTCTCCGTGGTTAGAGTGTGTAGCTCCCGATCCCGAACCACCAGCTCCGTTGGTCCCTATCTGCGACATTGCAGCCGCTACGGCTGCTGTTACTGCAGCCTGGAACATTGCGGGATCAAACTGTGGAGGCGGCGGCGGAGGAGGTGTTGCTGTGTTGCTGGAAGGTCTTGGTCTTCTTCTTGGCGGCATGGTTCTGTCATAAGTTGCAAAGTGCATACTAATTTAGTCGGGACATAATTAATATATTATATTTTAAAATGATCTTTATCGGTTACTTAATTAGTTGCAAAGTGCATACCAGTCATATGTGATTAAGATATAATAGTCCTTCGAATAGATGACCCTAACTCCAAGACCACAACCAAACAAGGACAGGAAGTGAAACAAAGATACATAAATTCTAAGTCTATAGCATCTTAGTTACATATGACCTTAGCGCATCCACTTAGCAGCTATTAATTTATAAATAAAGACCTATTTAATTATCAGATAATTTATTATAGTAACACAAAATACTCCTATAGTATTTGTAAATGTTTAGTTTTGAGTCCTTAAAGTATCCTTTGTAGTCTGTTATTAGGTTTGTTAGATTTGTTGTCTATCCTGACCATCCCCCGGTATATGCAAGTCAATTCCCGGTCAGATATAGTTGATCAGGCTATATCCTTCCCAGACTTGATTTACATATACCAAGGCATACCCATAATGTACAACTCCTCTTCTTTTATTTTATGTTCTTCTAGTTATGACACTATGTGAGCATGTATGCATGTGTTTATACTTTTAAATAAAAAAAAATCATTTATTTTGTAAAAGTATATTTTTTTGAAAAATGCACAAATCAGAGACTATTAGTCCCAATTGTGTTTATAGTTCGTATATCTTATGTGGTTTGATATACTTAATTCACTATAAACTGCGCTCTGATACCAATCTGTCACACCCCCAAACCAAGGATGGCGGAAACGTCCGGGGGTGGAGGACTTCATGTATAGTATCATAACAGCAATTGTAATAGTAATTTAAGCAAACACAACCAACATATATATGAAAAAAATTACATCATTGTATGAATTACATGTTTACGAATCAATCACAATATGTTGATAAAATATGAAATAGTAGACGCCTTAGCGTCCCATCCTCAAAAGCACTTGATTTCCTGTTTAATGATTTCCTGAGAATACAAGTTGTTTGAAAAAGTGTCAACACAAAGGTTGGTGAGTTCATAAGCTTCTGTTTGGTATTATTAAAAGCCTTTCGTTTGTAAAAGTAGTATTTGTGTTAGAAAAATCATATATTTTCCTTAATGTGTAAATGTAGTCTTAAAACCCAAAGACCGAAATGTACAAGTAATTTGTCATATTTATAGTAAAACAATGCAAGTTTAAATCGACATAAACTCGTTAAATTTTAATGAAGTTCCCGTAAATTCCAATGTTTGTTAATACTTTATGTGAGTTTATTATAACCATACTATGACCAAGGTTGCCTAAGACGACGTTCTTCAGGCGTCGGAAATGTTATGACATTTGTCACCCCAGACCTATCGGTCTAACTGTTGCATGCAGTTTAGGTGTGGGTTTGTCAAACCCAATATAGATCTATACACAAGTATCACGCTCTCCCTCAAGGAGACTCTGGTTACAATACAGGACTTAATGATAATTTGAAGTAAATGTCTCACAAAGTCATTAACGGAATTACGTGTTATGAAAACTTGGTACCGTATGGCCGTACCTTGCTTAATGAAAATATCCTTGGTATAAATGTACCCTTTTTAAATGTATGTGTTGTGTAATGTATCATAAACTATACCTATTATAGTTTATCAACCAAGGGTAGTACGTGGTAATGTACGCAAACTATATTCAAAATAGTTTATTTAATGTTTGAATGTATCGATTGTAATTTGATTATAATCACTTGTTATTCTTTATATTTTATATGACCAAATCCATTTGTAAACTGATGTGTGTCTAAATATTGAGATAAAATGTCATATATTGCAGTAACATATAGTCACATAAAGATATACACCTTGCTCAACATGTTACAAGGTGAAATGAAATTAACAGCAACTTTTCGTTAAAAACAGTTTCTGTTACCGTTCTTAGAAAATTTATAGAAAAATCATCACAGCTCTAAATCCAAATCTGCAAATTTTGAGAGTTTGGAATATGAGTCTAGTTTGTTCGTAAATTTTATCATGATTTTTAGTGATCTCTAACAGAGGTGAAAATGTTCATAATCACAGACTGGTCCGGGTTTGCTTCTGAAATGACAGGCAGTTTTGTAAAAATCACCATTAATTGTAGAAAAATCATTTGGAGATGTGCAAGTAGTCATTTTAAAGCTAAGAGTTTGAACTACTTGCACCTGAAACAGTTTTGGAAACTAAAATATTTAAGTTGACCAAAACAGTCCGTGATTAACGTCCATCTTTTCTGATGTAATCTGTTAGAAAAAGTTTAATTGTATTCTTGATGATTTTACTTGTATTCTCCCCTTAAAACTTAAGAAAAACATGTAAATGTATGGTTATGAACTCACCTTATGTGGTTTCAGTAGATGAAAGTGAGAGAGAGGAAGTGTTCAACTCAAGAACACTAAGAAGATGTCTTGATGATTCGAGAATCTAACACCGAATAAGATGGAACTTGTGTAAGATATCAATGATTTGAGTAGAATGGAGTTTAATAATTATGTGAATGATGAAGATACTTACTAATTGAAGCAAGAAATCCCTGGAGAAAGCCTTGAAGTTCTTGAAGTTGAGAGAAAAGATGAGAGAATTTTGGAGAGTGTTCTTGGTTGCTAAGTGTAGAATGAAAGAGTTTTATGGAGAATGAGGAGAGAGGATCAATCCTCCAGCTCTTAGAACGTGGGAAGAGCTGGAGATTGGCTGTAAAGGTCCACTAAGGAGACAAGGGGTAGTGGGAAAGAGTGGCTGATCATAGAGTGAGGTGGTAGTGGGTTGCTTTTGCCATAAATTAAGGAAAAGCAAATATTCCCTCAATAATTAGTTCAATCACCAATTCTTTTAATATATTTTATAAAAACCCTGGAGATTTATATATTTTGGGGCCTTAGTTTATAAAATAAAGTTTTGGGTGAAAATCCCTCGTTAAAATAATGAAAAACGGAGTTAAAACGAAGTCGTAGTCGAAAAACCGGTAAAAAGGGCCTGTGACTTCGGACTTCGGACTTCGGACCTCGGGTTCGGACTTCGGACTTCGGACCTCGGGTTCGGACTTCGGACCTCGGACTTCGGGTTCGGACTTCGGACACGACTTCGGACCAGAACTTCGGACCCGAACTTCGGACCCGAACTTCGGACCCTGGGTTCGGACACTTCGGACTTCGGATCCTGGCTTCGGACACTTCGGACTTCGGACCCTTAAAGCTATTTTACTCGTTTTTACCCCGTTTCAAGCGATTTTTGACCCGGTTAAGGGTCGAGATGACCCAAATGATTACAAAAGTTAAAGTAACTTTTGAGAGAGATTTGGGAGAGATTTGGGAGAGATTTCAAATAGAAAGAGATAGAGTGAAAACGATTTAGAGAGGTTTCGTTTGTGATTAATTTGAGTGTCCGGCTTCACAACGCAAGGTTCGTAAACCCCATTAAACCGTGTTTTAGTGTCGTACACAACCCCGATGATTGTGCAATAGTGTTTTATCGCTTTGGTTCGTTGTTTAGCACTTGTTAAGGCTAAGGAAAATCAAACACATGAACTTTCCAAATGATGATTTCTCATTAAAATAGCGAATTGTATAGTGATTACATAACGTAAACCCTAGCATACAAGGGTTATTGGAGTTGACCGGTTTGACTTGTTGACTTTGAATTGACCGAAATTTGACGGTTGTCACATCATCCCCCCGTTAGAAGGAATTTCGTCCCGAAATTTTCATTTTGACTGGGATTTCAAGAGTTTGGGAAGAGATGTGGATACTTTTGTTTCATCTGGTCCTCGCGTTCCCAGGTGAATTCGGGTCCTCGTTTAGCGTTCCAACGGACCTTCACGATGGGAATACGACTTTGTTTCGTTCGTTTGATTTCCCGATCCATGATTTCGACTGGTTCCTCCACGAAGTGGAGATTTTCGTTAACTTTGATTTCGTCGAGTGGTATTACGAGTGTCTCGTCAGACAAACACTTCTTTAGGTTCGACACGTGAAATGTGGGATGTACTTTGTCGAGTTCCTGAGGTAATCGAAGTTTGTATGCTACTGGCCCAATCCTAGCAAGGATTTCGAATGGCCCGATGTACCTTGGATTTAGTTTCCCGCGTTTGCCGAATCGTATCATTCCTTTCCAAGGGGAAACTTTTAGTAGTACTCTATCACCCACCTGGAATTCCAAGGGTTTGCGTCGTTTGTCTGCGTAACTCTTTTGCCGATCGCGAGACGCTTTCAGTCTCTCTCGAATTTGAACGATCTTTTCTGTAGTTTCCCTTATGATTTCAGGGCCAGTGAGGGTGCTATTAGAGACTTGCCCTCTAGCTAGCTGTGTATCCCCCACCTCAGCCCAACACAGGGGTGATCTGCATTTGCGACCGTAAAGAGCTTCGAATGGAGCGACTTTGATGCTAGTATGATAGCTGTTATTGTAGGAGAATTCGATAAGCGGTAGATGGGTATCCCATGCTTTACCGAAGTCTATCACACAAGCTCTTAACATGTCTTCCAACGTTTGAATGGTTCGCTCGCTCTGTCCGTCGGTTTGTGGGTGGTAGGCCGTACTCATGTCAAGCCTAGTTCCCAATGATTTTTGTAGAGACTGCCAAAACCGTGAGGTAAATCTACTATCTCTATCGGAGATAATGGATATCGGCACACCATGGAGTCGTACAATCTCTCTGATGTACGTTCTAGTCAGCTTCTCCATCTTGTCGGTTTCTTTCATTGGTAGGAAGTGTGCTGATTTGGTCAATCTGTCTACAATTACCCATATTGTGTCAAGCCCGCCCGATGTCTTAGGCAGCTTCGTTATGAAGTCCATGGTTATTCGTTCCCACTTCCACTCAGGTATATCCGGCTGTTGTAATAGCCCGGATGGTTTCTGGTATTCGGTTTTGACCTTAGCGCAAGTCAGGCACTTGCTCACATAGGTAGCAATCTCAGCTTTCATGTTCGGCCACCAGTATAATTTCTTGAGGTCCAGATACATCTTATCCGACCCGGGATGGATGGAGTATCGAGTCTTGTGTGCTTCATTCATGACGACATCTCGGAGTCCACCGAACTTCGGTGTCCAAATCCGGTTCATGATATAACGTGCTCCATCATCTCTGACTTCTAAGTTTTTATCCATTCCCCTTAATGTCTCTCCTTCCACCTTTTCTGGTTTCAAATCTTCCAGTTGAGCTTCCTTGATTTGTATGGTCAGGTGGGAATGGATTGTCATTGTTAAGGATTTTACTCGGCGGCCCGAGTACTCCTTCCTGCTTAGAGCATCGGCCACTACATTGGCTTTGCCCGGATGATAACGAATTTCGCACTCGTAGTCATTCAACAATTCCACCCATCTCCTCTGTCGCATGTTGAGCTCTTTCTGATTGAGGATATGCTGAAGACTTTTGTGATCAGTGAAGATAGTGCATTTCGTGCCGTAGAGGTAGTGTCTCCAGATCTTCAAAGCGAATACTACTGCTCCTAATTCCAGGTCGTGCGTAGTATAATTAACCTCGTGCGTCTTAAGCTGTCTTGATGCATATGCGATATACTTAATTCACTATAAACTACGAAGTCCTCGGTTCCCTCTAGGAGAGACAAGATCGGTGCGCTGCATAGGGCTTGTTTTAACGTTTGGAAAGCAGTTTCTTGTTTATTTTCCCACTTGAATAACACACCTTTCTACGTCAAGGTGGTGAGTGGTTTCGCAATCTTGGAGAAGTTTTGTATAAATCTTCGGTAGTAGCCAGCAAGCCCAAGGAATTGTCGAATTTCGGTTGGCGTCTTGGGTGCTGACCAATTCTCGATTGCCTTGATCTTGGAGGGATCCACATGTATGCCCTTCTCACTTACCACATGTCCAAGGAAATCCACTTCTCTAATCCAGAATTCACACTTAGAGAACTTAGCATAAAGCTTCTCCGCTCTTAGCGTCTCTAGCACTTGGCGTAGATGTAGGCGATGCTCTTCTTCGCTTCGCGAGTAGATCAAGATATCGTCGATGAATACGATTACAAACTTGTCTAGGTAGGGTCGACACACTCTATTCATTAGGTCCATGAATACCGCAGGTGCGTTTGTTAAACCGAAGGACATCACCACAAACTCGTAGTGCCCATAGCGAGTTCTGAATGCAGTTTTGGGAATATCTTCTTCTTGAACTCGTAGCTGATGGTAGCCTGACCTTAGGTCGATCTTTGAGAAGAAATTTGCTCCTTGGAGTTGGTCGAAAAGGTCGTCGATTCGGGGCAGAGGATATCGGTTTTTGATGGTGAGCTTGTTTAGTTCCCGATAGTCGATGCACATGCGAAAGGATCCGTCCTTCTTCTTTACAAAAAGGACTGGTGCTCCCCAAGGTGAGAAGCTTGGTCTGATGAACCCTTTGTTCAAAAGCTCGGTCAACTGACTGGACAACTCCTGCATTTCTGATGGTGCGAGGCGGTATGGAGCTCTGGCTACGGGGGTAGCTCCGGGTATTAAGTCAATTCTGAAATCGACTTGTCGTGCGAGTGGTACACCAGGAAGATCTTCTGGGAACACATCCGGGAAGTTACACACTTCGGGGATGTCTTTGATGTCTTTCACGTCTTGTTTCTTGTCTACTACATGGGCTAAGAAGGCGTGGTACTCCTTCCGGAGATACTTTTGGGCTTTGATGCATGAGATGATTTGTAAATTCGCACTAGGTTTGTCACCATAGATGAGAAGGGTTTCGTCATTTGGTAGATTGAGGCGAACGGCCCTTTCGTAACATAGAATGTCGGCACGGTGAGGAACTAACCAATCCATCCCGATGATTACGTCGAAGCTTTTTATGGTGACTGGCATCAGGTCAATTTTAAATGTATGGTTGTCTATAGTGAGAGTACATTCTGAGTATATATCGCTAGTGCGTTCTACTTTCCCATTTGCCATTTCTACTACATAAGTATCCTTTAGTGATTGGGGATTTTGTTCAAGTAAATGTTTATATTGGTGGCTCACGAAACTCCTCTCCGCTCCACTATCGAATAGTACGCATGCATAAGAGTTATTGAGGAGAAACATACCGGTAACCACCGTGGGATCCTCGACTGCTTCCCCATGTCCTATTGCCAGGACTCTTCCTACTCCACCAGCATTAGGGGCTTGTGCTTTGGGGCAGTCTCTTTTGAAGTGACCTGCGTCTACACAGTTGTAGCAGGTCCGGGTTGCCCCCGTACTGGCGACTTGGTTGATTGGTTTAGCCGGCGCTTTACAGAAACGAGCAGTGTGCCCCTTCCTGTCGCAGTTGTTACAGTGCATCTCCCTACAAGCACCATTGTGGTGAAAGTTGCACTTGTTGCACTTAGGTAGTTTTCCCACATATGGCTTCGGTGGTGCTGGAGTGGTAGCAGTAGTGGCAGCATTAGTGGCAGCATGGACAGCAACAATTTGTTGCTTCTTAGCGGGGTCCTGTGCTGGTTGGCTCTTCTTTTCGTTCCAGAACTTCCTTTTGTTGTTTCCCCCTTTTGATTTATCAGTGGTGGTGGTTGTAGTATTATGACCGGCTCGGTGGTCAACAAGTTGTTGTGCCAGCTCCCTGGCACTGTCAAAAGTAGTTGGCCTTGAAGCCAGGACACTACTTTGCATGTGGAGAGACAGTCCCCAAAGGTATTGCTCCACCTTTTTCTCCTCCGGAGTAACCATTGCTGGGCAGAGGAGAGCCAATTCATTGAATCGGGTGGTGTAGGTTTCAAGGTCAGAGCCCGTCATCCTGAGGTTCCAGAGTTCTTGTTCCAGCTTTTGAATTTCACCTCTCGGGCAGTACTCCTTCATCATCAACGTTTTTAGTTCTGCCCAGGTTATGGAGCTAGCCACTTCGAGAGTAAGTGACTTAACCCGGCAGTTCCACCAAGCAAGGGCCCGGCCGGTGAAGGTTAAGGTTGCGAACTTAACTTTGCTCGCTTCGGGGCAGGAGCACACCTGAAAGACTACTTCGGTCTTTTCAAACCATTGCATCAACGTGATGACTCCCCCGCTTCCATTGAAGTTGTCGGGTTTGCCATTTGTGAAGTCTTTGTATGAACACTCTTTTGCACGCCACGTACTGTCTCCGTGGTTAGAGTGTGTAGCTCCCGATCCCGAACCACCAGCTCCGTTGGTCCCTATCTGCGACATTGCAGCCGCTACGGCTGCTGTTACTGCAGCCTGGAACATTGCGGGATCAAACTGTGGAGGCGGCGGCGGAGGAGGTGTTGCTGTGTTGCTGGAAGGTCTTGGTCTTCTTCTTGGCGGCATGGTTCTGTCATAAGTTGCAAAGTGCATACTAATTTAGTCGGGACATAATTAATATATTATATTTTAAAATGATCTTTATCGGTTACTTAATTAGTTGCAAAGTGCATACCAGTCATATGTGATTAAGATATAATAGTCCTTCGAATAGATGAACCTAACTCCAAGACCACAACCAAACAAGGACAGGAAGTGAAACAAAGATACATAAATTCTAAGTCTATAGCATCTTAGTTACATATGACCTTAGCGCATCCACTTAGCAGCTATTAATTTATAAATAAAGACCTATTTAATTATCAGATAATTTATTATAGTAACACAAAATACTCCTATAGTATTTGTAAATGTTTAGTTTTGAGTCCTTAAAGTATCCTTTGTAGTCTGTTATTAGGTTTGTTAGATTTGTTGTCTATCCTGACCATCCCCCGGTATATGCAAGTCAATTCCCGGTCAGATATAGTTGATCAGGCTATATCCTTCCCAGACTTGATTTACATATACCAAGGCATACCCATAATGTACAACTCCTCTTCTTTTATTTTATGTTCTTCTAGTTATGACACTATGTGAGCATGTATGCATGTGTTTATACTTTTAAATAAAAAAAAATCATTTATTTTGTAAAAGTATATTTATTTGAAAAATGCACAAATCAGAGACTATTAGTCCCAATTGTGTTTATAGTTCGTATATCTTATGTGGTTTGATATACTTAATTCACTATAAACTGCGCTCTGATACCAATCTGTCACACCCCCAAACCAAGGATGGCGGAAACGTCCGGGGGTGGAGGACTTCATGTATAGTATCATAACAGCAATTGTAATAGTAATTTAAGCAAACACAACCAACATATATATGAAAAAAATTACATCATTGTATGAATTACATGTTTACGAATCAATCACAATATGTTGATAAAATATGAAATAGTAGACGCCTTAGCGTCCCATCCTCAAAAGCACTTGATTTCCTGTTTAATGATTTCCTGAGAATACAAGTTGTTTGAAAAAGTGTCAACACAAAGGTTGGTGAGTTCATAAGCTTCTGTTTGGTATTATTAAAAGCCTTTCGTTTGTAAAAGTAGTATTTGTGTTAGAAAAATCATATATTTTCCTTAATGTGTAAATGTAGTCTTAAAACCCAAAGACCGAAATGTACAAGTAATTTGTCATATTTATAGTAAAACAATGCAAGTTTAAATCGACATAAACTCGTTAAATTTTAATGAAGTTCCCGTAAATTCCAATGTTTGTTAATACTTTATGTGAGTTTATTATAACCATACTATGACCAAGGTTGCCTAAGACGACGTTCTTCAGGCGTCGGAAATGTTATGACATTTGTCACCCCAGACCTATCGGTCTAACTGTTGCATGCAGTTTAGGTGTGGGTTTGTCAAACCCAATATAGATCTATACACAAGTATCACGCTCTCCCTCAAGGAGACTCTGGTTACAATACAGGACTTAATGATAATTTGAAGTAAATGTCTCACAAAGTCATTAACGGAATTACGTGTTATGAAAACTTGGTACCGTATGGCCGTACCTTGCTTAATGAAAATATCCTTGGTATAAATGTACCCTTTTTAAATGTATGTGTTGTGTAATGTATCATAAACTATACCTATTATAGTTTATCAACCAAGGGTAGTACGTGGTAATGTATGCAAACTATATTCAAAATAGTTTATTTAATGTTTGAATGTATCGATTGTAATTTGATTATAATCACTTGTTATTCTTTATATTTTATATGACCAAATCCATTTGTAAACTGATGTGTGTCTAAATATTGAGATAAAATGTCATATATTGCAGTAACATATAGTCACATAAAGATATACACCTTGCTCAACATGTTACAAGGTGAAATGAAATTAACAGCAACTTTTCGTTAAAAACAGTTTTTGTTACCGTTCTTAGAAAATTTATAGAAAAATCATCACAGCTCTAAATCCAAATCCTCAAATTTTGAGAGTTTGGAATATGAGTCTAGTTTGTTCGTAAATTTTATCATGATTTTTAGTGATCTCTAACAGAGGTGAAAATGTTCATAATCACAGACTGGTCCGGGTTTGCTTCTGAAATGACAGGCAGTTTTGTAAAAATCACCATTAATTGTAGAAAAATCATTTGGAGATGTGCAAGTAGTCATTTTAAAGCTAAGAGTTTGAACTACTTGCACCTGAAACAGTTTTGGAAACTAAAATATTTAAGTTGACCAAAACAGTCCGTGATTAACGTCCATCTTTTCTGATGTAATCTGTTAGAAAAAGTTTGATTGTATTCTTGATGATTTTACTTGTATTCTCCCCTTAAAACTTAAGAAAAACATGTAAATGTATGGTTATGAACTCACCTTATGTGGTTTCAGTAGATGAAAGTGAGAGAGAGGAAGTGTTCAACTCAAGAACACTAAGAAGATGTCTTGATGATTCGAGAATCTAACACCGAATAAGATGGAACTTGTGTAAGATATCAATGATTTGAGTAGAATTGAGTTTAATAATTATGTGAATGATGAAGATACTTACTAATTGAAGCAAGAAATCCCTGGAGAAAGCCTTGAAGTTCTTGAAGTTGAGAGAAAAGATGAGAGAATTTTGGAGAGTGTTCTTGGTTGCTAAGTGTAGAATGAAAGAGTTTTATGGAGAATGAGGAGAGAGGATCAATCCTCCAGCTCTTAGAACGTGGGAAGAGCTGGAGATTGGCTGTAAAGGTCCACTAAGGAGACAAGGGGTAGTGGGAAAGAGTGGCTGATCATAGAGTGAGGTGGTAGTGGGTTGCTTTTGCCATAAATTAAGGAAAAGCAAATATTCCCTCAATAATTAGTTCAATCACCAATTCTTTTAATATATTTTATAAAAACCCTGGAGATTTATATATTTTGGGGCCTTAGTTTATAAAATAAAGTTTTGGGTGAAAATCCCACGTTAAAATAATGAAAAACGGAGTTAAAACGAAGTCGTAGTCGAAAAACCGGTAAAAAGGGCCTGTGACTTCGGACTTCGGACTTCGGACCTCGGGTTCGGACTTCGGACTTCGGACCTCGGGTTCGGACTTCGGACCTCGGACTTCGGGTTCGGACTTCGGACACGACTTCGGACCAGAACTTCGGACACGACTTCGGACCCTGGGTTCGGACACTTCGGACTTCGGATCCTGGCTTCGGACACTTCGGACTTCGGAACCTTAAAGCTATTTTACTCGTTTTTACCCCGTTTCAAGCGATTTTTGACCCGGTTAAGGGTCGAGATGACCCAAATGATTACAAAAGTTAAAGTAACTTTTGAGAGAGATTTGGGAGAGATTTGGGAGAGATTTCAAATAGAAAGAGATAGAGTGAAAACGATTTAGAGAGGTTTCGTTTGTGATTAATTTGAGTGTCCGGCTTCACAACGCAAGGTTCGTAAACCCCATTAAACCGTGTTTTAGTGTCGTACACAACCCCGATGATTGTGCAATAGTGTTTTATCGCTTTGGTTCGTTGTTTAGCACTTGTTAAGGCTAAGGAAAATCAAACACATGAACTTTCCAAATGATGATTTCTCATTAAAATAGCGAATTGTATAGTGATTACATAACGTAAACCCTAGCATACAAGGGTT
Organism: Lactuca virosa; assembly: GCF_052849685.1. Classification (NCBI taxonomy): domain Eukaryota; kingdom Viridiplantae; phylum Streptophyta; class Magnoliopsida; order Asterales; family Asteraceae; genus Lactuca; species Lactuca virosa. Next base: position 58,591,550 of record NC_136434.1, read on the forward strand.
ATTGGAGTTGACCGGTTTGACTTGTTGACTTTGAATTGACCGAAATTTGACGGTTGTCACATCATCCCCCCGTTAGAAGGAATTTCGTCCCGAAATTTTCATTTTGACTGGGATTTCAAGAGTTTGGGAAGAGATGTGGATACTTTTGTTTCATCTGGTCCTCGCATTCCCAGGTGAATTCGGGTCCTCGTTTAGCGTTCCAACGGACCTTCACGATGGGAATACGACTTTGTTTCGTTCGTTTGATTTCCCGATCCATGATTTCGACTGGTTCCTCCACGAAGTGGAGATTTTCGTTAACTTTGATTTCGTCGAGTGGTATTACGAGTGTCTCGTCAGACAAACACTTCTTTAGGTTCGACACGTGAAATGTGGGATGTACTTTGTCGAGTTCCTGAGGTAATCGAAGTTGGTATGCTACTGGCCCAATCCTAGCAAGGATTTCGAATGGCCCGATGTACCTTGGATTTAGTTTCCCGCGTTTGCCGAATCGTATCATTCCTTTCCAAGGGGAAACTTTTAGTAGTACCCTATCACCCACCTGGAATTCCAAGGGTTTGCGTCGTTTGTCTGCGTAACTCTTTTGCCGATCGCGAGACGCTTTCAGTCTCTCTCGAATTTGAACGATCTTTTCTGTAGTTTCCTTTATGATTTCAGGGCCAGTGAGGGTGCTATTAGAGACTTGCCCTCTAGCTAGCTGTGTATCCCCCACCTCAGCCCAACACAGGGGTGATCTGCATTTGCGACCGTAAAGAGCTTCGAATGGAGCGACTTTGATGCTAGTATGATAGCTGTTATTGTAGGAGAATTCGATAAGCGGTAGATGGGTATCCCATGCTTTACCGAAGTCTATCACACAAGCTCTTAACATGTCTTCCAACGTTTGAATGGTTCGCTCGCTCTGTCCGTCGGTTTGTGGGTGGTAGGCCGTACTCATGTCAAGCCTAGTTCCCAATGATTTTTGTAGAGACTGCCAAAACCGTGAGGTAAATCTACTATCTCTATCGGAGATAATGGATATCGGCACACCATGGAGTCGTACAATCTCTCTGATGTACGTTCTAGTCAGCTTCTCCATCTTGTCGGTTTCTTTCATTGGTAGGAAGTGTGCTGATTTGGTCAATCTGTCTACAATTACCCATATTGTGTCAAGCCCGCCCGATGTCTTAGGCAGCTTCGTTATGAAGTCCATGGTTATTCGTTCCCACTTCCACTCAGGTATATCCGGCTGTTGTAATAGCCCGGATGGTTTCTGGTATTCGGTTTTGACCTTAGCGCAAGTCAGGCACTTGCTCACATAGGTAGCAATCTCAGCTTTCATGTTCGGCCACCAGTATAATTTCTTGAGGTCCAGATACATCTTATCCGACCCGGGATGGATGGAGTATCGAGTCTTGTGTGCTTCATTCATGACGACATCTCGGAGTCCACCGAACTTCGGTGTCCAAATCCGGTTCATGATATAACGTGCTCCATCATCTCTGACTTCTAAGTTTTTATCCATTCCCCTTAATGTCTCTCCTGCCACCTTTTCTGGTTTCAAAGCTTCCAGTTGAGCTTCCTTGATTTGTATGGTCAGGTGGGAATGGATTGTCATTGTTAAGGATTTTACTCGGCGGCCCGAGTACTCCTTCCTGCTTAGAGCATCGGCCACTACATTGGCTTTGCCCGGATGATAACGAATTTCGCACTCGTAGTCATTCAGCAATTCCACCCATCTCCTCTGTCGCATGTTGAGCTCTTTCTGATTGAGGATATGCTGAAGACTTTTGTGATCAGTGAAGATAGTGCATTTCGTGCCGTAGAGGTAGTGTCTCCAGATCTTCAAAGCGAATACCACTGCTCCTAATTCCAGGTCGTGCGTAGTATAATTAACCTCGTGCGTCTTAAGCTGTCTTGATGCATACGCGATATACTTAATTCACTATAAACTACGAAGTCCTCGGTTCCCTCTGGGAGAGACAAGATCGGTGCGCTGCATAGGGCTTGTTTTAACGTTTGGAAAGCAGTTTCTTGTTTATTTTCCCACTTGAATAACACACCTTTCTGCGTCAAGGTGGTGAGTGGTTTCGCAATCTTGGAGAAGTTTTGTATAAATCTTCGGTAGTAGCCAGCAAGCCCAAGGAATTGTCGAATTTCGGTTGGCGTCTTGGGTGCTGACCAATTCTCGATTGCCTTGATCTTGGAGGGATCCACATGTATGCCCTTCTCACTTACCACATGTCCAAGGAAATCCACTTCTCTAATCCAGAATTCACACTTAGAGAACTTAGCATAAAGCTTCTCCGCTCTTAGCGTCTCTAGCACTTGGCGTAGATGTAGGCGATGCTCTTCTTCGCTTCGCGAGTAGATCAAGATATCGTCGATGAATACGATTACAAACTTGTCTAGGTAGGGTCGACACACTCTATTCATTAGGTCCATGAATACCGCAGGTGCGTTTGTTAAACCGAAGGACATCACCACAAACTCGTAGTGCCCATAGCGAGTTCTGAATGCAGTTTTGGGAATATCTTCTTCTTGAACTCGTAGCTGATGGTAGCCTGACCTTAGGTCGATATTTGAGAAGAAATTTGCTCCTTGGAGTTGGTCGAAAAGGTCGTCGATTCGGGGCAGAGGATATCGGTTTTTGATGGTGAGCTTGTTTAGTTCCCGATAGTCGATGCACATGCGAAAGGATCCGTCCTTCTTCTTTACAAAAAGGACTGGTGCTCCCCAAGGTGAGAAGCTTGGTCTGATGAACCCTTTGTTCAAAAGCTCGGTCAACTGACTGGACAACTCCTGCATTTCTGATGGTGCGAGGCGGTATGGAGCTCTGGCTACGGGGGTAGCTCCGGGTATTAAGTCAATTCTGAAATCGACTTGTCGTGCGAGTGGTACACCAGGAAGATCTTCTGGGAACACATCCGGGAAGTTACACACTTCGGGGATGTCTTTGATGTGTTTCACGTCTTGTTTCTTGTCTACTACATGGGCTAAGAAGGCGTGGTACTCCTTCCGGAGATACTTTTGGGCTTTGATGCATGAGATGATTTGTAAATTCGCACTAGGTTTGTCACCATAGATGAGAAGGGTTTCGTCATTTGGTAGATTGAGGCGAACGGCCCTTTCGTAACATAGAATGTCGGCACGGTGAGGAATTAACCAATCCATCCCGATGATTACGTCGAAGCTTTTTATGGTGACTGGCATCAGGTCAATTTTAAATGTATGGTTGTCTAGAGTGAGAGTACATTCTGAGTATATATCGCTAGTGCGTTCTACTTTCCCATTTGCCATTTCTACTACATAAGTATCCTTTAGTGATTGGGGATTTTGTTCAAGTAAATGTTTATATTGGTGGCTCACGAAACTCCTCTCCGCTCCACTATCGAATAGTACGCATGCATAAGAGTTATTGAGGAGAAACATACCGGTAACCACCGTGGGATCCTCGACTGCTTCCCCATGTCCTATTGCCAGGACTCTTCCTACTCCACCAGCATTAGGGGCTTGTGCTTTGGGGCAGTCTCTTTTGAAGTGACCTGCGTCTCCACAGTTGTAGCAGGTCCGGGTTGCCCCCGTACTGGCGACTTGGTTGATTGGTTGAGCCGGCGCTTTACAGAAACGAGCAGTGTGCCCCTTCCTGTCGCAGTTGTTACAGTGCATCTCCCTACAAGCACCATTGTGGTGAAAGTTGCACTTGTTGCACTTAGGTAGTTTTCCCGCATATGGCTTCGGTGGTGCTGGAGTGGTAGCAGTAGTGGCAGCATTAGTGGCAGCATGGACAGCAACAATTTGTTGCTTCTTAGCGGGGTCCTGTGCTGGTTGGCTCTTCTTTTCGTTCCAGAACTTCCTTTTGTTGTTTCCCCCTTTTGATTTATCAGTGGTGGTGGTTGTAGTATTATGACCGGCTCGGTGGTCAACAAGTTGTTGTGCCAGCTCCCTGGCACTGTCAAAAGTAGTTGGCCTTGAAGCCAGGACACTACTTTGCATGTGGAGAGACAGTCCCCAAAGGTATCGCTCCACCTTTTTCTCCTCCGGAGTAACCATTGCTGGGCAGAGGAGAGCCAATTCATTGAATCGGGTGGTGTAGGTTTCAAGGTCAGAGCCCGTCATCCTGAGGTTCCAGAGTTCTTGTTCCAGCTTTTGAATTTCACCTCTCGGGCAGTACTCCTTCATCATCAACGTTTTTAGTTCTGCCCAGGTTATGGAGCTAGCCACTTCGAGAGTAAGTGACTTAACCCGGCAGTTCCACCAAGTAAGGGCCCGGCCGGTGAAGGTTAAGGTTGCGAACTTAACTTTGCTCGCTTCGGGGCAGGAGCACACCTGAAAGACTACTTCGGTCTTTTCAAACCATTGCATCAACGTGATGACTCCCCCGCTTCCATTGAAGTTGTCGGGTTTGCCATTTGTGAAGTCTTTGTATGAACACTCTTTTGCACGCCACGTACTGTCTCCGTGGTTAGAGTGTGTAGCTCCCGATCCCGAACCACCAGCTCCGTTGGTCCCTATCTGCGACATTGCAGCCGCTACGGCTGCTGTTACTGCAGCCTGGAACATTGCGGGATCAAACTGTGGAGGCGGCGGCGGAGGAGGTGTTGCTGGAAGGTCTTGGTCTTCTTCTTGGCGGCATGGTTCTGTCATAAGTTGCAAAGTGCATACTAATTTAGTCGGGACATAATTAATATATTATATTTTAAAATGATCTTTATCGGTTACTTAATTAGTTGCAAAGTGCATACCAGTCATATGTGATTAAGATATAATAGTCCTTCGAATAGATGACCCTAACTCCAAGACCACAACCAAACAAGGACAGGAAGTGAAACAAAGATACATAAATTCTAAGTCTATAGCATCTTAGTTACATATGACCTTAGCGCATCCACTTAGCAGCTATTAATTTATAAATAAAGACCTATTTAATTATCAGATAATTTATTATAGTAACACAAAATACTCCTATAGTATTTGTAAATGTTTAGTTTTGAGTCCTTAAAGTATCCTTTGTAGTCTGTTATTAGGTTTGTTAGATTTGTTGTCTATCCTGACCATCCCCCGGTATATGCAAGTCAATTCCCGGTCAGATATAGTTGATCAGGCTATATCCTTCCCAGACTTGATTTACATATACCAAGGCATACCCATAATGTACAACTCCTCTTCTTTTATTTTATGTTCTTCTAGTTATGACACTATGTGAGCATGTATGCATGTGTTTATACTTTTAAATAAAAAAAAATCATTTATTTTGTAAAAGTATATTTATTTGAAAAATGCACAAATCAGAGACTATTAGTCCCAATTGTGTTTATAGTTCGTATATCTTATGTGGTTTGATATACTTAATTCACTATAAACTGCGCTCTGATACCAATCTGTCACACCCCCAAACCAAGGATGGCGGAAACGTCCGGGGGTGGAGGACTTCATGTATAGTATCATAACAGCAATTGTAATAGTAATTTAAGCAAACACAACCAACATATATATGAAAAAAATTACATCATTGTATGAATTACATGTTTACGAATCAATCACAATATGTTGATAAAATATATAATAGTAGACGCCTTAGCGTCCCATCCTCAAAAGCACTTGATTTCCTGTTTAATGATTTCCTGAGAATACAAGTTGTTTGAAAAAGTGTCAACACAAAGGTTGGTGAGTTCATAAGCTTCTGTTTGGTATTATTAAAAGCCTTTCGTTTGTAAAAGTAGTATTTGTGTTAGAAAAATCATATATTTTCCTTAATGTGTAAATGTAGTCTTAAAACCCAAAGACCGAAATGTACAAGTAATTTGTCATATTTATAGTAAAACAATGCAAGTTTAAATCGACATAAACTCGTTAAATTTTAATGAAGTTCCCGTAAATTCCAATGTTTGTTAATACTTTATGTGAGTTTATTATAACCATACTATGACCAAGGTTGCCTAAGACGACGTTCTTCAGGCGTCGGAAATGTTATGACATTTGTCACCCCAGACCTATCGGTCTAACTATTGCATGCAGTTTAGGTGTGGGTTTGTCAAACCCAATATAGATCTATACACAAGTATCACGCTCTCCCTCAAGGAGACTCTGGTTACAATACAGGACTTAATGATAATTTGAAGTAAATGTCTCACAAAGTCATTAACGGAATTACGTGTTATGAAAACTTGGTACCGTATGGCCGTACCTTGCTTAATGAAAATATCCTTGGTATAAATGTACCCTTTTTAAATGTATGTGTTGTGTAATGTATCATAAACTATACCTATTATAGTTTATCAACCAAGGGTAGTACGTGGTAATGTATGCAAACTATATTCAAAATAGTTTATTTAATGTTTGAATGTATCGATTGTAATTTGATTATAATCACTTGTTATTCTTTATATTTTATATGACCAAATCCATTTGTAAACTGATGTGTGTCTAAATATTGAGATAAAATGTCATATATTGCAGTAACATATAGTCACATAAAGATATACACCTTGCTCAACATGTTACAAGGTGAAATGAAATTAACAGCAACTTTTCGTTAAAAACAGTTTCTGTTACCGTTCTTAGAAAATTTATAGAAAAATCATCACAGCTCTAAATCCAAATCCGCAAATTTTGAGAGTTTGGAATATGAGTCTAGTTTGTTCGTAAATTTTATCATGATTTTTAGTGATCTCTAACAGAGGTGAAAATGTTCATAATCACAGACTGGTCCGGGTTTGCTTCTGAAATGACAGGCAGTTTTGTAAAAATCACCATTAATTGTAGAAAAATCATTTGGAGATGTGCAAGTAGTCATTTTAAAGCTAAGAGTTTGAACTACTTGCACCTGAAACAGTTTTGGAAACTAAAATATTTAAGTTGACCAAAACAGTCCGTGATTAACGTCCATCTTTTCTGATGTAATCTGTTAGAAAAAGTTTAATTGTATTCTTGATGATTTTACTTGTATTCTCCCCTTAAAACTTAAGAAAAACATGTAAATGTATGGTTATGAACTCACCTTATGTGGTTTCAGTAGATGAAAGTGAGAGAGAGGAAGTGTTCAACTCAAGAACACTAAGAAGATGTCTTGATGATTCGAGAATCTAACACCGAATAAGATGGAACTTGTGTAAGATATCAATGATTTGAGTAGAATGGAGTTTAATAATTATGTGAATGATGAAGATACTTACTAATTGAAGCAAGAAATCCCTGGAGAAAGCCTTGAAGTTCTTGAAGTTGAGAGAAAAGATGAGAGAATTTTGGAGAGTGTTCTTGGTTGCTAAGTGTAGAATGAAAGAGTTTTATGGAGAATGAGGAGAGAGGATCAATCCTCCAGCTCTTAGAACGTGGGAAGAGCTGGAGATTGGCTGTAAAGGTCCACTAAGGAGACAAGGGGTAGTGGGAAAGAGTGGCTGATCATAGAGTGAGGTGGTAGTGGGTTGCTTTTGCCATAAATTAAGGAAAAGCAAATATTCCCTCAATAATTAGTTCAATCACCAATTCTTTTAATATATTTTATAAAAACCCTGAAGATTTATATATTTTGGGGCCTTAGTTTATAAAATAAAGTTTTGGGTGAAAATCCCACGTTAAAATAATGAAAAACGGAGTTAAAACGAAGTCGTAGTCGAAAAACCGGTAAAAAGGGCCTGTGACTTCGGACTTCGGACTTCGGACCTCGGGTTCGGACTTCGGACTTCGGACCTCGGGTTCGGACTTCGGACCTCGGACTTCGGGTTCGGACTTCGGACACGACTTCGGACCAGAACTTCGGACCCGAACTTCGGACACGACTTCGGACTTCGGATCCTGGCTTCGGACACTTCGGACTTCGGACCCTTAAAGCTATTTTACTCGTTTTTACCCCGTTTCAAGCGATTTTTGACCCGGTTAAGGGTCGAGATGACCCAAATGATTACAAAAGTTAAAGTAACTTTTGAGAGAGATTTGGGAGAGATTTGGGAGAGATTTCAAATAGAAAGAGATAGAGTGAAAACGATTTAGAGAGGTTTCGTTTGTGATTAATTTGAGTGTCCGGCTTCACAACGCAAGGTTCGTAAACCCCATTAAACCGTGTTTTAGTGTCGTACACAACCCCGATGATTGTGCAATAGTGTTTTATCGCTTTGGTTCGTTGTTTAGCACTTGTTAAGGCTAAGGAAAATCAAACACATGAACTTTCCAAATGATGATTTCTCATTAAAATAGCGAATTGTATAGTGATTACATAACGTAAACCCTAGCATACAAGGGTTATTGGAGTTGACCGGTTTGACTTGTTGACTTTGAATTGAACGAAATTTGACGGTTGTCACATCATCCCCCCGTTAGAAGGAATTTCGTCCCGAAATTTTCATTTTGACTGGGATTTCAAGAGTTTGGGAAGAGATGTGGATACTTTTGTTTCATCTGGTCCTCGCGTTCCCAGGTGAATTCGGGTCCTCGTTTAGCGTTCCAACGGACCTTCACGATGGGAATACGACTTTGTTTCGTTCGTTTGATTTCCCGATCCATGATTTCGACTGGTTCCTCCACGAAGTGGAGATTTTCGTTAACTTTGATTTCGTCGAGTGGTATTACGAGTGTCTCGTCAGACAAACACTTCTTTAGGTTCGACACGTGAAATGTGGGATGTACTTTGTCGAGTTCCTGAGGTAATCGAAGTTTGTATGCTACTGGCCCAATCCTAGCAAGGATTTCGAATGGCCCGATGTACCTTGGATTTAGTTTCCCGCGTTTGCCGAATCGTATCATTCCTTTCCAAGGGGAAACTTTTAGTAGTACTCTATCACCCACCTGGAATTCCAAGGGTTTGCGTCGTTTGTCTGCGTAACTCTTTTGCCGATCGCGAGACGCTTTCAGTCTCTCTCGAATTTGAACGATCTTTTCTGTAGTTTCCCTTATGATTTCAGGGCCAGTGAGGGTGCTATTAGAGACTTGCCCTCTAGCTAGCTGTGTATCCCCCACCTCAGCCCAACACAGGGGTGATCTGCATTTGCGACCGTAAAGAGCTTCGAATGGAGCGACTTTGATGCTAGTATGATAGCTGTTATTGTAGGAGAATTCGATAAGCGGTAGATGGGTATCCCATGCTTTACCGAAGTCTATCACACAAGCTCTTAACATGTCTTCCAACGTTTGAATGGTTCGCTCGCTCTGTCCGTCGGTTTGTGGGTGGTAGGCCGTACTCATGTCAAGCCTAGTTCCCAATGATTTTTGTAGAGACTGCCAAAACCGTGAGGTAAATCTACTATCTCTATCGGAGATAATGGATATCGGCACACCATGGAGTCGTACAATCTCTCTGATGTACGTTCTAGTCAGCTTCTCCATCTTGTCGGTTTCTTTCATTGGTAGGAAGTGTGCTGATTTGGTCAATCTGTCTACAATTACCCATATTGTGTCAAGCCCGCCCGATGTCTTAGGCAGCTTCGTTATGAAGTCCATGGTTATTCGTTCCCACTTCCACTCAGGTATATCCGGCTGTTGTAGTAGCCCGGATGGTTTCTGGTATTCGGTTTTGACCTTAGCGCAAGTCAGGCACTTGCTCACATAGGTAGCAATCTCAGCTTTCATGTTCGGCCACCAGTATAATTTCTTGAGGTCCAGATACATCTTATCCGACCCGGGATGGATGGAGTATCGAGTCTTGTGTGCTTCATTCATGACGACATCTCGGAGTCCACCGAACTTCGGTGTCCAAATCTGGTTCATGATATAACGTGCTCCATCATCTCTGACTTCTAAGTTTTTATCCATTCCCCTTAATGTCTCTCCTGCCACCTTTTCTGGTTTCAAAGCTTCCAGTTGAGCTTCCTTGATTTGTATGGTCAGGTGGGAATGGATTGTCATTGTTAAGGATTTTACTCGGCGGCCCGAGTACTCCTTCCTGCTTAGAGCATCGGCCACTACATTGGCTTTGCCCGGATGATAACGAATTTCGCACTCGTAGTCATTCAGCAATTCCACCCATCTCCTCTGTCGCATGTTGAGCTCTTTCTGATTGAGGATATGCTGAAGACTTTTGTGATCAGTGAAGATAGTGCATTTCGTGCCGTAGAGGTAGTGTCTCCAGATCTTCAAAGCGAATACCACTGCTCCTAATTCCAGGTCGTGCGTAGTATAATTAACCTCGTGCGTCTTAAGCTGTCTTGATGCATACGCGATATACTTAATTCACTATAAACTACGAAGTCCTCGGTTCCCTCTGGGAGAGACAAGATCGGTGCGCTGCATAGGGCTTGTTTTAACGTTTGGAAAGCAGTTTCTTGTTTATTTTCCCACTTGAATAACACACCTTTCTGCGTCAAGGTGGTGAGTGGTTTCGCAATCTTGGAGAAGTTTTGTATAAATCTTCGGTAGTAGCCAGCAAGCCCAAGGAATTGTCGAATTTCGGTTGGCGTCTTGGGTGCTGACCAATTCTCGATTGCCTTGATCTTGGAGGGATCCACATGTATGCCCTTCTCACTTACCACATGTCCAAGGAAATCCACTTCTCTAATCCAGAATTCACACTTAGAGAACTTAGCATAAAGCTTCTCCGCTCTTAGCGTCTCTAGCACTTGGCGTAGATGTAGGCGATGCTCTTCTTCGCTTCGCGAGTAGATCAAGATATCGTCGATGAATACGATTACAAACTTGTCTAGGTAGGGTCGACACACTCTATTCATTAGGTCCATGAATACCGCAGGTGCGTTTGTTAAACCGAAGGACATCACCACAAACTCGTAGTGCCCATAGCGAGTTCTGAATGCAGTTTTGGGAATATCTTCTTCTTGAACTCGTAGCTGATGGTAGCCTGACCTTAGGTCGATCTTTGAGAAGAAATTTGCTCCTTGGAGTTGGTCGAAAAGGTCGTCGATTCGGGGCAGAGGATATCGGTTTTTGATGGTGAGCTTGTTTAGTTCCCGATAGTCGATGCACATGCGAAAGGATCCGTCCTTCTTCTTTACAAAAAGGACTGGTGCTCCCCAAGGTGAGAAGCTTGGTCTGATGAACCCTTTGTTCAAAAGCTCGGTCAACTGACTGGACAACTCCTGCATTTCTGATGGTGCGAGGCGGTATGGAGCTCTGGCTACGGGGGTAGCTCCGGGTATTAAGTCAATTCTGAAATCGACTTGTCGTGCGAGTGGTACACCAGGAAGATCTTCTGGGAACACATCCGGGAAGTTACACACTTCGGGGATGTCTTTGATGTCTTTCACGTCTTGTTTCTTGTCTACTACATGGGCTAAGAAGGCGTGGTACTCCTTCCGGAGATACTTTTGGGCTTTGATGCATGAGATGATTTGTAAATTCGCACTAGGTTTGTCACCATAGATGAGAAGGGTTTCGTCATTTGGTAGATTGAGGCGAACGGCCCTTTCGTAACATAGAATGTCGGCACGGTGAGGAACTAACCAATCCATCCCGATGATTACGTCGAAGCTTTTTATGGTGACTGGCATCAGGTCAATTTTAAATGTATGGTTGTCTAGAGTGAGAGTACATTCTGAGTATATATCGCTAGTGCGTTCTACTTTCCCATTTGCCATTTCTAATACATAAGTATCCTTTAGTGATTGGGGATTTTGTTCAAGTAAATGTTTATATTGGTGGCTCACGAAACTCCTCTCCGCTCCACTATCGAATAGTACGCATGCATAAGAGTTATTGAGGAGAAACATACCGGTAACCACCGTGGGATCCTCGACTGCTTCCCCATGTCCTATTGCCAGGACTCTTCCTACTCCACCAGCATTAGGGGCTTGTGCTTTGGGGCAGTCTCTTTTGAAGTGACCTACGTCTCCACAGTTGTAGCAGGTCCGGGTTGCCCCCGTACTGGCGACTTGGTTGATTGGTTGAGTCGGCGCTTTACAGAAACGAGCAGTGTGCCCCTTCCTGTCGCAGTTGTTACAGTGCATCTCCCTACAAGCACCATTGTGGTGAAAGTTGCACTTGTTGCACTTAGGTAGTTTTCCCGCATATGGCTTCGGTGGTGCTGGAGTGGTAGCAGTAGTGGCAGCATTAGTGGCAGCATGGACAGCAACAATTTGTTGCTTCTTAGCGGGGTCCTGTGCTGGTTGGCTCTTCTTTTCGTTCCAGAACTTCCTTTTGTTGTTTCCCCCTTTTGATTTATCAGTGGTGGTGGTTGTAGTATTATGACCGGCTCGGTGGTCAACAAGTTGTTGTGCCAGCTCCCTGGCACTGTCAAAAGTAGTTGGCCTTGAAGCCAGGACACTACTTTGCATGTGGAGAGACAGTCCCCAAAGGTATCGCTCCACCTTTTTCTCTTCCGGAGTAACCATTGCTGGGCAGAGGAGAGCCAATTCATTGAATTGGGTGGTGTAGGTTTCAAGGTGAGAGCCCGTCATCCTGAGGTTCCAGAGTTCTTGTTCCAGCTTTTGAATTTTACCTCTCGGGCAGTACTCCTTCATCATCAACGTTTTTAGTTCTGCCCAGGTTATGGAGCTAGCCACTTCGAGAGTAAGTGACTTAACCCGGCAGTTCCACCAAGTAAGGGCCCGGCCGGTGAAGGTTAAGGTTGCGAACTTAACTTTGCTCGCTTCGGGGCAGGAGCACACCTGAAAGACTACTTCGGTCTTTTCAAACCATTGCATCAACGTGATGACTCCCCCGCTTCCATTGAAGTTGTCGGGTTTGCCATTTGTGAAGTCTTTGTATGAACACTCTTTTGCACGTCACGTACTGTCTCCGTGGTTAGAGTGTGTAGCTCCCGATCCCGAACCACCAGCTCCGTTGGTCCCTATCTGCGACATTGCAGCCGCTACGGCTGCTGTTACTGCAGCCTGGAACATTGCGGGATCAAACTGTGGAGGCGGCGGCGGAGGAGGTGTTGCTGTGTTGCTGGAAGGTCTTGGTCTTCTTCTTGGCGGCATGGTTCTGTCATAAGTTGCAAAGTGCATACTAATTTAGTCGGGACATAATTAATATATTATATTTTAAAATGATCTTTATCGGTTACTTAATTAGTTGCAAAGTGCATACCAGTCATATGTGATTAAGATATAATAGTCCTTCGAATAGATGACCCTAACTCCAAGACCACAACCAAACAAGGACAGGAAGTGAAACAAAGATACATAAATTCTAAGTCTATAGCATCTTAGTTACATATGACCTTAGCGCATCCACTTAGCAGCTATTAATTTATAAATAAAGACCTATTTAATTATCAGATAATTTATTATAGTAACACAAAATACTCCTATAGTATTTGTAAATGTTTAGTTTTGAGTCCTTAAAGTATCCTTTGTAGTCTGTTATTAGGTTTGTTAGATTTGTTGTCTATCCTGACCATCCCCCGGTATATGCAAGTCAATTCCCGGTCAGATATAGTTGATCAGGCTATATCCTTCCCAGACTTGATTTACATATACCAAGGCATACCCATAATGTACAACTCCTCTTCTTTTATTTTATGTTCTTCTAGTTATGACACTATGTGAGCATGTATGCATGTGTTTATACTTTTAAATAAAAAAAAATCATTTATTTTGTAAAAGTATATTTATTTGAAAAATGCACAAATCAGAGACTATTAGTCCCAATTGTGCTTATAGTTCGTATATCTTATGTGGTTTGATATACTTAATTCACTATAAACTGCGCTCTGATACCAATCTGTCACACCCCCAAACCAAGGATGGCGGAAACGTCCGGGGGTGGAGGACTTCATGTATAGTATCATAACAGCAATTGTAATAGTAATTTAAGCAAACACAACCAACATATATATGAAAAAAATTACATCATTGTATGAATTACATGTTTACGAATCAATCACAATATGTTGATAAAATATGAAATAGTAGACGCCTTAGCGTCCCATCCTCAAAAGCACTTGATTTCCTGTTTAATGATTTCCTGAGAATACAAGTTGTTTGAAAAAGTGTCAACACAAAGGTTGGTGAGTTCATAAGCTTCTGTTTGGTATTATTAAAAGCCTTTCGTTTGTAAAAGTAGTATTTGTGTTAGAAAAATCATATATTTTCCTTAATGTGTAAATGTAGTCTTAAAACCCAAAGACCGAAATGTACAAGTAATTTGTCATATTTATAGTAAAACAATGCAAGTTTAAATCGACATAAACTCGTTAAATTTTAATGAAGTTCCCGTAAATTCCAATGTTTGTTAATACTTTATGTGAGTTTATTATAACCATACTATGACCAAGGTTGCCTAAGACGACGTTCTTCAGGCGTCGGAAATGTTATGACATTTGTCACCCCAGACCTATCGGTCTAACTATTGCATGCAGTTTAGGTGTGGGTTTGTCAAACCCAATATAGATCTATACACAAGTATCACGCTCTCCCTCAAGGAGACTCTGGTTACAATACAGGACTTAATGATAATTTGAAGTAAATGTCTCACAAAGTCATTAACGGAATTACGTGTTATGAAAACTTGGTACCGTATGGCCGTACCTTGCTTAATGAAAATATCCTTGGTATAAATGTACCCTTTTTAAATGTATGTGTTGTGTAATGTATCATAAACTATACCTATTATAGTTTATCAACCAAGGGTAGTACGTGGTAATGTATGCAAACTATATTCAAAATAGTTTATTTAATGTTTGAATGTATCGATTGTAATTTGATTATAATCACTTGTTATTCTTTATATTTTATATGACCAAATCCATTTGTAAACTGATGTGTGTCTAAATATTGAGATAAAATGTCATATATTGCAGTAACATATAGTCACATAAAGATATACACCTTGCTCAACATGTTACAAGGTGAAATGAAATTAACAGCAACTTTTCGTTAAAAACAGTTTCTGTTACCGTTCTTAGAAAATTTATAGAAAAATCATCACAGCTCTAAATCCAAATCCGCAAATTTTGAGAGTTTGGAATATGAGTCTAGTTTGTTCGTAAATTTTATCATGATTTTTAGTGATCTCTAACAGAGGTGAAAATGTTCATAATCACAGACTGGTCCGGGTTTGCTTCTGAAATGACAGGCAGTTTTGTAAAAATCACCATTAATTGTAGAAAAATCATTTGGAGATGTGCAAGTAGTCATTTTAAAGCTAAGAGTTTGAACTACTTGCACCTGAAACAGTTTTGGAAACTAAAATATTTAAGTTGACCAAAACAGTCCGTGATTAACGTCCATCGTTTCTGATGTAATCTGTTAGAAAAAGTTTAATTGTATTCTTGATGATTTTACTTGTATTCTCCCCTTAAAACTTAAGAAAAACATGTAAATGTATGGTTATGAACTCACCTTATGTGGTTTCAGTAGATGAAAGTGAGAGAGAGGAAGTGTTCAACTCAAGAACACTAAGAAGATGTCTTGATGATTCGAGAATCTAACACCGAATAAGATGGAACTTGTGTAAGATATCAATGATTTGAGTAGAATGGAGTTTAATAATTATGTGAATGATGAAGATACTTACTAATTGAAGCAAGAAATCCCTGGAGAAAGCCTTGAAGTTCTTGAAGTTGAGAGAAAAGATGAGAGAATTTTGGAGAGTGTTATTGGTTGCTAAGTGTAGAATGAAAGAGTTTTATGGAGAATGAGGAGAGAGGATCAATCCTCCAGCTCTTAGAACGTGGGAAGAGCTGGAGATTGGCTGTAAAGGTCCACTAAGGAGACAAGGGGTAGTGGGAAAGAGTGGCTGATCATAGAGTGAGGTGGTAGTGGGTTGCTTTTGCCATAAATTAAGGAAAAGCAAATATTCCCTCAATAATTAGTTCAATCACCAATTCTTTTAATATATTTTATAAAAACCCTGGAGATTTATATATTTTGGGGCCTTAGTTTATAAAATAAAGTTTTGGGTGAAAATCCCACGTTAAAATAATGAAAAACGGAGTTAAAACGAAGTCGTAGTCGAAAAACCGGTAAAAAGGGCCTGTGACTTCGGACTTCGGACTTCGGACCTCGGGTTCGGACTTCGGACTTCGGACCTCCGGTTCGGACTTCGGACCTCGGACTTCGGGTTCGGACTTCGGACACGACTTCGGACCAGAACTTCGGACCCGAACTTCGGACACGACTTCGGATCCTGGCTTCGGACACTTCGGACTTCGGACCCTTAAAGCTATTTTACTCGTTTTTACCCCGTTTCAAGCGATTTTTGACCCGGTTAAGGGTCGAGATGACCCAAATGATTACAAAAGTTAAAGTAACTTTTGAGAGAGATTTGGGAGAGATTTGGGAGAGATTTCAAATAGAAAGAGATAGAGTGAAAACGATTTAGAGAGGTTTCGTTTGTGATTAATTTGAGTGTCCGGCTTCACAACGCAAGGTTCGTAAACCCCATTAAACCGTGTTTTAGTGTCGTACACAACCCCGATGATTGTGCAATAGTGTTTTATCGCTTTGGTTCGTTGTTTAGCACTTGTTAAGGCTAAGGAAAATCAAACACATGAACTTTCCAAATGATGATTTCTCATTAAAATAGCGAATTGTATAGTGATTACATAACGTAAACCCTAGCATACAAGGGTTATTGGAGTTGACCGGTTTGACTTGTTGACTTTGAATTGACCGAAATTTGACGGTTGTCACATCATCCCCCCGTTAGAAGGAATTTCGTCCCGAAATTTTCATTTTGACTGGGATTTCAAGAGTTTGGGAAGAGATGTGGATACTTTTGTTTCATCTGGTCCTCGCGTTCCCAGGTGAATTCGGGTCCTCGTTTAGCGTTCCAACGGACCTTCACGATGGGAATACGACTTTGTTTCGTTCGTTTGATTTCCCGATCCATGATTTCGACTGGTTCCTCCACGAAGTGGAGATTTTCGTTAACTTTGATTTCGTCGAGTGGTATTACGAGTGTCTCGTCAGACAAACACTTCTTTAGGTTCGACACGTGAAATGTGGGATGTACTTTGTCGAGTTCCTGAGGTAATCGAAGTTTGTATGCTACTGGCCCAATCCTAGCAAGGATTTCGAATGGCCCGATGTACCTTGGATTTAGTTTCCCGCGTTTGCCGAATCGTATCATTCCTTTCCAAGGGGAAACTTTTAGTAGTACTCTATCACCCACCTGGAATTCCAAGGGTTTGCGTCGTTTGTCTGCGTAACTCTTTTGCCGATCGCGAGACGCTTTCAGTCTCTCTCGAATTTGAACGATCTTTTCTGTAGTTTCCCTTATGATTTCAGGGCCAGTGAGGGTGCTATTAGAGACTTGCCCTCTAGCTAGCTGTGTATCCCCCACCTCAGCCCAACACAGGGGTGATCTGCATTTGCGACCGTAAAGAGCTTCGAATGGAGCGACTTTGATGCTAGTATGATAGCTGTTATTGTAGGAGAATTCGATAAGCGGTAGATGGGTATCCCATGCTTTACCGAAGTCTATCACACAAGCTCTTAACATGTCTTCCAACGTTTGAATGGTTCGCTCGCTCTGTCCGTCGGTTTGTGGGTGGTAGGCCGTACTCATGTCAAGCCTAGTTCCCAATGATTTTTGTAGAGACTGCCAAAACCGTGAGGTAAATCTACTATCTCTATCGGAGATAATGGATATCGGCACACCATGGAGTCGTACAATCTCTCTGATGTACGTTCTAGTCAGCTTCTCCATCTTGTCGGTTTCTTTCATTGGTAGGAAGTGTGCTGATTTGGTCAATCTGTCTACAATTACCCATATTGTGTCAAGCCCGCCCGATGTCTTAGGCAGCTTCGTTATGAAGTCCATGGTTATTCGTTCCCACTTCCACTCAGGTATATCCGGCTGTTGTAATAGCCCGGATGGTTTCTGGTATTCGGTTTTGACCTTAGCGCAAGTCAGGCACTTGCTCACATAGGTAGCAATCTCAGCTTTCATGTTCGGCCACCAGTATAATTTCTTGAGGTCCAGATACATCTTATCCGACCCGGGATGGATGGAGTATCGAGTCTTGTGTGCTTCATTCATGACGACATCTCGGAGTCCACCGAACTTCGGTGTCCAAATCCGGTTCATGATATAACGTGCTCCATCATCTCTGACTTCTAAGTTTTTATCCATTCCCCTTAATGTCTCTCCTGCCACCTTTTCTGGTTTCAAAGCTTCCAGTTGAGCTTCCTTGATTTGTATGGTCAGGTGGGAATGGATTGTCATTGTTAAGGATTTTACTCGGCGGCCCGAGTACTCCTTCCTGCTTAGAGCATCGGCCACTACATTGGCTTTGCCCGGATGATAACGAATTTCGCACTCGTAGTCATTCAGCAATTCCACCCATCTCCTCTGTCGCATGTTGAGCTCTTTCTGATTGAGGATATGCTGAAGACTTTTGTGATCAGTGAAGATAGTGCATTTCGTGCCGTAGAGGTAGTGTCTCCAGATCTTCAAAGCGAATACCACTGCTCCTAATTCCAGGTCGTGCGTAGTATAATTAACCTCGTGCGTCTTAAGCTGTCTTGATGCATACGCGATATACTTAATTCACTATAAACTACGAAGTCCTCGGTTCCCTCTGGGAGAGACAAGATCGGTGCGCTGCATAGGGCTTGTTTTAACGTTTGGAAAGCAGTTTCTTGTTTATTTTCCCACTTGAATAACACACCTTTCTGCGTCAAGGTGGTGAGTGGTTTCGCAATCTTGGAGAAGTTTTGTATAAATCTTCGGTAGTAGCCAGCAAGCCCAAGGAATTGTCGAATTTCGGTTGGCGTCTTGGGTGCTGACCAATTCTCGATTGCCTTGATCTTGGATGGATCCACATGTATGCCCTTCTCACTTACCACATGTCCAAGGAAATCCACTTCTCTAATCCAGAATTCACACTTAGAGAACTTAGCATAAAGCTTCTCCGCTCTTAGCGTCTCTAGCACTTGGCGTAGATGTAGGCGATGCTCTTCTTCGCTTCGCGAGTAGATCAAGATATCGTCGATGAATACGATTACAAACTTGTCTAGGTAGGGTCGACACACTCTATTCATTAGGTCCATGAATACCGCAGGTGCGTTTGTTAAACCGAAGGACATCACCACAAACTCGTAGTGCCCATAGCGAGTTCTGAATGCAGTTTTGGGAATATCTTCTTCTTGAACTCGTAGCTGATGGTAGCCTGACCTTAGGTCGATCTTTGAGAAGAAATTTGCTCCTTGGAGTTGGTCGAAAAGGTCGTCGATTCGGGGCAGAGGATATCGGTTTTTGATGGTGAGCTTGTTTAGTTCCCGATAGTCGATGCACATGCGAAAGGATCCGTCCTTCTTCTTTACAAAAAGGACTGGTGCTCCCCAAGGTGAGAAGCTTGGTCTGATGAACCCTTTGTTCAAAAGCTCGGTCAACTGACTGGACAACTCCTGCATTTCTGATGGTGCGAGGCGGTATGGAGCTCTGGCTACGGGGGTAGCTCCGGGTATTAAGTCAATTCTGAAATCGACTTGTCGTGCGAGTGGTACACCAGGAAGATCTTCTGGGAACACATCCGGGAAGTTACACACTTCGGGGATGTCTTTGATGTCTTTCACGTCTTGTTTCTTGTCTACTACATGGGCTAAGAAGGCGTGGTACTCCTTCCGGAGATACTTTTGGGCTTTGATGCATGAGATGATTTGTAAATTCGCACTAGGTTTGTCACCATAGATGAGAAGGGTTTCGTCATTTGGTAGATTGAGGCGAACGGCCCTTTCGTAACATAGAATGTCGGCACGGTGAGGAACTAACCAATCCATCCCGATGATTACGTCGAAGCTTTTTATGGTGACTGGCATCAGGTTAATTTTAAATGTATGGTTGTCTATAGTGAGAGTACATTCTGAGTATATATCGCTAGTGCGTTCTACTTTCCCATTTGCCATTTCTACTACATAAGTATCCTTTAGTGATTGGGGATTTTGTTCAAGTAAATGTTTATATTGGTGGCTCACGAAACTCCTCTCTGCTCCACTATCGAATAGTACGCATGCATAAGAGTTATTGAGGAGAAACGTACCGGTAACCACCGTGGGATCCTCGACTGCTTCCCCATGTCCTATTGCCAGGACTCTTCCTACTCCACCAGCATTAGGGGCTTGTGCTTTGGGGCAATCTCTTTTGAAGTGACCTGCGTCTCCACAGTTGTAGCAGGTCCGGGTTGCCCCCGTACTGGCGACTTGGTTGATTGGTTGAGCCGGCGCTTTACAGAAACGAGCAGTGTGCCCCTTCCTGTCGCAGTTGTTACAGTGCATCTCCCTACAAGCACCATTGTGGTGAAAGTTGCACTTGTTGCACTTAGGTAGTTTTCCCGCATATGGCTTCGGTGGTGCTGGAGTGGTAGCAGTAGTGGCAGCATTAGTGGCAGCATGGACAGCAACAATTTGTTGCTTCTTAGCGGGGTCCTGTGCTGGTTGGCTCTTCTTTTCGTTCCAGAACTTCCTTTTGTTGTTTCCCCCTTTTGATTTATCAGTGGTGGTGGTTGTAGTATTATGACCGGCTCGGTGGTCAACAAGTTGTTGTGCCAGCTCCCTGGCACTGTCAAAAGTAGTTGGCCTTGAAGCCAGGACACTACTTTGCATGTGGAGAGACAGTCCCCAAAGGTATCGCTCCACCTTTTTCTCCTCCGGAGTAACCATTGCTGGGCAGAGGAGAGCCAATTCATTGAATCGGGTGGTGTAGGTTTCAAGGTCAGAGCCCGTCATCCTGAGGTTCCAGAGTTCTTGTTCCAGCTTTTGAATTTCACCTCTCGGGCAGTACTCCTTCATCATCAACGTTTTTAGTTCTGCCCAGGTTATGGAGCTAGCCACTTCGAGAGTAAGTGACTTAACCCGGCAGTTCCACCAAGTAAGGGCCCGGCCGGTGAAGGTTAAGGTTGCGAACTTAACTTTGCTCGTTTCGGGGCAGGAGCACACCTGAAAGACTACTTCGGTCTTTTCAAACCATTGCATCAACGTGATGACTCCCCCGCTTCCATTGAAGTTGTCGGGTTTGCCATTTGTGAAGTCTTTGTATGAACACTCTTTTGCACGCCACGTACTGTCTCCGTGGTTAGAGTGTGTAGCTCCCGATCCCGAACCACCAGCTCCGTTGGTCCCTATCTGCGACATTGCAGCCGCTACGGCTGCTGTTACTGCAGCCTGGAACATTGCGGGATCAAACTGTGGAGGCGGCGGCGGAGGAGGTGTTGCTGTGTTGCTGGAAGGTCTTGGTCTTCTTCTTGGCGGCATGGTTCTGTCATAAGTTGCAAAGTGCATACTAATTTAGTCGGGACATAATTAATATATTATATTTTAAAATGATCTTTATCGGTTACTTAATTAGTTGCAAAGTGCATACCAGTCATATGTGATTAAGATATAATAGTCCTTCGAATAGATGACCCTAACTCCAAGACCACAACCAAACAAGGACAGGAAGTGAAACAAAGATACATAAATTCTAAGTCTATAGCATCTTAGTTACATATGACCTTAGCGCATCCACTTAGCAGCTATTAATTTATAAATAAAGACCTATTTAATTATCAGATAATTTATTATAGTAACACAAAATACTCCTATAGTATTTGTAAATGTTTAGTTTTGAGTCCTTAAAGTATCCTTTGTAGTCTGTTATTAGGTTTGTTAGATTTGTTGTCTATCCTGACCATCCCCCGGTATATGCAAGTCAATTCCCGGTCAGATATAGTTGATCAGGCTATATCCTTCCCAGACTTGATTTACATATACCAAGGCATACCCATAATGTACAACTCCTCTTCTTTTATTTTATGTTCTTCTAGTTATGACACTATGTGAGCATGTATGCATGTGTTTATACTTTTAAATAAAAAAAAATCATTTATTTTGTAAAAGTATATTTATTTGAAAAATGCACAAATCAGAGACTATTAGTCCCAATTGTGTTTATAGTTCGTATATCTTATGTGGTTTGATATACTTAATTCACTATAAACTGCGCTCTGATACCAATCTGTCACACCCCCAAACCAAGGATGGCGGAAACGTCCGGGGGTGGAGGACTTCATGTATAGTATCATAACAGCAATTGTAATAGTAATTTAAGCAAACACAACCAACATATATATGAAAAAAATTACATCATTGTATGAATTACATGTTTACGAATCAATCACAATATGTTGATAAAATATGAAATAGTAGACGCCTTAGCGTCCCATCCTCAAAAGCACTTGATTTCCTGTTTAATGATTTCCTGAGAATACAAGTTGTTTGAAAAAGTGTCAACACAAAGGTTGGTGAGTTCATAAGCTTCTGTTTGGTATTATTAAAAGCCTTTCGTTTGTAAAAGTAGTATTTGTGTTAGAAAAATCATATATTTTCCTTAATGTGTAAATGTAGTCTTAAAACCCAAAGACCGAAATGTACAAGTAATTTGTCATATTTATAGTAAAACAATGCAAGTTTAAATCGACATAAACTCGTTAAATTTTAATGAAGTTCCCGTAAATTCCAATGTTTGTTAATACTTTATGTGAGTTTATTATAACCATACTATGACCAAGGTTGCCTAAGACGACGTTCTTCAGGCGTCGGAAATGTTATGACATTTGTCACCCCAGACCTATCGGTCTAACTGTTGCATGCAGTTTAGGTGTGGGTTTGTCAAACCCAATATAGATCTATACACAAGTATCACGCTCTCCCTCAAGGAGACTCTGGTTACAATACAGGACTTAATGGTAATTTGAAGTAAATGTCTCACAAAGTCATTAACGGAATTACGTGTTATGAAAACTTGGTACCGTATGGCCGTACCTTGCTTAATGAAAATATCCTTGGTATAAATGTACCCTTTTTAAATGTATGTGTTGTGTAATGTATCATAAACTATACCTATTATAGTTTATCAACCAAGGGTAGTACGTGGTAATGTATGCAAACTATATTCAAAATAGTTTATTTAATGTTTGAATGTATCGATTGTAATTTGATTATAATCACTTGTTATTCTTTATATTTTATATCACCAAATCCATTTGTAAACTGATGTGTGTCTAAATATTGAGATAAAATGTCATATATTGCAGTAACATATAGTCACATAAAGATATACACCTTGCTCAACATGTTACAAGGTGAAATGAAATTAACAGCAACTTTTCGTTAAAAACAGTTTCTGTTACCGTTCTTAGAAAATTTATAGAAAAATCATCACAGCTCTAAATCTAAATCCGCAAATTTTGAGAGTTTGGAATATGAGTCTAGTTTGTTCGTAAATTTTATCATGATTTTTAGTGATCTCTAACAGAGGTGAAAATGTTCATAATCACAGACTGGTCCGGGTTTGCTTCTGAAATGACAGGCAGTTTTGTAAAAATCACCATTAATTGTAGAAAAATCATTTGGAGATGTGCAAGTAGTCATTTTAAAGCTAAGAGTTTGAACTACTTGCACCTGAAACAGTTTTGGAAACTAAAATATTTAAGTTGACCAAAACAGTCCGTGATTAACGTCCATCTTTTCTGATGTAATCTGTTAGAAAAAGTTTAATTGTATTCTTGATGATTTTACTTGTATTCTCCCCTTAAAACTTAAGAAAAACATGTAAATGTATGGGTATGAACTCACCTTATGTGGTTTCAGTAGATGAAAGTGAGAGAGAGGAAGTGTTCAACTCAAGAACACTAAGAAGATGTCTTGATGATTCGAGAATCTAACACCGAATAAGATGGAACTTGTGTAAGATATCAATGATTTGAGTAGAATGGAGTTTAATAATTATGTGAATGATGAAGATACTTACTAATTGAAGCAAGAAATCCCTGGAGAAAGCCTTGAAGTTCTTGAAGTTGAGAGAAAAGATGAGAGAATTTTGGAGAGTGTTCTTGGTTGCTAAGTGTAGAATGAAAGAGTTTTATGGAGAATGAGGAGAGAGGATCAATCCTCCAGCTCTTAGAACGTGGGAAGAGCTGGAGATTGGCTGTAAAGGTCCACTAAGGAGACAAGGGGTAGTGGGAAAGAGTGGCTGATCATAGAGTGAGGTGGTAGTGGGTTGCTTTTGCCATAAATTAAGGAAAAGCAAATATTCCCTCAATAATTAGTTCAATCACCAATTCTTTTAATATATTTTATAAAAACCCTGGAGATTTATATATTTTGGGGCCTTAGTTTATAAAATAAAGTTTTGGGTGAAAATCCCACGTTAAAATAATGAAAAACGGAGTTAAAACGAAGTCGTAGTCGAAAAACCGGTAAAAAGGGCCTGTGACTTCGGACTTCGGACTTCGGACCTCGGGTTCGGACTTCGGACTTCGGACCTCGGGTTCGGACTTCGGACCTCGGACTTCGGGTTCGGACTTCGGACACGACTTCGGACCAGAACTTCGGACCAGAACTTCGGACACTTCGGACTTCGGATCCTGGCTTCGGACACTTCGGACTTCGGACCCTTAAAGCTATTTTACTCGTTTTTACCCCGTTTCAAGCGATTTTTGACCCGGTTAAGGGTCGAGATGACCCAAATGATTACAAAAGTTAAAGTAACTTTTGAGAGAGATTTGGGAGAGATTTGGGAGAGATTTCAAATAGAAAGAGATAGAGTGAAAACGATTTAGAGAGGTTTCGTTTGTGATTAATTTGAGTGTCCGGCTTCACAACGCAAGGTTCGTAAACCCCATTAAACCGTGTTTTAGTGTCGTACACAACCCCGATGATTGTGCAATACTGTTTTATCGCTTTGGTTCGTTGTTTAGCACTTGTTAAGGCTAAGGAAAATCAAACACATGAACTTTCCAAATGATGATTTCTCATTAAAATAGCGAATTGTATAGTGATTACATAACGTAAACCCTAGCATACAAGGGTTATTGGAGTTGACCGGTTTGACTTGTTGACTTTGAATTGACGGAAATTTGACGGTTGTCACATCATCCCCCCGTTAGAAGGAATTTCGTCCCGAAATTTTCATTTTGACTGGGATTTCAAGAGTTTGGGAAGAGATGTGGATACTTTTGTTTCATCTGGTCCTCGCGTTCCCAGGTGAATTCGGGTCCTCGTTTAGCGTTCCAACGGACCTTCACGATGGGAATACGACTTTGTTTCGTTCGTTTGATTTCCCGATCCATGATTTCGACTGGTTCCTCCACGAAGTGGAGATTTTCGTTAACTTTGATTTCGTCGAGTGGTATTACGAGTGTCTCGTCAGACAAACACTTCTTTAGGTTCGACACGTGAAATGTGGGATGTACTTTGTCGAGTTCCTGAGGTAATCGAAGTTTGTATGCTACTGGCCCAATCCTAGCAAGGATTTCGAATGGCCCGATGTACCTTGGATTTAGTTTCCCGCGTTTGCCGAATCGTATCATTCCTTTCCAAGGGGAAACTTTTAGTAGTACTCTATCACCCACCTGGAATTCCAAGGGTTTGCGTCGTTTGTCTGCGTAACTCTTTTGCCGATCGCGAGACGCTTTCAGTCTCTCTCGAATTTGAACGATCTTTTCTGTAGTTTCCCTTATGATTTCAGGGCCAGTGAGGGTGCTATTAGAGACTTGCCCTCTAGCTAGCTGTGTATCCCCCACCTCAGCCCAACACAGGGGTGATCTGCATTTGCGACCGTAAAGAGCTTCGAATGGAGCGACTTTGATGCTAGTATGATAGCTGTTATTGTAGGAGAATTTGATAAGCGGTAGATGGGTATCCCATGCTTTACCGAAGTCTATCACACAAGCTCTTAACATGTCTTCCAACGTTTGAATGGTTCGCTCGCTCTGTCCGTCGGTTTGTGGGTGGTAGGCCGTACTCATGTCAAGCCTAGTTCCCAATGATTTTTGTAGAGACTGCCAAAACCGTGAGGTAAATCTACTATCTCTATCGGAGATAATGGATATCGGCACACCATGGAGTCGTACAATCTCTCTGATGTACGTTCTAGTCAGCTTCTCCATCTTGTCGGTTTCTTTCATTGGTAGGAAGTGTGCTGATTTGGTCAATCTGTCTACAATTACCCATATTGTGTCAAGCCCGCCCGATGTCTTAGGCAGCTTCGTTATGAAGTCCATGGTTATTCGTTCACACTTCCACTCAGGTATATCCGGCTGTTGTAATAGCCCGGATGGTTTCTGGTATTCGGTTTTGACCTTAGCGCAAGTCAGGCACTTGCTCACATAGGTAGCAATCTCAGCTTTCATGTTCGGCCACCAGTATAATTTCTTGAGGTCCAGATACATCTTATCCGACCCGGGATGGATGGAGTATCGAGTCTTGTGTGCTTCATTCATGACGACATCTCGGAGTCCACCGAACTTCGGTGTCCAAATCCGGTTCATGATATAACGTGCTCCATCATCTCTGACTTCTAAGTTTTTATCCATTCCCCTTAATGTCTCTCCTGCCACCTTTTCTGGTTTCAAAGCTTCCAGTTGAGCTTCCTTGATTTGTATGGTCAGGTGGGAATGGATTGTCATTGTTAAGGATTTTACTCGGCGGCCCGAGTACTCCTTCCTGCTTAGAGCATCGGCCACTACATTGGCTTTGCCCGGATGATAACGAATTTCGCACTCGTAGTCATTCAGCAATTCCACCCATCTCCTCTGTCGCATGTTGAGCTCTTTCTGATTGAGGATATGCTGAAGACTTTTGTGATCAGTGAAGATAGTGCATTTCGTGCCGTAGAGGTAGTGTCTCCAGATCTTCAAAGCGAATACCACTGCTCCTAATTCCAGGTCGTGCGTAGTATAATTAACCTCGTGCGTCTTAAGCTGTCTTGATGCATACGCGATATACTTAATTCACTATAAACTACGAAGTCCTCGGTTCCCTCTGGGAGAGACAAGATCGGTGCGCTGCATAGGGCTTGTTTTAACGTTTGGAAAGCAGTTTCTTGTTTATTTTCCCACTTGAATAACACACCTTTCTGCGTCAAGGTGGTGAGTGGTTTCGCAATCTTGGAGAAGTTTTGTATAAATCTTCGGTAGTAGCCAGCAAGCCCAAGGAATTGTCGAATTTCGGTTGGCGTCTTGGGTGCTGACCAATTCTCGATTGCCTTGATCTTGGAGGGATCCACATGTATGCCCTTCTCACTTACCACATGTCCAAGGAAATCCACTTCTCTAATCCAGAATTCACACTTAGAGAACTTAGCATAAAGCTTCTCCGCTCTTAGCGTCTCTAGCACTTGGCGTAGATGTAGGCGATGCTCTTCTTCGCTTCGCGAGTAGATCAAGATATCGTCGATGAATACGATTACAAACTTGTCTAGGTAGGGTCGACACACTCTATTCATTAGGTCCATGAATACCGCAGGTGCGTTTGTTAAACCGAAGGACATCACCACAAACTCGTAGTGCCCATAGCGAGTTCTGAATGCAGTTTTGGGAATATCTTCTTCTTGAACTCGTAGCTGATGGTAGCCTGACCTTAGGTCGATCTTTGAGAAGAAATTTGCTCCTTGGAGTTGGTCGAAAAGGTCGTCGATTCGGGGCAGAGGATATCGGTTTTTGATGGTGAGCTTGTTTAGTTCCCGATAGTCGATGCACATGCGAAAGGATCCGTCCTTCTTCTTTACAAAAAGGACTGGTGCTCCCCAAGGTGAGAAGCTTGGTCTGATGAACCCTTTGTTCAAAAGCTCGGTCAACTGACTGGACAACTCCTGCATTTCTGATGGTGCGAGGCGGTATGGAGCTCTGGCTACGGGGGTAGCTCCGGGTATTAAGTCAATTCTGAAATCGACTTGTCGTGCGAGTGGTACACCAGGAAGATCTTCTGGGAACACATCCGGGAAGTTACACACTTCGGGGATGTCTTTGATGTCTTTCACGTCTTGTTTCTTGTCTACTACATGGGCTAAGAAGGCGTGGTACTCCTTCCGGAGATACTTTTGGGCTTTGATGCATGAGATGATTTGTAAATTCGCACTAGGTTTGTCACCATAGATGAGAAGGGTTTCGTCATATGGTAGATTGAGGCGAACGGCCCTTTCGTAACATAGAATGTCGGCACGGTGAGGAACTAACCAATCCATCCCGATGATTACGTCGAAGCTTTTTATGGTGACTGGCATCAGGTCAATTTTAAATGTATGGTTGTCTAGAGTGAGAGTACATTCTGAGTATATATCGCTAGTGCGTTCTACTTTCCCATTTGCCATTTCTACTACATAAGTATCCTTTAGTGATTGGGGATTTTGTTCAAGTAAATGTTTATATTGGTGGCTCACGAAACTCCTCTCCGCTCCACTATCGAATAGTACGCATGCATAAGAGTTATTGAGGAGAAACATACCGGTAACCACCGTGGGATCCTCGACTGCTTCCCCATGTCCTATTGCCAGGACTCTTCCTACTCCACCAGCATTAGGGGCTTGTGCTTTGGGGCAGTCTCTTTTGAAGTGACCTGCGTCTCCACAGTTGTAGCAGGTCCGGGTTGCCCCCGTACTGGCGACTTGGTTGATTGGTTGAGCCGGCGCTTTACAGAAACGAGCAGTGTGCCCCTTCCTGTCGCAGTTGTTACAGTGCATCTCCCTACAAGCACCATTGTGGTGAAAGTTGCACTTGTTGCACTTAGGTAGTTTTCCCGCATATGGCTTCGGTGGTGCTGGAGTGGTAGCAGTAGTGGCAGCATTAGTGGCAGCATGGACAGCAACAATTTGTTGCTTCTTAGCGGGGTCCTGTGCTGGTTGGCTCTTCTTTTCGTTCCAGAACTTCCTTTTGTTGTTTCCCCCTTTTGATTTATCAGTGGTGGTGGTTGTAGTATTATGACCGGCTCGGTGGTCAACAAGTTGTTGTGCCAGCTCCTTGGCACTGTCAAAAGTAGTTGGCCTTGAAGCCAGGACACTACTTTGCATGTGGAGAGACAGTCCCCAAAGGTATCGCTCCACCTTTTTCTCCTCCGGAGTAACCATTGCTGGGCAGAGGAGAGCCAATTCATTGAATCGGGTGGTGTAGGTTTCAAGGTCAGAGCCGGTCATCCTGAGGTTCCAGAGTTCTTGTTCCAGCTTTTGAATTTCACCTCTCGGGCAGTACTCCTTCATCATCAACGTTTTTAGTTCTGCCCAGGTTATGGAGCTAGCCACTTCGAGAGTAAGTGACTTAACCCGGAAGTTCCACCAAGTAAGGGCCCGGCCGGTGAAGGTTAAGGTTGCGAACTTAACTTTGCTCGCTTCGGGGCAGGAGCACACCTGAAAGACTACTTCGGTCTTTTCAAACCATTGCATCAATGTGATGACTCCCCCGCTTCCATTGAAGTTGTCGGGTTTGCCATTTGTGAAGTCTTTGTATGAACACTCTTTTGCACGCCACGTACTGTCTCCGTGGTTAGAGTGTGTAGCTCCCGATCCCGAACCACCAGCTCCGTTGGTCCCTATCTGCGACATTGCAGCCGCTACGGCTGCTGTTACTGCAGCCTGGAACATTGCGGGATCAAACTGTGGAGGCGGCGGCGGAGGAGGTGTTGCTGTGTTGCTGGAAGGTCTTGGTCTTCTTCTTGGCGGCATGGTTCTGTCATAAGTTGCAAAGTGCATACTAATTTAGTCGGGACATAATTAATATATTATATTTTAAAATGATCTTTATCGGTTACTTAATTAGTTGCAAAGTGCATACCAGTCATATGTGATTAAGATATAATAGTCCTTCGAATAGATGACCCTAACTCCAAGACCACAACCAAACAAGGACAGGAAGTGAAACAAAGATACATAAATTCTAAGTCTATAGCATCTTAGTTACATATGACCTTAGCGCATCCACTTAGCAGCTATTAATTTATAAATAAAGACCTATTTAATTATCAGATAATTTATTATAGTAACACAAAATACTCCTATAGTATTTGTAAATGTTTAGTTTTGAGTCCTTAAAGTATCCTTTGTAGTCTGTTATTAGGTTTGTTAGATTTGTTGTCTATCCTGACCATCCCCCGGTATATGCAAGTCAATTCCCGGTCAGATATAGTTGATCAGGCTATATCCTTCCCAGACTTGATTTACATATACCAAGGCATACCCATAATGTACAACTCCTCTTCTTTTATTTTATGTTCTTCTAGTTATGACACTATGTGAGCATGTATGCATGTGTTTATACTTTTAAATAAAAAAAAATCATTTATTTTGTAAAAGTATATTTATTTGAAAAATGCACAAATCAGAGACTATTAGTCCCAATTGTGTTTATAGTTCGTATATCTTATGTGGTTTGATATACTTAATTCACTATAAACTGCGCTCTGATACCAATCTGTCACACCCCCAAACCAAGGATGGCGGAAACGTCCGGGGGTGGAGGACTTCATGTATAGTATCATAACAGCAATTGTAATAGTAATTTAAGCAAACACAACCAACATATATATGAAAAAAATTACATCATTGTATGAATTACATGTTTACGAATCAATCACAATATGTTGATAAAATATGAAATAGTAGACGCCTTAGCGTCCCATCCTCAAAAGCACTTGATTTCCTGTTTAATGATTTCCTGAGAATACAAGTTGTTTGAAAAAGTGTCAACACAAAGGTTGGTGAGTTCATAAGCTTCTGTTTGGTATTATTAAAAGCCTTTCGTTTGTAAAAGTAGTATTTGTGTTAGAAAAATCATATATTTTCCTTAATGTGTAAATGTAGTCTTAAAACCCAAAGACCGAAATGTACAAGTAATTTGTCATATTTATAGTAAAACAATGCAAGTTTAAATCGACATAAACTCGTTAAATTTTAATGAAGTTCCCGTAAATTCCAATGTTTGTTAATACTTTACGTGAGTTTATTATAACCATACTATGACCAAGGTTGCCTAAGACGACGTTCTTCAGGCGTCGGAAATGTTATGACATTTGTCACCCCAGACATATCGGTCTAACTGTTGCATGCAGTTTAGGTGTGGGTTTGTCAAACCCAATATAGATCTATACACAAGTATCACGCTCTCCCTCAAGGAGACTCTGGTTACAATACAGGACTTAATGATAATTTGAAGTAAATGTCTCACAAAGTCATATTGAGATAAAATGTCATATATTGCAGTAACATATAGTCACATAAAGATATACACCTTGCTCAACATGTTACAAGGTGAAATGAAATTAACAGCAACTTTTCGTTAAAAACAGTTTCTGTTACCGTTCTTAGAAAATTTATAGAAAAATCATCACAGCTCAAAATCCAAGTCCGCAAATTTTGAGAGTTTGGAATATGAGTCTAGTTTGTTCGTAAATTTTATCATGATTTTTAGTGATCTCTAACAGAGGTGAAAATGTTCATAATCACAGACTGGTCCGGGTTTGCTTCTGAAATGACAGCCAGTTTTGTAAAAATCACCATTAATTGTAGAAAAATCATTTGGAGATGCGCAAGTAGTCATTTTAAAGCTAAGAGTTTGAACTACTTGCACCTGAAACAGTTTTGGAAACTAAAATATTTAAGTTGACCAAAACAGTCCGTGATTAACGTCCATCTTTTCTGATGTAATCTGTTAGAAAAAGTTTAATTGTATTCTTGATGATTTTACTTGTATTCTCCCCTTAAAACTTAAGAAAAACATGTAAATGTATGGGTATGAACTCACCTTATGTGGTTTCAGTAGATGAAAGTGAGAGAGAGGAAGTGTTCAACTCAAGAACACTAAGAAGATGTCTTGATGATTCGAGAATCTAACACCGAATAAGATGGAACTTGTGTAAGATATCAATGATTTGAGTAGAATGGAGTTTAATAATTATGTGAATGATGAAGATACTTACTAATTGAAGCAAGAAATCCCTGGAGAAAGCCTTGAAGTTCTTGAAGTTGAGAGAAAAGATGAGAGAATTTTGGAGAGTGTTCTTGGTTGCTAAGTGTAGAATGAAAGAGTTTTATGGAGAATGAGGAGAGAGGATCAATCCTCCAGCTCTTAGAACGTGGGAAGAGCTGGAGATTGGCTGTAAAGGTCCACTAAGGAGACAAGGGGTAGTGGGAAAGAGTGGCTGATCATAGAGTGAGGTGGTAGTGGGTTGCTTTTGCCATAAATTAAGGAAAAGCAAATATTCCCTCAATAATTAGTTCAATCACCAATTCTTTTAATATATTTTATAAAAACCCTGGAGATTTATATATTTTGGGGCCTTAGTTTATAAAATAAAGTTTTGGGTGAAAATCCCACGTTAAAATAATGAAAAACGGAGTTAAAACGAAGTCGTAGTCGAAAAACCGGTAAAAAGGGCCTGTGACTTCGGACTTCGGACTTCGGACCTCGGGTTCGGACTTCGGACTTCGGACCTCGGGTTCGGACTTCGGACCTCGGACTTCGGGTTCGGACTTCGGACACGACTTCGGACCAGAACTTCGGACCCTGGGTTCGGACACTTCGGACTTCGGATCCTGGCTTCGGACACTTCGGACTTCGGACCCTTAAAGCTATTTTACTCGTTTTTACCCCGTTTCAAGCGATTTTTGACCCGGTTAAGGGTCGAGATGACCCAAATGATTACAAAAGTTAAAGTAACTTTTGAGAGAGATTTGGGAGAGATTTGGGAGAGATTTCAAATAGAAAGAGATAGAGTGAAAACGATTTAGAGAGGTTTCGTTTGTGATTAATTTGAGTGTCCGACTTCACAACGCAAGGTTCGTAAACCCCATTAAACCGTGTTTTAGTGTCGTACACAACCCCGATGATTGTGCAATAGTGTTTTATCGCTTTGGTTCGTTGTTTAGCACTTGTTAAGGCTAAGGAAAATCAAACACATGAACTTTCCAAATGATGATTTCTCATTAAAATAGCGAATTGTATAGTGATTACATAACGTAAACCCTAGCATACAAGGGTTATTGGAGTTGACCGGTTTGACTTGTTGACTTTGAATTGACCGAAATTTGACGGTTGTCACAGTATGTATTTGTAAGTATGTGAAGTATAAGTATGTAAAACTTTTGAACCTCCTAGAAAACCCTATGTTTCCTGCTAAAAGTAGCCTTCTACCAAGGCATCTAGTATCTGTGTGTGTCTCTTGTAAGGGTGTGTATTTTCCCAATTCTGACTATCATTAACCAAAAATATAGTTTCTACATTACCGTGCATCGTGTGAATGTTCACGAAGTGAATGTAATGGGAAAATGAAATAGTAATGTAGTATTGTAATAAGTAACTACTGCTGTACTAACTACCTTTAACCAATTGTAATTTAAAGTACCATATGATCGGCCTGTATCCTGCTACCGACCCAATAGAAAAACGACGATGTAAGACGTCATAAGAAATGACATTTGGCACCCGTAGACTTGCAAGTCCCACTGTAGCGAGCAACAAGGTGTAGGATAGTCAATCCAATATAGATCTATACACAAACTCATACGCTCCCCAATTAAGGAGATTATGGATACAAAAACGGTCATGGCAGGTAGTGCCATGCCCCATTTAGTGGCTCACATAACTGTATTAATGTATATGTAATGTATACTAGCTGTATTGTATGTTATCCCTCTGTCTAGCCTGTATGTATGTTCTCTCTGTATAGTATTGCAATGTACTGTGTGTACTATCTGTATTGTGTGTTCTCTCTCTATCTAACATGTATTGTAATGTTCTGTATGTACTAGCTGTATTGTGTGTTCTCTTTCTATCTAGCATGTATTGTAATGTTCTGTATGTACTAGCTATATTGTGTGTTCTCTCTCTCTCTATCTAGCAAGTATTGACTCATGAATGAACTGACTCATTGTATGATTCTTTGTTCTAATAATAGTATTAGTAACTTCCTAAACTACGCCTATCGTAGTTTACTAGTAATATGACTTGTACGTATGAACATGGAAGTATACCCTTGCTACCCAAGGGTATTGAATTGACCGATAGAACCTTTATGTCTATACATGTATACATAATATATAACTAATATTTAGACGACCTTCGGACGAATAACCGATGCCGTAAAGCCACATCCCAACGAGGAAAAGGAGATAAAGCGAGCTAGTCTTCCTAAGTCCTTTAAACATTACTTATATAACTATACATATATAGGCATGCAATTGACAATATAAAAGTATAAAATAAGTTTTGTAAAATCTTATAAAAGCTTAACAACTAAGAAAAGATGACTTGATGTCAGTTTGTAAAACGGTTTGAAAGCAGTTTATTTGATAAGAACAGTTTTGAGTATAAGAAAAACCTTTGATTGAAACACAATTGTAACAGGGTTTGAAAAGAAACATTCAGTATGTAAGACAGTTTAATAAAGAGTTTTAAACGAGTAAAAAAAATGTTTTGGAAAGCCATTTGAAGTAATCTGTTTGGTAAAACACCTAAAAGAGTAGTAAATCTATTTGTATGCTAGTTATTAATCACATGTGATTGATATAATAACTAGCATGATTCAACTTGTATCCCCTCCATAAAAGCATTTAAAAACATTTAAAACATTGGTTAAGGGGTATAAACTCACCTGTAGCGAGTGGTTGGGATGAACGGACTGTATAGGATGCTCGGTGTCAAGTGAAGACTTGTACACACTCTATGATCCTAGTTAACATATAATATCACATATATGTAACCAATTAGTCTTTAAACAACTAAATAACAAAATTAAGACATCCTAGGGCATGTTAAACACCTTATTTAAGTGCTATAAGTCCTAAGGATTGCATCTAAGTGTTGTAGGACATTGCTATTGAGGTTATGGTTCAAGGGAACCCTCTAATTGAGTTTACGGTTTTGTGACCATAACTCATTGAGTTTACGGTTGTAAACCCATGAGTTTACGGCCATAAACTCAAGCTTCTTTGACCTTTTGTTGTTTTGAAGCTCTACAAGTCATTAGGAGTAATTCTACTTGAAGTATAGGCCTTACGGAGTGTTTGTGGCATCAAAACTCTTCTATATGTAGTTTACGGCCCATGGACCACTACTCCATGTGTTTACAGCCGTAAACACATATGATCTATGGTCTTTTTATGTTTTTAAGTCCTAAACACATCAAGGAAAGGGTCTAGGCTAGTTTCCAAAGCTTAAGAAGGGACTAGGGCCTCTTTGCACACTTTTTAGGGTTTACGGTCCAAGGTGTTCTTGGACCGTAAACACCTTTGATCTTGACTTTCTTGGGTGTTTTCTTGATGTATAGAAGTGTAACAAACCTTAAGATACTCTAGGATGGAAGTACTTACAAGATAGAGGCTTGAAATGGTACCAAAAGGCCAAGAACACTAGTGTATGTTCTTGGTGTTCTTGGTGAAACTTGAAGATCTAACCTTTTGGAAAGATTTCACGGATGGAAGTGTGTTAAAACACTAGATTAAGTAATATCTCAACTTAAAAGGGTTAGAAACACTTACAATATTGAAGATCAAGAAGAAAAGTCGAAGCTACTTGAGAGAGAATTGAGTTTGGATCTTGAAAAGTGAAAAAGTGATTTAAATGGCTAAGTGCCATATATATACTCTTGGGGTTTACGGCCGTAAACACCAAGTTTAGGCCGTAAACTCCAAACTCTTGGAGTTTTGGGACTTTATTGTTGCACAATAAACCCTAGGGCATCCTCTCTCCTGATATCTCCTAAAGTGTTAATCCTAAAATACTCAAACTTATTCCAAAAAGCTTGAAAATTAGCAGCAACAGTTCTGACTTCTATTGAATTGAAATGTTGTACAGAATAGAAATTTCGGGTTGTCACATTATTACAATGCATCTCCTGGCAGTTTACGTTGTGATGGAAATTGCATTTGTCGCATTTTAGTAGGTTTCCAACATATTGCTTTGCTGGTGTTGGGGTAACGGGAACAATAGTGGGGGCAGTAGAGGCATGGACTGCCACTATCTGTTGTTTCTTGGAAGGTTCTTGCGAAGATTGACTCTTCCTCTTATTCCAAAACTTCTTCTTCTTGTTGTTGTTGGCATTGTTGTTATTGTTGTTGCTTCCTCTGGTTGGTTCTGGGACGACGATCATGACGCCTTGGCAGATTCCATGGTCAACAAGTGACTGTGCCAGTTGCTTGGCACTATCGAATGTAACGGGCTTGGAAGCTAGCACACTTCCTCGAAGCTGGGGTGACAGCCCCCACATATACCTTTCTATTTTTTTGCTCTCTAGGGCCATCATCCCCGGGCAAAGTATTGCTAAGTCACTGAACCTATTTGTATAGGTCGTGATGTCCGAAGCTACCATAGTAAGGCCCCAAAGTTCTTGTTCGAGCTTCTGAA
This sequence comes from Lactuca virosa, assembly GCF_052849685.1. Lineage (NCBI taxonomy): Eukaryota > Viridiplantae > Streptophyta > Magnoliopsida > Asterales > Asteraceae > Lactuca > Lactuca virosa. The sequence goes on from NC_136434.1 coordinate 58,627,509, forward strand.
CCTCGCCCCTTGGGCAGTACTCTTGCATTAGAATTTGCTTCAGGTTCTCCCAACCCATGGAGTTAGCCACCACCAGAGTTAGTGACTTAACATGGCCATTCCACCATGTTAGGGCTCGTTCGGAGAAAGTGCAGGCAACAAATTTCACCTTGCTCCCTTCTGGACATGAGCAGATTTCAAAGACTGCTTCCAAATTCTCTATCCATTGAGATAGAGCCATTACGCCTCCAGTCCCATTAAAGGGTATAGGTTTGCTGTTGGTGAAGTCCTTGTAAGTACATTCCCCGGAACAACCCTGGTTTTGGCCATTAGTAGAGCTATTTATTCCTCCTCCTGATCCGTTGTTACTCATTTGTGTCATTGCTGCGGTTACGACAGCTGTTACAGCAGCCTGAAAGGTAGCAGTATCCATTGATGGAGGTGGTGGTGGTGGAGGTGGTGCTCCTGTAGTATTGACGTGTCGTGGGTTCCTTCTTGGCGACATGACTTTGCCATAAGTTAAAAGACGAATTCTTGATAAATCTTCAAAAATGGTTATAGAGAATTCTAGTATTATATGTTCTATGATCTGAACATTATTGAATTTGTAAGTTAATTGTCAATATGGAAATTTACCAAATAAGTTCATGATTTCTTAGTGTTTTTAGACATTAATGAAAATACCCTATGTATTAATAATGCGTGTCAATCTCATTGATATTAATATTTGATACAACGATCAGGAAAATTTGACCTTAACATAGGTCTAGGGTACATCAATGAAAACGGGAAAATTTTGACAGCAATTAGACTCCCGAATTGTGTACTCACAATCCATCAGGTTTACATTCATGAAAACACGAGTAGCACCAACGCTCACTCGATAAGTCTAATCTATAACATAGCGCAAGTAGTATGCGTTCTACTCTGAACGGGTGGTACACTGCGGACCATGGTATGTGGTCGTGGAAGTCTGATCTCGGGCAACTTGACGTTCAGCCTCGATGACGTGCCTCTCCATTGCGTCTTGGCTTTTCCGGAACTCCCTCACTTCGGCTCTAGCAGCAGTAATGTCTTTCTGAAGGTAAAAGGTGTGCTCTATTGTTCGCTCATGTTCTTCGTCTAGACCACGAAGACATACCGCAATGACTGTAGCGGTGGCGCCAACTTCCAAGAGTTGGTTGGCGTTCACTCTTGCTTTCTCACCTTAGTTGGCGAGGCGATGAACCATGACAGGGAGTGCCCTGTCAGCCGAACCTCCGTTGTTGAGGTTATAAAAGCCTCGTCCCATGCCGTAGGGTGGGCGTTGTCCTTGTTCCTTGCTCCATCGCTTCACATCCACAGCCCAGCGGGGCGCCGTACCCGGAAAGTTCCATCGGGGATTTGGTGCTTCTCGGGTAGGATTGTAGACCTCCGGTTCCGAGTCAGTACTCCCATCATCTTCTTCCTCTCCAGAATCCTCCTCTGGGTCTTCCTCGGGGTCCTCTTCGGGATCCTCTTCTGGGTCCTCCTCGGGAATCTCTTCGGGACCCTCTTCTGGGTCCTCCTCGGGAATCTCTTTTGGATCCTCTTCTGGATCCTCCTCGATCCAGCCTCCATTGCCCTGGTTAGGGTAGTAGGGATCCCCGACGATGTGAAATGCTACCATTTCGTCTGATCGATAATATAAATAAGAGAATTATATATAAAACTTGAGAGTAAAAAGATAAATTTTTTATAAGCATAATTCTATTTATTTGACGATTCCTAGTCCTAACAAAATATTGAGGTTTACATATTTAGCACAGTTTTTATGGTGCCATAAAATACTCCTATAGTATTTTAAATTTTGTAAGTTTGATTCTAGTATTTTCTTTGGTAAGTTTTTGACTTGTTACTCACTACGACTATTCATCGACATACGTTGGTCACATCTTGGATAAATATAGTTGATCAGACTATATTTATCCTCGATCTGATTACATACTCCGAGGCCTAATTGTAGTGTCCAACTTGTCTTAATACTTTTATAACAATAGTATTTCAATTTATTTTAGGTATAGTGTGTGTGAAAATGTTTTGTCAGAGGATTTTGGTCCCTTTGCATTTATAGTTTGTATATCTTATGTGGTTCGATATACTTAGTTCACTATAAACAGTACTCTGATACCAATCTGTCACACCCCCAAACCAGAATGGCGGAAACATTCGGGGGTGGATGAGTTTATGTAGTATCATAACAGTTGAATATTTGTAAAGAAAGTAAACACAACCATCATAAATATAATTTAAAAGTTACATTGTTGAATACAATACATGTCTCAAAAAAAACTTACAATATGATAATTTAATAAGTTTTATAACTGACGTATTAGCGTCCCTTCTCCAAAAGCTGAGGTTTTACCTGTATTACTGAATCCCTGATAAATACAACTAGTTTTGAAAAAGTGTCAACAATTAAGTTGGTGAGTTCATAAGCGTTTTTGTATTAGAATTGTATGCCTTTCTGTATAAAATAACTGCGTTTGTTTCTAGAAAATCCAATATTTTCCATATATGTGAGGTGGTTTGAAAAGTTCGAAAGATTGAAATGCATAGGTGTTTTCTGTAATGAAAGTAGTATAAGTAGATTTATATATGTATATATAATCACTAATGCGTTTTATAGCCCCGTAAATCAAAATGTTTTAATACTCCATGTGAGTTTTACAACCATGCTATTGACCCAGACTGCCTGTAACAACGTTCTTCAGGCGTTGGAGTGTTATGACGTTTGTCACCCCAGACCTGCCGGTCTAACTGTAGCTAAGAGTTTAGGTGTGGGATTGTCAATCTCGTATAGATCTATACACAAGTATCACGCTCTCCCTACAAGAGATTTTGGTTTATAATACAGGACTTGAAATGCGTACTTGAAAGTATGGTGAAGTCAAATGTCTCACAAAATTTAGTATCAAAAGATTTCATGAACGAAAAGTCCATTTTTCTTGTAAATGTAAGTATTTCCTCTTTATAATGTTTATAGTATGTAAAATATCATGATTGGCTCGTAAACTATACCTATTATAGTTTTTCGAAAGTGTGTTCCGTTAGAATGATAAAACTTTGTGTATTACCAACTTTGCATGTAAAGTGTAATATTAGTAGTAATGTTGTTTAACAGTTATAACAAAATGTAGATGAAACATTTGAAACCATATATAACGATTTGCATTTTTAACATAAGTTTTTCTTGTGTTTCACTTGTATTCCCCCCTAAAACATAGAAAAGACATGAAAATGTAGGGGTATGAACTCACCTGGAAAGTGTGGTGATTTGAAGAAAACGATGTTTTGCTCGGGCAGCACTTCGACCGGAAGTAAGTCGATTTCTCGGAAATCTCAGAGTTTCGTAGCTTCGGCGGAGCTTGGATATGAAACCGGGGTGTCGGGGTAGTCTTGAGAGGTAGAAGTGCGAGATTTAAGAGAGAAAGTAGTGAATGTGCAATCAAAACCCGGAGCCCTTGCATCCTTTATATAGGGTGCATTTTTGAAGCTCACGTCGTGAGCATGGAGTGGCTCACATCGTGAGTTCGATCTTATCCTCTTACGTAGACTCGAGGTATGATAGCCATCAGTCACTAGCTCACGTCGTGAGCTTCAGTCTCACGTCGTGAGTTCTGACAGTTGTGGGGTTTCGTGTCCCGAACTTCAGAAATTCATATCTCGCGCATACGAACTCCGATTTCGACATTCTTTATACCCACGCGTAGGTGATATTATGCTCTACAACTTTTGTTTAGACTCCGTCGGCTAATTTTGAATTTAATTTTAATATTATATTTTTAACAGGCCGGGACATGAAAAGTCCGTTAAAAATTCATAACTTCTTCATCTGATGTCCGTTTTCGTCTGTCTTTTTACCGTTGTACTACTATTGTCGGGATCTTCGATTCTCGTTAAGGTTGCGTCGGCTAAAAGTCGCTCAATCTCTATTTCGAGTTTTTAGTTGTCTACTGTTGTATCCGAAACTTAGAAAAATCATAACTTCCTCATACGAAGTTAGATTTGGACGTTCTTTTTATGTACGTTTACGGTTTAATGATATCTATGACTTTGATTTTGATACCTAAGGCTAAAAAGTATTTTATTGGAATTTCGCGTTTTATGCTTAACAGTGTTTTACAGGTTTTTGTTGCGGATCTTTCTTTGGTCATAACTTTTTCGTTATAACTCGGATTTTAGTGTTCTTTATATTTCTGAAAACCTTGTTATGCTATCTATCACTTTAAATATCCCAATTGAGACTTTTGAACATTTCATTTTTTATGCTACTTCTTTATTATATCAAAAGTAGATTACAATACTTGACTTTAGAATATTACATTGTCTTGAAATAACGAGTTGTCACAGACATTACCATCCTCCACGTGATCCTTGATGAAATGATACCTCAGTGCAATATGTTTCGTTTTTTAGTGTTGCACTGGATTGTGACATATCTGTAACGCCCGTGTTTCTAGGCTAGGCATTAATATTGACATAATAGTCTACGTTAACCTTTGTAACTCATTTAGAAGAAATGAAAAGGAATTATGTGAATATTATGTGAAAATTATGTGTTTTCTGCTTAATTATTAGGGTTTAATTAATTAAGAATAAAAATGAGCGTCAAAAATAACTATTAGATAAAGACGATATCTATTAAGAAAGTTGTAGTGGTCGTGACAAGGATTACGGATATATAAAAAATGCCGAAATCTGAGTTATAACGAAGAAGTTATGACCTCTCGAAGTTTCGCGACAAACCTGCACGGTGCCGAATGTCGTAAAAAGTGAGTTTTTGATAAATTACTTTTTAGCATTGGTGATCTAAACGAAAGTCGTAGTGTTCGTTAAACCGAGAGTATGTATAAAAAGAACGCCCAAATCTGACTTCATATGAGGAAGTTATGATTTTTCTAAGTTTCGGCTTAGCAGTAGACAGCTAAAAACTCGAATTTTAGATCGAGTGATTTTTAGCCGACACGACCTAAACGAGAATCGAAGGTTGCGTCAATAGCAGCACAACGGTAAAAAGACAGACGAAAACGGATGTCAGATGAAGACCTTATGAATTTTTAACGGATTTCCTGTCCCGGTCTGTTTAAAATAATAATATAAAAATTAAATTCAAAATTAGCCGAAGAAGTCTAAACGAAAGTTTTAGAGCGTAATTGTACCTACGCGTGCACATAAAGAACGTCAAAAACGGAGCTCGTATGCGAAAGTTATGGATTTTAGAAGTTTGGCGCAATAATCGAGAAAAAAAAATTCAAAATCCGAGAAATTTCGCATAGGCCACGTCACCTTTGCTATATGAGTGCCACGTGTCCGAAATCGGTGAGTCATGCGAGCCACGTGTCCGAGCCGAAGACCCAGCTGATGACATGTCGCCTTCTGATTCGTCCGAACAACGGTCCAATGTGCGTCTGACTCATCGTGTCCGACGTGTGTCTTCCTCCAGATCCGACCACGTGCCTTCGCCTCCTGATGCCACCTGCCTCGCTGCTGACTCCCTTCTCTCGGCCGACTTCGGACCTCGCAGCCTATAAATAGGAGGGTGCGAACCCTCCCGGCTAATGTTGGAAATTCTTACATTTTTACACCCTAAACCTATTTTTAACCTATTTCAACTTCCCCAAAGCCCCGGGATTAATTCCAACGCCTGGAACACGTCCCGGAGTGCCCGAGAAGCCCGGGAAATTTATTTTTTCGGTTTCGAATCCCGACCCTCGCAGAGCCCGGTTTCTCAATAAAACTCCCGGTTTTATTAGAAACGATCGTTTTAGGCAACGAAGTGCTGCCCGGTTATCGTTAAATCAAGTGAGTGTGTAGTTACTTTCACCTTACAGATAGATATGAAGTATTTTATATAAAATATGTGCTGTATGAATATATATTGTTTGTTTATTTGAGATGGATATTGAAGGAATGATTTATACATGTTTTTAAATAATTTTAAACTGTATATGTATTTTATCTACAAAAATGTTGGGTAAAACATGGGTAAATGAAATAGTGGGTGTGTGATGAAAGGTGAGTTGGATAGATGAGATGATCAGTGATATAGATCATGAGTTAAATAGTAGGTGTGTGATGAAAGGTGAGTTGGATAGATGAGATGATCAGTGAAATAGATCATGAGTTGAGAGTGAGTGGTGAAATATGAGAAAAGCAATTACCCAAACGTTGCTGTGAGTGGTGCAATATGAGAAAAGCCCTTACCCAAACGTTGCCCCCCGTCATTCAGCGGAGTATGGATGCAACCATGGACTATTCTAGACGGTCTGTGGAACACTAGCAGGCTTGCAACCTATAAGTGTGTGAACTATATGTTCATCAGTTGTACTCTAAAAACCCATTGACATGTATTGCGGGGGGGGGGGATTCCCGTGGGAAATATTGTCGATAAATAAGAGTTATGGACTTAGCACATGGAAAACCCATTGACATGTATTGCGGGGGGGACTCCTGTGGGAAATACTGTCGATAAATAAGAGCTATGGACTTAGCACCTGGCGACGATGTGACTTCGTGCCTATTTGACATAAATTGCAAGGGAAAGCAATGCTGTCACCTTATTGGTTGTTTTATGTTAGGTTGTCTTATTTGACATAAATTGCAGAGGGAAGCAATGTTGTCACCTTATTGGTTGTTTTATGTTAGGATGTCTTGTTTGACATAAATTGCTGAGGAAAGCAAATGTTGTCACCCCTAGTGAAAAACCTTAGGCTAGGTCCCTTGTGATAGTTGTTTTAGGGACGTAAAGTGAGGATAATGAGAATGGGTAATTAGGGTTATTTTGGTTGATGAAATTAATAAATTTATTGTTGATTGAGAACTTAATAAGTTTATTATTTATTGTGGGTTGAAAACCCTATATGCTCACCAGGCTCCGAAGTCTGACCCACTCAGTTTAATTGTATCACAGGTATCGATACGAAGTTGCTTTACACTGAGAGATTAAAAGAGAAGTAGATCACTAGTGTAAATGAATGTAAGTTTTCTTTATGCTTATGTTTTTGTATTGACAATGACATCCTAATGGTTTAAGTGAATAAAATGCATTTCTTCGGAAATGATTTGATAACATATTTATCATGTTTTTCTGGGGAACAAATTCCACAACACTTTTAATCAAATGATTACTCTGAAATTATTTTAAAAGCATAAATTAAACCGGTCTTTTCTGGCCGTGAAATTGGGAATGTCACAGTTGGTATCAGAGCATTAGTTTAAGCGAACTCGGAACTTGTAGGATTTCTAGACTTAAACTTAGAATGCTAAGCGATGATTGTGAGATGAGTGTCTGCTATATTTTAGACACGAGCACAAGTTTATTTTAGGAAAGATGCCTAAAATGTTTTATGTGTTAAATATTTTATGTTATAGCTATAAGGATGCCTTATATGCTATTATTTGTTCGGATCTATGGTCTGTTACCGACCGGATCTAGAAACCTTATGTGTGTAGGATTCTAAGCGTATGATTACGAGATTATAACTAACATGTAAACGTTTCGAAGTGATAAGGAGATTTATACGTCTCTTGTAAATAAAGCTTTCCTATCTTAAGTTCTCGCCCAGTACACCGAATGTCTGCTTGGGTGTACAAAACGTTATGGTGAAGACTCGTAGAGAATTGAGTAGATAGAGGAAATGAAAAGCTTATGATAGTGAATGATACCTATAAGAAGATATCGTAAGAATGGTATCTTGCCTTTAGAATATGTTTAATAAAATAACGGAACGTTTAGAGGGGTACGGTACGTCTGAAGTACACCTTCGATTGGCAGGATGATGGAATGGTTAGTGTAATTCTTGAAGTTGTCCCATCGTCTGGAATTTCCATCACCAACCAAGTTGAAGTAGAATTGATGATTGAAGATATGCATGGAAGAAGTCCTATTAGATTCTAGGAAAATTTTACGATTAATTGGACACATTCGTATGTGTTAAATTGTTTTGTGATTTTACGACTTGGGGACTGCGAGATAGTACTTGGGACGAGTATGAGTAGGTGTGAATAGTAGTAGAGATCTATACTACTGGAAGCACAGGACTCACACTTGGATCAGGAAAGTCACAAGGTTACCAAGGAGTTAGTAATTGATTTTGTGTTATTCTAGTCAGTCGATTACCATCGTTTCGGTAATGACTAAGAAGATGATTGTTATTCCGACCCTAGTGGTCATATCAAATTGAGTCCGACTACGATGAGTTTGTTACGTGGTTCAGAGAACCAAGTTTGATGTAGTATTTGACTTAAGCCAAATTGAAGTAAAGGATGATCAAAGCGACCAATAGAAGTATCACATTCGTTGTTAAAGAAGTTGGGTTAGGTTGTGTTCTGACCCAAAGGGGATAAAGTGATAGTGTATGCATCGAGGCAATTTAAAGAGCATGAAAAGAACTACCCCACTCATGATCTGGAGTTGGCAGCGGTAGTATTCGCCTTAAAGATATGGAGGCACTATCCTTATGGTACTAAATGAAAACTTTTCACTGATCATAAGATTCTTCAATATCTCTTTAATCAGAAGGAATTGAACATGAGGTAACGGCGCTGGCTAGAGTTACTCAAGGACTACAACTGTGAGATACTTTACCACCCTGGTAAAGCAAATTTTGTTGCTAATACTCTCAGTCAGAAGGTAAATCTTGAAAAGAAAAGGCCGAGAGCATTGAGGATTGAAGTTGTCTCGACCATTGTGAAAAGTATAAAGAAAGCTCAAGAGGAAGCTTTAGAGAAAAATGACCGAAAGGAAGAATGTTTGGGATAAAACGTTGGTGTTTGATACAAACGGTCAAGGACTGAAGGTATTCAAAGATAGGATTTGGGTACCTAAGACGGGAGGAGTAAGAGATCTTCTGATGGAAGAAGCTCACAAGACCATGTACTCGATTCATCCCGGTAGTATAAAAATGTAGAGGGATCTAAAACCCTATTACTAGTAGCTGACGATGAAGCTCGATGTTGCTAAGTATGTGGCCAAGTGTGTAACATGTGCTAGGGTTAAGGCACAACATCAGAAACCGTATGGGTGTTTAGAACCTTTACACGTACCCATAGGTAAATAGGAAGGTATTACCATGGATTTTGTGACTAAACTGCCCAGAACAAGGAACGGTCACGGCATGAATTGGGTGGTCGTTGATTGCTTCACTAAGAGTGCGCATTTCATAGCAGCCAATGAGAAATGGTCTATGGATAAACTTGTGAATTCTTACGTGAAGGAAATTGTGAGGCTTCACGGTGTTTCGTTAACGATTGTATCCGATCGTGACAGCCGTTTTACCTCAATATTTTGGAGGAGTCTATAAGCGGAATTGGGAACCAAGTTGTGTTTGAATACAGCTTACCATCCACAAACCGATGGTCAGAGAGAACGAACAATTCAAACATTGGAGGATATGCTGAGAGCATGTACCCTGGAATTCCAAGGTAACTGGGGTAAACACTTACCTCTAGTAGAATTTTCCTATAATGATAGTTTCCACTCGAACATCTAGATGGCACCTTATCACGCTTTGTATGGAGAAAAGTGTCGAACGCCGTCATGTTGACTGGAAGCTGGGGAAAAGTAGTTTGTGGGACCTGAAATAGTCCATCAGACTGCTGAAATGTTTAAAGTGATTAGGGAAAGGATGTTAGCTGCTCAAGAATCGTCAAAAGAGCTATGGTCAAAAGAAAAGACAACCGATATCATTCGAAGTTGGAGATTCGGTTTTACTTAAAGTCTCGCCGTGGAAGGGACTTATAAGATTTGGTAAGAGGGGAAAATTGAGTCCAAGGTTTATTGGACCATTTAAAGTTCTTCAGAGGATCGGGAATCAAGCTTACAAGCTAGAATTACGGGAAGAACTAGAGGGTATTCATAATATCTTTCATATGTGATATTTGAGGAAGTTCACGGGAGATGTGCCCGACCTAATTCCCATTTCTGAATTAAGGTTGGATGAAAACAAGAGGTTGATTGAAGAACCTGAGGCAATCGTTGACCGTAAGACTAAGAAGTTGTCTTTGCTGATGTGTGATTCTAGGGACGGAATCATTCTACGGGGGAGAGAATTGTAATGCCCGTGTTTCTAGGCTAGGCACTAATATTGACATAATAGTCTAGGTTAACCTTTGTAACTCATTTAGAAGAAATGAAAAGGAATTATGTGAAAATTATGTGTTTTATGCTTAATTATTAGGGTTTAATTAATTAAGAATAAAAATGAGCGTCAAAAATAAATATTAGATAAAGCCGATATCTAGTAAGAAAGTTGTAGTGGTCGTGACAAGGATTACGGATATATAAAGAATGCCGAAATCCGAGTTATAACGAAGAAGTTATGACCTGTCAAAGTGTCACACCACAAAACCGGAACGGCGGAAATGTTATGGGGTGGAGGACGTCATGTATAGTATCATAACAAAGCATAATAGTAACGACAAGCAACAACATCCATTTCATTAATATAATAATTTTGATACAAGTGGGTTCTGTATAGTATGTAAGACACCAAAAGTATGATCAAAATAAAAGATGATTCTTGTATGTGCTCCATCTTCTCAAAAGCTTACCTGTCTACTGATGTCCTGAGAATACAAGTTATTTTGAAAGAGTTTATCAGCATAAAGCCGGTGAGTTCATAAGTATTTAGTGTCATTGCTTGTAAGAAAATGTTTGTAACAACGTAGTGTAAATGTTAGTAACTGATTTCAAATGTTTGTAAATAGTTATACTCCCTAGAAAATCCTATATTTTCTAGTGAAATGTAGTCTTCTACCAAGACCCGACTGTTTGTATGTTTGTTCTTTTGTAAATGTAAGAGTTTTCCCCAGTGAAACTGTCCTTATAAAAACATAGTTTAAGACCTCACTTATGCGAGATGATTTCAAAATAACCGTAATAGGGGAAAATAATGTTTTACCTCAGCAGTGGCACTGCTGGCTGAAAATGATAAAAATACAGACTCCAGGTAGTATTAAATGTACAATACACCTCGGGGAGTCCGTTTGCCTTTAATTCTTAGATAGTTAATTAAAGGTTTGAATGTGAACTCGTATGTAACCATGCTGATCGACGGCTGAATAACTGATGACCCTCTGGTGTCATATGTAGTGAGGTAAAATTCTGTCACCCCTTGGCCTTATCGGCTGGGAATGTAGCTAGTAGTCGGGATGTGGGAGTGTCTGTCCCGTATAGATCTATACACACAATGCCCGCTCTCCCTCCAGGAGACTCTGGTTACAAGGTGATACAACAATGCAGTGTCGTATCGAGAAGTAGTATGTCACATTCTGTTTATAGTATTCAAAAGTTTTGTATAGTATGTCATAGTGTAGTGATGTTTTCTCTTTACTAGTATATAGTATATTCCCTTGTACAGAGTATAGTATGTTCTCTTGTATAGTGTATAGTATGTTCTCTTGTATAGTATGTAATATGTTCTCTTGTATAGTATGTATTGTTTCTCAATGTAGTACTTATGTAGTGACTCGTAAATGTACTGACTCTTGTATGTATCGTTGTAATAGTAATAGTGAGTAGTAATCTCTTAACTATACCTGTTATAGTTAAATAGTAATGTTGTTAGTATGCCTTCGTTACACAAAGGTACTGAACTGAAGTGAAAGCCTTTATATCCAACACATATATATGATATATAACTAAGATTTTCAACGACATTCAGACAAATAACAGGATACCCTAAGTCCACAACCAAACAAGGAACAGGAAATAAGGTGAGCTATCAGTCCTAAGTCCTTCAAGTCTTACTTGTATAAATATATTGGTGTAGATATGAGTTTGAAATAATGCAAGTTTAAAAAGGTTTGAAAACAGTTTTTAGCATCTACAATAGTTTGATAAAGGGTTTTGAAATGCTTGAAATCCATAAATTTGATAGTAATTTGAAAGTAATAGAAAATCCTTCTGTTTGTTCTAGATATTAATCACATGTGGTTAAAGCAATATCTAGAATGTTTCAAGTTGTATCCCCCCCCCCCATAAAAGCATTTAAAATCATTTCAAAGGTTGATTAAGGGGTATGAACTCACGTGTAGTGAGTGATACGAATGTAAGATCGGTAATGGATGCTAAATGTCAAGTGAAGTCTTGAGTTCACGTACGGATCCTATTTAGCATATAATGACATATATATATATATATATATATATATATATATATATATATATATATATATATATATATATATAATTAGTGTATATTCAACTAATTAAGAAGGATAACACCCTTATAGTCTAGGAAACACTTATATGGAAGTGTTACAATCACAAATGATTGCATAAAAGGAGTATATGGTCACCAAATGGAGCTTTCGGTCCAAGTGGTATGTTCCTAGGAACTTTCGGTCCTAATGGTATTTTCGGTCCAAATGGTTCTCTGTCCAAATGGTTCTCGGTTTTTAGGGATTTCGGTCCATGAGGTTAAGACCGAAAACTCAAGATATTTGGTGTATAAGGTGATTTTCAAGGGCTTTCCACAATCAATGAAGTGTTCTAGACTCAATACTACGTATTAGGAAAGGCTTAAAGTCATATTGCACCCTTCATAAGGGTTTTCGGTCAAAGGAGATGCACTAGACCGAAAACACCTTTTGTTCTTGGATAAATGATAATTTCAAGGCCCTAAATCAAGTATCCTTACTAGATAACAAGTATAGGAGATAGATACTTACAATATGGAAGCAAAGAAGGGTGTTTTCGGCCCAAAACACTAGTGTGTGTTCTTGGTGTTCTTGGTGAAATGAAGAAGACTTGAAGATCTAAGAAAAAGAGAAGATTTCATGGATGAAATCATGTATAACTACTAGATGAAGTGTTGTATCAACAAATCAAGAGAAGAAACACTTACACTTTTGGAAGATTTGGAAGAAGCTCTTTTGATACTTGAGAGAGAATGTGGGTGTTCTTGAGTTTGGAAGTAAGAAATGAGGAAGGAAGGAGTAAACTCATGCCTTAAGCATGAGTTCTCGGTCAAGGGGGTTTTCGGCCCAAACCCCTCATGTTTGGCCGTAAACACCTCATTAAGGTGTTATTTGATTTATTTGTTCCCCAATAATCCTAGAAAATACTTCCTTTCGTTTGTTCTCTCGAAGAATTTATATTAAAAAAAACACCCAAACGGACTTTAAACCGAGCTAAAAATTACTAGAAATGAATTTGACTTTTAATTGAAGTGTTTGACTGTAGAGTTCGTACAAATGAAAATTTCGGGTTGTCACATCATCCCCCCGTTAGAGGGAATTTCGTCCCGAAATTAGAACTCAAGCAACTAAGTTATTACAAATAACTAAGTAAAAAGATGAGGATATTTAAGTTTCATTTGATCCTCGTGCTCCCAAGTGAACTTCGGTCCTCGCTTGGCGTTCCAGCGAACCTTCACGATTGGGATGCGGCTTTGTTTCGTTCACTTGACCTCTCGGTCCATGATCTCTACAGGTTCTTCCACGAAGTTGAGGCTTTCGTTGATTTCGATCTCGTCTAGTGGGATTACAAGAGTCTTGTCTGATAGGCACTCTTTTAAGTTTGAGACGTGGAATGTAGGATGTACGTTACTAAGCTCGCGGGGTAAGTTAAGTTTGTAAGCTACGGGGCCGATTCTAGCGAGAATCTCGAAAGGCCCTATGTATCTTGGATTTAGCTTTCCACGCTTTCCGAAGCGTATCAAGCCCTTCCAGGGTGAGACTTTCAAAAGGACTCGGTCTCCCACCTGAAATTCCAAAGGTTTCCTCCGTTTGTCTGCGTAGCTTTTCTGTCGGTCTCTAGAGGCTTTCAATCGTTCACGAATCTAAACGATCTTCTCTATCGTTTCCCGAATGATCTCCGGACCCGTGAGAGTGCTGTCAGGAACTCATCCTTTAGCTAACTGACTGTCACCCACCTCAGCCCAGCACAGAGGGGATCTGCACTTCCGACCATAGAGGGCTTCAAATGGAGCAGCCTTGATGCTTGTGTGATAACTGTTGTTGTAGGAGAATTCAACAAGGGGTAAGTGAGTATCCCATGCCTTCCCAAAGTCAATCACACAGGCTCGCAACATATCCTCCAAGGTTTGGATAGTTCTCTCACTTTGTCCGTCGGTCTGTGGATGGTAGGATGTACTCATGTCCAGCCTCGTTCCTAAGGAGCTTTGTAGCGACTGCCAGAACCTCGAAGTGAATCTACTATCTCTATCGGAGATAATGGATATAGGAACACCATGCAGTCGTACTATCTCCCGAATGTATGTTATTGTGAGTTCTCCATCTTGTCAGTCTCTTTGATGGGTAGGAAGTCCGCGGACTTGGTCAATCTGTCGACGATGACCCAAATGGTATCAAGCCCACCCGTTGTCTTGGGTAGCTTGGTTATGAAGTCCATAGTGATCCGCTCCCACTTCCACTCAGGTATCTCCGGTTGCTGAAGTAGACCCGATGGTTTCTGGTATTCGACCTTAACCTTTGCGCAAGTAAGGCATTTACTCACGAAGGTAGCAATCTCTGCTTTCATGTTAGGCCACCAGTATAGCTTTTTAAGATCCAGATACATCTTATCTGAACCCGGGTGGACGGAATATCGAGTGTTGTGCGCTTCCTTCATGACCAAGTCTCTGAAGCCACCGTGTCTCGGTGTCCAGATCCGGTCCATGAGATATAAGGCTCCGTCACCCTTGACTTCGAAGTTCTTATCCATTCCACGTAGGGATTCTCCCGCCACATTTTCAGGTTTTAAGGCTTCGAACTGAGCCTCCTTAATTTGTGCGGATAGATGCGAATGGATAGTCATAGTTAATGACTTGACTCTTCGTCCAGAATATTCTTTTCAACTTAGGGCGTCTGCTACCACGTTGGCTTTACCCGGATGATAACGAATTTCGCATTCGTAGTCGTTGAGTAGCTCGACCCACCGTCGTTGTCTCATATTGAGCTCCTTCTGGTTGAATATGTGTTGTAGGCTTTTGTGGTCTGTAAAGATAGTGCTTTTCATACCATACATGTAGTGTCTCCAGATCTTCAGGGCGAACACAACCGCTCCTAATTCGAGATCGTGTGTGGTGTAGTTGACCTCGTGTGTCTTCAGCTGTCTTGAGGCGTAGGCGATGACCTTACCTCGTTGCATCAGAACACAGCCGAGCCCCTGGTTGGATGCATCGCAGTATACCACGAAGTCGTCTATCCCTTCGGGGAGGGATAGTATCGGTGCGGTGCTTAAGGCTCGCTTCAGCGTTTGAAACGTCTTCTCTTGTTTCTCTTCCCAGTCGAAGGCCACGCCTTTCTGGGTCAATGTTGTAAGGGGTTTCGCAATTCGAGAGAAGTTTTGTATGAATCTACGATAGTAGCCAGCGAAACCTAGAAATTGACGAATTTCTGTAGGCGTCTTCGGTGCTGACCAGTTCTCGGTGGCTTTAATTTTGGATGGGTCCACGTGGATTCCTTCTTCGCTAACCATGTGTCCTAAGAATTCGACTCTTCGAATCCAAAATTCGCATTTAGAGAACTTCGCATAGTAGCTCGCCCCTTGCAGCTGGTCAAATAAATCGTCTATGCGAGGAAGAGGGTAACTATTCTTGACTGTAAGCTTGTTGAGTTCCCCATAATCGATGCACATACGGAACGATCCGTCTTTCTTCTTGACGAACAAGACCGGAGCTCCCCAGGGTGAGAAGCTTGGTCTTATGAAGCCCTTGCTGAGCAGCTCGTTAAGTTGACCGGATAGTTCTTGCATCTCTACAGGCGCGAGACGATAGGGCGATTTGGCTACGGGGGTAGCCCCTAGAATTAAGTCGATTCGGAACTCGACTTGATGTTGGGGAGGTAAACCCGGTAGTTCTTCTGGAAAGACGTCGGGGAAGTCGCGTACAACGGGGAGGTCTTTCAGGTCTTTTGTTTTCTGGTTCACATCGACTACGTGTCCAAGGAATGCGCGATATTCCTTACGCAAGTACTTCTAGGCTTGAATACTTGAGATGATACGAAGGCTCGTACTGGGTTTGTCTCCGTAGATCAACAAGGTTTCGTTATTTGGTAGGTTCAGGCGGACTGCTTTCTCGAAACACAGAATATCGGCGCGGTAAAGACTCAACCAGTCCATGCCTACAATGACGTCAAAACTCTTGATAGCCACGGGTATGAGGTCGATTGGAAATGAATGATTGTCTAGTATGAGGGTACAACCTATGTAAATCTCGTTAGAATTCTCTGTTTTTCCGTTAGCCATTTCTACGACGAAGGTTTCTTTTAGTGCTTGCGGTGCTTGATTAAGTAAGTGTTTAAATTTGTGGTTTACGAAGCTCCTCTCTGCCCCACTATCAAATAGGATACAAGCATAAGAGTTATCGAGAAGGAACGTACCCGTGACTACTGTGGGGTCTGCCACGGCTTCATTGTGGCCAATAGCAAGTAGTCTTCCTGCTCCTTCCGCATTCCCAGCTTTCGGACAGTTTCTTTTGAAGTGCCCTGTCTCGCCGCACCCGTAGCAGGCCTGGCTCACTCCTGCACCGGGAACCTGGGTGATGGGTTTGGGTGGTGTTCTGCAAAACCGGGCGGTATGGCCCTTCCGGTCGCAATTAGTGCAGTGCATTTCCCGGCAGGGCCGTTATGATGGAAGGA
Organism: Lactuca virosa; assembly: GCF_052849685.1. NCBI lineage: Eukaryota > Viridiplantae > Streptophyta > Magnoliopsida > Asterales > Asteraceae > Lactuca > Lactuca virosa. The sequence goes on from NC_136434.1 coordinate 58,644,092, forward strand.
GCACTTGGTGCACTTTGGTAGGCTCCCTGCATATGGTTTGGCTGGTACATGGGCAGTAGGAGTAGTGGCAGCATAGACAGCCACCGTCTGTTGGTTCTTGGAAGAGGGTTGAGCTAATTTGCCCTTCTTTCGGTCCCAACACTTCCTCTTGTTGTCAGATTTTTTGGTTGGTGCGGGGGCAGTCATTATAGTTGTTGTTGGAGTAGAAGGAACCTCGTGATCGATGAGCCTTTGGGCCAATTCCTTGGCACTATCAAAGGTCGCAGGGTGTGATGCTAGAACGTTCCCTCGATATGGGGGTACCAGACCCCAGATGTATCTTTCGATTTTCTGGTTGTATAAGCCATTATGTCGGAACCCTTCATTTTGAGGTTCCACAGTTCCTCCTCGAGCTTCTGAATTTCGCCCCTCGGCAGTACTCCCTTGTCATTAGGTCTTTCAGTGTATCCCAGCCCATGGCGTTAGCTGCTACTAGTGAGAGTGATTTGACATGGCCATTCCACCATGTCAGGGCCCTTTCAGTGAAGGTGCAAGCAGCGAACTTTATCTTGCTTCCTTCAGGGCATGAGCACATCTCGAAGATTGCTTCTGTTCTTTCGATCTATTGGGACAGTGCAATGATCCCTACGGTTCCGTTGAAGTACGTTGGTTTGCAACTGATGAAGTCTTTATAAGTACACTCCCGTGCACGTGAATGGATTTCACCATGGCTAGAGTTGGTGCCAGTCCCCGTTCCACTAACACCACCAGAATTTACTTGAGCCATGGTTGCGGTCACAGCTGCGGTCACAGCTGCCTGAAACATCACCGCATCGAACTGCGGAGGGGGTGGTGGTGGTGGAGTTTGATTCACAGGTCTCCCTCTGGTCGGACGCTTGCGAGGCGGCATCTTTTACTGGAAATCTACAGAGATGATGATAATAGTAAGAATCAATTGCAAGTATGATGAGAGTGTTTCATGGACTAAATCGCCATAGTCCAACTATTGGGGCATAACAATAGAGTAGGGAAACATAAGGATAAGGACTTTCCAGTAGATTAGATAACTACCAATATTACTGGTATTAATGACGTAACATGAGTTCGGGAAAAGTGACCTAACAGTAGGTCTTACATCAAACCATAAGGGAAAATGTTGGCAGCTTAGAAATCTAGTTAGAGTACTTTTAAAAGTTAGGAATATTTTACAGACAAGTGCTCCATAGCGCACAGAAAAGAAAGGCTATTCCTTAATTCAAAAGTAAAGATGAGTCGACATCTTCTACCGGCGACGGGTATCCCTCGGGCGAAACCTCAGGTCTGCCAGTTGACGTCCAACTTCCTGAAGCTGTCGCTCGTGCGCCCTCTGACGCACTCGGAGTTCTATGACTTCAGCCCGGGATGCAGTTAGTTGTTGCTGCAGAACCTCATTGGTTCTCCTAGTCCTTTCCATAGCCTCTTCGGACCATGTTAAGTCCAGAGTTGGAATCCACTTCCATCACTCGGTCGATGGCTGCTCGACCTTGCTTTACATTCCGAGCAATCCTACGGACCATAATGGGCAAGACTCGGTCAGCTGAGCCTCCCTCGCTTATGCTATAAAAGCTTCGGTCTCCGTTGAAGGGTAAGGTCTGACCCTGCTCATCACTCCAACGATTCAAGGTTTTTGCCCACAAGGGAGTGGGACCTTGAAATGTCGGACGGGGGTTGAGGTTTGGAACTTGACCTTCTTGGGGTAGGTTGTTGACCTCTGGTTCGGAGTCGGAGCCGTCCGAAAAGCCTTCTGCGAGGTGATCATCCAAAGGGATTGGGTGAGCATCTTCTGGCTCATCATCAAGCCATCCACCAATGCCTTGGTTGGGATAATACGGATCGTCGGGGAGATGGAAGCCAGCCATGTTATCTACGCGAGAGTGGGGAAAAGAATAGTTAATAGACGTACTAGTATTCAAAAGTTTTGTATAGTATGTCACATTCTGTTTATAGTATTCAAAAGTAGTATGTCACATTCTGTTTATAGTATTCAAAAGTTTTGTATAATATGTCATAGTGTAGTGATGTTTTCTCTTTACTAGTATATAGTATATTCCCTTGTATAGAGTATAGTATGTTCTCTTGTATAGTGTATAGTATGTTCTCTTGTATAGTATGTAGTATGTTCTCTTGTATAGTATGTATTGTTTCTCAATGTAGTACTTATGTAGTGACTCGTAAATGTACTGACTCTTGTATGTATCGTTGTAATAGTAATAGTGAGTAGTAATCTCTTAACTATACCTATTATAGTTAAATAGTAATGTTGTTAGTATGCCTTCGTTACACAAAGGTACTGAACTGAAGTGAAAGCCTTTATATCCAACACACACACACACACACATATATATATATATATATATATATATATATATATATATATATATATATATATGATATATAACTAAGATTTCAACGACATTCGGACAAATAACAGGATACCCTAAGTCCACAACCAAACAAGGAATATGAAATAAGGTGAGCTATCAGTCTTAAGTCCTTCAAGTCTTACTTATATAAATATATTGGTGTAGATATGAGTTTGAAAATAATGCAACTTTAAAAAGGTTTGAAAATAGTTTTTAGCATCTAAAATAGTTTGATAAAGGGTTTTGAAATGCTTGAAATCCATAAGTTTGATAGTAATTTGAAAGTAATAGAAAATCCTTCTGTTTGTTCTAGATATTAATCACATGTGGTTAAAGCAATATCTAGAATGTTTCAACTTGTATCCCCCCCCCCTAAAAGCATTTAAAACCATTTCAAAGGTTGATTAAGGGGTATGAACTCACCTGTAGTGAGTGATACGAATGTAAGATCGGTAATGGATGCTAAGTGTCAAGTGAAGTCTTGAGCGCACGTACAGATCCTATTTAGCATATAATGACATATATATGTATACAATTAGTGTATATTCAACTAATTAAGAAGGATAACACCCTTATAGTCTAGGAAACACTTATATGGAAGTGTTACAATCACAAATGATTGCATAAAAGGAGTGTATGGTCACCAAATGGAGCTTTCGGTCCAAGTGGTATGTTCCTAGGAGCTTTCGGTCCTAATGGTATTTTCGGTCCAAATGGTTCTAGGTCCAAATGGTTCTCGGTCCAAATGGTTCTCGGTTTTTAGGGTTTTCGGTCCATGAGGTTAAGACCGAAAACTCTTGATATTTGGTGTATAAAGTGATTTTCAAGGGCTTTCCACAATCAATGAAGTGTTCTAGACTCAATACTAAGTATTAGGAAAGGCTTAAAGTCATATTGCACCCTTCATAAGGGTTTTCGGTCTAAGGAGATGCACTAGACCGAAAACACCTTTTGTTCTTGGATAAATGATAATTTCAAGGCCCTAAATCAACTATCCTTACTAGATAACAAGTATAGGAGATAGATACTTACAATATGGAAGCAAGGAAGGGTGTTTTTGGCCCAAAACACTAGTGTGTGTTCTTGGTGAAATGAAGAACACTTGAAGATCTAAGAAAAAGAGAAGATTTCATGGATGAAATCATGTATAACTACTAGATGAAGTGTTGTATCAACAAATCAAGAGAAGAAACACTTACATTTTTGGAAGATTTGCAAGAAGCTCTTATGATACTTGAGAGAGAATGTGGGTGTTCTTGAGTTTGGAAGTAAGAAATGAGGAAGGAAGGAGTAAACTCATGCCTTAAGCATGAGTTCTCAGTCAAGGGGGTTTTCGGCCCAAACCCCTCATGTTTGGCCGTAAACACCTCATTAAGGTGTTATTTGATTTATTTGTTCCCCAATAATCCTAGAAAATACTTCCTTTCGTTTGTTCTCTCGAAGAATTTATATTAAAAAAAACACCCAAACTGACTTTAAACCGAGCTAAAAATTAGCAGAAATGAATTTGACTTTTAATTGAAGTGTTTGACTATAGAGTTCGTACAAATGAAAATTTCGGGTTGTTACACGAAGTTTCGCGACAAAACCGGCACGGTGCCGAAGGTCGTAAAAAGTGAGTTTTTGATAAACTACTTTTTAGCCTTGGTGATCTAAACGAAAGTCGTAGTGTTCGTTAAACCGAGAGTATGTATAAAAAGAACGCCCAAATCTGACTTCGTATGAGGAAGTTATGATTTTTCTAAGTTTCGGCTTAGCAGCAGACTGCTAAAAACTCGAATTTTAGATCGAGTGATTTTTAGCCGACACGACCTAAACAAGAATCGAAGGTCTCGTCAATAGCAGCACAACGGTAAAAAGACAGACGACAACGGACTTCGGATAAAGAAGTTATGAATTTTTAACGGATTTCCTGTCCTGGTCTGTTAAAAATAATAATATAAAAATTAAATTCGAAATTAGCCGATGAAGTCTAAACGAAAGTTGTAGAGCGTAAGTTTACCTACGCGTGCATATAAAGAACGTCAAAAACGGAGCTCGTATGCGAAAGTTATGGATTTTAGAATTTTTGGCGCAAAAATCGAGAAAAAATTTCAAAATCCGAGAAATTTCGCATAGGCCACGTCACCTTCGCTGTATGAGTGCCACGTGTCCGAAATCGATGAGTCATGCGAGCCACGTGTCCGAGCCAAAGACCCAGCTGATGACGCGTCGCCTTCTGATTCGTCCGAACAGCGGTCCAATGCGCGTCCGACGCGCCTCGCTTCTGACTCATCATCTGAGCTTCGCTGGTCCAATCCGAGGGCACCCCGTGTCCGACGCGTGTCTTCCTCGGGATCCGACCACGTGCCTTCGCCTCCTGATGCCACCTGCCTTGCTGCTGACTCCCTTCTCTCGGCCGACTTCGGACCTCGCAGCCTATAAATAGGAGGGTGCGAACCCTCCCGGCTAATGTTGGAAATTCTTATATTTTTACACCCTAAACCCATTTTTAAGCTATTTCAACTTCCCCAAAGCCCCGGGATTAATTCCAACGCCCAGAACACGTCCCGGAGTGCCCGAGAAGCCCGGGAAATTTATTTTTTTGGTTTCGAAGCCCGACCCTCGCAGAGCCCGGTTTCTCAATAAAACTCCCGGTTTTATTAGAAACGATCGTTTTAGGCAACGAAGTGCTGCCCGGTTATCGTTAAATCAAGTGAGTGTGTGTGAATTTATATTGTTTGTTTATTTGAGATGGATATTGAAGGAATGATTTATACATGTTTTTAAATAATTTTAAACTGTATATGTATTTTATCTACAAAACTGTTGGGTAAAACATGGGTAGATGAAATAGTGGGTGTGTGATGAAAGGTGAGGTAGATAGATGAGATGATCAGTGATATAGATCATGAGTTAAATAGTGGGTGTGTGATGAAAGGTGAGTTGGATAGATGAGATGATCAGTGATATAGATCATGAGTTGAGAGTGAGTGGCAAAATATGAGAAAAGCCCTTACCCAAACGTTGGTGTGAGTGGTGCAATATGAGAAAAGCCCTTACCCAAACATTGGCCCCCGTCATTCAGCAGAGTATGGATGACAACCATGGACTATTCTAGACGGTCTGTGGAACACTAGCAGGCTTGCAACCTGTAAGTGTGTGAACTATATGTTCATCAGCTGTACTCTAAAAACCCATTGACATGTATTGCGGGGGGGGGGGGGGGGATTCCCGTGGGAAATACTGTCGATAAATAAGAGCTATGGACTTAGCACATGGAAAAACCATTGACATGTATTGCGGGTGGGGGGGGACTCCCGTGGGAAATATTGTCGATAAATAAGAGCTATGGACTTAGCACCTGGCGACGATGTGACTTCGTGCCTATTTGACATAAATTGCAGGAGAAAGCAATGTTGTCACCTTATTGGTTGTTTTATGTTAGGTTGTCTTATTTGACATAAATTGAAGAGGGAAGCAATGTTGTCACCTTATTGGTTGTTTTATGTTAGGATGACTTGTTGGACATAAATTGCTGAGGAAAGCAAATGTTTTCACCCCTAGTGAAAATCCTTAGGCTAGGTCCCTTGTGATAGTTGTTTTCGGGACGTAAAGTGAGGATAATGAGAATGGGTAATTAGGGTTATTTTGGTTGATGAAATTAATAAATTTATTTTTGATTGAGAACTTAATAAGTTTATTATTTATTGTGGGTTGAAAACCCTATATGCTCACCAGGCTCCCAAGCCTGACCCACTCAGTTTAATTGTATCACAGGTATCGATACGAAGTTGCTTTACACTGAGAGATTAAAAGAGAAGTAGATCACTAGTGTAAATGAATGTAAGTTTTGTTTATGCTTATGTTTTTGTATTGACAATGACATCCCAATGGTTTAAGTGAATAAAATACATTTCTTCGGAAATGATTTGATAACATGTTTATCATGTTTTTTTGGGAACAAATTCCGCAACACTTTTAATCAAATGATTACTCTGGAATTATTTTAAAAGCATAAATTAAACCGGTCTTTTCTGGCCGTGAAATTGGGGATGACACAATATCCTTATTGCGATTTCAGAGTCACAATACATAAGGATTTTCTTCATGTTCCGACATAGTCTCTAAGTTGACTATGTATCCATATGACCTGTGAGGTACAAGACGTTGCGGCTATATTTTCGGCTCCGGCTGTGGAAAGAGACACACATGTTTTCTTCTTCGACTGCCAGCTAACGAGTTTGCCATCAAGAAACTGACACCCGCCATTTGTGCTCTTTCGGTCCAGTCCACATCCACCTAGATCAGCATCAGAGAATGCTTGTACGAAGAATCCTGGTTTTGCCGGGTACCATAAACCGAGAGATGAGGTTCACTTCAGATATCGAAAAATATTCTTCACGGCCATCATGTGAGGTTCGCATGGATTAGCTTGAAACCTGGCACAGTAACAGACAGAAAACATTATGTCTGGTCGACTAGTTCTTAGATTCATTAAAGACCCTATCATTTGGCGATAGAGGGTCATGTCAGCAGCCAGTTTTTCCAGAGATGGTGTTAACTTCGTGCCAAACGCCATAGGAACCTTCACTTTTGACTCTACCAACATTCCAAACTTGGCTAGTAAGGTCTTGGTGTAAGCCTCTTGATTAATAAAAATGCCTTCGGATCCCATGCTCTAGGAGCTTGCTTCAGACCATAAACCGCCTTGTCCAGAATGTAGCAGTGATCTGGATACTTTTCGTTCACGAAACCAAGTGGTTGCTCTACATACACCGTTTCTTCTAATTCTCCATTTAAGAATGCAAACTTGACATCCATTTGGTATACTTCAAAGTTCTTATGAGCAGCATAGGCCAGAAAGATTCGTACCGATTCTAATCTTGCTACTGGAGCGAAGGTCTCTTCGTAGTCTATTCCTTCTTCTTGACAATATCCCTTCACTACCAGCCTTGCTTTGTTACGAATCACATTCCCTTCTTTGTCCATCGTGTTTCTGAAAACTCACTTCAATCCAACCACAGATGCATTTTCTGGTGTAGGAATCAGTCTCCATATTGTGTTTCGCTCAAATTCATTGAGTTCAGCTTGCATTGTCTGTACCCAATCAGAGTGATCGAGTGCAGTTTTAATAGTCTTTGGTTCAACTTTGGAAACAAACGAATTAAACATGCAAAATTCCACTTGAGAGAATAATGCAGTTTGTTTCGCTTTTAGTTGAGAACGTGTGAGAACGTTTTCTGATGATTCACTAATGATTTGGGTTTTTGGATGATCTTTTGTCCATTTAGTGAGGGGAGGATAATTTGGATCATAAGAGGGATCCAGTTCAACATTTACTTCTTCTTCAAATTCTGACTGTATATCATCATCTTCATCATTTGTATTGGCATTCTCCCCCTCGAATGATGAAGCAGTTTCGGCTGCTGGCTCAGAATTCTACCCCTCGATTGGACGTTCATTGGGAATGGTGGTTGATGGATTCTTCCCCTGGATAGTAGACTGGGAAGATTCACTTGGCTTTTGAAATTTTTCAGATTCTTGAAATCCATTTGAACTTGAAGGTTCGCTTTCCATGGTTTTAGCAGCTTCGTTGATTACCTTCTTCAGATTATCTACGTCGTTGTCAGCCGCTTTCGCTTCAGAGAGAATAGCAGTCTCTAGTTCATCAAAGAGCTTCACATATTCTTCAAATAGGTTGGAAATGGGAATCGATACATGACCAATTTAAGGAAAGATTTCATCCATTGGTTCTTTGCTTAATGTGAGTTTCTTTACGTAGTTATCATCAAACGACACGTAATATGTTTCTTAGATTTTCTTTGAGAGTTTGTTCAAAACCCTGTATGCTTTTGAAGTAAGTGAATACCCAAGAAAAATTCCTTCGTCTGCCTTTACATCAAACTTGTTTCGGTTCTCTTTAGAATTGAAGATAAAGCATCTTGAACCGAACACATGGAAAAACTTGACGTTAGGCTTGCGATTGTTTAGAATTTCATAAGGAGTTATTGCGAATCGCTTGTTGAGGAAAGATCGGTTCTGGGTGTAGCAAGCAGCGACAATAGCATCGGCCCAGAAATACAGGGGTAACGAAGCGAAGCTGAGCAAGGTTCGGGCTGCTTCACACAACAAGCGGTTTCGCCTTTCAAAGACCCCATTTTGTTGTGGAGTATAGGGAGCAGAGAAATTATGAGACACTCAGTTTTCAGCAAGAAATTCTTCAAACACTTGGTTTTTGAATTCCAACCCGTTGTCGCTGCGAATGTTTCTAACCACCTTTCGCAGTTGAAGCTCTACTTGCTTTATGAAGACTTTAAGCTTGGGCGTTGCTTCTGATTTATGTTTAAGAAAGAAAACCCAAGTGAACCGAGAAAAATCATCAGCTATGACAAGTATATATTTGTTACCACTGATGCTTTCAATAACCGAAGGTCCACACAGATCAATATGTAGGAGCTCAAGCGGTTCAATGATCTTTGTGTTAACACGAGTTGGATGACTTTTCTTGCTTTGCTTTCCCATTTCACATACAGCACACAGATGTTCCTTTTCAAACTTGAGAAGTGGAAGTCCTCGCACATGATCACCAAGAACTAGCTTGTGGATGTCTTTGAAGTTAAGGTGCGAGAGCCTTCGGTGCCATAGCCAACTTTCGTTATTATGTGCTTTCGTTAGTAGGCATACAGATGGCTTCCCTCATATTGGGTTAAGGTTCAATGGATACATTTTGCCTTTTCTTTGAGATTTCAGCAGAACATTCTTGGTCTTCTTTTCTATTATTTCTGACCCTTCATCATCGAACGAAACCTTCAGTCCTGTTCCCACCACCAGTTGCGAGACACTGATGAGATTGTGTTGTAAGCCTTCTATATATGCCACCTTTCTGATCGAGAAATCTCCATTTGTGATCATCCCATAGCCTTTTATTGTTCCAAAAGAATTGTTTCCATACTTGACACATCGACCATCCTTTAGAGCCCGAAACTCCCGTAGCTCTTCCCTTCTCCTTATCATGTGACGTGAGCAACCACTGTCAATATACCATTCATCATGGAACTGCTCGTCACGAATAACCTGCAAAAATTAAGCAGATTTAGGAACCCAAAGTTTATTGGGTCCTTGTGAGCCTTTTACAGAACAGGGAATAGTAAGAGAAGCATCAACTAGAAAAGTTCGTTTTATTAAGGTGGTTTCATCTTTTCTTTTAATTGTGAAAACTTTGATTTTGTTAGCTTTTGTTTCTTTGACTTCACACTTTGGAATTGTGTTCTTATTGTTCACAAACTTTTGGTTCTGTTTCCTAGAGTTAGCAGACGTTTTCTTTGTCTTCATTTCATCTTCCTGGACTAGCTTCCCTTTTCCCTTTATATCCACTTTTCGATTTTGCTTTCAACAAGAGTGATGAGTTTTAGGAGCGAAACCTAGCTTTGGGCTCTTTCCGTCTGAAGATGGAGAACCGAAACCGCTCTTTTGGTTTCGTTTGCTTCCATTTTGGGAGCCGAAACTACTCTTTCGGTTCGCTTGATAGCAGGAATGGCATTGAGTACAAGGAGTAAAGTTACGCTTTGATTTTGCATCCTCTGTAGGGAGTGAAGATTTTTCTGAGTAAACATAATTAGGGTTTTGGGACTTCCAAAACTGCTTCCTTTCAGAGAGATTCTTCTTATATCTCCTATTACGTTGATGTTTCTGCTCTGACCACTGCTTTGGAGTTTTATGGATATTAACCTTGGGTTTCGGTCTTTCATCACAAGTTTTGCTCTTTAGTGAAGAGGTTTCGCTTGTCGCCTTGACTGGGTCTCTTGTAATCTTCTTGGTACCACTTGTGCTTGGCACATCAAAATGTGTAGGCTTGTTGAGTGGTTCTGCCACATATCTGCCTTTGACCCTCCATGATGTTTTCTCAGACAGACCAACCGTTTCATCAGCATTGTCGATTGGAGCTGACCAGAAATGCTCCTAACAGCCTTCAGCATTGTCCTCGTTTACTATTGCTGTCAGCTCGGCTGTTTGCTACCGTATGACTCCTGTAACTGCATAAACATGATTTGGTGTGGTTTGAACCTTTTGATATACCACTGCCTTTTCTTTCAGACTTCTGGACTTATTCTGGGATAAACGAGCGAACTCAACGGAATTTTCAGAAATGAGATTTTTTATAGGTTCGGGTTCGCTTTTGACAAATTCAGAACAGTCCACCTCATCCTCTACGGATATTTCACTCATATCATCATCCTCATTAAATTCAGAAGTATTTTCAACGTTGATTTTGTTTTCCGAACTTAACTTGACATTCAACGAGTCAAACTTCTGCATGGTTTCAGTTTTAATTTTTAATTTGTCATTTTCGTCAAAAAGGTTCTTAAGCATGTCCTCATGGTCTTTGGACTTTATGAAGGACTCGATTTTATCAAGACCAATTCTGTATGCTGGAGATATTTCATCAGAAGATACAATGACTTCACAGTTATATACATCAGCATCAATTTCATCCTCCTTAAATTCAAGGAAGGTCAAAATCATTCTATGAATTTTCTTGCCTATTTCACAATTCAGATGCAATTGGGTAATATTCGTATATAAACGTTTAGCAATTAAACAAAAAACATTTCTCTGTTTTAAAAGCTTTAAATTATCCCTTTGCAAATATATTGTCTCATCCTTAATCCTAACTAACTCGATCTCCTTTTGCTCTGTCCATATCCGTCTTTCCTCACTCTTCGAAGACACCCTCCTTAGTTGATCAGTTAAATTAGAGTTTGTTAAGCGATTTTGTATTAAACTACCACTTAAACTAGAAAATTTTGATTTTAATGCGTTCAGTTCTTTTTCATAGTTTGTAACAGGGATTTTTAATGATTCGAGAATTGATTGTACCTTCTTGATCAACTGGTCGCATTCGTTGATCTGCTCGCCGACCGGTTTGGTAGCGAAGCATCTGTCTTCTCGCTTCCTTGCTTCATCACAACTCCCATCAGTAGTATAGCCTCTCATCTGTGACACTCCGGTGGTCACCATCAAGCACTTCCCTGCACCTTCAGTTTCAGCTTCTTTCGCCACGAAAGCCCTGCCATGTGTGGGCTTACGAACTTCTTCGTCCTCAGAGTCTGTAGACCAGACTTCCACACCACCAAATTCATCGTCCACGAGATTTTCCTGCACAATTAAAGCATTCATAGTGTTTTTAGCAGCAACTTTCTTCTTCTTTATTTCTTCTAGCTTTCGTAGGTAGTAGGCTTCATCATCTTCATTCTCATTCTTTTCTGACATCTTTCTCAAAACACAATCTTTGGCAAAGTGATTTTTTCCTTTGCAGAAGTGACAATCAAATCCAGAGTCACCAACAAGTTTATTATCCTTCTTCGGTTCTTCATGCTAAGGAGAGTTCTTGGGTTCCTCCTTTGCTTTATCCAAACTGTAGCTTCCTTGCCAGTTTCGGTTCTTGGATATAGGAAACTTTCTACGCACAAACTTGTTTGGATTAGAGACCATCAAAGCATATTCTTCATTGGTTAGATCAAATTCTGACAGATCTAAATCTTCTTCTTCTTCAGCCACGTTCTTTCCTTTTGATATGAGAGCTAAAGATCACATGCTTGAAACCACATTTGTTTCTTTTGTCACTGCACTTTCGTGTGATTTTAGAATCCCCACTAGCTTCGGCAAAGAGTAAGTTTTGAATTGTTCATGAGCTTTTACTGTAGACACCACCGCCATGCATTCGGTTCTTAGGCCATTCATGAATGTGACCTTTTGCTCAATTACCTTCCTTTCTATGCCATGCTTTATCATTTTGCTGAGAAGATGATTGAAACGATCAAAGGTTTGAATGAGCTTCTCTTCTGGTTTTTGCTTGAAGTCTCCAAACTCTATAAGCAACAAAGTTTGGATAGAATGCTCAAGATCCTCACCGGTGGAATATAACTCCTTCAATCTAACCCATATTTCTTTTGCCATCGTGCATGAACTGACCAACCGGAATGTGTCAGATTGTAGGGTGAATCTGATCATTCTTAGTGCTTTAATGTTGCTCACCAGCTTGTCCTTTTCGTCTTGAGGAGCATCTTTTACATTAACCACGAGTTGATTGTACTCCTGTTGCGTCTTGATTGTTCTATTTGTGCCAGAGTGAACAAATGGACCTATAGTAATAGCTTTCCAGATTAAGTATCCATTATCTTCTGAACCAATCACGTACTCTTCAAAGTGATGCGTCTAAACTTCATAATCTTGAGTATATAGGATAGGAATCCTGGTGGTTGATCTGATACTGTTGGAGATGTTGATTGGGTTCGTTTGTGAATCGTCAAGAGACATGATGATTTTGTTTTGAAACCTGTTCAAGATCAGACTAGTAAACAAAGTTAGGGTATGATTGAAGTCTAAGAACTGCGTCAATGAAGAATGACGGTTCTAGCATAAAACGATAATAGCGGAAAAACCTAAAACCTTCTTCAACAAAAGAGATGCGTACAGATTACACAGTCTCCTGCTTTGATACCAATTGATGAGTTGAATACTCTTTAGATCGATTAGATCTTTAACAGGTAAATCAATATGAATAACAAACACAAGAACACGCAATGAATCAACCGTATGTTGAATGATTAAAATATAGTCACACCTCAGAAGAGCTCGATTAAGAACTTCCTCTGTAGAGGTATGCTAGGTTTACAGTACAATTAATAAGATAATAATCAAAAGCGTTAATGAAAAGGATGCATGCATGCACCTTATATACTAAACCCTACAATGATAAACACGGTTGGACAAGCCCAAACCGAGAGTACATAATGGACCGAACTACTAAGGCCCAATGGCGCAACACTTTAAACCCAACATAAGGTACATCGTTAAAATAAGCATTAAAACCACCAATTTCATTATTAAAAGAAAAGGTAAAACCTTGTTCATACAAACTATGAAAGGAAATAATATTACTCGCCATATCAGACGAGTAGCAACAATTATTCAAATCTAATTTTAAACCATTACTAAGCAATAAAGAATAAACTCCAATCTTGGTGACAGACGACTTTTTCCTATTCACCATGATCAAGTTCATATTCTCGTGCTCCACATCCCTACTTTCTTTTAGTCTCTGCATATCAGAACAAATGTGAAAACCACATCCTGTATCAAGGACCCAAGAATTAGCATGTGATGATTTATTAGACATAATAGTGTAAATACCTACGAAGGAGGGTTTGATCTTCCCATCATTGATGTCCTGTAAGTATTTTAGGCAGCTTCGCTTCCAGTTCCCTTTTTCATGACAATGGAAACACTATGCTTCCTTTGGGTTTGAGGAGAGTGTAGCAGGACCACCTTTGGACCCACTAGAAGAGAATCCAACATGGGACTTTCCCTTGTGGCTCTTTGAGGAAGCTTTCCTCTTCTTTCCCTTCCCATGTCCAATTGCCAAGAAAGGGGCAGTTGTAGTAGGAGTAGACACAACAGATTTACCTTTAAGACTACTTTCAGCAGTCCTCAAAAGGCCTTGAAGTTTTCTTAGAGTGACCTCCTCCTTGTTCATATGATAGGTCATACGAAACTGATCATAACAAGGAAGTAAAGAGTGTAGAATGATATCTATGGTCAACTCTTCATCGAAGTTGACATTCAACTTCAGCAAGCGGTCCACAAACCTTTGCATCTTTTGCAAGTGAGCCGTGATGGACTCTCCATCCTTCATTTTGGTAGTAATCATGGAGGCTATGATTTCATACCTTTCCTTCCGTGCACTTTGATGGTACCTTTCCATCAAATCCTGATGCATTTCATAACACTAAAATACTTTTGAAGCTCAGCAGTCATTGTAGCAATCATAATACACGACACTTTGGTCGCGTCCCTCTCATGGGCCTTGTATTCAACAATTTGTTCGGTAGTAGTGGTAGATTCATGAATCTCCTTCAGCCCTTTATCAAGGACATATTCTTTGTCCTCGTAGCGAATGGCCATTCGGATGTTTCGAATCCTATCATTGAAGTTCGATCCATCAAATATGACCCTCCCACATAGGTTCGTGAGGGAGAAAGAGCCTGAAGTTTATGGGTTTGAAGAAGTGTTGGAAGACATCTGAAAAGAAAGACAAAGTTTAGATTAGATAAGGATCCTTAATATAACACCCAAAATGAAATATTAAGGCTAGGACCCAACACAATATTTTACAATTCGGAGAGGGATTCCGTAATCCAGTTGTAAAATATTTGAAGGTAGGTAAATGCCGATTTACCAATTTCCACCATGAAAAACGGAATACATTATTAAGTTTTAAATGAATTGAAATTCCTAGATTCTTTTGAGATTCATTGAACTTTTCAATGGCATGTTTAAATCTTGATTATGCCCTTCAAGTTTGTGACTGGGATACCGAGGATCACAAACAATGTGTGAATAACCATGTAAATTAGCTTGGTACTCTCGATGTTACAAATCACCTAATCAATGTGTTGGTTAACCACACACGCTCCATTGATCCATGATTAACACCAAGCTACCATTTGCCACACATTGTCAGTCCCAAATTAGTGTGCCGGTTAACCACACACGCTCCACTAACGACTTAACAAGGTGCAAAGTGCAATTTCATGGAATAGCACCATTTTCACATTTTTCCTAAAGTAACTAAATTTGGGAATTTAAAAAAGTTTAATTACTCTAATAATTTTCATTATACTTATTAATGAGATTTACTGTCCTATCCTACCCGTTCGGCTAACGACCCTCCACCAGTCAAGGAAGCGGTGGCTGAGAGTGGACACCCATTAAACCACCATTTTATAGGCTTAAACCTTATACCCCCCTTATACACCGGCTTCGTGAATGAGGCCTACTAACGGTAAGACTGACTTGTCTTATACATATATATATATATATATATATATATATATATATAAGTATTAAACTTTAATATTATAATAATATAGGGTTGAATTTTAATCTTTTAAAATTCTAGGGTTTGGAATTAAAGTTTATTAAATGTAACTTTTCAAGTTCCAAAACTTGAGAGCAAGTTTTGTAACTTGTCAAAACCTTTGATTTCCATAACTTATGGAATTATGGTTTCATTGATGAGACTTTTCCAATTCCATAACTTGAGGATAAGTTATGAACTTTACAATACCTTTGGAATTCCATAACTTATGAGAATTAATGTTTCATGAATGATGACTTTTCAAATTCCATAACTTGAGGACAAGTTATGGAACTCTTCAAGAAACACTTCTAGATCAAATTAACTAATCCAATTATCATATGATGATTATTTACCAACTTGACCTAATTTGATTCATATTACATGATAACTTCAAATTTTACAAATAACTAGTTTTTTCACAAATCAAGTAATTATCTTAAAATTTGATAACATCATGTTATTGGATGGACATTAACATTACCATATCATTAAAATCGAATTAGATGAACCAAAACAGTTTGTGGTAATGTTCCTAATCCAAAACTGGCCAAAAACTCAAAGATTTTGCCATCATATGCACCAACTCGTCGAGTGCCATAACGGACTCGTCGAGTTCAAGGCAAACATCATCCAACTCATCGAGTTCAATGATGGACTCGGCGATTTGGCCCTGGCAGAATCCCAAAATGCACTTCTTTTCAACTTTGAAAATTACACAATTGCATCAATACAAAATAGAAAACAATTTGGCTCTGATACCACTATTGGGTTTTATGTACTCTAACATTCCTATGGTGCACATACAACCCTAATGCTTTGGATCTAAGTTTTCTCTAATTATACATGCAACATTGATATCCAAAGCATGAAGCCTAAACTAGCATACAAAATTTGATACATGAATCATAATACTAGTTAGAAGATTACCTTTTTATGTAGCTAGTAAGACTTTGTCCTTATGAGAACTTAGCACCCCAAGTGTTATGCCTCAAACAAGTCACAAACACCAATAAACAACTAGATGCATATGAGAGAGATTTAGGAGACTAGAAATCAGATTCTACTTCTTGGAATGCAAGGTGTAACCGATTTTAGCTTAAGAATACATATATATATATATATATATATATATATATATATATATATATATATATATATATATATATATATATATATATATATATATATATATATATATATGTGTGTGTGTGTGTGTGTGTGTGTTGAATATCAAGGGTCATGTGTAAGCCTAATCCATACCCATAAGCTTATGATCCACCCATTTGATTTGGATAAATACTTCATGGATTAACCCATAAGCTCATCACAAATCAAACCATGGATCATTAGCCCAACTCAAATGTATCAATTTAATTAGTCTCTTTTGATCACTATATTAATTCTAAATTAATTCTTGATCAATACTAATTAAATAATATGATTCCTCAATTAATATATTATACTTATAATATATTAATAAATCATAAATAACCTCTTACTCAAATATCCATCTATCAAATTGTTCTAGTGAAGGCAGCCCGAAATGGACCATGCTACTATCGGGTCGAGTACATACCAATTATAGTTATGTGCTTAGACACCTAATCCAACACAAAGACCATAAGAATATGCTGAAACAGCTTTTGGACGAGAATGAAAAAAAGCAAATTAAATCTAATATTGTGCAGAAGTTCGACTCATTGAGTACCAAGTAGAGTTCAGATAACAAAGTTAATTCTGAAAATACATCTGAATTCGACGAGGACAATGATATGAGCGAAATCTCTATAGAGGATGAGGGTGATTGTTCGGAGTTTGTTAAAAGTGAACCTGAACCTGCAAAAGTCCTAATCTCTGAAAATTCAGTTGAATTCGCACACTTTTCTGGAAATAAATCAAAAGTTTTAAAAGAAAAGGTTGTTGTTTTTCAAAAGGTTCACACTGTACCCAATCAAGTTTTTACAACCAAAGGACTTGATAAAAATCAAACCGCTGAACTAATGTCCTTACTTGAAGAAGACAACGCAGATGGATGTGATGAGTATTTTTGGTCAGCTCCAATCGACAATGTTGACGAAACAGTAGGTCTCTCAGAAAGGACCTCATGAAGAGTAAAAGGAAGATACGTAGCAGAAAGGTTAATTCCAGCTACGAGAAATGAAGTCCTAGTGGAACTAAGAATATTCCCAGCGACACATCTTCTGTGAAAAACGAAACTCTAGTCAGAAAGCCGAAAGTGAAGGCTAACATTCACAAATCCTCAGAATAGTTCGCACCTCAGAAACGTCAAAGGAATGCGAGATACAACAAAAATATCAAGGAAAGAAAACAATTCTGGCAATCCAAGAATCCTAACTTCGTTCGTAATGAAAAACCTTCGAATCGAAATGCGAAAGTATCTTCACATGCAAACTCTAGGAGCTTTTCGCAAAGTCAGCCTCGCAGTCCACATGAATCTAAAAAGAACGTTTTTCAAAAATCTATTTTTTCAAATCCAAAGAAGCCTGTGGAGAAACCAAAAAACTCACAACTCTCAAATCAAGGATGCTTCGTATTCAACCAAGACATTGAAAGATGATAAGGGAAAAGGAAAGCTGGGTTTGGATCCTAAATTTCCAATCAAGAAGCCCGAAACTAACTCAAAGAAAGTTGTGAAAGAGCTCTTGTAAAATCAAATAAAAAATAATCAAAAAAATCATCTTCAAAAGATACGAACTTGAAAGATAATAGGATCAAGGTTTTTAAAATAACAAATAAAGCTAGCACCACATTAATAAAACACACTTATATGGTTGATCTTGCAATTACGTTTCCTCCTTCTGTAAAAGGCTCACAAGGACCCAAACAACTTCGGGTTCCTAAATCTACTTAATTTCTGCATGTAATTCGTGACGAGTAGTTTGACACCAAATAGTATATCGACAGTGGCTGTTCGCGTCACATGACAGGTAGAAAGGAGGAACTATGAGAGTATAGAAAACTGAAAGATGGTGGAAGAGTGAAGTTCGGGAATAACTCACTTGGACAGATTAAAGGTTATGGGATGATAACGAACGAAGAGTTTTCAATTCGTAAGGTGGCTTACATAGAGGGCCTGCAACACAATCTTATAAGTGTTTCGGAGTTGGTTGTTGGCACAGGATTAAACGTATCATTTGACTATGAAGGGTCTGAGATCATAGAAAAGAAGACCAAAGTAGTCCTTCTAAATTCGATACGCAAAGGAGAGATGTATCCACTGAACTAAACCCGATCAGAGGAAAGCCTGCCATTTGCCTACTAACGAAAGCTCGTACACATGATAGTTAGCTATGGCATCGAAGACTTTCGCACCTTAACTTCAAAGATATCAACAAGCTTGTTATTGGTGATCAAGTGTGAGGGCTTCCTCTCTTGAAATATGACAAGGATCATCTATGTGCAACTTGTGAAATGGGGAAGCAAAGCAGGAAGATTCATACAACTGTAGTGAATACGAAAGTAATTGAACCACTCGAACTTTTGCATGTCGACCTTTATGGTCCTTCGGCGAATTAAAGTATTGGTGGTAATAAGTATATTCTCGTTATTGTAGATGATTTTTCTCGTTTCACTTGGGTGTATTTTCTTAAGCAGAAATCTGAAGCCACTCCAAAGCTCAAAGATTTCATAAAGCAGATCGAATTTCATCTGTGAAAGCTGGTTCGCAATATTTGCAGGGACAACGGTTTGGAATTCAAAAACCAAGTGTTTGACGAATTCCTCACTGAAAAGGGAGTAACACACAACTCTTCTACTCCTTATACGCCACAACAAAACGGAGTCGTTGAAAGGCGAAACCGCTCCTTATGCGAAGCTGCGAGAACCATGCTGTCATTCGCAAATTTGTCACTCTATTTCTGGGCAGATGCGATAAGAGCTGCATGCTTCACCCAAAACCGTTCAATCCTTAATAAACGATTTTCTGTCACTCCCTATGCGATAAGAACTGCATGCTTCAAGGGGTATTTCCAGGAAGAACCCATCGACTACGAAGAAACCTTTGCACCGGTTGCAAGGTTGGAATCTGTTCGCATCTTCTTGGCTTATGCAGCGCACAAGAACTTTGAAGTATACCAGATTGATGTCAAATGTGCATTTTTAAATGGGGAACTTGAAGAGAAAGTGTATGTGGAACAACCACCTGGGTTTATAAACGAAAAATATCCCAACCACTGCTGTATTTTGGACAAAGCGGTCTATGGTATGAAGCAAGCTCTAAGAGCCTGGTATGAAACTTTTTCTCGTTTTTTAAAACATGCCAAGTTTAAACAAGGTTCGGTTGACCCAACCTTCTTTCGCAAGAAAGATGGTGACCACTTGATGATCGTCCAAATCTACTTTGATTTCATCATTTTCGGATCAACTAACCCAAGCTTAACTGCTGAGTTCCGAAAATTGATGGAAACGAAGTTTGAGATGAGCTCCATGGGTCCGATTAACTTTTTCCTTGGTTTAAACATAAAGCAAAGTCAGGAACGAATCTTCATAAATCAAGAAGCTTATACGAAGACATTGCTTGCTAAGTTTGGAATGGTGGGAGACTCAAATGTGAAAGTTCCAATGGCAATCAGAATGAAACTAACTCCATCTCTGGAAACCGGTTGTGGATATGACACTTTATCGTAAAATGATAGGTTCTCTAATGTATCTAACTGCTATTCGACCAGATATCATGGTTTCCGTTTGTTACTGTGCTATGTTTCAGGCGAATCCTCGAGAACCTCACATGATCGCTGTCAAGGACATATTCTGGTATCTTAAACGAACATCTTCACTTTGAATATGGTACCCATCAAAGTCTGGTTTCTTTGTGCAAGCCTTTTCGGATGCTGATCTTGGAGGATGCGAGTTAGATAGAAAAAGCAAGACTGGAGGATGTCAATTTCTTGATTGCAAACTCGTCAGTTGGTAGTCCAAAAAGTAAACCTGTGTTTCCTTGTCAACAGCTAAAGTTGAATATATTGTTGCTGCCTCATGCACTTCACAGGTCATATGGACTCAAAGTCAACTTCGTGACTATGGCCTGAATATGAAACGAATCCCATTATATTGTGACTCTGAAAGTGTCATTCGCATTTGTCACAACCAAGTGCAACACTTAAAGACGAAACACATAGCACTGAGGTATCACTTCATCAAAGATCACATGGAAGATGGTAATGTCGAGATACATTTTGTTAGATCCGCTAATCAGTTAGCTGACATATTCACGAAAGCCTTACATGAACCTACACTCAATCGTATTCTATGTCACAACTAGCATTTTAGCTAGGAAATTCTATTCTCATGCAAACATCAACTATTGTAAAACTTGTACTCTAAGTAAATATCATACTCTATGCTCAATCAAAATCATCCATTGGAAATCAAAACTCACTCAAGAGGTTCAAAACCAAATACAATACATCTCATATAGTCAACTATGGGTTGAAATCCCAAAAAATCCTGATTCAAGTTTATTATGGACTAGGATCCTCTTATTGGGCCTATTGGCCAATAAACTTTCAAGTTGACTATTTTGGGCCTAGGAACCCTATTTGGGCTCTAATTGGACCCAATTCATGAAAATATAGCATTTTGGGCCATATGGGCCTAGAATGATTCATTTTAGCCCTAATAGGCCATAAACTCAAATTCTTTTATCTTATTGGGCTGTGAACCTTCATAAGGGCCCAACGAGCCGAGAACCATCCATTTGGGCCTCATAATATCGAAATAAAACATGAAAGGCCCAAACTACTTCTCCTTTCTTCTCTCATTTCTCTCTCTCGGCCCAACAACAACAAAAAAACAAATGGGAGGATATTTGAGGTGCCACCTCATAATTACCTAGTGGTTTTTCATGCTAATTACCCTTCAAGTAAACAACTAATCTCATGTCTCAAGGCATCTATCACATCTTAACCTCTCTCCTCTCTTTCTCTCTTCTTCTATTCTCGGCCGAGCACACCCCTCACCACCTTCATTTTCTATCAAAATCTCTCAAAAACTCTCTCAAGAACTCCTCTTTACTCTTGGTAAGTTGTTGCTTAAACCTATGGTTTAACTTCAAGATTCTATCAAAAATCTCTTCTTAATCCACATCATTTCATGATCTATACTCTTGAACTTCATAGATTTCAAAAACCTCCTCAAGGAAGCTCCTAGGGCCGAGATCTTCTCATCTTCTCACCAAAAACCGAATCCAAACCTCAAGGTGAGTTCATAGCCCCTTGTTTTTGGTTTTACTATGTTTTAGGTGAGGATACAAGTTGCTATGTGTTATATCTATGTATTTGTGCATGTTTATGTGTGTTTTCTATGTTATGTGTTGTGATTTTGTGATGAAATTCCATATATCTCGAAAACTCTAACAAAAATTTGTGATATTTGTAACCTAAAACACTTTATACATCATACCATGAAGATGGAAGTGTAAACATGTGAAGATTGTTGAAAAGCTAAACAAAATCTTGAAAAGGGGCTATTTTTAACAAATAAGCATAAAGATGAGATTGTTATGACACTTATGATTTCACAAGGACTAAAAGTGTCACATTTATACAAAAATGGGTCTTATTGATATTCTTGGTGTTAAAAAGGGGCAAAAATGTAATTTTTTGCATAATGGGCTTAATATGGGCTTTACGCTTTTTCTTGGGCCTAGTTTGTAAAAATTTCGATTTTTATGGATTAAATTGTCATTTAATACAAATTTGAGCCAAAAATGTAAATTTACGGTTTTATGGGCTGAAAATGTCATTTTTATCAAAAATAGGGTATAATGTAAAATTTTATAATCATGGGCCGAAAACATCAATTTATATATATTTGGGTAAAAAATGTCAATTTATATGTAATTGGGCCAAAGATGTCAATATTTATGATATTGGGTCAAAAATGTTATTTTTAACCAAAGTGGGCTAAAAATGTTAATTTATTGAAATAAGCCCATAAATATGAACTATTGGTCTTAAGGGACCTAAAGTGTCAATTTTACCAAAAATGAGCTTAAATTGTAAATTTTCGGCACAATGGGCCAAAAATGTCACTTTTACAAAAATTTGGCCTATTACGAAATTATAGTAAACAATCGGACTAAAACATACAATATAATAACAAACGAACAAAATATAATCGATTATATGCTTATTGGGCTTAATATATACATTACATGTTTATTGGGCCTTAGTGGTCCATTTACATGTTTATTGGGCCTAATATATGCATTATATGTATATTGGGCCTTAGTGGTCCATTTACATGCTTAATGGGCCTGGATCATACCTTACATGTTTATAGGGCCTTTGTGGTCCATATACATGCGTATTGGGCCTAGACTATACATCACATGCTTAGTGGGCCATAGTTGTCCCTTTTCATGTTTGTTGGGCCTCATAAATTCACACACATACTTTTTGGGCTTTGTAAATTTAAAACATATACGGAAACATTATTTATACAACCTAATACAATATTCGCATAAACTCAGTTGAGGATCTTGTGAGACATGTCGGTTGACACCACTCGAGTGTACAATCGTAGCTTGTAGTTATAACTAGAGTCTCCTGGAGGGAGAGTGAGAGTTTGTGTATAGATCTATACGGGGGTGACTCCCCCACACCTGAGTTGTTCGCTACAGTTAGACTCGGCCAGTCTAGGGTGACAAACTTTACCTTCAACAATCTGGCGTCCAAAAGACGTCATGACAGGCGAATTAGTCATTATCAAGCATGGTTGTAACGGCTCACATAGAGATTAACTCCAATATAAATTACGGAATACATATAACATCTTGTCGATATGAAAGCATACCTACACCGACATTTGGTCTTAGGGTTTTGAGACCACGACACTTTTATAAACAGAAAATATCGGATTTTCTGGGGAAGTATACAGTTAAACAATACCTTCTACTTACAACAGATAATACAGGATTTTCCGGATTACATTTTGTTTATATACATTCTGAAACAGAAAACACACATGCACTAATACTTGATTTTGATACATCACCTTCAAACTATTTTGCAGAAAATATCGGATTTTCTGGTGTTTACGAACAATACAAAACTTTTCATTCAAATACACTTATGAACTCACCAACATTATATATGTTGACGTTTTTAAAATAACTTGTATTCTCAGGGAATCGTTAAGGAGAAGGGTCTACAAGAACATGTGGAATTTGTTGAATTTTGTTATCATCATACATTGAATATTTTGGCATGTAACTAATGATACTATACTTGATGTAAACAATGTTGGTTGTATTTTGATATGTATGATGATGGTGTTATCTTGTTTCAATTATGTACACTGTGATGATATTACAAGATGAAGTCACGCACAAGCCCCCAGACATTTCCGCCGTCTGGTTCGGGGGTGTGCCATTCTTCAAGGCTTAGGAATGATGGAAGCTGAATCAGTTCTGAAACTACCTTCGCTTTCACAGTGACACTTTCGCTTTTAGTTACACTTTCGCTTTCGCAGTCTTTAGGATGTCCTACGAATCGGTGCGAACGCTCATAGTAGTTCGCAGTTGATGTGTATATTTAATGCACTGGTTTTTTATTTATAATTCCTAATTTATCGCATCTAAACCACACCTTACATGCAGTGAACCCGATCGAGTATAGTATAGCTTTGATAAGCAAGGGTGTCGAACACAAGGAGAACGGTAGTGAATTAATTTAGAATGTTTGATTATAGGTTACACAAAACACACGAAAGCAGTAAAGAAAAGTTTTATTAAATTAAATCTCAAATAAACAAATAAATAGCAAATCTCGATAAACTAACCGGAAGACAAATATCATCAAATACTTTGGTTTAGACAAATTACATATTGAAATCATAGACAATTGCACACACAGATTTATTTATTCATGTTCACCGATTTCTAAAATGATTAGGTTCATGTTCACTATTACTAATCCTTTAGAAAACAAGTCAATCCAAACAGTGGCCAATTGATTAAACTAACAAGTTTCCTAGTATTCAAATCGTATCAAGCAAGACTTGTAATCTTAGTTAATTAAATTTGTCAATTTAATCAACTTATATGTGGTTGTTCATCACACATGCTCACACATTGATTTACTTATTTTCTAGTTAACCCTAGTTTCATGCTCACTATTCCTAGGCATATAATATTATGTTCACAAAACTATATGATTCAAGCAATTAAGAAGATGCTCATGCAACTCAATAACTTGATATTTAACAGAAAATAATTATCATCAATACATAAGGGTCTTTAACAAGCTTAACAAGATAAATTAAACACGAATTAAACATTCCAAATAGCAATTAATCCATAAATCAAGGTTTTATCTAGTCATAAACACAAAGCAAAGGGTTTTAACCCCCAAATAAGAAAGTAAACACATAATGACATCACAATGGAATGCTAAACATGGTCATGTTAACAACCACATGATTACCGACACGAATCCGCTCTCTAATCCCTTCGATCTTCACTCCTGTCAGCTTAACGGCCTTCTGGCCGCCTTCTAGACCCTCAAAACGGCTCACCAGAGGTTACTTGTCTCCTAAAATAGGTTAGAAGTCGGAATCCCCCCTAGAAGAATTAAATGTCAATATATACTAACTTTACACCGCCAAACGAACGCAACGCGTAGGTCTAAGGAACGCAGCGCGTTCGTCCAAGCGATCTCGTAATCAGCAAGCCACGAACGCAGCGCGTTCATCATGGGAACACAGGGCGTTCGGCCCGTTTTCAGCTCAATTCTTCATATTTGCAGTCCAACTCCTTCTTCTCCGGCTTTTTGCTCCAATTCCGCTCCAACAACATATAATAACTATAAATTGCAATTCAAAGCATTATAAGTACCTTTTAACTCTAAAAATTATAAAAATATAGCATAAAATAATAAGAAAACACCTAAATTATATGTATAAAATAAACGTTATCAAACTACCCCACACTAGCCTTTTGCATGCCCCCAAGCAAAAACTGATTTTATTATCTTACAAATATCGAATAGAATAATCCATTTCAAACTCAGCCATTATCCCAA
Source organism: Lactuca virosa (assembly GCF_052849685.1). NCBI lineage: Eukaryota > Viridiplantae > Streptophyta > Magnoliopsida > Asterales > Asteraceae > Lactuca > Lactuca virosa. The sequence continues at coordinate 58,669,420 of NC_136434.1, forward strand.
GACCTCAATGCATGTATTTGTGTCTATAATTCCTAAAACTTCTCACTCCTAAATACTCACAATCCTTATGAACTTTCAACCCTTAGTTTATACGACACTCATTTTTGCAACCCTCCGAATCAATCCTCAGAAATCTTTCTTACCCTCAAGGTATTTTTGGCTAAACAACCAAGCATACATAAATTCTAGAAAAATTACAACTTTGATACCACAATGGAGCTCTTGGAATTCTTCATTTCTTTGAATATTTGATATTTTCTTTCTTTAAATTCACCACCTTTTTTTGATTTTTGGTATCTTCAACTTTTTGGATTTCTTCAGAATTTTGATCTTCATACTTTGATAGCTCCAAAATTCTTACAGCTTTTTGGTAATTTCTCTCTCTCTCTCTCTCTCTCTCTCTCTCTCTCTCTCTCTCTTTTTACATGTATCTCACTCTCTCTCTTTTTTTCACTCAAATCCTACATGCTTAAGAAAGGAGCTTAACTTCAACCTTTATTCATTCGTTAAGGTATTAATCTAAGTGCAATGACTACATAAGCTTTCCTGGATAGATTTCAGGTTTAGGCTGCATAACATAATATGCCATATAAACTACCAGATTACCTTTCATATCTCATGACTTTTCACTAGGAAATGGGAAGCCACAATTACACCATAACATGTGTAGGCTCAGGTAAACATTTGGGTTCTCATCGGATCATCCCATACAATATTAGCAAAATTTTAAATTATTACTAGATTTTCCTAAATTAAACTATTATTTCAAGTTTGTAAAATTTTAAAATTTTAAATTTTCCTAATCTAGCAATTTTTAATTTTCCAGTTTAAATTCCTTTTTCGACCCCTACCCCATACTTATTTCATACAATGCCCTCATTGTATGCTAAAACAATTAAAGAACATAAAATTAAATAGAGATAACTGGAACAGACTCCCTGGGGTAGTAGTGGCGAGATCGAATGGGGCTGCTAAAAGTCGCTCCGAAAATTGTTGGAAGACTGGAAACTGGAACTGCTGCTTCTAAATGTGCCGGAAAATAAAATCAAGAAAAACGACTTCTACAATGTGATGCAAAGAATTGCAAACTAATGCAATGTGTAGTAACCATGACGTGGGAAAGTGTCAACCACATCGTGTCGTTGAGTGAAGTAAAATCTATATTGCGAATAATAGCATAGCCACGACGTGGTAATTGGTGGCCACGTTGTGATATCGAGAATGGAAGCCTCCTCTCGCGATGAAAAAACTCCCCCACAACATAGGAAAATTGTCAACCATGTCGTGGCAGCCAGGACAATAATTCTGCTTCGCGTTTAAATAAAACTCTATGGTGTGGGGACAGCTCATCCGTACCATAGGAATCAAAATATGGTACAAACGTCACTCTTCTAAATAATATACTCTCACAATATCGACTCGCACCCCACACTTATTAGAAGTCGTGGGTCTTGATTACAAACTTCAAATTCTCACACGGCTTTCTCTTTCGTGATAAAACAACAGTCGATCCTAGCGGCTGAACTTATTGCCAGCTTTCTAAGGGCGAAAATTCTGCAAAGATCTAAAGCAATCAAAGAGCATCAACATGGAAAACAAAAGTACATAAACCAAAAATAAATAAACATCCTAATTAAAACACACCAAAATAAAAATAAAAACTAATAAGTCTAACAAAATAAAAATATCATAAAAAGGATAACTATGTTACTCATCATCGTCATCGCCATGCAGCTACGTCCCAGATGTGTCTGCTCCATCATGTCGCGGCTGGTATGGTGGAGGAAAAGGGACCGGGTGATGATACCCCTGTGAAGCTAAAAACCCAGTCAACACTCCCTCAAACCACTGTTGTCTACCCTCCACTATATCATAGCGCTCATCAATGTGCTGAAGCCTCCCGTCTATGCGTTGAAAACGCTCGTCCATGCGCCGAGCAAGGTAACGTATATCTATCTCTGGCTCGGGTCCCTATTTCGCTCCACGAGGAGGAGGCCGACGCCTCTGGACTCTTTGTGGCTCAGGTGGTAGTGAAACATCCCCCAATGCCTCACCATCAGGCACTATCCTAAAAATACCATCACCCCCTCGGGTAATTACCTGCATGGACTCCAGCATCTAAACACCCATCACCTTCATGTCATAGCGAACCATCGTCCTCGCAATATCCCTGGTCAACAACGAGTATGACCCAGCTAACCAAGTAACAAAATGTCCACCACAAATCGGACTATCCTGCCGACGCCCTCTGGCCTTCCGCGCCATATACAATGCTAAAGCCAATGGGAGGTTCAGGTGCCTCCCCAGTGTAATAAGGGTCCATAAAGCTAAAAGACCTCCACAAGGCACCCTGTCACTATTTTTGTGATGAGTGAGAGAGCTCGCGATCAATCTGTGCAATAATCTAAAAGTAGTCGATTTAATCATGTTGCCCCTAGCAGAAGATGGTGCATACACCTCCCCTGTAAGCTGAGCCCAAAAAGTGTTTTCATTATACTCCTCATGCGTCCTTACAATAGAGGCTAAAAGAAAATCATGAAAATGAGGAGTCCTTGTCTCATCTGCAGTTACACCCTAACCCTGATGGCATGCTCAATCGCACTACATTCCCTGCTAACACCACCTAATCGAAAAGAAAATGCAGTCCTATCATTGAGAGGCTTTGTAGAATCAAAAGCAATTGTAGCATAGAACTCCAGCAAAAATTCCCGAACGACGGGCTCCCGAATCCTAAATAATCGGTCCCAACCCCAACATGTAAACAGAGGCACGCCACCTACGTCCAGGTGAGTGTATGTCAAAAAATCCCGGATGAGGACATCGATCCCATATTAGGTTGAAAATTCCCAATCAAAATATGGTGCAATATCAATTTTTTTTCTTAAGTAATGTATTGAGCCTCTCTTGGTGTCTTGTAAGTGTTGTTCCGTTCAACGAACGAGGAAATTGCATGAACGGGTGGTTCGTGATTTCCTCGGGGGGTTGCTGATTTCTCCTTGCCATATTGCCTGAAAAAACTTTGAAGAACACAAAACCATCCAAAGATTCATTATTAAGCAAAGATGAAGGGCTGGTCAAATTTACGAACGCAGGGCGCTCGTCCGACGAACGTAGTGCGTTCGTCTGTAAGTTAGCGTCAACCATTTATCCCAAATCAAGATCAATGCCAAAATTTCTAAACAGGGTTTGTTCTACGGGTCTAATTTTGTCCAATAACACAATTATAAGCACCAATTTCATCATAATCAAACCATAAATCGAAAATGGAATAAACCCTAGTTTCTCTACTTTAGCCCAATGCATCAAAATTGGGAAATCTTCAGAAAAATCCCAATATTTAAGGAAAAGTTACACTTTAGTCCCAAGATTTTTTTTTGAACGAAAAAGTCCTGAAAACCTGCAAAATTTTGCAGTTTGACCCTTTTTGACCGGTTGAAACCGGTAACAAATTATTTTTGGACTATTTCATAAACTAACCCAAAATGTTTAGACTTTTCGGTAAACAAAAAATATTAGGACTTTTCTGTAAACAAAAATATTAGGACTTTTCTACAAACAAAAATCTTATTATTATTATTATTATTATTATTATTATTATTATTATTATTATTATTATTATTATTATTATTAATATAAATAATAATACTATTTTCTGAACTTGTTATTATTAATATTGTTACTGATACATATAAATGCATTTAAATGAAAAAATAATATTAATGACATTGTTTAAGGGTGGAAGTGGACGAGATGGTGATGCTTTCAGCATTGAAATCGTGAATGTCTGCTTATATATTTTTACTTTGTATATGGTCATTTCACATTTGTTATTATTGTTTTCAATTCAGAATATTAATACTTAACAATTTAAAAGAAATTGCATAATAGTATTATTGTATAAATAGTTTAAGGTAGAAGGGTTTCTCACTTTGTATATAAAATTGTTTAAGGTAGAAGAATTACTTTCCAAATCCAACAAATCCACTACAAACATCTACATAGGTAACCCATATCAAAATTCAAAAGTATTAATTACAATATCTTGCTTAATAAAAGTAATAGGAATAATTCAAAAGTATTAATCAAAATTCAAAAGCATTAATCCAAAAAACATGTCCTATTACTTTTTATTAAACAATATATTGTAATTAATACTTTTAAAATTTGATACAGGCTACCTATGTAGATGTTTGTAGTCGATCTGTTGGATTTGGAAAGTAATCCTTCTACCTTAAACATTTTTATATACAAAGTGAGAAATCTTTCTACCTTCAACTATTTATAAACAATTTTAAAAATATGCAACTTCTTTTAAATTGTTAAGCATTAGTATTCTGAATTGGAAACAATAATAACAAATGTGAAATGACCATATACAAAGTAAAAATATACAAACAAACAGTCATGATTTCAATGCTAAAAACATCACCATCTCATCCACCTCCACCCTTAAATAATGTCATTAATATTACTTTTTCATTTAAATGCATTTATATGTATTAGTAACAATATTAATAATAACAAGTTCAAAAAATAGTATTCTTATTTATATTTTTAATAATAATAATAATAATAATAATAATAATATGATATTTGTTTGTAGAAAAGTCCTAATATTTTTGTTTACAGAAAAGTCCTAATATTTTTGTTTACAGAAATGTCCAAATATATTGGGTTAGTTTACGAAATAGTCCCAAAATAATTTGGTACCGGTTTTAACCGGTCAAAAAGGGTCAAACTGCAGATTTTTGCAGGTTTTCAGGACTTTTTCGTTCAAAAAAAAATCTTGGGACTAAAGTGTAACTTTTCCATAAATATTGAGACTTTTCTGGAGATTTCCCCATCATAAATTAATAAATTAAGCCAAAATCTAACCATAAGGGTTGCATAGAACTTACCTTTAAAGCCGATTACTAAAAAAGAAGAAGACAATTCGGAATTTTTGGAAGGAATCGTCAAAATCAGTGGAGTAAATCATGAACCAGTGAAGAACGAGAACCAGTGAAATAAAGTAAGAATGGGGAGAGTAAAAAGTAAATCAGGGTTAACGGGGTTAAAACCTGATTCTGAACGCGGGGCGTTCAAAGCAGCAACGCAGGGCGTTCCCGATGAACTCTGGATACCAAATCGCGACCACAAAGATGAACGATGGGCGTTCCCACATATTACGTATGGCGTTCGCTGAATACTCTCAATTTTATTTTACTAAATATATTTTCTTTTAAAACTTCATTCAACAATTAAAATTCATTACTTCTTTTATATATATATATATATATATATATATATATATATATATATATATATATATATATATTCTTATTTTCACTGTGTTCTTTTATTTCCCAGCTCCATCGGGTCTATTGAATATCTTCGATCTGTTAAAACAGCAGCAAAATCCTCTGACAAGTGACACGATATTATCGAAATTAAAAAAGAAAATAAATAAAAAATAAAATAAAACAAAAATTAAAATTAAAAATTAAAAATTAAAATAAAAATAAAATTAAAATAGCTAAAAGGGATATCATGATCACTCGTCTTCGTCGAAATCAAGCAACAATTGTTGATTAAATCACTTGCATGCAAAAAGCGGTTTGTGAGAACAAAAACTTTCGGGACCCGTTAGGCTATTTCCTTTGTTTTCTTTGCACCATTAACTAAAAAGTAGAACAAGAGTTGACCCAACTAGTCAAGAATATCAAGAGCTCGGTCTTCCACTTAACCACCTCGATACGCCTTGCTATACTACGCCTCGTGGATTGAGTTGGACAAATCACCAAAGTAGTAGGCTAAGCAATTCAAGAATTCCCTAATCGCTTGCAATCTCGAAACCCATGCAAAAGGAAAAGCCAAACAATGTGTATGATCCACGAATTCCTGCACATATCAACAAAAACCTTCCCGACAAGTGACATGATATCAACAAAAATAAAACTAAAAATCAAACAAATAACGAATAGTCAAACAAGCTAAATTAAATTGAAAACCGTTCCCCAACAACAGCGCCAAAAACATGATGTGTATATTTAATGCACTGGTTTTTTATTTATAATTCCTAATTTATCGCATCTAAAGCACACCTTACAGAGGGTGAACCCGATCCACTATAGTATAGCTTTGATAAGCAAGGGTGTCGAACACAAGGGGAACGGTAGTGAATTAATTTAGAATGTTTGATTATAGGTTACACAAAACACACGAAAGCAATAAAGAAAAGTTTTATTAAATTAAATCTCAAATAAACAAATAAATAGCAAATCTCGATAAACTAACCGGAAGACAAATCTCTTCAAGTACTTTGGTTTAGACAAATTACATCTTGAAATCATAGACAATTGCACACACAGATTTATTTATTCATGTTCACCGCTTTCTAAAATGATTAGGTTCATGTTCACTATTACTAATCCTTTAGCAAACAAGTCAATTCAAACAGTGGCCAATTGATTAAACTAACAAGTTTCCTAGTGTTCAGTTCGTATCAAGCAAGACTTGTAATCTTAGTTAATTAAATTTGTCAATTTAATCAACTTATATGTGGTTGTTCATCACACATGCTCACACATTGATTTACTTATTTTCTAGTTAACCCTAGTTTCATGTTCACTATTCCTAGGCATATAATCTTATGTTCACAAAACTATATGATTCAAGCAATTAAGAAGATGTTCATGCAACTCAATAACTTGATATTTAACAGAAAATAATTATCATCAATACATAAGGGTCTTTAACAAGCTTAACAAGATAAATTAAACACGAATTAAACAATCCAAATAGCAATTAATCCATAAATCAAGGTTTCATCTACTCATAAACACAAAGCAAAGGGTTTTAACACCCAAATCAGAAAGTAAACACATAGTGGCATCACAATGGAATTCTAAGCATGGTCACGTTAACAACCACATGATTACCGACACGAATCCGCTCTCTAATCCCTTCGATCTTCGCTCCTTTCAGATTAACGGCCATCCGACGCTTTCTAGACCCTCAAAACGGCTCACCAGAGGTTACTTGTCGACTAAAATAGGTTAGAAGTTGGAATCCCCCCTTAGAACGAATTAAATGTCAATATATAGTAACTTTACACTACCAAACGAACGCAGCACATAGGTCCAAGGAACGCAGCGCGTTCGTCCAAGCGATCCCGTAATTAGCAAGCCACGAACGCAGCCCGTTCATCATGGGAACGCAAGGCGTTCAGCCCGCTTTCAGCCCAATTCTTCATATTTGCAGTCCAACTCCGTTTTCTCGGGCTTTTTGCTCCATTTCCGCTCCAACAACATATTATAGCTGTAATTGCAATTCAAAGCATTATAAGTACCTTTTAGCTCTAAAAATTATAAAAATATAGCATAAAATAATAAGAGAACACCTAAATTATATGTATAAAATAAACGATATCAACAGTCATCTTTTTGTCCTGCGAATCAGTGCGAACGCTCGCAATAATTCGTAGCCATCTTTTATCCTGCGAATTCATGCGAACGCTCGCAGTGTCTCGTGATCAACTGTTCATTCGTGGTTTGGAGCCTTTTGTATCCTTATGTATATTATATATTTTTGCTTTAATTTATTTTTCATAATTTCAAAAATCCAAAAATATTTTATTTGTTTCTATTTTAATTCTTTTTCAGAAAAATAAAAAATCCAAAAATATTTTATTTTTTTCTGTTTTAATTCTTTTTCGGAAAAATCAAAAATCCAAAAATATTTTATTTCTCTTTTTTCTTTTTCAGAAAACTCAAACCAACAACAATATTTTCGTTACTTTCGTTTTGTGTTTTATTTCATACTTTATAAAATATCAAAAATATTAGCTAATTGAGCAGATTTGAAGGAAAATATCTTAGTAATCTCAATTACGAATGATGGGGCAGGTATAACTTTCTTTATCTTTGTACTAACCAAGTGTCCCTAGAAGCATGTTGTTGCATGTTGTCTAAAAGCCTCAAGGACTCTATGTTGAAGCCTTAATGAATCGATTCATACCAATCGTTTCTTCCCGATTAGGTTGCGAATTCACATAAGTCATGAGCTACCTTACTCTTCTCACATTGAGTAAAGAGTTATCTGCTTGGTCAGTTTCACATAGCAGAGGTACACTATTTCTTGCGAACCACCTCACACTTTTCTCCATCACTTTCGCATTCATGAATGTAACCGTTGAGACTCTCAGATATTACCACTGAGGTTTATGGTTACACAACATCTGAGTTTATGATCTTAAATTTCGTTATCACCACGAATTAAGCGAAACACAAAATCCAATACATATTTAAGAATTGACGGTGAACAATTAAACGTTCTAGCTTTTCATCAAGGAATTAACGAAACTCTACTTTCACAGTTTGTACCTAGAAATCTCTTTTTCTTTTTGTGTGATCTTAATGAAATGTTCTAAGTCCCAAGACATTTCTACCCAATAGATCCGGTTTTTATTTTTCATGAGATTTCGTATCTTATCCCCGTCACTTCAAATAAGTCCAAAACCTACTTGTTCAAATGACTACACTGCTCAAACAAGTACTTCACTCAAACTTTCAGACTTATATCAAGTTTCGTAGTTTCTTTGGAAATAAAACCACCCTATATGCCTTATAAAAGATGCCTTTCACTGTTTCTTAATAAACAACTGATCGTAATTCAACGGGAAACTACACAGACACTTCTTAGTCTCTCTTGACTTCGAAGGACGAGATGTATGCCCGGGATCCAATAGTTTCGTGTCATATCAGACATCACTAGAATCCCTTAGAATATTGTTGATTTATTTCTTTATCTTTGGCACACTCTCGCACGAAGATCCTTGTGATTTTCCAAAAGTTTGGTTCGTGGTACTTATGCCTGTTTTCAGTTTCGCGGAACATTTGATGATAATAAATGTGAAAGGGCTTATCAGGATTCATTGCGAAAAGTCGGTAATTGGATCCATTGGGATAGGACAACAATGAAGCGGCAATTCTATGGATAAGATTTCAAATAGGCGCATGGAATTTGAATCGATATCTGATTTTCCGCCGCCTGACACCTTTTTCTGGCATAACAGTTGTCATATCATGCTTTTTTGGCGACGTTTCAGAAAGCAAATCACAACCATCACACTATTTTCTCTCTCATGGTTAATGGTATAAAAGGTTTTCGACGTTTCATCATTCCTTTCCACTGTCAAAAGATTTCAAAAACCCTAATGCGATTTTTCTCTCTACTGTTCATCTCCTTCTCCAAACAACATCAATGGAAGGCTCTTCAGAAACCCCTTTCGTTCAAGAACAATCAGCAAAGTCGATGCTTCTCAAAATTAAGCCCAATCAGAACTTGGTTCTTTACCTCGATCCATTCAAATATGATAGCTTTCTTCTACCTATCGTCGAGTGTCTGAAATACTCTCCACTGGTCCATGCTTTGACTAGATCTGAGATTTTTCCAATGTCTCTCTTGTCGAAATCCTACTCGTCAGCTTCATACATCAATGAGGAACAAAGAATCACCTTTGAAGTTCTTGACAGGAAAACCTCCATTACCAAATCCAGATTCTACTCACTGCTAGGGCTTGCTCAAGACGATGATATGGTGGATCCTGAATCAATCTCCAACTCTGCTATTATGGAGATGTTCTATCAAATGGGGTACAAGGAAACCCTAACTTGAAGGGTCCAGTTAATGGTTTGGTCTAGGCTTTCATTGTAATAGTTCATTATGAGTCTTTAGTGTGTTTTTGGTGTTGTTTAGCTGTTTACGGCCCAAGAGTGAGTTTACGGCCGTAAACCCGTTTACGGCCGTAAACCCAGTTTGCGGCCCAAGTCAAGTATATATAGAGGAGTTGTAGGTCTTTGTCCAGTTGTTGATGCCATAGTATTCACGGTTCATTATGTCGAGTTGTACCAGACGTTTTATGCAATAACCATGTGCAAACTTGATTTCTTTTCTTCTTCTACTTCTATTGTGATTGCTATTGATTGTTGGTTGCTTGATCATTGGTAAAGATCCGTTTCAGGACCTTACAATTGGTATCAGAGCTTGCACAATTGTTCGGTCAAAATTATGGTTTATACTTTGCTTTTCTGAGCAATTGTATTTTTATGTAATATTTTATGAGTTTACGGTCAGGTGGGTGTTTACGGCCGTAAACCCTGTTTACAGCCCAATGGGTGTTTACGGCCGTAAACCCATTTACGGCCGTAAACCCATTTATGGCCCATATTCCCCTAGTATATATATAGGTGTTAGGTGGTTGAGGAGGGATTGATGAACATAATAGAGGAGCTTAAGTGTGTGCATTTGAAGGTGTTATAGAGAGAGAAAAGAGAGTGTGTGTTAGTGTGTGTGAATCTTGTATCCGGATCTTCATTCATATCAATACATACAAGATTCATCATCTTCTTCTTCTCCTTCTCTTCTATTTGATCTGACATCATCCAATTGATTGGGATTCCGCACCATCAATTGGATCTGATCGATACACAAGCAGATTAGGGACTTACAATTGGTATCAGAGCAAAAACCGGTGTCAAAGCTTCATTCAATCGAGTTTTCGGCAGTTTAGACTGACATTCTTTATTGTTCGAGATTGGTTTTAGTGTTTTCGTGGTTAAAGGAATTGAATCTACTCCAAAATCGCGTTTTCGAAGAACTTCTGGGAGTTTACTGCCGACCGTAAACTCAGTTTACGGCTGTAAACTCAAGAACTTTAATCAACTGTAAACTATGAATCTTCATTAACCGTAAACTAAGCTTCAATAACCGTCAACACTTAAACCGTAAACATCCAAACCGTAATCATCCGACCGTAAACTCAGTTTACGGCCGTAAACACTTCAACCGTAAACGCAGCTTACGGTCATAAACTCATCAACCGTAAACGCAGTTTACGGTCGTAATCACATCAACCGTAAACTCTTTTCTGACATTAATTTGCTTTAATTTCTGATGGAATCTCAAAGTCAAACTCATTTTCACGAACTTGATACTGTCATAGGCACTACTACGCGTATTCCAAGATTAATGTCTGCAGATGGTTTTCCTGAGTGGAAATACAGGATTGAAAAGTACATTAAAATGAAGGACTTCAAAGTCTGGAGAAGCATTCTTAGAGGCCCTGTTAGAATCACTATGACGGTTGGAGGACAAGTGATTGACAAAGCTGTTGAAAACTACACAGATGAAGAGTTTGAAAAAAGTGGAAGAACAGGAAAGGGCTTTAGCCACTCTAACCATTGCATTATCTCCTGATATTGCTCAAGGTTTCCGAGCGTATACTTCAGCTAAAGATTTATGGGAAGCCCTAATTGAAGTATATGAAGGCAATGAAGATATGAAGGAGAGTCGCCAGGACATGTTGCGACAAAAGTCCAATATGTTCAACTACATTCCCGGAGAGACTCTTGAGGCGCAGCTGCAGCGGTTCACAACTCTCACCACTGACATGAATATATCTGGGATTTTCTTGACCAAGTCAGAGATTAACAAGAAGCTTTTGAATGCTCTTCCTAGGTCATGGGACATGAATGTTGTTGTGATTAAGAAGACCAAGGATCTAAATCGCCTCACTCTTGCTGAAATCATGGCGATCATCAAAGCTTGTGACATTGATGACAAACAGAGAGAGATTAACCATGTGAACTCATACTCAACTGCAAATCTTGGAATCTCATCCAACAATGCTCTCTCATCAATCATGTCTTCCTCAGGTCAAGTATTTGCTGCTCAACAACCTCAGATTCAGACCTTCGCTGCTGCATCATCCATTCCTCATTCTCAAAGCCAGCCATATGTCACTCCACAAGCTGTTCCCCCTCCAAATGTGCCAGTTGTAGCCTCTTCCTCAAACACGAAAGACACTGATGAAAATCTGGCTCTAGCCACTGGTCTTGTTAACTGCTACAATGCTTTTGTAGCTGGAGAGCTTCCACCTCAGCTGTCATTTGCTGACCTGGATCAGATTCATCTAGAAGACGTGGAAGAGATGGACATTACATGGCAGATTGCTATGGCTGTTTTCAGGGCCAAGCAGTTTGCTAAAAAGACAGGGAAGAACAACTGGGGCATGAATGCTGACAAGAAGGTGGGATTCAACAAGGGCATGCTGCGATGTTTCAATTGTCACGAGCCGGGTCACTTTGCTCGTGAGTGTTCAAAACCAGATCGTAGGACGAACAACAACAGGACAATGGTTGCAGTGGGAAACAATCGTGCAGGTGTTGCGGTTAATGGTGAGACTGCTATGGTTGCTCAATCCTTTGACTGGGAGGACCAGATTCAGGCTTTGAATATTTCAGGGCCAGAGAAAGCTCACCTAGCTCAAATTGATGATGCTCCCCTAAAGAATGATGCAGCTGATCCTGAAGCAGAAATGATGGAACTGCAGTTTGCTCTGATGGTGTCTTCTACTTCCGAGCCCAGGAAGAGTGAGGTAAATCTACCGTCTTGTTCTCAGGCATGTAATGAATATGTTAAACTTCTTCATGATGAAATTCAATTATTACGTAGAGAAGTAGAGGACCTTAGATATGAGGGCTATCAACTCAGGAAAGGACAAAAACCCCTTAAGGCCCAGTTAGAACAAAAATAAAAGATTTTAAAAGAATTCAGACAGAATATAGTGAAAAATGTGAACTTTATGATTATGTTAAGAGACAAAATGATGAGTTAATTACTGAGCTTGATACATTAAAAAGACAATTTGAAACTGCAAATTTTGATTTTAGAAAATTTGATGGATCAAGCGAGGTAGTTGCCAACATGATTGATCACTGGATGCAGTTCAAACGAAACCAACAAAAGGGTTTAGGATACGATAGTGTACCTCCTCCTTATAATCATACATATCAGTATCAACCCCTATCCAAAGATGAGATTGCCAACGAACCATTCATGGTTTACGGCAAGCCATCTGGTTTCGTTTCAGGAGGATTTATTAACGTTGAAAGTACTAACGTTTCTACTTCCCCTGCAGATCAACCCTTAGATCAGACAAAGACGTGAAGATAAAGGTACCGACAAGCGGATTAAGGTTGTCTAACAACTTTGATCCCAGTATCACAAAATTATTTTCAGTGACTTTTGAGATAAATTTTTGTCTGTATATATTTTATCTCATTTTTATCTTTATTTTTATTTTATTTTTATTTTAATTTTATTTTATTTTTATAATTGTCAAAATTTAATTTTTTAATTCTTTAATTTTAGAAATTATTTTATTTTATTTTTAGTTTAATTTTAATTTTACTTTAATTTTAAAATCCTCAAAAGGCTTTATTTTTTAAAAATTAATTGGGATTTGGGCTGTACCTTATACAGTGTGGGAGACAGGTAAAATTCAAAGGAGGTATAAAAGTTGGAGTTTACTGTTGCAAACCCTTTCCACCTCACTTTTCATCCTTCCACTCTCTCTCATCTTTCCGGCCGCAAATCCTCTCCACTCTCTCTCATCTCGAAAAAAATTTGTGTGTTTTTGCAAAATCGTTTAGTCCACATCAAAGGTATGCTAAAACCGACTGAGGAAATGGTGTTTGTTCATCAATTCGACTGATACTGGGGGATTAATCGAGGTTTTTCAGTTCGTCGGTGTTTACGGTTTAGGAAGGGCTGACGACCGTAAACGGTATGAGCTTACGGCCTAGAAGCTTACGACCGTAAACTCCTTTTGGAGCTTACGACCGTAAACTCCATTTACGGTCAGGAGATTACTGCAATGGGTTTACGGCCGTAAAACCAATCTGGACCGTAAACCCTATTTTGACCATTTTTTACCGTAAACCCAATTTGGACCGTAAACCCAATTTTGACCTTGTTTGACCGTAAACTCAAAATTTTGATCAAAATATTTTTCTTAAGGCCAAAATGAAATTGATTAATTAAGAAAACTTAAAGCTTTAACTGCTCAAATTTTTTGTTTTCTTACTTGACCTGGTTTAGTGCAGATCAATGGCAAGTTTGAAGTTTGCTGACATGCATAACCTGGCTATTGTACTGGATGATCCTCCTGCTGCTCATGGAGATTTCAGGTCGATGATCTACAGGCTGAGAGAATGCTGCCTAGCCTTTGCTATTACTGTGAACCCAGTCATTTATCAGAAGATTATCAGGGAGTTCTGGCAGACTGCTAAGATGACAAGAGCTAATGGAGCAGTTACAGTTGAAGCTATTGTGAAAGGATGCAAGATTATGATCACTGAGCAGTACATCAGAGAAACATTGCTGATTAATGATCAACCTGATTTTCCCACTGAAATCGAGATTGAAGATGTGCAAAAGATTCTCAAGAAGATGGGGTATGAAGGCACCTATCCTCCCACTGTGAAAAAGCTTCTACCACCATACTGGAGATTTTTGGCTCATGTATTTGTGAGCTGTATCTCGGGCAGAAGATCAGGTGCTGATGAAATCTCGCTAAGGAACACAGGGGAAATTGTTTCACTGGCTGTTGGAATCAAATTCAACTTCTTAAAGTTCATATTGGATGAGTTCATAGTAAACATCAATGCTATAAACCGGGAGACCAGAGATTCTTTCTTGCTGTATCCTAGGTTTATTCAACTGTTCATTGACACCCAATTTCCGGAGATGGTCAAAGAGGGAGACACACTAGATATGAAGTCGTTAGGCCCCCACGCTGTTCGTCTTATTAAGCAGAATCGCAAGGGCAAGGTCGTCTTCCAAGGATTACATCCTCTTGTGAAATTCGGAAAATTTGCTGAGATAAATGAATCCTCCGAATCTCATGGAACGTCAGACAAAATGTCATCTGAGCCCACTTCTTCTGAGAGAGTCATTTCGGAAGATGATGTTATTACAGTGTCAGATCGTGCTGAAGAAGAAGAAACTCCAACCCCTAATGCACAAGTAGCTGAGGAACATGAACTGACATCTATCCAGGTCCAAAGTGATTATAATGAGGGGTCTTCAAAAAGCCGAACGGAGACTGATTTGTATGAAGACCTCGATCTCACTGGGTTTGATAAGGATGAAATTCCTTTAAATTTTGGTAGTAATGAAGACTTCATGACCGGTGAAAACCTCAACACGCTACTTGACAATATCGATGAAGTTGCTCATCCAGCAACAAAGATAAGGGAAAATGAAGACGTTCTCGAAGCCACGCCTCCTCTTACCAATCCAATGGCGGAAATAGCAATTCCTATGGTGACAGTGCCAGGGTCTCCTCCCCTTGATGTTGTTCCACCTACATTTGAGCCATTGGAAAGTGATCGCACAACTACACAGGCCTCTCAACCTCCAATAAAAATACGAAGACTTGACCCTAGACAGGGAATTCCTTATTCGGGTGCATTTCAAAGCTTTACAACTCCACCAACAACTACTCCTGTCATTGTTTCATCTGAACCCGTCAGTGAAGGTCCTAGCACCTTCTATGAAGCTGGTGGCTCTTCCTTTCCCACAGGTTTCTCTCCTCCCAGGCCAGACCATGATGCTGCTTCTGTGAAGTTAGCCAGGTTTTTGGCCGAAGAACAATTCACAACGCCTCCCTCACGGGGCACAGGAATTTCTATTGGGGGTGGCAGCTCAGGAGAAGAGAATCCTTCAATACTTGGACTTCAGAAGGAGATCGATGCACTGAATCAGAAAAATATTGATTTAGATCAGAGAAATATTGAGCTGGATATCAAGGTTGCAGACCTTCAGACTGAAAATGCAAAGCTCAATATTCAAGTTGCCGAACTTATTGAAGATAAAGCTATGAAGACGAAGCAGATTACTGATCTTCAGACGCATTTTGGCTTATTGACCACCAGCTACTACGATCTAAAGAAGAAGCTGGAAGAAGATTTTGGCGATAAATTCAAGTCATCTGTAGATGAGCCAAAGATCTATCTTCCTAATCAAGAAACTCCCATAGTTCCACAACCTACAAGAACAACCACCGTTGTTGATCGTTTTGACAAGGAACCGACGCAGGCTCCGAATGTAGTGGCATTGAAACGAGCTAAATTGGCCAAGTCAGCTGAAAAGGGTCAATTTTTATTCAAAAGGAGTTCAGATCAGAATGCTCCCTGGGATCAATCAAAGATCACCTTTACGGATCTGGGAGAAAATCGTTTCAGAGACATTTATGGTGATAGGTCAGGAATCATTTCGTGGGGATTCCATGATACTATGAACATGTGGATCGTGAGAAGAAAGAGTGGCAATACTGAACTATACAAAGATGCTCACGATTTTCACTCCTTGACTAGGATTGACCTTACAGAGCTGTCAAATGCTCCTTTCTCAAATCCATCAAATAATCCCATGGCGACTCAGTTCAAGACATTTTTGGAAGATCAAGTGGCTAAGGGCTTTCCTTCAATGAAGACTGCCGAGTCTATAATCAAGATTTACCCGAGTATCATTGATCCCAAAACAAATCAGCCACTTCGGTCAGTGATGTGGCCCGCTACTGCTCAAGTGAAGCAAATTCCCGTCCTTCAAAATCATCCAGATGGATCTCTCACATCCATGTAATACTGGGTATTTGATGAAACTACAGCTTCTGCTGTCATCAAGCTTAAAGAGGATTGTATCCGCTTGTATGACAAAAGGGATCTGCTTCAGTTTGGTAGGTGGGATATACATCAGATCTCTATTCATCAGATCAAGGTGGCTGAAGACCTTTTTGAGTCCGCTGCTAAGGAGTACACTTCGATGGTTGCTGAGATTATTGAGAAGGAGATGTGGAATGGGGCTATGGGAAAATCTGATGTGCTGGTAATTGACAAAAACTGAGTCCAAGCTAGCACCAAACCAAGGGGAGATTGAAGGGTCCAGTTAATGGTTTGGTCTAGGCTTTCATTGTAATAGTTCATTATGAGTCTTTAGTGTGTTTTTGGTGTTGTTTAGCTATTTACGGCCCAAGAGTGAGTTTACGGCCGTAAACCCAGTTTGCGGCCCAAGTCAAGTATATATAGAGGAGTTGTAGGTCTTTGTCCAGTTGTTGATGCCATATTATTCACGGTTCATTCTGTCGAGTTGTACCAGACGTTTTATGCAATAAACGTGTGCAAGCTTGATTTCTTTTCTTCTTCTACTTCTATTGTGATTGTTATTGATTGTTTGTTGCTTGATTATTGGTAAAGATCCGTTTCAGGACCTTACATAACTGCTATCTCCAAGTTCAGGAAACCTAATCTGCCTCCTCAAAGGAATGGTCTCTTTACGTCGTTGTTTAAGGCTTTTTCTGAAAGGATAACTGGCTCATATTGCGCCAACAAATTATTCATGACCATCATGTATGGGCTCTACAATGGCATCAACATCGATTACGGAACTGTTCTTTGGGCTCAATTGGTCTAAAGTACCCATTCTACTACTCGACACAGTGAAATTTCTTGTTCTCGCTTCTGGACAATCATTGTCCAGAGGGCCATTGATAAACTTAAGATTCCAGTGATGCAAGACTCCTTGATGGCCACTATTGCGATTTTTCACACGACAAACATCATTGTTGCTGACAACTCTAAATTTTCTTTCGTTGGCTCGATACCAGAAGCTATGTTTCGCAGTGTGCTAGCCGCTAGCAAAATTATTAAAGAATACAAAAAACTTCCATCCTTAGGCGTTCGTCCTTTCACTCCTGAGATGCGTACCACAGTTGAAGAAGCACCTAAGCCGAAAAAGGGCGGAAAGAAAAAAGTTACGCAGGAAGGTCCATCTGAAACCGCTCAGACTCCTAAGAAACGAAAAGAAAAAGTTGGGTCATCTGCACCAGCTCCATCTCCTACAAAGAAGCGAAAGGTAAAGAAGCCGGCTCGCAAGACGAGAACTCCAACTCCAAGTTCAAGCGAAGGTTCGCAGTCAAACACTGTATCAGAGAATCGCATGAATGAAGATGTTCGCAACGAACAGGATGACACTGCTCAAAGTTCACAACCTAAGGTTTCTCGGCCCATCTCTACGAACCCTGAGGTGACCTTTTCAATACCCGAATCTACACCTACTTATAATGATTTTTTCTAAACCCCTCCTCAATCACCTGAAAACACTACTACACCAATCACTATTGCACCATGCCCACCTCTAGTAGTTTCGAATTCACAGAGCAGTGTTGCACAATGTACCCCAATATTCACTGACTCAACTACAACGACCACCACTAGTGAACCTCCTGCCAATTTCAACGCATCTGATGCGGGGGCAGGGGCTTTAGGTTTCATAACTGATTACTCTACCCCTCCTATCTCTCCTCTCCGCTAGGGAGATTCGGAGATTCTTTTTGGTGGCGATGGATTCAACTTTGAAACCTTTCACTATAGTCCTTTCTCCGTTCAAGCAGAAAGTGATGATGATGCCCCTGTCACTCAAAGGCATCTCAAAGCTATAAATGAGAAGTTGGACTCATTAATAAACTCCTCCATAACCTCCTACAACGATGCTTACTCCAAAGCAGCTGTCAAGGCTATGCTTGACACTTTAGTCAAAGAACATGCTGAGAGTTTAGCGAAAGCAAACAAGGCTGTAGAGGATTCTGCTGCCTCTTGTAAAGATGCAACCGAAAAAGTCAAAAAAACTAATTTCTTATACTCAGACATTTATGTCAAACCTCCAGACAGCCGCTGAGAAAAACGCCTCCCAAGCGAATGAGGTGATCACGAATCTTGCCACAACTCTTCGCACTAAGAAGGATGCTCTTGGGAAGGTTCGCACAGGTCTTCAAATAGACAATACTGCGTTTCAGTCATCCATCTCTTCTACGATTACCAAACTTCAAGCAGATTTAGCCGTCGAAAGCAAGTTCATGGATAAGATCGCTGCTAAAACAACAAGGGTTAGGGTTCAAGTTGTCAAATTGACTCAAGCAAACAATGAAATTGAAGAGCTCAAGTCCAAACGATCCGTTATAAAAAGTCGTGTTGGGGATGTCAATGCCTTACTCTCCAGTTTAATCGAAGCTCATGATCCTTTGCTTACTATCACCGTTCGTCGGCATCTTACTGAAAAGCTTCGCCCTGCTCTTGCCATGCTTAATAGAATAGAGGGTGCTTCCGAGTCCCCTGTCCTTCCGAAACAAGGGGGAGAATCGAAGAAAGAACAACCTTCAAAGGCTTCTACTGGCACTTCTAGTCAAGCTGATGGAAAGCCTAAAGATACGAGTGAACCAAAGGGTAATGTAGCTGCGGATTCGACAGGGAAAGGGAAGCTTGTGGAAAGTGATGAAGAAGAAGAAAACTAAGCCAACAAGCTAAAACGAAAGGCTCGTGATAGAGAATTGGATGAAAACGCTCGCACAGCGAGAAAGGCTGAAGAAAAGGAAAGGGCTGAACGCGAAGCTCAGATCTTACTAAAAAGCTGAAAGACTTTATTTCCTAAGTGGACCTTGGAGTGAATTGTGAATGAAGCGATCGAGTGTCCGAATATTCACTGGCTTGAACCGGTTACCTCGTTTGAGCTAGAGAATACAACTAATTCGCAGTTTGATATGCCCATGACTGCGAAAGCATTCCTGTTTCGCAGTTTCGAAGTAATTATGAATGCTCCTCCATCTGATGCGAAAGTGGATAAATCATTGATGGAGTTTTACTTGAAACATGCTAAGACTCAGTATCTCACTTGGAGTGCACAAAAGATAACCGCCGTGAAGGTTATTGGGCCAGTCGAGACAGAAAGGTTTGCAAATGTGAAATTCAAGAAAGCAGGAGGATCCGAAAGCACTATTCATGAATTCTCCCTTGCTGATCTTCCATACTTAAAACCATATGACTGGATCATTTTGTTGTATTTCCTTCTAAAGGATGAAAAGAAGTATGAGCCAATCGTGGGGCACATAAAGCGAATGTTGGTATTGTATATCTATGAGGTAGCGAAACTGGATATCAAGATTGCCAACGTTCTGTCAAGAAAACCCACAGTTCTTCCTATCAGCAAAGCGAAAGATATAAACAAGATGCAAATGGGAAAGATAGAGAAGGAAAACTGGACTTTGATGTTTCATCGCGGTTAGGAGACTCGTGGAGACTTGCAGAAGTGTCTCTTTGCTTTACCTAACAAACACTTGTTCTCCACGACTTGCTTGGAATTTATTTTGGAAATTACAAGTAAATGCAAGCTAAACGATGCTTCTGTGAAGAAGGCCTATTCTGACATGATTCGCTGGTACATAGCGTTTCACAACACTCTCCTTGCTATTATGCCCAAGCTCTTCAAGACTATGAAGAAGACACAACAATGAAGAGCCTCCCACCTCAATTGACGCAAAGGGGGAGATTATTGGGTATTGGTGTTGTGTCATTGTACTTATTAGAATAGTTCATTTTGTAACCGGGTTGGGCATGTCCACCCGTTATTAGTTATTAGGGTTATAGTATTTAAGTTGCATGCATGCACCGTGTTTTGTATCTTTAGCAATAGTATTGTAACCCTACACGCCTCTACAGTAGCAATTCTTATCAAGTTCTTCTGAGGCTGTGGCTTTTAATCATTAAGCATATTTTGATCCATTCATCGTATTCTTATTCTTTAACCTGTTTGAATCTTATCGATCTAACTAGGATTTATTCCTAACAAGGTGATATCTCAATGAGATGACTAACTCCATATTATGATTTTTCTACTTCACATAATGGTGTCCATGGATTGAATCATACAAACTATGATATTTTTATAAAGAGGATTCAGAGTGTAAAAGGAAGAAACATTATTTCTCTTTTAAGAAACTTACATCCTTTTAAATGTTTCTATTTATTTATTGATCAATTACACTTTATGTGAAAGTATTAGAACGACACAAAATTGGTCCATCAAATTATGGATAAATGCTATGTCTATCATACTACATAAAATTAATCTCAAGGACGTGATACGTCATTATGAAAAATATTATAATACATATGTAATTGTACCTGACATATAAAATCATTATCAAGATAGTATGATGGCCACATTAATAGTTTATTTTCCAACATTGAACCCTCAACCATTTGGGAGAGAGAGGCCTTTTCAATACGCCCGATATGTATTAACCATAGTTAAATATTAACAATTAAATAATTGCTATTGGGGTTTTGCTTCTTTGTCAACAAAGCATTAAACAACCTTGAAGGAAATATCCTGGATAACCAGCTATCATGGTTGGTTTGTTAGGGACAAATTTAACAACCGAATAATTATTAATATTGGTTTTTTACTTGACTCTTTCCCTTTATATGATGTTTCAGAAACCCATAGCAACACAAGCAAATTAATACATAAATTTGCTCTTGTTTAACAAACTATGTTTGTCATTTAAACCGTAGTGTCAGAGAGAAGATATCTAGATTTGCAACAAGTGTGATGAAGACGTGTCAAGAGAGAAAAAAAACCCTTAAACTTAGGGTATGGAACTTTTACCATGCTTTGATACCACATGGAAGTTTGAACCATAGTGATCAAAACCATCAACTTGGTGCCCTAGTGATGGAAGGCTTGGGAAATCACTCTCCAAAGGGGAGTGACTCCGGTTTAATCAACTCCATGTTACAATTGAGGGGTGACCATCGGCCTGCCAAAGGGATGCTTTAAACGGTCTGTATTTACGAGAACAAAGTTCCCGGAGTGTCACAGCCCCAGCCGGCGGCAGAAACATCGGGCGGTGTAACATCATTCCTTGTATCATAGTTATCAAATTCCTGAAAACACATGCATTTTAAAAATACTTCAACATAAAGTTTGTGAGTCCAGAGGTTTTGACTCTCAGTAAAATAGTACTTTTTCCAAGTTTGAAAAGTATAAAACATAGTTTGAAAATATCATTTTGACTCATACTTGTTTCTAACATATAGTATATATATATATATATATATATATATATATATATATATACATATATATATATATATATATATATATATATATATATATATATATCCTAGGTATAATGGTTTACTTACTAAATAAGTAGTATACCTATAAGTTTCATATATTATGAATATAAGTATTTGTAATCCCATACAAACGAAGGTTGCTACGTATAAATCTTATTTCAATTCTATACGAGTAAACCCGCTACGTATAAATCTTATTTCAATTCTATACGAGTAAATCCGCTACGTATAAATCTTATTTCAATTCTATACGAGTAAAACCGCTACGTATACATCTTATTTCAATTCTATATGAGTAAGTGTGCAAGGTATATTTGTCTACTTAATGACCAAGTAGTATACCTACAAGTTCCTTGTACTTAGAGTATAAGTGTTTGGGAAACTTATACTTAACATTCATACTTATATATCGACAAAGTATAATGCTTCTAAAATTTTGCTACCATGAGTCTGTAACCGCTGCTAATACGACGCCACTACCCATGAATGGTGCTATAAGTGTTTCACCTTAATAATAGATTGCCGCATGCTTCATCTACGTCGGAATAGAATAAACTGGGCAAGTTTGTCACCCGAAAAACGTTGGGTTGTAAGCTAGCAACCACGAGTGGGGGTGTCAACCCGCAAAACGTTGGGTTGTAAGTAGTAACCACGAGTGAGGTATTAACCCACATAAATCTATACACACAACTTCCTCACTCACACGAGATTAACGGTTACAGTCAGAGGATATCCACTAAGATTTCCAATCTTAGGTTATGAATAAAATAGCTCATGTAGACTTTGTTGACCTCCTATGGTTCTAATGGCGAAAGCATATTCGAGTCTAAAACCCTAAGTTACTAGACTATGCTTTTAAACATTACTCTTAATGTCATAATACTTAGGCAGTACAACAGCTATAACTTGAAGTAAAAATAGGTTTTATCTTAACATAAAACCAATAATAACAACATACTTAACAATTATATATAGAACTCCCGAATATAACTTCAGAGGCTATATCACACATAATATATATAGAACTCCCGAGTATAACTCCGGGGCTACATTAGTATAATCTATGATAACAACATGCTAACTAGTTTAAGAAATTGTATGATTTAGATATATTAGATACATTCTAAGTATATACAATACAAAACAACTATATCCTGATTAATATAACTATTTATGCTGATACGAACATACTATCATATAAACGTAATATTAATTTTTATGTAATATTTAGCATGCATTTCCCCCGAAAACATTAAAAAGTGTGGCCGTGAAACTCACACTAGTAGCCTGATCTATAGAATCTAACATAAAAACGGTTAGAGGCTCGTCGTTGTCAGGCTCGGGAAGGGAAACGGCCTTTGGAAAACGAGAGAGAATGAAAGTAGAAGGTGTAAGGAATGAATGAGCCACACATGCTCACGTCGTGAGCTTCCATGAGTCATCCCGTAGCCTTCCTAGGTGTTTTCTAGCCTCGATTAGTGTCCATTTGACTCCTCACGTCATGAGCCCTAACAGATTTAGGGTTTCTGCCACGTGTCATGCTTTCAGACAGCTGCATCTTCAGAAGGTCACAACTTTTGCATACGAACTTCGTTTTTGACGTTATTTATATTCACGTGTAGGTATTTCCAAGTACTACAACTTTATTTTAGATTCTAATAGCTAATTATAAGTCTATTTTAAATTCCTCTTGTTACAAAGGTTATAGTGATATAACTGATCATAACTTGTTGATGCGAAGTCAGATTTAGACGTTCTATATATATTTGGAATCGTATAGACTTGTAGTGTTGAATGAAAATTTTATCAAAGATTAATGTAAATTGATCATAATATATGTTTTTCATTTAACAATTAGTTCAAAATTCGCATAAGGGAAATAATTTCCAGCAAAGAGTTAAGAGAAAATTGAAAGTGAAAATCATGTAGCAAAAATAAATTGGCTAATTTTTAGTCTTTTCACCCGTAAGATCTTATTTGTCAATGACTATAGGATTGTAGCGGCCTCCACCAACTGACTCTAGTATTTCATTCTTAATATACATCATGTCGTCGTCAAAGTTCTTCATCATTCCTTTCAACTCTATCATTGCTGACTTCAACTCTGACACCTGGAAAATAAGAAATCGTTAGTAACAAGGACATTTTACTCAAAACTGAAAGGTATGGTCTTTTAAGGCATGGTTCACACACATATTTAGGAAATATTTGTCCCTAGATTAATCGACTTATTTCTGGAAAATAGTTCACAGATACTTAAGAAATATTTGTCCTCTGGATTTGAGCCCGATTAACTGGAACAAGGACATTTGACTCAAAACTGAAAGATGTAGTCTTTTAATTAAGGCATGGTTCGCATACATATTTAAGAAAAATGTCACTAGATTAATCCACTATATATCTCGTGGAGGTAGGTAGTAACTTCCAACCAGAGGATACCAACAAAATCAATTTAAGGTGTACAATGGAAGCCAAGTCGGTCAAGCTATGAATATACTATATTAAGGAGAGATGCATGATACTCCCAATAGTGTCACAAGAGCTAGGATATTTCACATAAAAGTCCTTATCTATATTAAAATCAAATAAAAACCAAATATTATAAATATTTATCCAGTGAAAAGCATGATTAGAAAAATAAAAATCCGAGTGTAATGATTATAATTAATTTAAAATTTGTTAAACATACATCCTTAATGGTCTCTGAAGCAAATATGGCTCGGTCTAGCTCAAAAATTTGATTCCTTAGCTTGTGACGTTGTCCTTCGTACCTGACAAGAATGGGAAAATTTGTCAATTAATGATGTCTAAATGCATGGTGTATCAAATTGTCCTCATTATCGTTTTCCACAGATGGGATCAAAAGTTATGATTGTATATCCGTAATGATGTTTAAGAAAGAAGTTTGTATGAAATAAAAACTATGAAATAAGTATCTTTAAAGTTCCAAATATCTAAAAAAGATATGATGTTGTCAAATTTTCCTAATTATTCTTTTCCAGAGATGGGATCATAGGGAAAATTTATCCTTAAACCCCCACGTGCCTAAATTTGAGACACAGATAACACTTGTTAAATATGAAATGATGATCAAGTAAGCATATTGCTACTATATATATTCATGTAATATGGGTGTCCTATTATGAATTAGGAACCTACCATCTTATCTCCTTGATAAATCTCTTTTCCTCAACTTGCAAATCTTGTTGATCTGGAGCGGGAAGCATTCCTCGGATCTCCTGTTTACGTCTAGCAACTTCTCGCTTAAATTGATTGATTTTATTATCCACACTTTCAACTCTTTTAATGATCTACATAAGCAATAAAAGTTATCAGACTTATATTCATATATATTGTTAGACAGAAAAGAGTATGCGATACTTGGAACAAGATAATTATAAAGAATATTCAAAGATAAGATTCCAAGCTAAAGCCACTTAATCAACAGGAAACTAAAGACAAACAGTGATGCAAAATTAGCGTCTAAGAATTGTTTATCCAACTAACATATCCATTATCATGTTTGCTTGATGATAATGATGAGAAAGTTATTAAGGAAAGGATTATCTCTCATGGCGCCAATGAGAATTTTTTCGTTACATAGTGGCCCATATAATCATAGATATGAAGAAAACAACCCGCATAGTTAAGAAACAGCAAGTGATCAGAACCAATTGGTCAAATGATGAAGTACTCATGTCACTTAAAGATTATGAAAGATAAATTATCATATACTCCCCAACTTCTCCGGCATCCACGATTAGAATTTGAGCCCCGGTTAATGTGATTGGTATTAAGAACTGTAGAAGACGATGAATTATCCTGATGTGATGCGTGAACAAAGCGATTATGCACATGTTCCATGCGGTGCTCTTCTAGAAACAGAGCAAAGATGACGGGAATGGTGAATGGTGTCCAATCGTAGTCGCAATGTGCTCGAACTTTGGATATAGCCATTGATGGTGTAGATAATAATAATTAGGAATTTTTGGAAGTTCATTCTATCTTGTTATGCATTTAACAAATAAAAGAATCTAAATATCATGATTAGAAACAAAATACAAAATTGTGATTCGATAACAATATAAAACAGATACCGAATATAATAAAACACAGATACCATGAAAATAATTAATTACAACAATAAAAACTAGATTAAACATATCCAACGAATACAATATACAGAAAGAGAGAAAAAAAATACCCGACCCCTAACGCCAATCAATTTCAACATTACCCGTTCCCTAATGCCAAACAATTGCACCATCTCGTTCACTTTAAACTTCTTGCTGTTGTCACAAATCCAACACAATCAAACACAATATAACTAATCAACAGAGAATTAGAAAATGGTGAGAAAATTTATTAAGATTTAAAGGACTGGACAGAGTACATATTTGTATACCGGAGATGCGCTTGAAGGAAATCGTTTGATAAGGGATTAATAGCGATCCTCCGTGATTTTATCCGTGATTTTAAAATCTTGTTATATTGTGATACGAGTGTATGAGATATATCTAATAAATAAATCGTTCAATAACTTCTTTTACCATAACTTTCAATCTTTTTATTCATCGACATTCAAACATAAATGTAAAACTTTTAATTACTTGATATCTATATTTATTTTTAGTAGCAAGATAATAATATATATTATAAACTTAAAAAAAATCATACAACAAATTAAATTCTAAACCAGCTACGGAAAAATTCTTTACCTGGAGCTAAAATTCTGTAGGTAAACTCTAATAACTAAGGAAAAATTTAAAATGAGATTCCATAACTATTTTCTTGTAGCTAATTTTTTTGCTACAACATTATAGTTTATTGCAAATTTGCTACAACCATAACAAATTTTCAACAAAATCGCATTATTTGTTTTTTCAGTTATAATATTCGAAGCAATGTGTACAAATATCCGATAAATAAAAATCGAAAACCTTTATCAGTATTCGGTTCTAATAGAGATATTATACGATCTAAAAGCTAACCTTTTTGTTTATACTTAGCGAAATTAAATATCCTCCTAATTTTGTTCCTACATGTGTCATTTTAGTATATCAAAATATCATTAAATGATCATTAAATGTGATACGTGTCATCATTTAATTGGATAGGAAGATTTGTAGAAAGAAAAAGTAGGAAGATATTTAATTTCTCTTAAACTTAAAGGTACCTACAAAAAGTAAACGAATATTTATGGGAAGACTTATATATATATATATATATATATATATATATATATATATATATATATATATATATATATATATATATACATTAGTGGTGTACTCGTGCAAACCGGCGGCGGCGAATAATTTTTTCAGCGATTAGTTTTCGGTGACGATTAGTCTTTCATAGGGTGGTAGGCGAGTAGTTATGAGTAGTTATGTTTCGGCAATTGGTTTATTTTTACATAGGGTAGTGATTATTTTATTTTTATCGGTAAATTTTAGGAAGATATGGGTTTTCAAGTGACCATCATGTTAAATAAGGTGGTGTGGCCATCATCTTAAAGGGTATTAGTTATTGCTTATTTAATATGATTATCTCTTTATTGCGGTTTAGCACTGCTAATAAATAGTTTTTAGCCTTTGGATAGACTAAAATTAAAAAAAACTTAGGTTTCGATTCAAATAAGGAGTTTTTTGATAAGTTAGTGGATTCTAACTTATCTGAAACAACATATGACTCATTTAAACAAATTTATGATATTAACCTTATTATTACTATGTCTATATATACTTGGTCCTTACTGGTTATTTTACATCAGAAATTATCAATTTATTACATTTTGATATCAGATAAGCTAATCCAAACAATTTTTTAAAAAATTCTTTTTTACATCGAAAAAACCAATAAGCACTTTTACAAATAAACATAACTTGTTTTAAATAACCAATCCTAAACACCCATTTATTATTACTTGGGGTTAAATCATCTAAACGGGTACTTTTAAAGTTTATATTTTAATATAGTTAAAAGCAGTTAATATTATATTGATAACCATAAATATCTAAATTTATTAGCCAAAGTGTATCTTTTTCATGGTAAACATGAAATAATTAGAATATTATATAGCAAATTGGTGTAAGAATTATTGATTTAAAGTTAATAACAATAATGTAATGTTTTAATATTGTACGAGTGGTGAATAGTATTTGGTCTTGTTATTTTAGATATATAAAATTTCACGAGTAGTCCATAACAAATGATGAATCGAAACCTAAGTTATTAACCATTACAATGAGCAAATTAATAGTTTCAATTGACAAACACCAAGTAACAAACAAATACAACTACTCAAAATAAAAATTATGGTACATTAAAACCGAGTCTAAAAGTGCTTTATTATTAGTCTAAAAGTGCTTTATTATTAGTCTAAAGGTCTAGTGCATGTGTACAATTGTATATTTGCATCCTACTTATATGATATTTGCAACATAGGTCTGATGTATGTATTTGTATGGATGTATACTTGCAAAAAATTTCAAAGCAATACTGACACTTTTAGTTTAATATGTAATCAAAGTACTTTGAAATTGGTTTGCACGTCTGATACCCACACCCCCATTACGTTGAATTGCATTTTACATTTTACTTGTACCTTTTTTTATTCATTTTTGATATATTTATTACATGCAAAAATTTAAAATAAGACCATACATATATTTCTCTTAGCATTGAGTCCTCCCAACCATGTTCTTAAGGAAACAAGTGAACACCTAGGGAAAGGCCCATGAGCAGACTATTTTGAACCCCACCTTCTATATCGACTGAGTCAAACTTTTTCGCTCTCCTAGTCCATTCCTGAAATACTCTTCTCCAACATTCTCTCCATGTTAGAATCGAAAGCACTCATATTGTCTATAGTCACTGAATTTTCTGTTGTCAATGTCTTTTCCTACATTTATCACTCAGCTTGTAAGGCTATAAAGAATACAACATGAAGTTGTTGGAGTTTAACTATATATAATATGAAGTTTTCACACTTTTTTATATAAAGACTATAGTTGTGAAAAACAGGTTTTGAAATATGTAAAATTATAAAAATCATAAAAGGTAGCTTCATATCATTTCTTACTTAGTTACCTGGTTTAAACAACCAATGACTTCTACTCAACCTGAAGCAGCAAACCGATTTAAAATAATCAGTTCTGGACTAATAAATGAAATTAGGCTCCTACCTTTTTCTTTTTTGTGAATCAAGACCTCCAAACTCTTTAGATCAATAACCTACAAGTGAAAATACAAGAGATTAGCTTCCAATTGTTGTATAAAGTAACATTTTTTCAAAATCCCAAATACCCTTTTACACCACTTCAGATCTGATGCAAAGTAGAATGCAATATTACAGACCTTAATATTGGAAAGTAAAAAATAGTCATCAAACCTTAATATATGCTCAAATTAAAAAAACTCATACAAATGGGATATCAGAAAGGGTAAAAAATCTACGATTGAACCAAAAAAATAGATAAAAACAAACAAAGATCATATCAAAAAACATGTATATCCAGATATCTCTATTTGGACCAACTGATTTTTTTTGCAAAGAAAAGGCTCGTCAAATCTTCTATGTAAAAACATGCATGATATTGGAGAAGACATGGAGGTCAAGATGGCAGGGAGAAAATTACTTTGTTAATGTATTTAATAGGATAATGGGATCAAAGGAGAAAATAGTGATCATGCCTTTCTTGATTATATCACCAAGAGCGGGATATCGAAAGCTAGAAGTTTCAATTTCTACAACAAAACTATATATTGGTTAGTTTTATATCAAGCTTTATTAATCAAAGGACATAACTATATCACATATCACATAAAAAATATATTGTTGTTGGTGTCGACAGAGAGTAAGACTCTTCCAGCTGTATGTTTGCACCTCCTCTGATCAAAATACTCAGTTCTCCCCCACCTAGGGTTCGAACCTCCTCTGATTGTCGTCTGCAACAACAAAGGCTCAGCTCGGCTTCACCAGATACATACCACCCTTGACTCATGGAATGCATAACACAACATATGATGATCCTTTAGATAATAACCAGCAAACCTCAAGGAAACTCTGAATCTCATATGGAGACCTCAAAAACTTTCCCCAACATTACCGCCTCTAAACAATAAGAATCTCATGTAGATGCACAAGAAATAACTCCGACAAGCCTATCATAGCACCAAATCTCTAGCTAGCAACCATTAGACTAATCACCATCTAGCCAAAAATTTTTGATCGAGAAACTCATCGCAAGAATCAACACAAAAATAAGAGGCTTCATTCTCATAGTCGGGGCACATAAAAGAAAACGAAAGTTGTCGGTCCCAATTCACCTCTCCTGATTACCTGAAACAATCATCTAGCATGTAAAATAACTAATTTTAAAGAAATCGGACCCTTCATTTCATCACATTACATTATCAACAATAATGTCTCTCTTGCCCACATCTAAAACATTTTGAGTCAAAACCTGCAACTATCTAGTCCCATGATGGTTCTACATCTTAAGTCTGAAATCGTATGCATTCTCTCTCTCTCTCTCTTTCCTCCGAACACGAAAAGCTAGAAGAACATAATCTGCATCGTATAAAATGACATCCTAATGCATCGGCCGATCACTCAGCCTTAGGCTGCAATCCTCGAGCTGATTATCACAATCACTTCCTTCTTGAGTCCCATTACTCAAACTAGCACTACTTTAAGCCACGACCTCGAGACCTTAGAATCAACTAACTCACTCATGTCTACACCATTCACACCTAAACTGCCATGCCACTAAGGCCCGGACAATTACTAAACTCATTCTCATCTTGGACAACCATAACCAAAGGGCCGATTGTAATGCCAGTTTCCACGTATTTACATTTTTGGCTTTGTTTATTAATATTTTTTCATTTTTGGTCCCAATCACCAAGCGTAAGGGTGAGAACGTTGGGCGTTTGTAACATCCCAATTTTCAGGTCCAAAAAATTTCTTTTTAATTAACCAACACATAAAAACATTCATAAGAAAATACTGCGAAAACATATCATCTCATAAAACAATGTATCATGTCTGAAAACCCAAGCCATAGAATAATAACATATCAGAGTACAATCCCAGAAAACTCCATGCGGAAACCATATGTGTGTGTGTGATGCGATGCTACGCCGCCGACTCCTTCCCCTTAGACGAAGAGGTACCTGAAACCAAAACCGAAACCGCAAGCACAAAGCTCAGTGAGTTCCCCCATCATACCACATACCATACAATATCATCAGTATCTCTCAACCGGTAATCATCATCGGTATCTTTCAACCGGTAACCAACATCGGTATCTTTCAACCGGTAATCGTCATCGGTATCTTTCAACCGGTAACCATCATCGGTATCTTTTAACCGGTAACTGTCATCGGTATCTTTCAACCGGTAACTGTCATCCGTATCTTTCAACCGGTAACTGGGGACTATTCCACCCCCTACCACTAGCATACAACAGCAAGGTACAATCATACAGTCAGGCATATCCGGGTACTGACCTACCCCACGGCCCTAAGGGCCGCTGTCAGGGATCCTAATCCCTACTATACACGTAACATATCATGCAGATAATACTCGTGACCAAAGCACACAACCAAACCAAGATAATTATCACAAAGACAATCATCTTACAAATACTCCTCTTTGGTGGGCCGGCATTGTGGCCTTAGACCTACCCCTACTGGAAGGTAACTCACCTCGATGTCGTGCAGTGTTTGAATTATCCTCAGCGCACAAGTCGACTCCCCTCGACTCCTCGATCCCTACACGACGACCTTCAAGTCAACACACAGCCAGTACAACCCTAAACAGGGTCAGTCCAAGTCTAGTCAAAGTCAACTTCAAGTTGACCCGACTCGCCGAGTTGGGCCGTCAACTCGCCGAGTCCCTCACCCTTTACTCGTCCTTATCCACGACCTGACTCGTCGAGTTGGGCCGTCAACTCGACGAGTTCCTCCCTCACATGAACATCGCATGAAACTCATCCGACTCGCCGAGTTGATGAACAACTCGTCGAGTTCACCTTCATCTGATGAACAAGTTCTGTCCTCGACTCGCCGAGTTGATGAACAACTCATGGAGTTCATCTTCATCCTTAAGAAGATTGCCTTGGACTCGCCGAGTCTGTTCTAGCACTAGTCGAGTCCCATGAACTCCAGGTCTAAAATCACGTCCAATACATTGGGTAACTCTTCTTATCCGATTACAACCCTTCTAACACTCAACTGGGTTCCTTTGACTCTCAACAGATATGAGGCTCAAAGCCTCGGACTCGTCCAGTCCAAGAACGGACTCGCCGAGTCAGTCATGTCCACACTCTAAATCCTTGAATTCTGATGTACAACCTTTGATCAAAAGATAGATCCAAGCTTCTATAATCGATCTAGCATGTAAAGTTACAAACTTTACGTGCTTGCATGGAGCTTTGAGCTAAAAAAGACATAAAACAAGCTCTTAAGATGCATGGGGCCTTTCATGGGTGCAAAAGCAGTCCCCAACTGCCTTGTGACTCCTTTAATGACGTGATTCCGAAGCTCTAACCCCCAACCATGTTTGCAATCATGGTTGGCCATCAAAAGTGGCTTATAAAAACCCTAAATCTCCCCAAAAAGGGATCTAACAAATGAAAGAGCAAGGTTACAGCTTTTTACCTTCAATGAACTGTAGAAGGTGCACAAACTCGGGTTCCCTTGGTCTTTACTTGCTTCCTCAAGCCTTTCTCCTTCCTTCTTAAGACCATAAGCACCAAAATCCACCAACAAGGCTTAGATTGCTTCAATAACGGCTAGGGTTTTAATGAGAGGTGTTCTGGGAGCATAAGGGACGTTGTGGCCGACATAAAATTGTTTAAATAGGGTGCAAAACCTCGGATTAGGTTTTTTGTCTAGTCAGAGTCTACTCGTCGAGTCCGGGACCCGACTCGATGAGTCCATCACTTAAATCCCGCGCCTCATCCCGCTTTTACTCGGCGAGTTGGTCCTTCAACTCGGCGAGTCCAAGGCCAAAAATGAAAAAAATACTTAAATAAAAATACATACCAAGAACCAGGTGCTACAAATCTCCCCCACTTATTTTAGACTTCGTCCTCGAAGTCTGCTGCTCGATCCTAGAACAGCTCTGGGTAATGCTCCATCATCTCATCCACCGGCTCCCAAGTCCATTCTGAGCCCTTCCGGTGCTGCCATTGCACCTTTACCAGCTCAACCCTCTTGTTCCTCAGATCCTTCGACTTCCGGTCAAGGATTGCTACAGGTCGCTCAATGTAATTCAGGCTGTCATCGACCTGAATATCCTCTAAGGGTACTACTGCTGAGTCGTCCACCAGACACTTCCGCAGCTGAGAGACGTGGAAAGTGCTGTGGATCTGACTGAGTTCGGCTGGCAGATCCAACCTATAAACCACCTTGCCCACCCGGGCTATAACCCTGAAGGGTCCAATATAACTGGGGCCCAACTTGCCCCGCTTCCTGAATCGGATGACGCCCTTCCATGGCGACACCTTCAGGAGAACCATATGCCCGACTTGAAACTCCAGGTCCGATCGGCGCTTCTTGGCATAACTTTTCTGCCGACTCTGAGCGGTCTGAAGCCTGCTCCTGACCTGCTGGATCCGTTCGGTCGTCTTGAGCACTACATCGGTGCTCCATGACCCTCTGGCCAATCTCGCCCCAGCATATCGGGGTCCTGCACTTCCTCCCGTACAACATCTCGAAGGGAGGTCGATCGATACTCGCATGATAGCTATTATTATACGAGAACTCCGCCAATGGAAGGTAGGTATCCCAGCTACCTCCGAAGTCTAAAACACATGCCCGCAGCATATCCTCTAGCGTCTGGATGGTCCGCTCGCTCTGACCATCCGTCTGCGGGTGAAAAGTGGTGCCGAAATACAGACGAGTACCCAGCTCGTCATGAAACTTCTTCCAAAACCTGGAAGTGAACCGTACATCCCTGTCGGAAATCACTGAAACTGGCACCCCGTGCCGCGACACCACCTCCCGGATATAGATGTCGGCCAACTTCTCGGCCGAGATACTCTCCGAAATCGGAATAAAATGAGCGCTCTTGGTCAATCGATCGACGATAACCCAAATCGAATCCACCCCTCGCGCGGTCCTGGGAAGCTTTGTGATAAAATCCATCGTAATATCCTCCTATTTCCACAGCGGGATATCCAACGGCTGCATCTTGCCGTGTGGCCTCTGGTGCTCGGCCTTGACCTTCCTGCAGGTTAAGCACCGCTCCACGTACCATGCTACGTCCCGCTTCATGCAGGGACACCAATAATCGGGACGAAGATCTCTATAAATCTTCGTCGCTCCGGGATGGATAGAAAATCTGGATTTGTGTGCCTCCTCCATCAGGATCTGGCGCACGCCTCCATGATAAGGGACCCACACCCTATGGTGAAGAGTCAATAACCCTCGGCTATCATAGTCGAAGGAGGAAACGTGCCCCACAATCCGCTCGCTCTTCCGATGTTCCTCCTTCATGGCCTCCTGTTGGGCCTCCCAAATCCGCTCTAACAGCGGAGTCACCACTGTCATCCTCAGACAGATATCCCTGATCGGCGCTGCCTTGAGGCTAAGCGCGTCGGCTACCACATTGGCCTTCCCCGGGTGGTAGTGGATCTCACAATCATAATCCTTTACCACATCAAGCCACCGACGCTGCCTCATGTTCAGATTTGGCTGGTCCATGAGATACCTCAGGCTCTTGTGGTCCGTGTAAATCGTACAACAAACCCCATAGAGGTAATGACGCCAAATCTTGAGGCGAACACAACAGCCCCCAGCTCCAAATCGTGTGTCGGGTAGTTTGCCTCATGAGGCTTCAGCTGCCTCGAAGCGTAAGCAATAACATGCCCTCTCTGCATCAATACTACGCCCAAGCCCGAGATGGACGCATCACAGTACACGACGAGATCCTCCATGCCCTCGGGCAGGGCTAAGATTGGCGCCTCGCACAATCTCTGTCTCAGTGTCTCGAATGCAGCCTGTTGCTCAGGCCCCCAATGAAAGACCACGACCTTCCTCGTTAGCCTGGTTAGGGGTAAGGCTATCTTGGAGAAATCCTGGATGAATCTCCGATAGTAGCCGACTAATCCCAGGAAACTCCGAATCTCAGATGGAGACCTCGGAACCTCCCATCTCATCACGGCCTCCACTTTGGCCAGATCTACCGAAATCCCGTTCTGGTTGACAAGGTGCCCAAGAAACTGCACCTCGCGCAACCAGAACTCGCACTTGGAGAACTTAGCATACAAGCTCTCCCTCCTCAAAGTCTCCAGAACCTCTCGCAGATGCTCCTCATGCTGCTCTCGCGTCTTGGAGTAAACCAAGATATCATCGATAAACACTATCACAGACTGGTCTAACATCGGTCTACACACGCGGTTCATGAGATCCATGAATGCGGCAGGAGCATTAGTGAGCCCGAAAGGCATCACCACGAACTCATAGTGGCCATAACGCGTCCGAAACTCCGTCTTCTGTACATCCTCCTATCTGACCCTCATCTGATGATACCTGAACGCAAATCAATCTTGGAGAACCAAGACGCTCCCTGTAGCTGGTCAAAGAGGTCATCAATCCTCGGGAGTGGGTAACGGTTCTTCACCGTTACCTTATTCAGCTCCTTATAGTCTATACACATCCGATGCGACCCGTCCTTTTTCTTCACGAACACAATCGGGGCTCCCCAGGGAGAACTACTCGGTCTAATGACTCCCTTGTCTAACAGATCCTGCAGCTGTGTAGACAACTCATGCATCTCGGGAGGAGCCAACCGATACGGTGCCTTGGCTATCGGAGCCGCACCAGGGACTAGGTCGATCATGAACTCCACCTGTCGCTCTGGAGGTATCCCAGGCAGCTCCTCGGGGAATACGTCCGCGAACTCTCGCACCACGGGCACATCGCCCACCGTCGCCCTACCCACCTCCCGGGTATCCATAACATAGGCGACATAACCTGCACAACCCTGCTGGAGGTAACGCCTAGCTCTCACTGCTGAACATAAAGTTGGTCCTTGCAGTGGCCTCTCGCCCTGAATTACCAGCTCTCCCCCACTTGGGGTCCTGATCCGCACCAACTGCTGCGCACAGTCAATCACTGCCCCGTTGGGGCTCAGCCAATCCATACCGATAATAACCTTGTTCCCCCGCAAAGGTATGGGAACCAGATCTACCAGATAACGCTCCTCAAACAGTCGTAGGATGCAATCTCGGTAAACCTCCGATGCTCGTACCGACCGGTCGTCCGCAATCTCGACCTCTAGAGGGCAATCCAGCATGCCCGAAGACTCAGGAAACTTCTTGCTAAGCGCAAGAGAGACAAATGATCGCATGGCACCCGAATCAAACAATACCTAAACTGGGATACCGTTCACATGGAACGATCCTAAACAGTGCACATACATAACATATCAAGATCACAGTGCCATATCATAAAAGCATAAGAAAGGAACCATACCCGTCACTACATCAGGTGCAGCACGTGCCTGCTCGGCTATCAACTGAAATGCTCGGCTCCGTACCACAGGAGCCTCTGTCTTGGCCTTCCGGCCATCTGCAACCCGCGCTGTTGCTGAGACCGGCGCCACTGCTGGCGCCGCTGCTGACGCTGCTGACAATCTCTGGCAGTTGGCCTTTTTTATGGCCCCTCTGATTGCAATGGAAGCAAATCAGGTCTGTCATCTGTACCGCAGGAGTAGGGGCGGTACAATCTCTGCCAAAATGCCCAACCTTGCCGCACTTATAGTAGCCTGAACCCGGCCCAGTGTGGCAAGCTCCCTCGTGTGACCGACCGTATTTCCCACAGCGGTCCCGCCCAGACTGGCCTTTCGGCCTACCATCAGATCCCTTGGGCTTCTTCCCCGAAGCCCCCGTCGTCAGCCCCTCCGCTGCCTTCCTTTTCCGGATGTGCTCCAGATCAATCTCCCTCTCCCTAGCCCTGGCAATCATGGAATCCAGGGTAGGGCAAGCTGAGAAATTGACATGCTCCCGGATGTCAGCTCATAACATATCATGGTAGAGGGTCCTCCTCATGTCCTCATCACCCGCATACTGGGGCACCAACAACGCCCTTTCCCGGAACTTGGCGGTGATCTCCGCCACAGTCTCCGTAGTCTGTCTCATGTCCAAGAAATCTCTGGCTAGCTGCTGAAGCTCCACAGCTGGCACAAACTCCGCCCTGAATCTGGTCACAAAGTCTGACCAGGTCATAGCCTCAACAGCCGAGGCTCCCAATGAGTCACCAACAGACTCCCACTAATCTTTAACTCTGTCTCTCAAACACCCTGCTGCATATCTCACCTTCGGCCCCTCGGGGCACAAGCTGGTCAGCTGCACAGACTCGATGTCTGCGATCCATCTCCTAGCAGCAATGGGGTCTTTCACCCCATGGAAATCCGGCGCACCGCTCCCTCAGAAGTCCTTAAAGGACAGTGTGCGCGTACTCGTCTGACTAGACGCCATATCACTCCTGAATGCCCGGAGGCGATCCTCCATCAGCTCAACAATCCCTTCCTTGATCGACCCGAAAATGACCGGGGTCGACTCAAGAATGCCTCTCGTGATCTCAGACGCGATGAACTCGCGCAGCCCGTCATCTACCTGCTCGGATCCTGCACCCGAGCCCGATCCTGATCCTGATCCGGAACCTCCTGCTCCATGTCGTGTGGTCACCATGTTGAATACACACGCATAAATGTCAGGATCATACATACTTCCAAGAGGCCTAACACACTTTCCAAGGTTCCAGGGTTCCATCTAGGCCCTCCTTGATTCGAGTACGGATCCTCTGCTTCCAATAGTACGGGCCCATACTACCTTCCACATTTATCCGTGCTTTCCTCAAGGACTGCTTCGACTTCACCAAGGCCCTTTCACCGATACCCCTTTCCACTGACCTCATCCTAGGTTTTCCTAGGGCACTCTCCGACCTACCCTCCGCCATCAGCTGCACTAGGAGTCCCCACCACTTCCCCTTAACTAACTTCGGATACTGTTACATATCCGTTCCTTAGCTAGTTGAAGGTGGCCAGAACCCCCATAGCACAAAGCAAGCAGCATTCGAGCATTGGGTAACCAAATCAGGCATAACCTACACATGCCATCCTACTGCTGACTAAACAGTCCTAGCATACAATTCAAACAACAGGCATATAAGGCATCCTCGTAGATCCTTAGCCCTAACTAGCATGCAATTCTCAGAATCATATATCAGGCACACAAGGCATCCTCCTAGATCCTTAGTCCTATTCTAGCATGCAGTTTTCTGAATCAAAACCATATAGCATAACATATAAAGTATGGGTATCTTGGGGAAAACTTACTTGAGCTCGGCCGGTCGCATGCATCACACACTTCGTCTTTCTTAAAATCCTTCCATTTAGATTTTAGAAAACCATTTTTCCTTGTAAAAACCTTTTAGCCCCTCAGTTTGAGTCCAGACACCCTCGAGGGTGTGTCTGAATCCCTCAGACCAGGGCTCTGATACCAACTTGTAACATCCCAATTTTCAGGTCCAAAAAATTTCTTTTTAATTAACCAACACATAAAAATATTCATAAGAAAATACTGCGAAAACACATCATCTCATAAAACAATGTATCATGTCTGAAAATCCAAGCCATAGAATAATAACATATCAGAGTACAATCCCAGAAAACTCCATGCGGAAACCATATGTGTGTGTATGATGCGATGCTACGCCGCCGACTCCTTCCCCTTAGACGAAGAGGTACCTGAAACCAAAACCGAAACTATAAGCAGAAAGCTCAGTGAGTTCCCCCATCATACCACATACCATACAATATCATCAGTATCTCTCAACCGGTAATCATCATCGGTATCTTTCAACCGGTAACCATCATCGGTATCTTTCAACCGGTAACTGTCATCGGTACCTTTCAACCGGTAACTGGGGACTATTCCACCCCCTACCACTAGCATACAACAGCAAGGTACAATCATACAATCAGGCATATCCGGGTACTGACCTACCCCACGGCCCTAAGGGCCGCTGTCAGGGATCCTAATCCCTACTATACACGTAACATATCATGCAGATAATACTCGTGACCAAAGCACACAACCAAACCAAGATAATTATCACAAAGACAATCATCATACAAATACTCCTCTTTGGTGGGCCGGCATTGTGGCCTTAGACCCACCCCTACTGGGAGGTAACTCACCTCGATGTCGTGCAGTGTTTGAATTATCCTCAGCGCACAAGTCGACTCCCCTCGACTCCTCGATCCCTACACGACGACCTTCAAGTCAACACACAGCCAGTACAACCCTAAACAGGGTCAGTCCAAGTCTAGTCAAAGTCAACTTCAAGTTGACCCGACTCGCCGAGTTGGGCCGTCAACTCGCCGAGTCCTTCACCCTTTACTCGTCCTTATCCACGACCTGACTCGTCGAGTTGGGCCGTCAACTCGACGAGTTCCTCCCTCACATGAACATCGCATGAAACTCATCCGACTCGCCAAGTTGATGAACAACTCGTCGAGTTCACCTTCATCTGATGAACAAGTTCTGTCCTCGACTCGCCGAGTTGATGAACAACTCGTGGAGTTCATCTTCATCCTTAAGAAGATTGCCTTGGACTCGCCGAGTCTGTTCTAGCACTCGTCGAGTCCCATGAACTCCAGGTCTAAAATCACGTCCAATACATTGGGTAACTCTTCCTGTCCGATTACAACCCTTCTAACACGCAACTGGGTTCCTTTGACTATCAACGGATATGAGGCTCAAAGCCTCGTACTCGTCGAGTCCAAGAACGGACTCGCCGAGTCAGTCATGTCCACACTCTAAATCCTTGAATTCTGATGTACAACCTTTGATCAAAAGATAGATCCAAGCTTCTATAATCGATCTAGCACGTAAAGTTACAAACTTTACGTGCTTGCATGGGGCTTTGAGCTAAAAAAGACATAAAACAAGCTCTTAAGATGCATGGGGCCTTTCATGGGTGCAAAAGCAGTCCCCAACTGCCTTGTGA
Organism: Lactuca virosa; assembly: GCF_052849685.1. Taxonomy (NCBI): domain Eukaryota; kingdom Viridiplantae; phylum Streptophyta; class Magnoliopsida; order Asterales; family Asteraceae; genus Lactuca; species Lactuca virosa. Next base: position 58,709,250 of record NC_136434.1, read on the forward strand.
CTCATTTAATGACGTGATTCCGAAGCTCTAACCCCCAACCATGTTTGCAATCATGGTTGGCCATCAAAAGTGGCTTATAAAAGCCCCAAATCTCCCAAAAAAGGGATCTAACAAATGAAAGAGCAAGGTTATAGCTTTTTACCTTCAATGAACTGTAGAAGGTGCACAAACTCGGGTTCCCTTGGTCTTTACTTGCTTCCTCAAGCCTTTCTCCTTCCTTCTTAAGACCACAAGCACCAAAATCCACCAACAAGGCTTATATTGCTTCAATAACGGCTAGGGTTTCAATGAGAGGTGTTCTGGGAGAATAAGGGACGTTGTGGCCGACATAACATTGTTTAAATAGGGTGCAAACCCTCGGATTAGGGTTTTTGTCCAGTCAGAGTCTACTCGTCGAGTCCGGGACCCGACTCGACGAGTCCATCACTTAAATCCCGCGCCTCATCCCGCTTTTACTCGGCGAGTTGGTCCTTCAACTCGCCGAGTCCAAGGCCAAAAATGCAAAAATACTTAAATAAAAATACATACCAAGAACCAGGTGCTACAGCGTTGGAACGCCAAGTGTAAGTATGTGGATGTCACGCGTCCGCATGCAGAAGAAAAACCCTAATTATTAGTGTTTGCACCCTATTTAAAGATCCTTATGACCTCAAAACCTTTCTTAACTCCATCCTTCATCTCTCTCTTATCCCATTTCAAAACCAACCATAATCCTTTTTTAGCAAAACTTCAAGCTTTTGGTGACTTTTTGGTGTTCTTGGTGGTGAAGGAAAGCTCTTGGAGTTGTAGTGTTGCTCTCAAGCCTTTGGATCCGGACTCTTTGCATCTTAGTGCATCTTCAGGAGGTATAAAGTTCAGATCTTGATGATTACTTTGTTAGATCTTGATTAAGCTTAGTATGATGTCCTCTTTGGTCCCAAGATCTTGATCTTTGTGAGTTTGGAATACTCCAAAGTTTCGAGTTGTCCTTTCAAGCATTTTAGAGTGTTCAGGATTATAAAAATGCAAGCTTGGACCTTGATACTCTTCCATGCAAGAGTTATGGAACTTTAGGAAGTTAAAGGAATTAGGATCTTGGTTTTGGACACTGCGTTTCCATGCAATGCCGTAAAGATTGCAACATTATGGCTTTAGACGTTCATTTAGTCTTGGATCTGAAGTTTAGACGTTAGGTCTTAAGTCATTAAGACCCTAGTTTAGAAGTTGGAATTCAGGGGTTTACGCCAGGCATAACCCTGAAAAGACTAGGCGTTGGAATGCCAGACGTCGTATGGTTGACATCAGGTGTTTTCTCAACAGCCCTATTGGATTGATTTTTTGGGCCTTAGGCCATTAGGGGTTTTAGGCTTTGGTTAGTTGAGTTATGTATAGAAAGGGAAAATGGTTTGTTTCCCTTATTACGATAAAGGACGAATTGGCCCATAGTTTAAGGGTTAAAACCCTAAGTTTGACTAGGGTCCTAATTGGTTTATCTTTAGTGTGAGGAGCCATGTTCGCAGCAACTCGAGTGTTTGATTCAGTTCACTTTAGTTGGAAGTGAATCTCCTCACAGTATCTATGGGTCGAAGGCACCAATGCCAGCCAACTATTCGATTATGTAGTATGTTAGCCACTGTGTGATATATTAATTTTGTGATCGGGATGAAATACACCCTAGGACGGGGCCCACTGTTGTATGTCGGATTGAGATATACCCTAGGTTGGGGCCTACTATGGCATGTTCGGGTTGGAATACACCCCAGGGTAGAGCCCACTATGGCATGTTGGGGTTGAAATATATCCCAGGGAGAGGCCCATGGGCGGGGCCCATATTTGTTATTGGGTTGAAATATACCCCAGGGTAAGACCTAGTTGTATGTTTGGTATATGGTGCTTTGGGGGAATTCACTAAGCATTACGCTTATGGTTTATGTTTATGGTTTCAGGTACATCTGCTACTAAAGGGAAGGGCCCGACGTGATGGCAAAGCATCATCCCCTCATGATTTCTACACTTTTTGGATATTATTACTCTGGTGATTCTGATATTATACTATGTGGATGTTTTGGAACAAATTAGTGTTTGAACTGTTGATTTTTATAATGAAAAATTTTATCACTGCTTTTGGGACATTACAAGATGGTATCTGAGCCTTAGTTTGAGGGATCCAGGCATATTCCCCGATGTGCCAAAACTCAAACTGAGGAAATGATAATCTTTTCAAATAAAAATGAATTTCTAAAAGATTTTTACAAAACTAGAAAAGGGGTGTGACGTGTGCAATCAGCCGAGCTCAAGTAAGTGGTTCCCAAATTACCCATACCTATGTATTGTGATTAGGGTGCTTGATATGTGAATTTCATGCTATATTAGGGCTAAGGATACCTTTAGGAATCATATGATTGAATTACCTAATTTGTGTGATGCCTTATAGCCTAGGAGGATTGGATGCTATGCATTACTTGGAATTGATATCACCTCATTTATTGCTAAGTGTATGCTTTCAAAGTTGTATACGATTAGGATCATATAGCCCTATAATGTTCAATTTAGCCTCATTTCCTGTTCCTCGTCGGGTTGTGGACTTAGGGTAGAATCATTATTTGATAGTCTATGTGATCTCATTTCGTGTATAACTTGCATGCATAAGGAAACCAGTGATGTTGATTGAGATTCTCTATATTGCGAGTGGTGGGAGTTGAGAATTTTCACACCCCCGGCCGAGGTGCTACAGGTCAGGAGTGTGACTAAGTTCATGGATCATAGATAAACTGAATATATAGCACAAGTACAACGATAAATAAAACAACATTTGTATTCCATCATTAAGTTTGAATACAAGGTCCTTATAAATAATAATAGTACAGTAGTTGCCTTAAACAGGTAAGTAGATAACAAAATCCAGATAGCTAGGTCGTCTATAATCCATGACCAATGTTCTGTCTGAATGCCTGTCTAATGAACTCCTGAGAATATATGTAAGTTTGAGGGTCAACACAAAGGTTGGTGAGTGTCATAGGTTTTCTAAAATAATGATACTTTTAATATAATCTAAAAAGTATTGCGTTTGTTGTAAGTAAAACTGTGTTTGGAAAGGTTTCATAAACATAGAAATATAAACTGTGGTTTTTAGATAATGAAATCTAGTCAAAGTTTACAGTCACAAAGTTCTACAGATAACGGATAAACATGCATAAGAATATACGGATAAAGTTATCTGCCCAATTTGTACTTAGCAACTACATATTCCGATAAAGGAATAAACGACAAGTATATTTGATAAGTGTAAACGTAAAAGTTTATGATATTTGTTTAAAGAGTTGATAATCTTTGGGTAGTGTACACAAGCACATGTAAGAGCCTAAGATACAAGTTCTATAACTTTTATAAATATATATAAACCTATATATTTTTGTGTATGTAAGAGGTACATTGAAACTACCGAGTTGATAACTGTCTATACAGTCATAGCACATTTGTAGTCGAAATGTATATGTTATTTTTTAATAGTTGTGTTATTTTAACAACATAACATATGTAAATATTGATGTTTAAAATGATTTTGTTTACTTATATCGTATAAGTATTTAAACAAATATTTCACAAGCTAGAAACGCGTTCACACACAATAATGATAATTCATGTGTATTTTGTATGATAAATATTACGTAGTACACCTACTACCATGTACAAACGAGGGTCAGACATGAAACACCGGAGGGCAGGATCATTTTAGCATTTAAACCGTTCTGAAGTCCAACAACCCTATGCAGCCCTTCAAACCAGATTCCGCATACCGTAGGCAGTATAGTAGTAAATAATACTTTTGTATTATTTATATCGCATAAAAATGATGATGTTGTTTTTATAAACAAAGTATTTAGGCACATGTATGTATGTATATTATTGTATTATTTATATCACGTGGGATCAAATAAAGAAAAGAATAAAATACTAGCTAACCTAAAGAAGCGGTAAAGGTAACACCCATTCCCAACGTGCCCCTTGCAATTCTCCAACGTACACAATCCTTTTGAACCTGTCAAACCTCTCTACCCATTCTAATTTATTTAATCTCTAAAATCTCTAAATAAAGGAAAAATAAAAACTTATTATTTTCAGCCATGCATGTAAAAATGTGACTACCAAACCGATTAATAAACCAACAATCACCCCCCTTAATCGGTTTGTTTTTCCCACTAAATCACAGCAATGCCGGCTCCTCCTCAATTAGATTTACCTCTTGTTTTTCCCACTTAGGACATTAATTGTTGTAGTGACCAAATTCACCACATTTGTAACATCTAACGTGGCTTTTATCCTGTTGGAAACGTTCACTCCCATCCCGACATTTTCCGGACCCACGACCTCTTCCCCGGCCACGTCCAAAGCCATCCCGATTGGAACCTCCATTGCCATAATGCCTACAAACTTGTGATCTTTCTTCACTAGTCAATAATAAACCACCTTGAATGTCCTCGGTTTTCTCTGTTCCTTTTAAACGTTCCTCATACACCTTCAACCTTCCCACGACTTCATCGAATAACATTGAATCCAACTCGAAGCATTGCTCTATTGAAGCCACGATTTGAAGAAACGACTTTGACATCGAGTCTAATAACCGTTTCACCAAATCTACCTCTTCAAGCTCATAGCCAAGGCTTCTTGCCTTTAAGGCTAAACCGGTCAACTTGGTCGCGAAATCATCAACCGTTTCACTCTCCTTCATACGCAAGCTTTCGAGTTCCCTCTTCAAGGTTGCTAGCCGAGCCGTTCTCACCTGATCCACACCCAAATACCGCGTCTTCAAACCGTCCCACACTTGTTTTGGATTGGTGTAACTCGCCATTTGCAACACCATGTCTTTGGGTATTGCTTGAAACAAGAAAGCAAGAGCTTGTTTCTTCTTTTTTGGATCCGATTCTTCACCCAATGCCCTTGCTTCAACGGTCTCCCATATGCCATGTGCATCCATAATGAACTTTACTTTGACTGCCCATACCGGATAGTTGGTTGGGGTCAAAACTGGAATCTGATATGACATTGAACCAACATCTTTTACTGCCAACGCCATTTTTCCTTCCTTGTGACAGCCCCAACCTTTTCCGATCCAACTTGTTCCAAGATGCCTTTTCCACCGGTCAAGAAAACCAAGCTCCTACCTTTACTAATTTCTTTTAGTTGCAAACAAACCAAACCAAAACCACTTGTTGTGATTTTTCCAGCTTGTCTTCTACGCTTCTGGTTAGGCTTTCTATGATATGGAACAAGTTGATCAAGGATGGAGGCTACACTTTTTCAGTCTGCTATAAGAAAAGATTTACACCCCCTCAACGAACCTGAGTGATCTGATACCAAGTGTTAGATATAAAAGCCAAAAGAAATAGATTGTGTTTGCTGAATATTCAAATATCACGACAGAAAGAAGAGGAAGATAAGAAAAGGACTTTTCTAACTATGCATTGGAAGAAAAAACATGGACAAAAGAAAACTGTGATCACTTTATTTGTAACATCCCAAAAATACAGTTCAAAAATTTCATTTTAAAATCATTAGTCAAACCGTAATTAACAATTCATCTCATTATAAAACTATGAGTTATGTATCATAAAAACATCAATTCAGATTACTGTATCAAAATCACATGCTAAGTTATCAGAGTAAACATCCCAGGCTAAAATATCATGGTGTATGCGATGCGATCACCCCGAGCTCTTCCCTCCGCTACCGGAAGTACCTGAAACAAAAGCTGTAAGCCGTAAGCACGAAGCTTAGTGAGTTCCCCAACCTACCACATACCATACACGCATAACCATGAACAGATAACCACATACTGGGCCCCTGCTCGCTGCATCGGGCCCTGCCCGGCATAAGGCCCTGCCCGACCTCAGGTCCCACCTGACATCGAGCCCCGCTCGTTATACAGATCTGTTCTCTTAGGCCCCGCCTGTCTCTGGGCTTCGCCCGCTAAGCATATACAAGCATATAACATAACACATATCATAAAGCTAAACATACTATGCTGTACTACTGATCTAAGGCCTCGCCTAAATTGGGCCTCGCCCCTGCCCTGCTACTAATGAGTCATTGAACACCGTCCACGCTCCTGCTGGTAGTGAGATACCCCCCCCCCCCCCCCCGCCCGCACTCACCTCCCTCCTAACTCGGGCCTCTCCCCTGCTCTGCTACTAATGAGATACGAAACCCCATCTATACTCGGCTAGTGATGAGATACGGGACCTCACCCGAACGCACCTCCCTACCAGGCACATACAAGTATCACAAAGACAACAAGTATAACTACACATACACTACTGCCTCGGGTACCACCTGTCATCAGACCAACATCCGGAACATATAAACTGCATCGGGCTAACCCCGGTAACGGATCTAAATCCGAAACATATCACAATAAGTGCCTAGGGCTAACCCCGGGTCTTCCTACTATACATAAACATAACATAATGGGCCTCCATTGTGGCCGTAGACCCATACACACAGTGAGGTGACTCACCTCGCACTGTTGAAGACCTGCTGATACTCTTCTGGTTGCTAGCTGGCAATCCCCCGGACTGCTGATCCTTCAACTCCCAAACTATCAATACCCCAAAGTAACACTTAGACCAAAATATTCCAAAAGTCAATCCAGGTCAACTTGGTCAAAGTCAACGGTCAAAGTCAACCTCCAGTTGACTTGACTCGTCGAGTTGGTCTACCAACTCTTCGAGTCCATGCTCCTCCAACCCAATACAACCACCGATCCTACCCGTCGAGTCTAGAAAGAATTCGACGGGTTCTCCTTCAGTCTTACAATCAGGACCATCTTCAACCGACTCGCCGAGTTCATCCTTGAACTCGTCGAAATCATCTCCCTCTTATGAATGTGTCCAGACTATGACTCGCCGAGTTGTATGAACAACTCGTCGAGTCCATCTTCATAAACCAAGGAGATTGCCTTAGACTCGTTGAGTTCCTCCTGGAACTCGTCGAGTACGATGATCTTCATACCCGCTATGGACCCAGCCTGGCTGAGTCCCATACCAACTCAACTCATACTCTTTAACAGAAGGGTTTTGGGGCAAGAAAGCAGCCTGACTCGCCGAGTCCCATAAGTGACTCGCCGAGTCCCTCTATGTCCCATTCTATTCAGACGATTTCCAAGCCAAACTGCCTCTCCTAAAGGTAGATCCAACCTCCTAGAGTATGATTTCCACGTAAAGTTGCAACCTTTACGTATAAATAATTCCCAAAGGCCAAAACTAAGCTACAAGGAAGGGTTTTACTATGGAGGAGGGCTTCAAGTCTTAAAATATTGAGACTTTAATGCATTAGGGACCTTGGGGAGTCCAGATCTGAAGTTGCAAAATTCAGATCGTGCCCCATGCAAGCACTAGCCACAAATGTGCTAGAAAAGGCCATGAAGCTCAAGATGAAGGGATCTAACAAATGAATGCTCAAGGTATCAACTTGTTACCTTCTATTAGCTGCCAAACTGAAGTAGATGCTGGATCTAAACTCTCCTCCTCGTTCTTTGCTTCCAATCTTCCAAGAAGTGCACCGCAAAACAACTTTTAGCTTCACAATGCTCAAGAGATGGAGTTGGGTGGCTAGGGTTTCATTTTTGGACTTGAGGGGGGTATCAAGGAGGGTGATGAAGGGTTATAATGTTCTTTAAATAGGGTACAAGGCCCGCATTTAGGGTTTTCCCCAAACCTGACCAACTCGCCGAGTCAGTCTTTTGACTCGTCGAGTAGGTCACTTAACCCGCAACCCAATTAGCGATCTTACTCGTTGAGTCACTTCATCTACTCGACGAGTCGCTTCCTTATTTTAGGTTTCCTTTCTTTTCTAGGCATTCTGAATTCGGGGTGTTACAACTCTCCCCCACTTAAACTAGACTTCGTCCTCGAAGTCCGCTACGACCAACTATCCTGCAATCTGCTCACAACATTTATGCCTGGTGAATACATCTCCTACTGAGTCTGATCCTCGAGGGATGACTTCCATTGACCTTCCGCCCGGTCATTCAACTGAAACTAATCCTTGAAGATAAAAACCTCGAGAGCACTCTGATCACCGGCAATCCTGAGAAAATGGATCTTATCCAGCCGACAATCCCTCCAGTACTCCCCGAGTACTTTCACTTGGCATCCAAGGAGCTCACCCCTTTACTCTGTGACGCTACGGCCTTCCCAAGGCAACGGTACACAACCAACTCCTTTTCCTATCTCTGTGAAAGACATACTCTTCGCTGTATCTGCGTTTCCAGCAACTCCTAGAGCTGGTCGCTTCACTGATACCCACTGAATGCTTCCTCCTACTATATCTCAGTGCCGAACACCCATCCCAGCGAATGGATCAAATAATCCTTCGAGTAAAAGATTCATCCCTGCAACGGATAGACTCATACGAGAGCTGCGAAATAGGGTCAAACCCTCCCCTCTGAGATTATTCAACCCTGCTGTGAGTGTCGTAGCACCTCTCGATCACTAGCTGCTCCACCAGGAATTCTCTTATTATAATCCTCGATCGAAGGTCCTGCTATCTCGTGTTCGCTTTCTGGACAAACTGAGACCATCCTGGTCCCAACTAATCTGCCATACTCTGGGTTAGCAGACTCCCACCGGTTACTGCACCCAAGCTCAATCGCTCAGTCGCTCTCAGCGACTTCCGAAGAAAACTTCGGCCAGCTAAAGCTACTCTATATACCTTACCAATCTGGCTCCATAAGTCCCGGGATCCTCGATCCCCTATCTTGACTCTAAGGTCTCTACCAGGTCCTACCTGCGCTGCTAAAATCTCACGGGCCTCGCCCACGGGTCTCACCCAAACTATATCTTAGAGCGGTCTCTCCCTCTAGTCTCACCTGTACTGCTACTAACATACGGGCCTTGCCCACGGGTCTTACCCAACTGTATCTTGGAGTGGCCTCTCTCTCAGGTCTCACCTATCTAGGGCTATGCAGGCCTGCCTCCATACTGAATCTCAACGAACTATGTCTACCTGATCCTGATCATACTAACTAGGAGTTATGGGCCTCGCCCACACTCCGCTAAGTAGGATATACGGGCCCTCGCCCACACTCCTCTAGCTGGCTATTAACGAATGTTGCAGCTATCCCGCAGTCTTACCACACTCCCCATGTCGTCTCTACACTGACTACTAATCCGAAAGCATCCCATGCCGAACATTCACTCCATCTGCATCTTGACTCACTCGAGTCCTGTTGGCGATCCTCCAAACTGGTTTTCCAAACTAGCCATCAACTAACATGAATACTACGGTCATCCTGTAGCCTCACTACACTTCCCGCACTGTCTACCTACTAGTGAATGCTATGGCTATCCCGTAGTCTTACATCCGGGCTAAACTCACGTCCTGCCAAGAAAATCTTCAACATGGTTTCCCAAACCAATCATCTACTAATCGCAATTACACGAACTCAACAATGGGAAGTTTCCCAAACTCCGAACTCACGCGTTTCTCATTCCGAACAACCACTCGGACTATTATCCTGCTCAACAAAGTTGCGAACTTATCCCAGCTTCGCACTTACTTCAGCTCCTGAATACTTGGAGGGTTCTCCCCCACTTTGATTCAACTAGCTCCTTACAGCTTACTGTCTGGAAAGGATTCTTAATCCTTTTTACCACTCCATGGACGATTTGCTAAAAACTGATGCTTACCGCTGCTAGTGCTCCAAAACTAACCAATACCGTGACGCTACCGCCCCTGAAAACTAAAGAAACACTTCCCGAGTCCCAAATCACACTTGCTACAGTGACTGCATCCTGAGAATCTGCTCTAAAGGAAACATCTTCGAACTACTATTCCAACATCCATGGTATACAAATGGCATATAACTCATTCATAGGCAAGAAACATAATATTCTGAAATACACTTACCTATACCAATGTAGTACTATAACAATAAAGTCATGTATAAAAACTGACATGAAATCAAAAGATACGCACCTGCAACGTCCGGTGCTACACACGTCTCCACTGTAGACAACTGGAACGCCCTGCTCCGTGTCATAGGCGCCTTTGCCCGGCCCCGACGACTGCCGGTGATTCTCAAAGTCACATGGGCAGGAGCCCTCGCCTGTCCTACTGAAAACAAACTCGGACGTTGGGCCTTCTTGTGGCCCCGCTGACCGCAATGGAAGCATACCATGTCTGATCCCTGGGAGATGGTGGCAGTACAATCTTTGCTAAAATGACCGATCCGCTCGCACTTGAAATAGCCCAAAGCACCACCACTGCTGCTCCTAGACGCACCCTTGTGCGTCCTGCCGTACTTGCCTTCGCAACTGCGGCCCTGAAAGTCTCTCGATCTCGAATCTGACCTTTTGGGTCTCTTACCCGAACCTGTGGACAACTGAACCTTATCCGGTCTCCTCTTCCTCTTTGACTCCAGGTCAACCTCTTGCTCCTGAGTAACCCGACTACCCCTTCATCTGTCTGAACAGTCACTCTCTGACCCTGAAGCCCAACGGTTAACCTATCAGTAACACGCTCAATAAAGTCGGGTAATTCCTTTCGTATGGCTCCCGAAACCTCCACAACAATCCTATCATGTAGTGGACTCTCCTGGAGACAAGGTGCGTAATCCACCTCCGATCCCTGATGACAAGAGCTACTAACGGGATCTTCCCTTCCAAGGGATCCCAGTGGTCCATAAACATTAGGCCCCAGAGGAGCCCCTAACTGCCCCGTAGCGATCTCGGCCCGAAAGGCCTCGAGGCGGCTATCCAACAGCTCCAAAATCCCCTCCTTGACTGTACCGAAGATCAAAGGAGTGTGGTCCAAAACACTACGCGTAACCTCAACAGAAATAAACTCGCACATATGCTCCCCGAGCTGACTGGCTCCTGAACCTGAGCCCGATCCCTCACTGGTGCCTGAACCGCTAACTGGTCTACCCCGTAGTGTCACCATGCTGTAAGCGTATCACGATAAGCATCAGAATACTCCTCACTAACGAGGGATCACACACACACTACCAGTTCCCCGGTTTTATCTCAGCCCTTCTTGAATCGAGTACATATCCTCTTCTTTCAGTAGTATGGGCCCCTACTACCTTCCATATCTATCCGTACTTTCCTCAAGAATTGCCTCGACTACACCAAGTCCCTTTCACTACTACTAACACTGCTCCCATCACTACTCCCATCCTAGGCTTGCCCTAGGGTATCCTCTAACTCTCTATCTGCCATCAACCGCATAAGAAATTCCTGTTATCTCCCCCTAACTAACTTGCGAATACCATTACATATCACTTAGACTAGATAATTGTTCGAATGAGAGGTCCTACCCTACAACGGTTGGACTCATATAAGAGCTGTGAAATAGGGCTAGACCTAACCTTCTGAAATTATTTAACCTTTGCGATATGTAACTTAACATATTCGTTTACTAGTTAATTAGAGATAACTAGAACTCCTAATAGCACAAAGCAAGCAGCATTCAAGCATTAGGAAAACTAACCACATAATCCAATCAAGCTGTTTTATCCTCTACTCAGGAATCTGTACTAGCATGCAATTCATAAAGCTCATACACATATAACAGGTACATAAGGCATCCTCCTAGATACTTAGCCCTAATCCAGCATGCAGTTCTAATAACCATATCATAACATAACTTGTATGGGTATTTTGGGGTACTTACTTGAGCTCGGCTGATTGCATGCACCACACCCCTTTTCTTCTTTTTCAAAGTTCTTTTCTCTTTTCAAAACTCTTTTCTTTTTTGAGAAATTCTTTTCTTTTCTCAAAGCTCTTTTTCTAAAAATGATTTTCCTTTTGAAAATTTTCATACCAATTCCTCAGTTCGAGTCCAGACACACCCGAGAGTGTATCCGAATCCCTCAAACCAAGGCTCTGATACCAACTTGTAACATCCCAAAAATACAGTCCAAAAATTTCATTTTAAAATCATTAGTCAAACCGTAATTATCAATTCATCTCATTATAAAACTATGAGTCATGTATCATAAAAACATCAAGTCAGATTACTCTATCAAAATCACATGCTATGTTATCAGAGTAAACATCCCAGGCTAAAATATCATGGTGTGTGCGATGCGATCACCCCGAGCTCTTCCCTCCGCTACCGAAAGTACCTGAAACAAAAGTTGAAAGTCGTAAGCATGAAGCTTAGTGAGTTCCCCAACCTACCACATACCATACACGCATAACCATGAACACATAACCACATACTGGGCCTCCGCCCGCTGCATCGGGCCCCGCCCGACCTCAGGTCCCACCTGACATCGAGCCCCGCTCGGTATACAAATCTGTTCTCTTAGGCCTCGCCTGTCTCTGGGCCTCGCCCGCTAAACATACTCTACTGTACTCCTGATCTAAGGCCTTGCCTAACTTGGGCCTCGCCCCTGCCCGGCTACTGATGAGTCATGGAACCCCGTCCACACTCCTGTTGATAGTGAGATACGGGCCCCCGCCCAAACTCACCTCCCTCCTAACTCGGGCCTCGCCCATGCTCTGCTATTAATGAGATACGGAACCCCGTCCATACTCGGCTAGTGATGAGATGCGGGACCTCGCCCGAACTCATCTCCCCACCAGGCACATACAAGTATCACAAAGACAACAAGTATAACTACACATACACTACTGCCTCGGGTACCACCCGACATCGGACCAACATCCGGAACATATAAACTGCATCGGGCTAACCCCGGTAACGGATCTAAATCCGAAACATATCACAATAAGTGCCTAGGGCTAACCCCCGAGTCTTCCTACTATACATAAACATAACATAATGGGCCGACATTGTGGTCGTAGACCCATGCACACAGTGAGGAGACTCACCTCGCACTATTGAAGACCTACAGATACTCTTCTGGCTGCTAGCTGGCAATCCCCCAGACTGCTGATCCTTCAACTCCCAAACGATCAGTACCCCAAAGTAACACTTAGACCACAATTTTCCAAAAGTCAATCCAGGTCAACTTGGTCAAAGTCAACGGTCAAAGTCAACCTCCAGTTGACTTGACTCGCCTAGTTGGTCTACCAACTCGTCGAGTCCATGCTCCTCCAACCCAATACAACAACCGATCCTACTCGTCGAGTCTAGCAAGAACTCGACGGGTTCTCCTTCAGTCTTACAATCAGGACCATCTTCAACCGACTTGCTGAGTTCATCTCCCTCTTATGAATGTGTCCAGACTATGACTCACCGAGTTGTATGAACAACTCGTCGAGTCCATCTTCATAAACTAAGGAGATTGCCGTAGACTCGCCGAGTTCCTCCTTGAACTTGCCGAGTATGATGATATTCATACCCGCTATGGACCCAGCGTGGCTGAGTCCCATACTAACTCAACTCATACTCTTTAACAGAAGGGTTTTGGGGCAAGAAAGTAGCCTGACTCGCCGAGTCCCATAAGTGACTCGTCGAGTCCCTCTATATCCCATTCTACTCAGACGATTTCTAAGCCGAACTGCCTCTCCTAAAGGTAGATCCAACCTCCTAGATCATGCTTTCCATGCAAATTTGCAACCTTTACGTATAAATAATTCCCAAATGCCAAAACTAAGCTACAAGGAAGGGTTTTACTATGGAGGAGGGCTTCAAGTCTTAAAAGCTTGAGACTTTAATGCATTAGGGACCTTGGGGAGTCCAGATCTGAAGTTGCAAACTTCAGATCGTGCCCCATGCAAGCACTAGCCATAAATGTGCTATAAAAGGCCATGAAGCTCAAGATGAAGGGATCTAACAAAGGAATGCTCATGGTAACAACTTGTTACCTTCTATTAGCTGCCAAACTGAAGTAGATGCTGGATCTAAACTCTCCTCCTCGTTCTTTGCTTCCAATCTTCCAAGAAATGCACCGCAAAACAACGTTTAGCTTCACAATGCTCAAGAAATGGAGTTGGGTGGCTAGGGTTTCATTTATGGACTTGAGGGGGTATCAAGGAGGCTGGTGAAGGGTTATAATGTTCTTTAAATAGGGTACAAGGCCCGCATTTAGGGTTTTCCCCAAACCTGACCAACTCGTCGAGTCAGTCTTCTGACTCGTCGAGTAGGTCGCTTGACCCGCGACCCAATTCGCGATCCTACTCGTCGAGTCACTTCATCTACTCGACGAGTCGCTTCCTTATTTGAGGTTTCCTTTCCTTTCTAGGCCTTCTGAATTCGGGGTGTTACATTATTCATTAGGAAAAGAAGGCCTATATATAGCCTTAGTACATCACGTGGGATCAAATAAAGAAAAGAATAAAATACTAGCTAACCTAAAGAACCGGTAAAGGTAACACCCATTCTCAACGTGCCCCTTGCAATTCTCCAACGTACACAATCCTTTTGAACCTGTCAAACCTCTCTACCCATTTTTATTTATTCAATCTCTAAAATCTCTAAATAAAGGAAAATTAAATACTTATTAATTTCAGCCATGCATGTAAAAATGTGACTACCAAACTGATTAATAAATCAATAGGTGATTGGTGTTAATGGCGAACAATGGTGGTGATGGTGGTTGAATTCTGGCAGCCTCCTACAGTCGAATGTTTCTTTTCTCTTCGGCGATTATGAAGATTGAGGAGGGTGGAGAAGAGTTTCTTCAAGTTTACAGCAGGCGGTGGTGAGGTTTTGAAGGTGGAATAACAAGGTGGAAGTGGGTGGCGGGTGGTGGTAGTGGGGTGATCTGGGGGTTGGTTTGCCTCCGGTTCTTCCTCTTTTTCAGCTAACTGTCGACAGAGGGAATGTTCGGGGTGATGTAGGTGTTTAATGGAGTTATAAGGCTGGTGTAAGGTGGTTGTTTTGTGGTGGTGTTAGGATGGTGTTGTGGTGGTGTTTTAATCCAAGGGAAGTGGAGAGAGGTATAGAGGAGGAGAAGAAAAACATGGGAAGGCTCCCAATCAAAGGAAAAAATCAGATTTTTTGCCCCTTGAGTCACATGTGGGCCCCACATGGGGTTCTTTCCCCATTAAATGCTCAAAAACACTCCTAACTGGGTGCATCGGGATCCGAAAGTTGAGTTTTTTTTCGAAAACACCGTTAGATAGAGTTTAATTCATGAATTTCATAACATCAAACAGATTAATTCTTGGAGTTACGGAACTCCGGGAAATTACGTTTGAAGTTTTGCGTCTAAATAGCCGTAACGTCCGTTTTTCGCGACTTTTTTAAATATTTTTGCTAAAAATATTTTGAGTATAAAATTAAATAATAGACCATAGTCTGATTTCAAAAACGTTCTCTGAAATCCCGTCGGCAAAGCGTAAGTGCCTCAACAGATCGACTCGGTTTTACGCGATTAAAGAAACGGTGTTTTATTGTCTGTTTTTTAAAATTGTCGTATCTTTTGCATACGAACTCCGTTTTGGACGTTCTTTATATTTTTTGAATCGGGGGAACATGTACTATAATATTTTAGTGTTTGATTTGCTCAAAACTGCTTAATGCAAAATTTCAGTTTTTCAAACGCATTAATTAGCGTTGTCGTTTAGGCGGTTTGATTCTGTTGACAATTTACACATTTGGAAGTAAGGTACCATCTGACATCATATAATAGTTGAAATAAACTTATTTATTTTACTTTAGATGCACTAAAACTCAATGAGTCATATTATCACGGGATTCACGGTGAATTGGCCGACTATAACTTTTGCCCTAAATTCTGGAATGTCACATTACCTCCCCGTTAAAGGAAATTTTGTCCCGAAATTGAGTTTGTACAGATAGTACACATGGCTTCGATTAATGGTAATGTATTTTCGTATACATGATCCCTGCCTGGTTCTTCTATAATCGCCTTGTGCATACATGTCGTATATAATCAAGATCGAATAGATGGTCGAATAAGTGATTCTACCTTAAGCCCACAACCAAACAAGGAATCAAAAGTAAAGCGGAGTCACAAATCTTAAGTCTATATAATCCTGATTATATACAACCCTAACGTATACACGTAGCAAGCATAGATTACCAGCAAGGGTCCTTAGTTTCTATATTAAGGACGCGATTATCCAGGGAGATAAGGCAATTGGTGAGTATTTCTAAAGTTCTTTCTATTTGGTTGATTGTTATATCTAGTGTGTAATTTTCATTAAGTTTGCAGAATTTATGTTTTTGTCGTGTTTCGAAACTTATAGTCGATAAAGCTTTTATAGGCACCAGTATAAATTAATATTGAAGCCTAAATATTGTTGATATGAAACGTACCAATAACCACAGGTGGTTCCTAGAGAGCATCTCCAGCAGTGATCATAAGTACCCTTCTATTTCCACCATGATCATTCAGTTTCGGGCAGTCCTTCCTTAAATGCCCTGGTTGATTGCATTCAAAATAGTTACGACTTCCTCCTGCCGTAGTGGTTGGGGTTTTTCTACAGTACCTCGAGATGTGACCTCTCATGTTACACTTGATGCAGATTATCTCTCTGCAATTTCTGACATGGTGGAAATTGCATTCGGTACAACAGGGTAGATTTCTAGTGTAGGACTTAGCTGGGGTGGGAGTGTTTAAAATTACGGCATAGACAGCCACAGGTTTTGGTTCAGTTTTGTGATGCTTGAAGTCCCCCTTTGATTTCCCATGAAACTTCCTCTTGGTGCTTCAGCATGACTCTTTTCTACTGGTGGGTCCATGGTACCCTGACGGATATACTGCTCAGTCAATTGATATGCCAATTGCTTAGCACTATCAAAAGTCGATGGTCCGGATGCAATAACCAGTCCTTGGACTGGTGATTAAACCGGGAGGTGTAGATAGCTATCTCATATCCTTGGGCCAAACTCCAAAGCTCTTGTTCTAGAGCCTGTATTTCCTATCGGGGGCAGTATTCTCTGATTATCACCTGTTTTAGTGGTTCCCAACCCATGGCATAAGCTTCAGCGATTCCCATGGACTTTGCATGGTTATTCCACCACATTAAAGTGGAGTCCATCAGTGTGTAGGTACTGTACTTGACTCAGCAGTCATCGAGGCACGCACTGATGTGAAAAACTACCTCAATCTTTTCCTATCCAACGGGATAGACCAATAACTCCTTCAGTTCCGTAGAAGGATCGAGGTTTGTAGCCCATGAATTCCTTGTAGGAGCAGTGTCTGGGGTTGTTTTGGTGAGTTATTGGAGTGTCACTTCCACTATTCCTAGTGTTTACATTTCAGGCTGTGTAACAACCCGTTATATCAAATCAATGTAATAGTTTAAATCAACTTGTAACTAGTTTTTAAAGGAATAAAGAGAAATTATTTAAATATTATGTGTATTTGCTTATACGATCCTCAAAAATAAAATGTTAAATAAACATGATATATATGAGGAAAGTAGTAGTGGTCGTGACAAGGATTCCGAAAATATAAAGAACACGAAAATCCGAGTTATAACGAAGAAGTTATGACCCATCGAAGTTTTGCGACAAAACCGGCAAAACGATGTGTAGCGTAAAAAGTGAGTTTACAATAAAGTTCTTTTTAAACTTAGGTATCTAAATGAAAGTCGTAGAACACGTTAAACCGTGAATGTACATAAAAAGAACGTCCAAATCTGACTTCGTATGAGGAAGTTATGATTTTTCTAAGATTCAGCATAGCAGTATACAACCCGAAATTCGAATTAAAGATCGAGCAATTTTTAGCCGACACAAACTAAAAATGAATCGAAGATCTCGTCATTTGTAGTTCAACGGTAAAAAGACAGACGAAAACGGACATCGGATGAAGAAATTATGAATTTTTAACGGAGTTTTCCTGTCCCGGCCTGTTAAAAATATAATATAAAAATAAACTTAAAATTAGCCGACGGAGTCTAAACGAAAGTTGTAGAGTATAATCTCACCTACGTGTGGATATAAAGAACGTCGAAAACCCAGCTCGTATGCAAAAGTTACGAATTTTTAAAGTTTTGGACACAAAAACTTAGAATTTTCGCATATACTAGGCCCGAGTTCGGCCACGTCACCCCATTCCTCGCGAGCATGCCCCATTTCCGACCTGATAACTCCTCCGAAGCGAGGTCCAATCCGGTTCCGACGCGTGTCGCGTCCGTGGCGTGTCCGAAGTCCGATGCATGCCGCCTGCGAGCTTCCGACGCGTGCCCCTCCCCTTCGCATGCGAGACGACGCATGTCCCTCCTCCCCTCTTCGGCCGAGACCTCGCACCCTATATAAGAGGTGCAAACTCTCCCGGTTCCTTTGCTAATTCTACACCATTTTCATACCTTTTTCACATTTCTCACTTCCTTAAACTTCCTTACAACACCCCCCCCCCCCGAAGCCCCGAGAACATATCTAATACCTGAAGAACATCCCGAAGCACCTGAAGTCCACAAGAAAAGAGTCTTTCGGTTTCTAACCCGACCCTCGCAAAGCCCGGTTTTCAGCAATAAAGTCTTTTTTTAGCAACGAAGTGCTGTTCAAATCATCACTACTATCAAGTGAGTTCATACCCCTACGTTTTTACTATTTTTCACTGTTTTAGTGGGGAATACAAGTCTAACATAATAATTTGTGTTTACATTAAATGGTTTCTAAATATTACTAAAATGACATCAAGTCACCCAAACACTTTTATATATTGTCAAACTTCTTTTAAATGTTTTTATAAACTCTTTTAACTTATATTTAGCCAAAAATCATATTTATATATGTATATTTATATAAATAAGATTTAAAAGGCTTAGGACTAATAATTCACTTTATTTCCTTTTCCATGTTTGGATGTGGGCTTAGGGTAAAATTAATTGTCCGAAGGTCGTTTAAAATCTATATATATATATATATATATATATATATATATATATATATATATATATATATATAAGTTACTTCAATAAGTTTCATTACCTTTTGTATCATGTCGAGCAAAGGGGTACATTCATGAAGAGTCATACTAAACAGAACATACATATAAATTATAATAGATATTATTTATGATACAAGAACTTCATTTTACTAGTCAAGTATACAGAGTTACACTATTTTACAAAGACAAGGATACAATTCAAAACTAAACACGTAAGTACATGTACTTTACACTTCAAGTATACTAAGAAAGGAACACACTGTCAGTCATTTATTTCAGAATGATTGTGATTCATTATTATAAACGTAAGCGTAAATATGGTTTTTGTGATTCTAAGTTCACTAGCTTATTTATTCAGTAAGTAAGCAAACACTATTAAAGTCCTGATGATTATAACCAGAATCTCCCAACAGAGAGCGAGAAAAATGTGTATAGATCTATAACGGGATTGACTATCCCGCACTCAAACTGTTAGCTACAGTTAGGCAGAAATGCCATATGAGTGACAAATGTCGTTACAGTTCCGGCACCTACAAAGCGTCGTATCAGGCTTTTAGTCTTAGTATGATTATAATAACTCACAAAAAGATATTAACAATATGATTAGTGTATAAGTAACTAAACAAGAGTACAAATGCCATGTACTAGTTTTACAATAATACGATTTACAGTATTACATTACAAACTTACAGTTCAGCTGGTGGAGCTAGGCACTCTCACATTTACAAATTTTACAAATGAATACAAATACAGAACACTAGTTTACAAACCAGAGAAACATACAATACAGAAAACATTCTCTTTATAGTTTTATTGTGAACTAAAACTATGTTAGACTATTTTATAGTACAACAACACTTACACATAATGGTTTTATGGGATTAAAACTACTTTTTAGTTACGTTAGAAAATATTGGATTTTCTGGAACAGTAAACATACTCTCTATTTCAAGGAATAGAAAACAAGCTCTTAAACATAAATACTTATGAACTCACTCAACTTAAATGTTGATACTCTCTTTTCAAAATACTTGTATTCTTAGGGAACCAGTAGACAAGTACATTCCCAAGCTTTTGAGATGACGAAGCAGTATAGAGTTGCGTTTTTTTTGGTTTTTGCTATATCTATTTTGGTGTCAATATATAATGATTTAACACACATGTAAAATTATTATTTCTTAAATGAAATGGTTTTTGTACTTTGATTACTATGATGCATGTGTTGTGATACTTAAACATGAAGTCACCCACCCCCGGACGTTTCCGCCGTTCAGGTTTGGGGGTGTAGCAATTCCTTGTGCAAGCATGTTTTGCATCATGGTGGGGTACATTTGTAATGTTGGGTTTACATTTGTTGTGTTAGTAGTTTCTTCATGGTTTGGAGTTTCTACTGAAGTTTGAGTTACTTGTGGGACCTTCCTCTGGTTGCCATGGGGAGTTGGCGATGGACGAACTCATGGTTCCTTTCGTGGGGCCATCGTCCTAATATGTTTAAAACGGACACACTAAGTTGTGTTAACACTATGAAGTCCTAAACAAGTATGTACGAGTTGCGTTTTATGATAGTGTATTAATATAGTTCGTTCATACAATCCTACAGATTTCTAAACGATAGGGTGATCGATTCAACAATCCTCAAGATTTCCAACTGATAGGGGGAAGGTGATTGGTTCAGAAATCCTCTAGATTTCCAAATGATAAGGAGAAAGTGATTGGTTCAGAAATCCTCTAGATTTCCAAATGATAAGGAAAAGGTGATTGGTTCAGAAATCCTTTAGATTTACAAATGATGGAAAGGAGACTTTAGTTGCTAATGATTTTGAAATGTACAAGTGTTTTAAAATGTACATATGGATTCTAAGGTACTAGGTTGCTACAGCGAATCTGGAGAACATTATTCAATCTCTAAAACTCTTAACCGTTGTAGTCTGTCAAACTCCTTGCTCAAGGTTGGTTATGCACCGGCCCGACCAAAACCAACATAGGTGTGCATTCCAAATTTATTTATGGTATGACTTATGTACGGTACTAACCTTTAATTGAGGCGTCTGACCTAAAGGGTTAAGTTGGTAGTTTTAGTTGAAGGGATGTTTAGAATTTTATTAAGTTTTCTCATCGCGGGTCAGAGTATATATAAACTCTTATATATTATGCTTGGTGGGCTTTGTAGTATTATTAAATTTTGTTTTGTACTTCACGACTACCAAGCACAGACGAGGGCCAGACATAAAGCACCAGATGACAGTACCATTTTGGCAATTAAGCTGTTCTGAAATCCAACAATCCTATGCGGCACTTCAAACCAGATTCCCCATACCATACGTAGCGAAGAAGTAGTTTTATTTTTAATAATACTTTTATTAGAAGCTAGTTTGCTATACTTGTATTCCTCTTTCGAGGATACGAGTTCTCTATACCCAATTTAGCTCTGATACCATTCAGTCGCACCCTCGGCCGAGGCGGAACATGCCGAGAGTGCGAATAAGTTCAGGAATCATAGATAAACTGAATATATAGCACAAGTACAACGATAAACAAAACAACATTTGCATTCCATCATTAAGTTTGAATACAAGGTTCTTATAGATAATAATAGTACAGTAGTTTCCTTAAATAGGTAAGCAGATAACAAAAACAATATAGCTAGGTCGTCTGTAATCCATGAACAATCTTCTATCTGAACGCCTGTCTAATGATCTCCTGAGAATGCATGTAAGTTTGAGGGTCAACACAATGGTTGGTGAGTGTCACATGTTTTCTAAAATAATGATACTTTTAATATAATCTAAAAAGTATTGCATTTTTTGTAAGTAAAACTGTGTTTGGAAATGTTTGATAAAGATAAAAATATAAAATGTGGTTTCTAGATAATAAATCTAGTCAAAGTTTATAGTCATAAAGTTGTACGGATAACGGATAAACAGGCATATCGATATACAGATAAAGTTATCTGCTAAGGTTGTACTTAACAACCGTAGATACGGATAAACGGATAAACGACAAGTATATTTGATAACCGTAAATGTAAAAGTTAACGATACTTGTTTAAACAGTTGATAATCATAGGGTAGTGTAGACAAGCACATGAACGAGCCTAAGATACAATGTCTATAAATTGTATAAATATATATATATATATATATATATATATATATATATATATATATATATAACCTATATAATTTTGTGTATGTAAGAGGCACATTGAAACTACCATGTTGATAACCTTCTATACAACCATAACACATTTGTAGTCGAAATGTATATATTTTATTTTTATTAGTTGTGTTATTTTAACAACATAACATATGTAAATATTGATGTTTAAAACGTTTTTGTTTACTTATATCGTATAAGTATTTAAACAAATATTTCACAAGCTAGAAACGTGTTTACACAAGATAATGATCATTCATGTGTATTTTGTATGATAAATATTGCTTAGTACACATACTACCATGTACAGACGAGGGCCACACGTGAAACACCGGAGGGCAGGACCATTTTAGCATTTAAGTCGTTCTGAAATCCAACAACCCTATGCGACCCTTCAAACCAGATTCCCCATACCATAGGCAGTAGAGTAGTATATAATACTTTTGTATGATTTATATCGCATAAAAATGATGATGTTGATTTTATAAACAAAGCATTTAGGCACATGTATATACAATATAGTACAAGTAGTACATGTATTCCCCCTCCCTCGAAAATATGTAATAGTGGGGCCGTAACACTCACCTTAACGTATGATTGACGAGTATGTGATGCGAGAAAAGTCAAGATGTGTTGTTTTGCTACCGAATCGTTGAGATTTATTTAGTTTCCTGGAAATATTAACATAAATTAATATGTGAAGGGTTGTTTGGTAACTTAACCAAAGTCTAGGGTCCATTAGTTAAATTAAATAACTCAAATGGATTAAGTTAGTTAATAATTTCAAATAAGGGACTAAGATTGTTTAGTTAATTTATAAGTTTAATCTTTGGATTTATTTTGCATAAAAATCCCAAGAGAGGGCTTAAATATAAATAAACAAATTACAAGTTTTAAGGTTTGGGACTTGTCTTAAAAGGATTTCTAGGAGAGGGTGGGTTTTGAACATTTTAATATGAGGTTTTAAGGTTTAGGACTAAGTTTGAAGATAGTTTTTGAGAGGGAGGGGTTAAAGTTGGACAAATTCGAAGTTGAGGGGTTGTATTTAATTAAATTGTATATAAGTTTGGTTTAAAAAGATGAATCAGGAGAGGTTTCCTCCTGATCTTCGTATCATGCTATGACGACGAAGGGAGAAAAAAAAAACAAAAAAGATTTTCGATGGTCCCTATTGTTCTCGGCAGTGCACGATCAATTCACGAGGGGTGAAGTGGACTTACGAGGGAGAAGTAGCAGCAACACAGGTGGTGATTGGTGCTAATGGCGCGCAATTGTGGTGATGGTGATTGAAGTCTGGCAGCCTCCTACAGCTGAATGTTTCTTGTCTCTTCGGCGATTATGAAGATTGAGGAGGGTGGAGAAGATTTTCTTCGAGTTTACAGCAGGTGGTGGTGAGGTTTTGAAGGTGGAATAACAAGGTGGCAGTGGGTGGCGGGTGGTGGTAGTGGGGTGATCGGGGGTGGTTCTGGGTGTTGTTTTGCCTCCGGTTCTTCCTCTTTTTCAGCTAACTGTCGACAGAGGGATTGTCTGGGGTGATGTAGGTGTTTAATGGAGTTATAAGGGTCGTGTAAGGTGGTGGTGTTAGGATGGTGTTGGGGTGGTGTTTCAATCTAAGGGAGGTAGAGAGAGGTATAGAGGGGGAGAGGAAAAAAGCGGGGAAGGCTCCAATCAAAGGAAATAAAATCAGATTTTTTGCCCCTTGAGTCACATGCCCACATGGGGTTCATTCCGGATTAAATGCCCAAAACCACTCTAAAGCGAGTGTATCGGGATTCAAAAGTCGAGATATTTTTTCGAAAATACAGTTAGATAGAGTTTAATTCAAGGATTTAAGAACATCGAACGGATTAATTTTTGGAGTTACGGAACTCCGGGAAATTACGTTTGATGTTTTGCGTCTAAATAGTCGTAACGTCCGTTTTTCGCAACTTTTGTAAATATTTTTGCTAAAAATATTTTGAGTATAAATTTAAATAATAGACTATATTATGATTTCAAAAACATTCTCAGAAATCCCATCGGCAAAGCGTAAGTGCCTCAACGGATCGATTCGGTTTTACGTGATTAAAGAAAACAATGTTTTATTGTCTGTTTTCTTAAAACGGTCGTACATTTTGCATACGAACTCCGTTTTGGACGTTCCTTATATTTTTGGAAACTGGGGAACATGTACTATAATATTTTAATGTTTTTTTTCGCTCAAAACTATTTAATGAAAATTTTCAGTTTTTCAAATGCATTAATTAGCATTGTCGTTTAAGCAGTTTGATTCGTTTGACAGTTTACACATTTGGAAGTAAGGTATTATTTGACATCATATAATAATTGAAATAAACTTATTTATTTTACTTTAGATGCACTAAAACTCAATGATTCAGATTATCACGAGATTCACGGGGAATTGGCCGGCTATAATTTTTGCCCTAAATTTCGGGATGTCACAAGGATTCCAAGGAGAGCCTAGGATACGTATGTTGTTTAGCATAGGATTGGTATATAGTCCTTGTGTGGTGAGTTAGAGGAATCAGTTAGGTTCTTGAGGAAGGTACAGATAGGTGTGGAAGGTAGTATTGGGCCCGTACTACTGGAAACACAAGATTTGTAATTGAGACAATGAAAGACCTGGAGACTCTAAGGAGACCCGAATAGGGAGAGTTCCCTCGAGTCTTATGCTGATTGATTTTATGTTGTGTTTTAGTTTGAGGATGGTGGTGATTACTCGAGGAGGAGGTTCTGGCTCAGGTTCGGGTTCTTGTTCTGGCTCTGGCACGGAACCAATTAACGAGAGGCTACACGAGCTCATTGCAGCCGAGGTTACCCATGGAGTTTTGGATGGTACCCCTGTGAGGTTCGGTACCATAAAGGAGGGTATCAAGGAGCTTATGGAGGTGCGTCTTAGGGCTTTTCGTGCCGAGGTCACTGCAAGTCAGGTAGTAGCACGAACTCCCTCATTTTAGGAGTTCAAGGCTTGTGGAGCTCCTAAATTCTTTGGGGCTAAGGACCCCATCACTAACTGAAACTGGATCGCTGAAATAGAGAATGCTCAGTGGATGAGCTTTTACCCTGAGGAGGCAAATGTGATATTTTCATCCTGCCTGTTGAAGGACCGGGCACGTGACTGGTGGGATAAGGTTGGTCGAGTTGTGGGGACTGCGGCTGTGGCAGTCATGACTTGGGAGGATTTTGTTTCGAGTTTCCAGATGGAATTTACACTAGTTATCGAGGGAGTTTCAAGACCTTCGTCAGATTACTGAGACTGTCGTGAAGATCACCGCCAAGTTCAGAGAGAGAGAGAAAGAGAGAAAGAGAGAAATAAAGCTTTGTTGGTTCTGCAGTACGCTGCAAATGAGGAGATGAAGAAGATGAGGTATCATGACATGTTGAGGGATAACGTTAGTGAGCTTGTGAGCTTACCAGGGTGCAAGACCCTAAATGATATGATAGCCAGAGTCTGAGAGCATGAAATTGATTTGGAGCACCTCGGAAAGAGGAAGCCTGAGCAGGTTCAGACCGTAGTGGGCCAGGCGAAGAGGCCCAGGACTCAGGAGCAGGAGTTTGGTTTGGGGACACGGCTGGGGAAAAGTAAGTGGTCGCATGATCCGATTCTACTAGCAACATCCAAGAAACTTGACGTTTTTGTGTCAAGTTTTGAAAGCCAAAAGGACCTCAACATTTATGCTAATGGTGGAGAAACCAATGAGTGTGGGCGCGACAAGTCCAAATGCGGCAGGTGCAGACGGAAGGGCCGCCTTCGCCAAGAATACAGCCTGGAGGTAGAGTTATGTCATCGTTGTCATCAGTCTAGTCACCTTAGGGCAAATTTCCCATGTTTAGCGGTTGGGACGACTCAGATTCCATTACATGTGCACCTGCGGGAGGAGGAAGCAGGATTTCGAGACTCTATTGATATGTATTATCTTCTTCTCCTTCATGTTTTCATCATTTATGCTTTTGATTCTTTGATGGTGCGTGTGGAATGTTATGTCCTGATTATGTAAGATTTATAGCACCATTATGATTGGTATATTTATTATGATCAGAAGTTGATTTATGTCGTTTTGTATACAAGGAGTCATGATTAGGGTGTATTTGGTTGAATCAAACTTAGGTTTCAACACGAAGGTGCAAGGTTAGGATAAAAGTGGATCTAAAAGAGAGAACTGGGTGTTCTACCCAAAAGAGCAGTAACTGGTCTTATTTCATGGCTTTAGTGCCTTGGGTTGAGGAGGTTATCTAGTTCCTGCCTTCAGGGAGTGGTTGATGCATTTTCATATGGGTTCGTTCGGCAATAAGAGGATCATTGGATTGGTTGTCTATCCATTTTCGATAGTTGGTTTAATCATTCCTTGTCATCGGTTGATCTTGTTTGAGGATCTTGGAGATGTATTAGTGGAAGTGCTTTGTATGCCTCAACCTTTCGTTGAGTCTACTGAAGTGTATAGCCTAATAGTAGGGTATGGGTACCTTAAATCGTGTGGTCATGGAACCTTAGTTTTTGCTTGATCGATTCAGTGGTGGTCTTGAGCAGCAAGTTTGTGGGTTGGTTTAGGAACTCGAATGATGATAAAGTTGACAGTGTGTAGTTGAATCCAAATGGGGGAGAATCATTTGGAGTGAAAGGAATAGTTCCTAGTACGAGATAATGAGGAGTTCGTATCCATGTCAGGATTCTAGGACGATATGTGTCTGCTAAGGGTTCGTTGGAAATCCTTTCGGTTGGGGAGATCCAAGGTAGGACAGATGGTAAGTGTGGAGAAAGTTATTTATAGGTCGGTGAGGCCTTAACCGGTTGATTAGGTGATGCGGTTAAGACATTGTTTGGTTAAGGGTTAACTGGGAAGGATAGTTAACCGAGTTATGAATATACAACCATGAAAGGACTTGTTTGGGAATCAGTTTTAGAAAGATAACTAGGGAAGGCTAGTTACCTACGTGGTGGTAGGCAAGGTCACTTGGTAGTGGTGGCTCGGGATCTTATGTATATTAAGTTAGATAGCCTGAGAACTCTTGGTCTAATGCTCGTTTGTGATGTTCTTGTATGATTGTTTGCTCTCGGGTGAACCATCTGTTTGACCGTCTACCTAACCCCTGACTACATACAGTAGAATGTATGTCATGGAAAGACCATGAAGTGAGCCAATAGCAAGAACGGAAGTGTTGTAAGATTCTGGTTGGACCGTAGCATTCACTAGTTTGGATGGTAGTGGTAGAAGTGTTGTAAGACTACAGTTGGGCCGTATCATTCACTAGGATGGAAGGTAGTGGTAGAAGTGTTTGTAAGACTGCGGATGCGCCGTAGCATTCACTAGGTTGGCAGGTAATGGTAGAAGTGTTGTAAGATTGCGACTGGGCCACAACATTCACTAGGTTGGCGGGTAGTGATAGAAGCGTTGTAAGACTGCGGGGTGACCGTAGAATTCACTAGGTTGACAGGTAGTGATAGAAGTGATGTAAGCCTGCAGGGTGGCCGTAGCATTCACTAGGTTAGTAGGTAGTGTAGTAATGTTGTAAGACTGCGGGGTGGCCTGTAGCATTCACCTAGTCTATGAGCAGTTGTAGAGATGTTAAGGAGCTATGATTAGGCTTGTAGTTTCCTCTAGATGGGATTAGACCATGGCAGGTCGAGTTGTGAGACTGTGGAAATGCCACAACATTCATGGATTTGAGGGAAGTTGTGGGCTATTTGGGGTCAGTTGTGATGTAAGACTACAGCCAATGTTGTAGAGCTCGTTACTCGGTACCTGTTCGGCCGACTACCGAGTAGCGAGTACTCAGGAGTACTTGGGAGTACTCGGTAGTACTGGGGTAGTACTCGGATTCAGTAATTCATGTAGAAATATTTTTAGGGAAATTATATATGTCAAAATCATAAGCTAAAATCATAAGTTGTTTGAAATATATAACAAAATTAGATACATGTGAATACACAAAAACTGAAAAACACATAATGGTCTCACTTCGTGAATAATTACTGAAAGTTTAAGATATATATGTAGTAATAATCACATGTGTGTGTTAAATAATAAATCATTAAGTATATTATATATATTAATCACCGAGTTGACGGATTCTTACAACACTTCTCAGTTCAGTAAGAGGCCGATCAGGGAGTACTCGGGATTCTGTAACTCGCCTCAGTAACGGGCCGAGTAGCGAGTACTCAGAGGAGTAATCGGCCAACTCGGTGAGTTTTATAACACTGAATACAGCTAAGCGTGTAGCATTCATTTAGAGAAAAGTGAGGTTATGATGCATTGGTGTAATGGTTGGTTATGTTATCCCTGGTTGGAACAGGAGGGTTGTTGAAGCCCTATATAAAAGTATGTTTGAGTACCTTTGCCAGACAGACTCTTGGATAGAGTCTCGTGGTACTGTCATTTGAAGAGATGTCGATTTCAGCGACTGGTCAGGAATCCGGCGCTTCAGATAATTGGTAGAATAGCTCGGAGCTCAAAATATCTTTGGTGGATTGAATTGTGAATGTTAGGTTAGCAGGATGTAATGGTGCATTCGTTGGGCACCAATGATTGAAACTTGTATGGCGAGTCACCTTTGCTTTGGCTGAGAGGTCTTAGGCGTCGATAAATGCCCAAGGTTCTTTTCTCTGGTATCAACAGGATAATTTAGGGTCGTAAGGATTTCATTCGGATTAGATAGCGAAGTGGAGCCATATTGGTTGTGCTTTAAAGTGGTTTGTTTGTCGGGGAGTCAGACAAGATGTTGGTTTTTAGATTTCGGGCATCAGGTCATGGTGAGTACCGAGGTGGTACTCAAGACTACTGAGTTGATTCAGCAGGTGCGCGACAGGTTGTAAGTCGCGTAAAGCCAGAAGAAGAGTTATGCAGACCGGCAACGTTCAGACCTCGAGTTTCAGGATGGGGACTTGATACTTCTGAAGGTGTCACCTCAGAAAGGTGTCATCTAGTTTCGGAAGCAGGGCAAGCTGGGCCCTCGATTTATTGGTCCATTCTAGCATATCCGCCTGGGTGGGCAATGTTGCATACTGCTGGATTTTCTTGATGACCTCAGTTTGATCCACAACACTTTCCATGTTTCGCAGTTGCGAAAGTGTGTAGATGGTGATTTAGCGGTTATTTCTTTGGACGATATTCGGGTGGATGAGCACCTGAACTACATGGAGAGGCCGATTGTGATCCTCGACAGGAAGACCAGGGCTCTACAAAATAAGGTGATGAACCTGGTGAAGGTGCAATGGCAACACTGAAAGGGCTCTAGGTGGATGTGGGAGACGGAGGATGAGATGAGGGATCACTACCCCGACTTGTTTGCAGAAGTATAATTTGATGATGAAGTTTGATTCAAGTGGGGGAGATTTGTAATGCCAGTTTCCAGATGTTTACATTTTTGGCTATGTTTATTAATAATTTTGCATTTTTGGTCCCAAACGCCAGGCATAAGGGTGAGAACACTGGGTGTTGGAACGCCATGAATAAGTATGTGGACGCCAGGCATCCGCACACAGAGGACAAACCCTAATTTTTAGGGTTTGCACCTTATTTAAAGATCCTGATGGCCTCAAAACCTTTCTTAACTCCAACCTCCATCTCTTTCTTAGCCCATTTCAAAACCCTAAACCTTTTTAGCAAAATTTCAAGCTTTTAGTGACTTTTTGGTGTTCTTATTGGTGAAGGAAAGCTCTTGGAGTTTTAGTGTTGCTCTCAAGCCTTTGGATCTAGACTCTTTGCATCTTAGTGCATCTTCAGGAGGTATAAAGTTCAGATCTTGATGATTAATTTTTTAGATCTTGATTAATCTTAGTATTATGTCCTCTTTGGTCCCAAGATCTTGATCTTTGTGAGTTTGGAATACTCCACAGTTTTGAGCTGTCCTTTCAAGCATTTTAGAGTGCTTAGGATCATAAAAATGCAAGCTTGGACCTTGATACTATTCCATGTAAGAGTTATGGAAGTTTAGGAAGTTAAAGGAATTATGATCTTGGTTTTTGGCACTTTGTTGTCATTTAAAGGCATAAAGATTGCAACTTTATGGATTTAGACGTTTATTTAGTCTTGGATCTGAAGTGTGGACATTAGGTCTTAAGCCATTAAGACCTTAATTTAGAATTTGGAATTAAGGGGTTTATGCCAGGCTTATCCCTGAGAACGCTAGGCGTTGGAATGCCAGGCATCATATGGTGGATGCCATGCATTCTCTCAGCAACCTAATTGGTTTGATTTTTGAGCCTTGGGCCATTAGGGGTATTGCGCTTTGGTTAGTTTAGTTATGTATGGAAAGGGAAAAATGGTGTTTTGCCCTTATTATGAAAAAGGATGAATTGGAGCATTGTTTTGGGTTAAGGCCCTAATTTTTACTAGGGTCGTAATTGTTTTATGTTTAGTGTGAGGAGCATTTTCGCATTGGCTTGAGTGTTTGATTAAATTATCTTTAGTTGGAGGTGAGTCTCCTCACTCTATCTCTGGGTCGAAGGCACCAATGTCAGCCCATTATTCAGTTATGTAGTATGTTAGCTATTGTGTGATATATGTGTTGTGTGATCAAGTTAAAATACACCCTAGGGCGGGGCCCACTGTTGTATGTCGGTTAAGATATACCCTAGGGTGGGGCCCACTATGGCATGTTCGGGTTGGAATACACCCCATGGTGGGGCCCACTATGGCATGTTCGGGTTGAAATATACCCTAGGACGAGGCCCCAGGGCGGGGCCCATATTTATTATTGGGTTGATATATACCCTAGGGTGAGGATTAGTTGTATGTTTGGTATGTGGTACTTTGGGGGAACTCACTAAGTATTGCGCTTACAGTTTATGTTTATTGTTTCAGGTACTTCTGATACTATATGAAAGGGCCCGACATGATGCCACAACATCATCCCCTCATGATTTCTGCACTTTTTGGATATTATTACTCTGATGATTCTGATATTGTACTATGTGGATGTTTTCGAACAAATTGGTGTTTGAACTATTGATTTTTAAAATGAAAAATTTTATCAGTATTTTTGGGATGTTACACCGATAAAGACGGGAATAAATTGCAATGAATGATAGTGTCAACCATGCTATCTACTCTCAACCAGCTCCTTAAAAACCTTTTCGACTCTTCTTTATCTCCTTATGGATCTTGTGATATCAGTATTATGGGCCCATACTACCTTCCATGCCTATCCGTATTCATCCCAAGAATAGTCTCAAAATTCCCAAGTCACTACTCATGTCCACTACCGACCAATCTAATCATATATACCTGCTCCCAAACGAATACACCATACTATTGTCAACTAACTATGTTGCGAATACAATCACATGCAACAAACATTAAACAATCTTTTGACTGAAGGATGATCCACTATAACTGTTGGAATCAAACAAGAGCTGCGCAACAGAGCCAAATCGAACATTCTAAAAATATTTAATATTTGTGGTATGCAACCTAACGTATTCGCTTAATAGTTAATTAACATAAATACGGGTCTCACATAGGACAAAGCAAGCAGCATTCGAGCAGCAAATTTATCTGGAAATAAGGCATCATAAAGGTGAGAAAATTATAACACAAAATTCCTGAAGATCCTTATAACACATAATTCGAGCAGCAAATTTATCAGGAAATCATGCATCTCTAAAAATACACATATCAGTCACAAAAGGCATCTCTCCTAAGCAGGCATCCTAGCATGCAACCGTGAGTAGATTATGACTCTAATTTCTAACATGCATATCCTACCATATCACATATAACATATCAACTTGAGCTTGGATGATTGCATGCATTGAACCTCGTTTAATTTATAAAACCTTAGTAGAAAATCATTTTCTTTTAAAAGATTTTATAAATCATCAGTTTGAGTTCAGACACACTTGGAAATGTCTTTGAATCCCTCAAACCAAGGCTCTGATACCAACTTGAAACGTCACAAAAATATCGAGTAAAAATTTCATTTTGAATAAATCAAAACCGTTCATTCATTTGTTACAAAATAAATCAGAGTAAAAATATTCTTAAAACACCAGAGTAAAATCAAAAAAGTCAATGTTGAACAAATATCCAAGGGATGCAGTACGATCAAGCGGGTCCCTTCCCTTTGGAACCAGAAGTACCTGATAACATTTTAAACATAAACTGTAATCACAATTCTTAGTGAGTTCTCCATAATACCACATAGCATACATACATTTGGCAAGAGCTACCCACATGGTCTTTCCCTGAAATGACGAGGGTCAAATCTCGGTCTTACATGCAAGTGTCATGGGCTACCCCATGGTCTTTCCTTGCAATGTCGAGGGCTAAATCCTGGTCTTACATCCAATTTTCATGGGCTACCCCCATGGTTTTTCCTTGCAATGCCAAGAGCTAAATCCTGGTCTTACATCCAAGTGTCATGGACTACCCACATAGTCTTTCATACAACTGGTATGGGCTAGCCCATGGTGTTTCATACAATTGCCATATGCTACCCCCATGGTCATTCATCTAAGTATCATAAAGACAACTAGCATCATATATAGTATAGTGAGAAGACTCACTTGAACCACTCATCAGAAGCTCAATAGCTACGTCATTAATAGAATAGCCAACCCAAGCTTCCTAAAGGCAAAACGGGACCAATCCATAGTCAAATATTGAATTATACCCAAGTTTGACCAAAATTCAAACTTGGCAAAAAGTCAACGATAAAAGTCAATGGTCAAAGTAAAATCATATGAATCCTATGTCGTGGCAATTCCTTTGCCACGTCGTGGTCATGTCCAGATAAAACAGGCGCGTTGTAGCGCGCAACCACGTCATGGGCCTTCCTTAGCTACGTCGTGGTTTCAGTAAGAAATATTTTTCTTCATTAACAACTTAATCTCTTGTCACATTTTAATGATGAGGTATATCCAATTTTAACCCTATGTATGAAGATTAATTGCATTTTGGCCCTTGTGTACGTGCATGGTCCTCAAACCCTAATTTTTAGGGTTTTGACCCTTTATATTCATCATTATCTCCTTAAGACTCATTCCCTCATCGGCCTCCAATCTAGTTTTACCTCCAAAATCAAACCCTAATCCATCTAGAGCCTTTTTGAGCTTTGTGTGTGTGTGTGTTTTGGTAGAATTAAAAGAAAAAGGTAGAAGAGAAGAACACCTTGGAGGAGGGGGACTCATTAGATCCAGAATAATATCCTCTTTTGGAATCATTTGGAGGTATAAAGTCTTAAACTTGGCATGCATTTCTTTAGATCTTGTTAGTATTGATTCATGGAGCATTTTGGTCCCAAGTCTTGACCTTTTTGAGTATGGCATGCTCTAGCCCATATAATCTATACTTTAAGACATTTTGAGATGTATAGAAGCATAAAAATGTGATCTTGGCTTTTATTTCTTCCCCATACACGTGCTAGGATATCCTAATGGATTAAGAAGTTAGGGTTTCTTGGTATTAGGAATTTGTAGCCATGAAAAGTCATAAAGTTGGAAACTTTATGACTTATAATGATAGTTTGGGCATAGATCTGGTTGTGGATGACAAAGACATAATGTACTAAGCTATTTTGATAAGGGTTGATGAACAAGTGCGTACGTTGGGCGTACCAAATGGTATGTTTCGCATATGCGGTCTACGTCCCAACTCCTTGGTCAAACAGGGTATGCCCCACGTACATCTGAGTATGCACCACGTATGAGGCTGGGTCGATTCAGTTGGGTTGACTTAACTAGGTTAATTTGCCTGGGTTAACTCGGCTGGTTTGTTGAGTTTGACCAATTTTGGCCAAAGTGTATTTTGGGTAAATTGATATTACTTTTAGGTTGGCAATATTTTGATTAATAGGTGTCAGACCGAGAGGTGAATTTTCCTCACAGTACTCGTGGGTCGGAGGTACCAATGTTGGCCCACTAGATTATGTAACCTGGTTATAGGATGGTGTTATGCTAGAATATGATTAATTAGTAGATCGGTATGGTTATCTGTATTTGTTGGTTCTGTTTTTATGTTTGTTTTTTAAATATGTTGACATATTGTGTTTGGGTTGAGGCGATCATGCTTTGTGCTGAAGGCCAAGATACCCGAGGTAGTCTAGATAGGCTGTAGGCCCTGCGAGGAGATCCAGTTAGGCTGAAGGCCCGTAGAGCGATCCAGATGGTTTGTAGGCCATACGAGGCAGTCCATTCAGGCTAAAGGCTCATATTTGCAAGCTTTGTTTGTTATGTTGTGTGATGGTACTATGGGGGGGGGGGACTCACTAAGCTTTGGCTTAAAGTTTCAGTTTATTGTTTCAGGTACTTCAGAGGATCGTGGGAAAGTGAAGGCTTGATCGTGCACATCTTCCTATTTTCATGATATTGACTTTTGGGACACTCCGATATGATTTTACTTTTGAAACAATGGCTTTTCTTGTAAACCATTATGGATAACGGTTGTTTTTGAAAATTTTAAATTTCTATGATTTTTGGGATGTTACAAGTTGGTATCAGAGCCTTGATTTAAGAGAAATGGATGAACATTCGTGTGAATCTAGACTCAAACTAGGGAACTGTAAAGTTTTAAAATGGTTTTCAAAAGTAACCAAGGAAGGATGTGATGTGTACGATCAGCTGGAGCGAGAAAGTATACCCCAAGTTACTCACACTGTATTTGTTATTATGTTTATGGTAGAACAACATGCTAGTGATAGGTTAGCGATCTTTAGGAACTACATGATAGAATTGCCTGGTATATGATACTTGATAGCCTATGAAATTGACATCATTATTGTAGTTTCTTAGTGTATGCATCATAGTTATACATAACTAAGATTTTATAGTCTGAGAATGTTTAGTTTAGCCTTATTTCCCGTTCTTTTCTGATTAAGGGCTTAGGGTGCAATTAGGTATTTGACTGTCTATATGATCCAGTGTTATATATGATTAGAATACGCGAGTGCTGCAGAGTTGGTGGAAGTTTCATGGATGAGTTTATGTGTGAGCAGTCGGGCAGTTGAGGAATGTCTAGCCATTTTGTAAGGAGGAAGGATAGGATGTACGTGTATACTAGGTGTTGTGTTGTTAGGGCAGCTATGATGATGCTATAAGATTAATATAGGTAGGTGTGGAAGGTAGTATGGGCCCGTACTACCGGAAGCACTGCACCCATACGCGTAGCAATGAAGTCACAACCCCTAGGGTTTCGTTTATTAGAATAGCTTGTATGGTATGAAATGAGTCTTGTCTGATATATTCTTATTTATTTTCAATATGGTGCTTACGAGGGGATAAAGTTCAGGAGTTGGGGCGGGCGGCAAGGATAGGCCAAGATTGACTAAGGATCAGATTCAGGAGATGATTTCTGCTGAGGTGGTTACTGCTGTTCGAGGATCAATTCCGGAGTTGTGTGGTTCTATCAAGACCGCCATGATTGAGCTTTTCAATGATTGTTATGCTGCACTTTCTGTTGCTACAGCTACCACGACTGTTGTGGCCGTATGGATTCATGACGAGAGAGCCTTCCAATACCGGGACTTCAATAATACAAAACCCCCGATGTTCGATGAGGATCAATACCCGATTATCATGATGAGGTGTTGTCCGATGCTGAGGGGTGTTTCTTTACATGCTCCTTCTCTGCCGACCAGAAGGTCAAGTGCGCCTTGAACCTTCTCAAGTCAAGGGTGAAGGACCGGTGGAGATTGGTGATTGGCTCGTACACTCCTGAGCAGAGGGCTGCTGTGACATGGGAGCATTTCTCTGAGATGTTTCGCATGAGGTATGTTCCATTAGTGGTGAGGGAGAGGTTGGCTCAAGAGTATTTGGATTTGAGGCAGGGGACTGAGTCGGTGACTGATATCACCAAGATGTTTACTGAGAGGGCTCTTTTTAGTCTTGAGTTTGCTACTTCTTAGCAAGCTTAGATGAC
Source organism: Lactuca virosa (assembly GCF_052849685.1). Lineage (NCBI taxonomy): Eukaryota > Viridiplantae > Streptophyta > Magnoliopsida > Asterales > Asteraceae > Lactuca > Lactuca virosa. The sequence continues at coordinate 58,745,022 of NC_136434.1, forward strand.
CCGGTACTTGGGCATGCTCAAGATGAATATCCGCCAGTTTGTGTCCACTCAGCTTTATGGTACACTTGTCGACCTACAGGAGGCCGCGAGGAGGCGAGAGATTGTGATGGAGCTCCAGGTAAGAGCACGAAGGTAGGCTCCGGTGCAGACGTAGCCTGCAGCGAACATGTTCAAGGCCGCTGATTTGAGATCTAGAGGTTAGAGGGGCCGCACTTGTGGCAAGTGTGGCAAGGTTCAGGTTGGCAATATTAAGGCTAACTGTCCCTTGCTCACTACGGGGCCGCCGTAGGCTCCGACACCAATTACATTGTGGATCACATATGGGCACTAGGGTAGGGCAGAGCCCCCGAGGGCTCGAGGTCGTGCTTTTTAGCTCACAATGGATGAGGCCAGGGCAGCATCAGACGTCATTACTGGTATGTTTCCTTTATTCTCCTGTCAATTATTTTATGGTATGCTTATGTTTATGCTTCTGCTAGGTACCCTCTTAGTGAATTCTTTCCTTACTTTTTTGTTATTCGACTCGGGTGCGAGTCAGTCCATTGTATCTCAGTCTTTTAGCAGGGCTCACCAGTGCACCTGAGGAATTTATGGATTTGATGAATCGGGTATGCAGGCCGATGCTCGATCGATCAATTATTGTTTTCATTGATGATATCTTGGTGTATTCCAAGAACAGTGAGCCACACGAGGAGTACCTTTGAGTACTTTTGGGAATTCTGAGGTGAGAATTTTTGTATGCTAAGTTCTCGAAGTGTGAGTTTTGGTTACGAGAGGTCCAGTTCTTGGGAAAACTCATTAACCAAAACAGGATTTTGGTCGATCCAGCCAAGATTGAGGCCGTGATGTAGTGGGAGGTTTCGAAGTCTCCCTCGGAGATCAGCAGTTTATTGGGTTTAGCAGGATATTATCGGAGATTTATTTAGGACTTCTCCAAGATTGCAGTACCTCTCACTCATCAGACGAGGAAGGGCATGTATTTCTGTTGGGGCCTTGAGTAGCAGGTGGCATTCGAGACTCTAAGAAAGAAATTGTGTGGAGCCCCAGTGTTGACATTCCCCGAAGGTGATGAGGATTTTGTGGTATTTTTTGATGCATCCATCACGAGTTTCGGCGCAGTGCTTATGGTGCATGGGAGAGTTATTAATTATGCTTCTCAGCAGATGCAGCCACATGGGGTCCGGTATCTGACTCATGATTTGGAGTTGGGGGCAGTAGTGTTTGATCTCAAGATTTGGCGTCATTACTTGTATAGGGTTCGGTGTACTATCTACATGGATCACAAGAGTTTGAGATATCTCATGGATCAGCCGAATCAGAATATGAGACACGTAGGTGGCTTGACGTGGTCAAGGATTATGACAGTGAGGTTCTATATCATCCTGGGAAGGCCAATGTGGCGGCTGATGCTTTGAGCCGCAAGACGGCTAGTTCTACGATCGGAGGACTATGTATGAGGATTTCGAGTGATTCGCCATTGTTGGATTTGATCAGGGAGGCTCAGGCCGAGTGATTCAAGAAGGAAAATTGGAAGCATGAGAGGCTCAAGGGTGAGATTGATAGAGTTACTACTGACAGTCGCAGATTATTGACACGATATGGACGGGTTTGGGTGCTAGATATTGGTGGGATCAGACGGACTGTATTAGAGGAGGCACACAGGTCTAGGTTTTCGATACACCCTAGAGCCACCAAGATGTACCGTGATTTGAGGCCTAGCTAATAGTGGTCATGCATGATGAAGAAGATAGCATGGTATGTTGAGAGGTGCTTGACATGTTGGATGGTAAAGGCTAAACACACCAGAGACCGCATGGCAAGTTACAGCCACTGGAGGTTCCCACATGGATATGGGAACATATTACTATGGATTTCTTTTCCAAGTTACCTCGTACGGCTAAAGGGCATGATGTAATTTGGGTGATAGTGGATCGGTTGACCAAGAGTGCCCATTTCTTGGCTATCCGTAAGAGCTCATCAGCCGAGAAATTGGCCGAATTGTATGTGCGCAAGATCGTTGCTCTGCAGGGTATTCCAGTCTCCATTGTATCTGATCAAGATGTTAGTTTCACATCTCATTTCTGGCAGAAGTTCCACGAGGAACTGGGTATGAGGTTGCATCTCAGCACTGCTTATCATCCGCAACTAGACGGTCAGAGTGAGTAGACCATTCAGACACTTGAGGACAAGTTGAGAGCTTGTGTACTTGATTTTGGTGGGAGTTGGGACTCCTACCTTCCCTTAGTTGAGTTTTCATATAGCAACAACTACCACTCCAATATTGGTGTGCCGCCCTTCGAGCTCCTCTATGGGAGGAAGTGTCGCACCCCAGTGTGTTGGGGAGACGTTGGGTGTCACACCCCGGTCGGCGGCGGAAATACTGGGCGGTGTAACGTCATTCCTTGCATCACAGTTATCGAATTCCGGAAAACACATGCATTTTGAAATACATCAACATAAAGTTGGTGAGTTCACAAGTTTTGACTCCATATAAAATAATACTCTTTTAGAGTCTCAAAAGTGTAGTTTTGAAAGTATCATTTTGACTCTCCAACATTATATATATATATATATATATATATATATATATATATATATCCTAGGTATAATAGTTTACTTATTAAAGAAGTGATATATCAAAGCATTCCTTGTACTTAGAGTATAAGTGTTGGGGAAACTTATACTTAACATTAATACTTGTATAATGACAAAGTATAATGTTCCTAACAATTTGCTACCGTGAGTCTGTAACCGCTGCTATGACATACAAAACCTCTGATACCCACTCATGCTTTCCATGAGGACAGGCCACTCATGATTTCCATGAGGATTTCCACAACATATAAACAATATGCGCGCTTCATCGACGCAAGAACAATAAACAAAAAAGGACAATTTGTCACTCGCTTATATTGGGTTATAGCTAGTAACCACGAGTGGGGTTGTCAACCCGTATATTATTCATACATAACTTCCACGCTCACACGGTATTAACGGTTACAGGTCAGAGGAATTCCACTAAGATCCCCAATCTTGGTTGATGAATAGGGTAGCTCATGCAGACTTTGTCGGCATCCTACAGTCCTAACAACAAAAGCATTTTCGTGTCTAAAACCCTAAGTTACTAGACTATGCTTTTAGACATTACTCCTAATTTCATAATATTTAGGCAGTACAACAATTATAACTTGAAGTAAAACTAGGTTTTATCTTAACATAAAACCAACAATAATAGAATACTTAACAAGTATTTATAGAACTCCCGCATATAACTTTAGGACTATATTAATAACATACCAGGTTTTATCTTAACATAAAACCAACAATAACAATATACTTAACAATTAGCATATAGAACTTTCGAGTATGACTCCGAAACTATATGACAAATAATATATATACAGAACTCCCAAGTATAACTCAAGGTCTACATTAATATACTTCTATAATAATAGCATGCTAACAAGTTTATCATAATTGTAAATATTTTTAGATACAAAATAGTTATATCCCGGTTAACGATCATACTATCATATAAACATAGTATTAAGTTGTATACAATATTTAGCATGCATTTTGCCTCGAAAACATTAAAAAGTGGAGCCGTGAAACTCACCCTAGTAGCGTGATTTTATGGAATCTAACTAGAAACGGTCAGCAGTTCGTGATCGTCGGGCTCGGCATGCGAAACGGTCTTGACAAACGAGAGAGAGAGAGAGAGAGAGAGAAGAGATTTTGGTGTAACGAGAGAAGAGGTCAGACTTGCTATTTATAGGCTGATATTGGCTCTCTCACGTCGTGACAATCAAGACTCACGTCGTCAGCCATGGCAAGAGTCATCCCGTAGTCTTCCCAGGTGTTTTCTAGGCTTGATTAGTGTCCGTTTGACTTCTAGCTTCGAAATGTGGCTCTCTCACGTCGTGAGAAATTCTTGCTCAGGTCGTGAGCTTTTGAGTTATTGTTCCATAGAATTCTAGCTTCGAAATGTGGCTTTTTGACTCCTCACGTCGTGAGAAATAAAGCTCACATCGTGAGTCCAGTCAGATTAGGGTTTCTGACACGTGTCATGCTCTCAAACAGTTGTAACTTCGGAAGGTCATAACGTTTGCGTACGAACTCTGTTTTTGACGTTCTTTATATCCACGCTTAGGTAATTCCGAGTACTACAACTTTATTTTAGATTAAAATAGCTAATTCTAAGTCTATTTTAAATTCCTCTTGTTATAGAGATTTTATAGTGTTAGAGTTTATCATAACTTCTTCAGGCGATGTCAGATTTAGATGTTCTCTATATTTTTGGAATCGTATGGGCGTATTTTTTGATTTATACTATAAAGTATGTATGACAGTTCATATTTGTATTAGAATTTATTCATGAACTACATGGTAAGTTTATCACATTACTAGTTTAACACAATCACATTACATGATTGGTATAATCACATGTGATTGTTATTGACCTATTTTGACTAGTGTTACATTCTCCCCCCATTGAATTAATTTCGTCCCAAAATTTATTTTGTACCAGATACCACTAAAGGGTCCAGGATAGCTTCCCTGCTTTCTATTACAAATGCCCTACCATGGCCTAACTTCCTTGACTCCTTAACTTTGGACATTCCTTCTTGATATGTTCAATTTCACCACACTCAAAACACGATCTTCCTCCATCATAGCCTGTTCCAGTGTTTGTTTCTTGATTTACTGTTATAGGTGTTGTGCTCCTGCAGTAACTGGCAGTGTGTCCCTTCTTTTTGCACTTCATGCAAATATAACAGTCACCTGCGTGCTGATGGTTGCATTGACTCCACCATGAACAGTTACCTAGGTGATGACAGTTACACTGAGTGCACTCTGGAAATGTTCCAACATACTTCCTTGGTTGTATGGGTATTGTTGTTGTGGCTGCATAATTAGTTACCACATCATGTCTCTTCTCAGATGATTGTTTGGGATTCTTCCCATTAAATTTGCGCTTGTTCCTTCTAGATTCGGGAGACTTAGCTTTTGTGACCATAAATCCCACTTGGATTTCTGTGCTGGTTAGATGATGAGCTATACACTTTGTAGTGTCATATGTTGTAGGCTTTGATGCGATCACCATTCCTTTGATTTGTGATGCTAGACCCCAGATATATCGCTCTATCTTCTTGTACTCTGGGGTTACAAGTGTCGGACACATCACCGCAAGGTCATTGAATCTGGCGGTATAAGCATTTATCTCTGAGTCCTCCATTGTTAGGTTCCATAGTTCTTCTTCCAGCTTTTGTATTTCCTCTCTTGGGAATACTCTTCTACTAGCATCGTCTTCAACTCCTCCTATTTCATGGAATTTGTAGTATTGATTCCCATTGTAGTAACATGGTTTTTCCACCACGTTAACACCACATCAGCAAAAGTACATCTTGCAAATCATACTTTACAATCCTCTGGATAAAAGCTTATTTGAAAGACGGATTCTGTCTTTTCAATTCACCTGGTCAAATTAATGACTCCTTCCGTTCCATGGAAGCTCTTTGGTTTGCAATTCATAAAGTCTTTGTAGGTACACATTCTAGCCGTCCCTACATTGCCTTCATTTCTAACTCCTCCTGTTGTGACGTTAGCTAGAGCTGCAGTGATTCTCTAAGCTATAATTTCTTCAAGTTCTGCTGAACTTATTGAGGGGTTTATTTTTGGTGGTGGTGGTTGCGGTTGTTGTTGTTGTTGTTGTTGTGGTTCTGGTCGTTGGTTAAGGTTTAGTCGAGCGCTACTTCTTCTAGGCATTTTGTTTAGTTCCTATACATTTTGGATCACCAAGTGTTTAGTCTATCAAATATTACTCCCATTTTAAATAATTCATATGATCTGATCATAATAAAATGTAGTTGTACACCTATACTTAGTTGTGATAGGATCTATGCACATATAAACTTTGGTTGGAATATTTGATCTAAATCCTTGATATCAAAAGCATTCCGGGTATTTAGGTGTATTATCATCGCGGGTCTGAGTCTTCATATATGACTCTATATTTATTATTTGTTATATTGATGCTCGATTAATTATTGTTTGTTACTTCAGGGCTAGCTGATAAGGCACCGGCCAGTCATGACAGTCAGAGGGCAGGATCATTTTAGCATATAGCCATTCTGAAATCCATCAACCCAAAGCGACGTGTCTATCCTGTCACCGCTCCCGTAAGTAGTTCTTCAATAAATAATTAATAATACTTTTTATTGTAGTCTAAGGGGTATACCTAAACCTAATAGAGTAAGCCCTAAACTATAGTTGTGCTTTCCTAAGAAAGTACTAATTCACTATTGTAAATAGCTCTGATATCAATCTGTCACACCCCGGTCGGCGGCGGAAACACCGGGCGGTGTAACGTCATTCCTTGTATCACAGTTATCGAATTCCTGAAAACACATGCATTTTGAAATACGTCAACATAAATTTGGTGAGTTCACAGGTTTTGACTCCATATAATTAATACTTTTTCAGAGTCTCAAAAGTATAGTTTTGAAAGTATCATTTTGACTCTCCAACATTTAATATATATATATATATATATATATATATATATATATATATATATATATATTATATATATATATATATATATATATATATATATATATATCCTAGGTATAATAGTTTACTTATTAAACAAGTGATATATCAAAACATTCCTTGTACTTAGAGTTTAAGTGTTGGGGAAACTTATACTTAACATTAATACTTGTATAACGACAAAGTATAATGTTTCTAACAATTTGCTACCATGAGTCTGTAATCGCTGTTTTGACATACAAAACCTATGACACCTACTCATGATTTCCATCAGGACAGCCCACTCATGATTTCCATGAGGATTTCCACAACATATAAAAAATAACACGCGCTTCATCGACGCCGGAACAATAAACAAAAAAAGGACAGTTCTTCACTCGCTTATATTGGGTTATAGCTAGTAACCACGAGTGGGGTTGTCAACCCGTATATTATTCATACACAACTTCCTCGCTCACACGGGATTAACGCTTACAGGTCAAAGGACTTCCACTAAGATCCCCAATCTTAGTTGATGAATAGGGTAGCTCATGTAGACTTTGTCGGCTTCCTACCGTCCTAACAACAAAAGCATTTTCGTGTCTAAAACCCTAAGTTACTAGACTATGCTTTTACACATTACTCCTAATTTCATAATATTTACGCAGTACAACAATTATAACTTGACGTAAAACCAGGTTTTATCTTAACATAAAACCAACAATAATAACATACTTAACAAGTATTTATAGAATTCCCACATATAACTTCAGGACTATATTAATACCATACCGGATTTTATCTTAACATAAAACCAACAATAACAATATACTTAACAATTAGCATATAGAACTTCTGAGTATGACTCCGGAACTATATCGAACATAGTATATATATATATATATATATATATATATATATGTATATGTATTATATATATATATATATATATATATATATATATATATATATATATATATATATATAACTCCCAAGTATAATTCAAGGTCTACATTAATATACTTCTATAATAATAGCATGCTAACAAGTTTTTGATAGTTGTATATATTTTTAGATACAAAATAATTATATCCCGGTTAATGATCATACTATCATATAAACATAGTATTAACTTGTATACAATATTTAGCATGCGTTTTCCCCCGAAAACATTAAAAAGTGGGGCCGTGAAACTCACCCTAGTAGCCTGATTTTATGGAATCTAACTAGAAACGGTCAGCAGTTCGTGATCGTCGGGCTCGACATGCGAAACGGCCTCAACAAACGAGAGAGAGAGAGAGAGAAGAGATTTTGGTGTAATGAGAGGAGGTCGGACTTGCTATTTATAGGCTGATATTGGCTCTCTCACGTCGTGAGAATCAAGACTCACATCGTGAGCCATGGCAAGAGTCATCCCGTAGTATTCCCAGGTGTTTTCTAGGCTTGATTAGTGTCCGTTTGACTTCTAGCTTCGAAATGTGGCTCTCTCACGTCGTGAGAAATCCTTGCTCACGTCGTGAGCTTTTGAGTTATCGTTCCGTAGAATTTTAGCTTCGAAATGTGGCTTTTTGACTCCTCACGTCGTGAGAAATAAAGCTCACATCGTGAGTCCAGTCAGATTAGGGTTTCTGACACGTTTTATGCTCTCAAACAGTTGTAACTTCGGAAGGTCATAACGTATGCGTACGCACTCCGTTTTTGACGTTCTTTATATCCACACTTAGGTAATTCCGAGTACTACAACTTTATTGTAGATTAAAATAGCTAATTCTAAGTTCATTTTAAATTCCTCTTGTTATAGAGATTTTATAGTGTTAGAGTTTATCATAACTTCTTCACACGAAGTCAGATTTAGACGTTCTCTATATTTTTGGAATCATATGGACGTATACTTTGATTTATAATATAAAGTATGTATGAAAGTTCATATTTGTATTAGAATTTATTCATGAACTACATAGTAAGTTTCTCATATTACTAGTTTAAGAAAATCACATTACATGATTGGTATAATCACATGTGATTGTTATTGACCTATTTTGACTAATGCTACATTCAGCATAGAGCCGTGGGAAGGACTGAGGTAGTCCTTCACACAATAGAGCTCATCCAGAAAATTAGGCAGAGACTACAGACAGCTCAGATTCGACAGAAGAGTTATGCTGATAAGCATCGGGCCGAGTTGGAATTACATGTTAGAGACATGGTTTTGCTAAAGTTATCACCTTTAAAGGGTGAAATACACTTTAGGAAGAGGGAAAGTTGGGTCCTCGATATATTGGGTCATTTTGAGTGGTAGCCAGGGTTGGGAAGGTAGAGTACAGATGGGATTTGCCTGAGGAGCTCAGCCAGTTCCATAACACATTCCATGTTTCACAGCTTCAAAAGGGTGTGGCTCAAGAATCAACAGTTGTTCCCTTAGGGGATATTCAGGTTGATGATCGCTTGAATGATGTGGAGAGACCGGTGGCAATCTCGGACTGGAAGACGAAGACCTTGTGCAAGTTGGTGGTATCTTTAGTCAAGGTTTAGTGGCAGCATCGGAAGGGTTCCGAATGGACATTGGAACCTGATTCTGAGATGCGAGAGCATTTCCTGGATTTGTTCACAGCAACGGAATTCGATGATGAAGTATAGTTCAAATGGGGGAGAATTGTAACATTCTGATGATGAGGTATTTCCAATTTTAACCCTAACTATTGTTGGGTATATAATGTTGCGTCATTGGGCTGTTTAGTTAGTCTGTTTTTGTATCCGGGTTGGGCCTTTCCACCCGTTGTTGATTATTAGGGTTATAGTATTTAATGTACATGCATGCACCGTATTTTTGTATCTTTGGAAATACTTTTGTAACCCTAACACACCTCTATAGTAGCAATTGTTCATCGAGTTCTTCTGAGGCTGTGGATTTGAATCATTAAGCATGTTTTGATCTATTCTCTGTGTTCATATTCTTTTCTGTTTTGAATCTATTCGATCTTACTATGATTAATATCCTAACAATTGGTATCAGAGGAGGAGACTATGTAATCTATACACATCTAATCTGTTGAAAGAAGTTTTTAGGGTTTCCCCTTTTATTGGATCTGGTTTAGACGTCATCACCATTGTCGACGCTATTCTCTGATCTTCATATTACCCTAAAACTATTTTTAGTTTACACATCTGATTCATACAGGGTTGTTTGATATTCAAACATACATTCAGAAGATTCTCACGTCAACTCGATAAATATTTCAAGCAGCATCGGATCCACAACCAGGATTCCTATCTTATTCCCTAGTGAATATGAAGTGCTGGTGTTGCATTTTGAAGACTATGTTCTTGGTCTTAAAGACAATGGCTATCTAATCTGGGAAGCCATATCAGTTGGGACGTTTGTTTATACAGGAACCATAAGAGAAGTTAAGACTCAAGCCGACTACAACAAACTTCTTCTCGGTCTTAAAGACGTTCCACAAGATGAGAAGGACAATCTTATTAGCAATGTAAAGGCGATGAGGATCATTAGATTTTCCTTGCCACCAGACACATTCCGTTTGGTGAGTTCTCTTGACACTGCAAAAGGAATCTTGGATAGGCTCAAAGAATTGTACTCCACTGACGCTGATCTGGAGCATTCGACTCAAACTTTGTTATTTTCAAAGTTTGGGCCTTTGTTTAAAAGCTTGAAGAAATTTTGGATCAGACCTTCAATCGCTATAATCATTTTTTCAACAGGATGATGAAACATAAAATTGGACGTGAACTCATAGAGCAAAAAGTCACGTTCATGAATGGTCTGAGATCTGAATGGAAAGTTATTGTGTCCATTGTTAAAGCACATGAGCAGTTCAAGAACTAAACATTGGCTAAGCTTGTTAGGATCCTAAGGTCGCATGAAGATGAAGTGACAAAAGAAGGAAAAAGTAGTTTTTGGGATGGGTTCACTGGCTCTTGTTGCTAAGGGTAAGAAAGCTGTTGAGGATGATGATTCGGGGTTTGAGCTCTCTGATTGTGAACTTTCTAAGGAAGAGTTCGCATTGATGGTGTCAAATCCAAAGAGGTTCGCAAAGAAGAACTTCAACCGGAACAAGAACCGAAACTGGCAAGGAAGCTACAACTGAAAGAAGGTGAAATAGGAAAATGCAAGCACTTCTCAGAAAGAAGAAGACAAGAAGGAGAAGAAGCTCATGGGTGACTTTGGCTACGATTGTAACTACTGTCATGGAAAAAATCACTTGGCTAAAGAGTGCATGTTGCGAAGGTTGAATGAGAAGACGATGAGACCTATTATATCCGAAAGCTTGAGGAGATAAAGAAGAAAAAGAATGTTGATAACTGAATGACTACTTTAATTGTGCAAGAAAATGAAGCTAATGATGAATTTGGCAGGGTGGAAGTTTGGTCCACTGATTCTGAAGATGAGGAGGTACGCAGGCCTACTCATGGAAGAAGTTTCGTTGCGAAAGAAGAGGATTCGCAGTTTGGAGGTAGATGTTTGATGGTGACAAATGATGTCTAACGGATGCGAGGATATGCTACTGATAATGGACGTGGGAGTGATAGTTGTTTCACTGCAAGACCGGTTCTTGAGCAAATTAGTGAATGTTATCAGATGATCAACAAGGTAAACTCTATTCTTAAATATCTCAATATACCTGTGTCCAGATATGAAAATGAAGTAAATAACTTATAATTCACATTTTCTAGTATCATTGATAGTTTGAAATAAACTCGCTTAACAAATTCTAATTTAGCCGATCAACTCGGCAGGGTCTCGTCAAAAGTGAAGAGCGACACATTTTGATTGAAAAGTTGGAGTCTGATATTTCTAAGTCTAGGGATGACTTAATTTACTTGCAATGAGACAATTTGATGCTTTTGAAACAACGAATATCTTTTATTCGATTGCAAAAAGGCTTTATTTGAATATTACTCAATTGCTTCTTCATTGTGAGATAGGTCAGAAAATCCATAAGATGATATTCCCATTCCTTGAATTAGAAGAGGATGAAATTGACGCTGCTTGTTACAAGTGTGAATCCATCATTTCATCTGACGAAACTTCGGATGCTTACAGGATAGGTCTGGATAAAATTGAATCATACATTAAGTCCAAAGACCACAAGAATATGCTAAAACAACTTTTAGACAAAAATGACAGAAAGCAAATTAAATATGATACTGTGCGTAAGTTCAACTCATTGAGTACCAAGTTGATTTTAGATAACAAACTTAATGTTGAAAATACATCTGAATTCAATGAGGACAGTGATATGAGCGTAATTTCTGTAGAGGGTGAGGTTGACTGTTCGGAGTTTTTTAAAAACGAAACTGAACCTACGAAAGTCATAATTTCTGAAAATTATGTTGAATTCGCATGCTTTTCTGGAAATAAATCAAAAGTTTTGAATGAAAAAGTAGTTGTTTTTCGAAAGGGTCACAGTGTACCAAATCAGGTTGTCGCAACTAAGGGACTTGATAAAAATCAAACCGCAGAATTAACATTCTTAGTAGAAGAAGACAACCCAAAGATGGATGTGATGAGTTCTTCTGGTCAGCTCCTATCGATAATGCTGATGAAACAGTAGGTCTTTCATAAAAGACCTCTTGGAGAGTGAATGTAGTTGAACCATTGAACAAGGTGCACACGAACTACGAAAAGGGAAGTTCAAGTGGAACTAAGAATGTTCCTAGTGACACATCTTCTGTGCAAAACGAAACTACCGTCAGAAAGCCAAAAGTAAAGACTAACATTCACGAATCCTCAGAACAGTTGGCAGCTCAGAAACGTCAAAGGAATGAGAGATACAACAAAAATCTCAAGGAAAGAAAACAATTCTGGCAATCCAAGAATCCTAACTTTGTTCCTAATGAAAAACCCTCCAATCGAAATGCGAAAGTCTCTTCACATGTGAACCCTAGGAGCTTCTCACAAAGTCAGTTTCGCAGTCCACAGGATTCTAAAAAGAAAGTTTTTCATAAATCTATTTTTTCGAATCCAACAAAATCTGTGGAGAAATCAAAAACTCGGAACTCTCAAATCAAGAATGCTTCGCACTCCATCAAAACATCGAAAGATGTTAAGGGAAAAGTAACGCTGGTTTCGGATCATAAAATTCCAATCAAGAAATCAGAAACTAACTCTAATAAAGAAGAAAAGCAATTTGTTAAGCAGCAAATCCAACATAAGCAAAAGAAAATATCCTCAAAGGATACGAATCTCAAAGACAATAGGATAACTAAAAGAACTTATTTGGTGGATCCTTCTGTTACTTTTCCTACTTTTGTAAAAACCTCATGAGGACCCAAACAACTTTGGGTTCCTAAATCTGCTTGATTCTTGCAGGTAATTCGTGACGAGCAGTTCGATTCAGAATGGTACATAGACGTTGGCTGATCACGTCACATGACAGGCAGGAAGGAGGAATTGCGAGAGTATAGAGCACTAACGGATGGTGGAAGAGTTAAGTTTGGCAATAAGTCACTTGGAGAAATAAAAGGCTATTGGATGATCACAAATGGCAAATTTTCTATTCGCAAAGTGGCATATGTGGAAGGATTGCAACATAACCTAATCAGTGTTTCACAACTGGTTGTTGGGACAGGATTGTAAGTTTTGTTTGATGATGAAGTATCTGAAATCATCGAGAAGAAAACCAAGAATGTTCTCATAAGATCAAAATGAAAGGGCGATATGTTTCCTCTCGATCTAAAATCCATTAAAGGGAAGCCGGCTATCTGTCTACTTGCGAAAGCTTCATCAGACGACAGTTGGCTGTGGCATCGTAGACTTTCGCATCTAAATTTCAAAGACATCAACAAGCTAGTTCTTGGTGATCATGTGCTAGGACTACCTCTCCTAAAGTATGATAAGGAACATCTATGTGCAGCTTGCGAAATGGGGAAGCAGAGCAGGAGGAGCCATCTAACTGTCATGAATACGAAAGTCATCGAACCACACGAACTTTTGCATATCGATCTTTGCCGTCCTTCTGCGATTGAAAGCATAGGTGGTAATAAATATATTCTAGTTATTGTAGATGACTTTTCTCGATTCAGTTGGGTGTATTTTCTTAAGCAGAAATCCGAAGCCACTCCCAAGCTCAAAGAGTTTATAAAGCAGATAGAGCTTCAACTGCGAAAGAAGTTTCGCACAACTTTTTGGCTCCTTACACTCCACAACAGAACGTGGTCGTTGAAAGACGAAACCTATCTTTGTGGGAGGCTGCGAGAACCGTACTCTCATTTGCGAATCTGCCACTCTATTTCTGGGCAGATGCAATTGGAACTGCATGCTTTACCCAAAACCGTTCAATTGTCAACAAGCGGTTTTCTGTTAGTCCCTATGAAATTATAAACAAATGAAAACCTAATGTCAAGTTTCTCCATGTGTTTGGTTCCAGGTGTTTCATCTTCAACTCAAAATAACAAAGGAACAAATTCGATGTGAATGTTGACGAAGGTATCTTCTTGGGATATTCGCTGACCTCAAAGGCATATAGGGTTCTCAACAAATGATCGCAAAGAATAGAAGGAACCTACTATGTTACGTTGGATGAAAATTACTTGAAGAGGACTCAGACGAATGACAGTCAATCAAAGGAGATTTTTCCCAAACCAAGTCCAGCTACAATTCCACTCTCCACTCTCTATGAAGAATTCATGATAGATCAGCCAGAGAAGGCTATATCGTCTGAATCTAAGGTAGCTGATAACAAAGTCGACGAATTGAAGAAAATCATTGACGACGCTGCGAAAGATATGTTACAAGACCCACCAAGTACGAATGTCCCTCAAGCTACAAACACAACAATCCAGGGGGATAGCTTGTCTTTAACCACAATTCCTAATGCATCTATTCAGGGGGAGAGTTCAACTACACAAACCTAAAACCCTAGTTGTGGGAGATTCTTCTTCAGGAGTTCTTACGAGAGCTCAATTAAAAGTGAAGCAAACTGCTTTATTCTCGAAAGTGGAATATTGCATGTTTAATTCATTTATCTCCAAGTTAAACCTAAAATGGTTAATTTTGCTCTTTATCACTCGAATTGGGTGCAAGCAATACAGGAGGAGCTTAATGAATTTGAATGAAACAAGGTCTGGAGATTGATTCCTACTCCACCGGATGCATCTGTTGTTGGTGTTAAGTGGGTGTTTCACAACAATCTGGATAAAGACGGCAATGTGATACGAAATAAGGCACGGTTGGTGGTTAAGGGATATTGTCAGGAAGAGCCCATCGACTATGAAGAAACCTTCACACCAGTTGCAAGGTTGGAATCTGTTTGCATCTTCTTGGCATAGGCAGCGCACAAAAACTTTGAAGTATACCAGATGGATGTTAAGTGTACATTCTTAAATGGGGAACTAGAAGAGACAGTGTATGTGGAACAACCACCTGGTTTCATAAACGAAAGATATCCCAATCACTGTTACATTCTAGACAAAGCAGTCCATGGTCTGAAGCAAGCTCCAAGAGCCTGGTATGAAACTCTTACTCATTTTTTGAAACAGACTAAATCTAAACAAGGTTCGGTCGACCCAACCTTCTTTTGCATGAGAGATGGTGACCACTTAATGATTGTCCAAATCTACGTTGATGACATCATTTTCGGATCAACTAACCCCAGCTTAACTGCTTAATTCCGAAAGCTGATGGAAATAAAATTTGAGATGAGTTCAATGGGTCCAATTAATTTTTTGTTCTTGGATTGAATATAAGACAGAGTCAGGAAGGTATCTTCAATAATCAGGAGGCTTACACAAAGAACTTGCTTGCTAAGTTTGGAATGATAGGTGACTCAAAGGTGAAGGCTCTAATGACATTCGGAACGAAACTCACTCCATCTCTGGAAAAACCGGCTGCAGATATGACACTCTATTGTCAAATGATAGGTTCTCTAATGTATCTAACTGCTAGTCGACCAGATATTATGTTTTCCGTTTGTTATTGTGCTAGGTTTCAGGTGAATCCACGTGAAACTCACATGATCATTGTCAAGAACATATTCCGGTATCTCAAGCGAACGTCTTCTCTTGGAATATGGTACCCCTTGAAGTCTGGTTTCTTTGCGCAAGCATTTTCGGATGCTGATCTTGGGGGATGCGGATTAGATAGAAAGAGTACAACTGGAGGATGACAATTTATTGATGGAAAACTCGTCAGTTGGCAATCCAAAAATCAATCATGTGTTTCCTTGTCAATAACTGAAGCTGAATATATTGTTGCTGCCTCATGCATTTCCTAGGTCATATGGATTCAAAGTCAACTTCGTGACTATGGCGTGAATATGGAACAAATCCCTTTATATTGTGACTCTGAAATTGCCATTCGAATTTGTCACAACCTAGTGCAACATTCAAAAACGAAACACATAGCACTGAGGTATCACTTTATCAAAGATCATGTGGAAGATGGTAATGTTGAAAAGCCCTTCGTTAGATCTGCTGATCAGTTATCTGACATTTTCACGAAACCCTTACCTGAACCAACATTCAATCGTATTCTACAAGGCTTATGAATGATGGAAGCTGAATTTGTTTCGAAAACACTTTCGCATTCATAGTGATACTTTCACCTTAGCAGCGTAATGCTGGAACTACGAATTATTCTGAACATTCGGAGTAACTCGGAGCCCAATTTTTTGTTATAACCTACGAATCGGTGCGAATGCTCGGAGTAATTCGCAGTCATCTGTTCATTTGTGGTTCGGAGCTCTCTGTATCCTTATGTATATTATATTTTTTATTATTTCTTTTTCAAAGTTTCGAAAATACAAAAATATTTTCTTTTCATTTCAGTTTTTTATTATTTTATTTTCAGAAAAATCAAAAACATTCTCTTTGTTAATTTATTTTCATAGAGTCATAAAGTTCCAAATAGTTTCAGATTCACAAGTTTACTTGACCGTACACTTTCGTAAGATGGGGCAGGTATAACTTTCTTTATCTATCCAGTAGCTAAGTGTCCCTAGAAGCATGCTGATGCATGTTGTCCAAAGCCTCAAGGACTCTATGTTGAAGCCTTACTGATTCGATAAACACAAATCGTTTCTTCCCAATCAGGCTAATTCATTCGCATAAGTCAAGAGCTACCTTACTCTTCTCACAATGAGTAAAGAGTTATCCGCTTGGTCACTTTCGCATAGCAGAGGTACAATGTTTCTTGGAACCACCTCTCAATTCTCCATCCCTTTCGCATTCATGAACGTAACCCTTGAGACTCTCAACATTTACCACTGAGGTTTATGGTTACACAATATCTGAGTTTATGATCTTAAATTTCGTTATCACCACGAATTAAGTGAAACCGAAAATCCAATACATATTTACGAATTGACGGTGAACAATTAAACGTTCTAGCTTTTCAACAAGGAATTAACAAAACTCCACTCTCGTGGTTGGTACCAAGAAATCTCTTTTTATTTTTTTGCGATCTTAATGAATCGTTCTACGTCCCAAGATGTTTCTACCAAATAGATCCAATTTTTATTTTTCATGAGATTTCGTATCTTATCCCAGTCACTTAAAATAATTCCAAAACCTACTTGTTCAAATGGCTACACTGGTCAAACAAGTACATCACTCAAACTTTCAGACTTATATCAAGTTTCGTAGTTTCTTTGGAGATAAAACCACCCTATAAACCTTATAAAAGATGCCTTTCACTATTTCTTAATAAACAACTGATCGTACTTCAACGGGAAACCACACAGACACTTCTTAGTCTCTCTTGACTTCGAAGGAAGAGATCTATGCCATGGATCCAACTGTTTTGTGTCTTATCAGACATAACTAGAATCCCTTAGAATACATTGATTTATTTCTTTCTCTTTGGTACACTCTTGCACGAAGACCCTTGTGATTTTTCTAAAGTTTGGTTCATGGTTCTCACATTCGTTTTAGTTTTTCAGTTCAACTGGAGTTTACTTAAAGGAGAAAACTCACATCTGCCTTAATTGGGAAAGATGGTAAATCAATCCACTGCGAAAGGGAGAAATGAAGCGACAAATATAAAAGGATAAGATTTCAAAAGGCGCATGAAAATTCAAACGACACCTGCTTTTACGCCGCCTGACACCTTTTCATGAGTAACAGTTGTCAAATCACACTTTTTCAGTTGACGTTTCAGCAATCAAATCGTAACCGTCGCACTATTTTCTCTCTCATGGGTAATCGTATAAAAGATTTTCGGCGATTCATCACTCCTTACCACTGTCAAAAGATTTCGAAATTCCTATGGCGATTTTTCACTCTACTGTTCATCTCCTTCTCCACCAAGCATCCATGGCAGGCTCTTCAGAAACCCCTTCAGTTCAAGAACGAACAGCACAGTCATCGCTTCGCGCCATCAAGCCAAATCAAAACTTGATGATCGACCTTGATCCTCTCAAGTATGACAGTTACCTTCTACCCATCGTTGAATGCTTGAAGTATTCTCCATTGGTGAACACCTTGACAAACTCAGAGAGCGTTCCAATGTCTCTTCTGTCAAAAGCTTACTCCTCTACCAGCTACATCAACGAGGAACATCGAATCTGTTGAGAGAAGAACTTTTGGGAGAAACACTTGAACAAACATTAGTAGAAGGTTATATTTGCGAAATAAGTTAATCTAAAAGGATCATTTGTCACACCCCCAAACCGAAACAGCGGAAACGTTCGAGGGTGGAGGACGTCATATATAGTATCACAACAATTGTATCATAGTATATAAAGCAACAACATACATAGTATTGATATTAAAGTGTTTACAATGGATTCAAAACATTACATGATTAATATTATAATTGCATCAAAAGATAAGACGAGATGCTACTATGCTCCATCTTCGCGACACCAGTGAGAATACCTGTCTTACTAGATCCGTGAGAATACACGTATTTTGAAAAGAGAAGTATCAACATTTAAGTTGAGTGAGTGCATAAGTATTTTGTTATAGAAAGTATCTTCTTTGTTTCTTTAAATATGTTCGCGTGATCTACAAGAAAATCCTATATTTTCTTAATGAGAAGTGTGACTAAGCCAGTTCTTTCTATAATCACGTAGTTTATACATGTTATATATAGTCCAGGTAAGGCGGACAGTCGATTGTGTGATTCCACCGTAAGTCCACATCCAAACAAGGAAAATGAAATAAAACGGAATTCACACATTCTCCAGTCTATCAAGTCTTCACCATATATAACTTTGATGTATAGGCTAAGGTATTATAAATCAAACAATAAAGTCATATAAGTTATACCAATTATAACTAAGTATTGAATTAATATATGTGATCACTTAGCTTATACACATTATAATATAATCAAGGTCGGACGGATAATAGATTGTGAATTTCTACATTAGTTCCACATCCAAACAAGGAAAAGGAAGTAAGATAGAAATCTCACATTCGATTGTCTATCAGGTCTTCATTATATATATCTCGGGAATGTATAAACTAAGAGATCATAACATTAACCTTTAAGAATCCTTTATAATGTACTAGTTTACTTGTAAAATGATACTGTTTATCCCAGAAAATCCTATATTTTCTGATGTAATTGAAAAGTAGTTTTAATCCCCTAAAACCATTTTAAATGAGTGTTGAAGTACTATGTAATAGAATACTTAGTTTTAATTCACAATAAAACTATAAAAAGACTGTTTTTCCGTTTTGTTATGTTCCTCTGAAGTGTAATCTGATACGCGATGTAAGACCATCCTATGACCACTAAGTATGTACATATTATATATAATCAGAAATGGGCGGACAATTGATGTGCGATTCTACCATACGCCCACATCCAAACAAGGAAATGGAAGCAAAACAGAGGTCACACATTCTACTGTCTATCAGTTTCTCATCATATACAACTCTGGTGTACACGCTAAATAATCACAAAAACTATTCCTTAAAACTGTTTCTAAAGTATATTATTACGTAAAAGAATCGTAAGTTTCTCCCATGCGAGTACTTATAACCATACTTGATTGACTAGAATAACACACGACGTATTGTAGACGTCGAAACCGATATGACATTTGTCACCCCGGAACTTCCGTTCCAACTGTAGCTAACAGTCAGGGTGCGAGATTGTCAGTCCCGTATATATATATATATATATATATATATATATATATATATATATATATATATATATATATATATATATATATATAATTGAGATTTAAAAGGCAGTCGGACAAATAACTATACCCTAAGCCCACATCCAGACAAGGAAAAGGGAATAAGGCGAATCATTAGTCCTAAGTCCTTTAAATCTTATTTATATAATTATATATATATATATATATATATATATATATATATATATATATAAACATGATTTTTAGAAAATATAATTTAAAAAGAAGTTTATAAAACATTTGAATGAGTTTAAAAATATTTAAAAGCTTTTTGGTGACTTATTGTCGTTTAAAATAATTAAAGAAAACCATTTATTGTAAACACAATATCCTTGTGTTTAACTTGTATCCCCCCCCCCCCTAAAACAGTGAAAAATGGTAGAACATAGGGGTATGAACTCACCTTTTGCGGGTGATTCGATTGAAGATTTGGTTTAGGTTGTTAGTTCCACGAGTGAAGTCCTGTTAACAAAACAAGTCCTAAATAGCAAAGTTTATGCACATATACGTATTCTATTAATGAATATGATCATAAGAGTGATAGGAGATCGAACTAATTTGCAAGTATTACTTACAAATAAGATGTTAGAAACAAGATTGAAGGCTGCAAGGAGGGTTTACGGCCAGAAGGAGTGTTCACGGCCCAAGAACACTTGGTGTTCTTGAGTTCACGGCCAGCTGTTCTTGAAGGATGATGAAGATTCAAGTGTTTTTAGCTGGAAGTTCTGGAGGAATGAAGAACACCTGAAGATCCTAGCAATATCCTAAGCTGATTCAAAGGAAAGTTGATGATATTTGAGAGAGAATAGTGTTTTATGGTTAAAGATCTTGAGAGAAAAGGAGAGGTTCACAGTTGAAAGTGTAAGAATGAAGAATTAATCAGTCTCATACGTATATATATGGAGGAAAGTGGGGTCCGAAGTATTTCATGGTCCGAGGACCGTTCACGGTTGGAGGATGGTTCACGGCCGAAGGTTCACGGCTCCGAAGTGTTCACAGTCTGAGGTGTGTTTGCGGTCCCCAAGCGAAGTTTCTCGATGCCTAAGGCTTTTCCTCCTTAAAACATTTCACTATGAACACAAAGTCCAAATATCTATAACTTAATATTCTAAATATTTTACGGTAAATTAAAAAATAATTTGACATGCTTGATTTTCGTTGACCAAAGTTGACTTTTATAAGAATAAAATTTTCGGGTTGTCACATTATCCCCCCGTTAAAGGGTATTTCGTCCCGAAATTCAGAATCCAAAGTGATTACTCATGAATTAAGGAATAAGGTGGGTACTTCGATTCCATTTGCATCTCCTGTTCTGATCGGTGGGGAGTGTATGGGTTTGGCTTCTAAGTTTATCCACATGGTAGTAAGTTCACTCGTAGTCTTGGGCAGTCTCCGTCCTAAAGTTCATGATAGAACTCATACCTGGTTCATCGATCACAGTCCCGTGTATACGAGTCGTATATAATTAAGATTGAAAAGGCAGTCGAATAAATGATTATTCTCTAAGTTCACATCCAAACAAGGACAAGGAGTTAAAGCGGAATCATCAATTCTAAGCCTGTAGAACCTTAATTATGTACCACCCTTGCATATATACTTAACAGTGATAGATTAATTATATAGGTCCTTTATATTGAACTTGACATACTGTACGAGTGGTATTCCTGGGAGGTCTGCTGAGGGTACTTCGGGAAAGTTATGAAACATAAGGCACTCTTCGTATGAGTACCTCGGAGTTTTAGAACGAAGGTTTCGCTAGAAGATCGGCCTCGGGAAAGAATCTTCTCATGAAATTGGTACGGTGAGGATCAAGTCGACTCATGTCAAATGACGATGATGAAACTTTTCGAAGTAATCAATGTTAAACTAGTTTGGAAAAGTGTTCATTAACACGACGGTGCAACCTATGTATATGTTTCTGTACTTTAAATTTTATCCCTGATTTTATTGTTACAAACAAGGAGTACCGCATAAAGCGAGTACTAGCAGCACGAGAGTTCCTATGAACTGATGGAATCTCGCAGACTGATATGATTTAGGTTACACTAGATTTTGAAAAGTTTAGTAAGTCTAACGTTATTGTTAAGGAACGTACCAGAAATCTCAGTGTGTGTCCGGAATAGTCTCTCCTACGGGGATCATTAGTATCCTTCCGTCTCCGTCGGAGTTCTTTACTATTGTACAATCCCTCTTTATGTTTCCTGTTTTGGCACACCCATAGCAAGCATGACTGACTCCGATGACAGGGACTTGCGAGATAGGTTGTGCCAGTGCTCTACAGAAATGAGCAGTGTGCCCCTTCATGATGCAATTTCTACAATGCATCTCTCGGCACGCTCCGGTGTGATGAAAGTTACACCTATCACACTGCGGGAAGTTTCCAGCATATCGACTAGCAGGTGCTGGAGTGACAGGTGTTGTGGCAGCATGAAACGTAACTAACTGTTGTCTTTTCGTGGTCTCTTGTGTTGACTGCCCCTTTTTATTACTCCAATACTTTCGCTTATAGCCATCCCCTTTAGATGGCTCAGAGATAGGAGTCATCACGCCTTGGCCGGCTTCATGGCCTACGAGCCTCTATGCCAAGCGTTTGGCGTCATCGAAAGTGATTGGTCTGGATGCTAATACATCTCCTTGAGTCGGAGGAGATAGTCCCCAGATGTATCTCTCTATCTTCTTGCTCTCCGGAGTAACCATCTCGGGGCATAGTGCCGCTAGATCAGTAAATCTATTAGTGTAGGCCACTATGTCAGATCCGGTCATGGTGAGATTCCATAGCTCTTCCTCCAGCTTCAGAATTTCGCCCCTCGGGCAGTATTTTCCCATCATCATTTCTTTCAAGTTCTCCCAGCCCATCGAATTAGCCACTGTAAGGGTCAGTGACTTCACATGGCTATTCCACAATGTGAGGGCCCTTCCTGAAAAAGTGCAGGCAACAAATTTCACTTTGCTCCCTTCTGTGCACCCACAGATTTCGAAGACTGATTCTGTCTTCTCAAACCATTGCATTAAAATAAGGACTCCCCCGTTTCCATCAAAGAATTTGGGTTTGCAATTCTGAATTCCTTATAGGAACATTCTCTCTGATGCACGTGGTTATGGTTGATAATACTACCACTCGAACCACAATTAACAGTCGTGTTGATGTGTGTCATGGCTGCTGATACGGAAGCGGTAACTGCTGCCTGAAACATCATAGCATCAAACAGTGGATGCGGTGGCGGTGGCGGTGGTGGAGTTGGTGCAGTAGGGATGTTAAAGCGTCTAGGATTTCTTCTGGGAGGAATCTTTTAGCTAAACAGATTAAAAGACGAAATGATGGTAAGTTTCTAGTAATGATTTCAAGTCGAGTGTTATCTAAACTAGGTTATCTGAGTGTATCATGTTTCACATTTTCAAAGTGGTTTTCTAATCAATTAATAATAAACGTCGATATAAAATAGACTTATGAATTTATAGTTGTGATTATCTTTAACAGAAATCCTGTTACTTGTTTTATTGTTATTAACTAGTTGTAATTATAAAGGCTTTAAGCCTAACACATAGTGTGAGTAGTGTATTCACCAACTGAAATACCCACACTTTCATAATTGAAAAAAGATTACTCTGAAACATGCTACATGCATATTCATAAAACAATATCTTACATTGATAATGCGATTACAAAAGACTGGATACAACCCGACTAAGTTTTAGTATATTACAAAACTACCCAGGATTTTAATGATTTTATACAAACGTAAACCTAAATACAAAAGTAATAGTATAAACTATTCTAAATCTTCCAACAATATATGACTATACTACTTACTTATCTCCTGTAATTGTTAAACATTGAGAGAGTAAGCGGTGACGCTTAGTGAGTTCAATAATAGATACAATATAACGTTATGCCATATATATACTTCAATATGGTAGAAGCAAAGAGGAACAAGGAACAACAAAGGCATATGTGAATCATGCGACAAGCTTTTCATATCGATCGATTATTTGATTCAATGATATACAATCAATGAGACCTAACAATTTCAATACTTGATATACATCAATAATGCTTCGGCCCAAATGGCACAAAAGACATACAATTTATGATTAAACATTTTGGTAGATTTCAGGCTTTCAGCCCTATCTAACCTTCTGCCAATGCCATAGAATAGAAGTCATTCTCTTACGAGACATGCTCTACATGGCCAGAGGCTACATACCAGTACCACCGCGAATCTAAGTCTTTTCACTGATCACATGGTCAAAGGTATAACTTTGCTACCATAATAGCATGGAATAACAACATGAGATAATAATACGGAAAAGTACATATAACGCATAACATACAATTGTTCCTATATATTAAACTCACCGTGAAATAACCGGGGGTTAAAATAGTAATTTGGGCAGCACTTCGTTAGTTTAATTAACTTTCTTCGATGAAAACTGGGAGCTTTATTGAAAACCGGGCCTTGTGAGGGTTGAGCTTCAAACCGAAAAGATAAATTTATCGGCTCTTCGGGCACTTTGGAACATAATTCGAGTGTTGGGTATGATCCCGAGGCTTCGGGGGATTAAAAGTGGCTTGAAATCCGGTTTAGAGGTGAAAATGATGTGAGTTTCTAACCAAAACCGGGAAATCTCGCACCTCCCTTTATATAGGGGAGGCTTCGGATCGAGGAGAGAAGGAGAAGAGCACGTGGCTCGCATGCGAGGGGGGCCAGATGGCACGCTTCGGACAGGACACGGGGAAGGCACGTGTCAGATTCTTATTGGACCAAGCCTTCGGTGCGAGCAGGGTGCGACACGGGTCGGACACGGGGCACCTGCATGCGAGGGTGACATGGCCGAACCATGGCCATGCCAATTTCCTTGGATTTCGTGATTTTTCTCGATTTTTGTGTCCCAAACTTCTAAAATCCATAACTTTCGCATACGAGCTCCGTTTCCAATGTTCTTTATATGCACGTGTAGGTGAAATTATGCTCTACAACTTTCGTTTAGACTCCGTCGGCTAATTTTTAATTTATTTTTAATATTATTATTTTTAACAGTCCGGGACAAGAAAATCCGTTAAAAACTCATAACTTCTTCATCCGATCTCCGCTTTCGTTTGTCATTTTACCGTTGTACTACTATTGAATAGACCTTTGATTCTCGTTTAGGTTGTGTCGGCTAAAAATCACTCGATCTTTATTTCGAGTTTTTAGTTGTATACTGCTATGCCGAAACTTAGAAAAATCATAACTTCCTCATACGAAGTCAGATTTTGACGTTACTTTTATGAAAATTCTCGGTTCAACGAGTACTACGACTTTCATTTAGATCACTACGGCTAAAAAGTATTTTATCAAAAACTCACTTTTTACGTCATTCGGTGTCATGCCGGTTTTGTCGCAGATCTTCGATTGGTCATAACTTCTTCGTTATAACTCGGATTTTGATGAGGTTTTCGCCTAAATGTTTATAACGAGATTCTTCACAACTTTCAATAATAAAATTATCTGTATTTCAAATTTTATATTTTCGTTAATTTTTTATATCTGACATTTGGTTGGAATCTCATAAGACTTCCAATACCTTTTGAGTGATTCTAAACATAGTTTTACTTCAATTCTAGTAAAAACTATTTGTTAGAAATCAACGCTCAAAATCACATAATATTTAATAATATTATTCATTTTTAAACTTACAAAACACGATAACTGAACGTGTATGTTACAAATACCTCCTCCTTTTGAGGATTTCGTCCCCGAAATTACATCGATTAAAACAAATGGGGATATTTCTTTTTTATCTCATTCTTATTTTCCCAATTATAATTTGGGCCTCGATGGTGTTTCCACTTGACAAGCACCAACTCTACTTCTTTATTACGTAGCTCAGTCGTTCTTTCGTTTACGATCTCTTCAGGCTCCTCTACATATCTTAATTTATTATCCAGTTTCACCTCGGATAACGGAACCGTTTCATCGTATATGCTTAAACATTTACGAAGATAACTCACATGAAATACATCATGAATAACTGCCAAATCTTCAGGTAATTCCAAGCGGTATGCTTGCTTACCAATTCTCTGGATGATTTTGAAAGGTCCAACAAATCGGGGACTCAACTTTCCTTTCTTCCCAAATCGCATAAGGCCTTTCCATGGGGATACCTTTAGCATTACGAAATCACCCACCTGGAATTCTATGTGTCGTCTCCTCTTTTCTGCATAGGACTTCTGTCGATCCTGGGCCGCTTTCATTCTTTTTCGTACGATTTGAATCTTGTCGGTGGTGTCTTGAATCATTTCAGGGCCTCCAAGGATTTTCTGTCCTACATCACGCCAACATAATGGCGTACGGAATTTACGCCCATATAGTGCTTTATATGGTGGCATTTTAAATGAAGTGTGGTAACTGTTATTATACGAAAATTCGACAAGAGGTAAGTACATGTCCCAGTTACCACCGAACTCCAAGACACATGCACGAAGCATATCTTCCACTGTTTGGATTGTTCTCTCCGTTTGACCGTCTATCTGGGGATGATAAGTTGTGTTGAGGGCAACTCGAGATCCCAATTCACGTTGCATACTCACCCAAAAGTGAGAAGTGAAGCGAGTATCACGATCGGAAATGATCTTTAGTGGCATATCATGTCTCGCAACAATTTCATCCAAGTATACTTGTGCGTATTTCTCTATTGGAGTCGTTTCACGCATGGCGAGAAAATGGGCGCTTTTAGTCAGACGGTCGACAATTACCCAAATGCTATCATGCTGTCTAGTAGTCTTTGGAAATTTGGTAATAAAATCCATAGACAGTTCTTCCCATTTCCATACATGAACACTAAGACTTTCTGGGGTTCCGTAAGGCTTTTGGTGCTCTGTTTTGACTTGTAATCATATCAAACATTCTTGCACCTATCTTCCAATGTCTCTCTTTATTCCTGGCCACCAATAATCAGCTCTTACCACATAGTACATTTTACTTGTACCAGGATGTATTGACAACTTAGACTTATGAGCTTCATCTAAAATCTTCTGCCTTAATCCGCCAATCTTTGGAATCCATAGCCGATTCTTAAATACCTTTAATCCTCGTGGATCATCAAGTAAAACATCAACATAATGTATCATCGCTTCTTTCTTCACATTTTCTGGCTTTAAGGCCTCTACTTTCCATTTCTCTAGTTCATCAAGAATAGTGAACTTTACTGTAGTGTGAGTAATAGCATAACATACACTATTATGATAAACCTTTCTGCTAAGAGCATCGTCAACTACATTGGCCATTCCGGGATAGTACAAGATTTCACAGTCATAGTCTTTGATCAGCTCCATGGCTCGCTGTTGTCTCATATTCAAAGTTTGCTGACTGAATATATACTTGAGACTTTTGTGGTCGGTAAACAATTGGCATTTTGTACCAAAAAGATAATGCCTCCAAAGTTTTAGGGCAAATACCACTGCAGCGAGTTCGAGATCATGGGTGGGATAATTCTTTTCATAATCTTTCAGTTGTCTTGAGGCATAGGCTATCACTTTACCACATTGCATCAACACACAACCGAGTCCTAATCTTGAAGCATCGCTATATACGGAGAAATCATTATCACTTTCTGGAAGTGATAAGATTGGAGCATGAGTCAAAACATCTTTTAAAGTTGAGAAAGCTTTTTCTTGGGCTTCACCCTATTCGAACTTTGCTTCCTTTCGTGTAAGACTTGTGAGAGGTACAACTATACGAGAAAATTCTTTAATGAATCTCTGGTAATATCCCGCGAGATCCAAGAAACTGCGAATTTCAGAAGCATTACAGGGCACTTCCCAATTTTGAATGGTTTCGATTTTGGTAGGATCTACAGATATACCGTCACCAGAAATCACATGGCCGAGAAACTGAACTTGGCGAAGCCAAAATTCACATTTCGAGAATTTAGCATATAGTTTATCCTTTCGAAGAAGTTCTAATACCGCACGAATATGAATGGCATGATCAACTTCAGATTTGGAATAAATTAGAATATCATCAATGAATATGATGACAGATTTATCGAGCATTGGGCGGCATACCCGATTCATCATATCCATGAATACAAAAGGAGCATTTGTCAAACCAAATGGCATGACAAGGAATTCAAAATGCCCATAACGAGTACGGAAAGCAGTCTTCAGTACATCCTGCTCGTGTACTTTCAACTGATTGTAGCCATATCTCAAATCAATCTTCGAGAAATAGCTAACACGCTGAAGTTGATCGAACAAATCGCCAATGCGAGGTAGTGGGTACTTGTTCTTGATAGTTACCTTATTTAGCTCATGGTAATCAATACACATTCGCATCGATCCGTCCTTCTTCTTGACAAACAACATAGGAGCACCCCAAGGAGAGGTACTCGAGTCGAATAAAGCCTTTTTCAAGCAATTCCTGCAGTTGGATCATCATTTCCTTCATCTCAGCTGGCGCAAGACAATAAGGAGTCTTTGCAATCGGAGCAGCACCAGGCACAAGGTCAATTCGGAATTCTACTTGCCTGTCCGGAGGAAGTCCAGGCAACTCATCGGGGAAAACATCAGGATATTCGTTAACAATGGGAACATCATTTACAATTTTCTTCTCCTCTCTTGAGATATCAAGTATGTAGGCCATATATATAGGGCACCCTTTCGAGATAAATTTACGAGCTTTGAGGAAAGAGATTATTTTTAAGATTCTTTGTTCACCGTAGACATAAATAGGATCTTCCCCTTCAATAGGAACGCGTACCATCTTT
Source organism: Lactuca virosa (assembly GCF_052849685.1). Lineage (NCBI taxonomy): Eukaryota > Viridiplantae > Streptophyta > Magnoliopsida > Asterales > Asteraceae > Lactuca > Lactuca virosa. Next base: position 58,773,416 of record NC_136434.1, read on the forward strand.
TCGTAACACAAGAGTTTTGCATGGTTCTTTGAAAACCAATCCATGTCGAGAATAATATCAAAGTTGGGCAAGGAGATAGGGATCAGGTTAACAAGAAAATTATAACCTTCAATTTCTACGACACAATCCCTATAGATTTTATCAGCAAGTAATGATATACTTGCCGCAGTATCTATGTGAAATGGTTGCGTGAGTGCATAGCAAGCAATTTGAAAGGAATGTGCAAATTCATGAGACACAAAAGAATCTGAGGCACCAGAATCAAATAAGATGTGAGCAGGTCTAGAGTTGACAAGAAATGTACCCGTCATAACATTCGGGTCCTCGCGTGCCTCCTCTGTAGTAATCTGGAATGCACGACCCTTAGCTTTTGGCACCTCCTCCTTTTTAGTTGGAGTACTCTTTGGTTGTTGAACGGAGGCTTGACTTCCCGTCACTTGACTAGTAAGAGTAGGGCAGAAACGCTTCTTGTGGCCAGTAATACCACATGCATAGCAAGTACCATCCTTCCTTGGGCAAGCTGGCTTTATGTGACCCATTTCTCCACATCCATAATAGACAACGGATTCCTTGTCTATTTTGCATTGGCCTGGATGATTCCTTCCACAGACGCGACATGAAAGCGATTGAATATAAAAAGATTGTGATCTACCACGACCACGAAAAGCACTCTGAGATTGCACTTGTTTGCTAGGTTCAGATCGAACGGATTGAGTTGGTGGAATAGAGGGAACATGAACATTTCTTTCAATACGTGGATGCTTTGGAACAGAGAGAGTGGCACCACCTATTTCTAAGTCATGCTCGCGTCTTCGAGCGTACTCAACGGCTTTATCGAATGACAGAAAATCTCGATTGACAATGAAATCATGGATTTCATGTCGTAGTCCCTCCATGAATAACTGAATTTTCTCGTCTTCAGTTGGAATATACTTTGTACCAAAACTTGCTCTTTGATTAAACTGAGTTTCATACTCATTCACAGTCATTCCTCCCTGTTTAAGCTCGAGGAATTCCTTCCCTAATATCCTCCTCATGTCTAGAGGACAATACTTCCCTAGCAAACAAGTTTTGAACATTTCCCAGGACATATTCTGTGACATCCCCATTTTCACGGCCAGAAAAGACCGATTTTGTTTATGCTTTATAAAAATCAGAGTACTTCTTTTAACAAAAATGTTGCGGAATTTGTTCCCAGAAAACATGATAAATACGTTATCAAAGCATTTCCGAAGAAATATATTTTTATCCATTTTAAAACATTTGGGATGTCATTGTTAATACAGAAACATAAGCATAAACAGAACTTACATTATTTACAATAGTGATCTACATCCCTTTTAAATCTCTCAATGTAAAGTAGCTTCGTATCGACACCTGTGATACAAATAAGCTTGAGTGGGTCAGGTTGGGAAACCTGGTGAGTACATAGGGTTTTCAACCCACAATAATATAATTATTATGTTTAAACATCAAACAATTAACCCAATTACCCATCCCCATTATCTTCTTTACTCTTAAGGATCTACCCTAAGAATCAGCTATTCCTCGTTCTTTCATTCCTAAGGATTATCCTAAGGAATAGGCATGAAATCCATCGTTGCTAATGACACATCTGTCAGGCACAACTGCTAATATTATCACTTATTCCTTTAGGCGCTTCTGCCGGGGTTATGATGTTCTCTATTAGGCGCTTCTACCGGTAGAGTCCTTTAGGCGCATCTGCCAGGGTTATCTCGTTTATTGACAATATCGTTTTCGAGAGTCCACTCGCAATACAGGTCAATGGGTTTTTAGAGTACACCGGTAAACACATCGTTCACAACACCTACAGGTTGCGAGCATGCTAGTGTTCCACTGGACTGTCTAGAATAGTCCGTGGTTGTCATCCATACTCTGCTAGATGACGGGGCCATCATTTGGGAAAGGCTTCTCACATCGTCCACCTCTCACACTCACCTCGTGGTCTATAACACCTCTCAACTCATCGTCCAACTCATATTCCATCTATTACATCTACCCATGTTTTACCCAACATATTCTCGTAGATATATATATATATATATATATATATATATATATATATATATATATATATATATATATATATATATATATATATATACAATTTAAATCATTTAAAACATGTATAAAATCGTTCATCCGGCATAGATAGCAATTATACAGATAATATGCACACATAGCACGTAATTTATATAAAATACTTCATATCTATGTGTAAGCTGAAAGTAACTATGCACTCACCTGGAAGGTGGTGACTCTGTACTCGAACAGCGCTTCGTTACTTCTTAAAACAATTTCCCTCGACAAAACCTAGTATCAATACCACTAGGGTTTAGTCTAACGTTAACCGCGACTAATTAATAACCTAGCTATTATTATTATTATATAAGCGTTAAATAACACTCAATATAATTCATAATAATAGCCCAAATAATTATTTTAAGGACCTAATAACATTAATATAATTATTTAAAAGTTATATTAAAAATTGCATAGGCGTAGCTCACTTACAACGAATTTTAAAGAAAATCGGGCTTCGCTTGGAGCAGCATTTCCGAACCGAAAGACCCTTTTTCTCGGGACTCCGGGAGCCTCGGGGCTTCCTTAGGGTGCTAGGGATTTTTCCTAGGGTTTAGGGGGTTAAAATAAGCTAGAGAGAGAAAGTTAGTTAGAGAGAGAAGTGAATTGGTGTGAATTTTCTGGGAAATCTCTCAGCTATTTATAGGAGCCAGCAGCTATGACTACGCTGTGCGTTCAGCAGCTACGCGTCGCGTAGCGTCGGATAAGGTGCGAGGTGGCGGTCTCCGGGTGGTGCGACGTGGCTCAAGCTGGACCGAGGGAAGGCTCGCGTACACGGTGCGTTCGGAAGAGGCTACTCAGGGGTTAATGCGAGGGTGGCGTGTCCTTCATCCGAAGCGAGCCGTGATCAGCAAGCGACGGCTAGGATCTTGCCACGTCATCAACAGGCTTCGCAATTTCGAGTCTAATCTTTAAAAATTCGTATCGTTCGCATATGAGCTCCATTTTCGACGTTCTTTATATCCACGCGTAGGCGGGAACGTACTCTACAACTTTCGTTTAGACTCCGTCGGCTAATTTTGACTTTATTTTAAAAGTTATATTTTTAACAGGCCGGGACATGATTGGTCCGTTAAAAATTCATAACTTCTTCATCCGACGTCCGTTTTCGTCTGTCTTTTTATCGTTACGCTACTATTAACGATATCTTCGATTCCCGTTTAGGTTGTGTCGGCTAAAAACTGCTCGATCTAATATTCGAACTTCGGGCTGTACACTGCTAAGCCGAAACTTCGAAAAATCGTAACTTCCTCATACGAAGTCAGATTTGGGCGTTCTTTTTATGGACGCTCTCGGTTTAACGTATTCTATGACTTTCGTTTAGATCACTAAGCTTAAAAGTCGCTCTATCGTAAATTCACTATTTACGCTTCCCGATGCCGTGCCGGTTTTACCGTAAAACTTCGACGGGTCATAACTTTTTCGTTATAACTCGGATTTCAGCGTTCTTTATATGTACGGAAACCTTGAGACATATTTTACAACTTGGTTAAGATGATTTATTCCAAATAATCTTTTGTCGAAAAGTCGTTTTCGACCCCTATTATCTCTAAATTGACTAGCCCGGATCTACGGGCGTTACATATTCTCCTGGTCATACTCGTTGAGAGCTTCATATGTTGCTTCCCACCACACCAAGGCTTCTCCGATGAGAATTGCAGAAGCATAATTAGCCTTGTCTTTGTTGAATAATGTTTTTGTATGTGACCATCACTGAAATAAGAAGAACTGTTTTGATATTATCTAACAAATATTATCAGTTATTTCAGGTTGAATCAATGCGTAAATCAAATGGCATATACGAAAACACGTGAATGACAAAAACGCAAAGACGTAAGTTCACAACTCAACGAGTCTCAAACCACATGAAGATAAAGACTCAAGACATGCTACTCAAACCACTTGCAAACCCAAGCATCAAGGAGCAAGAATAAAGAAGAAATCATCCATGACACGCTGACCGCGTGTCATCAAAGTTGAACAAATGCGTCAAACAGAATACATTCAGTCATGACACACGAACTGCGTGTCATAAATTTACTGTCCGCATAAAAAAAAACTCAAAAACATGCAAACCAACTTTCCAAGATTCGATTCAAAAAACAACCCGTTCAGGTCCCGCGACCACCTACGCGGTCCGAGCAGCACCCGCACAAACTTATGCGACCAAGCCGCGACCCGCTCCATGCCCGCGTCTATCGTTTTTCACTTCAGATCGCAAGTTCAGTCTTCACGCGACCTACCCGCGACCCGCTCCATACCCGCGTAGATTGCTTTCAGCTTCAAATCCGAAATTTCGTCTACTTTTCAGATCATTTTGAATTGCATCAATCGGAGTTACGGTTCTCGAGATATGGTCAAAATACTGACAGGGGGTCCAAATAAAATCAAATCATTCAGATCGCTAGTTCAAGCCTTGCATGCGGCCATGCACACGACCAAAACATAAACCGCGTAAGACTCGAACAAATGCATGCAAGTATCCCATGAATGAATAATATATATATATATATATATATATATATATATATATATATATATATATATATATATATATATATATATATATATATATATATGTGAAAGAAGCATGCAAGATACCCAGGAAATTATTTATCATATATATTGTATGTATATGTATATATGTTATACATATTTATGTTGTATATCATATATATGTATATATATATATATATATATATATATATATATATACATAAATAATATATACATATATATATTGGAAAGTAATCAAATGTTCCCTGCCACATGCACTCTTCCAAAGCTATTCCATCTTGCATGTGTGTATGTGCTGTGAGGAAAGAAAGCAAAGACAACACAAAAGAAGAAAACCCACATCTCTCATCCTTTCCAGCTTTCAACCAACTTTTCCATTACTTTTCTTTAAACTATGAATGGTTGCTAGCTTCATTTCTGCATAAATACATGCATGTACGTGAGTAAGATATAGTGAGTAAATTGTAAGAGTTTAAGTGTTGTGTATTAGCTTGTAATATCTCCAGCAAACATTCTCATTTCTAGAAGAAGAAAGCCAAAGCCAAGACCAACAAGCTTCAAGAACAACCTCTTCTTCAAGAAAAACTTCAAAGAACACAAACACTATTCATCATCTTCCTCACATTCAACCCATCAAACAAAGCCTACACCACCTTTGTTTACTACACCAATCACCACCAAACATCTCTCTCACATCAAACTACCAAAACCCAACCACAAAACAACCCTAAACAAAATGAAGAAATTCTAATCTGTGCATGAAAACTTCAAGAACACGACCCTTGCTAAGCAACCTATAAACCTACACGACCCGTGTAAACACTAAACCCAGAAATCCTCTAAACCTTGAAAACGCCCATTGTTGAGTCCAAGTCAAATATCTACACGACCCGTGTTCAACCTCTGCCCAAAAATACCAACTTCCAAAACAACCCATACCAACACCCAAATCAACCAATACCCATACCCAAATCAACCAAGACAACATACCTACCTTACCAACAACAACCTTTCAAAACAACCAGAAATACCTTAAATACAATTACATAAAAACCAGTGTATTTGTCTTACTGTATAAACAATTGAGTAACAGAATTTTGAATAAATTTTATGTTACTTATACCTGATTGAACATTGAACAAATAGAGACACAGTCTATTAAGATCCAGTCCAACCCTAAGCCGTTCAGTCATTTATTTGACAAACATACTTTATAGACCAGTCGTTCCACAAGTCCCGTTCTAACACCACCTAATATATATATATATATATATATATATATATATATATATATATATATATATATATATATATATATATATATATATATATATATATATATATATATTTATATATTTTATTAACGCTTTATGTCATTTAAATACTGTCATTTATTTCATTTATAGCTTTCAGTCATTTATAGCTTTCCAGTATTTATTTATTCCGCAATTCTTATATTTCCGCATATTATCTGATTAAATATACATATTTGTCACCCAGTAACTGGTATCCGAGCCTGTTATTCGTGGTAATCAGATTGTTAAATTTCTAACAGTCTTCATTATCCACATGGGAGATACGAAATACTTTCTCTGTGTTCTGAATCCAAGTTAAAACAACTATGGGATTAAGGACACCAGAAAACTCTGTAGCACCACTACTCTTGAAAGTTTTGAATGAGGGGTGTCTCGTCTCCCCTTTAGAAGATTCTCTGGTGACTTTCTCTTTTCCTTTGTCACCATTCTTTTTGTGTTCTTCGAGAGTCTGCCGAATAACACCAGTAAGTTTACCCAATAGTCGCTCCTCACGAGGAGATACAGGAGTATTTACTTCATCAGGTTGAAGAACTCCACCCACCTACGGCGTATGGCTACTCACCTGTTCAGCCATTGCTCTGAAATTTGGAGTGATATAGTATTTTAGAATATTAGGATTTATTATTACCTAATACTTTACTTAAGTCGTATCGTTTGTATCCATATACTTACAACGAAGCCGTTCATATATTGAACTTCCAATAGTTGAAGTCTAAATACCAATCTGTGGAAATTTAGTTCACTTAAACTACTGCTCTGATACCATGATTGAAATACCCGCACTTTCATAATTGAAACAATATTACTCCGAAACATGCTACATGCATATTCATAAAACAATATCTTACATTGATAATGCGATTACAAAAGACTGGATACAAACCGACTAAGTTTTAGTATATTACAAAACTACCCAGGATTTTAAAGTTTTTATACAAACGTAAACCTAAATACAAAAGTAATAGTATAAACTATTCTAAATATTCCAACAATATAGGACTATACTGCTTACTTGTCTCCTACAATTGTTAAACATTGAGAGGGTAAGCGGTGACGCTTAGTGAGTTCAATAATAGATACAATATAACGTTATGCCATATATATACTTCAATATGGCAGAAGCAAAGAGGAACAAGGAACAACAAAGGCATATGTGAATCATACGACAAGCTTTTCATATCAATCGATGATTTGATTCAATGATATACAATCAATGAGACATAATAATTTCAATACTTGATATACATCAATAACTCTTCGGCCCAAATGGCACAGAAGACATAATTTCTGATTAAACATTTTGGTAGATTTCAGGCTTTCAGCCCAATCTAACCTTCTTCCAATGACATAGAATAGAAGTCATTTTCTTACGAGACATGCTCTACATGGCCAGAAGCTACATACCAGTAACACCGTGAGTCTAAGTGTTTTCACTGATCACATGGTCAAAGGTATAACTTTGCTACCATAATAGCATGGAATAACAACACGAGATAATAATACGGAAAAGCACATATAACGCATAACATACAATTGTTCCTATATATTGAACTCACCGTGAAATAACCAGGGGTTAAAATAGTAATTTGGGCAGTACTTCGTTACTATAATTAACTTTCTTCGATGAAAATCAGGAGCTTTATTGAAAACCGGGCCTTGCGAGTGTTGAGCTTCAAACCGAAAAGATAAATTTCTCGGGCTCTTCGGGCACTTCAGAACGTAATTCGGGTGTTGGGTATGATCCCGACGCTTCGGGGGATTAAAAGTGGCTTGAAATCGGGTTTAGAGGTAAAAAGGATGAGAATTTCTAACCAAAACCGGGAAATCTCGCACCTCCCTTTATATAGGGGAGGCTTCGGACCGAGGAGAGAAGGAGAAGAGCACGTGGCTCGCATGCGAGGGGGGGCCAGATGACACACTTCGGATAGGACACGAAGAAGGCACGCGTCGGATTCTTATTAGACCGAGCCTTCGGTGTGAGGAGGGTGCGACACGGGTCGGACACAAGGCACCTGCATGCGAGGGTGACATGGCCGAACCATGGCCATGCCAATTTCCTCGGATTTCGTGATTTTTCTTGATTTTTGTGTCCCAAACTTCTAAAATCCATAACTTTGGCATACGAGCTCCGTTTTCGACATACTTTATATGAACGCGTAGGTGAAATCATGCTCTACAACTTTAGTTTAGACTCTGTGGGCTAATTTTGACTTTATTTTTAATATTATTATTTTTAACAGACCGGGACAGGAAAATCCGTTAAAAATTCATTACTTCTTCATCCGATGTCCGTTTTCGTCTGTCTTTTTACCGTTGTACTACTATTGACGAGACCTTTGATTCTCGTTTAGGTTGTGTCGGGCAAAAATCAGTCGATCTGTATTTCAAGTTTTTAGCTGTCTACTACTATACCGAAACTTAGAAATATCATAACTTCCTCATACGAAGTTAGATTTTGACGTTCTTTTTATGAAAATTCTCGGTTCAACGAGTACTACGACATTCATTTAGATCACTAAGGCTAAAAAGTAGTTTATCAAAAACTCACTTTTTACGTCATTCGGTGTCGTGCCGGTTTTGTCGCGGATCTTCGATTGGTCATAACTTCTTCGTTATAACTCGGATTTCGATGAGGTTTTCGCCTAAATGTTTCTAACGAGATTCTTCACTACTTTCAGTAATAAAATTACACTTATTTCAAATTTTATATTTTCGTTAATTTTTGATATCTGACATTTGATTGGAATCTCATAAGACTTTCAATACCTTCTGAGTGATTATAAATATAGTTTTACTTCAATTATAGTAAAAACTATCTGTTAGAACTCAATGCTCAAAATCACATAATATTTCATAATATTATTCATTTTTAAACTTGCAAAACACGATAACTGAACGTGTATGTTACACCAACTCACTAGGTTGCATAAATTTATTAGATATTAGTGTGACGCATAAGGTATTCTGCCACCTCGTATGACTCACGAGTGGTTTCCTCTGTTCTCTGTCCTACTCTTGACGAAATGATATAATGTCTCCTTATCTTCCTATGGTGTCCTTAAGAATTCCCCTAGCTTCGTACTCCTCGTCTGATCCCTTCTCAAAGTTCTCTTTGTTGATTCTTTCTTGTTCATCCTTGACTCCTCCGTTGACTATCCTAGTGAGGTTGTATCTCTAATTATGTTGTTGGTGCGAGAATGAGAATGTCTAAAGAATCTATGGGATTAATAAAAATATTCCTAGTAACAATTTTTAAAGTGTGATCCTCACTGGGTCCTTCTATAATCACATAGTGTATACAAATTATGTATAACTCAGATCTAATAGACCTTTGAATATGTGATACTACTCTATATCGACATCCAAACAAGGAAAATGAAATAAAGCAAAACCACACATTCTAAGTCTATAAGATCCTTATTATATATACCTTGGAAGTATACACTCTGCAATTATAGACCAACCAGTAAGGGTCTTTTAATTCTCACATAAGTTAATTAAAGCAATCCAAAATACTCCTATAGTATTTTTGTTTTGTGTTTGATTCTAAAGTTTCTTGGTATGATAAACTTTTAGACTTTCTGTTATTGAATAACATCCTAAAATACTCCTATAGTATTTTACTTATGTTCTATAGATCTTTTGTATATAGGGTTTGGTAAGTTTTAGGCTCGTCACAACACCACTATCACTCCTAAACACATGTTCGTCGTATCTCAAATAAATATAGTTGATCAGGCTATATTTATCCCATATATGATTACATAACTGCCTACGTTTGACTGTATTGTCCAACATCTAAATACTTTTGTTTTGTTCTACTTGTGATACTTGTTCTAGTATATATATATATATATATATATATATATATATATATATATATATATATATATATAGGCATGAATGTATACCTTCATAAAATACTTTTATATTTAAAAGTATACTTTTATTCAAACCACTACGGCCCCATTGTATTTATAGTTGTATATCTTTTATAGGTTGATATACTTAGTTCATTATAAACAATGCTCTGATACCAATCTGTCACACCCCCAAACCGAAACGGCGGAAACGTTCGGGGGCGGAGGACGTCATATGTAGTATCACAACAATTGTATCATAGTAAATAAAGCAACAACATACATAGTATTGATATTAAAGTGTTTACAATGTATTCAAAACATTACATGATTAATATTATAACTGTATCAAAAGATAAGACGAGATGCTACTATGCTCCATCTTCGCGACACCAATGAGAATACTTGTCTTACTAGATCCCTGAGAATACAAGTATTTTGAAAAGAGAAGTATCAACATTTAAGTTGAGTGAGTGCATAAGTATTTTGTTATAGATAGTATCTTCTTTGTTTCTTTAAATATGTTCGCGTGATCTACAAGAAAATCCTATATTTTCTTAATGAGAAGTGTGACTAAGCCAGTTCTTTCTATAATCACTTAGTTTATACATGTTATATATAGTCAAGATAAGGCGGACAGTCGATTGTGTGATTCCACCGTAAGTCCACATCCAAACAAGGAAAAGGAAATAAAACGGAATTCACATTCTCCAGTGTATCAAGTCTTCACCATATATAACTCTGGTGTATAAGCTAAGGTATTATAGATCAAACAATCAATTCATATAAGTTATACCAATTATAACTAAGTATTGAATTAATATATGTGATCACTTAGCTTATACACGTTATAATATAATCAAGGTCGGACGAATAATAGATTGTGAGGTTTTACATTAGTTCCACATCCAAACAAGGAAAAGGAAGTAAGATAGAAATCAAGGTCGGACGGATAATAAATCAGGTCTTCATTATATATAACTCGGGAATGTATACAATAAGAGATCATAACATTAACCTTTAAGAATCCTTTATAATGTACTAGTTTACTTGTAAAATGATACTGTTTATCCCAGAAAATCCTATATTTTCTGATGTAATTGAAAAGTAGTTTTAATCCCCTAAATCCGTTCTAAATGAGTGTTGAAGTACTATGTAATAGAATACTTAGTTTTAATTCACAATAAAACTATAAAAAGACTGTTTTTCCATTTTGTTATGTTCCTCTGAAGTGTAATCTGATATGCGATGTAAGACCATCATATGACCACTTAGTATGTAAATATTATATATAATCAGAAACAGGCGGACAATTGATTGTGCGATTCTGTCGTACGCCCACATCCAAACAAGGAAAATGAAGCAAAACAGAGGTCACACATTCTATTGTCTATCAGTTTCTCATCATATACAACTCTGGTGTACACACTAAATAATCACATAAACTATTCCTTAAAATTGTTTAGAAAGTATATTGTTACGTAAAATAATCATAAGTTTCTACCATACTTGATTGACTAGAATAACAAACGACGTATTGTAGACGTCAAAACCGATATGACATTTGTCACCCCGAAACTTCCGTTCCAACTCTAGCTAACAGTCAGGGTGCGGCATTCTCAGTCCCGTATAGATCTATACACAAACTTACGCTCTCCCTCCAGGAGACTCTGGTTAATAAGTCTAGATTTCCCTTGGTACTTAAATAAGTACGTGAGGACGTGACTCACAAATTGAGTGATTTAACAAGTTTACAAATAATACTACGAAAAACCTTTTAATAAGTTAAAGTTGTAATTTATCGTTGTACATTCTTAAGACTATTGTTATCGTGATCTGACTCCTAAATTATACCTATTATAATTTATATGTTCATTCTAGTTAACTGAGTTGTTCAGGAACGTACCCCTTTTGCTCGACATTTTACAAAGGGTGAAGAATCTAATTGGAAATACTTTTATATTCATATATATATATATATATATATATATATATATATATATATATATATATATATATATATATATATATATATATATATATATATATATATATATATATATATATATATATATATATATATATATATATATATATATATAATTGAGATTTAAAAGGCAGTCGGACAAATAACTATACCCTAAGCCCACATCCAGACAAGGAAAACAGAATAAGGCGAATCATTAGTTCTAAGTCCTATAAATCTTATATATATATATATATATATATATATATATATATATATATATATATATATATATATATATATATAGATATAGGGAGGGTTCATGTGAAAATGAAAATAATTTGCGAAAACGCGAAAACGCAAAAACAAGAAAAACCTATGAGATTGTGCCACCTCAACATTATATTTTGGACAATAATTCATCTAAACTTTGAAATACATGATGATAATCAATAATATATGAGAAATTGTTTCATATTAGCAAAGTATGATTTTTGACATTTTTATTATGAAAAATTGAATTTAAAAATGGTTAAGGACGTGAAAAAAAGTAATTATTAAAAACGTTTTTAAATCTATATTATCATAACACAATCCAATGTAAACTTATTATCTTTAATTTAGTGCTAGTAAATTTATTTTTTATAGTACATGTGTTTGATTTTTATAAGATAAAATCTGTTTTCGCGTTTTCGCAAGATATTTATGTTTTCGCATGAACCTACTTCTATATATATATATATATATATATATATATATATATATATATATATATATATATATATATATATATATATATATATATATATATATATATATATATATATATATATAACGCCTGTGTTTCTACGCTAGGCATTAATGATGATGTAATAGTCTAGGTCAACCCTTGTAATTCATTTTGAAGAAATGAAAAGGAGTTATGTGATTTTTATGTGTATTATGTGTTTTATGCTTAATTATTATAATTTAATGAGTTAAAAATAAAAATGAGCGTCGAAAATAAATATTAGATAATACTGATATCTAGGAATGAAGTCATAGTGGTCGAAATAAGGATTTCAGAGATATAAAGAATACCGAAATCCGAGTTATAACGAGGAAGCTATGATATGTTGAAGTTTCGCGACAGAACCGGCACCACGTGGTGTGACGTAAAAAGTGAATTTACGATAAAGCGCTTTTTAGCCTTAGTGATCTAAATAAAAGTTGTAGTATATGTTAAACCGAGAGCGTGCATAAAAAGAACGCCCAAATCTGACTTCGTATGACGAAGTTATGATTTTTCTAAGTTTCAGCTTAGCAGTGTGCAACCCGAAACTCGAATTTTAGATCGAGTGATTTTTAGCCGAATCAATCTAAACGAGAATCGAAGATCTTGTCAATTGGAGTTTAACGGTAAAAAGACAGACGAAAACGGACGTCGGATGAAGAAGTTATGAATTTTTAACGGACTTTTCCTGTCCTGGTCTGTTAAAAATATAACTTTAAAAATAAATTCAAAATTAGCCGACGGAGTCTAAATGAAAGTTGTAGAGCATAGTCTCACCTACGCGTGGATATTAAGAACATCGAAAACGGAGCTCGTATCCGAAAGATACGAATTTCAGAAGTTTGGAAATTCGGAGTACGCCCAGCGTACTCGTGTTCGAGGTCTGAGTTGGGCAACGTAGCCTACTCCATCGCATGGTCGACATGTGTATGTAGCACCGATGCGTCCGAGATGATCCACTCAGTATGCCCGACGTACTCGATGTACGCCCAGCGTACTGCTTGAAGTGGGAGTACGCCCAACGTACTCTAAAATTACGCCCAACGTAACTCGATGGTTCAGCCAGTATAAATAGCACCCGATGCCTTACGGATTTTGTTTAAAATTTTCAATCCCTCACCCTATATTTTCTTCTACTTTGCAAGAAATACCCCCGAAGCCTAGTGTATCGGCTTAGCACCCGAAGCAAGTTCCAAAGCCCCGAAGATCCCAAGAAAAAGAGTTTTCGAGCCGAAACTCTGTCCGCATGAAGCCCGGTTTTTAGGAAAACATCCCGGTTTTTATCGGAAACGATTGTTTTAAGAGAAGAGGTGTTGTCCAATCATCGTCTTAACAAGTGAGTGTATAGTTACTTTCACGTTACACATAGATATGAAGTATTTTATATAAAATATGTGCTATGTGTATATATGTTGTTTGTTTATTTGAGATGGATGTTGAATGAATGTTTTATACATGTTTAAAATGATTTAAAATGTATATATATATATATATATATATATATATATATATATATATATATATATATATATATATATATATATTATCTACAAATATGTTGGGTATAACATGGGTAGATGAAATAAGTTGATGTGTGATAAAATGATGAGAGGCCTCGATGTTGTTGTTGATCTACTCATCTAGCGGAGTATAGATGACGACCACAGACTTTTCTAGACAGTCCAGTGGAACGATGGCAGGCTCGCAACCTGTAGGTGTATGTGAACGACGTGTTCACCGGCGTACTCCATCACCCTCATGGTTGCCTTACGGACATATATGGCTGAGGAATCCCCTTAGCATTAAAGTCCACCCGATGATAAAATCCTTAGACTAGGTCCCTTGTATAGGTGTTTAGGGACGTAAAGTGAGGATAACAGGAATGGGTAATCAAGGTTATTGTTGGTTGATAAAATTAATAAATTTATTTTGGATTGATAAATATATTGTTAGGTGATGAAATTAATAAATTTATTTTGTCGATGAAATTAATAAATTTATTATTTGTGGGTTGAAAACCCTATATGCTCACCAGGCTCCGAACCTTGACCCACTCAGCTTTTATTATTACAGGTAGTGGACCCAGAGCATAGTTAGATGATGATGAGAGATTTTTGGATTATAGGCCAGTAGTTGTAAATAACTGTTGTAAGGCCTATAATGTACTATTTATGCTTTTGGTCGGTATCGGAACATGACATCCCGAGGTTTTGTTATATAATGAAAATACATTTCTTTGAGAAATGCTTTGATAACTTTTTATCATATTTTGTTTTAGGGACAAATTCCGCAATATTGTTTGGGAGATTACTGTGATTTTATTTTTAAAAGCATAAACTAAATCGGTCTTTTCTGGCCGAGAAATTGGGGGATGTCACAGTTGGTATCAGAGCATTAGTTTAAGCGAACTAGGAATTTGTAGGATTTCTAGACTTAAACTTAGAATGATAAGTGATGATTGTGAGATGAGTGTCTACCATATTTTTAACACGAGCACTAGTATATTTTAGGAAAGATGCCTAAAATGTTTTTATGTGCTAAATGCTATATGTTTGTCATATATGCCATTATTTGTTCGGATCTATGGTCTGTTGCAGACCAGAACTGGAAACCTTATGTGTTTAGGATTCTAAGAGTACAACTACGATATTAGAACTAGCATGTAAACGTTTCGGAGTGATAAGGAGAATTTAAATATCCATTGTGAATGAAGACCTAAATTTGCCGTATTTTGTGTATATATCAAAATGGCAAGAACCCAAAGTGGAGTTGGAAATGCAAACGGAAATAGGAATCAACAACCTCAATCCCAAGTGCTTGAGCAAGTACCTGTTGTAGCAGCTGGACCTGAGCCAATGACGATGGTTGGGGTACAAGCGATGATGCAGATGATGTTGGATCGCCAAATGGAGGAGACAAGGAGATTGCTACAACAGAATAGGGAAGAAACTATGATGCCTGTTGAACAGCCCGAATTGAATGAAGGGCAGTCGGAAGGAGGGAACTACAGTGGGACGGTTGGTCAAGCAGGACCCATAGTGGCAGAAAGGAATGACCCGGAGAGAGAAATCAACAGAGATGGGCGTATGTATAAGAATTTCTTGGGTGCCAAACCACCGAGTCTTTCTGGAAGCCCAAAGCCTGTAGAAATTATGGATTGGATCTCTGAAATGGAGATGATATTTGAAAGCTGCAAATGTAGCGTCAAGCAGAAAACTGTTTTTGCAGTCAGACAACTAAAGACCGGAGTTTTAAGCTGGTGGAAGTTATTGGAAGACACGATGCCACATGCAGAAGCCCTGAAAATGTCTTGGGAAATGTTCTTGGAGCAGTTAAAGACGCAATACTGCTCAGAGATAGATCTGATAGATCTAAAAAATGAATTTCAGAACTTGAAGAAAGGGAAAATGAGCATAGACGACTATGCTACTGCGTTTACTGAAAAGATGAAATTATTTCCATACTTAGTTCCAACTGAACTCTCGAAAATTGAGAGGTTCGCAAACGGACTGCCAGCCGACTTTGGCCTAACGGTCAAGATGGCAGCTACGCTGAAGACAACAGTCCGAGCAGCTAAAAACATGGAAACCCAATTAAAAGAAAGGGGTCAGGAGAGGGCAGAGATTGGAGAGAAGAGAAAGTTTGAAGGAACTTTAGGTTCCAACAAGAAAAGTAAGTTCTCGAAGACTGGTTCGAGAAGAGGAGGAGGAGGAGGAGAAGCAAAATGGTGTGACAGGTGTAAGAAGAAACATGTTGGGAAATGTGGCGAGGAGGTCACATGTTTTAAATGTGGAAATCCTGGGCACTATACAATTTATGCACCTTCAACAAGAATGTCTGTTATGGGTGCAACGAGGAGGGGCACATTTTGAGGGAATGCCCGAAGAAGAAAGGGGCAGCAAGGCCCAATCTCCCACCAAAGCCAAAAGCTAGAGCTTTCCAAATGACATTGGAAGCCGCGAAGGATACCACAGATGTCGCTTCAGGTACCTTTCTAGTAAACAAATTGCCTGCCCACATTTTGTTTGATTTTGGAGCCAACTACTCCATCATTTCGCATAAATTTGGTAGAAAACTAGCTTTTCCTGTTAATAGACTAGTTAATGCTTTAATAATCGAGGTTGCTAGTGGAAAGTTTGTACCTGTTAGCCATCGCATGAAGAATATCTTCATTGACTTGAATGGGAATAAGTTTCACGAGGAATTAT
Source organism: Lactuca virosa (assembly GCF_052849685.1). Classification (NCBI taxonomy): domain Eukaryota; kingdom Viridiplantae; phylum Streptophyta; class Magnoliopsida; order Asterales; family Asteraceae; genus Lactuca; species Lactuca virosa. The sequence continues at coordinate 58,790,158 of NC_136434.1, forward strand.
TGCCTATTGAGTTAAATGGTTTCGACATCGTTATGGGCATGGATTGGCTTAGCGCCAATGATGCCGAAATATTGTGCAAGAAGAAGATAGTAAAAGTAAACCCGCCAGGGAAAGAGTCATTTATGGTGTATGAGGACAAACACAGAGTGAGTTCTGGAATCATCTCCACAATGAAATCCAGAAAGTGTTTGGCCAAGGGATGTACGTCATATCTAGCATTTGTGATCGATGCTAAGAAGCAGAAGAAGGTATTGCAGAAGATACCAGTGGTGTGTGACTTTCCGGAAGTCTTTCCCGAAGATCTTCCCGGATTACCCCCTGATAGACAAGTAGAGTTTCAAATAGACTTGTTACCAAGAACAACACCAATAGCGAAAGCACCATATCGATTAGCACCGACGGAGATGAAGGAGCTGATGACGCAACTTCAGGAGTTATTGCACAAAGGTTTCATTAGACCTAGTTCATCACCCTGGCGAGCTCCGGTGTTATTCGTAAAGAAGAAGGACGGGAGCATGAGGATGTGTATAGATTATAGAGAGCTGAACAAGGCAACAATAAAGAATAAGTATCCGTTGCCGAGGATTGATGACCAGTTTGATCAACTACAAGGTTCAAGCTATTTTTCAAATATCGATCTAAGGTCAGGATATCATCAGCTAAAGGTGAGAGAGCAGGATATTGAGAAGACTGCTTTCAGAACAAGATATGGACACTACGAGTTCTTGGTTATGTCGTTTGGACTAACCAATTCTCCAACAGCCTTCATGGATTTGATGAATAGGGTTTGTAAACCATTCCTCGATAAATCTGTGATAGTGTTCATAAATGATATTCTGATTTACTCGAAAAGCCAGGGGGAGCATGGCAAACACTTACGAGAAGTGTTAAAAGTATTGAAAAATGAGAAGTTGTATGCGAAGTTCTCCAAATGTGATTTTTGGATTCAAGAAGTCCAATTCTTGGGTCATATGGTCAACCGAGAAGGGATAATGGTTGATCCAGCAAAGATTGAAGCTGTAATGAAGTGGGAATAACCGAAAAGTCCCACGGAGATCCGAAGCTTTTTGGGATTAGCTGGATATTACCAAAGGTTTATCTAAGGCTTTTCTTCGATCGCTACTCCATTGACAGCTTTGACCCACAAAGGAGCTACTTATACTTGGAGTGATAAGAACAAAGAAGCATTCGAGTTGCTAAAGAAGAAAATATGTGAAGCACTAATTCTTTCTCTACCCGACGGAGTTGAAGACTTCGCATTTTATAGCGATGCGTCTGGTGTTGGGTTGGGTTGTGTTCTAACTAAAAGAGAAAAGGTGATAACATATGGATCTCGACAATTGAAGGAGCATGAAAAGAACTACCCCACTCATGATCTGGAGTTGGCAGCGGTAGTTTTCGCACAAAAGATATGGAGACATTACCTCTATGGCACAAAGTGCAAACTTTTCACTGGTCATAAGAGTCTCCAATATCTCTTTAATCAGAAAGAATTGAACATGAGGCAACGACGCTGGCTAGAGTTACTCAAGGACTACGACTATGAGATACTTTACCACCCTGGTAAAGAAAATGGTGTTGCTGATGCTCTCAGTTGGAAGGTAAACCTTGAAAAGAAAAGGCCAAGAGCGTTGAGAATTGAAGTTGTCTCAACAATTGTGGAGAGTATAAAGAAAGCTCGAGAAGAAGCTTCAGAGAAGAATGACCGAAAGGGAGAATGTTTGGGCAAAACGTTGGTGTTCGGTATAAACAGTCAAGGACTGAAGGTATTCCAAGATCGAATTTAGGTACCTAAGACAGGAGGAATAAGAGATTTTCTGATGGAAGAAGCTCACAAGACCTTGTAGTCAATTCATCCCGGCAGCACGAAAATGTATAGGGACTTGAAACCCTACTACTGGTGGACGACGATGAAGCTTGATGTTGCAAAGTATGTGGCCGAGTGTGTGACATGTGCGGGAGTTAAGGCACAACATCAGAAACCATATGGGAGTTTAGAACCTTTACCTGTACCCATGGGTAAATGGGAAGACATCACTATGGATTTTGTGACTAAACTGCCCCGAACGAAGAGCGATCACGACATGATTTGGGTGGTCGTTGATCAGTTTACGAAAAGTGCACACTTCATAGCAGCCAATGAGAAATGGTGTCACACCCCCAAACCGGAACGACGGAAACGTTCGGGGGTGGATGACGTCATGTGTAGTATCACAAAAATTGTATCATAACAATCATAGTAACACAACCATTACATTGAATACATATATGAAAAGGGTTTACATCTGTTTAATTCTTGTTTTTATACATCAAAAGTATAATCAAAATAGAAAGACGTGACTCTATACGCTCCGTCTTCTCAAAACTCCAGGAGGTACCTGTCTACTGATTTCTTGAGAATACAAGCAGTTTTGAAAGAGTATCAGCATAAAGCTGGTGAGTTCATAAGCGATGTTTTTGTAATGAAAACCTGTTGACGACTCTATAAAAATGTTCGCATGGTTCCAAGAAAATCCAATATTTTCTTTAGTAAGACTGAGATAATATCAGTTCTATCTATAACCATTTAGTTCATGCTAGTCACGTATAAACCCATATTGAACAGACAGTTGACTATGTGAATCTGCCCTACGTCCACAACCAAACAAGGAACAGGAAATGAGGCAGAAACCACACATTCCACAGTCTATCGAATATGCTCCATACGTAACCATGATGCCTAAACTAAGGAATTATAGGATTAACTATGAATGTTTGTTACTGTATTCTGTTGTAGTATAGAAAAACGTTAGTTTGTATGTCTAGTTACTATCATCTGTAGTATGTATATATTCTTGTAAAAAACCTTTGTATAGTGTGCTCTATATGAAAACCCAGCCTAATATCAGTATGTAAAAGTAGTTTCATTACTTAAAATAAAACCTATGAAGAATGAAATCCTATAAACAAATGATTAGTTTATACTATTGTGAGTCGTATAACCATGCTTGATATGACCTAGTGACCTTTATGACGTTCTTCAAGTGTCGGTTACATGACATTTGTCATCTCAGGCATGCCTGCCTAACTGTAGCTAGCAGTTCAGGTGTGGGATTGTCAGTCCCAAATAGATATATTCACAAATATCATGCTCTCCCTCCAGGAGACTCTGGTTATATTATGATAGGATTTAATTCAGTACACCTAAGGGTACAGTTTTTAAGTAGAGTCTCACAATCCTGTATAATCTAGTTTACATATAATTATATAGTGTTCTCTTGTATTTGGATCCATTGTATATTGTATAAAGTAATAATTATACTTAAATAATTATTAAATTTTGTACTCTTGTAGTGATGTATATCATAAACTAAATATTTCATAGTTTATATATTACCCATGTATGAAATCTGAATTGGTAAAAGCTGTGTATTGAATTCCCCAAACTATACCCATTATAGTTTACTTAAAATGTTGTGTACTTGGTTTGTAAACTGTTCCGAAAACTATGAAATTGTGTTTCCAAAATGAAAGCGTCCCTTATGCTCAACATAGTACAAAAGGGATAAAATATCTAAATATTTTATAAAACGTGGAAATCGTTTGGCTGTATCAGTTGCATAAGTTTAAAACTTGTTAAAATCATATGTGTTTGGCTTGTACCCCCCCCCCCCCTCTGAAAACATTAAAAATTTTAAAAGCGTAGGGGTATGAACTCACCGTTAGTAGTGTGCAAACGTCGAATCAACAAATTCGAATGAAGACCCTCAAGTTGTAGCGTGTGGCACTTAACAGAATCCTAATAAAATTTAAATACATTTATGTATTTAAATTAGTGATTTCACTAGATAAAGTGTAGAAAAACACTTGAGTTCTGTTAAGGAATGTTACTGGGATTTGCTCGAATTGAGTAAAGTGGGTTTTTCAGACAAATACACCACTTAGGAAGTGTGTACGGCCGTGAATGGGGTTTACAGCCGTAAAGGGAATGTACGGCCGTAGATTGCCTCTCGAAGGGTGTACGGTGTTTGAAGGTGTACAGCCGTGAACCGGTGTGCGGTCAATGAAGATTTGCAGATTTGAAGGTGTACGACTGTACACTCAAGAACAAGGTTGCTGGATTCGACGAAGAACGTGTTATAGATGTTCCGAAATGACCCCCAACGGTGATTCTCGATGTTTTCCGGAAGGATAAGGGTGTTTTTAGGGGTGTACGGTCAAGAGTTTAGGGAGAGAAGGAGTGGGTGTTCGGCCAGAAAAGTGTAAATGAGGGGGTAAGGTCTCGTATTTATATGGGTTGTCGTTGGTCGGTGGTGGGGTCCACCCGACGCTGCCCGCACACGAGTGTACGACCGTACACGGGTGTACGGCCGTGAACTCAAGTCCGGCCGTGAACTCGGTCTTGTTCGAAGGAATTCCCAAAATTTCACGTGGTTTTGGTTCCGACTCGAATATAGAACTCAAAATATATAATTAAATGATTTTCCAAACCCAAGGAAGTTGACGGAACCTAATAAAATAACATTTTATTAACGGAAATTAATTAACGGAAACTAGAAAAGGGTTCGGGTTGTCACATCATCCTCCCGTTAGAGGGAATTTCGTCCCGAAATTCAGACATAGAATACAAATCATGGACTCGGAAATAGATGAGGGTCTGTTTCATTGAATCTTCGCGCTCCCAAGTGAATTCAGGTCCTTGCTTGGCATTCCAGCATACCTTCACTATCAGGATACGGCTTTGATTTGTTCGCTTTACTTCTATATCCATGATTTCTATGGGTTCCTCTACGAAGTGTAAGTTCTCGTGTAGTTCGATCTCATCGAGGGGAATCACAAGTGTCTCATCGGACAGACACTTCTTCAGGTTCGAGACGTGAAAGACAAGATGAATGTTACTAAGTTCTCGGGGTAAATGAAGTTTGTATGCTACGGGACCGATCCTAACAAGGATCTCAAATGGTCCAATGTATCTTGGATTCAACTTTCCACGCTTTCCGAAGCGTATCATGCCTTTCCAGGGTGAGACCTTCAATAGAACACAGTCACCAACCTAGAACTCTAAGGGTTTTCGTCTCTTATCGACGTAGCTCTTTTGTCTATCTCTTGAAGCCTTTAATCGTTCTCAGATTTGTACGATCTTTTCGGTAGTCTCTCGGATGATCTTTGAGCCTGTGAGAGTGCTGTCAGGGACTTGACCCTTGACTAGTTATGTGTCGCCCACCTCAGCCCAGCACAGAGGGGATCTGCACTTACGGCCATAGAGGGCTTCGAACGACGCAACCTTGATGCTGATATGGTAGTTGTTGTTGTAGGAAAATTCGACTAAGGGTAGATGGATGTCCCACGACTTACCAAAATCTATGACACATGCTCTCAACAGGTCTTCCAACGTCTGAATGGTCCTATCACTCTGCACGTCTGTTTGTGGATGATAAGCTGTGCTCATATCCAGTTTACTTCCAAGAGCCTTCTGCAGTGACTGCCAAAATCTCGAGGTGAATCTGCTATCTCGATCAGAGATAATGGACACAGGCACACCATGCAGACGAACTATCTCTTGGATGTAGATTCGTGTAAGTCTCTGCATTTTGAAATTTTCTTTGATTGGCAGGAAGTGGATGGATTTAGTCAGTCGATCGACAATTACCCAGATAGCGTCGTGCCCACTCGGAGACTTGGCCAACTTAGTGATGAAATCCATTGTAATCCTTTCCCACTTCCACTCAGGTATTTCTGGCTGCTGAAGTAGTCCTGAGGGCTTTTGATATTCCACCTTCACCTTGGCGCAAGTCAGGCACTTACCCACGAAGGTAGCGATCTCTGCTTTCATGTTCGGCCACCAATAGAGTTGTTTGAGATCCAGATACATCTTATCTGAACCTGGGTGAACGGAGTATCTAGTCTTGTGAGCTTTGTACATGACAACCTCCCTGTACCCGCCGTACTTTGGGGTCCAGATCCGGTTCATGAAATAGTAAACTCCGTCTCCCTTGACCTCTAAGTTCTTTTCCATTCCTCTCAAGGTTTTATCCGACATGTTCTCTGGTTTTAAGGCTTCCAGTTGAGTCTCTCTGAGTTGTGTGGATAATTGGGAATGGATGGTCATTGTTAGTTCCTTCACTCGACGACCTGAATACTCCTTTCGGCTGAGGGCATCCGCTACCACATTGTCCTTGCCGAGATGGTAGCGTATTTCGCACTCGTAATCACTGAGTAGCTCTACCCATCGCCGCTGTCTCATGTTCAACTCTTTCTGATCAAAGATATGTTGTAGGCTCTTATGGTCGGTGAAGACAATGCACTTGGTTCCGTAGAGATAATGTGTCCATATCTTTAATGCAAAGACCACTGCTCCCAACTCTAGATCGTGAGTTGTGTAATTTACTTTGTGTGTTTTAAGCTGTCTCAAGGCATAGGCAATAACCTTTCCTCGCTGCATGAGCACACAGCCTAGGCCCTGATTGGATGCATCACAGTAGACAACGAAGTCCTCCGTCCCTTCGGGCAGGGACAAGATAAGTGTGCTGCATAGGGCCTGTTTCAATGTTTGAAATGCAGTATCTTGCTTTTTTCCCCAACTAAAGGTTACGCCTTTCTGTGTCAGGGTGGTTAAAGGCATAGCAATTTTGGAGATGTTCTGGATAAACCTGCGATAGTAGCCAGCGAGACCCAATAATTGGCGGATTTCTTTTGGCGTCTTCGGTGCTGACCAATTCTCAATCGCTTTGATCTTGGAGGGGTCCACGTATATGCCTTCCTCGCTAACCACGTGACCAAGAAAAGTTACTTTTCGGATCCAGAATTCGCACGTAGAGAATTTTGCATATAGCTTCTCCCCATTAAAGTTTCCAGTACTAGCTTCAAGTGCTGACTATGATCTTCCTCGCTTTGGGAATAGAGAAGTATATCATCGATGAACACGATTACAAACTTGTCTAGGAAAGGATGGCACACCGAATTCATCAGATCCATGAATACCGCCGGTGCGTTGGTTAGACCAAAGGGCATTACTACAAACTCGTAGTGTCCATAACGAGTTCGGAATGTTGTCTTGGGAACATCATTCTCATGAACTCACAACTGATGGTACCCTGATCTTAGGTCTATTTTTGACAAGTAATTGGCTCCCTGAAGTTGATCGAAGAGGTCGTCGATTCTAGGTAAGGGATAACGGTTCTTGATGGTAAGCTTGTTCAGTTCTCGATAATCAATGCACATCCAAAAGGATCCATCTTTCGTTTTAACGAATAAGATCGGCGCTCCTCAGGGTGAGGAACTTGGCCTTATGAATCCTTTGTTGAGTAGCTCATTGAGCTGGTTGGATAACTCTTGCATTTCTGCCGGCGCTAGACGATATGGGGATTTAGCTACGGGAGTAGATCCGGGGATTAAGTCGTTACAGAACTCGACTTGGCGCTCGGGAGGGATTCCTGGAAGATCTTCGGGAAAAACATCAGGAAAGTTGCAGACTTCGGGGATACTCTCAAGGTCCTTAACTTCATGCTTTTCGTTAATGACATGGGCTAGGAATGCATGGCATTCCTTTCGCAGATATTTCTGGGCTTGAATGCAGGAAATGATACGAAGGTTTGAGCTGAGTTTATCACCGTAAATTACAAGAGCTTCGCCAAAGGGAAGATTGAGACGGATGGCTTTTTCGTAACAAAGGATATCGGCACGATTGGGGCTCAACCAATCCATACCAATGATGACATCAAAGCTTTTTATAGAAACTGGCATAAGATCGATGGGGAAAGAATGATCGTTTAGGGTAAGGGTACAACCTATGAATATGTCGTTAGTGCTCTCTTTCTTTCCGTTAGCCATCTCGACGGTAAATTTTTCGATTAAAGGTTGGGATTTACATTTGAGTATATGTTTGAATGCATGACTAACAAAACTCCTCTCCGCATCAGAATCGAAAAGAATGCATGCATAAGAGTTGTCGAGGAGGAACGTACCCGTAGCAACTATGAGATCAACAACTGCTTCCTCATGGCCCATCGCTAGCACTCTACATGTGTTGCCATCTGTTGTTGCCTTGGGGTAATTTCTCTTGAAGTGCCCAATGTACCCACAGCCATAACAGGCTTGACCGGCGCCCGCTCCAGGACCCTGATTGGTTGGTTGGACTGGTGCCTTGCAGAACCGAGCTGTGTGTCCCTTCCTACCACAGCTGTTTCACAACAACTCCCGGCACTGCCCATGATGATGGAAGTTGCACTTGTTGCGCAGGGGTAGGTTTCCAGCATAGCGGCTGGTGGTTGTTGGAGTAGTGGTAACTGCAGCAGGAGTAGTAGCAGCGTGGACTGCCACTGTTTGTTGTTTCTTGGAGGGCTCCTGTGAAGGCTGGCCCTTACGCTTGTTATAGAATTTCTTTTTCTTCCCACCACTCTCCTTTGGTGGTTCGGGAACAGTCATGGCTGCATCAAGATCAACCCCGTGATCTATTAGGGTCTGCGCCAGACACTTGGCGCTGTCGAAAGTGGTAGGTTTAGCGGCCAAGACATTTCCTTTAGTTGGGGGCGTTAATCCCCAAATGTACCTTTCAATCTTCTTGCTTTCCGGGGTGACCATTCCCGTACATAGAAGAGCCAGATCGCAGAATCTAGCTGTGTAACCAGCAATGTCGGAACCCTTCATCTTTAGGTTCCAGAGCTCGTGCTCTAACTTCTGCATCTCGCCCCTTGGGCAATATTCAGCAAGCATGAGTTCCTTTAAGCTTTCCCAACACATCGCATTTGCTACCAGCAGGGTTAGGGATTTGACGCGACCATTCCACCAGGTCAATGCTCTGTCTGTGAAGGTGCAAGCGACAAACTTTACTTTGTTTGCTTCGGAGCATGCACATATCTCGAAGACCGATTCGATCTTCTCAATCCATTGATTTAGGGCAATGACTCCTCCATTGCCTTCGAAGGATTTGGGTTTCGTGTTCATGAAGTCCTTATAGGAACACTCCTTTTGATGTCCCTGATCACCGAGATTCTGGGGATTAGTACCACCTCCAGATCCGCTAGCCCCACCGGGGTTAATTTGTGCCATTACTACAGTCACGTCGGCTGAAACAGTTTCCTGGAACATGGCAGGATCGAACTGAGGAGCTGGGTCTCTTTATGGGAGACATCTTGTTCTAAAATAATCATGAAGAATAGTATGGTAAGTCCCCTAGATCTTAAATCAAGAGATATGAAACAAGATATATCTCACCCTGATAGATAAAGCGTTCTACTAAGCGATAAACAGAGAAAAGTTACTAATGCAAGTAAACTATCGCTAGGAAGAAATAAGTAGCAACACTTGCAATGAATCTCTATACTGTATTCGGCTCTAGCTAAAATACTCCTATAGTATTTTAAGTTATATGTTCTGTTCTGTTGATATCTTGATGTATATAGCTTGGTAAGTTTTAAACTTGCTGCAACACCACAATCACTCTCAGACACATGTTGGTCATGTCTAAAATAAATATAGTTTATCAAGCTATATTGATCCCAGACACGATTACATAACTACACAGGTTTAATCGCAGTGTTCAACATCCAAATACTTTTATTTTGTTCTACTTATGATACTGTTTATGGTACTTATCGATACTTGTATACTCTTTATAAAATACTTATATTTTAAAAGTATACTTTTAGTTCAGAGCACTTCGTCCCCTTAGTGTTTATAGTTGTATACCATGTAAGGTTCGATATACTTAGTTCACTATAAACAATAGCTCTGATACCAATCTGTCACACCCCCAAACCGTAATGGCGGAAACGTTCGGGGGTGGATGACGTCATGTGTAGTATCACAACAATTGTATCATAGCAATCATTGAGATTATAAGATCGATGCGCAGGGACAAGGTTTGAGAACTCAAACCTTGAGTGAATGCTTAAGATCAATGTCTGCTTGCTAAAAGATGTTCAAGTCAAGACTGGAAAGACTAGTCAAGTCTTAGATAATATATTCAACAAATGATCAAGTCATTAAATGAAGAATTATAATAAATAATCAAGGTAAAGCTAATAAATGAAGAACAAGAAGAATGTTTGAAAGAAGTTTGAAATAACTTAGTAAATGCCAAAGGTTGTATGAATGATCTGTCATTGACTTTGCATTGAATACTCCTATAAATAGGAGAGAATGTTACAGTGAATTATCTAAGGAACTTACATAGGACCGGATAATAGAAATGTTTCTGACATTCTGATTGTCTAATACTCAAAAGACTAAGTCCTATGAAATGTTACATCAATACAAAGACAAAGATAATAAATGACAAAAGACAAAACATATTGATTCCGGATCAACATACATTCCGGACATGAAACTCATTTCGGAATGTCTTCTCTTCCTGACTCCTCTTCACTTCTTCGACTCCGGACAGACTCCAGAGCATTCATCCACTTCAGAACTCGCACCCTTCGGAATACGAACTTAGGATTGCTAAAGGTTCACTTTCAGGTTCCAACAATCTCCCCCTTAGTGAACTTAGCAATCCATTCTTCTTTACATCACTTCTTCCTTGATGAAGGTGTAGGCCCTAAATATCCATTCTCGCACTTCGATGTACCAGGTTAATTGACTTACAAACTTTGCCTTGACCTGTTCTGGAGCATCAGACTTGGATGCACGCGAAATAAATTTCTTCAGAGATTTGGTTGGAACCAGATGTTTGTAAAGGACTCGGAAGATGTCCTTCTTGTTTGATTTTCTTGTAGTGTAGACAAACCCTAGAACTGGTTCTTCGGTTGGGCCATCGACAAGGAGTTCAGCTTCTGGAAGAACGAAGTCGATTTTAGCAACAAACTGCTCAGTTCCGAACAGATGTGCAAGCTCACAATCATGTCTGGAAACTTCTCCAACATAATCATTCAAGAAACCAAGAGCAGCGTGATAAGCACCCATATTGATGTCATCCTTTTGATTTTCTCTGAAGTAGGCAACCAAGGTGAGGATGTCATTGGGATTCATTAAAGGAAAATCCGCATCAGTAACGGTCCGGGGAGTTGGCTTGTTCTGGAGGAGGTGAAAACGAAACAATGGATGGTTGAGATCAAATTTCACAAGTATTTTCCTTCCGAAGCCTTGAACTTTGGTAATTCTCTTCCTTGTCCACACTTCCTTCAGAGGTTGTGCGTGCTTGGAGTAGAATGTTTTGATCCTTTCTCGTTCAGTTCGGATGATCATCTCCGGATCGTCATTAGGATGAAGTGGGGAAAACTTGATGTAAAATTTGTTGTACTGAGAGAGAGGAAGATCAATCTATTCGAGATCATTTGAGGGAAGATCGTAATACATGACTGGAACAATCTCATGATTACGAATGATGCCTTCACGGCAAATAGGAGATATCCCACGCATCGGATCGGGGTTATCTTTGAGAGCTTGGATCTTGATGCTTTCCTCTAGTGCCTTGTTATCCTGAGACCATCCTTGTTTTTGTTTTGGAGGAGGTCCGGAATGAATGGCTAGTTGCTCGGCAGTCATTGGCTTCTTTCCTTTGTCATTCTTTTGTAAGGCAGATATGATCAACTTCGTGTTTTTATCAATAACATATTCCGGAGTGGGATTTGGAAGAGGTTGTTCCGGAATATCATCAGGGATCCGAAGAGGAGAGCCCTGGTCAATTGGAGATATTTTGGGTTCCAGAATGGGAGGCAGGACTGAAGGAGTGGCCCAGAATGCTTGAGCAGTCAACAACGATTTAGCCTTAGCCATTTGGATTCCGAAATGGAGAGCATCAGGAAGAGAGGATGGCCAAGAAACAACAGACCAGATCCTCTTTTGCTTATCCGTCATTTCCTTTGGAGTGGTCACCTTCAGAGCTTGAAGACCAAGAACTCCCTTAGGAGCGTCACTCGAAATATATTCGCCATTTTCATCACTTACTTCTCCCTCATTGCTTTTGGAAGGAGAGACGGAAAGGACTTGTACGTCATCATCTCCTGAATCTTCTTCATCTCGGAGAGTGAACTGAATGGCAGGTTTCCATGGCTGACTTAGTCCTTCTCCCCCTATTGCATCGAGGACCAGGCGGGCCGGTGCAAGCATCAAGGAGTATTTCATCTCTTCAAATTTCTCAAACACTTTTTGGAGTCTGGTGTTGAGTTGGCGAGTGAGTGCATCGTATGCTTCAGATGTAGGAGCTTAAGCTGAGAGGTGATCAAACATATGAGCAAGAACACCTAGCATCTCATCAAATTTTCTGGAAGGTATGTCAACAAAATTCCATGTGGATCTGATCAGTTTGATGAGGACCTGTTGAATAATGAGATTCATTTCATCCTTTTTCTTTATCTCCTTCTCCAGCCTCTGGAGTTGCTTCTCATGACAAACATGATTCTGCTTAAAAAGTTCGTTTGTAGCAGACACCAAGTCGTCATGGACCTTCAGCATCGTAGTAATTGTATCCAGGTGATGTTCCACTGAAGCGTCGTATTTTGCTTCAACCTCCTCCATAGAATTTTTGAGAATAAGAGAGATAAGTTGATCAAGTTGGGCTTCTCGTTCCGCAAATGAAGGTCCGGACTGCTGAGATATGGACTGAAGAATATCATCAATCTTTGAATCCAGTCCGGAAACCTTCTGATCAATCTTGTTGTTGAGCTCGGTCACAGAGATTTCAATAGAGGAAACCTTCTTCAAAGTATCTGACACATCGGTTTGTATATCGAGAAGAGCAAAAGGATCAATTTAATTACCCGCAGAGGATCCGGTGTCAGAGTTTGAGTGAGGAGACTTTGCTTGATGAGAGAGTGGATCAATGGATGGACTCGGCTTAGTTGCAACATTGTCTTCATGAATCTTCATGTCTGAGTTGGAGCCACCATCCGGAGTGGTCGATGAGGAGGATCTGAAGTTATAGGCAGACTTGGATGCGAATGGCTTAGATGGAAAATAAGTTGAAGTCTTGAAGGTGTAGTCCGGAACTGTTCTTGCTTCATCTTCTAGCATAACTTCTTCAGAAAACTCTTGAACGTCAGGATCGATTTGAAAAATGCCTTGATGAGTAGTAACAGGCGGTTGTTCCAAAGTGAGTTCTTTATCTGCATCATCATCAGTGGGAGGAACGAAGGGCATGTTGCTTTGGATTGCCCTGTTTCTCATAGAGATAAGAGTTGACTCCACTAGAGCCCTGGTCAGGTCCGGACGCCTTGATACAACCCTGTTGACAAAATCTTCCCATTTGGGATCATTAACTCCTGGTCGTCCTGTACTCCTTCAGGGTATCAGACCAGTTGAGGAATCCGAAATCAGAGGGACAGCTCCAACCTCGGAATGCTTGGGGTCCGGAACAGGGGTTCCGGAGTGTGTGCGTGTTGAAGAAACAATGGGATCATCGAAAGTGACTCGTGGGTTTGTTCCAGGGGGTGCAAGGAACTATGGTCAACACCGACATCACCCTTTTGGGAGGGTGATGGTGGATTGTGTGGAGACTCCCCGTGAGTGTGTGCGTGTGTTTTTGAATCATCGAGGGGTACCTCGGATGAGTGGGCAGGTGGGGTGTTCGAACGGACAGAATCAGCCGGAATGTCATGGATTCCTTCCTGTTGAGAGGAGGAACTGACTTTGGATTTCTTTTTGGCCTTGAGATTTATGGGAGAAGTCTTCCGTTTAGCAGACTTTTTAACTTTATCTCCGGACTTGGAGGGGTTGGCCTCATCTGAGATGGGTTCAACTAGGGCTGGGGCAGGTTGTGTTGGGTCAAACACAACCGAAGTCACCAAGTGAAGTTGGAGATTATCAGAATCGGATGGAATGAGGGCCAACATGTGGTCCGGAAGACGTCTGATCGGACCAAAGGACGATTGGTCCGGAATGCGATAGGCCTTGACAATTTTAAAATTAACCAATACCTCAGGAGGAATGGTATTCACCGGCATTGGTACATTTAGCTCCTTGAAGACTTGTTGAATGGCCAGAGCCCAAAACCTAGGGCTTGAGATTTCATTCTTCTTCCTTTTGGTGGCAAACTTGCAGAAATCTTGCCATAGAAACTCCAGAAAGTCCACCGCATTGTTGTGTCTGGAGTAGATACTGTAAACCACGTTGAGCCATTCCTTGCTGAGTGTGTCCGTTCCACCATGCTTTCCGGATAGACCTCTGATAATGAGGTGCATGAGCACAGTCCAGAGTCCGGACACTGCAGATTTCCGAAAGTCTTTTGCCTTGAAGTCTTGGTTGTACCCCATGTAGGTCAGGAACGTCTGAAACTCTTCAGACGTTGGTTCTTGAACTTTAAAACCCTTTGGGTTAAGTTTAACGCCAATCGCCTTGAGAAAGGTCGATTTGTAGATGGGAACCGTTCTATCGCCGACAATGGTGGTCCCTAGTGTACCGTCTTCCAGTTTGATGCTCGTGAAGGCACGATGAAGATGGTGAAGTGGTAGTGGTGGTTCAGGAGTTTTGGTGAGGGGAATCGCAATGGGATGATTTGCGATGAACTCGATCATCACTCTGATAGATTCATCATAGTCCAGAGGGTTCAAAGAGAACAGTTGTGTAGTGTCTCTAAGAAAGGGTTCTTGATCAGCAGCAGAAGACGAGGAACCTTTTGAACCCTTGGTGCTTTTCTTTCTGGCAATCGATTTCCTTGGGGTTGAGGCAATTTGAGCAGGTTCTTGTGAAGACGCCATTGTTATAGGTTATGAGTTTTTGAAGAACACGAATAACGGTTTAGAGAATTTGGGAGATTGGTAGTTTTGAGAGCATAAAGAGGTAAAAGGGGGTTTAAATGAGTATTTATAGGTAAGGGAAATGGGTCGGGTCAGAAAAGTGATGATGAGGACCCGAAAATGAAATGGATCGCATTAAATACCGCTTTTTGGGGGATGAGGTGACAGGTGAAGGGAAGGGTTGAATGGATCGAAACTGAAAATGGAAAGCCCAACCGGCGATTCGATGTTTGCTTTTAGAAGACGTGCAATCGTGGCATGAAAATCGAGGTTGATAGGATAAGTATCCTCAAAAGTAACCGTTGCTGACGGTTCATCTTATAAACCTTTGGAATTCCGGATGAGAAAGTCCGGACAGATTATGATCCGAAAGGTAAAGCGGTGAGTTTTGAAACATCTTCTTTTGAGACAGTTCCGGAATGAGGAATAATCTGGAGTAGGTTGGTGATTCCGGAGCATAGTAGAGTCCGGTTTGAAATTTAAAATTCCGGAGCAAAAGTTTAACATTCTGGAGCAAAAGATCCGGAGTAGGGTTTGAAAATTTCCGGAGCAGAAATACTTGTTAGATTCCGAATCATTATTCCAAAATGAAGATTTTTGATTTTCAAGAAACTGATTTTGAAGAAGTTTAAAAGACTTGAGAGAGATTCCGGAGCAAGAGTTTGTAAAAAACTTCCGGAGTGAATTTTGAGAACAAATTCCGAAGTATAGAGGGTAATACCTTTCCGGAGTGGAATTCCAGGATGCCATTATAAAGTAACTTCCGAGACAATTCCGAGATATAGATCCGGATGATAATGTGGACTTGATACACAAGGTGTTTAGGATGAACTGAACAACTTAAAACTCAAGAGGTAATTAGACATAAAGACAAGTAACATGATCCTATGTATTCCTAGTGATGATAGTTTCGAAGCAAAAAAAATTAAGTCTGGAACATATATTCTTCTGAATACTTCTATCAGAGAGAACATGTCTCTTGAAAGAATTGAGTTTGGTTTCGTCTAATGCCTTAGTAAAGACATCAGCAATCTCATCGTCAGATGGAACAAAAATAAGTTCAATGTTACCATTTAAAACATGATCTTTAATGAAATGGTACCTGATGTCAATGTGCTTCGTCATGGAGTGCTGAATTGGATTGTGAGAAATTGCAATAGCACTTTGAGAGTCACAGTAGATAGGAATACGTTGAAAGCGGTAACCATAATCCAAGAGTTGAGATTTCATCCACAGAACCTAAGATGTACAGCTGGCAGCAAAAATGTATTCAGCTTCGGCTGTAGATAGAGCAATGCAGTTCTGTTTCCTGGATGACCAACTAACCAAACGACCACCCATGAATTGACATCCACCGGATGTGCTTTTCCTATCCAGTTGTAGTCCACCATAGTTTGAATCTGAGTAAGCTTGGAGAAGAAAGCTCTCATTAGTAGGGTACCAGATTCCGAGATTCTTAGTGCCTTTAAGGTATCCGAAGATTTGCTTGACAGCCAAGAGATGAGACATCTTCGGGTTGACTTGAAATTTGGCACATAAGCATGTAGAAAACATGATGTCCGGACGACTTGCTGTGAGATAGAGCAGAGATCTAGTCATTCCTCGGTACTTCTTTTCATCAACAGGAACACCTGAAGGGTCGGCAAAGATCTTGTGTCCGAAGCCCATTGGTACTTTGGCTGAAGCATAGGTGTCCATTGAGTATTTCTTGAGGAGTTCCGAAATGTACTTCTCTTAATGAATGAAAATGCCTCTGTTGGTCTGTTTGACCAGGAGGCCAAGAAAGAAGCGTAATTCACGATTAATGCTCATTTGAATACATTGCTGGCAGCAGCAATGTATTCAACTTCGGCTGTAGATAGAGCAATGCAGTTCTGTTTGTTGGATGAACCACTAACCAAATGACCACCCATGAATTGACATCCACCAGATGTGATTTTCCTACCCAGTTGTAGTCCACCATAGTTTGAATCTGAGTAAGCTTGGAGAAGAAAGCTCTCATTAGCTAGGTACCAGATTCCGAGATTCTTAGTGCCTTTAAGGTATCGGAAGATTTGCTTGACAGCCAAGAGATGAGACATCTTCGGGTTGACTTGAAATCTGGCACATAAGAATGTAGAAAACATGATGTCCGGACGACTTGCTATGAGATAGAGCAGAGTTCCAGTTATTCCTCGGTACTTCTTTTCATCAACAGGAACACCCGAAGGGTCCGCAAAGATCTTGTGTCCGAAGCCCATTGGTACTTTGGATGAAGCATAGGTGTCCATTGAGTATTTCTTGAGGAGTTCTGAAATGTACTTCTCTTGATGAATGAAAATGCCTCTGTTGGTCTGTTTGACCTGGAGGCCAAGAAAGAAGCTTAATTCACGATTCATGCTCATTTGAAATCGATTGACCGTCAGCTTAGCAAAGTCAGCAACCATAGATGAATCTGTAGACCAAAAAATTATGTCATCCACATAAATTTGTACCAGCATGAGATGCTTTCCATTTGATCTTTGGAATAGAGTAGGATCCAAAATTCCTCTTTGGAAACCGGAGCATTTGAGAAAATCAGTGAGGGTCTCGTACCATGCGCGAGGAGCTTGTTTGAGTCCGTAGACAGCCTTCCGGAGTTTATAACAGTAGTTCGGAAAGGAGAGATTAATAAATCCGGGGGGGATGTTGAAGGTAAACTTCAGTGTCAAGTTCACCGTTAAGAAAGGCACTCTTAACATCCATTTGGTAAACTTTGAAGCCTTTGTGAGCAACATAAGCAAGGAAGATTCTGATAGCTTCAAGTCGTGCAACAAGAGCAAAGGTATCGTCGTAGTCGAGCCCTTCAATTTGAGTAAAACCTTTGGCCACCAGTCTTGCCTTATTTCGGATGGTAACTCCTGCATCGTCTAGCTTGTTGCGAAATACCCATCTTGTACCGACAATAGGATGGTTCGGAGGAGGAGGTACGAGAGTCCATACTTCATTTCGGTCAAACTCTGCCAGTTCTTGTTGCATGGTTGTGATCCAATCAGCATGCTCTAATGCTTCCTTGATGGATTTGGGTTCAACCTGTTGGGTTTTGAGCATTCTAACACTCCTAAGTGTACATGCAACCCTAAATACCTTGGATCTATGTTTTCTCTATTATACATGCAAATATGAATATTCCAAGGTATTATCCTAATTAGCATACACAACATTGAATCAAATGGAATAATACAACTTAGAAGACATACCTTTTGATGTAGCTTGATTCCATGGAGCTTAAGAGCCTAGTGCCTCAAGTGTGACACCTCAAATGGTTCACACAACATCAAATGCACTTGGAATAACTTAGAGAGAAATGAACACTTCTTGAAATCGGCTAGCCCTCACCATACCTTCATAGTGGCCGATTTTTGGGAAGAATGTAAGTCCCCAATCTGCTTGTGTATCAATCAGATCCAATTGATGGTGCGGAATCCCAATCAATTGGATAATGTCAGATCAAATAGAAGAAGAAGGAGAAGAAGAATAACTTGAATCTTGAATGTATTGATGAATATGATTGAAGTTCTTTACACAAGAATCACCTTTTTTTTTCTTTTTTTCTTTTTTTTAGGTCGAATGATCACTCGATTTATTCAAATAAGAGGAATAAATTACACTTTCAGCATAGACTAAAGAATCTAACACTACATAAGAAACCTCACGTGGTGACTACATTTTGCCTCACTCTTAACCCTAATTGTGAATAATACATGACTATTTATAGGGAAAAGACAAGTCTTGGGCTTTTAACCTAGAATTCATCAAAGGGGCCCATTGCCATCATCCATGGAGTGCTTTTAAACCATACAATCTCCCCCTCAAAGTATGGAATGGATGACAATGCTTTAACTTCCAAAACAAGCATCTAGCGAATAAAAAGATCTTGCAACGAGGAATAGATGAAGCAATCCACGAATCTTGATTCTTCAATAGTCATCAAACACGGGCTCTAGGATATATAAATCAAGCACTGAAGTAATGTCTTTAAACTTCATTTTCGAATGTAATCCCAAAAAAAATCTTCATGAAAACCAAGCCCGCCATAAAAACCCATTTCAGAACAAAGAAATCGAATCACTTCTTGTCTTTGAAGAGCTCCCCCTCCAAGTCACAATGATCTTCAAATAAGCTAATGATATAAGCCATCAAAAAATATCATGTAACAACCCAAATTTTAAGATTCGTAAAGCCACTTGATCGAGAAAATACTAGAAGTCGGAGATATAACAAGTCCTTAGCAGAGCTCGATAAAGAACTTCCGCTGTAAAGGATACTTCTCCATAAAAGCTTTAGCAGAGCTCGATGAAGAACTTCCACTGTAAAAGCTACCTTCATAATTCTACCACAAGCTTTTTTTAAAATCTTCAAATTTTAAAAAGTTACAAATCCAATTTCGAATGACCATACCAAATTCTCCCCCGATTTATAATAAAAAACATGATTATAAAGCCTTCAAATGGTCATGAGAATGATCTTGAATGGATAAAAATTTACTAAGCTCCCCCGCGACAAAATGATATACACAATGAAGTATAAAACCCGAAAAAGTCGTGAAAAATTTGACGTTATCACGAAAAATGACTTTTCGAACCGCCATGACTTGATAGAATCTTTAATTTGCTGTTCACGAAAAAACATGTGCGTTAAAAAATTCAAAACTGTTCACCGGCCCTCAAAGTTGTAAACTTTTCTGAATATTGGGCCAAAACTGTGACTTGCTGAAAGACAGGGGCTGGAATTGTAATTCAGCATCAATATACCCCTTAATTTGAAACAAAATCTGGAAATGGACCATTACAGCCAAGTCACGAAAAATTCAAGGACCAGAACGGTCAAATCTTTGAAGTTGAGGGAACCAGAAGTGAAACATAAGCTTTCTTCCCCACTTTATCTGTGATTAAAAGAACAACTGGAACGAATCCAATCGTAGACGAAAACCAAAGTACCGATTCCAATCAAATCCATCGTTTCCTATCATAAAGACGCGAATCTGAGTCACTTTCGTTTCAAGCACAAGCAACCGAACCTAGGTTCGTTCCAGGTTCATTGAACCGAAACCATGTTCGGTCCGAGCACAGGTTTGCTTTCGGTTCATCCCCCTTTCGTTCCATTACTTTTGTTCCAAGTGCTTTCGTTCCAAGAGCTACCAACCAAACTCAATTTCGTTCCAGGTACATTCCAAAGCCATTGATATAAAAGTGAAATCAAGCATGACGATGCGAACAAAGAGCGAAACATTAGCCAACCGAATTCACAGATTTGCTTTACCCTCTTTCTTTCCAAAGCTAAAAAATGAACCCAAATATTCCAAACTCCGAATCAATTGGCTCCGAGTGTTCGTGAAAAGGAATGGAAGCACAGACAAACAACCTCCAATCGTTCACAGGGAGATGTTCGTAGTATCTCAAATTTTGACTTTTATAGTTTGACTATACAAAACAATGTCAGTTGACTGCGAGACCTGAGTTCTGATTCCGAGTACCAGTCATTACAATACGAATCCTCAAACATATATTCTGATTGCGAACCCAATTTATTCTGATTGTTCTAAGAACTGATTGAAAGACCCATTATACAGCGAACCAAGAGTATGCGAAGCACCAACTAACGAGACTATTCAATTGAAACTCCGAGAGGCCAATTTAAGCCTCAACGTCGATCGTTGTTTAATTGAACAAATCTGATAGCTTTTCGATTACATTCATAGATGAGAGCATCACCCTAAAATTTCAATTTTGACTTTCCAGTTTGACCAATATTCATCCGTTCGTTAACAGTTCATCAAATGACATCAAATATTTGCGTTCAACAAACATACAATCGCTACTTCCAAAAATCGATCGCAACAATTTCATCGAAATTTCAAGTTCAATACGAATACTTCAAATCGACTTTATGAATAAGGAGAAAATTGATGAGAAGTATGATCTTGGATTAAAACAAACTCAAATCGAGTCATCAAGATTGATGAATACATATCAATATCCTTAGCCGATAGTGATATAAGCAGCAATTTGAATCTTGATAGACCTTGAGAGAACGAGCAATTGGATGAACTAAGTAATCGATATGCAAAGCAAATGACACACACAAGAACTCGAATATAATATTAGGGCTAAAAGAAAAACTGGATCGTCAAAATACACGCATCATGAACAGTGACAAACTAAATAATTGGGCCAGATCAAAAGAAGATTCAAAGAGATCCAATTGGCTTAAAACAAAGAGATAAAATCAATTGATTTGGGATTAAGCAAATGATCTGATCCAATATGAACAGAAAAACGAATCAGATTAAATAAAATACCAGATGAACAGAAGAAGAACATCATAAATCTCCATGAACAGTAACTTGAACAAAAATCTTGATTCCATACCGCCAAAACACCAAAATCTTCAATAACTTGTGCAGAAAATAATCAAATCAAGAACCGATACTTCAAAAATTAATAGATCTTCAAAGACCCGCTCTGATACCACTTGTTGGGATTAGAACCCTAATTGAGATTTGATGATCAAGATGCGGAAAATAAGAACAAACACAAATATGAAGACCCTAATTGCTCTGATACCAATTGTAAGTCCCTAATCTGCTTGTGTATCAATCAGATCTGTTTGATGGTGCGGAATCCCAATCAAACGGATGATGTCAGATAAAATAGAAGAGAATGAGAAGAAGAAGATGATGAATCTTGTATGTATTGATATGAATGAAGATTCGGATACAAGATTCACACACACTAACACACACTTGTTCTTCTCTCTAGTTTCTCTCTCTAGAACACCTTCAAATGCACACACTTAAGCTCCTCTATTCTATGTGTTCATCACATGCACTCCTCACCCTATATATATATGGACCTAAGGCCAAGCCCAAAATACAAATAATCCAATGCTCGGTCCAAGCTACAATTAATCCTATACTATTTTCGGCCCAAATAATAAAAACAATAAATTCTTTGAAAAGCAAAGTATAAACCATATTTTTGACCCAACAATCTCCCCCTTGGTTTATAGCTTTCTTTTCTAAATGACCAAACAATCTCCCCCTAAAATGGTAGCTGGCTTTTCTTGTTAATCTTCATGGTGAGCTTGGCTTCAGCATTTATCTTCAATTTCTTCACAACTTCAAGATGAACTTGATGAATCTTCAATGAATGACTTCATCTGGAGCAGTTGGGCATATCTTCAAAATTTGACATTGAACGTGCATTGGGTGAGGAGGCTTCTTGAAAAAAATTCTTGAAAGATAGCGCTTTCAGCTTGAGAATCTTCAGAGAGAACTAACAGAGAGAAATAATCTTCTGGATCACTTCAGCAGGTTCAAGATAGCAGCAATTTGATTGAGGAGGCTTCAATGCAATCCGTCACATAATCTTCAAGTACAACTTGACCATGCTTCTGGGTTGAACGATTGAATGTTGGAAGAATAATCTTCATTTCTTGATCCTTCGAATGAGAATTCTTCGATGCTCACGGATGAAGCCTTGGCTCAGAAATCTTCGACACAAACTCCATGAGTTTCATCTTCACCTGAATTCACTTTTCAAAACAAAACAAAACTAAAAGAAAATTTAGCACACAATATTTTTGGGTTTTTCATATTTTCTAAAAAAGAAAAAAAAACAAAAATAACACTATTTTTGGATTTTTAATAATTTTTTTGATTTTTGTTTGGTTTTTAAAATTTTTAATTCTCCCCTGATATTTAAATTAGAAGAAACCTATGAACAAATTTAACAAAAATAAAAATGATATCTAACTTTAAGAGTGATTTGGGATCAAAGTTTTTAGACAGCCTTTATCCGTTTATCAGTACCTCTCCCTTCATGAATAGATCTGGTCAATCGCCGATATTGTGGTCCACTTAAACACGAGAGATTGTGACAAAATTAGGACATACTATAAGTGACAAGACAATGTGATCCTAAGTTCGTAGATAATATTCCTTAAGGGCCATTCAGCTGACGACGACCAAAGATATTGTTGTCCACCTAAATTAAGCAGCGAGATCTACAGACAACCTAGTGATTGTTCAATTTTAAATGTACTAGAACATGTTTCCCGCTTCCTGACATACCCCAATAATTAGGAACTTCCAAAGTACTCCTTACTTTAGGTGAGCAGACAATTATTATGAGAGAAGTCAAATTTAGAATGCATATGCTATACACCCAGGTCGGATCTCTTCCAATCACGCAGAGGGTGAAACATATGAGTAACTGAAGTTTTAGAGGGATTGAGAAGTAGAATGGTGCATATACTGTGTACCAGGTCGGATTGTGAGTCACGCAAAGGAGACAGTATATGGCTAACAGATAGAAAGAATTGCATAGATAGAGGATCCAGAGAAATAGAGCTGCATATGTTACAGGCCAGGTCGGATCTTTCGATCACGCAAAGGAAGCAACATATGACTAACAGATAGATAGAGAGAAAACAATTTTCTATAGACCTAATTTATCGGAATTCACCAGTCACCCCATCAATACTGGAATTAAGGACAAAGTCCATACATCGAGGAAGAATTAAACCACAGTTCTAGATACAGATTAATTTAATGTGACCGGTGGATTATCATGTATATCTCCGTGCTCAACCTATCTGAGCGTCGTATTGTCAGGCTAAATGGATCTATCTAGGTCAAGATTTTTCAAGTCTCTAGATTCCTTAAGTTCATTAATGCCTAGTCAAGTCCATTTTAATCTTTCGTGCCTACCAGCGCATCGAACACAGAGCCTAGACAATTCAGATTCAGTCCCTTACACAGATTCAGATTGCCTGTTATCACATGATTATATCACTTCCCAAAACATCTCCCTCAAAAACATTTCATTAACACCATATTTTTGGATTTTCTGATTTTCTAATGTTTTTGGATTTTTTTTATTTCTCCCCCTAAATTTGTGCATATGAGAGAAACGAAAGTAAATGCGCAAATTTAAACTATCCTAAAACACAAATTAGTCTTTAAAGCGAATCAGCTTAAGAAAAACTCAGGAGTATAGAGAAGAAAACTCAAACCGTAAGTCACCGATTGAATTTGCATCCAGAAGGTCTGAGAACAGCACGCGTAATCTCAGAACAGATCCGAAAATTCTTCATGTCATTAAGCACAAAGCCCACGAGTGATCCTTTCCTTTCTTCCCTTCCCCGCAAAGGACACATACCCTCAAAAAAAGGTCTGAATGTTGTACAGTTGAGAGATGTCCCCTATCATGTGCCTGGAATAGCCACTACCAACACACCAAAGTCTGAAGATATGCCTCCATAGCTGCTCCGACACAGAGTGGGATTAGTTGGTCTTTGGAACCCAGTCCATTTTGAAACTGGGTCGACCTTTGTCATTAACGCACGGTACTCTCTCCCATGAGATGTCCTGCTTATCACAAACAGAAGATGTAGAAATATTAGAATCGTTAGAAGATTTGGGAGAGTGAGCCTTTAGAACCCATTTGTAGTTGGGTTTAACCCATTTCTTTTTCGATCCGATGGGTGGCTCAGTACTTGCTTTTGATCTTGATGTCGGCCGTTGAGATGACATTGATTTTGGCTTCACGGGAGCATCTCTTGGATTGGACTTCTTGGCCGACATTCCCTTCTTGCCCTTGGGAGTTGGATTCTTGGCTTCTGCGCGTTCCAGTCACCATGGTCTAAACGTGACCTTGAAGGGTTTCTTTTGAAGTATCTCCCTCTTGGTGCGTTCTGCCAGCCTTGTGCATAGTAGGGAATATATGCGCGATTAGGACAATTTCGGGCAATATGTGCAGGTGTTGCAGAGTGAAAACATGCCTTTTTCTTCACTGTGAAGTTGTTTCTTCCTGCCTCTGGTGGCGTATCCTTGCCTGGTCTCTTATTGTTCCCACAAGCACAATCACAACAGGCACTCTGTTTCACTAGAATTGGTGGCCTGTATTTCTGAACAGCAGGTTGATCAGAAGCAGCTGAGTTCGAAGCAACAGATTCAGAGCTCAAGGAGATGTTGGTTTGTTCCGTGGTGTTCTTCTTGTTCTCATCCTCTGCTACTTTACCTGCACATGAAGTAGATGTGCTAGAAACAGGAACATCAGTATTTCCAAACAAATAATCAAATATGTCAAAAAAATTTAACTCCACATGATCCGATGCAAAAGCATCAAAAGCATCACAAGATGTATCATCAACATTAATATCAGAAACAGAAGGTTTTTCATTGGAAACAGAAACATCAGGTTCATGCTCAGTTTTGTTATCAGAAACAGATCCTTCAACTTTGTGCTTTGACTGATCTAAGGATTGATCTGCATTCCAAAGCCATTGATATAAAAGTGAAATCAAGCATGACGATGCGAACAAAGAGCGAAACATTAGCCAACCGAATTCACAGATTTGCTTTACCCTCTTTCTTTCCAAAGCTAAAAAATGAACCCAAATATTCCAAACTCCGAATCAATTGGCTCCGAGTGTTCGTGAAAAGGAATGGAAGCACAGACAAACAACCTCCAATCGTTCACAGGGAGATGTTCGTAGTATCTCAAATTTTGACTTTTATAGTTTGACTATACAAAACAATG
Organism: Lactuca virosa; assembly: GCF_052849685.1. NCBI lineage: Eukaryota > Viridiplantae > Streptophyta > Magnoliopsida > Asterales > Asteraceae > Lactuca > Lactuca virosa. Next base: position 58,815,377 of record NC_136434.1, read on the forward strand.
TCAGTTGACTGCGAGACCTGAGTTCTGATTCCGAGTACCAGTCATTACAATACGAATCCTCAAACATATATTCTGATTGCGAACCCAATTTATTCTGATTGTTCTAAGAACTGATTGAAAGACCCATTATACAGCGAACCAAGAGTATGCGAAGCACCAAATAACGAGACTATTCAATTGAAACTCCGAGAGGCCAATTTAAGCCTCAACGTCGATCGTTGTTTAATTGAACAAATCTGATAGCTTTTCGATTACATTCATAGATGAGAGCATCACCCTAAAATTTCAATTTTGACTTTCCAGTTTGACCAATGTTCATCCGTTCATTAACAGTTCATCAAATGACATCAAATATTTGCGTTCAACAAACATACAATCGCTACTTCCAAAAATCGATCGCAACAATTTCATCGAAATTTCAAGTTCAATACGAATACTTCAAATCAAATTTATGAATAAGAAACAGAAAATTGATGAGAAGTATGATCTTGGATTAAAACAAACTCAAATCGAGTCATCAAGATTGATGAATACATATCAATATCCTTAGCCGATAGTGATATAAGCAGCAATTTGAATCTTGATAGACCTTGAGAGAACGAGCAATTGGATGAACTAAGTAATCGATATGCAAAGCAAATGACACACACAAGAACTCGAATATAATATTAGGGCTAAAAGAAAAACTGGATCGTCAAAATACACGCATCATGAACAGTGACAAACTAAATAATTGGGCCAGATCAAAAGAAGATTCAAAGAGATCCAATTGGCTTAAAACAAAGAGATAAAATCAATTGATTTGGGATTAAGCAAATGATCTGATCCAATATGAACAGAAAAACGAATCAGATTAAATAAAATACCAGATGAACAGAAGAAGAACATCATAAATCTCCATGAACAGTAACTTGAACAAAAATCTTGATTCCATACCGCCAAAACACCAAAATCTTCAATAACTTGTGCAGAAAATCATCAAATCAAGAACCGATACTTCAAAAATTAATAGATCTTCAAAGACCCGCTCTGATACCACTTGTTGGGATTAGAACCCTAATTGAGATTTGATGATCAAGATGCGGAAAATAAGAACAAACACAAATATGAAGACCCTAATTGCTCTGATACCAATTGTAAGTCCCTAATCTGCTTGTGTATCAATCAGATCCGTTTGATGGTGCGGAATCCCAATCAAAAGGATGATGTCAGATAAAATAGAAGAGAAGGAGAAGAAGAAGATGATGAATCTTGTATGTATTGATATGAATGAAGATCCGGATACAAGATTCACACACACTAACACACACTTGTTCTTCTCTCTAGTTTCTCTCTCTAGAACACCTTCAAATGCACACACTTAAGCTCCTCTATTCTATGTGTTCATCACATGCACTCCTCACCCTATATATATATGGACCTAAGGCCAAGCCCAAAATACAAATAATCCAATGCTCGGTCCAAGCTACAATTAATCCTATACTATTTTCGGCCCAAATAATAAAAACAATAAATTCTTAGAAAAGCAAAGTATAAACCATATTTTTGACCCAACAATCTCCCCCTTGGTTTATAGCTTTCTTTTCTAAATGACCAAACAATCTCCCCCTAAAAAGGTAGCTGGCTTTTCTTGTTAATCTTCATGGTGAGCGTGGCTTCAGCATTTATCTTCAATTTCTTCACAACTTCAAGATGAACTTGATGAATCTTCAATGAATGACTTCATCTGGAGCAGTTGGGCATATCTTCAAAATTTGACATTGAACGTGCATTGGGTGAGGAGGCTTCTTGAAAAAAATTCTTGAAAGATAGCGCTTTCAGCTTGAGAATCTTCAGAGAGAACTAACAGAGAGAAATAATCTTCTGGATCACTTCAGCGGGTTCAAGATAGCAGCAATTTGATTGAGGAGGCTTCAATGCAATCCGTCACATAATCTTCAAGTACAACTTGACCATGCTTTTGGGTTGAACGATTGAATGTTGGAAGAATAATCTTCATTTCTTGATCCTTCGAATGAGAATTCTTCGATGCTCACGGATGAAGCCTTGGCTCAGAAATCTTCGACACAAACTCCATGAGTTTCATCTTCACCTGAATTCACTTTTCAAAACAAAACAAAACTAAAAGAAAATTTAGCACACAATATTTTTGGGTTTTTCATATTTTCTGAAAAAGAAAAAAAACAAAAATAACACTATTTTTGGATTTTTAATAATTTTTTTGATTTTTGTTTGGTTTTTAAAATTTTTAATTCTCCCCTGATATTTAAATTAGAAGAAAACTATGAACAAATTTAACAAAAATAAAAATGATATCTAACTTTAAGAGTGATTTGGGATCAAAGTTTTTAGACAGCCTTTATCCGTTTATCAGTACCTCTCCCTTCATGAATAGATCTGGTCAATCGCCGATATTGTGGTCCACTTAAACACGAGAGATTGTGACAAAATTAGGACATACTATAAGTGACAAGACAATGTGATCCTAAGTTCGTAGATAATATTCCTTAAGGGCCATTCAGCTGACGACGACCAAAGATATTGTTGTCCACCTAAATTAAGCAGCGAGATCTACAGACAACCTAGTGATTGTTCAATTTTAAATGTACTAGAACATGTTTCCCGCTTCCTGACATACCCCAATAATTAGGAACTTCCAAAGTACTCCTTACTTTAGGTGAGCAGACAATTATTATGAGAGAAGTCAAATTTAGAATGCATATGCTATACACCCAGGTCGGATCTCTTCCAATCACGCAGAGGGTGAAACATATGAGTAACTGAAGTTTTAGAGGGATTGAGAAGTAGAATGGTGCATATACTGTGTACCAGGTCGGATTGTGAGTCACGCAAAGGAGACAGTATATGGCTAACAGATAGAAAGAATTGCATAGATAGAGGATGCAGAGAAATAGAGCTGCATATGTTACAGGCCAGGTCGGATCTTTCGATCACGCAAAGGAAGCAACATATGACTAACAGATAGATAGAGAGAAAACAATTTTCTATAGACCTAATTTATCGGAATTCACCAGTCACCCCATCAATACTGGAATTAAGGACAAAGTCCATACATCGAGGAAGAATTAAACCACAGTTCTAGATACACATTAATTTAATGTGACCGGTGGATTATCATGTATATCTCCGTGCTCAACCTATCTGAGCGTCGTATTGTTAGGCTAAATGGATATATCTAGGTCAAGATTTTTCAAGTCTCTAGATTTCTTAAGTTCATTAATGCCTAGTCAAGTCCATTTTAATCTTTCGTGCCTACCAGCGCATCGAACACAGAGCCTAGACAATTCAGATTCAGTCCCTTACACAGATTCAGATTGCCTGTTATCACATGATTATATCACTTCCCAAAACATCTCCCTCAAAAACATTTCATTAACACCATATTTTTGGATTTTCTGATTTTCTAATGTTTTTGGATTTTTTTTATTTCTCCCCCTAAATTTGTGCATATGAGAGAAACGAAAGTAAATGCGCAAATTTAAACTATCCTAAAACATAAATTAGTCTTTAAAGCGAATCAGCTTAAGAAAAACTCAGGAGTATAGAGAAGAAAACTCAAACCGTAAGTCACCGATTGAATTTGCATCCAGAAGGTCTGAGAACAGCACGCGTAATCTCAGAACAGATCCGAAAATTCTTCATGTCATTAAGCACAAAGCCCACGAGTGATCCTTTCCTTTCTTCCCTTCCCCGCAAAGGACACATACTCTCAAACAAAGGTCTGAATGTTGTACAGTTGAGAGATGTCCCATATCATGTGCCTGGAATAGCCACTACCAACACACCAAAGTCTGAAGATATGCCTCCATAGCTGCTCCGACACAGAGTGGGATTAGTTGGTCTTTGGAACCCAGTCCATTTTGAAACTGGGTCGACCTTTGTCATTAACGCACGGTACTCTCTCCCATGAGATGTCCTGCTTATCACAAACAGAAGATGTAGAAATATTAGAATCGTTAGAAGATTTGGGAGAGTGAGCCTTTGGAACCCATTTGTAGTTGGGTTTAACCCATTTCTTTTTCGATCCGATGGGTGGCTCAGTACTTTCTTTTGATCTTGATGTCGGCCGTTGAGATGACATTGATTTTGGCTTCACGGGAGCATCTCTTGGATTGGACTTCTTGGCCGACATTCCCTTCTTGCCCTTGGGAGTTGGATTCTTGGCCTTCTGCGCGTTCCAGTCACCATGGTCTGAACGTGACCTTGAGGGGTTTCTTTTGAAGTATCTCCCTCTTGGTGCGTTCTGCCAGCCTTGTGCATAGTAGGGAATGTATGCGCGATTAGGACAATTTCGGGCAATATGTGCAGGTGTTGCAGAGTGAAAACATGCCTTTTTCTTCACTGTAAAGTTGTTTCTTCCTGCCTCTGGTGGCGTATCCTTGCCTGGTCTCTTATTGTTCCCACAAGCACAATCACAACAGGCACTCTGTTTCACTAGAATTGGTGGCCTGTATTTCTGAACAGCAGGTTGATCAGAAGCAGCTGAGTTCGAAGCAACAGATTCAGAGCTCAAGGAGATGTTGGTTTGTTCCGTGGTGTTCTTCTTGTTCTCATCCTCTGCTACTTTACCTGCACATGAAGTAGATGTGCTAGAAACAGGAACATCAGTATTTTCAAACAAATAATCAAATATGTCAAAAAAATTTAACTCCACATGATCCGATGCAAAAGCATCAAAAGCATCACAAGATGTATCATCAACTTTAATATCAGAAACAGAAGGTTTTTCATTGGAAACAGAAACATCAGGTTCATGCTCAGTTTTGTTATCAGAAACAGATCCTTCAACTTTGTGCTTTGACTGATCTAAGGATTGATCTGCATGGGAAGTAGAAACATTAGTACTTTCAACATTAATAAATCCTCCTGAAACAAAACCAGATGGCTTGCCATAAACCATGAATGGTTCATTGGCATTCTCATCTTTAGACAACGGTTGATACTGATATGTGTGATTATAAGGAGGAGGTACATTATCGTATCCTAAACCCTTCTGCTGGTTTCGTTTGAACTGCATGCAATGATCAATCATGTTGGCAACTACCTCGCTTGATCCATCAAATTTTATAAAATCAAATTTTGCAGTTTCATATTGTCTCTTTAATGTATCAAGCTCAGTAATTAACTCATCATTCTGTCTTTTGATGTAATCATAATTTTCACATTTTTCACTGTAGTCCTGCTGAATTCTCTTAAAGTCCTTTATTTTTGTTTCTAGTTGGGCCTTTAGGGGTTTCTGTCCTTTCCTGAGTTGATATCCTTCATATCACAGGTCCTCAACTTCTCTTTTTAATAGATCAATTTGTACCCGAAGAAACTTAATCGTAGTTTTACAAGATGGATTACATGAAACTTCATTGACTGGAACGTTTGAAGAACTCATTTCTTTTTATTATTATTATCCTTTTTTTTTAAAAAAATATGTCCTTTGACTAAAAACTCAAAAGTCAACCTCAAAAGTCAAATTTTAAAAAAATCAAACTTAAAAGTCAAACCGAAAAGCTAAATTTGAAAATTTAAAAGTTAAACGAGAAAGTCAACGTTTAAAGTTAAAGGTCAAGCTTTAAAAGTCAAAGTCAAAGTTTTAAGTAAAAAGTCAAAATTAAAAGTCAAAAATTAAAATCTAAAATTTTGGGTTGAAAATGTAATTTAAAAATAAAAGAAAATTGGTTTTGGGCTAAAAATGACAAAATTTCGAAACTGGATGCGACAGGGAGTGTTTATGAATTAAATCGCGAAGGTTTGTAGAATGTGATGTGTTGGTTCAACTGGTAAGGCGGAGGGCTGATGAAGTAGATGTCGCGAGTTCGAATCATAGCAGGCGCAAAAACTCTTCCTATTTTTTAGATGCGAAGGCGAGGCTGCTGCTTGCAAGGACGAGGTGCGAGGCGTGAGACCGAGGCTCCTGAACGAGGCGAGGTGCGAAGCGATGCGAGGTGTGAAGACCGACGACGCGATGCGAGGACCAGGTACGAACCGGAAACTGCTGCTGATCGTAAACACGAGCCGTACACGTGCGGGCCGTAAACTCCGAGGCCTCGGACTGTAAACCCGTTTACGGCCGTAAACTCGGACCGTAAACCTCGGACCGCAAACTCAAGACCGTAAACCTCGAAAACCCTAGCTGCTGATCGTAAACGCCGCCACCCCCTTGCTGGTTACGACCAAAAACAGCGTTTTTTCGACTTTGAAGCTCCAAAACTCGATCAAAAACCCATTTTTATCAAAAACACGAAGAACAAACCCCCCCTAATTTTCAGAGATCTATCCAATAATGCAGAAATCTTTCAAAAATAAGATCAAATAAGATCCAGATCTGACAAAATTGACTTATACAACCAAGCTATAATACCAATTGTAAGTCCCTAATCTGCTTGTGATCTGACATCATCCGTTTGATTGGGATTCCGCACCATCAAACGGATCTGATTGATACACAAGCAGATTAGGGACTTACAAAGAATAAGATGCTTATATAGTGTGTCACAATTAGGGTTACACCATGTAAACCCTAATTGTCTTGGCCTTTCATTTCCATGATCCATGGGTACAAAAACACCATGGAGCATCCTATGGGTTTTAGACCAACTTGATAATCCATGGAGCATTAGCCAACTATACAAGTATGGATGATTTATGCAATCAACCCATATATTTAATTAGTCTTCTTTTGATCACTTAATTAATTCCAAATTAAATCTTGATCAATACTAATTAAATAATCTTATTGATATATTAGAACTTATAATATATTAATAAGCCTTAGGGGTTATTTCTCTCATTTTAGTCTATCCAAATGCATGATGCCATGCAACCCAAATGGACCATGCCAATCGGGTCAAGTACATACCAAATATAGTTATGGACTTAGACACTAATCCAACAGTCTCCCACTTGGATAAGTCTAAAACTATTATTGCGTATGACTTCAAAACCCGACTAGCAATCATAGCTCTTAAAAGCTGCTGTCGTCGAACTCTGAACAAATCAATGACGCGTCCATCAGATAAGGGATTATATATTCCTCCATTCTAGATATCATATGGACTGAGACATGGATTATAACCATTCTCTCTGTCCATTTGTTGTTTCCCAATTTTCGATTTATGACGACCGACTAATCAAATCAAATCAGTCCTGGCTTGGCCAAGCACTTCGGGGTGTCATCACTAAATCATCAAAGGGCCCACATATATCGCTTTTATCCCTTTAAGGGTAAAAGGAATGGATAAACTTCAACTCATATGCTTGTTCTACTACTTGTTGAATCATACACAAAGGCACGTTTTATAACACCGAGTTACCAAATGCGTTTTCGTGCAATCAATGTATAACCACTCATAGGCAACAAGTCATATCTCTAGGTTTGAAGAATATAAGATATTATCGTCTCATGATCACTCGTGATGAAATCCATGAAGTGATTTCAATGAGCGTGGGTTGAATCCAATACTCAGAACTTATGAGTACTCATGAATGTTGTAGCACCACTTGCTATGTCCCATACCTTGGACATCTACAATCCAGCTTCATGACAGTCTTGATTCATATCTACTCCCAGCATATGACCGACTGTGGATAGTTTGAATAACTTAGTCATTCAGGAAGAACGACCTAGTTATTCTAGAAGTCAAAACATGCAAAGTGAAACACAAGAATAATCGAATCCAATATGGTCTCAGAACTTATGAATATAAATAAAACACCTTTTATTTATCACCATATTGATTACCCATTATTCATTGCATACTGTTTCAAACTATCAACTTTATACTTGAATTAAAACAATAGTTGTCCCATGCTCCAAGAATGTACACTATGTTTTCTAAACACTAGTCATGCCATACACCAAGTATGCACACTATGTTTGTTTAAACATTAGTTATGCCATACACCAAGTATGCACACTAAGTTTGTTTATGATCTTTTACTTTGTGAAATAGACCGATTGAACATAATTCTAATGATTCTCATTTCGCAATCCCAAATCCTTACCGCAAATGCAAGAATTCCAAATTCATGCCATTTACCAAAATATTGTTAGATTTTAAACTTATATGCATTGATCCTCTTGTAATGATTATGCACAAAGTCACAAACACTTGTCAACAGACATTATAGAGTATTCCAATGGAGATCAACTCCATAGACACATCCTTCTTGCATTAAGTTTTTCTAATCTTACACAAATTGAATAACTTCCACCTATGGAAACATTTCCATATTCCCATTTTGACTATCACTTCTAAACAAGAGTTGCCTCTTTTCAGAATATGTCAATATGGTCCTTCCAAAATTAACACTATACTTCCAACTGTCCCTGAGCAACCAATCTTTGGTAAACCTTAGATTGTCCTCGACAATTGCTTAATCACTTTAGTCATATCCAGTTCTAGTACTTTTTCCTTCTTAATGCCATATGCATTTGGAAAATTTTGGGAAGGATGAATATTATAGCACATGCAATCGATCCTATATCCGAAGCATATGGGACACGATTCGTGATGTCTCACATAAAGACATGATACTAGACCAATCCTTTTGCTACAATATTTCTATTTGCCAAGTTCTCATAATCCAAATTATGAAAAGGGATGCCGTAATCATAATCGAATTTTAGAACACAAATAATGTTCCCATATATAGAATTTCCTTATGTTGAGCTATTCCAACATGAAATTCATATATATATATATATATATATATATATATATATATATATATATATATATATATATATCCTTGACCAAAGATGATTAAAACCTCAATCTAAGCTTTTAGATTTGAAGTGAAGTACAATTTCCTCTCCCTTAATTATAGCAAAACAACTTTTCCCAATTGAACTTTTGTTTTTTTATAATTAACATTGCTAACTTGCAATACTTATCATAATTATCAGGCTCCCATTAACAAGATGATTATTAGCATAACACTTATGATCCCACTAGCTTTGACATGTACTCAGAAATCAGTTGGACTTCTAGAAATCAATACTTTATTGACTTTCTTACCAAAGTTCAGATTTCTGATACGAGATGCTTTGATAAAAACTTTATCAAAAACATACACCTTTCCTTAGATAGCACACATGTGTGTCTAAACAATTTCAACACTATGAAAAGGGATGTTGTAATCATAGTCTCAATTGTTTAGACCTTTTCCATTTCTCACAAGTCCATGTTAGTGTGCCGGTTAACCACACACGCTCCACTAACGACTTTGAGAATGAAAATATCACAATTGTTATCTACTTAAAATCTACTTAGTGAAAGTTTTTCCTCACCATCATTTTCATGAATCGGAGAGAAACCTTATGACACTTAGATTTTATGGTGTATGTGTTCTTATTCATGTGAATTTGACAAAACCATAATCACAAAACAAGGATAATGACAAATCCAAACTCATATGGGTGAACTCAATCTTAATTTCTTGCCACCTGGCAGCACAAGGGCCTGCCATTGCTTCCAAGTTGTTATGCAACCAATTGAGAACTCTCAGAACTCATATGCAAAGCCAACTTTAACTGGAATGGGCACAGAAATAGAAATATGTCAACACGATAGGTTATAAACCTCACGTCGTGTGCTAGTGTCAAACAACAGGTTTTTATTCTTGATTAGATCTTGAAATTCTTTCAGGATCTTTAAGACTCCCACTGTCCTTTTGACATATAAGACTCACTTACCAAATATTCAAGAGATAGTGCGGATACTATATCAAGACAAACACATCACACAATTGGCCTTAGTTGGTCTTTGTTTTATCCAAAACATCACAACTTACCAATTTCAAATGTACAAGAGTAGAAAACATTTTAGTCTTACATATGACAAGTGTTATAAACCTTCTTTAAGATGTGTCACTCAAGTTACAATCTTAAAGTATGACTCTAAGACTTGTTTTGGAACGAAGTATGACTCATCTTCTTGATTTAACCATTTCAACAATTCATGACTCCTCTTCTTAGCCATAAGAATGCACTAAGATGTCCTTAGAAGACCAGTTGTGATATGGTTGTTTAATCATTAAGATGATCACAAAACATGATACTAAAGTACTCTCCCATATTTTTCAGATTTGAGAAACTTTTATCTTTCTGCCTAATTTGATTCTTCTCATTCGTTCTGCCATACATCGAAACTTTTCCAATGTTTCAGTATTATACTTAATCTGGTAAGTAAAACCATATTTACTAAACTTTAGTAAATCATGACGAATAGTCTTAACAATCTTTGTGGTGCACTTGATCAGTGCACAAGAATGTGTACTCGATCCCTTAATCCTTCACTTGACTCACATATACATGCGAACAAGGAATTAGTCTTAATTTTCCAAAGATGAAAATTCTCATTCATCATACTATACAACTTGCATGATTCCAAGTTTCGGTCCAATTAAAAGTTGGGTGATGAGAATCTTTCCTTATTTGGTAAATTAGATATTACCACAAATTAAAGAAACAAATCCATTTTCCAATATTGCTATCAATGGAATCATATAAGCAACAATTTTTCACAAATGTCATTGTAAGGATACTTAGAATAAATAAAATCAAAAATTTTCCTTTTATTTTAAAACTTTGCGGAAAAACTTATCCTTACAGTGCAAAAGAATATGAAAAACTTGTTGTTATCTATTCCTAAGCAATATATCATAACTCCTAAGCAACAGCTCAAAATTCTGATCACCGAACCATGCGATCGAAATCCATCTTCGCGATCAGAATCAGCATATACTTCCTTTAAGTTTCTTCACTTTTCTTTGATTCTTAAAACATCAACATGTGACCCAGTCACATCATGTAATAAGAATCTCATAATAGAAACTTAACAGAGTTAGATAGTGGACTTTACTTGAAGTAAAGTCAAACTTCTTGACTTGATCAACCTTATGATCTTTCAGGTAAATAGGCAGCTTCGCAATCAATGCCCCTTCCTTTGGCAAGAGAAACATATGGACTCTTTGGGAATGGTACATGGGAGTATCGTAGACTTAGCCTTTCTCTTTACCATTTGGTCAACAGAGTTGACTGTGGCCGATCCCTTTCCATTGGGAAGAGAAAGCCTTTTCTAGATATTCAATGTTACCATTGTCAATGTCCATTGGGAAGTTGATCTCCTAATCAAATTTGCTTTAATAGTCCTTAAATCATTGTTGATTCAGCAGCACCAAGCAAATAGATAAGATCATTAAGGGTCATGTCATAGTCTGTTTCATAGTAGTCCCAAAGGAACTCACTATGTGACTTAGAAATTGATTGAACATCCAACTTTCTTAAGACTTTGACACCCAACTCTCCCGGCTTGTCAATATATGACTTCATCTCCAAGATGCGATCACACATAGACCTTGCTTGCCAATAGGGCTTGAGTGACCTTGAACTTGTGGGTTAGGGAGAATAATTGGAGGAGGTGGAGGAAGTGAAGTTCCAAGAGATATGAGAAGATCATAGATGTCTGAACTAGACATCCTTTGGGTGATATTCAAGATAATTGATCTAAAGTCCTTAATATAACACCCAATATGAAATATTAAGGCTAGGACCCAACATAATAATTTTATAACTTGGAAGTGGGATGCCGTAATCCAAGCTATAAAATATTTGAAGGTAGGCGAATGACGATTCACCAATTTCCACCATGAAAACGAAATAATTTAATTAGGTTTTACTTGGATTTGAAACTCCTAGATCTTTTGAGATTCATTGAACTGTTCAATGGCATGTTTCAATCTCGATTCTACCCTCTCAAATTTTGTGACTGGGATGCCGAGGATCACAAAACAAGGTGTGAATAACCATGAAAATATACTTGGTACCCTTAATATTTACCCCTCAATCGATGTGTCGGTTAACCACACGCGCTCCACCGATACTATGATAAACATTAAGTTACCCTTTGACTACCTTGTTAAATCCAGCTAGTGTGCCGGTTAACCACACACGCTCCACTAACCAACTTAAGCAAAGTGCAAAGTGTAATTTCATGGGTTAACACCAAATTCACATTTTCCTAAGTAACTAAGATTGGGAATTTATAAAAGGTTTAGTTACTTAGTATTTATCATTAATACTTTTAATGAAGGGAGAATTATAGTCCTTGTCCTACCCGTTCGGCTAACGACCCTCCACCAGTCAAGGAAGCAGTGGGTGAGAGTGGACACCCATTAAACTGCCATTTTATAGGCAGTAACCTTATACCCCCTTATACACCGGCTTCGTGAATGAGGCCTACTAATGGTAAGACTGACTCGCTCTTATATATATATATATATATATATATATATATATATATATATATATATATATATATATATATATATATATATATATATATATATATATATATAACTTATAATACTATAAAGTATAAGGGTTGAATTTTAACTTTTAAAATTCTAAGGGCTTAACTTAGAATTAAAGTATTCATAAGGGAAAACTTTACAAATTCCAAAACTTGAGCGCAAGTTTTGAAACTATTCAAAACTCTTCAATTCCACAACTTATGTGTTTAAAGTAGTTTTAATTCAAAAAACTCTTCAAGTTCCATAACTTCAGGACAAGTTATGGAAGACTTTAAACTATTAAAAGAATATGACTTTTCTTTATTCATAACCTATGGAAATATTTATGAGTTTTATGAATCTTAAATGTGACTTTTCATATAACTTGAGGACAAGTTACAAAAAACACATTTTAGAACCAACTCTTATATTAATTTTGATTGAAAACAACAAGTTCACATAACTTTTCTATTAATCTAAGCAACTTATAAGAACAAGATAATTCAAACAAACTTTTTCATGTAATTAGCCTAACCACTAAACTAATACAAAACATGAATCTATTGACAATTATCTTTAAAATTAGATTAGCATGAACATTACCACATCAAAAATAGGTTTATAATTTGAAAAACAGCTGAGGTTAATGTTCCTAGTCCAATTCCAGCCAAAACAGTCGAAGATATGTTGTCTTGGGGTCCAACTCGTCGAGTGCATGAACCAACTCGGCGAGTTGGATGAGTTTAGCCTTGGACTCGTCGAGTCCCTTCATGGACTCGGCGAGTCTGCTGTTCAGACAACAACAAACTTCGATTTTTCAGCTAATTTTGCAAGTATAATAAGAAAACAAGCCTAGGCTCTGATACCACTGTTGGGTTTTGAGCATTCTAACACTCGTAAGTGTACATGCAACCCTAAATACCTTGGATCTATGTTTTCTCTATTATACATGCAAATATGAATATTCCAAGGTATTATCCTAACTAGCATACAAAACATTGATTCAAATGGAATAATACAAGTTAGAAGACATACCTTTTGATGTAGCTTGATTCCATGGAGCTTAATAGCCTAGTGTCTCAAGTGTGATACCTCAAATGGTTCACACAACATCAAATGCAATTGGAATAACTTAGAGAGAAATGAACACTTCATGAAATCGGCTAGCCCTCACCATACCTTCATAGTGGCCGGTTTTTGGAAAGAATAAGATGCTTATATAGTGTGTCACAATTAGGATTACACCATGTAAACCCTAATTGTCATCGCCTTTCATTTCCATGATCCATGGGTACAAAAACACCATGGAGCATCCATGGAGCATCCTATAGGTTTTAGCCCAACTTGATAATCCATGGAGCATTAGCCCAATATACAAGTATGGATGATTTACACAATCAACCCATATATTTAATTAGTCTCCTTTTGATCACTTAATTAATTCCAAATTAATTCTTGATCAATACTAATTAAATAATCTTATTGATATATTAGAACTTATAATATATTAATAAGCCTTAAGTGTTATTTCTCTCATTTTAGTCTATCCAAATGCATGATGCCATGCAACCTAAATGGACCATGCCAATCGGGTCAAGTACATACCAAATATAGTTATGGACTTAGACACTAATCCAACACAACCATGGATATGAATGCTCAGAAATGATATTCATTTCGGATGCTTGTAGTAGAAAGAGTTTGTACACCAGCATTGAGTTTTCCAATCACCTGGTTCGTAGGATGATCTTTGGTCCAGACATGTAACCTTGGAAGTTCATGAGCAGCAGACGATCCGATATCAACAATAGGATTGAGTTGCTCTCCCTGAATGATTTGAGTATTGGTATGACGCTCCCCCTGAACTTCTGAACCAGAGAGGTTGACATCATCATCAGAAGGGAACTCAAAGAAGTTTTCATTTTCATCAATGTTGAGAGGATTGGAGTCATCGAAATCAGCAGCTGCATCTTGGAAACCATCCACATTTGATTCAAGAGAGGGATTGGAATTATTCTCCATCTCAACCTGAAAAGGTTTAAACGGTTCTGAATCAAATGGAGGGAGGCTTGGGATCGGACCAAAGACATTTTGTGAGACTGGATCTTCCAAAGTAGGAATTGGAATAAGAATTGGTCTTGATCGAGATTCCGAATCAAGAGCGGTTTCGGAAGGACCAAAGAGAGTTTCAAAGTCAACCTCTAGAATTGTTTGAGGGTTCGGACATCCTGGCGGAGGAGCATCAGACTCCATGATGTGAGTTGTAATGTGAGTGGGGCCAGAATTCCGAACGAAATTTTCATCAAAAGTAATGTCAAAGCTTTCTTCAAGAACACGAGTTCTCCGGTTAAGAACTCTGTAAGCTTTCGATTTTGTAGAGTACCCAAGGAAGATGGCTTCATCAGCTTTAGGTTGGAATTTGGTAAGCTGATCATGGTTATTCTTGATGAAGCATCTGCATCCGAAGACATGCAAAAACGAGATTGTTGGCTTCCGACCATTCATTGCTTCGTACGGTGTCATGTTGAGGCGTCGATTGATGATACTCCGATTTTGAGTGAAGCAGGCAGTGGATATAGCTTCAGCCCAAAGATAGAGTGGTACATTTGCGAAGTTCAGCATGGATCGAGTAACTTTAACGAGAGTTCTATTGCGTCTTTCGACTACACTGTTTTGTTGTGGAGTATAGGGAGCTAAGAAGTTATGGTCGATTCCTTTTTCTGTGAGAAATTTATTGATGGTGGAATTGATGAATTCCGATCCATTGTCACTTCGGATTCTCCTGACTGGGAGTTTAATAAGAACTTCTATTCATTTGATAAAATTAATGAGCTCAGAGGCTGTTTCGGATTTTAGCCTTAGGAAGAAGACCCAGGTGAACCTTGTAAAATCATCAACAATCACAAGAATGTATTTCTTATGATGAAGACTTTCTACAGTGGATGGTCCACAGAGATCAATGTGTAGAAGCTCCAATGGTTCCGAAATGGACTTTTCGATGATAACATGATGACCCTTCTTCGATTGCTTACCACACTCACAAGAAGCACACAAATGATCATTTTCGAATATGAGAAGAGGTAAACCTCTCACCATTTCGCCGGATACAAGATCATTCATGTACCGAAAGTTCAGATGAGCGAGCCTTCGGTTCCATAACCAACTGACTTCAGGAACAGCTTTGGAGAGAAGGCAGAGTTGTGGTTTGCCAATAATCATGTTGATGTCAAGCGGGTACATGTTCTTGTTGCGGAGCGACTTTATTAAACACTCTTTCCGGTCTGCAGTCATTACATAGATGTACTTTTTGCAAAACTTCACACGACTATTTGAATCAGTGAGCTGAGCAACAATTATCAAATTATGTTTCAAATAAGCTACATAAGCTATGTGTGAAATAGACAAGTTTCCATTGGTGAGTGTCCCATAACCACAAATTTGAGAGTTGGAGTTGTTGCCATACGTCACATAACCAACTTTTGGAGAAAGCTTTAAATCTCGTAGAAACTCTTTCTGCCCTGTCATGTGCATGGAACAAGCACTATCAATATACCATATTGTTTCTTGCTCCGAAGCACAAAGTTCCTGCAAAATCAGTGAGTGATGGAGTTTTTAGGCTCCGGATTAGATTTTGGGACATGGGCATGGGCTTTGGACTTTGATTGTGACTTAGGAACAACCTTGTGTTTCTGGGTGGTATTCTTTGAATTCTTTGGAAACAGACAAAAGGCTAATGTCTTTTCATCTATCCAGTAGGCATATTCAATCACTTGAGGGTTCCGAACTGGCTTCCTCGAACCTTTGACATCCGGAGTGTTGGTAACTTTTGTCACCTCCGGAATCGGTGTTGCATGAACGGGAGTTTTGACTTTCCACACAAGATTTTTCTTTGAAGATTTTGAAACAGTTCTTTTCTTTGCGTTTATGGATTTGATTGATGACACATTGGTTTTTGAAAATTTGGGTTTAGAAACTGTGCCATCATATTTTGCAATAAAAACAGATGAAACAGTTCGAGGTTCCGGTGAAGTGTTTCGGATGGTTTTGGCAGTGACATGAGCTTGAGACAGAGTAGAGCTAATGACTTTCTTAGTTTTTACCTTAGCAAGAGGTTCGGAGGGTCTTTTGAGGATGCTAGAGGGAACAAAGGAGATTTGACTAGGAGTTGATGCTTTAGAATTTCGGGATGAACTTGGTTTAGAGTTAGCAAGGAACCTGGAATTTTGTCTAGTCTTAACTTCTTTTTTATGAGTGTTTCGAGCTTCTACTTTGGGATCTACAATATCCTTCCTATTCAACACTGGATTTCTCTGAGGATGAGGTGAGGATTTTGAGGTTTGTCCTTCGGATGGATTCCTAAACTCAGGAGTAATGGGAACCAATTTAGCTTTTGAAAGTACTAAGGAATCCGATTCGCAGGAATCAGAGGACACACAGCTTGAGACTTCAACTTTATCATCTAAGGATGCCTATACAAACTCAGAGGCAGTGGTTTCAGTCGTCTCCGAAATAATTTCCTCAATCACACAATTATTTACGTGATTACTTCTAGGAACACAGTCTATATAATTTGGAATACTATAATGGAATTCCGAGGTCTGATTCTGGTCCAGGTTTATTAGAGGCGGAAGAGGCGTGGAATCAGGACACTTGACAATTATTGGTTTGAACTAAGGAATCAGGGAATCAAAATGATCAGTAGTCTCCAGAAGTGGTGACAAGGGAGAAACAGGGGTGTCCGAATGTTTAATGTTCGGAACCTCTCCCATGAATGCTAAATTTTGTAATTCCTTCAGGGGACTAGCAATTGGAATCGGAAACTCGCTTCCAAGACCAGGTGCTTTAGACCATGGATGACCAAAATTATGAGTCATCCGAATGTCCGCTTCAAGCGTGTCTACAGAGTTATGCAAAGCATCTATCTTAGCATTAAGACGTTTGTTATCAGAAATCGAAACATTGCGTTCGAAATAGGTGATTTCACATTTATCTTTAAAAATGATACATTCATCTTTTGACATTACAAGTTCATGCTCTAAAGACTCGATTTTCAATTTCTTATCCTCAAAACGTAACCTAAGACGACTTAGTTCACAGTCCTTCTTCCCACTGGCTTCTATGGCAGACTCATAGGCTTTATAGATGGTGTTTATATCTGTTTTGATTTGGGTCAGATAAGGTTCACAAAGAGACAAATCAAAATTATTATTAGAGATCATATATTTTTCATGCTGAACGATGCTTCGACCTAGTGGATCATTCGTGGCTATGTAGCAGTAGTGAGGTTCAGCAACATCATCTTCATCTTCTGACCCAGAAGACCAATACCCTTCATCACATTCAACCGTTGGTCTTGCCATCAGAAACATATTCCTTCCAGTTACCATGTCATCATCATCCTCGGATGACCAATATCCTTCAACATCTCTTGAAACCGTTGTAACAAAGGCTTTCTCACTTTCATCCATCTCTTGTGCTCTTCATACATAGTAGGCAGAGTCCTTGATTTTTGGTTTTTGTGGAGCATCAGCTAGACAATCTTTGGCAAAATGATTTGCATGTCCACACTTATGACATACAATCTTTGGTTTGTCCGATTTGGAGTTCTGAGAGGATTCCAGAGCAGAGTTTGGTTTAGAGAGGTTCGGTTTGTAAGAAGGAGGATTTTCGGAAGTTGGTTTATGTTCCGGAGCTGAATATGGTTCAGGATTGTTCTGGTGAGGAGCATTGAATCTGTTTTGATATGGTTTGTAAGAAGAATTGAAAGGACGTTTGTACTTCATTGAGAGTAGAGTGAACTCCTGTTGGAAACGGAGTTCTGAATCCATGGCTTCGGAATCATCAGCATGATAGATTTGTGTGGGTAAGGTAGGTGCGGATGATTGAACCAATGGAACAATGGGTTTGAAAGGTTCCTGTGCAGATGAGTTCGGAATGGTTGATTCGAAGGAACTGATGAGGGCAAGAGGACCTCTGGAAAGTTCCCTTATGGTTTGAGCGACATATGACTCATGTCCTTGAAGTTCATCAAAAATTTGATATAGCTTTAACTTTTTCAAGGAACCATTGCTTTGAAGACAAGATTTTACATTTCCCCATCCTTTGCCAAGACTGTTTATGAATGTGAGATTGTACTCCAAAGGAGTTCGGACAATCCCATGAGCAGTCATGTTGTTGACAACGATTCGGTAACGGTTGCAGGCTGAGGCCACTGATTCACCAGGAGTGGTGGTGAAGGTGTCAAAATCATTGACGACCGAGATGAGGTCCTTGTCCTTCATATTTTCCGAACCTTCAAGCAGGTCCTGAAGAGTATCCCAAATATCTTTGGCTGATTTGCATAGCTTGATATGCTCAAAGAGTGAAGGAGGAACACCAAAAACCATTTCTGAGAAAGCAGCCTGATCAGCATGCAGCTTCTCGATATCATCTGTAGTTAGAGGAGCTGCGTGAGCTTCATCTTCTCGCATGAGCTGGGCAGCTGCATCTCTTATAACTGTTCTTACAGGAACATGAGGACCTTCTTTGACGGATCTCCAGATTTGTTCACCTTTATCTTTGGCCAATAGAAATCTTTCCATTCTAACTTTCCAGTGATCATATTCTTCCACAACTAGTAATGGGGCACGAGTAGGGCCACCCACACTATTTCCGATTTGCATTCAAATCATTTGCTGAGGATTAGAAGCAGCCATTGAAGTTAAGATATCTTGAGAAAAAGTGGTATATAGAAGAACTTTTATCCTTAACACATAAATGATAGAAATACCAAGGTAATTTCAAATCAATGATAATCTGATCTTATGGATTCAAAGGACAACCACTCAAGCTCTGATACCAATTGAGGGTACAAGATCGATGCGAACGGACAAGGTTTGAGAACTCAAACCTTGAGTGAATGCTTAAGATCAATGTCTGCTTGCTAAAAGATGTTCAAGTCTAGACTGGAAAGACCAGTCAAGTCTTAGATAATATGTTCAACAAATGATCAATTCATTAAATGAAGAATAATAATAAATGATCAAGGTAAAGCTAATAAATGAAGAACAAGAAGAATGTTTAAGAGAACTTAGTAAATGCCAAAGGTTGTATGAATGATCCGTCATTGACTTTGCGTTGAATACTCCTATAAATAGGAGAGAATGTTACAGCGAATTATCTAAGGAAGTTACATAGGACCGGACAATAGAAAAGTCTCTGACATTCTGATTGTCTAATACTCAAAAGACTAAGTCCTATGAAATGTTACATCAATACAAAGACAAAGATAATAAATGACAAAATACAAAACATATTAATTCCGGATCAACATACATTCCGGACATAAAAGTCATTCCGGAATGTCTTCTCTTCCTGACTCCTCTTCACTTCTTCGACTCCGGACAGACTCTGGAGCATTCATCCACTTCGGAACTCGCGCCCTTCGGAATACAAACTTAGGATTGCTAAAGGTTCACTTTCAGGTTCCAACAATCATAGTAAACACAACCATTACATTGAATACATATATGAAAAGGGTTTACATCTGTTTAATTCTTGTTTTTATATATCAAAAGTATAATCAAAATAGAAAGACGTGACTCTATACGCTCAGTCTTCTCAAAACTCCAGGAAGTACCTGTCTACTGATTTCCTGAGAATACAAGTTGTTTTGAAAGAGTATCAGCATAAAGCTGGTGAGTTCATAAGCGATGTTTTTGTAATGAAAACCTGTTGATGACTCTGTAAAAATCTTCGCATGGTTCCAAGAAAATCCAATATTTTCTTTAGTAAGAGTGAGATAATAACAGTTCTATCTATAATCACTTAGTTCATGCTAGTCACATATAAACCCATATTGAACAGAAACTTAACTATGTGAATCTGCCCTAAGTCCACAACCAAACAAGGAATAGGAAATGAGGCGGAAACCACACATTCCACAGTCTATCGAATATGCTCCATACCTAACCATGATGCCTAAACTAAGGAATTATAGGATTAACTATGAATGTTTGTAACTGTATTTTGTTGTAGTATATAAAAATGTTAGTTTATATGTCTAGTTACTATCATCTATAGTATGTGTGTATTCTTATACAAAAACCTTTGTATAGTGTGTTCTGTATAAAAACCCTGGCTAATATCAGTATGTAAAAGTAGTTTCATTACTTAAAATAAAACCAATGAAGAATGAAATCCTGTAAACAAATGATTAGTTTATACTATTGTGAGTCGTATAAGCATGCTTGATATGACAAAGTGATCTTTATGACGTTCTTCAAGTGTCGGTTACATGACATTTGTCACCTCAAGCATGCCTGCCTAACTTTAGCTAGCAGTTCAGGTGTGGGAATGTCAGTCCCGAATAGATCTATTCACAAATATCACGCTCTCCCTCCAGGAGACTCTGGTTATACTATGATAGGATTTAATTCAGTACACCTAAGGGTACATTTTTTAAGTAGAATCTCACAATCCTGTATAATCTAGTTTACGTGTAATTCTGTAGTTTTTTCTTGTATTTGGATCCGTTGTATACTGTATAAAGTAATAAGTATACTTAAATAATTATTAAATGTTGTACTCTTGTAGTGATGTATATCATAAATTAATATGTCATAGTTTATATATTACCCATGTATGAAATCTGAATTGGTAAAAGTTGTGTATTGAATTCCCCAAACTATACCCATTATAGTTTACTTGAAATGTTATGTACTTGTTTTATAAACTGTTCCGAAAACTATGAAACTGTGTTTCCAAAATGAAAGCGTCCCTTATGCTCAACATAGTACAAAAGGGATAAAATATCTAAATATTTAATAAAACGTGGAAATCGTTTGACTGTTTCAATTGCATAAGTTTAAAACTTGTTAAAATCATTTGTGTTTGGCTTGTATCCCCCCCTGAAAACATTAAAAATCGTAAAAGCATAGGGGTATGAACTCACCGTTAGTAGTGTGCAAACGTCGAATCAACGAATTGGAATGAAGACCCTCAAGTTGTAGCGTGTGGCACTTAACGGAATCCTAATAACATTTAAATACATTTATGTATTTAAATTAGTGATTTCACTAGATAAAGTATAGAAAACACTTGAGTTCGGTTAAGGAATGTTACCGGGATTTGCTCGAATCGAGTAAAGTGGGTTTTTCAGACAAATGCACCACTTAGGAAGTGTGTACGGCCTTGAATGGGGTTTAATGCCGTAAAGGGAATGTAAGGTCGTGAACCGTGTACGGTCGTGAACCGTGTACGGTCGTGAACCGTGTACGGTCGTAAACTGCCTCTCGAAGGGTGTACGGTCTTTGGAGGTGTACGGCCGTGAACCCGTGTGCGGTCAATGAAGATTTGTAGATTTGAAGGTGTACGACCGTACACTCAAGAACAAGGTTGCTGGATTCGACGAAGAACGTGTTGTAGATGTTCCGAAATGACCCCCAACGGTGATTCTCGATGTTTTCCAGAAGGATAAGGGTGTTTTTAGGGGTGTACGGTCAAGAGTTTAGAGAGAGAATGAGTGGAAGTGTAAATGAGGGGGTAAGGTCTCGTATTTATTGGGGTTGTCGTTGGTCGGTGGTGGGGTCCACCCGACGCTGGCCGCACACGGGTGTACGGTCGTAAACTCAAGTACGGCCGTGAACTCGGTCTTGTTCAGAGGAATTCCCGAAATTTCGCATGGTTTTGGTTCCGACTCGAATATAGAACTCAAAATATATAATTAAATGATTTTCCAAACCGAAGGAAGTTGACGGAACACAATAAAATAACATTTTATTAACAAAAATTAATTAACAGAAACTAGAAAAGGGTTCGGGTTGTCACAAATGGTCTATGGATAAACTTGCTAATGCTTACGTGAAGGAGATAGTAAGCCTTCATGGTGTGCCTTTAACTATTGTATCGGATCGTGATAGTCGTTTCACGTCGAGGTTTTGGAAAAGTCTACAAGAGGAATTGGGTACGAAATTGTGTCTGAGTACAGGTTACCATCCGCAAATCGATGGCCAGAGCGAACGAACGATTCAAACAATGGAGGATATGCTGAGAGCATGTACCCTGGAATTCCAAGGTAACTGGGATGAACATTTACCTTTGGTAGAATTTTCCTACAATAACAGTTTCCACTCGAGCATCAAGATGGCACTTTATCACGCTGTGTATGGATAAAAGTGTCGAACGCCGTCATGTTGACTTGAAGCTGGGGAAAAGCAATTTATGGGACCCGAGATAGTCCATCATACTGCTAAAAAGTTAAAAGTGATCAGGGAAAGGATGTTAGCAGCTCAGGATCGTCAAAAGAGCTATGCTGACAAGAAAATAAAACTGATGACATTCGAAGTTGGAGATTCGGTTTTGCTTAAAGTCTCGTCGTGGAAGGGACTTATAAGATTTGATAAATAGGGAAAGTTGATTCCAAGATTTATTGGACCGTTTAAAGTTCTTTAGAGTATTGGGAACCAAGCTTACAAGCTAGAACTACCAGAAGAACTAGAAGGTATTCATAACACTTTCCATGTGTGTTATTTGAGAAAGTTCATGGGAGAAGTTCCCGACATAATTCCAATTTCTGAGTTAAGGTTGGATGAAAACAAGAGGTTAATCGGAGAACCAGAAGCAATCGTTGACTGTAAGAATAAGAAGTTGCGACGCAAGATGGTCGATTTAGTGCTTGTGCGTTGGAAACATACGAATGGGCCAAATCTCACATGGGAAACGGAGAGTGACATGATGAGTCGCTACCCGCATTTGTTTGCTGATGTGTGATTCCGGAGACAGAATCATCCTAAGGGGGAGAGAATTGTAACGTCCGTGTTTCTAGGCTAGGCATTAATGATTATGTAATAGTCTAGGTCAACCCTTGTAACTCATTTTGAAGAAATGAAAAGGAATTATGTGATTATTATGCGTATTATGTGTTTTATGCTTAATTATTATAATTTAATGAATTAAGAATAAAAATGAGCGTCGAAAATAAATATTAGATAATCCCGATATCTAAGAATCAAGTCGTAGTGGTCGAAATAAGGATTCCGGAGATATAAAGAATACCGAAATCCGAGTTATAACGAGGAAGTTATGACATGTCGAAGTTTCGCGACAGAACCGGCACGACGCGGTGTGATGTAAAAAGTGAATTTACGATACAACACTTTTTATCCTTAATGATCTAAATGAAAGTTTTAGTATATTTTAAACCGAGAGCGTGCATAAAAAGAACGCCCAAAACTAACATCGTATGAGGAAGTTATGGTTTTTCTAAGTTTAAGCTTAGCAATATGCAACTCGAAACTCAAATTTTAGATCGAGTGATTTTTAGCCGAAACAATCTAAACGAGAATCTAAGTTCTTGTCAATTGTAGTTTAACGGTAAAAAGATAAACGAAAACGGACGTCGGATGAAGAAGTTATGAATTTTTAACGGACTTTTCCTGTCCCGACCTGTTAAAAATATAACTTTAAAAATAAAGTCAAAACTAGCTGACAGAGTCTAAATGGAAGTTGTAGAGCATAGTCTCACCTACGTGTGAATATAAAGAACGTCGAAAACGGATCTCGTATGCGAAAGATACGAATTTTAGAAGTTTGGAAATTCGGAGTACGCCCAGCGTACTCGTGTTCGAGGTCTGAGTTGGGCCACGTAGCCTACTCCATCGCTTGGTCAACTCGTGTATGTAGCTCTAATGCGTCCGAGATGATCCACTCAGTATGCCCAGCGTACTCAATGTACGCCCATCGTACACTAAAATTACCCCCATCGTAACTCGATGGTTCAGCCACTATAAATAGCACCCGATGCCTTACGGATTTTAAAATTTTCAATCCCTCACCCTATATTTTCTTCTACTTTGCAATAAATACCCCCCGAAGCCTAGTGTATCGCCCTAGCACCCGAAGCATGTTCCAAAGCCCTAAAGATCCCGAGAAAAAGAGTTTTTGAGTCGAAACTCTGTCCGCGTGAAGCCCGGTTTTTGGGAAAACATCACGGTTTTTATCAGAAACAATTGTTTTAAGAGACGAGGTGCTGTCCAATCATCGTCTTAACCGGTGAGTGTATAGTTACTTTCACCTTACACATAGATATGAAGTATTTTATATAAAATACGTGCTATTTGTATATATGTTGTTTGTTTATTTGAGATGGATGTTGAATGAATGTTTTATACATGTTTAAAATGTATATATATATATATATATATATATATATATATATATATATATATATATATATATATATATATATATAGGAGGGTTCAATTGAGAAAAAAAAAGGTTGAGAATGGGGGAATTATTCTCAGCCACACATTTATTTTGCCGCAAAACATTTAGGCGTACCGTCGGAAATGGATAACGGATAAACATGTGTTTTCCAACCAAACATGTTTCCTTAAACTATGCTAATCATTACCTTAATATATATAAAAACATACTTTTTTTGTTTTTTTTATTTTTAGAAAGCCATTTTTATCGAAAAAATATTTTAAATATATCAAAATTCATAATTTTTTATTCTCTATAAATAGACATCCATATTGATATAGTTTTAAGATAAAATAAAAATTTTATTTTTTTAGAGTTTCAGCTCTCGTTATTTATAAGTGAATAAAAATCTATCAAATTTTATTACAGTACATTCGTTATTCACTTATGAATAAAACATATGCTTAAATTTTTTTTTTATAGTTTAAGTATCGTTCATATATGAATATGACACGTAATAAAGTTTTTCTTAATTAAAATATATTTTTTTATATCATCTTTCGTCATATATTATATTTATATATGAGTAAAATGTGTATTAGTTGTCGTCATATTTTATATTCATATATGAATAAAACATTTATCAGATTTTTGTTACAGTTAATTTGTTATTCATATACAAATAAGTAGTATAAATGATACTTAAACTGTAAAAAAATTAATTATATATTTTTATTCATAAGTGAATAACGAATGTACTGTAGCAAAAATCTGATGCATTTTTATTTACTTATGAATAACGATAGCTAAAAATATATAAAAAAAATTATTTTATCTTAAAAGTATATCAATATGGATGTCTATTTGTAGAGAATAAAAAATCCTGAATTTTGGTATATTTAAAATCATTTTTTCGATAAAAATAGCTTCTTAAAAATTAAAAAAACGAAAAAAACTATGTTTTTGTATATATTAAGGTAATGATTAGCATAGTTTAAGGAAACATGTTTTGTTGGAAACACATGTGTATTCTTTATCCATTTTCGCTGGTACAACGAAGACTTTTGCGGAAAAAATAAATGAGTGGCTGAGAATGATTCCCTCATTCTCAACCTTTTTTATTTTCTCAATTAAACTTACCTCTATATATATATATATATATATATATATATATATATATATATATATATATATATATATATATATATTATCTACAAATATATTGGGTATATAACATGGGTAGATGAAATAAGTTGATGTGTGATAAAATGACGAGAGACCTTGATGTTGTTGTTGATCTAGTCATTTAGCGGATCATAGATGACGACCACAGACTTTTCTAGACAATCCAGTGGAACGCTAGCAGGCTCACAACCTGTAGGTGTTTGTGAACGACGTGTTCACCGGCGTACTCCATCCCCCTCATGGTTGCCTTACGGACATATATGGCTGAGGAATCCCCTTAGCAGTAAAGTCCATCCCGATGATAAAATCCTTAGACTAGGTCCCTTGTATAGGTGTTTAGGGACGTAAAGTGAGGATAACGGGAATGGGTAATCAGGGTTATTGTTGGTTGATAACATTAATAAATTTATTTTGGATTTATAAATTTATTGTTGGGTGATGAAATTAATAAATTTATTTTGTTGATGAAATTAATAAATTTATTATTTGTGGGTTGAAAACCCTATATGCTCACCAGGCTCCCAAGCCTGACCCACTCATCTTTTATTATTAAAGGTAGTGGACCCAGAGCATAGTTGGATGATGATAAGGGATTTTTGGATTATAGGCTAGTAGTTGTAAATAACTGTTGTAAGGCTTATAATGTACTGTTTATGCTTTTTGTCGGTATCAGAACATGACATCCCGAGGTTTTGTTATATAATGAAAATACATTTCTTTAAGAAGTGCTTTGATAAACTTTTTATCATATTTTGTTTTAGGGACACATTCCGCAATATCTTTTGGGAGATTACTCTGATTTTATTTTTAAAAGAATAAATAAATCAGTCTTTTCTGGCCGAGAAATTGGGGGATGTCACTATATATATATATATATATATATATATATATATATATATATATATATATATATAAACATGATTTTTTCAAAATATAATTTAAAAAGAAGTTTATAAAACATTTGAATAAGTTTAAAAATATTTAACAGCTTTTTGGTGACTTAGTGTCGTTTAAAATAATTAAAGAAAACCATTTATTGTAAACACAATATCCTTGTGTTTAACTTGTATCCCCCCCCCCCCCCCCTTAAAACAGTGAAAATGGTAAAACATAGGGGTATGAACTCACCTTTTGTGGGTGATTCGATTGATGATTTGGTTTAGGTTGTTAGCTCCACAAGTGAAGTCCTATTAACAAAACAAGTCCTAAATAGCAAAGTTTATGCACATATACGTATTCTATTAATGAATATGATCATAAGAGTGATAGGAGATCGAACTAATTTGCAAGTATTACTTACAAATATGGTGTTAGAAACAAGATTGAAGGCTGCAAGGAGGGTTCACGACCAGAAGGAGTGTTTACGGCCCAAGAACACTTGGTGTTCTTGAGTTCACGGCCAGCTGTTCTTGAAGGATGATGAAGATTCAAGTGTTTTCGGCTGGAAGTTCTTGGAGGAATGAAGAACACATGAAGATCCTAGCAATATCCTAAGATGATTCAAAGAAAAGTTGATAATTGAGAGAGAATAGTGTTTTATGGCTGAAGATCTTGAGAGAAAAGGAGAGGTTCACGGTTGAAAGCATAAGAATGAAGAATTAATCAGTCTCATACGTTTATATATGTAGGAAAGTGGGGTCAGAAGGTAGGGTCCGAAGTAGTTGACGGTCCGAGGACCGTTCACGGTTGGAGGATGGTTCACAGCCGAAGGTTCACGGCTCCGAGGATTGTTCACGGCTCCGAAGTGTTCACAGTCTGAGGCGTTTCGCGGTCCCCAAGCGAAGTTTCTCGATTCCTAAGCCTTTTCCTCCTTAAAACATTTTACTATGAACACAAAGTCCAAATATCTATAACTTAATATTCTAAATATTTTAAGGTAAATTAAGAAATAATTTGACCTTTAATTTGATATGCTTGATTTTCGTTAACCAAAGTTGACTTTTATAAGAATAAAATTTTCGGGTTGTCACATCGTTAGAGCTCAACAATAATAATTTAGATTTGTTAGATAGTTAGTTTGGGGAAATATAAAGTGCTGAAATCTAAAGGAAATGTAAATGAAAAGTTATATCAAGTATATACCAAACTGATTCTTAACGAGGTTTGCACTCAAACACAAGTTAGTAAGTGAGATCAGTTTAAAGTGAAGAGTATCTTCGAGAATTATGAGAAAAAGATCTTAATATTTCAGAGTGAAAGATCAGAAGATCATAAGGAAGAGATAAAGAAGTGGTAAGAGGTAATTTTACATGAAGACGAGAACTCTATTTATAGAGTCTCGAAAAGTTACATCATGAATAAACAATTGATAAATCTACTGATAGTCCATGCAAGGTCCATTGGATAAAGAAAGGATGCTAAGTCAGTGGACGTAACAAAATCTTCATTACGGTAGAGTGGTTGCAGTTCACTAATTGAAACCGCGGTAGACACTTCATTGCGGTAGTAGAAAGAATTACGGTAGAAAGAAAAAGTAACTGCGATACAAAGAAGACAATTGTGGATCGCCAAGTTTAAGAGGGTCACTTTTTGTTCTAATAGAATCACGTTTGAAGTTCACAACAGACAATCCTCCATCACTAAATCTCGCTTTTGCTCTCTGTTAGGGCTTGCTCAAACTGAAGAAATGATTGATCCTGACTCTGTTCCCAACTCTGCCCTCCTAGAGATGTTTTATCAAATGGGGTAAAAGGAAACCCTAACCACTGTTTCAAAGTTCAGGAAACCTAATCTGCCACCTTAATGGAATGGGCTTTTTACCCTGTTGTCCAAAGCCTTTTCTAAACGGGTCACGGGGTCTAACAATACAAGTAAGGCTTTTCTAACCATCATCTATGGGATTTACACCAGGCTCAACATTGACTTTGGCGCGGTTCTTTGGGATCAAGTGATTCAAAGTACTCATTCCATCACTCGCCACAACGAAATCTCATGTGCACGATTCTAGACTATTATTGTTCAGAGGGCGATCGACAAGCTCCACATTCTAGTGATGCAAGACTCTTTGATGTCAGTCATTTCAACTTTTCACACCATAAACATCATTCTTGCTGACAACTCCAAGTTCTCATTTGTTGGCTCAATTCTTGAAGCCATGTTTTGTGACGTGTCGGCGGTAAGCAAAATTCTAGACTCTTACCGACAAATTCCAGCTTCAGGCTTTCGTCCTTTGACTCTAGAGATGCAATCGATCATAGATGAAGCTGGAAAACCAAAGAAAGGAGGTCAGATAGGAGGTAAGAAAGGAGGTCAGAAACAAGGTTCTCAAGAGGGTCCATCTGAACCGGCTCAGACCCCCAAGAAGCAAAAAGAAAAAGTTGAGTCATCTGGACCAGTTCCATCAAAGAAGCGAAAGGTCAAGAAGCCGGCTCGCAAGCCACAAACTCCAACTCCAACTGCAAGTGAAGGTTCGCAGTCAAATGATGATGTTCGTAACGAACATGATAACATAGGTCAGAGGTCACAACCTGAGGTTTCACATCCCATCTCTATGAATCATGAGGTAACAGTTTATGTACACGAATCTGAATGGTTTTGAGCATTATAACACACCAATGGTGTACATGCAACCCTAGAAACCTTGGATCTATGTTTTATCTATGATACATGCAAAATTGATTTTCCAAGCTTCATAACCTATCTAGCATACATGGGGAACTTTTATTCATAAAAGATAGTAAGAAATCATACCTTGTAGTAGTTTGGATTCCTTGAAAAACCTTGTGAGCCTAGCACCTCAAGTGTGATGCCTCAAATGTCTCACACAACACCAAACGCACTTGGAATAACTTAGAGAGAAATGAAGAACACTTAGAAATCGGCTAGCCCTCACTTGTATGCTTAGTGGCCGATTTTGGTGAACAAAGTGATGCTTATATAGTGTGTCACAATTAGGGTTACACCATGTAAACCCTAATTGTCATGACTTTTCATTTCCATGACCCATGGGTTCAATTAACTCCATGGAGCATCCTATGGGTTTTAGCCAAACTTGATAATCCATGGAGCATTAGCCCACTATACAAGTATGGATGATTTACACAATCAACCGATATATTTAATTAGTCTTTTTTTGATCACTTAATCAATTCCAAATTAATTCTTGATCAATACTAATTAAATAATATTATTAATATATTAGAACTTATAATATATTAATAAACCTTAAGTGTTATTTCTCTCATTTTAGTCTATCCAAATGCATGATGTCATGCAACCCAAATGGACCATGCCAAACCGGGTCAAGTACATACCAGAAATAGTTATGGACTTAGACACCTTATCCAACAGTCTCCCACTTGGATAAGTCTAATAACTATAACTGCAAGAATGACTTCAGGAACCGATCAACAATCATAGCTCTTTCAAGGTCTCGCGGAACTGAGATGATGATGATACGCCATTTAAGATAAGTGATCATATAATCCTCTGTTCTAGATATGAGCCGGACAAATACATGGAGCAATGTCTTACTTATTGTCCAGCTGTTTGTTTCCAAATTTCCGATTTGTTTGACATAGAACTTAATTGAACACATCAATTTAGTTCTGACCGGGCCCGGTACATGGGTCAACACAAAATTATCGAGGGGCCCAGATATCGCTTCTAATCCAAGAAGGAACAGATAAACTTTAACTCATATGCTTGTTCTAATACTTGTTGAATCATACACAAAGGCACGTTTTATAACATCAAGTTACCAATGCATTTTCGTACAATCAATGTATAACCAACTCATAGGCTACAAGTCATATCTCTAGGTTTGAAGACTTATATGATATTACCGTCTCGCGATCACTCGAGATAAATTCCATGAAGTGATACCAAGCGAGCGTGGGTTGAATCCAATACTCAGAACTTGTGAGCACTCAGGAATGTTGTAGCACCACTTATGTCCAACATCTTAGACCTCTACAAGCCAACCCATGACATTCTTGATTCATATCTACTTCCAACATATGACCGACTGTGGAGAATTTGAATAACATGAAATTACAATAACATAATTATTCTGGAAGTCAAAACATGCAAAATTAAACGATAGTAAACGATTGACAAAAGATATCAACACTTTACTCATAAATAAATACAACTTTTATTCATCATCAAATGTCAATTACACTTTACACATTTCAAAGCTATCTAACTGCTAAAGATAATATCATCCTTCAGCCCTATGCGCCTTGCATGCTGGAGATGCTTAACCTTACCCAGTCCCTTCGTGAGGGGATCAACCAGGTTCTCATCCGATGATACCCTCTTTTCCACGAGGAGTCCTTCTTCTATTCGATGTATGATGAAATTTTATTTTCTGTCGATGTGTCTGGATCTCCCGTGATCCCTTGGTTCCTTGGCTATGGCAACTTCACTTTCACTATCACAGAAAATCTCGATAGGCTCCTTTATAGCTGATACTACTCCAAGGTCTCAAATGAAGTTCTTTAGCCATATAGCCTCCTTCGCTGCCTCGCTTGCCGCTATATACTCTGATTCGCAAGTTGAATCGACTACTGTCTCCTTCTTGGAACTTTTCTAAGAAATTGCTCCTCCGTTTAAGGTAAAGACCCAGCCTGACTGAGAGCGGAAATTATCCCTATCACTCTGAAAGCTAGCATCACTATACCACAATACTCTCAAGTCATCACTCCCACTGAGGGTAAGGACCCAGTCCTTAGTCCTCCGCAGGTACTTGAGAATGTTCTTTACCGTAGTCCAGTGAGCCTTGCCATGGTTCCCCTGGTATCTGCTGACCATGCTGAATGCAATGGCCACATCAGGACGAGTACAAGTCATAGCATACATGATCGAGCCTACAGCGGAAGCATAAGGTACTCGACTCGTCTCAGTTATCTCAGCCTCTCTACTCAGGCTCTGAATCTTACTCAGTCTGGCGTTACTCTGAATCGGTAACTCTCCTTTCTTGGAATTCTGCATGTTGAACCTATTGAACACCTTATCCAAGTAGGTACTCCGACTAAGTCCAATTAGTCTTTTACTCCGGTCTCTCATAATCCTTATCCCTGAATATAGGCAGCTTCTCCAAGGTCCTTCATAGCGAAACACTTCCCAAGCTAGGACTTAACTTCCTGCAGAGTTGGGATGTCATTTCCTATGAGTAGTATGTCATCCACATACAATACCAAAAAGGTAACTACACTCCCACTAGCCTTGACATATACACAAGATTCATCTTTACTCCTCCAAAAGCCAAACTGTTTGACTTTCTTATCGAAGCAAAGATTCCATCTGCGAGGTGTTTTCTTACACACTCTATTAGGGTAGTTTGTACTGACAAAACCCTCTGGCTGACTCATGTAAACATCCTCAGCCAACCTTCCATTAAGGAAAGCGGTTTTGACATCCATTTGCCATATTTCATAATCATGAAATACAGCAATGGCTAACATAACCCTAATAAACTTAATCTTCACTACTGGTCAAAAGGTCTCATCATAATCAACTCCCGGAGTTTGAGAAAAGTCCTTTGCAACCAGTAGCGCCTTATAAGTGTGTACATTACTATCCATATCGGTATTCTTCTTGAAGAACCATTTGCACCCAACTATCTTGCGACCTGGTACATTGTCAACCAAGTTCCAAACTTGATTGTCATACATGGATTGTATCTCGCTGTCCATAGCCTCTTTCCATTTAGCAGCCTCAGGGCCTGTTATGGCTTCCATGTAGTTGTTAGGTTCATCCAAATTCACCAGTGTGCTATCACTGATAAGTGTATCACCTTCCGCAGTAATATGAAAACCATAGTAATGCTCAGGTGCATTCCTAACTCTCGTGGAACGCCTCAGAAGTACAGACTCTTCTGTCGGATCAGCAGGAGTTTCCTCTTCAGGTTGATTGCTAGGGTTCGAGATTCCTTCACCACTTGACTCTTGAATTTCTTCAAGGTCAATTTGCCTCCCATTGTTTCCTTGGCTCATGAATTCTCTCTCTCTCGAAAGACTCCTCTCCTTGCTATAAAGACCACATTATCACTAGGTCTGTAGAAGAGGTAACCAAAGGATCTTTGTGGGTAGCCGATGAAAATACACCTATCACTTCGAGGTTCGAGCTTATCGTGAGACTCACGCCACACAAAAGCATCGCAAACCCAAATCTTGATGTGGTCCTGATTAGGAACTTTTCCGATCCACATCTCATGAGGTGTTTTGGAAACCTTCTTTGTAGGGACTAGATTAAGGATATGGGCGGCAGTCTCTAGGGCATACCCCCAGAATGAGATTAGTAGCAAAGATCGACTCATCATGGAACGAACCATATCCAACAAGGTTCGATTGAGCCTCTCAGCCACACCATTAAGATGTGGTGTCCTGGGAGGTGTCAATTTTGAGATAATCCCACATTCCTTAAGATAGTCAAGGAACTCTGTACTAAGATACTCACCACCTCGATCGGATCGAAGCATCTTAATGTTCCTGCCCAATTGATTCTCGACTTCCTGTTTAAACTCTTTAAACCTTTTAAAAGTCACATAATAACGATTAGCATCCCTTGTGGTTGTCTTGAAGGGTCCACACACATCTGTGTGCACTAGATCCAACAAACCTTCACCCCTAGCACAAGAACTAATGAAGGGTGATTTTGTCATTTTCCAAGTAAGCACGATTCACAACTATTATCTGACTTTAGGTCAAACGACTCCAAGACTCCATCCTTTTGGAGTTGGCCTATGCGTTTCTTGCTTACATGTCCAAGACGACAATGCCATAATGATGCTTTATCAAAGTTATTAGAAGAATCAATACACAATACATTATTTCCTAGGTTATCTACAACCGACACAGCTTCATACACACCATCACAAGGTAATGCTTTAAAATAAAGAACATTATTAAAGAAAGCATTAATACTACCACATTCATTATCAAACGAAATGGTAAAACCTTGTTTGTACAAAGCATGAAAGGAAATAATATTTCTTGCTATTTCAGGGGAGTAACAACATTTATTCAAATCTAATGTAAACCCACTACTTAGCAACAAAGAATAAACTACAATCTTGGTGAGAGGTGAAGCTTTCCTATTACCCATGATCAAGTTTATCTTCACATGCTCCACATTCTCACTTCTTCTTAGTCCCTGCAAATCAGAACAAATATGAATACCACAACCGGTATCAAGGACCCAAGAATTAGAATGGGGTGAGTTATTAGACAATATAGTGTAAATACCTGCATGGTTGGGTTTTACTTTCCCATCATTCACATCTTGATAGTACTTTGGGCAGTTCCGCTTCCAATGTGACTTTTCATGGCAATAGAAGCATTCAGCCTCTTTTGGGTCAGAAGAAGGAGTGACAAAACCTTTCTTGGTTCCACTTGAAGAGGAACCATCAAGGGACTTTCCCTTGGTACCCTTAGAAGGGTTCTTCCTCTTCTTTCCTCTACCTTTCCCGATTGCCAAGACAGGGGCGGAGTTTGGAGTAGGAGTGGTAACAACCGATTTACCCTCAAGACCACTTTTGGTGGTCTTCAGGAGTCCTTGAAGTTTGCTGAGTGTAACTTCCTCCTTGTTCATGTGGTATGTCATGCGGAATTGATCATAACACGAAGGTAAGGAGTGCAAAATGATATCTATTGCCAACTCCTCGGGTAAGTTCACATTCAATTTCTGCAAACGGTCCACATACCTTTGCATTTTCTGCATGTGGCCCGTGATGGGTTCACCATCCTTCATCCGGGTTGTTATCATGGAGCAGATGATTTCATATCGCTCTTGATGAGCACTCTGATGGTAGTGGTCCATCAAATCCTGGTGCATCTCAAAAGGATAGTAGTCCTCATAGGACTTTTGGAGCTCGGCTGTCATAGTGGCAAACATGATGCATGCCACTTTGGTAGCATCTCTTTCATGGGCCTGATATTTAGCGATCTCCTCAGGAGTAGCAAACAAATCGAGTTCTTTAAGCTCCTTGTCGAGGACATATTCCTTGTCCTCATACCGAGTGACTATCCTGATGTTCCTGATCCAATCCATCTAGTTGGATCCATCAAAGATGACTCTCCCACAAAGGTTCATGAGAGAGAAGGAGCCGGTAGGGTTTGAGCCAGAAGCAACATTGTTGGAAGACATCTGAAAAGAAGAAAGACAAGTTTTGATTAGATATAAAGATAGTCCTTAATAAAACACCCAAATGTAATATTAAGGCTACGACCCAACACAATAGTTTATAACTTAGAAGAGGGATGCTGTAATCCAAGCTATAAAATATTTGAAGGTAGGTGAATGACGATTCCCTAATTTCCACCATAAAAAAAATAAATAAATTATTAGGTTTTTAATTTGTTTTGAAACTCCTAGATTCTTTGATATTCATTGAACTTTTCAATGGCATGTTTCAATCTCGAGTGTTCCCTTCAGGTTTTGTGACTGGGATGCCGAGGATCACAAAACAAGGTGTGAAGTAACCATGCAAATTACTTGGTACCCTTAATATTTACCCCTCAATCGATGTGCCGGTTAACCACACGCGCTCCACCGATACTATGATAAATATTAAGTTACCCTTTGCCTACCTTGTTAAGTCCAGGTTAGTGTGCCGGTTAACCACACACGCTCCACTAACTACTTAATCAAAGTGCAAAGAGTAATTTCATGGGTTAGCACCTTATTCACATTTTCCTAAAGTAACTAAGATTAGGAATTTATAAAAAACATTTAGTTACTTTATATTCATCATACTTTTAATGAAGATTTAAAGTCCTTGTCTTACCCGTTCGGCTAACGACCCTCCACCGATCAAGGAAGCGGTGGGTGAGAGTCGACACCCATTAAGCTGCCATTTTATAGGCAACAACCTTATACCCCCCTTATAGATCGTCTTCATGAATGAGGCCTACTAATGGTAAAACGACTTGATCTTACATATATAATTATTATTAAACATATAATATTATAAAGTATAAGAGTTGAATTTTAACTTTTAAAATTCTAGGGGTTGGAACTAAAGTTTTTAGAGTGACTTTACATGTTCCAAAACTTGAGGGCAAGTTTTGTAACTTTCAAAACTTTTCATCTTTCATAACTTATGAGTTAATGATGTAATAAAATGAATGACTTTTCATTTTATGTAACCTATGTGTTTCTTTAATGGACTTTAAAAGAAAGACTTTTGGTAATCCATAACTTGAGGACAAATTATGGATTCCATTAAAACACATTATGATCATGAATTAAACATTAAACTATTTTAACATGTAATTCCTATGATCTATCAAGAACTCATAAGAACATGAATATTCCTATCAAAAATTTCAAGAACATATGAACACATATAAACATGAATTTTTGATGTTAGCTATTGTAAATGGATTAGAACAACCATTACACCATCTAAAACAAGTTTTAAAACACCAAAAGAGTTTAGGGTAATGTTTCTAGTCCATTTCCAGCAGCAAAACTCGAAAATCTGCATTCATGGGCTCCTACTCGTCGGGTGCATGAAACTACTCGATGAGTAGGATGAGTTTACTCATGGACTCGTCGAGTCCCCCCATGGACTCGGTGAGTTTATGATGCAGAGTGCAGAAAAACTGAGTTTTTTCACAATTTTGCATCAAGTAACAAACAAACAAGCCTAGGCTCTAATACCACTGAAGGGTTTTGAGCATTCTAACACACCTATGGTGTACATGCAACCCTAGAAACCTTGGATCTATGTTTTATCTATGATACATGCAAAATTGATTTTCCAAGGTTCATAACCTATCTAGCATACATGGTGAACTTTTATTCATAAAAGATAGTAAGAAATCATACCTTGTAGTAGTTTGGATTCCTTGAAAAACCTTGTGAGCCTAGCACCTCAAGTGTGATGCCTCAAATGTCTACACAACACCAAATGCACTTGGAATAACTTAGAGAGAAATGAAGAACACTTAGAAATCGGCTAGCCCTCACTTGTATGCTTAGTGGCCGATTTTGGTGAACAAAGTGATGCTTATATAGTGTGTTACAATTAGGGTTACACCATGTAAACCCTAATTGTCATGACTTTTTATTTCCATGACCCATGGGTTCAATAAACACCATGGAGCATCCTATGGGTTTTAGCCAAACTTGATAATCCATGGAGCATTAGCCCACTATACAAGTATGGATGATTTACACAATCAACCGATATATTTAATTAGTCTTCTTTTGATCACTTAATTAATTCCAAATTAATTCTTGATCAATACTAATTAAATAATATTATTAATATATTAGAACTTATAATATATTAATAAACCTTAAGTGTTATTTCTCTCATTTTAGTCTATCCAAATGCATGATGTCATGCAACCCAAATGGACCATGCCAAACCGGGTCAAGCACATACCAGAAATAGTTATGGACATAGACACCTTATCCAACAGTCTCCTACTTGGATAAGTCTAATAACTATAACTGTAAGAATTACTTCAGGAACCGATCAGCAATCGTAGCTCTTTCAAGGTCTCGTGGAACTGAGATGATGATGATACGTCATTTAAGATAAGTGATCATATAATCCTCTGTTCTAGATATCAGCCGGACAAATACATGGAACAATATCTTACTTATTGTCCAACAGTTTGTTTCCCGATTTCCGATTTGTTTGACATAGAACTAATTGAACACATCAACTTAGTTCTGACCAGGCCCTGTACATGGGTTAACCACTCTTCGCAATGAGAAGGATGCTATTGGGAAGGTTCGCATAAGTCTTCAAATTGACAACACTGAGTTTCAGACATCCATCTCCTCCACTATTTATAAACTTCAGGCAGATCTGGTAGTCGAAAGCTGAATTACGGATGAGCTCGCTGCTAAAACTATAAAGGTCCAAGTTCAGGCTGTCAAATTGACTCAGGCGAAAAGGGAAATCGATGAGCTTAAGTCCGACCGGGCTGCTATCAAAAGTTGTGTTGGGGATGTCAATGCCTTACTCTCCAACTTAATCGAAGCTCATGATCCTTTACTTACTATTAGAGTTCGGAGGCATCTGGATGACAAGCTTCGCCTTGCTCTTGCCATGCTTAATCGAATCGAGGGTGTTTCAAAGTCTCCTGTCCTTCCGAAACAAAGGGGAGAATCAAAGAAATAAAAACCTCCAAAGGTTACTACTAGTATGAATGAACCGAAGGGTAATGTAGCTTTGGATTCGAAAGGAAAAGGGAAGCTTGTGGAAAGTGATGAAGAAGAAGAAAACGAGGCCGACAAGTTAAAACGAAAGGCTCGTGATAATGAATTGGATGAAAACGCTCGCATAGCGAGAGAGGCTGAAGAAAAGGAAAGGGTTGAACGTGAAGCTCAGGTCACACTGAAAAGCCAAAAGGCTTTATTTCCGAAGTGGACCTTGGAGCGAATTGTGAATGAAGCGGTTGAGTGTCCAAATATTTACTGGCTTGAACCGATCGTTTCGTTTGAGCTAGAGAATACAGCTGATTTGCAATTTGATATGCCCATGACTGTGAAAGCCTTCCTGTTTTGGAGTTTTGAAGTAATCATGAGTGCTCCTCCATCTGATGCGAAAGTAGACAAATCTTTGATGGAGTTTTACTTGAAACACTCCAAGCCTCAGTACCTCACCCGGAGTGCACAAAAGATAACCGTTGTAAAGGTTATTGGACCGGTCGAGATAGAAAGATTTGCTAATGTCAAACTTAAGACATCGAGAGGATCTGAAAGCTCTATTAGTGAATTCTCTCTTGCTGATCCTACGTGCTTGAACCCATATGGCAGGATCATTTTGCTGCATTTCCTCCTGAAGGAAGAAAAGAAGTACGAGCCAATTGTGGGGCACTTATAGCGAATGCTGGTTTCGTATATCTATAAGGTAGCGAAATTGGATATCGAGATAGCCAATATTTTGTCCAAGAAACCCACAGCCCTTCCTATTTTCAAAGCGAAAGATATAAACAAGATGCAAATGGGAAAGATAGAGAAGGACAACTAGACTGTAATGTTTCATCACGGTTCAGAGGCTCGTGGAGACTTTCAGAAATGTCTCTTTGCTTTACCCGACAAACACTTATTCTCCACGACTTGCTTAGGATTCATTTTAGAGATAACAAATAAGTGCACACTAAATGACGTTGCTGCGAAGAAGGCTTATTCAGACATGATTCGCTGGTACATAGTGTTTCACAGCACTCTCCTTGTTGTTATGTCCAAGCTCTTCAAGAATACAAAGAAGACACAAAAGTGAAGAGCCTCTCGCCTCAATTGACGCAAAGGTGGAGATTGTTAGGTATATAGTGTTGCATCATTGGGCTGTTTAGTTAGTCCGTTTTTGTATCCGGGTTGGGCCTGTCCACCCGTTGTAGATTATTAGGGTTATATTATTTAATGTGCATGCATGCACCATATTTTTGTATCTTTGGAAATACTTTTGTAACCCTAACACACCTCTACAGTAGAAATTCTTCATCGAGTTCTTTTGAGGCTGTGGCTTTAAATCATTAAGCATATTTTGATCAATTCTCTGTGTTCATATTCTTTTCTGTTTTGAATCTATTCGATCTTACTAGGATTAATATCCTAACAACTATGAAGATTAATTTCATTTTATCCCTTGTATATGAGAAAGGTTGCAAAATGGCCCATAGTGGTATTTTTGTACTTTCTGGCCCGAGTTCACGTACACTGGGCGTACCTAGCGTATGCGGAGTGTTGGGTTATTAAGGTGTTGCATCATTAGGCTTCATTGTCTAGTCCATTTTGTAACCGGGTTAGGCCTGTCCACCCGTCATTTATCTATTAAGGTTTTACTATTTAAGGTGCGTGCATTCATTGTGTATGAGTTAGTTGTGTCATTGTAAACACTACATAGCCTCTATAGTAGTAATTCTTAATCGAGCTCTTCTGAGGCAGTGACTTTTAATCATTCGACACATATTTTGATCCATATATTGCGTTTGTTTTCTCTTGCCTGTTTTAATCTATTCAATCTTTATAGTTTTAATCTCAACAAGTGGTATCAGACCAGGAGACTATGTAATCTATACACATCTTTTCTGATAAAGAGCTTTTAGGGTTTCCACTATTACTGGATCTGGTTTTAGCCGTCTTCATCGTTTCTCTGATTGTTGACGTTGTTCTTTGATCTTAATATTACCCTAAACTTGTGTCTAGGTTTACACATCTGATTCATGCAGGTTTTTGTTTAATCTACAAACATGCATTCAGACGATTCTCACGTTAACTCAATAAATCTCTCAAGTGGCATTGGATCTACAACCAGGATCCCTATTTTATTCCCCAGTGAATATGAAGTGTGGGCGTTGCATTTTGAAGATTACATCTTTGGCCTTGAAGATAATGGCTATCTGATATGGGAATCCATAACTGTCCAGACGTTTGCTCACGCAGGAACTAGAAGAGAAATAAAAACTCAAGCTGATTACAACAAGCTTCTTCTTGATGTTAAAGACATTCCACAAGACGAGAAGGATAAGCTGATTAGCAACATTAAGGCGATGAGGATTATTAGGTTTGCCTTACCACCATAAACTTTTCGTTTGGTGAGTTCATCCGACACAACAAAAGCTATCTGGGATAGGCTCAAGGAATTATACGCAACTGATGCAGATCTTGAGCACTCTACTCAAACTCTACTGCTTTTAGAGTTTAGAGCTTTCTGCAGAAGCCTGAAGAGAGTTTAGATCAAAATTTCAGTCGCTACAATCATTTTCTTAGTAGGATGATGAAACACAAGATTGGACGTGAACTGATTGAGCAAAAAGTTACGTTCATGAATGGGCTAAGATCAGAGTGGAAAGTTGTGGTTTCAATAGTAAAAGCACATGAGCAGTTCAAGAACTACACATTGGCAAAGTTTGTTGGCATTTTAAGGTCACATAAAGACGAAGTGACGAAAGAGGGAAAGTTAGTATCTCGGATGGGATCACTGGATCTTGTTGCGAAGGGTAAGAAAGTTGTAGATGATGAAGGTTCGGAGTCTGATCTCTCCGATTGTGAACTTTCTAAGGAAGATTTTGCAATGATGGTGTCCAACCCAAAAAGATTCGCAAAGAAGAATTTCAGCCGCAACAAGAACCGAAACTGGTAGGGCAGTTACAGCTCTGAGAAGGTAAAGAAGGAGAGTGCGAACAACTCTCAGAAGGAAGAGGCTAAGAAGGAAAAGAAACTCATGGGTGACTCCGGCTATGAATGTAATTACTGTCATGGAAAAAACCATCTAGCCAAGAAGTGCATGCTGCGAAGGATGAACGAGAAAAAGGAAGGAGAAGATGATGAGACGTACTATCTCCGGAAGATCGAGGAGATCTAGAAGAAAAAGAATGTTGATAACACTATGCCTGCTTTGATTGTGCAGGAAAACGAAGCTGAAGATGAGTTTGGCAGGGTTGAAGTCTGGTCGACTGACTCTAAAGATGAATAGGTCCATAAACCAACTCATGGAAGGAGCTTCGTGGCAAAGGAAGAATTCTCACAGTTTAGTGGAAGGTGTTTAATGGTAACAAATGAAGTGTCATAGATGAGAGGATAGGCCACTGATGGTGGACGTGGCGCTGATAGTTGTTTCGCCGTGAAACCGGTTTCTGAACAGATAAGCGAGTGCGAGCAGGTGATCAACAAGGTAAATTCTATTCTTGATGAGAGAACAAGAACGATCTGATGCACTGGGACAAGTTTTGAAAACTCAAACCTTGAATTAATGCTTAAGATCAATGTCTGCTTGCTAAAAAGTGTTCTAGTCAAGTTTGGTAAGACCAGCCAAGTCTGAATAAGTGCTCTTAACAAAGTATTCAAGATATTAATGAAGAGAGAGGATAATGAGCAAGGCCAATATATTAAATGAAGAACAAGAAGAATGTTTGAGAGAATATTCAGAAAGATGAAGTAACTTTTATATTGCTAAAATGAGTGAAAGATATGTCATGTAAATTGCATTGAAAACTCCTTTAAATAAGACATCATGAAACATAGTATAAACTGATTGTCCAAGTTGACAAACATACTAAGTCCTATGAAATGTTTAATCATGCTAAGTGACAAAATCAATTAATATATAAAGACAAAACATGCATTCCGGATCAGCAAACATTCCAGACATAGAGTCCATTCCGGAATGCCTTCACTTCCAATCTTCTTATCATCAACTTCTCTTCAAGTCCGGAAAAAAACAGATTTCGGACCAACCTTTACTTCGGAACACCAGCTGACTTCGGAATTGGCATTTAGACTTAGGATTGCTATATGTTCACTTTCAGGTTCCAACAATCTCCCCCTAAGTGAATTTAGCAATCTGGTCAGCTTAGATAACTTCTTCCTTGATGAAGGTGTAAGCTCTGAACAACCATTCTCGGACTTCAATATACCAGGTCAGCTAACTCACAAACTTTGCTTTGACCTATTCTGGAGCTTCAGACTTGGATGCACGGCTAATGAACTTCCAAAGAGCTTTGGTAGGAATCAGGTGTTTGTCAAGGACTCGAAAGAAGTCCTTCTTGTTTGTCTTCTTGGTTGTGTAGACAAACCCTAGAGCCGGTTCATCAAATGGACCATCTGCAAGCAGTTCAGCCTCAGGAAGAACAAAGTCGATTTTTGCAACAAAGTCTTCAGTTCCGTATAAGTGAGCCAACTCATAGTCGTATCTGCAAAATTCCGTGACATAGTCTTTGAGGAAACTCAGAGCAGCATGGTAAGCACCCATACTGATATCATCGTTTTGGATTCCTCGAAAGTGAGCAACCAATGTGAGAATGTCATTCGAATTCATCGATGGCAAGTCAGCATCAGTGATGGTCCGGTACGCTGGTTTGTTCCGGATGATGTGAAAACGGAATAAAGGGCAGTTGAGTTCGAATTTCACTAAAAATTTTCTTCCAAACCTATGGATCTTGGTAATTATCTTCCTTGTCCACACTTCCTTAAGCGGTTGTGCATTCTTGGAGTAGAATGTTTTAATCCTTTCTCGTTCAGTTCGGATGATCATCTCTCGATTGTCGTTGGGGTGAAGAGGAGCAAACTTGATGTAGTATTTGTTGTAGGGAGAGAGAGGAAGATCGAGCTGTTCGGAATCATTCATCGGAACATCGTAATACATGAAAGGAATGGTTTCGTGATCACGAAGGATGCCTTCATGGCATAGAGGGGATATACCACGCATTGTATCAAGATTGTCCTTAAGAGCTTGGATCCAGATGTTGTCCTCTAAGGCTTTGTTTATCTCCTCCTGAGACTATCCATGTTTTTGCTTTGGTGGAGGTCCGGAGTGGAAGGCTTGTTGTTCGGTTGTCATAGGCTTTTTGCCTTCGTCTTTCTTCAGCGCCGACATGATGAATTGCATGTTTTCATCAACAATTAATTCCGGAGTAGGGATCCGGAGTGGGGAACCCTGGTCAATAGGATCTATTCTGGGAGCCGGAATTGGAGGAAGCATAAAGGGGGTGGCTCGGAAGGGTTAAGCTGTGAGAAGGTATTTCGCCTTAGCCATTTGAATTCCCCTCCAAAGAACATCAAGTAGAGAAGATGGCGAAGAAACTGCGGACCAAATTCTCTTTTCTTCCTCAGTCATCACCTTCGGAAAGAGCTTTTTCGGAGCCTCGAGACCAAGAACTCCATTCGTAACATACTTCTCTTCATCACTGTCTTCTGCTTCTGAAGCTTTGGGAAAGGAGTTGGAAAGGATCTTCAGCTCATCCTCATCACTATCATTTTCATCCTGGAGTGAGAACTCCTAGGCAGGCTTCCAGACTTGACTAGGACCTTCTCCCCCTCTTGTATCGGCGGCACGAGAGACCGGTGCAAGAAAAGTGAATCCTTCATATTATCAAACTTTTCGAACACCTTTTGAAGTCCGGTGTTGAGTGGTCGAGTAAGAGAATCATAAGCTTCGGAAGTGGGCGCTTGAGAGGCAAGATGATCGAACAAATGTCCAAGGATGGCTAACATCTCATTAAACTTTCGATTCGGAACATCAACAATGTTCCAAGTGGATCGAAGCAGTTTGATGAGGACTTGTTGAATTATAAGGTTCATCTCATCCTTCTTCTTGATTTCCTTCTCCAATCTTTGGATTTGCTTCTCATGACGAACATGGGCCTGCTTGATGAGATCATTGGTAGCAGCAACCAAGTCGTCATGGACTTTGAGCATCGTCGTGATTGTATCAAGGTAATGATCAACGGAGGCGTCATACTTGGCTTCAACTTGCTCAAGGGAATGTTTGAGCCTGAGTGAGATTAGTTGATCCATTTGGGCTTCTCTTTCAGCTACTGAAGGTCTGGATTGATTGGATAAGGGCTGGATAATAGCATCGAGCTTGGAGTCTAGTCCGGAGACCTTTTGATCAATCTTGGTGTTGAGCACTGTTACGGAAGTTTCAATGGAGGAGACTTTCTTCATGGTGTCGGACACGTTTGTTTGGATTTTGAGAAGAGCAAACGGATCGATGTAATCTCCAGCGGAGGATCTGGTGTCAGATTTGGAGTGTTGTGGCTTTTCTCTGTGAGATGTTGGATTTGTGGAAGGACCGGGATGAGTTGCAACATCATCTTCTTGAAGCTTGATGTTGGAGTTCGATTCTTCATCCGGAGTGGTTGAGGATGATCCGAAGTCAAAGGCAGACTTGGAGGATGATGGCTTTGATTGGAATCGAACAGATGACATGAAGTGGGTGTCCGGAACCGTTTTTCCTTCATCATTGGGCATAAATTCCTCTGAGAGTTCTTCATCCGCATCGGTTTGGATGAAATTGTTGTGAGGATTGACTAGAGTTTCTTCTAAGGCAAGTTCTCGATCTGCATCAGCATCAGTGGGAGCAATGTATGGAAGATTGCTTTGAATTGCTCTATTCCGGATGGAAATAAGTGTAGACTCCACTTGATCTCGTGTAAGATCTTGACGTCTGGAAATAGCCCTATTCACATAATCTTCCCACTTGGGATCATTAGCACCTGGTCATCCTGTACGCCTTTCGGGAATCAGACCAGTTGTGGCATTCGAAGTCGGATGGACAACTCTAGCTTCGGAATGGTTGGGGTCCAGAACAGGGGTTCTAGAGTGTGTGCGTGAAGAAGAAAATAGAATAGCAAATTTGACATGTGGGTGTGTTCCAGGGGGCAAGGAACGTGGTTGAACACCGACATCACCTTGTTGGGAAGGTGATGGTGGATTATTAGCAGACTCCCCGTGTGTGTGTATGTGTGTTTGTGTGATT
Organism: Lactuca virosa; assembly: GCF_052849685.1. Classification (NCBI taxonomy): domain Eukaryota; kingdom Viridiplantae; phylum Streptophyta; class Magnoliopsida; order Asterales; family Asteraceae; genus Lactuca; species Lactuca virosa. The sequence continues at coordinate 58,860,219 of NC_136434.1, forward strand.
GTGGTTTTGAAACATTGAGGGGTACCTCAGATGAGTTGGCAGGTGGGGTGTTCGGATGGACAGAGTCAGCCGGAATGTCATGGGCACCTTCCTGTTGAGAGGAAGAGCTTGTTGGATAAGGTTTCTAAGTCCATAACTATTTCTGGTATGTACTTGACCCAATTTGGCATGGTCCATTTGGGTTGCATGGCATCATGCATTTGGATAGACTAAAATGAGAGAAATAACGCTTAAGGTTTATTAATATATTATAAGTTCTAATATATTAATAATATTATTTAATTACTATTGATCAAGAATTAATTTGGAATTAATTAAGTGATCAAAAGAAGACTAATTAAATATATGGGTTGATTGTGTAAATAATCCATACTTGTATAGTGGGCTAATGCTCCATGGATTATCAAGTTGGGCTAAGACAGATAGGATGCTCCATGGTGTTTATTGAACCCATGGGTCATGGAAATGAAAAGTCATGACAATTAGGGTTTACATGGTGTAACCCTAATTGTAACACACTATATAAGCATCACTTTGTTCACCAAAATCGGCGACTAAGCATACAAGTGAGGGCTAGCCGATTTCTAAGTGTTCTTCATTTCTCTCTAAGTTATTCCAAGTGCATTTGGTGTTGTGTGAGATGTTTGAGGCATCACATTTGAGGTGCTAGGCTCATAAGGTTTTTCAAGGAATCCAAACTACTACAAGGTATGATTTCTTACTATCTTTTATGAATAAAGGTTCCCCATGTATGGTAGATAGGTTATCAACCTTTGAAAATCAATTTTGCATGTATCATAGATAAAACATAGATCCAAGGTTTCTAGGGTTGCATGTACACCATAGGTGTGTTAGAATGCTCAAAACCCTTCAGAGCTGACTTTGGTTCTCTTTTTAGGCTTTGACTTTGAGGGAGAAGTCTTCCGTTTGGCAGTCTTTTTGATTCTGACTCCGGACATGGAAGGATTGGCCTCTTTCGGAATGGGCTCAACAGAGATAGGGGCAGGTTGTGTTGGGCGGAACACAACCGAAGTCTCTAAATGGTTTTTCAAATAAGGAGATCCGGAAGGAATGAGGGCCAACATATGGTCCGAAAGTCTTCTAACTGGACCAAAAGAATATTGGTCTTGAATGCGGTAGTGCTTGATTGTTTTGAAAGTAACACATACCTCCTTCGGAAAATTTGAGACATGAATAGGTTCTTATCTCTCTTTCTAGAGCTCCTGAATTGTCAAAGCCCATAACCTAGGACTTGAGATCTCGTTATCCTTCCTTTTGATGGCAAACTTCCAAAAGTCTTGCCATAGCACCTCCGGAAGATCAACATCGTTGTTTCGTCCGGAGTAGATACTGTAGACGACGTGAAGCCAAGATTTGCTTAGGGTGTCCGTACCACCGTGCTTTCCGGACAGCCCTCGGATGATAAAGTGCATGAGTACGGTCCATAGACCTGAAACGGCTGATTTCTTGAAATCATTGGCCTTGTAATCTTGATTATATCCAATATGGTTCAGGACCAATTGGAATTCTTCAGCAGTAGGTTCTTGCACCTTGAAACCCTTGGGGTTTTCTTTCACCCCTATAGCCCTAAGAAACGTCGATTTATGAATTGGCACAATCCTATCACCGGTCAACTTAGTTTTAAGGATCCCATCATCGATTTTGATCCTTGAAAAAGCAGTGTGCAAGAGATGAAGTGGAAGTGGTGGTTCTGGAACATTGGTGAGAGGAATTACAATGGGATGATGAGCGATGAACTCGATCATCACTCGAATGGACTCATCGAAATCAAGAGGATTCATCGATAACAGTTGAGTCGTTTCCCTTAGAAACAGCTCAGATGATTGTGATGAGGAAGAATCGTTGGATGATTTCTTCGTTGTTGCAGTTTTCTTTGGTGTGGAGGCAGTTGCAGAGGGCTGTTGGGTTGATGATTGAGACGCCATTGATGAGTGCTTCAAGAACACCAAGAACACACAAAAAGTTTGGAAGTTTTGGGAGGATTTGAGAGAGTTTGAGCGCGTAAAGAGGTAAATGAGGGTTTTGGAGAGTATTCATAGGTAAGTGAAACGGGTCGGGTTGAGAAAAGTAATGATGGAGATCTGAATTCGAACCGGGTTGCATTTAATGAGTAACCGCTTTTGGGGGGTGAGTTGACTTGGGAAGGGAAAGGTAGGGTGGTTTGTAGCTTGAAATGGAAAACCCAAACGGTTATTAGATGGTTACTTTTGGAGACATGTGATCGTGGCACGAATTTCAAGGAAGATAAGGATCTTCATAAGTTATCGTTGCAAAATGTTTCATCTTATAAACTCTTGGGTTTCCGGATGATTGATTCCGGACAGATGAGAAAAGGAGGGTAAAAGGATGTGTTCCAGAATGTGGTATTTGAAGAAAGGGGTTCGGAGTAGGACTTAATCTGGAGTGAGAGATGAGGTTCCGAATCCAAAAATCATTTGTGATTCCGGAGTAAAAGATTTGAGAAATCCATAGTGAAAAATCATTTGAAGTTTTTTGAAATTCCGGAGAGAAAATTTTGAAAAGCTTTCCGGAGTAAGATTTTGAAAAAATTCCGAAAAGGTATTTTATTGTTCCGCAGCCAAAAAAAATTCCGGAGAATGGTTTGAAAGACTTTTTGAGCATGGATTACAATACCTTTCCAGATTGGAATTCCGGGATGACCTTATGAAGTGAATTTCGAGATGAAAATTTTGATCACTATGACAATGTGGACTTTGAACAACAAATAATCAAGATGAACTGTACAGCTTAAAACTCAAGTGACGGTTAGAAATAAAGACAAGTAAAGTGATCCTATGTATTCCAAGAGAAAGTAGTTCCGAGATGAAAAGTACATTTAAGATTGGAACCAATTTTCTCTTAAATACTTCTATCAAAGAGAACAAGTCTCTTGAAAGAACTGAGGATCTGGCATCGTCATACCCATCTTGTTCAGAAAACCATTGAATTTGGTTTCGTCTAATGCCTTAGTAAGGACATCAGCAATCTCATCGTCGGATGGAACGAAAATGAGTTCAATGTTACCATTTAAAACATGATCTTTTATGAACGGGTACCTTATGTCAATGTGCTTCGTCATGGAGTGCTGAATTGGATTGTGAGAGATCGCAATGGCACTTTGAGAATCACAGTAGATAGGAATATGTTGAAAGCGGTAACAATAATCTAAGAGTTAAGACTTCATCTATAGAACTTGAGAGGTACAGCTGGCAGCAGCAATATATTCAGCTTCGGCTGTAGAGATTGCAATGCAGTTCTGTTTTTTGGATGGCCAACTAACCAACCAACCACCTAGGAATTGACATCCACCTAATGTGCTTTTCCTATCCAGTTGTAGTCCAGCATAGTTTGAATCTGAGTAAGCTTGTAGTAGGAAACTCTCATTTGCTGGGTACCAGATTCCGAGGTTCTTAGTACCTTTAAGGTATCGGAAAATTTGCTTGACAGCCAAAAGATGAGACATCTTAGGGTTGAATTGAAATCTGGCACACAAACATGTAGAAAACATGATGTCCGGACGACTAGCTGTGAGATAGAGCAGAGATCCAATCATTCCTTGGTAATTCTTTTCATCGACTGCTACACATGAAGGGTCGGCAAATATCTTGTGTCCGAAGCCCATGGGTACCTTGGCAGAGGCACAGGTGTCCATTGAGTACTTTTTGAGGAGTTCCAAAATGTACTTCTCTTGGTGAATAAAAATTCCTCTGTTAGTCTGCTTGACTTGAAGACCAAGAAAGAAGCTTAACTCCAGATTCATGCTCATTTGGAATCAATTGATCATCAGCTTAGCAAAGTCAGCAACCATTGATGAATCCGTAGATCCAAAAATAAAGTCGTCCACATAAATTTGAACCAGCATGAGATGCTTTCCATTCGATCTTCGGAATAGAGTAGGATCCAGAACACCTCTTTGAAAACCAGAGCGCTTGAGAAAGTCGGTGAGGGTCTCGTACCATGTGCGAGGAGTTTTCTTGAGGCGATAGACTACCTTCTGGAGTTTGTAGCAGTGGTTCGAAAATGAGAGATTGATGAATCCGGGAGGCTGTTGAAGGTATACTTCAGTGTCAAGTTCACCATTTACAAAAGCACTTTTGACGTCCATTTGGTAAACTTTGAAGCCTTTGTGAGCAGCATAAGCAAGAAAGATTCTGATAGCTCTAAGTCGTGCAACGGGAGCAAAGGTCTCATCGTAGTCGAGCCCTTCAATATGAGTAAAACCTTTAGCCACCAATCTTTCTTTATTTCGAATAATAACTCCTGCATCATCTAACTTGTTGCGAAACACCCACCTAGTACCAACAATGGGGTGATTCTGAGGAGGAGGGACGAGAGACCAAACTTCATTTCTATCAAATTCTGCCAATTCTTCCTGCATGGTTGTAATCCAATCAGTATGTTCAAGTGCTTCTTTAATGGATTTGGGTTCAACCATGGAGATAAATGCCGAAAAGAGACATTTATTTTGAAGACTTGCAGCAAATCAAGTTTGTACACCAGCGTTTAGGTTTCCGATTACTTGGTTCGGAGGATGATCCTTGGTCCAAACGTGTAACCTTGGAAGTTCTTTAGCAGCAGACGAGCTGATATCAACAATTAGATTGAGTTGCTCCCCTGAATGGTTTGAAATTGAGGATGATGCTCCGCCTGAACTTCTGAACCGGAGAGGTTGACATAATCATCAGAAGGAAACTCAAAGAAATTTTCATTATCATCAATGTTGATCGGATTTGAATCATCGAAGTCAGCAGCTGCATGTTGGAATCCATCCACATTTGATTCAAGGGAAGGTTGACCATTCCCCCCCCCCCCTCTCAACCTGAGAAGGTTGAAACAGTTCGGAATCAAATGGAGGAAGACTTGGGATCGGACCGGAGACATTCTGAGAAACAGGAAATTCAGGAGTTGAGTTTTGCCTTATTCGAGATTCCGAATCAAGGGCTATTTCGGAGGGTCCAAAGAGAGTTTCAAAATCGACTTCATGGATTACTTGAATGTTCGGACATTCCGAAGGAGGAGTATCAGACTCCATAATATGAGTGGTAACATGAGTGGTGCCAGAATTCCGAACAAAATTGTCATCAGAGGTAACATCAAAACTTTCTTCAATAACTCGAGTACGTCGATTGAAGACTCGATAAGCCTTTGATTTTAAAGAGTATCCAAGGAAGATGGCTTCATCGGCTTTGGGTTAAAACTTGGTAAGCTGGTCACTGTTGTTCTTGATGAAGCATCTCCATCTGAAAACATGAAGAAACAAGATCGTAGGCTTCCGACCATTCATGGCTTCATATGGGGTTTTGTTGAGGCATCGATTGATGATACTTCTACTCTGAGTAAAGCATTCAGTGGAGACAGCTTCAGCCCAAAGATAGAGTGGAAGATTTGTAAAATTGAGCATGGATCGAGCAGCTTCAACAAGTGTTCTATTTCGTCGTTCGACTACACCGTTTTGTTGAGGAGTGTATGGAATAGAAAAATTATGATCAATGCCCTTCTCGGTAAGAAATTTCTCAATGGTGGAGTTAGTGAACTCTGAACCATTGTCACTTCGGATTCTCCTTACTGGGAGTTTGATGAGAACTTCTATTCATTTGATAAAATTTATGAGCTCAGAGGCTGTTTCTGATTTCAGCCTGAGGAAGAAGACCCAAGTGAACCTAGTGAAATCATCCACAATCACAAGAATGTACTTTTTATGATTTAAACTTTCCACTGTTGATATTCCACACATATCAATGTGTAGAAGTTCTAAGGGTTCCGAGATTGATTTTTCAATGATGACGGAATGACCTTTCTTTGACTGCTTACCACATTCACATGCAGCACATAAATGATCATTCTCGAACATAAGGAGTGGCAAACCTCTAACCATTTCGCCTGAAACAAGATCATTCATATATCTGAAGTTCAAATGAGCAAGCCTCCGGTGCCATAACCAACTGAAGTCAGAAACAACTTTGGAGAGTAAGCATAGCTGGGGCTTGCCAATGATCATGTTGATATCAAGAGGATACATGTTCTTGTTGCGGTTGGACTAGATCAAGCATTCTTTTCGGTCTTCAGTCAGTATGAAGCTATGTTTCTTGCAGAATTCAACTCGACGATTTGTATCAATGAGTTGAGCCACACTTATCAAATTGTGCTTCAAGTCAGCTACATATGCCACGTTTGAAATGGAGAAGTTGCCATTGGTAAGATGCCATAAACTCAGATTTGAGAGTTGGAGTTGTTGCCATATGTTACATCTCCAGCATTTGGTGCAAGCTTCAGATCTCGCAGAAAGTCCTTCTGCCCCGTCATGTGCATGGAGCAAGCACTATCAATATACCATATTGTTTCTTGCTCCAAAGCACAGAGTGCCTGTAAAATTAGTGAATGGTGGAGTTTTTAGGCTCCATGTTAGGTTTTGGGACAAAGGCACGAGTCTTAGGCTTCTGAAGTGACTTATGTGCAGCTAAGCATTTAGAAGGTTTGTTTCGAGATTCCTTAGGAAACAAACAAAAAGACATGGTTCTTTCATCTATGCAGTAGTCATATTCAATGAAAGAAGAGTTAGGAGTAGCTCGCTTCGGACTATGAACTCCGGAGTCGTGGGAACGACTGAGACCTCCGGAGCTTCTGTTTCATCAATGTGAGATTTGACTTTCCACATAAGACTTTGCTTTGAAGATTTTAAAAATTTTGTTTTCTTAACACTTTTTGATTTTTTTGATGACACATTTGTTTTTAAAACATTTGGTTTAGAAATTGTGCCATTCGATTTAGCAATGAAAACAGATGAAACAGTCCGTGGAGAAGTGTTTTGGACAGATGTGGTGTTTACACAAGATTTAGGCTGAGTGGTACTGACCACTTTCTTTGGTTCTACAGGACTGGGAGAATTTGAAGGTCTCTTGAGGATCTTAGTGGGAGTGAAGGAGTTTTGACTAGGGGTTGAAGAACGAGAATTCTGAGATACACTCTTTTTGGAGTTCTCAAGGAACTTGGAATTTTTTCTACACTTAACTTCCTTTTTGTGTGCATTTCGAGATTCCACTTTAGGATCTACATTATCCTTTCTATTTAACATTGGTTTTCTCTTGGAGTGAGACGAAGATTTTGAAGTTTTTCCTACAGATGGATTACTGAACTCGGGGTCAATGGGAACCAAATTTGTTTTTCAGACTACTAAAGATTCTAATTCGCAAGAATCAGAGGAGACATAGCTTGAGGTTTCAATCTTATCATCTAAGGATGCCCATACAAACTTAGAGGTAACATTTTCAGTTGTCACCGGAATGATGTCTTCAACAACACTGTTGTTAGGAGGGTTATGTTTCGGAATCTGATCTATCCTATTTGAAACACTGTGATGGAATTCTGTGGTCCGATTTAGGTCCAGGATTGTCAGAGGCGGAAGAGGCGTGGAATCAGGGCACTTGACAACAATTGGTTAAACCTCAGGAATTAAGGACGCAAAATGGTCTGTGGTCTCAAGAAGGGGTGACATGGGAGAAACAGGGGTGTCCGAATGTTTGATGTTCGGAACCTCTCCCATAAATGTCAAATTTTGCAACTCCTTCAAGGGACTAGCAATTGGTTTCGGAAACTCGCTTCCGAGACCAGGTGCTTTGGACCATGGATGACGAAAATTATGAGTCATCCGTTCGTTTGCTTCAAGCATGTCAATGGAATTATGCAAAGCATCTATCTTAGCATTGAGACGTTTATTATCAGAAATTAAGACATTTCTTTCAGAATAGGTAATTTCACATTTGTCAGTCAAAATGATACATTCATCTTTTGACATTACAAGCTCTCGTTCTAAAGACTCTATATTTAACTTCTTATCCGAAACGTAACCTATAACGACTCAATTCAATTTCCTTCTTCTCACTGGCGTCTATGGCCGACTCATAGACTTTGTAAATGATGTTCATATCGGATTGGATCTGAGTTAGATATGGTTCACAAATAGATAAATCAAAATTATTTTTAGTAATCATATTTTTTACCTGGTGAATGATGCTTCTCCCTGGTGGATCGTTCATAGCCATGTAGCAGTAGTTGGTCTCAGCATCTTCATCATCTCTTTCAGAACTAGACGACCAATAGCCTTCATCACATTCAATTTCTTGCCGAGCCATGAGACACATGTTTCTGCCAGTAGCAACATCATCATCATCTTCAGATGACCAATACCCTTCCACATCTCTTGACACAGTTGTAACAAAAGCATTTTCACTCTCAGCCAATTCTTGAGCGCTGCGTGTATAATAAGCAGAGTCCTTGATATTTGGTTTTTATGGGACTTCTGCTAAGCAGTCTTTGGCAAAGTGGTTTGCATGTCCACACTTGTGACACACAATTTTGGGTTTCACAGATTTCGGAATCGGTGGAGGTTCCGAAGTGTGATTTTGAGTAAGAAGATTTGGCTTGTAGGCAGGAGGGTTTTCGGAAGGTTTGTTGAATGGTTGATGATTGTTTTGGTGAGGAGCTTGAAAACGATTATTTTGGTGAGGATTTTGGAATCGGTTATTGTAGGGCTTGTTGAAAGGACGGTTGTATTTCAAAGAGAGTAGAGCAAATTCTTGTTGGAACCAGAGTTCAGAGTCAGTCTCATCAACATTCAAGGTTTCCATAGGCTGATAGTTGGAGTTGGTAAGAACCAGAGCATTAGGAGGCGAGGTTTGGACAGATGGAATGAAAGGAAAAATTGTAGTGAGAGGGTCCGAAGTGCTTGGGTTTGAGGTTTGAGGAGGGTCATATGAGCTGATTATAGCAAGATGACCTCCGGAGAGTTCTCTTAAAGTCTGAGCAAGGTTTGATTCATGACCCTGAAGCTCATTAAAAAGTTGATAGAGCTTGAGCTTTTTCAGAGTTCCATTACTATGAAGACAAGACTTCACATTTCCCCATCCCTTTCCGAGGCTGTTGATGAACTTTAGATTGTACTCAAGAGGAGTTCGGACTATCCCATGAGCTGTCATGTTGTTGACAACGATTCGGTATCTGTTTGAAGCTGAGGCAACAGATTCACTAGGAGTGGTAGTGAATGTGTCAAACTTATTTACAACTGAAGTCAAACGTTTGTCCTTTATATTCTCTGACCCTTCAAACAAATCTTGGAGTGTGTCCCAAATCTCTTTAGCAGACTTGCATAGTTTGATGTGCTCAAAAAGAGAAGGAGGAACACCAAACACCATTTCTGAGAAGGCAACTTGATCAGCATGCATTTTTTTGACATCATCAGTAGTAGGTGGTGCTTGTCGCTGTTGATCTTGACCCAAGAGAATTGCATCGGCATCTCTAACAACTGTTCGAACTGGAACATGTGGGCCATCTTTAACGGATCTCCAGATAGATTCACCTTTCTCTTTTCCAAGTAAAAATCTCTCTATTCTTACTTTCCAATTATCATATTCTTCAACAACTAGTAATGGGGCTCGAGTAGGGCAACCCACGCTATTTGCGATTTGCATTGAATACATTTGTTGAGGATTAGAAGCAGCAATTGAAGTTAAGATATCTTGAGAAAAAGTTGTATATAGAAGAACTTTTATCCTAAACACAGAAGTGATTGAAATACCAAGGTAATTTCAAATCAATGATAATCAGATCTTATGGATTCAAAGGACAACCACTCAAGCTCTGATACCAATTGAGAGAACAAGAACGATCTGATGCGTAGGGACAAGGTTTGAAAACTCAAACCATGAATGAATGCTTAAGATCAATGTCTGCTTGCTAAAAAGTGTTCCAGTCAAGTCTGGTAAGACCAGTCAAGTTAGAATAAGTGCTCTTAACAAAGTATTCAAGATATTAATAAAGAGAGAAGATAATGATCAAGGCAAATATATTAAATGAAGAACAAGAATAATGTTTGAGAGAATATTCAGAAAGATGAAGTAACTTTTATATTGCTAAAATGAGTGAAAGATCCGTCATGTATATTACATTGAAAACTCCTTTAAATAGGAGATCATGAAACATAGTACAAACTGGTAAACATACATACGACCGGATAAAAGGAATGTTTCTTATATTCTGATTGTCCAAATTGACAAACAGACTAAGTCCTATGAAATGTCTAATCATGCAAAGTGACAAAAGCAATTAATATATAAAGACAAAACATGCATACCGGATCAACAAACATTCCAGACATAGAGTCCATTCCGGAATGCCTTCACTTCCAATCTTCTTATCATCAAGTTCTCTTCAAGTCCGGAGAAAAACAGATTCTGGACCAACCTTCACTTCAGAAAACCAGCTGACTTCGGAATTGGCATTTGGACTTAGGATTGCTAGAGGTTCACTTTCAGGTTCCAACACTTGAATCGCTAAAGATACATTTTTCTAGATATGAAATTGAATTGAACGACTTTAAATACACATTTTCAAGTTTCAGTGATAGTCTAAAACGAACTCGTTTAACAAATTCTAACTTAACCGATCAACTCAGCAGGGTTTCGTCAAAGAGTGAAGAAAGACGCATATGGATTGAGAAGTTAGAGTCTGGTTTGTCTAATTCTAGGGATGAATTAATTTACTTGCAAAGGGACAATTTGATGCTTTTGAAACCGTGTAATATTTTTTGTTTGATTGCGAAAGGGCTTTATTTCAATATTAGCCAGTTGCACCAAGAATGTGAGAAAGGAAAGAAAATTCATAAAATGATTTTCCCATTCCTGGAATTACAAGAGGACGAAACTGATGCTGACTATTATAAGTGTGAATCCATTGTCTCATCAGATGGAGTTTCTGACGCATATAGAATTAGACTGGAAAAAATTGAATCATATATAAAGTCCAAAGATCATAAAAATATGTTAAAACAACTTTTGGATGAAAACGACAAAGAAAAAATCAAATCTAATAATGTGCAGAAGTTTGACTCGTTATCCACCAAGTTGAGTTCAGAACATAAGCCTAACGTTGAAAATACATCTGAATTCGACGATGATAGTGATATGAGTGAAATCTCTGTGGAGGATGAGGTTGATTGCTTTGAATTTGTTAAAAACGAACTTGAACCTACGAAGGTCTTAATTTCTGAGAATTCAGTTGAGTTCGCACGTGTTTCTGAAAACAAAACAGAAGTATTAAAAGAAAAAGTGATTGTTTTCCCAAAGGTTCAAACTGTACCTAATTAGGTTTTCGCAACAAAAGGACTGAACAAAAATCAAACTGTTGAACTAACGTCCCTGGTCGACGAAGATAACAAAGATGGTTGTGATGAATTTTTCTGGTCAGCTCCTATAGACAATGTTGATGAAACAGTAGGTCTCTCAGAAAGAACCTCTTGGAGGGTAAAGGCAAATATGTAGCAGAACCATTGAACAAAGTTAATTCAAGCTACGAAAAGGAGATTCAAAGTGGAACTAAGAATGTTCCAAGTGACACATCATCCGTTCAGACCGAGACTCCCACTAGAAAGCCAAAACCAAGGGCTAATGTTCACAACTCCTCTGAGCAGTTTGCAGCTCAAAAACGCTAAAGGAATGCGAGATATAACAAAAATCTCAAGGAAAGAAAGCAGTTTTGGCAATCTAGGTATCCCAACTTCGTCTCTAAAGAAAAATCGGTCAATCCAAATACGAAAGTCTCCTCACATGCGAAACCTAGGAGTTTTTCACCAAGTCATTCTTAGTCTCCACAGTCTTCCAAACAAAATGTTTTTCAAAAACCTGTTTTTCAAAATAAAGCGAAGCCTATGGAAAAGACAAATTCTCACCACTTTCCTAACAAAAATGTTTCACATTCAGCAAGGACATCGAAAGATGTTAAGGGAAAAGGAAAGATGGTCTCTGAGCATAAAATTCCAATCAAGACATTCGAAAATAACACAAAGAAAGCTGAGAAGAAAGTTGTCAAACAACAAATCCTAAATAAACAAAAGAAATTATCTTCAAAAGATAAGAACCTAAAAGACAATAGGATCACTGTTTTCAAGATAACTAAGAAAGATAGCACCACTTTAGTTAAAAGATCATAACTGGTTAATGCTTTTATTACCTTTCCTGTGAAAACCTCACGAGGACCCAAACAACTTTGGGTTCCTAAATCTGCTTGATTTTTGTAGGTGCTTCGTGACGAGCTGTTTGACTCTGAATGTTACATCGACAGTGGCTGCTCATGTCACATGATAGGACAAAAGGAAGACTTACGAGAGTACATATAATTAAAAGATGGCGGATGAGTGCAGTTTGGAAACAATTCACTTGGAGAGATAAAAGGTTACGTGATGATCACGAATGGTGAATTTTCCATTCGCAAAGTTGCATATGTGGAGGGCTTACAACACAACCTGATCAGTGTTTCGCAGCTGGTGGTTGGTACAGGTTTGAAATTTTCATTTGGCGACGAAGGTTCAGATATCATTGAAAAGAAAATAAAGAATGTTCTCTTAAATTCAAAGCAAAAAAGGAGAAATGTACCCTCTGAATTTGAATCCAATCAATGGGAAGCCTCTAATTTGTCTACTCACGAAAGCTTCTACAGATGACAGCTGGCTATGGCATAGGAGACTCTCGCACCTCAAATTCAAAGATATCAACAAGCATGTCCTTGGTGATCCTGTGCATGTGCGAGGGCTTCCTCTCTTGAAGTACGATAAGGAGCATCTGTGTGCAGCCTGCAAAATAAGGAAGCAAAGTAGGACGTGTCATCCAACTGTCGGTGAATATGAAAGTCATAGAAGCACTTGAGCTCTTTCACATTGACCATTGTGGTCCTTCCACGATCGAAAGCATCGATGTTAATAAGTATATTCTCGTTATTGTAGATGATTTTTATAGATTCACTTAGGTTCATTTTCTTAAGCAGAAATCTGAAGCCACTCCAAAGCTAAAGGACTTCATAAAGCAGATAGAGATACAACTGCGAAAGCTGGTTCGCAACATTCGTAGCGACAACGGTATGGAATTAAAAAACCAAGCGTTTGAACAATTTCTTACTGAAAAAGTAGTAACTCACAATTTTTCTGCTCCTTATACTCCACAACAAAACGGGGTCGTTGAAAGGCGAAATCGATCATTGTGTGAGGCTACGCGAACCATGCTTTCTTTTGCAAATCTGCCACTGTACTTCTGGCTGGATGCGATAGGAACTGCATGCTTCACCCAAAACTGATCAATCCTCAATAAGTGATTTTCTGTCACTCCCTATAAGATTATTAATAATCGAAAACCTAATTTCATGTTTTTCCATGTTTTTGGTTCCAGGTGCTTTATCTTTAATTCCAAAGAGCAAAGGAACAAGTTCAATTTGAAGGCTGATGAAGGTATCTTCTTGGGATATTCGTTGACCTCTAAGGCATATAGGGTTCTCAACAAAAGATTTAAAAGGATAGAAGAAACCTACTATGACGTCACTTTCGATGACAACCATTTTAAGAGGTATCAGACGAATAACAGTCAATCAAAAGAAATCTTTCCAACACAAAATACAGCAACAATTCCACTCTCCACTCTCTATGACGAATTCATGATGTTATTCGATGAGCCAGAGAAAGTGATTACTTCAGAATCCAAAGCAGCAGACAATAAAGAAGATGAAATGAAGAAAATTATTGATGAAGCTGCAAAAGATCTGGGAAAAGAGCCTCGGACTACGAAAGAGCCGCAAATACGAACACACCAATTCAGGGGGAGAGTTCTTCATCAAATCTAACACCTGATACACCTATCCAGGGGGAGTATTCAACTCCACATGAGACCCACGGAAGTCCAATCTAGGGGGAGAATCTGATTCCTGAAATAGACGAACTTTCTTCATTCGAGGGGGAGAATAAAGATGTGTTAAAAGATTCAGATGTACAGTCAGAGTTTGAGGACGTGAATGTTGAATTGGATCCATGATATGATCCTAACTACCCTTCTTTGACCAAATGGACCAGAGATCATCCAAACACTCAAGTCATGGGAGATTCGTCTTCAGGAGTTCTTACGAGAGCACAGCCAAAAACGAAGCAGACTGCATCATTCTATAAAGTGGAATATTGCATGTTTAATTCATTTATCTCCAAGATCGAACCTAAAAATGTTCAAATTGCTCTTGACCATTCTGATTCGGTGCAAGCTATGCAGGAGGAGCTCAATGAGTTCGAACAAAACAAGGTCTGGAGACTTATTCCCACTCCAAAGAAGGCAATGTGATAAGAAACAAAGCACGATTGGTAGTTAAGGGTTATTTTGAGGAAGAAGGTATTGACTACGAGGAAACATAAACACTGGAATTCGTTTGCATCTTCTTGGCATATGCAGCGCACAAAAACTTTGTAGTATATCAGATGGATGTCATGTGTGCATTTCTAAACGGGGAACTCGAAGAGACAGTGTATGTGGAACAACCACCTGGTTTAATAAAAGAAAAGTATCCCACTTAGTGTTACATTCTAGACAAAGCAGTCTATGGTCTGAAGCAAGCTCTAAGAGCCTGGTACGAAACTCTTACTCGTTTTTTGAAACAGGCTAAATTTAAACAAGGATCGGTTGACCCAACCTTCTTTCGCAAGAAAGATGGTGACCACTTGATGATCGTCCAAATTTACGTTGATGACATCATTTTCGGTTCAACTAACCCCAACTTAACTGCTGAGTTCCGAAAGTTGATGGAAACGAAGTTTGAGATGAGCTCCATGGGTCCAACTAACTTTTTTCTTGGCTTGAATTTAAGACAGATTCAGGAAGGTATTTTTATAAATCAGGAGGCTTACACTAAGACTTTGCTTGCTAAGTTTGGAATGGTGGGAGATTTAAAGGTGAAGGTTCTAATGGCATTCGGAACGAAACTAACTCCATCTCTGGAAAAACAGACTGCAGATATGACACCCTATCGTCAAATGATAGGTTCCCTAATGTATCTAACTACTAGTTGACCAGATATCATGTTTTCTGTTTGCTATTGTGCTAGATTTCAGGAGAATCCTTGTGAACCCACATGACAGCTATCAAGAACATATTCCGGTATCTTAAACGAACATCTTCGCTTGGAATATGGTACCCTTCAAAATCTGGATTCTTTATGCAAGCATTTTCGGATGCTGATCTTGGTGGCTGCGGGTTAGATAGAAAAAGTACAACTGGGGGATGCTAATTTCTTGATGGAAAACTTCTTAGTTGGCAATCCAAAAAGCAAACTTGTGTTTCCATGTCAACAGCTGAAGCTGAGTACATTCTTGTTGCCTCTTGCACTTCAAAAGTTATATGGATTCAAAGTCAACTTCCTGACTATGGCCATAATATAAAGTGAATCCATGTCAACAGCTGAAGCTGAGTACACATAGCGTTGAGGTATCACTTCATTAAAGATCATGTGGAAGATGGTAATGTTGAGATACATTTTGTTAGCTCCGCTGATCAGTTAGTTGACATCTTCACGAAAGCCTTACTAGAACAAACCTTTAATCGCATACTTCAAGGCTTAGGAATGATGGAGGATGAATCAGTTCTGAAATCACTTTCACAGTCGTAGTGTTTTGGTTGTCCTGCGAATTGGTGCGAACCTTCGCAGTGATTTGCAGTCATATTTTCATCCTATGAATTAATGCGAATGTTTGAAGTGACTCGCAGTCAACTGTTCATTCGTGGTTCGGAGCTTCATGTATCCTTCTGTATATTATGTATTTTATTCATTTCTCTTTTTAATTCTTTTTCAGAAATATCAAAACTCCGAAAATATTTTCTGTTTTTATTCCTTTTTCAAAAAATATAAAAATCCAAAAATATTTTTTTTTTCTGTTTTATTTTTTTTCAGAAAAACAAAAATACAAAAATATTTTCTTTATTTTTGTTTTCCTATTTCGTTTTATAAAATTAAAAATACAAAAATATCAGATATTTGAGCAAATTTTACCGGTTAATATCTTGGTGATCTCAAATTATGAATGATGGGGCAGGTATAAATTTTCTAATCTATGCACTAGCTAAGTGTCCCTAGAAGCATGTTGCTGCATGTTGACCGAAGCCTCAAAGACTCTATGTTGAAGCCTTAAAGATTTGACAATACCAATCGTTTCTTCCCAATAAGGCTAATTCATTCACATAAATCTCAAGCTACCTTACTCTTCTCATCATGAGTTAAGAGCTAACTGCTTGGTCACTTTCGCATAGCAGAGGTACATCATATTTATTTGGAACCACCTCTCACCAATTCTCCATCACTTTCGCTTTCATGAATGTAACCCTTGAGACTCTCAGAAATTACCACTGAGGTTTACGGTTACACAACATTTGTGTTTATGATCTTAATTTGTTATCACCACGAATTGAGTGAAACCCAAAATCCAATACATACTCACGAATTGACGGTGAACAATTAAATGTTCTAGATTTTTCACCATAGAATTAACGAAACTCCACTTTCTTGGTCTGTACCTGAAATCACTTTTTATTTTTGCGAGATCTAAATGAAATGTTCTAGTCCTAAGACGTTTCTACCCAAAAAATCCAGTGTTTTTATTTTTCTTGAGATTTCTATATTTATCTAGTCAATCTAAATAATACTAAAGCATACTTGTTCAAATGACTACACTGGTCAAACAAGTACTTCATCCGAACGTTCGTACTTATATCAAGTTTCGGAGTTTGGCTGGAGTTGTAGCCACCCTTAAGCTTAATGAAAAGATGCCTTTCACTGTTTCTCAAATAAACAGTTGATCGTATTTCAACGGGAAACCACATAGACACTTCTTAGTCTCTCTTGACATCGAAGAGAGAGATCATTGCCCGAGATCCACTGCTTCGTGTCTTACTTGACATCATTAGAATCCCATAGAATTTTATTGATTTATTTATTTATCATTGGCACACTCTCGCACGAAGATCCTTGTGATTATCCAAATTATGGTTCGTGGTACTTACGATTGTATTTAGTTTCACAGAATAGTTAGTAATACATAATTGCAAAGGTACATATTTGGATTAAATGCGAAAGGTGGTAACGGAATCAACTGCGAAAGGGCATAACTAAAGCGGCACTTTTTAAAGGTAACATTTGATTTGGGCGCGTGATTTTCAAAACTGACGCTTACTTTCTGCCGCCTGACACACGTAACAGTTGTCAGTCACGCCTTTTAAGGCGACGTTTCAGTATTTGACGATTGAACCGCCAGATTTCTCTCTCCTACTATAAAGTATTTAAAGATTTTCACGGTTCATTATTACTCACCACTTTCAAAAGATTTCAAAATACTCCCGACGATTTTTCTCTCCACTGTTCATATTCTTCCCCAACAAGCTTCCATGGCTGGCTCATCAGAAACCCCATCAGTTGCAGCGCAATTGGTGCAATCTTCACTTCTCCAGATCAAAGCCATTTAGAACTTGATTTTGGATCTTGAGGCGTCCAAATACGACGTATTCCTTCAACCGATTGTTGAATGTCTCCGCTACTCACCTCTCGTCATTGGTTTGATGAAAATCAAGAATGTGCTTATGGTTCATCTATCTAAGGCATATTCTACTGCCAATTATCAGAAAGAGGAGAACCGGATTACGTTTAAAGTCTTTAACAAAACAACTTATATCACCAAGTCCCGTTTTTGCTCATTGCTAGGGCTTCCATTGGGGATGACCTAATCGACACAGAATCCGTCTCCAACTCAAAAATCATGGAGATGTTCTATTAGATGGGCTACAAGGAGGTTCTGCCTGTAGTTTCGAAGTTCAAGAAGCCCAACTTGCCTCCTACGTGGAACAGACTGTTTACCCTCCTCTTCAAGGATTTCTTTGAAAAGGTAACAGGATCCGACTATGCCAACAAAATGTTTATGACGACTATGTATGGTATGTACACCGGCGTCAATATTGATTTCGGTTTAGTGCTTTGGGCTGAATTGGTGCAGAGTACTGTCTCCACTACAAGGCATAACGAGATTTCATGCGCTCGTTTCTGGACGATCGTGGTTAGGAGGGCCATTGAACAACACAACATTCAAGTTATGGCGGATTCGATGATGGCTCAAGTTCATACTTTCCACATGAACAACATCATCCTGGCTGATAACTCAAAATTCTCCTTCATTGGCTCCATCCCTGAAGTGATGCTTTGTGATGTTCTTGTTGCTAGTGAAGTTTTGCAAACGTATCGCAGCTTACCAGTTTTTGGCTTTCTCCCTCTCACTGATGCGATGCGAAAGATTCTTGAAGAGGCTGACAAGCCTAAGAAAGGAGGAAAGAAAAGGGGTGCACAAGCAGGCCCATCAGAACCTGCTCAAACACCAAAGAGGAAAAGAGTCAAGAAAGTGGCTCGCAGACTAAGAAGTCCAACACCGAGTGACTGCAAATATTCGCAGTCAAACATTGTCTCAGAGATTCACATTGATGAGGTCGTTCAGAACGAACAAGACAATACGGTCAAGTCTTTGCCTCCACGAGTTTCGCAGCCAGCGACTACGAATCCTGAGGTATTTCAAATGCCAAGATCTGTTCCTATTACCGATGATTTTTTCTCGGATTTTTCTGTTCCCTCTCCTGCTGCTACTATTCCTATAACAATTGCACCCTGTCCACCTCTAATTGTATCGCAACCACAAGCAACTCTTGCTCAATTAACCCCCTTATTGACAGAATCTATTGCCACCACAACCACTACCACCTGTGAACCTCCAGTGACTGTCAACGCGTCTAATGCGGTGGCAAGTGCTTCAGGTGTTACTCTTGGTCATTTTACACCACCTATCTCACCTCTCCATCAGGGCGATTCAGATACAATTTTTGAAGGTGATAATGATGAATTTGAAGCTTTTCGTTACAGTCCATTCACTATTCAGGCTGACAGTGATGAAGAAGCCCCTGTTACTCAAGGGCAACTCAAAGCCATAAACGAGAAGCTAGATTCTTTCATTGAGTCCACTAAAGCTTCATCTGGCAATGCTTACTCCCAAGAGGCTGTCAACGCCTTCTTTCAGACAATCACGAAGGAGCACAATGCGAACGTGGAGAAAGCCAATAAAGCAGTGGTTGATTCTGCTAACGTTTGCAAGGAAGCGACCGAAAAAGTCGATAAACTAATCTCTGAAGCTCAAGCCTTTATGACAAACTTCCAAACTTCATTTGAAACAAATACTACGAAGGCTAATTGTAACATACACGTTTTGAAATCGTGTTTTAAGTAAATAATATTACGAAATATTATGTGATATTGAGTATTGAGTTCTAACAGATAGTTTTTACTAGATATAAGGTAAAACTATGTTTAGAATCACTCATAAAACATTGGAAGTCTTATAAGATTCCAATTAAAAGCCAAATAGTGAAATTTAGCGTAAATATAAAATTTTAAATAAGTAAAATTTTACTATTTAAAGTTGTAAAGAATCTCGTTAGAAACATTTAGGCGAAAACCTCATCGAAATCCGAGTTATAACGAAGAAGTTATGACCAGTCGAAGATCCGTGACAAAACCGGCACGACGCCGAATGACGTAAAAAGTGAGTTTTTGATAAACTGCTTTTTAGCCTTAGTGATCTAAATGAAAGTCGTAATATTCGTTAAACTGAGAATTTTCATAAAAAGAACGCCAAAATCTGACTTCGTATGAGGAGGTTATGATTTTTCTAAGTTTCAGCTTAGTAGTAGACAGCTAAAAACTCGAATTTTAGATCGAGTGATTTTTAGCCAACACAACCTAAACGAGAATCGAAGGTCTCGTCATTAGCAGTACAACGGTAAAAAGTTTGACGAAAACGGACGTCGGATTAAGAAGTTATGATTTTTTAACGGATTTACCAGTCCCGGTCTATTAAAAATAATAATATTAAAAATAAATTCAAAATTAGCCAACGAATTCCAAACGAAAGTCGTAGAGCATAATTTTCCCTACGCGTGCATATAAAGAACGTCAAAAACGGAGCCCATATGCGAAAGTTATGGATTTTAGAAGAATTGGGTGCAATTTTCGAGAAAATTCGCATGGAATGGGGCAGGTCACGTGATCCTCGCATGCTTACCTCGTGCCCGACTCGCGTGTCGCATGCTGATTCGACCGAGGGTGCGGTCCAATGATCTTCTGACGTGCATCGTTGTTGACTGCCCCGTGTCCGAAGTGGTGAACCAATCCGAAGCCAGCACGCAGCCTCCTCGCATCCGAGCCTCGCCGAAGCAGCCAGCTGGTCCGAGCCTTGCAGACACCTGCCCTCTTCCCTTCGCTTCGGATCCGGACCTCCCTACTATAAATAGTAGCTGCGAGATCTCCAAGGTAAACTTTAGAAATTTGCCCTTTTTCACCCTTTTTCCACATTTTCACTACTTTGACATCCCCGAAGCCCCGATATTAATTCCAACGCCCGAAACACGCCCCGAAATTTCCGAGAAGCCCGAAAAATTTATCTTTCCGGTTTCGAAGCCCAACCCTCGCAGGGCCCGGTTTTCATGAAAACTCCTGGTTTTCAACAAAGGAAGTCATATTTAGAGCCGAAGTGCTGCCCAAATTACTATTTTAACCCCCGGTTATTTCACGGTGAGTTTAATATATAGGAACAATTGTATGTTATGTGTTATATATGCTACGTGTTTTTCAGTGTTATTATTCCGGTTTATTTTCCCATGTTATTTTTATTCGTTATTTTTAATAGCAAAAGAAATACCTTTGACTATGTGATCAGTGAAAGGACTTAGATTTATATTGGTACTGGTATGTAGCCTTTGGCCATGTAGAAAATGTCTCCGTAAGAGAATGATTTTTATTCTATGGTATTGGGAGAAGGTTAGACAGGGCTATAAGCCTGAAATCTACCAAAAGGTTAATCCGAAGTTGTATGTCTTCTGTGCCATTTGGGCCAAAGCTTTATTGATGTATATCAAGTATGGAAATTGTTATGTCTCATTGATTGTATATCTTTGAATCAAATCAATGATTGATATGGAAAGTTTTTCACATGATTCACATATGCCTTTGTTGTTCCTTGATCCTCTTTGCCTCTGCCATATTGAAGTATATATATGGCATAACGTTATATTGTATCTATTATTGAACTCACTAAGCGTCACCGCTTACCCCTCTCAATGTTTAACTAATTTGCAGGAGATAAGCATTCAGTATAGTTATACACTGATAGAAGATTTTTGAATAGTTTGAAACTATTGTATTGATAGAAGATTTTCAAATAGTTTGAAACTGTTATATTTTGCACTCCCATATGTATAAAACTTTAGAATCCTGGGAAGTTATGTAATATATAACACTTTGAAATAGTTGGTTTGTATCCAATAGTTTGTAATCACTTTATCAATATAAAATACTGTTTTTATGAATATGCACGTAGCATGTTTTGGAGTAACTATATTTTCAAGTATGAAAGTTTAGAAAGGGGTTCTTTCAATCATGGTATCAGAGCAGTGGTTTAAGTGAACTAAATTCCACGGATTGGTATTTAGACTTAAACTATTGGAAGTTCAATATATGAACTTAATCATTGTAAGTACAGGGATACAAACCATAGGAAATATTTAAGTAAAAGTATTAGGTAAGGATAAACCCTAATATATTCTAAAATACAACGTTACTCCATATTGCAGAGCAATGGCTGAACAGGTTAGTAGCCATACCCCTGAGGTTGGTGGAGGTCCTCAACCTAAGGAAGTGAATACTGCAGTATCTCCTCGTGAGGAGCGACTCTTGGGTAGACTTACAGGTGTTATTCGACAGACTCTCGAAGAAAACAAAAAGAATGGTGATAAAGGAAAAGAGAAAGCCACTGGAGAATCTTCAAAAGGGGAGGTGAAGCGTCCCTCGTTCAAAGATTTCAAGAGTAGTGGTGCTACAGAATTTTCTCGTGTTCTTAATCCCATTGTTGTTCTTACCTGGATCCAGAACACAGAGAAAGTGTTTCGTATTTCTCATGTGGATAATGAAGACAAGGCTAATTATGCTTCCGCAATGCTCATCGGAGAAGCCTTGGTCTGGTGGGAAGCAACATATGAAGCTCTAAACGGGTTTGACCAAAAGAATTTAGCCTGGGAAATGTTCAAAACTCGTTTGCTAGAGAAGTATTGTCCTCTAGACATGAGGAGGATAGTGGAGAAGGAATTCCTCGAACTTAAATAGGGAGGAATGACTGTGAATGAGTATGAAACTCAGTTTAATCAAAGAGCAAGGTTTGGTACAAAGTATATTCCAACTGAAGACGAGAAGACTCAGTTATTCATGGAGGGACTACGGCACGAAATTCACGATTTCGTTGCCAATCGGGAAGTACTGTCATTCGATAAAGCCGTTGAGTATGCTCGAAGACGTGAGCATGACTTAGAACTACGTGGTGCCACTCTTACTGTTCCAAAGCATCCACGTACTGAAAGAACTGTTCCTGTTCCTTCTTTTCTACCAGTTCAATTCGTTCGGACTGAGCCTCGTAATCAAGTGCAAACTCAAAATGCCTCTCGTGGACGCGGTAGATCACAATCTTTTTCTATTCAATCGCCTTCATATCGTGTTTGCAGAAGGAATCATCCGGGCCAATGCAAAATAGACAAGGAATCCATTGTCTGTTATGGATGTGGAGAAAAGGGTCATATAAATCCAGCTTACCCAAGAAAGGATGTTACTTGTTTTGCATGTGGTATTACTGGCCACAAGAAGCGTTTTTGCCCTACTCTTACTAGTCAGATAACAGGAAGTCAAGCTTCTGTTCAAGAACCGGCGAGAAGTCAAGCCCCTGTTCAACAATCAAAGGGTACTCCAACTAAAAAGGAGGAGGTGCCAAAAGCTAATGGCCGTGCATTCCAGATTACCTCAGAGGAGGCATGCGAGGACCCGAATGTTGTGACGGGTACATTTCTTGTCAACTCTAGACCTGCTCACATCTTATTTGATTCTGGTGCCTCAGATTCTTTTGTGTCTTATGAATTTGCGCATTCCTTTCAAATTGCTTGCTATGTACTCGCGCAACCATTTCACGTAGATACTGTGGGAAGTATATCATTACTTGCTGATAAAGTCTATAGGGATTGTATTATAGAAATTGAAAGCTATAATTTTCTTGCTAACCTGATCTCTATCTCCTTGCCCAACTTTGATATTATTCTCGGCATGGATTGGTTGTCAAAGAACCACGCCGAACTCTTGTGCTATGAAAAGATAGTACGTATTCACATTGAAGGGGAGAATCATATCTATGTCTATGGTGAACAAGGAACCTTAAAAATAATATCTTTCCTCAAAGATCGTAAATTCATATCGAAAGGGTGTTCTATCTATCTGGCCTACACAGTCGATGTCTCAAAAGAGAAGAAGAAAACGGTGAATGATGTTCCCATTGCTAAAGAATATCCAAATGTTTTTCCCGAAGAATTTCCTGGACTTCCTCCGGACAGGCAAGTAGAATTCCGAATTGACCTTGTGCCTGGTGCTGCTCCGATTGCAAAGACTCCTTATCGTCTCGCGCCAGCAGAGATGAAAGAAATGATGATCCAGCTGCAGGAACTACTTGACAAAGGTTTCATTCGACCAAGTACCTCTCCCTGTGGTGCTCCGGTACTGTTTGTCAAGAAGAAAGATGGATCGATGCGGATGTGCATTAATTATCGTGAGCTGAATAAGGTGACTATCAAGAACAAGTACCCACTACCTCGCATCGACGATTTGTTCGATCAACTTCAGGGTGTTAGCTATTTCTCAAAGATTGATCTAAGATCTGGCTATCATCAGTTGAAAGTTCACGAGCAGGATGTACCGAAGACTGCTTTTCGTACTCGATATGGGCATTATGAATTCCTTGTCATGCCGTTTGGTTTAACAAATGCTCCTGCTGTATTCATGGATATGATGAATCGGGTATGCCGCCCAATGCTCGATAAATCTGTCATCGTATTCATTGACGATATTCTAATTTATTCCACGTCTGAAGCTGATCATGCCATTCATATTCGTGCGGTATTAGAACTTCTTCGAAAGGAGAAACTATATGCTAAATTCTCGAAATGTGAATTTTGGCTACGTCAAGTTCAATTTCTCGGCCATGTGATTTCTAGTGACGGTGTATCCGTAGATCCTACCAAAATCGAAGCCATTCAAAATTGGGAAGTGCCCCGTAATGCTTCCGAAATTCGTAGTTTCTTGGGTCTCGCAGGATATTACCGGAGATTCATTAAAGACTTTTCTTGTATAGTCGTACCTCTCACGAGTCTTACACGAAAGGAAGTGAAGTTCGAATGGAGTGAAGCCCAAGAAAAAGCTTTCTCGACTTTAAAAGATATTTTGACTCATGCTCCAATCTTATCACTTCCAGAAGGTGATGATGATTTCTCCGTATATAGCGATGCTTCAAGATTGGGACTCAGTTGTGTGCTGATGCAACGTGGTAAAGTGATAGCCTATGCCTCAAGACAACTGAAAGATTATGCGAAGAATTATCCCACCCATGATCTCGAACTCGTTGTGGTAGTATTTGCCCTAAAACTTTGGAGACATTACCTTTTTGGTACAAAATGTCAATTGTATACCGACCATAAGAGTCTCAAGTACATATTCAGTCAGCAAACTTTGAATATGAGACAACAACGAGCCATGGAGCTGATCAAGGACTATGACTGTGAAATCCTGTATCATCCTGGAAAGGATAATGTAGTTGCCGATGCACTTAGCAGAAAGGTTTATCGTAATAGTATGTGTTATGCTATTACTCACACTACAGTAAAGTTCACTATTCTAGATGAACTAGAGAAATGGCAAGTAGAGTCCCTAAAGCCAGAAAATGCGAAGAAAGAAGGGATGGTACATTATACTGATGTTTTGCTTGATGATCCAAGAGGATTGAAGGTATTCAAGAATCGGCTATGGATTCCAAAGATTGGTGGATTAAGACAGAAGATTTTAGATGAAGCCCATAAGTCTAAACTTTCAATACATCCTGGTACAAGTAAAATGTACTATGATGTAAGAGCTGACTATTGGTGGCCTGGATTAAAGAGAGACATCAGAAGATATGTACAGGAATGCTTAGTATGCTTACAAGTCAAAGCAGAACACCAAATACCTTACGGAACGCCAGAAAGTCTTAGTGTTCCTGTATGGAAATGGGAAGAACTGTCCATGGATTTTATTACCAAATTGCCAAAGACTGCTAGACAGCATGATAGCATTTGGGTAATCGTCGACCGCCTGACTAAAAGATCTCATTTTCTTTCCATGCGTGAAACGGCTCCAATGGAGAAATACGCACAAGTATACTTGGATGAAATTGTTGCAAGACATGGTGTGCCGCTAAAGATCATTTCTGATCGTGATACGCACTTCACTTCTCACTTTTGGGCGAGTATGCAACATGAATTGGGATCTCGAGTTGCCCTCAACACAGCTTATCATCCCCAGACAGATGGTCAGACGGAGAGAACAATCCAAACAGTAGAAGATATGCTTCGTGCATGTGTCTTGGAGTTCGGTGGTAACTGGGATAAATACTTACCTCTTGTCGAATTCTCGTATAATAACAGTTACCACGCTTCAATCAAAATGCCACCATATGAGGCATTATATGGCCGCAAGTGTCGTACTCCATTATGTTGGCGTGAAATAGGACATAAAATCCTTGGAGGCCCTAAAATGATTCAAGACACCACCGACAAGATTCAAATTGTACGAGCAAGAATGAAAGCGGCCCAGGATCGACATAAGTCATATACGAAAAAGCGGAGGCGACCAATAGAATTCCAGGTGGGTGATTTCGTAATGTTGAAGGTATCTCCATGGAAAGGTCTTATGCGATTTGGAAAGAAAGGAAAACTAAGTCCTAGATTTATTGGTCTTTTCAAAATCCTCCAGAGGATTGGTAAACAAGCATACCGCTTGGAATTGCCTGAGGATTTGGCAGGTATTCATGATGTCTTTCATGTGAGTTATCTGCGCAAATGCTTAAGTATGTATTATGAATCAGTTCCATTATCCGAGGTGAAACAGGATAATAAGTTAACTTATGTAGAAGAGCCTGAATAAATCGTAAACAAAAGAATGACTAAGCTACGTAATAAAGAAGTAGAGTTGGTGCTTGTCAAGTGGAAACGCCCTCGAGGCGCAAACTATACTTGGGAGAATAAGAATGAGATAAGAACGAAATATCCCCATTTATTTTAATCGATGTAATTTCGGGGACGAAATTCTCAAAAGGAGGAGGTATTTGTAACATACACGTTTTGAAATCGTGTTTTAAGTAAATAATATTATGAAATATTATGTGATATTGAGTATTGAGTTCTAACAGATAGTTTTTACTAGATATAAGGTAAAACTATGTTTAGAATCACTCATAAAATATTGGAAGTCTTATGAGATTCCAATTAAAAGCCAAATAGTGAAATTTAGCGAAAATATAAAATTTTAAATAAGTAAAATTTTACTATTTAAATTTGTAAAGCATCTCGTTAGAAACATTTAGGCGAAAACCTCATCGAAATCCGAGTTATAACGAAGAAGTTATGACCAGTCGAAGATCCGTGACAAAACCGGCACGACGCCGAATGACGTAAAAAGTTAGTTTTTGATAAACTACTTTTTAGCCTTAGTGATCTAAATGAAAGTCGTAGTATTTGTTAAACCGAGAATTTTCATAAAAAGAACGCCAAAATCTGACTTCGTATGAGGAGGTTATGATTTTTCTAAGTTTCAGCTCAGCAGTAGACAGCTAAAAACTCGAATTTTAGATCGAGTGATTTTTAGCTAACACAACCTAAACGAGAATCGAAGGTCTCGTCATTAGCAGTACAACGGTAAAAAGTCTGACAAAAACGGACGTCGGATGAAGAAGTTATGAATTTTTAACGGATTTACCAGTCCCGGTCTGTTAAAAATAATAATATTAAAAATAAATTCAAAATTAGCCAACGAATTCTAAACGAAAGTCGTAGAGCATAATTTTCCCTACGCGTGCATATAAAGAACGTCAAAAACGGAGCCCATATGCGAAGGTTATGGATTTTAGAAGAATTGGGTGCAATTTTCGAGAAAATTCGCATGGAATGGGGCAGGTCACGTGATCCTCGCATGCTTACCTCGTGCCCGACTCGCGTGTCGCATGCTGATTCGACCGAGGGTGCGGTCCAATGATCTTCTGACGTGCATCGCTGTTGACTGCCCCGTGTCCGAAGTGGTGGACCAATCCGAAGCCAGCACGCAGCCTCCTCGCATCCGAGCCTCGCCGAAGCAGCCAGCTGGTCCGAGCCTCGCACACACCTGCCCTCTTCCCTTCGCTTCAGATCCGGACCTCCCTACAATAAGTAGTAGCTACGAGATCTCCCTGGTAAACTTTAGAAATTTGCCCTTTTTCACCCTTTTTCCACATTTTCACTACTTTGACATCCCCCGAAGCCACGATATTAATTCCAACGCCCGAAACACGCCCCGAAATTTCCGAGAAGCCCGAAAAATTTATCTTTTCGGTTTCGAAGCCCAACCCTCGCAAGGCCCGGTTTTCAACAAAGGAAGTCATATTAAGAGTCGAAGTGCTGCCCAAATTACTATTTTAACCCCCGGTTATTTCATTGTGAGTTTAATATATAGGAACAATTGTATGTTATGTGTTATATGTGCTACGTGCTTTTCAGTGTTATTATTCCGGTTTATTTTCCCGTGTTATTTTTATTCATTATTTTTAATAGCAAAAGAAATACCTTTGACCATGTGATCAGTGCAAGGACTTAGATTCATATTGGTACTGGTATGTAGCCTTTGGCCGTGTAGAACATGTCTCCGTAAGAGAATGATTTCTGTTCTATGGTATTGGCAGAAGGTTAGACAAGGCTATAAGCCTGAAATCTACCAAAAGGTTAATCCGAAGTTGTATGTCTTCTGTGCCATTTGGGCCAAAGCTTTATTGATGTATATCAAGTATGGAAATTGTTATGTCTCATTGATTGTATATCTTTTAATCAAATCAATGATTGATATGGAAAGTTTGTCACATGATTCACATATGCCTTTGTTGTTCCTTGATCCTCTTTGCCTCTGCCATATTGAAGTATATATATGGCATAACGTTATATTGTATCTATTATTGAACTCACTAAGCATCACCGCTTACCCCTCTCAATGTTTAAATAATTTGCAGGAGATAAACATCCAGTATAGTTATATACTGATAGAAGATTTTTGAATAGTTTGCAACTGTTGTATTGATAGATGATTTTCGAATAGTTTGAAACTATCGTAATTTGCACTCCCATATGTATAAAACTATAGAATCATGGGAAGTTATGTAATATATAACACTTTGAAATAGTTGGTTTGTATCCAGTAGTTTGTAATCACTTTATCAATATAAAATATTGTTTTTATGAATATGCACGTAGCATGTTTTGGAGTAACTATATTTTCAAGTATGCAAGTTTAGAAAGGGGTTCTTTCACTAATGCAGTACTCTCAAGTCTTGGTTCCACTCTTAAGGCTGAGAAAGTGGTGATTAAGAAGGTTCGCACCGCTATTCAGACTTATAACACAGAGTTCCAAGCCACAATCTCTTCAAATATTGAAAAACTTCATGCAGAATTGGCTATAAAAAATCGAATAATGGATGAGCTCGCTGCGAAAACGGATAAAGTTAAAGTTCTATCTGTTGGAACCTGAAAGTGAACTTCTAGCAATCCTAAGTATCTATTCTGAAGTGTGTATGTTCCGAAGTGGAGAGTAGTCTGAAATCTGTCCGGAATGGATGCTGATCTGGAGTCACAATATTTTGTCTTTATTCATTTATGAAGTTTGTCTTTGTTTTGATGTAAAGTTTCATAGGACTTACTCTTTTGTAATATTAGACAATCAGAATATCAGAAACATTTCTATTGTCCAGTCCTATGTAAGGTCTCTAGTTATTTCGTTGTATCCTTCTCTCCTATTTATAGGAGCTTTCAATGCAAAGTCAAGCGCGGATCATTCACTCAACTTTTGGCATTTACTAAGTTATTTCAAACATCTTTCAAACATTCTTCTTGTTCTACATTTATTAGCTTTACCTTGATCATTTATTATCAATCTTCATTTAATGACTTGATCATTTGTTGAATACATTATCTAAGACTTGATTGGTCTTTCCAGGCTAGACTTGAACATTTATTAGCAAGCAGAAATTGATCTTAAGCATTCACTCAAGGTTGAGTTCTCGAACCTTGTCCATGCGCATCAGATCTATTTTTTTTCTCTCAATTGGTATCAGAGCTTGAGTGGTTGTCCTTTGAATCCATAAGATCAGATTATAGTTGGTTTGAATTTACCTTGGTATTTCAACCATTTCTATGATAAGGATAAAAGTTCTTCTATATACCACTTTAGCTTGAAGATATCTTAACTTCAATGGCTGCTTCTAACCCTCAACAAATGATTTCAATGCAAATCGCAAATAGTGTGGTTGGCCCCACACGTGCCCCATTACTGGTTGTGGAAGAATATGATCACTGGAAAGTTAGAATGGAAAGATTTTTATTGGACAAAGATAAAGGTGAAGAAATCTGGAGATCCGTCAAAGAAGGTCCTCTTGTTCTTGTAAGAACCACTGTAAGAGATGTTGCTGCTCAACTTATGGGTCAAGAAGAAAATCGTCCAGCTCCTCTAACTGCAGATGATATTGAGAAGCTGCATGCTAAACAAGTTGCTTTCTCAGAAATGGTGTTTGGTGTTCATCCCTCAATCTTCGAGCATATCAAGTTGTGCAAATCAGCCAAAGAAATTTGGGACACTCTTCTGGACCTGATTGAAGGTTCGGAAAATATGAAAGACAAGTGCATCACTTCAGTTGTCAACGACTTTGATACCTTCACAACCACTCCTGGCGAATCAGTGGCCTCAGCTTCCAACCATTACCGAATCGTGGTCAACAACATGACTGCTCATGGGATTGTCCAAACTCCCTTGGAGTCCAATCTCAAATTCATAAGCAGTCTCGGCAAAGGATGGGGAAATGTGAAATCATGTCTTCAAAGCAATGGTTCCTTGAAAATGTTGAAGCTCTATCAACTCTTTGATGAACTTCAAGGACATGAGTCTAATGTTGCTCAAACCATAAGGGAACTCTCCGGAGGTCCCCTTTCCCTTGTCAGCTCTTTCGATTCAACCATTCCGAACTTGTCTACTCCGGATCCTTTTAAATCCATTGTTCCATATGTTCAATCCGCACCCATTTCACCCACACAAATCTATCCTACATATGATTCGGAAGCCATGGACTCTGAACTCTGTTTCCAATAGGAGTTTGCTCTTCTCTCAATGAAATACAAACGTCCTTTCAACTTTTCCTTCAAACCATACCAAAACCGATTCCAAGCTCCTCACCACAACAATCCTCAACCATACTCAGCTCCGGAACCTAAACCAACTTCGGAAAATCCTCCCGCATACAAACCGAACCTCTCTAAGCCAAACTCTACTCCGGAACCCTCTCAGAGTTCCAAATCAGACAAACCAAAAATTGTGTGTCGTAAGTGTGGACATGCAAACCATTTTGCTAAAGATTGTCTGGCTGATGCTCCGCAGAAACCAAAAATCAAGGATTCTACCTACTACGTCCGAAAAGCCCAAGAGATGGATGAAAGCGAAAAAGCATTTGTAACAACGGTTTCAAAAGATGTTGAGGGATATTGTTCATCCGGCGATGATGATGACATAGTAACAAGAAGGAATATGTGTCTGATGGCAAGACAAACTGTTGAATGTGATGAAGGGTATTGGTCTTCTGGATCAAAAGATGAAGATGATGTTGCTGAACCTCACTATTGCTACATGGCCACCAACAATCCACCAGGTCGAAGCATCTTTCAGCAGGTAAAATCCATGATCTCTGATAATAACTTTGACTTGTCTCTCTGTGAACATTTTCTAACCCAAATTCAAACAGATATGAACATCATCTATAAAGCCTATCAGTCTGCCATAGAAGCAATTGAGGAGAAGGAGTGTGAGTTAAATCGTCTTAGGTTACGTTTCGAGGATAAAAAGTTGAAAATCGAGTATTTAGAGCGTGAACTTGTAATGTCAAATGATGAATGTATCATTTTAAAAGATAAATGTGAAATCATCTATTCTGAACGAAATGTTTTGATCTCTGATAACAAACGTCTTAATGCTAAGATAGATGTATTGCATAATTCCATAGACATGCTTGAAGCTGACATTCGGATGACTCATAATTTTCGTCATCCATGGTCAAAAGCACCTGGTCTCGGAAGCGAGTTTCTAAAACCAATTGCTAGTCCCTTGAAGGAATTGCAAAATTTGACATTTATGGGAGAGGTTCCGAACATTAAACATTCGGACACCCCTGTATCTCCCTTGTCACCACTTCCTGAGACTACAGACCATTTTGAGTCCTTAATTCCTAAGTTTCAACTAATCATTGTCAATTATCCTGATTCCACACCTCTTCCACCTCTGACAAACCTAGACCTGAATCGGACCACACAATTCCATCACAGTGTCTCAAATAGGATAGATCATATTCCAAACATTAGGCCTCCTAACAACTGTGTCATTAAGGAAATCATTCTGCTGACAACTGAAACCACTACCTCGCAGTTTGTGTGGGCATCCTTAGATGATAAAGTAGAAACTTCATGTTGTGTCTCATATGATTCTTGTGAATCTGAATCCTTAGTTATCTCAAAAACAAAGTTGGTTCCCATTGACCCTGAGTTTAGTAATCCATCAGCTGGATAAACCTCAAAGTCATTGTCTCAATCCAAGAAAAACCCAATGCTCAATAGGAAGGATGTGGTAGATCCTAAAGTGGAAGCACGAAATGCTCACAAAAAGGAAATTAAGTCTAGGCAAAATTCTCGATTCCTTGAGAACTCCAAAAAGAGTGTTTCTCGGAACTCTAGTTCTTTCGCACCTAGGTAAAACCCCTTCTCTCCCACTAAGATGTTGGATTAGTGTCTAAGTCCATAACTATTTTGGTATGTACTTGACCCGATTATGAGCATGGTCCTTTTGGGTTGCCTTCACCATACCAATATGTAGGATGAATTAAGAAGAGAAAGGTTTAATTATGATTTATTAATATATTATGAGAATAATATATTAAAGGAGAAATCATATTGTTTAATTAATATTAGTCAAGAATTAATTAAGAGTTAATTTTGTGGCTAAAAGAGATTAATTAAACTTAGGGGACTGGAATTGTAATTATAGGATAATTGCAATTGGGCTATGGATCACCTTAGAATAATAGGTTGGACGTATTCTATGGGGAAGCCCATTAGAAATCCTCCAAGGCATGTTCCAGAAGGGGTCCATGGGCTGCTTAGGGCTTAAGCAGTCAGATTAGGGTTTCCTAGCTGTAAACCCTAATAGCCAGCATATATAAGGAACCCTTATGGCCCCAAAAACGTGGTGAATACTTCCTTTAGGGTTTCCAGCCATTTTTGGTGCCTCCTCTCTCCTACCTCTTCATCCAAGTTGCTTAGTGGTGTTTGTGACTCCATTAGAGGTGCAACACTTGAGGCACTAAGCTTTCTGAAGCCAAGGATTGATTGTTATTGCTATATAACAATCAAAGGTAAGATCTAAACCCTAATTTCAGTTATAGTTTATTAGATCTAGGGTTTATGGCTTTGGATTATCAATTGCATGTTCATTAGACAAACTAGATCCAAAGCTATTAGGGTTTGCATGTACACCATAGGATTGATGTATTGCTCGAAACCCATCATAAGATACTCAAAAGACCTTCAAATTCTCCCAGTCATGCACAACGTGAGATGGTTGTCAGTCCCACTCTGCCTCAAACTCGTAAAAATACATCATCTGTCCGAAACACTCCTTCTCGGATTGTTTCCTCCGTTTTCATTGCCAAAACTAATGGCACGATTTTTAAATCAAATTCTTCAAAAACCAATGTGCCATCAAACTAACCAAAAAGCACCATGAGAACAACCTTGTCAAAATCCTCAAAACAGAATTTAGTGTGGAAAGTTAAATCTCAATCTGATGAAACTATGGTTCCAAAAGTATCAGTCGTTACCACCTCTCCGGAAGCTCATGTTCTGAAGCGCATATATCCGGAAGTCCAAGTCATTGAATATGACTATTGTATTGATGAAAGAACATTATCATTTTGTTTGTTTCCCAAAGAATCCAGAAACAAACTCACTAAATCCTCGGTTACTCATAAGTCACGTCCCAAACCTAAGACTCGTGCCTTTGTCCCAAAATCTAACTTGGAGCCTAAAAACTCCGCCATTCACTAATTTTGCAGGCACTCTGTGCTTCAGAGCAAGAAACAGTATGGTATATTGATAGTGCTTGCTCCATGCACATGACGGGGCAGAAGGACTTTCTGCGAGATCTAAAGCTTGCACCAAATGCTGGATATGTAACATATGGCAACAACTCGAACTCCCAAATTCGTGGTTATGGAATTCTCACCAATGGAAACTTCTCTATTTTCAATGTAGCTTATGTAGCTGACCTGAAACATAATTTGATAAGTGTTGCTTAGCTCACTAATTCAAATCGGCGTGTGGAATTTTGCAAAAAGTATACCTACGTAATGACCGAAGACCGGAAAGAGTGCCTAATCAAGTCGCTTCGCAACAAGAATATGTACTCGCTTGACATCAACATGATTATTATCAAACCGCAACTTTGCCTTCTCACCAAAGCCGTTCCTGACATCAGTTGGTTATGGCACCGAAGGCTAGCTCATCTAAACTTTCGGTACATAAATGATCTCATATCCGGCAAAATGGTGAGAGGTCTACCTCTTCTCAAATTCGAAAATGATCATTTATGTGCTGCATGTGAGTGTGGTAAGAAGTCAAATAAAGGTCATCCCGTCATCATTGAAAAATCAATCTCGGAACCTCTAGAACTTCTCCACATTGATATGTGTGGCCCATCAACAGTGGAAAGTTTACATCACAAAAAGTACATTCGTGTGATTGTGGATGATTTCACTAGGTTCATTTAGGTTTTCTTCCTCAGGCTAAAGTTAGAAACAGCCTCCGAGCTCATAAATTTTATCAAAGGAATAGAAGTTCTCATCAAACTCCCAGTTAGACGCATCCGAAGTGACAATGGTTCGGAACACAAACTCCACCATTGAGAACTTTCTTACCGAGAAGGGCATTGATCACAATTTTTCTGCTCCTTACACTCCTCAACAGAATGGTGTAGTTGAACGAAGGAATAGAACTTTAGTTGAAGCTGCTCGATCAATGCTCAATTTTGAAAATCTTATACTCTATCTTTGGGCTGAAGCTGTTTCTACTGCATGCTTCACTCAGAATAGAAATATCATCAATCGTCGTCTTAACAAAACACCGTATGAAGCCATGAATGGTCAGAAGCCAACAATCTCATTTCTGCATGTTTTTTGATGCAGATGCTTCATCAAGAACAATCGTGATCAGCTTACTAAGTTCCAACCTAAAGCTGATGAAGCCATCTTCCTTGGATACTCCTCAAAATCAAAAGCTTACAGAGTTCTTAATCGGAGAACACGTGTTCTCGAAGAAAGTTTTGACGTTACTTTCGATGACAACTTTGTTCGGAATTCTGACCCAACTCATATTACAACTCACATTATGGAGTCCGATACTCCTCCGCCAGGTTGTCCAAACCCCCAAACAATTCTTGAAGTTGACTTTGAGACTCTCTTTGGTCCTTCCGAAACCGCCCTTGATTCGAAATCTCGAACAAGGCCTACTCTCAATTCAATTTCTTCTTCGGAAGCTCCTGTCTCGCAAAACATCTCCGATCCGATCCCAAGCCTCCCTCCATTTGATTCCGAACTGTTTCAACCTTCTCAGGTTGAGGGGGAGAATGCTCACACCTCTCTTGAATCAAATATGGACGACTTCCAAGATGCAGCTGCTGATTTCGATGACTCCAATCCTCTCAACATTGATGAAAACGAAAATTTCTTTGAATTCCCTTCTGATGATGATGTAAATATCTCTGGTTCAAAAATTCAGGGGGGGGGGCATCATCCACACTTTCAAACCATTCAGGGGGAGCAAATTCATTCTACTGTTGATATCGGATCGACGGCTGCACAAGAATTCCCAAGATTACACGTTTGGATAAAGGATCATCCTCCGAACCAAGTAATCGGAAACCCCAATGTTGGTGTACAGACTCGTTCTGCTACAAGTATCCAAAATGAATGTCATTTCTCAGCATTCATATCCATGGTTGAACCCAAATCCATCAAGGAAGCATTAGAGCATGCTGACTGGATTACAGCCATGCAAGAAGAACTGGCAGAAATTGACCGAAATGAAGTGTGGACCCTCGTACCTCCTCCTCCAAACCATCCCATTGTTGGTACAAGATGGGTATTTCACAACAAGCTAGATGATGCAGGAGTTATCATCCGAAATAAAGCAAGACTGGTGGCCAAAGGTTTTACTCAGATTGAAGGGCTCGACTACGATGAGACCTTTGCTCATGTTGCACGACTTGAAGCTATCAGAATCTTCCTTGCTTATGCTGCTCGAAAAGGCTTCAAAGTTTACCAAATGGACGTCAAAAGTGCTTTTCTAAATGGTGAACTTGACATTCAAGTATACCTTCAACAGCCCCCCGGTTTTGTTAATCTCTCCTTTCCGAACTACTGTTACAAACTCCGGAAGGCAGTCTGCGGACTCAAGCAGGCTCCTCGGGCATGGTACGAGACACTCACTGATTTTCTCAAGCCCTCCAGTTTCCAAAGAGGAATTCTAGATCCTACTATGTTCCAAAGATCAAATGGAAAGCATCTCATGCTGGTACAAATTTATGTGGACAACATCATTTTTGGATCTATGGATTCATCTATGGTTGCTGACTTTGCTAAACTGATGATCAATCGATTCTAAATGAGCATGAATCGGGAGTTAAGCTTCTTTCTTAGCCTCCAAGTCAAACAGACTAACAGAGGCATCTTCATTCATCAAGAGAAGTACATTTCGGAACTTCTCACGAAATATTCAATGGACACCTGTGCCTCAGCCAAGGTACCAATGGGCTTCAGACACAAGATCTTTGTCGACCCTTCAGGTGTTTCAATTGATGAAAATAAGTACCGTGGAATGATTGGATCTCTGCTCTATCTCATAGCTAGTCGTCCGGACATCATGTTTTCTACATGTTTGTGTGCCAAATATTATGTTTTCTACGTGCTTGTGTGCTAGATTTCAAGTCAACCCTAAGATGTCTCATCTTTTGGCTGTCAAGCAAATTTTCCGATACCTTAAAGGTACTAAGAACCTCGGAATCTGGTACCCAGCAAATGAGAGTTTCCTACTCCAAGCTTACTCAGATTCAAACTATGGTGGAATTCAACTGGATAGGAAAAGCACATCAGGTGGATGTCAATTCCTAGGTGGACGATTGGTCAGTTGGTCATCCAAGAAACAGAACTATATTGCTCTCTCTACAGTCGAAGCTGAATATATTGCTGCTGTGAGCTGTACCTCTCAAGTTCTATGGATGAAATCTCAACTCCTGGATTATGGTTACCGCTTTCAACGTATTCCTATCTATTGTGACTCTCAAAGTGCTATTGCTATTTCTCACAATCCAATTTAGCACTCCATGACGAAGCACGTTGACATAAGGTACCATTTCATTAAAGATCATGTTTTAAATGGTAACATTGAACTTATTTTTGTTCCATCTGACGATGAGATTGCTGATGTCTTTACTAAAGCATTAGACGAAACCAAATTCAATGGTTTTCTGAACAAAATGGGTATGATGATGCCAGATCCTCAGTTCTTTCAAGAGACATGTTCTCTTTGATGGAAGTATTTGAAAGAAAATTGGTTCCAATCTTTGATTTTTTTCTTTTCTCGAAACTACTTTCCTTCGGAATACATTGGATCATTTTACTTGTCTTTATTTCTAATTACCTCTTGAGTTTTAAGCCATTCAGTTCATCCAGCTCATTTATTGTGACAAGTCCACATAGCCATCCTGATCTACATCTCGGAACCCACTTCATAATGGCATCCCGAAATTCCACTCCGGAAAGGTATTACTCTTTTTACTTCGGAATTTCTCAAAATTGACTCCGGAAGTTTTTCTCAACTCTTGTTCCGAAATGTTTCTCAAGTTTTTTTTGGATGAAACTTCTTTAAAACCATTTTTCTCCAAACTCAAAAATCATCATTTTGAAATGATGCTCCGGAATTACAATCAATCTTTTACTCCGGAACATAAAAGTTTTTCACTCCAAAATCTTCAAAGCTTCAGTAAAAATTTTCACTCCGGATCTTTTACTGCTCCGGAATTTCAAACTCACTCCGGATTAATTTCTATTCCGGATCTTTCTCAAAAGAAGGTATTTCAGAACTCAACACTTTACCTTCCGGTTCTCCATTTGTCCGGTCTCATACATCCGGAATACCAAAGGGTTATAAGGTGAAACGTTGACAACGGTTACTTTTTAAGGATCCTTATCCTATCTTCCTTGATTTTCGTGCCACGATCGCACGTCTTCTAAAAGCAACTATCGAATTGTCGTTTGGGTTTTCTATTTCCGTCTACAATCTACTCAACCTTTCCATTCCCAAGTCACCTCAACCTCCAAAAGCAGTTATTCATTTAATGCAACCCGTTTTGCATTCGGACCCTCATCATTACTTTTCTAACGCGACCCATTTCCCTTACCTATAAATACCCTTTCAAACCCCCTTTTACCTCTTTACGCTCTCAAAATCCCCAAAACTTCAAATCCTCTCATTGTTCTTCGTGTTCTTCAAGCTATCACTAACTGCAACGATAGCTTCCCCACAGAAACACACCCAAAATGCATCAACTCCAAAGAAGTCGATTGCTAAGAAGAAGACAACCAAAGGTTCCAATGGCTCATCTTCTTCTGCTGCTCTAGAACCGTTTCTTAGGGATACCACTCAACTATTTTCCCTAAACCCCATGGATTACGATGAATCCATCAGGGTTATGATTGAGTTCATCGCCAATCACCCCATCTCCATTCCTCTCACCAAAGTACCTGAACCACCTCTCCCACTTCATCACCTTCACAGAGCCATCACCAAAATCAAACTTGAAGATGGAATATTATAAACTACGATCCTTGGCGACAGAACTGTACCAATCTTCAAATCTACTTTCCTTAAGGCGATAGGTGTCAAAGCAAAGGCAAAGGGTTTCAAGGTCAAAGAACCAACAACGGAAGAGTTTCAAACATTTCTGAATCACATTGGGTATAATCAAGACTACAAGGCTAAAGACTTCAAGAAATCAGCCGTCTTTGGACTCTGGACTGTGCTAATCCACTTCATCATCAGAGAGCTGTCTGGAAAGCAAGGAGGAACCGATACGCTAAGCAAAGACTGGCTTCACGTCATCTACAGCATCTACTCCGCAAGTGACAACGTAGTGGATCTTCTGGAGGTCCTATGGCAAGACTTTTGCAAGTTTTCCACCAAAAGGAAGGAAAATGAAATCTCGAGCCCTAGGTTCTGGGCACTGACACTGCAAGAAATCTTCAAAGAATTCAAGGAACCACTTCCGGTTACTGCTTATCCTCCGGAGGTATGTACCACTTTTAAAGTTGTTAAAGCTTATCGAATTCCGGACCAATCCTCCTTTGGTCATGTTAGACGACTTCCGGACTATATGTTGGCCCTTATTCCTTCCGATTCCACTCATTTAAAACATCACATGGAGACTTCGGTTGTGTTTGACCCAACACAACCTGCCCCAGTCTCCGTTGACCCAATTTCGGAAGTGGCCATGCCTTCCAAGTCCGGAACCAAGGTTAAGAAGAGATCCAAAGTCAGTTCTTCCTCTCCAAAGGAAGATGCTTATGACACTCCGGCTGACTCTGGCCATCCGAACACCCCACCTGCCCACTCATCTGAGGTACCCCTTGATGATTCAAAATCACATGCACATACTCACGGGGAGTCTCCACATAATCCACCCTCACCTTCCCAAAAAGGTGATGCTGGTGTTGACCATAGTTCCTTGCACCCCCTGGAACACACCCACGAGTCTCATTTGATATCCCTCTTGTTTCTCACACACGCACACACTCCGGAACCCCTATTCCAGACCCCAAGCTATCCGAAGTTGGAGCAGTCCCTCCGACTTCTGATGCCTCAACTAGTCTGATACCCGGAAGGTGTACAGGATGACCAGGTGCTAATGATCCAAATTGGGAAGATTTTGTTAACAGGGCCGCATCAAGACGTCCGGATCTTACGAGAGCCCAAGTGGGGTCCACTCTTATCTCCATGAGGAATAGGGCCATCCAAAGCAATATGCCCTTTGTTCATCCCACTGATGATGATGCAGAAAATGAGATTACTTCGGAACAACCACCTATTACTACTCACCAAGGAATCTTCCAAACCGATCCGAATGAAGAAATTTCTGAAGAAGTTATGCTAACCGATGAAGGAAAACAAGTTTCGGACACCAACTTCTTGACATCAGTCCATTTTCAATCGAAACCATCAGCATCCAAGTCTGCCTTTGACTTCGGATCATCCTCTTCAACCAGTCCGGAAGGTGGCTCAAACTCTAACAACAACATCCATGAAGATGATGCTGTAACAAATCTTGGTCCATCCACTGATCCTTTTTCTCATCAAGCTAAATCTCATCACTCCAACTCCGACACAAGATCTTCTGCTGGTGATTATATTGATCCTTTTGCCCTCCTTGATATACAAACAACTGTGTCGGACACCATGAAGAAGGTTTCCTCCATAGATACTTCCGTAACAGAGCTCAACAATAAATTGGATGAAAAATTTTCCGGATGTGACAACCCGGAACTTCTACCTTGTGCAATCAATCAATTCAATCAATGTTAAACTCGTTTATGTTATCTTTTAGCACAGTTTAAGGGTTCGTTTAAGTGTTCTAAGCTTGAGTAGAACCAAGATTGAGCCTTGGGATGAGTTGTTAAAGTCATAAAGTAGCAAACCAGGCCATACACTCCTTTAGGAGGAGTGTGCGGCCGTACACATGGGTGTACGGCCGTACACCCCCCTCATGGCCGCACACCCAAGGTGGTGGGTCACCCACCCCTATATGTATGGGTAGACCTCCTTCTCTCATTCCTTTCATCCCTTGGCTGCACACTACTCCTTCTTCTCTCAAGCTTCTTCAACCGTGAACCCTTCCAAGGCCTAAAAAACGTGAGTTTTGCATCACCCAGCTTATTATACTTGAAGGACCTCTTGATCTAAGCCTTGAATCATCAAGTTTCATCATGTTCTTTATCCCTTGAAGGTGTACGGCCGCACACCTTCATAAGGTTGGCCGTACACACCTAAAAGGCCCTCCAAAGGGAGAGTTTGGCCCCTATCTTCTAGTTGGACATGACCCTAGCCTTGATTCACCTTAAAGTCGACAAATTAGGCATGAACATGAAGGGTGTATGGCCGCATACCCCTTTGTACGGCCGCACACACCTCTTAGGGCCGCAAACCCACTCTAATGATCATTTTAGGCCCCAAACTTGCATTGCAACGAAGCATGGGACCTAGAACACCCCTTGGATGCTAGTTTGAAGCTTGGAAACACCTCAAAAGAACATCTCATCATGAGTGTACGGCCGTACACTCGTGGTGTAACAACCGTCAAATTCAAGTCAAAGTCAACAAGTCAAAGTCAAAGTCAACAAGTCAAACCGGTCAAACTTAACTAGTACTTGTATGTTAAAAGTTATTCTATGTATAAAAATGTGCATTTGTATGTCAAGAATTCAAGTGTCTCGGAGAATCTATGTGTTTAGCGATGTAAAAACCCTAAAAATGGAGTTAAATGCATCAAAACACGACTATGGATCCTTTTGGGGACTTAAAGCAATCATAAACGAAGCATAACGGGGTTCACGAACCTTGCATTACGAGTTATACAATAATAATGGCTAAAATTAAATCTCTCCCAAATCTCTCTCAAAATCTCTCTCAACTTTTTATAGTCATCCGGGTCATCCCGACCCTCAACTTGGCCGAAAATCGCTTGAATCGGGGAGTTATACTGAAAAACAGCTAATTAGGGCCGAAACCCTTCTTAAAGACCGAAGCTTCTGATGACCGAACTACTCAGGACCGAAGGTCCCCTTCAGGACCGAACTGCATAGAACCGAACTCATCTCTTCGGAACTGAAGCCAACCACCGAGACCGAACCTCAAATACAACCGAAATGAATCGAGCCTTCGGTCCATTTCGCTCCTCTCACACCTTAAGATCCGCGACCCACACTTCGGACCCGAGCCTTACCTTCGGTTCCTCCTTCTCCCTTCTCTCGGTCCTCATTTCCTAAGGACCGAACCTCGCGGGTTCGCTCCTAATTCCCGGTTTTCGACAACTTTCGCATGTTAAGCCCGTTTGTAACGTTTTTTACGGGGATTTTTCACCAAATTCATATTTTTATCATTTTAAAATCCCTAAACTCATATTTTATTTATTTCTCAAGGATTTATTAATTATAAATCATTATTTTACATTAACAAAAATATTCTACACCACAAGTGGGTCAAGTCTGCCCACTTGTCTCTATATGTCAT
This sequence comes from Lactuca virosa, assembly GCF_052849685.1. Lineage (NCBI taxonomy): Eukaryota > Viridiplantae > Streptophyta > Magnoliopsida > Asterales > Asteraceae > Lactuca > Lactuca virosa. The sequence continues at coordinate 58,901,672 of NC_136434.1, forward strand.
CCTCTCATTAGCCCAATCTTATCCACATCACACAAACCAAGGTAAACATCATTTCAACTTGCAAATTGCTCCAGCAACCTTCACTATATAAAGAAATCCCTGCAGGATTTTGTTGGTTTACCTTGATCATTCCAAACTTACACACTTCTTAACCCCTCAAGAAAGCCTATTTTCCTCTCTACTTCCCACCACTTTGTAAAAGTGTTCTTGAGCTACTACTTCACTTTTTGGTAAGTATTTCATCTAAACTCAAGTGTTATTCCATATTTTCCTAACACTCTTGGATCATCTACACACATTTTAACACCAGAGAATCATCCTTAGGATCATCCAAGTTTTCACGTGTTCATCAAGTGTTCTTGACTTGATACTCCTCGTCTTCGACCTTCCACTCTTCAAGAAATCACTCAAGGTGAGTTAATACCCCTACATTTTCCAGTTTTCTTTAGTTTTTAGCGGGGGAATACAAGTTAAAACACCAAAACATATTTAAAACTTAACTTGACAGCTTACAACAGAAATGTTGTGACCTGTTCACGAACTGTTTTACCCAACTTACACTTAATATTTTTCAAAACTGTTTAGTAAGAAAATAGTTCAGGTTTATACCTTTCAAATGACTACTTGAACAACTCCATACGATTTTTCTACAATTTATGGTGATTTTTACAAAACTGCCTGTCACAGCAGCAACAAAATCGGACCAAGCTGTGAAGATGAACATTTTCACACTGGTTTGAGACCACCAAAAATTATAGGAAAATTTATGAATATAGTAGACTCTTTTTCTAAACTCTTCGAGTTTACGGATTTAGTTTTCGACATACAATGATCTTTCTATAAATATTCTAAAACAGTGACAGTCTAGGGTAAAACTATCAAAACAGTTTTAAGAGTTATTTTCACCTTGTAACATGCTAAGCAAGGTGTGTAAGATTTACACTTAGTATCTTCAATGTCATTTTATTGAAATACAAAGTCATGCATAACAAGGTTTCATTAAACATAAAACACTCTTGATAAACTATAATAGGTATAGTTTGAACGCTTCGTTTAACAAAGAAACACTAACACATTCGATTTAGAAAACGGGTATTTTCTTACAAATTACGTGAACTTGTTAATGAATAAATTTGTGAGTCATTCACCTTCAGGGTACTCTTAAGTACCACAGAAAAGTCATGTAGTTATAATCAGAATCTATTGGAGGGAGAGCATGATAGTTGTGTATAGATCTATATTGGGTCTGACAAACCCACACCTAAGCTGCTTGCAACAGCTAGACCGGCAGGTCTAGGGTGACAAATGTCATAACATTCCGACGCCTGAAGAACGTCGAGTATGAGGTCTTCGAGTTTTAGCATGGTTATAACAACTCACATGGGGAATTAACAAAACACACAGTTCATGGAGATTTAAGGAGTTTTATTTAAATATAAAACCACACATAAGTATGACGATTTACTTACATATACTAAGTCTTGGTTCAGTTAAAACTACAATAAACCTTTTAGAAAATATTGGATTTTCTGGAAACAAACTTGTAACAAACTTTAAGGAACAACATTCATTTTTCATTCATAAATTGCTTATGAACTCACCAGCTTTACTGCTGATACTCTTTCAAAACAACTTGTATTCTCGGGTATTCAGTAATACAGGTAACCACAAGATTTTTTTGAAGGCGAGACGCTAAGGCGCAGACTTTTGCAATATTGTGACATCATATGTAATTTATTTGGAAACATGTATTTTTGCAACAATGTAACCTTTTAAATTATATTTATGATGGTTGTGTTTACTTTCTTCACTATTGTTATGATACTAAGCATGACGTCCTCCGCCCCCGAACGTTTCCGCCGTTCCGGTTTGGGGGTGTGACACATGGGCCGCACACCCATGGTCGTACACACCTTTAGGGTGGTCGTACACCTCCCTCACTCAATCTCATATGATTTTAGCACTTAGTTCAAGTGTTTCCAAGTCCTTAGGGTGGTTTCCTATCATGTCTAGTCGTGAAATACCCTAATTTGAATCATATAAATGTTATTACATGCTAAATAAATGTTATTACATGCTAAATAGGATCCAATTGTGTTCGAGGCTTCACTTGACTCTTAACATCCCATATCGATCCTTCATTCAAACCACTCACTCGAGGTGAGTTCATACCCCTACGTTTTCCGAGTTTTTAATGTTTTCAGGGGGGAATACAAGTAAAAGCACAAGCAAATCATGTGTCCAAATATATTATTTTGTTTAATATAATTCCGTTATTAACATACATCGAATAAGGAAATCAGTTTTACAAAACGTGTTAAGGTAATAACCTTGCAAAAGCAGTTTTCAAAACTAAGGAAACGAACTTATGAATCATGAAACAAAAGTTATTATTTGATAAAGGATTCATGTTAATAACAAGAAGGGTTTTCCTGTATTATTATTCGTAAAGTCGTTAATCTAATTGGAGACACGTCCTTCGGCGCTTACAAACTTAACTAAGTGAAGGACTACCCCTTATGAACCAGAATCTCCTGGAGGGAGAGCGTGATTTTTGTGTATAGATCTATACGGGACTGACTATCTCGCACCTTACTGCTAGCTACAGTAGGACCGGCAGGTCTACGGATGACAAAGTCATAAAGGATACTGGTGCCCGATTTGCGCCATATGAAGTTAATATATGGTCATAAAGCTCGCAATGTAGATAACAACGATGTATTTACGTAATAATATATCGAACGAACTAACTTTAGAGTTAATAACTCAGTGATCACATGAGAGTATTAATAATACTTTCAGGATTCAGATCACCACGTTTTCAATTAGTTTTATTTATGTAATAAGACTAATATACATCACTGGAAGTAGCCAGGGTTTTCAAAAGAAACAATGCTATAACAATATAAGTATGGTAGATACTTGTACTTTCCGATTTAGAACGGGTAATTCAATAACTTGTACATAGGGGAAATGTAGGATTTCCCAGGGTAGACATCAGTATTTTATAAACAGATGGTTTATTAATCAACTAACGAATATTCATATTTCTTCCATAACTCCTGGGTTTATGCATCCGGGTTACGTATGAAGAATATCCGACAGACTGTAAAATATGTGGTTTCCGCCTCATCCCTTGTTCCTTGTTTGGTTGTGGGTTTAGGGGAGATCCACACAATTGACTGTCTATTCGATATTCGTTTATACGTGACTAGTATGAACAAAGAAGTCATAGAAGAAATGGGTTTAATCATGCTTTTCATAAGGAAATATGGGATTTTCTTGAGGAACACTTTCAGCAGATATCAAAAAATCATTTTACTTAAGGTTTATACATTTATTACACCAGATAGCATAAGGTTTTCTGTGAAAGATAACGTACTTTTCAAAAGAACCGAGAACTGTCTCTCTAAAACAAAATGCTTATGAACTCACCAGCTTTATGCTGATACTCTTCCAAAACCTACTTGTATTCTGAGGGCTCTAGTAGACAGGTACACCCCGAAGCTTTGAGAAGACTGTCTAGTACCGTACTGCGACTCGTGTTGCCTTCTGTATCTACTTTGATGTTTAAATTTGATATGTATAAAATACTTATGTAAAACTTATACTTATTAATGCAATGGTTGGTTGTACTTTGATTACTATAATGCATGTGTTGTGATACTTACATGACGTCATCCGCCCCCGAACGTTTCCGTCGTTCTGGTTTGGGGGTGTGATAGATTGGTATCAGAGCTCTGTTTATAGTGAACTCAGTATATCAATCATAAAAGATATACAACTACAAACACATTGGGATAAAAACACTCTGACCAAGAATCACAAGAAGAACAAAACAAAAGTATTTGGATGTTGGACATTATGGTTAAACCTGGGCAGTTATGTAATCATGTCCTGGATCAATATAGCCTGATGAACTATATTTATTCGAGACATGACCAACATGTGCTTGGGAGTGACTGTGGTGTTGCAGCAAGCCTAAAACTTACCAAGTATATATACATCCAGATATCGATAGAACAGAACATACATCTTAAAATACTATAGGAGTATTTTAGCTGGAGCCGAATACAGCGTAAATATTCGTTCCAAGTGTTGCTACATATTTCTTCTTAGCGATAGTTTACTTTCATTAGTAACCCTTATCTAGTTATCGCTTCGTAGAACACTTTATCTATCATGCTGAGATATATATTGTATTATATCTCTTCATTCTAAAATTCTAGAGGACTTACCATCCTCTTCTTCCTGGTTATTTTAGAACAAGATGCCTCCCCGGAGAAGACCTATCCAAAGGAACAACGATCCTTCGCCACCACCCCCTCCTCAATTCGACCCAGCTATGTTCCAGGCAGCAGTTACGGCTGTTGTGGCTGCGGCGATGTCACAGATAAACCAGGCCAGCTCTGGTGGATCTCGAGGTGGACCCGATACCCAAAGCCATGATGGAAGTCAGGGACATCCAAATGAGTATTCCTATAAAGACTTCATGAACGCCAAACCCAGGTCCTTCGACGGCAATGGTGGAGTCATTTCTTTAACTCGATGGTTCGAGAAGATCGAATCCATCTTCGAAATTTGTTCATGTTTCGAAGCCAACAAGGTAAAATTCGCCGCTTGCACTTTCACCGACAGAGCACTGACCTGGTGGAATGGTCGTGTCAAATCCCTAACCCTGCCGGTAGCAAATGCCATGGGTTGGGATAACTTAAAGGTGCTTATGTTTGCTGAATACTGCCCAAGGGACGAGATGCAGAAGTTGGAGCATGAGCTCAGGACCCTGAAGATGAAGGGTTCCGACATTGCTGCCTACACAGCTAGATTCTGTGATCTGGCTCTCCTCTGTCCGGGAATGGTTACCCCGGAAAGAAAGAAGATTGAAAGGTACATTTGGGGACTGACGCCCCCAACTCAAGGGAACATGATGGCTGCTAAGCCCACTACATTTGACAGCGCCAAGTGCCTGGCGCAAAACTTGATAGATCAGGGAGTTGATCTTGATGCAGTAACAGCCGCTCCCGAACCACCGAAGGCTAGTGGTGGAAAGAAAAAGTCCTGGAACAAATGAAAGGGCCAGTCTTCATAGGAGCCCTCCAAGAAACAGCAAACAGTAGCGGTTCATGCTGTTACTACTCCTGCTGCGGTTCCCGTTACTCCAACAACTCCCAGCCACTATACTGGAAACCTACCTCTGTGCAACAAGTGCAACTACCATCATCATGGGCAGTGCCAGGAGATGTTGTGCACCAGCTGTGGTAAGAAGGGACACACAACTCGATTCTGCAAGGCACCAGTCCAACCAACCAATCAGGCTCGTGGAGCGGGCGCTGGTCAAGCCTGTTATAGCTGTGGAGAGGTTGGGCACTTCAAAATAAATTGCCCCAAGGCAACAACAGCTGGCAACACAGGGAGGGTGCTAGCTATGGGACAGGAGGAAGCAGTCACTGATCCTACTGTTGTTACGGGTACATTCCTCTTTGACAACTCTTATACATCCATTCTTTTCGATTCTGGTGCGGAGATGAGTTTTGTTAGTCATGCATTCAAACATCTACTCAAATGTAAATCCCAACCTTTAACTAAAACATTCACCGTCGAGATGGCTAACGGAAAGAAAGAGAGCACTAACGACATATTCATAGGGCTGTACTCTTACCCTAGACGATCACTCCTTTCCCATCGATCTCATGCAAGTATCCATAAAGAGCTTCGATGTCATAATCGGCATGGATTGGTTGAGCCCCAATCGTGCTGATATCCTCTGCTTCGAGAAAGCTATCCGTCTCAATTTTCCCTCTGGCGAAGCCCTCACTATTTACGGTGATAAACTCAGCTCGAACCTTCGTATCATTTCATGCATCAAATCCCAGAAGTATCTGCGGAAGGAGTGCCATGCATTCCTAGCTCATGTTATTGACGAATCGCAAAAAGTTAAAGAGCTCGAGAGCATCCCCGAAGTCTGCAACTTTCCTGATGTCTTCCCCGAAGATCTTCCAGGGATTCCTCCCGAGCGCCAAGTCGAGTTTCGTATCGATTTAATCCCCAGAGCTACTCCTCTAGCTAAATCTCCATATCGTCTAGCGACGGTACAAATGCAAGAGTTATCCAGCCAGCTCAATGAGCTGATCAGCAAAGGATTCATAAGACCGAGTTCCTCACCCTCAGGAGCCTTGATCTTATTCGTGAAGAAGAAAGATGGATCCTTTCGGATGTGAATTGACTACCGAGAACTGAACAAGCTTACCATCAAGAAACGTTATCCCTTACCCAGAATCGACGACCTCTTCGACCAACTACAGGGAGCGAGTTATTTCTCGAAGATAGACCTTAGATCAAGGTACCATCAGTTACGAGTTCACGAGAATGATGTCCCCAAGACAACATTCCGAACTCGCTACGGACAATACGAGTTTGTAGTAATGCCCTTTGGTCTAACCAACGCACCCGCAGTGTTCATGGACCTGATGAATCGGGTGTGCCGTCCTTTCCTAGACAAGTTTGAGATTGTATTCATTGACGATATACTTGTCTACTCCCGGAGCGAGGAAGATCATAAACACCACTTGTAACAGGTGTTGGAAACACTAAGGGCGGAGAAACTCTATGCAAAATTTTCAAAGTGCGAATTCTGGATCAGGAAGGTAACTTTCCTTGGTCACGTGGTTAGAGAGGAAGGCATACACGTGGACCCTTCCAAAATCAAAGCGATTGAGAATTGGTCAGCACCAAAGACACCCATAGAAATCCGCCAATTCTTGGGTTTCGCTGGCTATTATCGCAGATTTATCCAATACTTCTCCAAGATCGCTAAGCCTTTAACCAGCCTGATGCAAAAAGGTGTAACCTTTAGTTGGGGAGAAAAGCAAGACACTGCATTTCAAACATTGAAGCAGGCCCCATGAAGCGCACCTATCTTGTCCCTGCCTGAAGGGACGGAAGACTTCGTTGTCTACCGTGATGCATCTAATCAGAGCCTAAGCTATGTGCTCATGCAGCGAGGAAAGGTTATCGCTTATGCCTCGAGACAACTGAAAATGCACGAAGTCAATTACACAACTCACGATCTAGAGTTGGGAGCAGTGGTCTTCGCGTTAAAGATCTGGAGACATTATCTCTACGGAACCAAGTGCACTGTCGCCACCGACCATAAGAGCTTACAACATATCTTTGATCAGAAGGAGTTAAACATGAGGCAGTGGCGATGGGTAGAGCTACTCAGTGATTATGAGTGCGCAATACACTACCATCCCGTCAAGGCCAATGTGGTAGCAGATACCCTCAGCCGAAAGGAGTATCCAGGTCGTAGAGTGAAGGCATTGACAATGACCATCCATTCCCAATTATCCACACAAATCAAAGACGCTCAGCTGGAAGCCTTAAAATCAGAGAACATGTCGGTTGAGGCCCTGAGAGGAATGGAAAATAACTTAGAGGTCAGGGGAGATGGAGTTTACTGTTTCATGAACCGGATCTGGACCCCAAAGTACGGCGGGTATAGGGAGGTTGTCATGAACGAAGCTCACAAGACTAGATACTCCGTTCACCCAGGTTCGGATAAAATGTATTTGGACCTCAAGCAACTCTATTGGTGGCCGAACATGAAAGCAGAGATCGCTACTTTCATCGACAAGTGTCTGACTTGCGCCAAGGTGAAGGTAGAATATCAAAAGCCCTTAGGTCTACTTCAGCAGCTAGAAATACCTGAGTGGAAGTGGGAGAGGATTACCATGGATTTCATCACTAAGTTACCCAGATCTCTGAGTGGGCACGACGCCATCTGGGAAATTGTCGATCGACTGACGAAATCCGCCCACTTCCTGCCAATCAAAGAGAACTTCAAAATGGAGAGACTCACGCGAATATACATTCGAGAGATAGTCCACCTTCATGGTGTACCTGCGTCCATTATCTCCGATCGAGATACCAGGTTTACCTCGAGATTCTGGCAGTCACAGGCTCTCGGAACTAAGTTGGATATGAGCACGGCTTATCAGCCACAGACAGATGGACAGAGTGAGAGAATTATTCAGACATTGGAAGATATGTTGAGAGCTTGCGTCATCGATTTTGGCATGTCGTCGGACACTCATTTGCCCTTGGTCGAATTTTCCTACAATAACAGCTATCATACCAGCATCAAGGCTGCGCCGTTTGAATCCCTCTATGGTCTTAAGTGCAGATCCCCTATGTGCTGGGCTGAAGTGGGTGACACGCAGCTAGTCAAGGGTCAAGTCCCCGACAGCACTCTCATAGGTCCTGAAATCATCCGAGAGACGACTAAAAGCATCGTACAAATCCGAGAACGACTAAAAGCATCAAGAGATAGATAAAAGAGCTACGCCGATAAGAGGGGAAACACTTGGAATTCCAGGTTGGTGACCGTTTCCTTTTGAAGGTCTCACCCTGGAATGGCATGATACGTTTCGGAAAGCGTGGAATGCTAAATCCAAGATACATTGGACCATTCGAGATCCTCGCTAGGATCGGTCTGGTAGCATACAAACTCCGGTTACCCCGAGAGCTTAGCAACGTGCATCCCGTCTTTCACGTGTCGAACCTAAAGAAGTGTCTGTCCGATGAGACACTTGTGATTCCCCTCGACAAGATCTAACTAGACGACAGCTTACACTTCGTAGAGGAACCAGTTGAAATCATGGACCGGGAAGTCAAGCGAACGAAACAAAGTCGCATCCCGATAGTCAAGGTTCGCTAGAATGCCAAGCGGGGACCTGAATTCACTTGGGAGCGTGAGGATTCAATGAAACAGAAGTACACTCATCTTTTTCCAAATCCATGATTTGTATCTCTATTCTTGAATTTCGGGACGAAATTCCCTCTAACTGGGGGATGATGTGACAACCCGGAACTTCTACCTTGTGTAATCATTCAATTCAATCAATGTTAAACTCGTTTCTGTTATCTTTGAGCATGCTTTAGGGGTTCGTTTACGTGTTCTATGCTTGAGTACAACCAAGATTGAGCCTAGGGATGAGTTGTCAAAGTCATAAAGTAGCAAACCTGGACATACAATCCTTTAGGAGGAGTGTGCGGCAGTACACATGGGTGTAAGGCCGTACACCCCCCTCATGGCCGCATACCCAAGGTGGTGGGTCACCCACCCCTATATATATGGGTAGACCTCCTTCTCTCATTCCTTTCTTCCCTTGGCTGCACACTACTCCTTCTTCTCTCAAGCTTCTTCAACCATGAACCCTTCCAAGGCCTCAAAAACGTGAGTTTTCCATAACCCAGCTTATTATACTCGAAGGACCTCTTGATCTAAGCCTTGAATCATCAAGTTTCATCATGTTCTTCACCCCTTGAAGGTGTACGGACGCACACCTTCATAAGGTTGGTCGTACATACCTTAAAGGCCCTCCAAAGTGAGAGTTTGGCCCCTATCTTCTAGTTGGACATGACCCTAGCCTTGATTCACCTTAAAGTCGAGAAATTGGGCATGAACATGAAGGGTGTATGGCCGTATACCCCTTTGTACGGCCACACACACCTCTTAGGGCCGCAAACCCACTCTAATAATCATTTTAGGCCCCAAACTTGCATTACAACAAAGCATGGGACCTAGAACACTCCTTGGATGCTAGTTGGAACCTTGGAAACACCTTAAAAGCACATCTCATCATGCTTGTATGGCCGTACACTCATGGGCCGCACACCCATGGCCGTACACACCTTTAGGGTGGCCGTTCACCTCCCTCACTCAATCTCATATGATTTTAGCACTTAGTTCAAGTGTTTCCAAGTTCTTAGGGTGGTTTCCTATCTTATCTAGTCGTGAAATACCCTGATTTGAATCATATATGCGTTATTACATGCTAAATAGGATCCAATTGTGTTTGAGGCTTCACTTGACACTTAGCATCCCATATCGATCCTTCATTCAAACCACTCACTCGAGGTGAGTTCATACCCCTATGTTTTCTGAGTTTTTAATGTTTTTAGGGGGGGAATACAAGTAAAAGCACAAGCAAATATTGTGTCCAAATATATTATTTTGTTTAATATAATTCCATTATTAACATACATCGAATATGGAAATCAGTTTTACAAAACGTGTTAAGGTAATAACCTTGCACAAGCAGTTTTCAAAACTAAGGAAACGAACTTATGAATCATGAAACAAAATTTATTATTTTATAAAGGATTCATGTTAATAACAAGAAGGGTTTTCCTGTATTATTATCCGTAAAGTCGTTAATCTAATTGGAGACACGTCCTTGGGTGCTTACAAACTTAACTAAGTGGAGGACTACCCCTTATGAACCAGAATCTCCTGGAGGGAGAGCGTGATTTTTGTGTATAGATCTATACGGGACTGACTATCCCGCACCTTACTGCTAGCTACAGTAGGACCGGCAGGTCTACGGATGACAAAGTCATAAAGGATACTGGTACCCGATTTGTGCCATATCAAGTTAATGTATGGTCATAAAGCTCACAATGTAGATAACAACGATGTATTTACGTAATAATAGATCGAACGAACTAACTTTAGAGTTAATAACTCAGTGATCACAGGAGAGTATTAATAATACTTTCAAGATTCAGATAACCACGTTTTCAATTAGTTTTATTTATGTGATAAGACTAATATACATCACTGGAAGTAGCCAGGGTTTTCAAAAGAAACAATGCTATACCAATATAAGTATGGTAGATACTTGTACTTTCCGATTTAGAACGGGTAATTCAATAACTTGTACATAGGGGAAATGTAGGATTTCCTAGGGTAAACATCAGTATTTTATAAACAGATGGTTTATTAATCAACTAACGAATATTCATATTTCTTCCACAACTCCTAGGTTTATGCATCCGGGTTACGTATGAAGAATATCTAACAGACTGTGAAATGTGTGGTTTCCACCTCATCCCCTGTTCCTTGTTTGGTTGTGGGTTTAGGGCAGATCCACACAATTGACTATCTATTCGATATTGGTTTATGCGTGACTAGTTTGAACAAAGAAGTCATAGAAGAAATGGGTTTAATCATGCTTTTCATAAGAATTTATGGGATTTTCTTGAGGAACACTTTCAACAGATATTAAATAATCATTTTACTTAAGGTTTATACATTTATTACACCAGATAGCATAAGGTTTTATGTGAAAGATAACGTACTTTTCAAAAGAACCGAGAACTGTCTTTCTAAAACAAAATGCTTTTGAACTCACCAGCTTTATGCTGATACTCTTTCAAAACGTACTTGTATTCTCAGGGCTCTAGTAGACAGGTACACCCCCGAAGCTTTGAGAAGACTATCGAGTACCGTACTGCGACTCATGTTGCCTTCTGTATCTACTTTGATGTTTAAATTTGATATGTATAAAATACTTATGTGAAACTTATACTTATTAATGCAATGGTTGGTTGTACTTTGATTATTATAATGCATGTGCTGTGATACTTACATGACGTCATCCGCCCCCGAACGTTTCCGCCATTCTGGTTTGGGGGTGTGATACCGGACTTGATTCCAAGCTCGATGCCATCCTTCAGTCCATATCCCAGCAGTCCGGACCATCTGTTGCGGAAAGAGAAGCTCAACCGGATCAACTAATTTCTCTCCGGCTCAAGCACTCAATGGAGGAAGTTGAAGCCAAGTATGATGCCTCCGTTGAACACTACCTAGATACCATCACTGTCATGCTGAAGGTACATGATGACATGGTGTCTGCTACCAATGAGCTTATCAAGCAGACTCATGTTCGTCATGAGAAACAGATTCAACGCTTGGAGAAGAAGATTAAGAATAAGGATGAAATGAACTTGATTATTCAACAAGTCCTCATCAAACTACTTCGATCCACATGGAACTTTGTTGATATTCCGAATCGAAAGTTTGATGAGATGTTAGGTGTTCTTACCCACCTCTTTGATCATCTTGCAGCTCAAGCTCCCACATCCGAAGCCTATGATGCTCTCACTCACCAACTCAACACCGGACTCCAAAAGGTGTTTGAAAATTTTGAAGGCTTAAAAGATTCATTTGTGCTTGCACCGGCTCGGAGAATCACTGATGCAAGAGGGGGAGAAGGACCGAGTTAACCATGGAAGTCTTCCCTTGACTTCACTCTCAGAGATGGAAATGACTCAACATATGATGAAGTAAAGGTCCTTTCCGTCTCCCCTTCTAAAAGCAATGAAGAGGAAGGAAGTAAAGAAGAAGACGAATATGTTCCTGAGGAAGCTCCTAAGGGAGTTCTTGGTCTTCAAGCTCCTAAATTGACCCTTCCGAAGGAAATGACAGAAGAGCAAAGGAGAATCTGGTCCGCTGCTTCCTGGCCATCCTCTCTTCCTGATGCTCTCCGGATGGGCATTCAAATAGAAAAAGCAAAATCTCTTATTACTGCTCAAGCCTTCTGAGCCACTCCTTCTATGCAGCCCCCTATTCTGCTCCCAAAGATTGCTCCAATCGACCAGGGCTCTCCACTCCGGATCCCTGATGAAATTCCGGAAGAACCTCTTCTAAATCCCACTCTGGAATTTGTGATCGATGAAAACATGAAACTTGTTATATCTGCACTGAAGAAAGACAAAGGGAAGAAGCCCATGACTGCCGAGCAACAAGCCTTCCATTTCGGACCTCCTCCAAAGCAAATTCATGGATGGTCTCAGAAACAAATCAACAAGGCATTAGAGGACAGCATCCGGATTCAAGCTCTTAAGGATAATCCTAATCCAATGCGTGGGATATCTCCTCTGTGCCACGAAGGCATTCTCCATGATCATGAAATCATCACATTCATGTATTACGATATTCCCTCAAACAACTCCGAACAACTTGATCTTCCTCTCTCTCCTTACAGCAAATACTTCACAAAGTTTGATCCACTTCATCTCAATGATGATCCAGAAGTGATCCTCCGGACTGAACGAGAAAGGCTTGATACATTCTATTCCAAGCATGCACAACCTCTCAAGGAAGTGTGGACAAGGAAGAGAATTACCAAAGTGGAAGGCTTCAGAAGAAAAATTCTTGTGAAATTCGAACTCAACTGCCCATTATTTCGATTTCACATCCTCCAGTACAAGCCAACACCCCAGACCATTACTGATGCTGATTTTCCCTCATTGAACCCAAATGACATCCTCACATTACCTTCCTACTTCCGAGGTATTCAGAAAGATGATATCAGCATGGGTACGTACCACACTACTCTGAGCGTCCTAAAAGATTATGTCGCGGAGTTTTGCAGACGTGACTATAAGCTTGCACACCTATTCGGAACCGAACAATTTGTTTCCAGAATCAACTTTGTTCTTCCTGAAGCTGAAATTCTTGCATACGGTCTAATTGATGACCCGGTTCTAGGGTTTGTCTACGCAACAAGAAAGACAAACAAGAAGGACTTCTTCCGAGTCCTTGACAAACATCTAGTTCCAACCAAACCCCTGAAGAAGTTCATTTCTCGTGCATCCAAGTCTGATGCTCCATAACATGTCAAGGCAAAGTTTGTAAGTCATTTGGCGTGGTACATTGAAGTCCGAGAATGGTTGTTCAGAGCCTACACCTTCATCAAGGAAGAATCAATCTAAAGTTAATCGGATTGTTGAGTTCACTTAGGGGGAGATTGTTGGAACCTGAAAGTGAACCTCTAGCAATCCTAAGTATCTATTCCGAAGTGTGTATGTTCTGAAGTGGAGAGTAGTCCAGTATCTGTCCGGACTAGAAGAGAAGAAGATAACAAGCTGAAGGCATTCCGGAATGACTCTCATGTCTGGAATGGATGCTGATCCGGAGTCACAATATTTTGTCTTTATGCATTTATGAAGTTTGTCTTTGTTTTGATGTAACGTTTCATTGGACTTAGTCTTTTGTAATATTAGACAATCAGAATGTCAGAAACATTTCTTTTGTCCAGTCCTATGTAAGCTCTCTAGTTAATTCGTGGTATCCTTCTCTCCTATTTATAGGAGCTTTCAATGCAAAGTCAAGCGCGGATCATTCACTCAACTTTTGGCATTTACTAAGTTATTTCAAACATCTTTCAAACATTCTTCTTGTTCTACATTTATTAGCTTTACCTTTATCATTTATTATCAATCTTCATTTAATGACTTGATCATTTGTTGAATACATTATCTAAGACTTGACTGGTCTTTCCAGGCTAGACTTGAACATTTATTAGCAAGCAGACATTGATCTTAAGCATGCACTCAAGTTTTGAGTTCTCAAACCTTGTCCCTGCGCATCAGATCTATTTTGTTCTCTCACTATCTATCAAGCTCAATCAGGCGAACAGGTAAATTGACGAGCTTAAATCCAAAAAAGCCATAATGAAGAGTTGTGTAGTAGATGTGAACTCTCTGCTTTCCAACATATTTGAAACTCGTGATCCTTTGATCCCAATAACTGTCAAGAAGCATCTGACAGACAAGCCCAGGTCGGCATTCGCAATGCTCAATAGGCTTGAAGGTGTTTCAGAGTCCACGACACTTCTGAAACAAGGGGGGAGACTACGAAAGACCAGTCTATGAAAGAATCACCCCGAAGGATGATGATACTTCCGGCGAAACCAAAAATCCAAAAGTAACAACGAACCGAAGGGTAATGAAGCTTCGGGTTCAAAGGGAAAAAGAAATCTGGTTGATAATGATAGTGAAGAAGAAGAGCCAGACGAGCATGAATTGAAATGAAGGTCTGCTTGTGAATATGAAATGGATTAACACAACCGTATCATCAGAGAAGCTGAAGAAAAGGCTAGAGCTAAACGTGAAGCTCAGGTCACATTGGAAAGTCGAAAAACCTTATTTCCTCTGTGGACCTTAGAGCGAATATTTAATGAAGCGGTTAATAATCCAAGCATTCACTGGCTGGAGCCAGTCACCTCTTTCGATCTGGAAAACACCATGGATTCGCAGTTTGACATTCCTATCACACCGAGAGCGTTTATGTTTCGCAGTTTTTGAGGTGCTTGCGAACGCTCCACCATCTGATGTGAATGTTGATAAATAGTTGATGGACTTCTATCTCCAGCATGCAAATCCTCAATACCAAACATGGAGTGCACAGAAGATAACCGCTATGAAGGTTAGAGGGCCAGTCGAGACCGGAAGCTTTGTTAACGCCAAATTCAAAACAGCTCAAGGGTCGGAGAGTGCTTTTTTTGAATTCATTCTCTCAGATCTACCATGTTTAAATCCCTATGACTGGATCACCTTAATGTATCTCCTAATGAAGGAAGAGAAGAAGTATGAGCCTATTGTTGATCATATCAAACGAATGTTAGTTTCGTATATCTATGAAGTTACGAAACGGGACACCAAAATTGCCACAGTGCTGAAAAGAAAACCAACAGTCCTTCCTCAAGGATCGGCGAGTGACATCAAAAAGATGAAGATGGGGAAGATAGACAAAGGAAACTGGACCGTGATGTTTAAACGGGGATCTGAAGCTCGTGGTGATTTCCGGAAATGTCTGTTCGGACTTCCTGACAAACACCACTTCTCAACCACCTGCCTGAACTATGTTTTGGATATAAGTGGTCAGTGCAAGCTGAATGATGATGCTGCGAAGAAGAAGTTTTCTGACATGATTCATTGGTACATTGCCTTTCGTAGTACTCTTCTAAGCATCATGCCCAAGCTCTTCAAGACTACAAAGAAGACACAACAGTGAAGAGCCTCCCGCCTCAACTGATGCAAAGGGGGAGATTGTTGGGTTATTAAGGTGTTGCGTCATTAGGCTTCATTGTATAGTCCATTTTGTAATCGGGTTATGCCTGTCTACCCATCATTTATTTATTAGGGTTTTACTATTTAAGGTGCATGCATCCATCGTGTATGAGTTAGTCGTGTCATTGTAAACCCTACATAGCCTCTACAGTAGCAGTTCTTAATCGAGCTCTTCTGAGGCTATGAATTTTAATCATTCGACACATCTTTTGATCCATATACTGTGTTTGTTTGCTCTTACATGTTTGAATCTATTTGATCTTTATAGTTTTAATCTCAACACGGAGTGTACGTGCATGATCCTCAAACCTTAATTTTTAGGGTTTGGACCCTTTATATTCATCATTATCTCCCCACGGTCGATTCCCTTATCAGCTTCCAACCCACTTTTACCTCCCAAAGCAAACCGTAATCCATCTAAAGGCTTTTTGAGCTTTGTGTGTGTGTGTGTGTGTTTTGGTAGCATTGAACGAGAAAGGAAGGAGAGAAGAACACCTTGGAGGAGTGGGACTCTTTAGATCCAGAATAACATTATCTGTTGGCATCATTTGGAGGTATAAAGTCTTAAACTTGGCATACATTTCTTTAAATCTTGTTAGTCTTGATTCGTGGAGCATTTTGGTCCAATGTCTTGACCTTTATGAGTATGGCATGCTCTAGCCCATATAAGTTGTCCTTTCAGATGTTTTGAGATGTCTAGAAGCATAAAAATGTGATCTTGGCTTTTAGTTCTTCCCCATGCATATGCTAGGATGTCCTAATGGATTATGAAGTTAGCGTTTGTTGGTATTAACCACCTCTAGACATACAAAGCCATAAAGTTGGAAACTTTATGACTTATAATGTTATCTTAGGCATCGATCTGGTTCTGGACGATAAGAACTAATGTATTAAGCTCTTTTGAATCGGCTGGGTTGACTCAACTGGTTTGTTGAGTTTAACACATTTTCGACCAAAGGGTATTTTGGGTAAATTGATATTAATTTAAGATTGGGCAGTATTTTGATTAATAGGTGTCGGGTAGAGCCAGTTTTCTGAGCAGAGATTTATTCAGCTTGTGTTTGGACTGAGAGGTAAGTTTTCCTCAGTGTACTCGTGGGTCGAAGGCACCAATGTCGGCCTACTAGATTATGTATCTTGGTTATAGGATAGTGTTATGCTAGTATATGATTAACTAGTAGATCGTTATAGTTATCTGTAGGTGTTGGTTCTGTTTTTATGTTTGTTTGTTACATATGTCGACATATTGTGGTTGTGTTGAGGCGGTCCCGCTTTGTGTTGAAGGTCAAGACACCCAGGGCAGTCTGGATAGTTTGTAGGCCCTAAGAGGCGGTCCAGTGAGGCCGAAGGCCCGAAGAGCGGTCCAGATAGGCTGTAGGCACTGCGATATGTTCCAGTTAGGTTGAAGGACCGTAGACAGGTCCTGATAGGCTGTAGGTCCTGCGAGCCGGTCCAGTCAGGCTGAAGGCTCATGCTTTGTTTGTTATTTTGTGTGATGGTACTTTGGGGGGAGTCACTAATCTTTGGCTTACAGTTTCATTTTATTGATTCGGGTACTTCATAGGAACATGGTAAAGCGAAGGCTTGATTGTGTACATCTTCGTATTTTCATGATAATGACTTTTGGGACACTCTGATTTGATTTTGCTTTCGAAACAATGGTTTTTCTTCTAAACAAATATGGTTAATGGCTGTTTTTTAAAATTTTAAATTTTTATGATTTTTTGGATTTTACATCCCTAAAGACTAAAACTCATATCATCATATCTCATTCCTAATAGCTTCATAATGGATAAAGTTTCCAACTTTATCCATTAGGATGTTCCACACAACCGAAATCTAGTCTTCATGTCTCAAATGGACCAACAATGCATATTTATCAACTTAATTCATTAAGTAGAAGTCTCCAACCTTCCGATCTGAATCAAAATGATGTTTAGATGGATAACGTTTCCAAATTTGTCCATAATAATGTCTCAAACTATCAAGATCTAAACTTTAATACCCCAAAGTAACCTAAATGACCAAGATAACTTACATGGAAAAAAGGAAGACAAAAGATCATAACTTTCCTAGTCAATGACGTCCAAGAAGCATTCCAAAATGATCAAAAGATGTTAGAGTCCACTCAACTCCAAGATCACTCATAAAATGGACATAAAGGGCCAAAAACTAAAAATGAAGAGATCTAAAGAACTAAAGAACATGATATGAACTTTATACTCACACTAATCAAGAAATGGAGTGACTTTGATGGATCCAAACTTCAAACAACATTCCTTGCAACCAAAAGAACCTTCTTGATCTTCAACCTTCATCAAAATACCATCGAAATCATCCAAAAGAGGGGAGGTCAGATAGGAGGAGCTCAAATTATGAAGAGGGAGGTTAGGGTTGCTACCAAAGGGTTCTAGATGTGATAGAGGCTAAGAAAATACCCTAAAACATTAATCCTTACCTTTAAATACCTTGAAAAGCCTACACTTCATGGACTTGGGTTGTACAACGGCCACCTCGTCGCAACCTACTTGCCACCTCGTGGCGGCTCCCACCTGGTCACAATCTATTGGTCACCTCGTGGTGACATGTTTTCACCCAATTGCACTCCAGCTTCAAACGGTCATAACTTCTTCGTATGAACTCCGTTTTCGGTAATCTTTATATCCACACGAAAGTATTGACAAGCCCCACAATTCTAACTAATTACTTTTGACTTAAAATACACCAAGCTAAATTCAATAATTATTGCAAGAAGTCTGAAACATCATTTTTCCCATTTTACCCTTTTGCTCAAAAACATAAATCAAGGGATTAGATCACATAATCAATATTATCAACATCCAATAAGGTCTAAACTTTATTTCCTTGAAGCCCAAGTCCTTTACATGATCAGATTACAGTCCACAATCCCAAAATAAGAAACCTCCTGAATTTGGATGTTACACGAATCTTCCATTCAACACTTTGTTATTTTAGGCTCTCTAATATCATCATACTTTAGATTTTTCTATTTCTTGACCTTTCTTATGAATGAGTGAAGTTTCATCCATTAATCATATATTACCCGGTCATGTGTACTTTTAGACAACCTTTATGACTTATGCAATTAATTTTCCCTTTTGAATTCACAACCAACTTTTGTGTCAATTGATATATGTGTCCTTTAGTCGTAATCAAGTGACCTACAATGCTATGAGTCAAAGGTTTATCAACTATATGGACTCATCACAGAAGATCTCATTATCATAAGTTATCCCGCTCCTTGTCTGGTTGTCAAATCCAGTTTGGCAGCAATACCCAAATCTGGTTCCCAGTTGTACTTGAGTGTGCTTGGTCCGCTTCATCAGGTTTCATAACTTGGAAGTTCTAAATATTGTATCATTGGTTCGTGTCACTCATAATTCCAAGCATCGGATGTTGTTGTTACTCATCCCCCAGAGTGTTATGAGTTCTTGTAACATCACATCATCACACTTTTGTATTCTTTTTACCATCTAACCCTTAAAAGAATTGAAGGAACTTCTTTTAAGGCTCAAGCCACCCTATGGATTTCATGCTCTAGTAGTTCGTCTCTCTGACTCATTTATGGAAATTACACAAATTTCTTTAGCACATCATCGTCTTCTTGACAATCCTTTTTAACAAACTTCAAGTGTTTAATCTTATCCACACCTTGTTAGTACTATAAGATCCTTGATGTTCAATTTGCATTCTTCAATATTCCATTATGTGAAATCGTCTTCTTCCTTGATCAATCATAAGACGTCTTCTAGATATTGTTCCTTCATCATCTAGTTATCACCTCTCGAAGTCTTATCCCTATTGATTCCCTCGTCACGTTCTCCGTGTAATATTAACTTTTCATCATAAATCACAGAACTTGTAAGTAGGGCTTACAAACTTCCACCCGTTAAACTGTTCATCACGATAGTCTAGTACCCTAGGGTAAGGTACTCTCATGAACTCATCGTCATCGCTTTTTAGTTTCCATTCTATGATTTGAAAAGATCTTCATATTGTTTGTCTTCTTTTAGGCTAAAGAAAAACGTTCAAGTATCCCGCACTTGTAACATCCATAAAAATCATGAAAATTTTAAACTTTTAAAACCAACCCAAAATCATTAATTGTTTACAACATAGTTTTCAAAACATGTTCCATATCAAAGTTTTCCCAAAATCAAAAGTCAAAACACGAGGACGTGTACGGTCATGCCTTCACCTTCCTGTGATCGTCTGAAGTACCTGAAACATAACGCAAAACTGTAAGCCCAAAGCTTAGTGAGTTCCCCCAAAGTACCAAAACATAATCAAATAACACATATACAATAACAACATGCAATGGGTCCACACCTAAAAGACTATATTACCCCTGAGCCCACAGCATAAGTCTGGCTTGCCCTCGGGGCCTACAACTTATGTCTGGCTTACTCCCCGTACCGATATGTCCTTGAACTAAATACCACCAAGCCCTTAGTATGAGTCTAGAATGCCCTATCCAGACCTCAGCTCGTATCCGGAATGCTCATGAGCCCTCAGTATGAGTCTGCCATGCCCTACCCGGCCCTCAGCTTATACCTAGATTGCTCCAAGGTTTGTTGGCTACCACACGGAGTAGTACAACCTCAACCCAACCCACACAATATGTCGACATATAACAGATACTAACATATACAAATAATCATATAAACAGTATCACAGTTAGTCCTGCCGATCTACCAGACTAGCATATCAAAACTAGCATGCATATCCATTCCATACTCAGCATATCAACGAATATCAAGTTGTCAAACCAATGGACCAACCTTGGTGCCTTCAACTCGTGAGTTTAGTGAGGAAAACTCACCTCGTAAATCCGTAAAGGTAGCAGAAAAGAATATCGCTCCACTAGTCAACTCTACAGATCACTTATACACAGGGAGAGACCCGACGCTTAGGATTCTTAACAAAACACCCAAAATGCCCCTAAGGTCAAACTAGGTCAAGATTCAACGGAAAGTCAACGGTCAACGAAAAGTCAACCCAGCTGAGTACGCCCAACGTACACAGATCCTACGCCCCGTGTATTCAGCCCTTGACCAAAACGGGTAGTTGACCACGTAGGCCCAACGTGCCCCATAGTACGCCCAGCGTATACAGCTACCATGCAAAACTTCCATTAATTGGTTAATTCAACAAGTCCAAATGTCCAAATCTAGATCTAAGCCTAAAAAGGTGTTCCAAACAATAAAGTTTCCAACTTTATGTTTATGCATGCCTTAATAAGTCCCAATACCGTAACCCTATTTTGTCCTAACCACTTATGACTTCTATAACTAGCATGCAAGCACCAAATGAGTCAAAAGAGCATTTTTACGACTTAATGCACCTCAAATCTTCAAAAAGGACATATCCTTTGGTCTTAGAGTAGCTCATACTCATTAAGTCTAAGAAAAAGGGACTAAAAACTCATAAAACTTCTCATGGCAAGGTCTTAAGGAAACACAAGTCAAGATCAAAGCTTTATACCTTATGGAGCTTCCCAAGGAGGCAAGATCCCAGATCCACAATGTAACACCCCGATTCCGAGGTATAGCTATTAAACCTTTATTTTTCACATTTATGGACCTACTCGACGAGTTGGCTGCTCCAACTCGTCGTGTAGGAGTTGGTGTGGCCACACGGGTTTTGGAGCCTACTCGACGAGTTGGGATACCCAACTCGACGAGTTGAGTTTGTTTGATGAAACCCTAATTATTCGGGTTTGCATCCTATTTAAAGGACTTTAAGCCCTTTACACCATCCTCCCTCATCACTTTATCGTTCAGAGAAAACCCTAACCGACCTACTTCCCATTTTGAGAGTGTATTAGGCTAAGAAAGTGTATTTTGGTGCATTCTTTGAAGAAGCTTGAAGAGTGAAGAGCTTGGAGCAAGAAGGAGTCTTTAGATCCAACATTTATACAGTTGTAGCATTTATTTGGAGTTAAAAAGCCTTTACCTTGACTTACCATTTCTTAGACCTCTTCTTATGTGAGTTATGGGCATTTTGGTGCAAATATGAGGGCCATTCTTGGGTTAAGCTTGTCCAGAGGGTGTAGTTGCAGATCTGGACTCCTCTATGTAACGCCCGTAGATCCGGGCTAGTCAATTTAGAGATAATAGGGGTCGAAAACGACTTTTCGACGAAAGATTATTTAGAATAAATAATCTTAACCAAGTTTTAGAATATGTATTAAGGGTTCCGTACATATAAAGAATGCCAAAATCCGAGTTATAACGAAGAAGTTATGGCATGTCGAAGTTTTTCGGCAAAAGCGGCACGACACCGGGTGTAGTAAATAGTGAATTTACGATAGAGCGAATTCTAGCCTTAGTTATCTAAGTGAAAGTCGTAGAATATGTTAAACCAAGAACATCCATAAAAAGAACGCCCAAATCTGACTTCGTATGAGGAAGTTATGAATTTTCTAAGATTTGGCATAGCAGTGCATGGCTCGAAACTCGAATTTTAGTTCAAGCGGTTTTTGGCCTACGCAACCTAAATGAGAGTTGAATATCTCATTAATAGGAACTCAACGATAAAAAAACAGACGAAAACGGAGTCCGTATGTAGAAGTTATGAATTTTACACGGATATTTAACAGTGTAACCACCTCCTACTATTAAATTTAAGATCGGTCGATAATTAGCCGACGGAGTAAAAAGGAAAGGTGTAGATTTTATTTTTACCTACGCGTGGATATAAATAACGTCAAAAACGAAGCTCATATGCGAAAGTTATGGACGAAGCTTAGTCTCTACTTTTCGAGCGCGGCAAATTCGATACAATTTTGTAAATCTGAGATAGAATGAGAATTAGCCAACGGGGTCTAAATGAAAGTTGTATTACTCGTAAATACCAACGCATGAACGATCTTATACATGTTTTAAATGATTTAAACTGTATACGTATTTATTATCTACAAATATGTTGGGTATAACATGGGTAGATGAATGATGAGAGATAAAAGATGATATGAGTGAACATTGGCAGGTATGGACTTAGTGCCAATTGAATAAACGTTGGTAGCTATGGACTTAGTACCCGATAGATAAACGTTGGTAGCTATGGACTTAGTACCTGATAGATAAACGTTGGTAGCTATAGACTTAGTACCTGATGGATAAACGTTGGTAGCTATGGACTTAATACCTATTAGATAAACGTTGGTAGCTATGGATTTAGTACCCGATGAATGAACTTTAGCAGCTATGGAATTAGTGATTTACGAACGAGCATTGCTAGCTATGGACTTAGTGCCTGTCTTATAAACCCTGGAAGCAAGGGTCTTCGGAATTAACGAATGCGGGATAGGTGACTCTTAGGGTAGACCCTTAAGAGTAATGGGGATTGGGTAATTTGGTTGATTGTTTGATGTTTAAACATAATAATTATATTATTGTGGGTTGAAAACCCTATGTACTCACCAGGTTTCCCAACCTGACCCACTCAAGCTTATTTGTATCACAGGTTTCGATACGAAGTTACTTTACACTGAGAGATTAAAGAGATGTAGATCACTAGTGTAAATGATTGTAAGTTCTGTTTATGCTTATGTTTCTGTATTGACGATGACATCCCAAATGTTTTAAAATGAATAAAAATACATTTCTTCGGAAATGCTTTGATAACGTATTTATCATGTTTTTCTGGGAACAAATTCCGAAACATTTTTATTAAAAGTGTTACTCTGATTTTTATAAAGCATAAACAAAATCGGTCTTTTCTGGCCGTGAAAATGGGGATGTCATAGTTGGTATCAGAGCATTAGTTTAAGCAAACTAGGAATAAGGATTTATTTCTTGACTTAAACTTAGAATGCTAAGCGATGATCGTGAGGAGTGTGTCTAATATATTTTAGGAAGTGCACCTGAACAGACACGAGCACTAGCTCATTTAGGGAAGATGCCTAAATTGCTTTTATGTGCTAAATGATTTGTGAAGCTTTATGATGCTATCGTTTTATCGGATTTATGGTCTGTTGCCGACCGGATCTGGAAACTTTGTGTGTTCAGATTTCTAAACATTTAATTACGATATTAGAACTGGCATGTAATTTTTCGAAGTAATAAGGAGGAATACGCGTCTAAAACTTCCTCTATCTATATTCTCGTCTCGATACACCTAACGACTGCTTTGGTGTGTAGAACATCATGGTGAAAACTCGTAGTGAATTGAGTAAATGGAGGAAATGAGAAGGCTTAAGATATTGAATGGAACCTATCGGAAGATATCGTAAGAGTGATATCATGCCTTTAGAAAGAGTTTAATAAATAATACGTCTAGTACGGGAGAAGCACACTTTCGATTAGCGGAAAGAAAGATTATCCATGAAGTTATCCCATCGTCTGACATTTCCATCACCAACCGAGTTGAAGTAGAATTGATGATTGAAGATACGCATGGAAGAATTCCTAGTAAAGTCTAGGGAAAATTATATGATTGTTTGGACAAATTTGTATGTGTTAAAATTGTTTTTGTGATAATGACTTAGAGAACTGCGAGACAATACTTGGTACGAGTATGAATAGGTGTGAATGGTAGTAGAGGCCTATACTACCGGAAGCACAGGACTCACACTTGTATCAGGGAAAGTCACAAGGTTACCAAGAAGCTAGTAAGTGATACCATTTTATTCAAGTATGTTGTTACCATTATTTCAGTAATGACTAAGAAGATTGTTGTTATTCCGACCCTAGTGGTCATATCGAATTGAGTCCGACTACGATAAGTATGTTACGTGGTTTAGAGAACCAAGTTCGATGTAACATCTGACTTATGCCAAAAGATTGAAGTGAAAGATAATCGAAGTGATTAACAGAAGTATCGCGCTTGTTGTTAAAGAAGTTTGTAGCTAGAAGTGCTACATTAGAACATGAAGGAAGGTATAGTCTGTTTTGGAATTTGACTCTAAGAGATTTGAGTCTAAGCACACGATGAGAGGTCATTAGAATATGACACATCGGCCCATTGTAGAAATCAAATAACTTATCTTAAGTTTGTTAAGAAGAAGAAGGAGTCTCTGATAAAGATCAAGATTGTGACATGAAGGTTATGATTTAAAATCTAACAAGAGATAGAGAACGGGTGCAAGATCAAGCACCGCCTGCAGTTAAAGAAGTCCAAGAGTTAGAAGGAACATAGAAGTTACGAATATTACCTAGGATGAAGAGATAACGTATGGAGTCATTATACAGCCCTGTTTCGTTGATGATTCCGGGACGTAATCATCCTAAGGGGGAGATAATTGTAACGCCCGTAGATCCGGGCTAGTCAATTTAGAGATAATAGGGGTCGAAAACGAATTTTCGACGAAAGATTATTTAAAATAAATAATATTAAACAAGTTTTAGAATATGTCTCAAGGGTTCCGTACATATAAAGAACACCGAAATCCGAGTTATAACGAAGAAGTTATGACCCGTCAAAGTTTTTCGGCAAAACCGGCACGGCACCGGGGTGTAGTAAATAGTGAATTTACGATAAAGCGACTTTTAGCCTTAGTGATCTAAACGAAAGTCGTAGAATATGTTAAACCGAGAACATCCATAAAAAGAACGCCCAAATCTGACTTCGTATGAGGCAGTTATGAATTTTCTAAGATTTGGCATAGGAGTGCATGGCACGAAACTCGAATATTAGTTCGAGCGTTTTTTGGCCAATGCAACCTAAATGAGAGTTGAATATCTCATTAATAGGAACTCAACAATAAAAATACAGACGAAAACGGAGTCCGTATGTAGAAGTTATGAATTTTACGCGGACATTTAACAGTGTAATAACCTCCTACTGTTAAATTTAAGATCGGTCGAGAATTAGCCGACGGAGTAAAAAGGATAGTTGTAGATTTTATTTTTACCTACGCGTGGATATAAATAACGTCAAAAAAGAAGCTCATATGCGAAAGTTATGGACGAAGCTTAGTCTGTACTTTTCGAGCACGACGAATTCGATACAGTTCTGTAAATCCGAGAAAGAATGAGAATTAGCCAACGGGGTCTAAATGAAAGTTATAGTACTCGTAAATAACAATGCATGGATATAAATACCGTCGGAAAAGGAGCTCGTATGCGAAAGATATAGACGAAGCTTAGTCGCTACTCTTCGTGCGCGATAAATACGATACAGTTTTTGTAAATCTGAGATAGAAGGAGAATTAGCCGACGGGGTCTAAATGAAAGTTGTAGTACTCGTAAATACCAACGTGTGGATATAAAGAACGTAGAAAACGGAGCTCGTACGCGGAAGATACGAACGAAAGTTAGGGGCTACTTTAATATAAAATCCCTGTAAATAAAGGGTGAACTCTTCATATTTTCTTCACACCATACGCCTTTCTTTCTCTCTCTAACTTCTCTCTAGCCTCTCTAAACCCCTCCCAAGTCTAGGGAACCTCCCTAACACGAGAAGGAAGCCACATAGTGTCACACCCCCAAACCAAGGATGGCGGAAATGTCCGGGGGTTGAGGACTTCATGTATAGTATCATAACAATAATTGTAATAGTAATTCAAGCAAACACAACCAACATATATATAATTGCAAAAGTTACATCATTGTATGAATTACATGTTTACGAATCAATTACAATATGTTGACAAAATATGAAATAGTATACGCCTTAGTCCCATCCTCAAAAGCACTTGGTTACCTGTTTAATGATTTCCTGAGAATACAAGTTGTTTGAAAAAGTGTCAACACAAAGGTTGGTGAGTTCATAAGCTTTTGTTTGGTATTATTAAAAGCCTTTCGTTTGTAAAAGTAGTATTTGTTTTAGAAAAATCCAATATTTTCCTTAAAATGTATATGTAGTCTTAAATCCAAAGACCGAAATGTATAAGTAACTTTTCTTACTTATAATAAATAATGTAAGTTTAAATCGACATAAACTCGTTTAATTTTAATGAAGTTCCCATAAATTCCAATATTCATTAATACTTTATGTGAGTTTATTAAAGCCTTTTCTTGTAAAAGTAGTGTTCATTCCAGAAAATCCAATATTTTCCTTAATGTGTAAATGTAGTCTTAAAACCCAAAGACCGAAATGTACAAGTAGTGTTCGTTCCTTATAGTAAAACAATGCAAGTTTAAATCGACATAAACTCGTTTGATTTTAGTGAAATCCCCGTAAATTCTATGTTTGTTAATACCACATGTGAGTTATTATAACCATTCTATGACCTAGTTGGCCTGAAATGACGTTCTTCAGGCGTCGGAAATGTTATGACATTTGTCACCCCAGACCTATCGGTCTAACTGTTGCATGCAGTTTAGGTGTGGGTTTGTCAAACCCAATATAGATCTATACACAAGTATCACGCTCTCCCTCGAGGAGACTCTGGTTATAATACAGGACTTATTTGTAAATTGAATCGAATGTCTCACAGAAGTCATTAACGAATTTACGTGTAGTGTAATGAAAACTTGGTACCGTATGGCCGTACCTTGCTTAATGAAAATATCCTTTGTATAAATGTACCCTTTTTAAATGTATGTGTTATGTAATGTTTCATAAAGTCATTAACGGAATTACGTGTTATGAAAACTTGGTACCGTATGGCCGTACCTTGCTTAATGAAAATATCTTTTGTATAAATGTACCCTTTTTAAATGTATGTGTTATGTAATGTTTCATAAAGTCATTAATGGAATTACGTGTTATGAAAACTTGGTACCGTATGGCCGTACCTTGCTTAATGAAAATAACCTTTGTATAAATGTACCCTTTTTAAATGTATGTGTTATGTAATGTTTCAATAAAGTCATTAACGGAATTACGTGTTATGAAAACTTGGTACCGTATGGCCGTACCTTGCTTAATGAAAATATCCTTTGTATAAATGTACCCTTTTTTAAATGTATGTGTTATGTAATGTTTCATAAACTATACCTATTATAGTTTATCAACCAAGTGTAGTACGTAGTAATGTATGCAAACTATATTCAAAATAGTTTATTAAATGTTTGAATGTATCGGTTGTACTTTGATTATAATCACTTGTTATTCTTTATATTTTATATGTCCAAATCCATTTGTAAACTGATGTGTGTCTAAATATTAAGATAAAATGTCATATATTGCAATAACATATAATCACATAAAGATATACACCTTGCTCAACATGTTACAAGGTGAAATGAAATTGACAGCAACTTTTTGTTGTATACAGTTTCTGTTACTGTTGTTAGAAAATTTATAGAAAAATCATCAAAGCTCTAAATCCAAATCCGCAAATTCTGAGAGTTTGGAATATGAGTCTAGTTTGTTCGTAAATTTTATCATGATTTTTAGTGATCTCTAACAGAGGTGAAAATGTTCATAATCACAGACTGGTCCGGGTTTGCCTCTGAAATGATAGGCAGTTTTGTAAAAATCACCATAAATTGTAGAAAAATCATATGGAGATGTGCAAGTAGCCATTTTAAAGCTAAGAGTTTGAGCTACTCGCACCTGGAACAGTTTTGAAAACTAAAATATTTAAGTTGACCAAAACAGTCCGTGATCGAAGTTCATCTTTTCTGATGTAATCTGATAGAAAAAGTTTAATTGTCTTCTTGATGATTTTACTTGTATTCCCCCCTTAAAACTTAAGAAAAACATGTAAATGTAGGGTTATGAACTCACCTTATGTGATTTCAGTAGATGAAAGTGAGATAGAGGAAGTGTTCAACCCAAGAACACTAAGAAGATGTCTTGATGATTCGAGAATCTAACACCGAATAAGATGGAATTTGTGTAAGATATCAATGATCTGAGTAGAATGGAGTTTAATAATTATGTGAATGATGAATATACTTACTAATTGAAGAAATAAATCCCTGGAGAAAGCCTTGAAGTTCTTGAAGTTGAGAGAAAAGATGAGAGAATTTTGGAGAGTGTTCTTGGTTGCTAAGTGTAGAATGAAAGGGCTTTTAAGGAGAATGAGGAGAGAGGACCAATCCTCCAGCTCTTAGAACGTGGGAAGAGCTGGAGATAGGGTGTAAAGGTCCCCCAAGGAGACAAGGGGTGGTTGAAAGAATGGCTGATCATAGAGTGAGGTGGTGGTGGCTTGCTTTTGTCATAAAATAAGGAAAAGCAAATATTCCCTCAATAATTAGTCCAACCACCAATTCTTTTAATACATTTTTATAAAAACCCTGGAGATTTATATATTTTGGGGCCTTAGTTTATAAAATTAAAGTTTTGGGTGAAAATCCCACGTAAAAATAATGAAAAACGGAGTTAAAACGGAGTTAAAACGAAGTCGTAGTCGAAAAACCGGTAAAAAGGGGCCGTCTGCGAGACCTCTCGCATGGGCTGTCTGAGAGGCTTCTCATGCGAGGCTTCTGTCCTGAGAGGCTTCTAATGAGAGGCTTCGGTCCTGAGAGGCTTCTCATGAGAGGCTTCGGTCCTGAGAGGCTTCTCATGAGAGGCTTCGGTCCTGAGAGGCTTCGGTCCTGAGAGGCTTCTCATGAGAGTTTTCGCTTCTAATAGGAGGGTTTTGGTTCCTTAAGGTTATTTTACCCGTTTTTACCCCTTTTCAAGTGGTTTTTGACCCGGTTAAGGGTCGGGATGGCCCGAATGATTACAAAAAGTTAAAGTAACTTTTGAGAGAGACTTGGGGGAGATTTGGGAGAGATTTCAAATAGAAAGAGATATAGTGAAAACGATTTAGAGAGGTTTCGTTTGTAATTAATTTAAGTGTCCGGCTTCACAACGCAAGGTTCGTAAACCCCGTTAAACCGTGTTTTAGTGTCGTACACACTCCCGATGAGTGTGCAATAATTTTTTTATCGTTTTGGTTCAATGTTTACTGCATTTGAGACTTAGGAAATTTAACACACGAACTTTCCAAATAATGTTTCTCTCATTAAAATATTGCATTGTACAGTAATTACATAGTGTAAACCCTAATATACAAGGGTTAATTGAGTCGATTGGTTTTGACTTGGTGACTTTGTTTGACTTTGACTTGACTCAATTTTGACGGTTGTCACATCATCCCCCCGTTAGAAGGAATTTCGTCCCGAAATTTGCATTTGACTGGGACATCAAGAGTTTGGGAAAAGATGTGGGTATTTTTGTTTCATTTGATCTTCGCGTTCCCAGGTGAACTCAGGCCCTCGTTTAGCGTTCCAACGGACCTTCACGATGGGAATACGACTTTGTTTCGTTCGTTTGATTTCCCGATCCATGATTTTGACTGGTTCCTCCACGAAGTGGAGATTTTTGTTAACTTCGATTTCGTCGAGTGGTATTACGAGTGTCTCACCAGACAAACACTTCTTTAGGTTCGACACGTGAAATGTGGGATGTACTTTGTCGAGTTCCTGAGGTAATCGAAGTTTGTATGCTACTGGCCCAATCCTAGCAAGGATTTCGAATGGCCCGATCTACCTTGGATTTAGTTTCCCGCGTTTTCCGAATCGTATCATTCCTTTCCAAGGGGAAACGTTTAGTAGTACACGATCACCCACCTGGAATTCCAAGGGTTTGCGTTGTTTGTCTGCGTAACTCTTTTGCCGATCTCGAGACTCTTTTCCCTTATGATTTCAGGGCCAGTGAGGGTGCTATCAGAGACTTGTCCTCTAGCTAGCTGTGTATCACCCACCTCAGCCCAACACAGGGGTGATCTGCATTTGCGACCGTAAAGAGCTTCGAATGGAGCGACTTTGATGCTAGTATGATAGCTGTTATTGTAGGAGAATTCGATAAGCGGTAGATGGGTATCCCATGCTTTACCGAAGTCTATCACACAAGCTCTTAACATGTCTTCCAACGTTTGAATGGTTCGTTCGCTCTGTCCGTCGGTTTGTGGGTGGTAGGCCGTACTCATGTCAAGCCTAGTTCCCAAGGATTTTTGTAGAGACTGCCAAAACCGTGAGGTAAATCTACTATCTCTATCGGAGATAATGGATATCGGCACACCATGGAGTCGTACAATCTCTTTGATGTACGTTCTAGTCAGCTTCTCCATCTTGTCGGTTTCTTTTATCGGTAGGAAGTGTGCTGATTTGGTCAATCTGTCTACGATTGCCCATATGGTGTCAAGCCCGCCCGATGTCTTAGGCAGCTTGGTTATGAAGTCCATGGTTATTCGTTCCCACTTCCACTCAGGTATATCCGGCTGTTGTAATAGCCCGGATGGTTTCTGGTATTCGATTTTGACATTGGCGCAAGTCAGGCACTTGCTCACATAGGTAGCAATCTCAGCTTTCATGTTCGGCCACCAGTATAATTTCTTGAGGTCCAGATACATCTTATCCGACCCGGGATGGATGGAGTATCGAGTCTTGTGTGCTTCATTCATGACGACGTCTCGGAGTCCACCGAACTTCGGTGTCCAAATCCGGTTCATGATATAACGTGCTCCATGATCCTTGACTTCTAAGTTTTTATCCATTCCCCTTAATGTCTCTCTTGCCACCTTTTCTGGTTTCAAAGCTTCCAGTTGAGCTTCCTTGATTTGTATGGTTAGGTGGGAATGGATTGTCATTGTTAAGGATTTTACTCGGCGGCCCGAGTACTCCTTCCTGCTTAGAGCATCGGCCACTACATTGGCCTTGCCCGGATGATAACGAATTTCGCACTCGTAGTCATTCAGCAACTCTACCCATCTCCTCTGTCGCATGTTGAGCTCTTTCTGATTGAGGATTTGCTGAAGACTTTTGTGATCAGTGAAGATAGTGCATTTCGTGTCGTAGAGGTAGTGTCTCCAGATCTTCAAAGCGAATACTACTGCTCCTAATTCCAGGTCGTGCGTAGTATAATTAACCTCGTGCGTCTTAAGCTGTCTTGATGCATACGCGATAACCTTCCCTCTCTGCATGAGCACACATCCGAGGCCTTGATTCGAAGCATCATAGTACACTACGAAGTCTTCGGTTCCCTCTGGGAGAGACAAGATCGGTGCTCTGCATAGGGCTTGTTTTAACATTTGGAAAGCAGCTTCTTGTTTCCAAGTATATGACCGTTTGTAAAAGTTTCACACATACTAATTTAGTCGGAACATAATTAATATATTTATGTTTTAAAAAGATCTTTATCGGTTACTTCATTAGTTGCAAAGTGCATACCAGTCATATGTGATTAAGATATAATAGTCCTTCGAATAGATGACCCTAACTCCAAGACCACAACCAAACAAGGACAGGAAGTGAAACAAAGATACATAAATTCTAAGTCTATAGCATCTTAGTTACATATGACCTTAGCGCATCCACTTAGCAGCTATTGATCTATAAATAAAGACCTATTTAATTCTCAGATAATTTATTATAGTAACACAAAATACTCCTATAGTATTTGTAAATGTTTAGTTTTGAGTTCTTAAAGTATCCTTTGTAGTGTGTTATTAGGTTTGTTAGATTTGTTGCCCATCCTGACCATCCCCCCGGTATATGCAAGTCAATTCCCGGACAGATATAGTTGATCAGGCTATATCCTTCCCAGACTTAATCCACATATACTAAGGCATACTCAAAATGTTCAACTCTTCTTCTTTTGCTTTATGTTTTCGCTAGTTATGATACCATGCGAGCATGTAATGTATGTATGTATACTTTAATCAAGAAAATCATTTATTTTCTAAAAGTATATTTATTTGAAAAATGCACAAATCAGAGACTATTAGTCCCAATTGTGTTTATAGTTTGTATATCTTATGTGGTTTGATATACTTAATTCACTATAAACTGTGCTCTGATACCAATCTGTCACACCCCCAAACCAAGGATGGCGGAAATGTCTGGGGGTTGAGGACTTCATGTATAGTATCATAACAACAATTGTAATAGTAATTCAAGCAAACACAACCAACATATATATAATTGAAAAAGTTACATCATTGTATGAATTACATGTTTACGAATCAATTACAATATGTTTACAAAATATGAAATAGTATATGCCTTAGCGTCCCATCCTCAAAAGCACTTGGTTACCTGTTTAATGATTTCCTGAGAATACAAGTTGTTTGAAAAAGTGTCAACACAAAGGTTGGTGAGTTCATAAGCTTTTGTTTGGTATTATTAAAAGCCTTTCGTTTTTAAAAGTAGTATTTGTTTTAGAAAAATCCAATATTTTCCTTAAAATGTATATGTAGTCTTAAATCCAAAGACCGAAATGTATAAGTAACTTTTCTTACTTATAATAAATAATGTAAATTTAAATCGACATAAACATTTAATTTTAATGAAGTTCCCGTAAATTCCAATATTCATTAATACTTTATGTGAGTTTATTAAAGCCTTTTCTTGTAAAAGTAGTGTTCGTTCCAGAAAATCCAATATTTTCCTTAATGTGTAAATGTAGTCTTAAAACCCAAAGACCGAAATGTACAAGTAGTGTTCGTTCCTTATAGTAAAACAATGCAAGTTTAAATCGACATAAACTCGTTTGATTTTAGTGAAATCCCCGTAAATTCTATGTTTGTTAATACCACATGTGAGTTATTATAACCATGCTATGACCTAGTTGGCCTGAAACGACGTTCTTCAGGCGTCGGAAATGTTATGACATTTGTCACCCCAGACCTATCGGTCTAACTGTTGCATGCAGTTTAGGTGTGGGTTTGTCAAACCCAATATAGATCTATACACAAGTATCACGCTCTCCCTCGAGGAGACTCTGGTTATAATACATGACTTATTTGTAAATTGAATCGAATGTCTCACAGAAGTCATTAACGAATTTACGTGTAGTGTAATGAAAACTTGGTACCGTATGGCCGTACCTTGCTTAATGAAAATATCCTTTGTATAAATGTACCCTTTTTAAATGTATGTGTTATGTAATGTTTCATAAAGTCATTAACGGAATTACATGTTATGAAAACTTGGTACCGTATGGCCGTACCTTGCTTAATGAAAATATCCTTTGTATAAATGTACCATTTTTAAATGTATGTGTTATGTAATGTTTCATAAAGTCATTAACGGAATTACGTGTTATGAAAACTTGGTACCGTATGGCCGTACCTTGCTTAATGAAAATATCCTTTGTATAAATGTACCCTTTTTAAATGTATGTGTTATGTAATGTTTCAATAAAGTCATTAACGGAATTACGTGTTATGAAAACTTGGTACCGTATGGCCGTACCTTGCTTAATGAAAATATCCTTTGTATAAATGTACCCTTTTTAAATTTATGTGTTATGTAATGTTTCATAAACTATACCTATTATAGTTTATCAACCAAGGGTAGTACGTAGTAATGTATGCAAACTATATTCAAAATAGTTTATTAAATGTTTGAATGTATCGGTTGTACTTTAATTATAATCACTTGTTATTCTTTATATTTTATATGTCCAAATCCATTTGTAAACTGATCTGTGTCTAAATATTAAGATAAAATGTCATATATTGCAATAAAATATAATCACATAAAGATATACACCTTGCTCAACATGTTACAAGGTGAAATGAAATTGACAGCAACTTTTTGTTGTATACAGTTTCTGTTACTGTTCTTAGAAAATTTATAGATAAATCATCAAAGCTCTAAATCCAAATCCGTAAATTCTGAGAGTTTGGAATATGAGTATAGCTTGTTCGTAAATTTTATCATGATTTTTAGTGATCTCTAACAGAGGTGAAAATGTTCATAATCACAGACTGGTCCGGGTTTGCCTCTGAAATGATAGGCAGTTTTGTAAAAATCACCATAAATTGTAGAAAAATCATATGGAGATGTGCAAGTAGCCATTTTAAATCTAGGTGTTTGAACTACTTGCACCTGGAACAGTTTTGAAAACTAAAATATTTAAGTTGACCAAAACAGTCCGTGATCGAAGTTCATCTTTTCTGATGTAATCTGATAGAAAAAGTTTAATTGTGTTCTTGATGATTTTACTTGTATTCCCCCCTTAAAACTTAAGAAAAACATGTAAATGTAGGGGTATGAACTCAACTTATGTGATTTCAGTAGATGAAAGTGAGATAGAGGAAGTGTTCAACCCAAGAACACTAAGAAGATGTCTTGATGATTCGAGAATCTAACACCGAATAAGATGGAATTTGTGTAAGATATCAATGATTTGAGTAGAATGGAGTTTAATAATTATGTGAATGATGAAGATACTTACTAATTGAAGAAAGAAATCCCTGGAGAAAGCCTTGAAGTTCTTGAAGTTGAGAGAAAAGATGAGAGAATTTTGGAGAGTGTTCTTGGTTGCTAAGTGTAGAATGAAAGGGCTTTTAAGGAGAATGAGGAGAGAGGACCAATCCTCCGGCTCTTAGAACGTGGGAAGAGCTGGAGATAGGGTGTAAAGGTCCCCCATGGAGACAAGGGGTGGTTGGAAAGTATGGCTGATCATAGAGTGAGGTGGTGGTGGCTTGCTTTTGTCATAAAATAAGGAAAAGCAAATATTCCCTCAATAATTAGTCCAACCACCAATTCTTTTAATACATTTTTATAAAAACCCTGGAGATTTATATATTTTGGGGCCTTAGTTTATAAAATAAAGTTTTGGGTGAAAATCCTACGTTAAAATAATGAAAAACGGAGTTAAAACGAAGTCGTAGTCGAAAAACCGGTAAAAAGGGGCCGTCTTCGAGACCTCTCGCATGGGATGTCTGAGAGGCTTCTCAT
Source organism: Lactuca virosa (assembly GCF_052849685.1). Taxonomy (NCBI): domain Eukaryota; kingdom Viridiplantae; phylum Streptophyta; class Magnoliopsida; order Asterales; family Asteraceae; genus Lactuca; species Lactuca virosa. The sequence goes on from NC_136434.1 coordinate 58,936,963, forward strand.
GCGAGGCTTCTGTCCTGAGAGGCTTCTAATGAGAGGCTTCGGTCCTGAGAGGCTTCTCATGAGAGGCTTCGGTCCTGAGAGGCTTCTCATGAGAGGCTTCGGTCCTGAGAGGCTTCGGTCCTGAGAGGCTTCTCATGAGAGTTTTCGCTTCTAATAGGATGGTTTTGGTTCCTTAAGGTTATTTTACCCGTTTTTACCCCGTTTCAAGTGGTTTTTGACCCGGTTAAGGGTCGGGATGGCCCGAATGATTACAAAAAGTTAAAGTAAATTTTGAGAGAGATTTGGGAGAGATTTGGGAGAGATTTCAAATAGAAAGAGATAGAGTGAAAACGATTTAGAGAGGTTTCGTTTGTGATTAATTTGAGTGTCCGGCTTCACAACGCAAGGTTCGTAAACCCCGTTAAACCGTGTTTTAGTGTCGTACACACTCCCGATGAGTGTGCAATAATTTTTTTATCGTTTTGGTTCAATGTTTACTGCATTTGAGACTTAGGAAATTCAACACACGAACTTTCCGAATAATGTTTCTCTCATTAAAATATTGCATTGTACAGTAATTACATAGTGTAAACCCTAATATACAAGGGTTAATTGAGTCGATTGGTTTTGACTTGTTGACTTTTTTTTGACTTTGACTTGACTCAATTTTGATGGTTGTCACACATAGCGCCCGACGGCTCAGAGAAGAAAAGCTTTCGGCTCGGAAACGCTGCTCCAGCGAAGCCCGGTTTTTAATAAAAATCCGCTGTAAGTGAGCTACGCCTATACTATATTTAATATAGCTTTTATTTAAATATAGTAATGTTATTATGACCTTATAATAATTATTTGGGCTATTATTATGGGTTATATAAGTGTCGTTATAATATCGTTTTAACCACTCGCGGTACGGGGAATCTGGTTTGGAGGGCCGCTTGGGTTGCTAGATTCAGAAGTGTTATATGCCAAAATGATCCTGCCCTCCGGTGTTGCATGTCTGGCCCCTGTCTCTACATAGTGGGTGAAGAGTATTATTTAACGCTTATATAATAGTAATAATAGCTAGACTATTAATTAGTCTCGGTGAATATTAGACTAAACTTTAGCGATAATAATGCTAGGTTTCGTCGAAGGAAAATAGAATCGTTAAAAGCGAAGCGCTGCCCGAGTTTGGAATCATCACTTTAACAAGTGAGTGCATAGTTACTTTCATCTTACCCATAGATATTGTCTGTATACTTGCTATCTATGCTGGATGAACGATCTTATACATGTTTTAAATGATTTAAACTGTATACGTATTTATTATCTACAAATATGTTGGGTATAACATGGGTAGATGAATGATGAGAGATAAAAGATGATATTAGTGAACATTGGCAGCTATGGACTTAGTGCCAATTGAATAAACGCTGGTAGCTATGGACTTAGTACCTGATAGATAAACGTTGGTAGCTATGGACTTAGTACCTGATAGATAAACGTTGGTAGCTATAGACTTAGTACCTGATGGATAAACGTTGGTAGCTATGGACTTAGTACCTATTAGATAAATGTTGGTAGCTATGGATTTAGTACCCGATGAATGAACTTTAGCAGCTATGGAATTAGTGATTTACGAACGAGCATTGGCAGCTATGGACTTAGTGCCTGTCTTAAAACCCTGGAAGCAAGGGTCTTCGGAATGAACGAATGCGGGATAGGTGACTCTTAGGGTAGACCCTTAAGAGTAATGGGGATTGGGTAATTGGGTTGATTGTTTGATGTTTAAACATAATAATTATATTATTGTGGGTTGAAACCCCTATGTACTCACCAGGTTTTCCAACCTGACCCACTCAAGCTTATTTGTATCATAGGTGTCGATACGAAGTTACTTTACACTGAGAGATTAAAGAGATGTAGATCACTAGTGTAAATGATTGTAAGTTCTGTTTATGCTTATGTTTCTGTATTGACGTATTTATCATGTTTTTCTGGGAACAAATTCCGCAACATTTTTTATTAAAAGAGTTACTCTGAATTTTAAAAAGCATAAACAAAATCGGTATTTTCTGGCCGTGAAAATGGGGATGTCACACTCTAGGCCCTCGTGTGCATAAAGTCTCAAGCTTTATGAAGCTTTGACCCTTCTTCATCGCCTAAACCCCTTCTTAAGCATAGTTTTGAGTGTTCTATCGTTGTGAGGCCTCGCATGCACGTAAAGTTAGCAACTTTACGTGGTAACCTCATGCTAGGAGTTTAGATCTGGAGTTTGGAGCACTGATATTGACTGAAATGAGAAATGGCTAGAGAACTCGACGAGTTGGACATCCAACTCGACGAGTTGAGAGGATTTTACCCATATTTGGATTCAGAGTGAACTCGACGAGTTAATGGGACAACTAGACGAGTAGTTGGGGTTTTTTCCGGTTTGCTACACACTGCATGGACTCGACGAGTTGACTAGCAACTAGACGAGTTGACTACACACTGCATGGACTCGACGAGTCAAAACCAATTTTATTTTTCATTCCGGATTTTTTAATTTTAAACCCATTCCGAAATTTATTTCCAGACCCTTTTCTTTTTTTTCTCACTTTGGAACCCAAGTTTTACCCATTCCGGAATCAAAATTCCGGACTCAAAAAAAAAAAGAAAAGGTTCTGAACTCAATAAATTCCGGACTCACATTTCCATTTCGGACTCCATATTTCCGGAAACAAAAAAAAAATCCGGACTCAAAACTATTCGGGACCAAACCATTTTTTTCATTTCTCAACTCATTTTGTTTCGGAACGGTCCATACCCACTCATTTCGGATTCATATTCATAATTTGGATTCACACTACTTTTTTTTTTTTTGGATCCGACTTAATTGTTCAGATTTGGATCCACCAATGTGTCCAAATAAATCAATTTCTTTTTAAAACCCATTTACTCTTTTTATTGATTTCCCATTTTAATTTAAACCATTTTTTCTTAATTAATTTTTTTTAAAACCAATTAATTTTATTTAACACCCATTATTTTTTATGCCAATTATTTTTCTTAAAACCAATTATTTTTTTATTAAAACCATTTTTTTTTATTAAAACCAATTATATTTTTAACACAAATTTTAGCCTCATGGTTCAAGGCTTCATTTTTCTTGCTGATTATGAGTGATGACACAGTTGGTTCATAGATTATTATTTTTGGGTCACTTCTACCGAGCTACTCGCATTTTTACTCCCTTCGGATTATTTATATATGGTTTTAGACCATTATTTAGGAGTTTGGGTTTGCATTTCAGTTTTCGGCATTACTTCGGTTCAGCATTATGATTTCTCAGCAGCGGGTTTTATGATATATTCTACAGTGTTTGTTCAGTTCAGCAATGCATCACCATGCCTACCCATGACCAAAAAATAATATCCTCGTTTTTATGGGTAAATGCTCACATCAAGGGGGAGCGTGCGATGCTCCATCATATCCGACATATTTTCTTTCCCGGTTTCATGATTATTTTTGATCTTATTGCATGGTCGATCAAAAATAGGGGAGAATCATGAGCATCCATTTTGGTTTATTATTGGAGTTTTGACGTTAGAGACATTTAAAGACGAAGATTCATTTAGTAGTGTGATGTGGCACTGATTTTTGGTCTTCACAAATCAAATTTTTAGCATTATTAGATGTTCTTCGGATTATGAATATTTATCTTCAGACTCTACACTTTGGGATGTCTCATTTGTGTTTGCATTCGGTTCAGATATTATGATTGCTCGAGTTTGGATTTGCGATATTTTGAAGACGATGATTATTTTAGCAATGCGGCGTGACACTTATTTTTGATCTCACGATCAAATTTTTGGCATTGCTAGACCATGTCTTCGGATTCACATTATTTATTATTCAGACTTTATTTTTGGATCCTTCACATTTTCAGCAGGTTGTTCTTCAGAGATTATTTGGTGCGTTATCATTTGATTTCGGAATATTGAAGACGTTGTGTGATTCGAGATTGTGCTCTTCGGTTCTATAGTTGAGGGGGAGACTGTAAACATGATTATTTGTTGGGGACTCATCACATTCGAAGATTGGGATTTCATACTTTTATTCAGAGATTGGGATTTCTCTGTTTGTTCTATGATGCTAGAGATTCCATTGCCAGATTCCGAGATCACGACAGCTTCAGCTTTTCCGAGACACTTCAACACCAGACCCATCGGACCTGCCTGTCGGATGTTCTGCCTTTTATCACTGCTTTACCCTCACCATTTTCGAGCATTTAGGGGCAGATTGTTGGAGCATGAAAATGCTCTACAATGTTGAGTGTTTATTAGTTAGAATATTCCCTTGTATGAAAAGCATATTCCCTTCATTAATATATAAAGTGGAGGTGATGGTCATTTTATGATAAGTGTTCACTATGTAGACTTTGTAGATTAGAGAGAGTGTGGTGGGATCTCTCCCACCATGGGAGAGTCATCTCTCCCAACCATGAGTGTTCTTGTAATATTTTATATCTCTATATATATCTACTACAGTTTTTACTCACATATATTGCTCATCATGTTCATACACGATTATGTTCTTGGTAATATCTTCCGCACCGATCCAATCGACAAAATGGGAACCTACAACGAGTCGCATAGATGCACTCGACGAGTTGAGTCAACATGGACTGTTGACTTGAGTGTTGAATTTCGCTGACTTTTAGGGTTTGGCCAAGATGTGAACTTTGGAGACCATGGAGGGGTAAAATGGTATTTCACCCTTCCTGAGATGTAGTAATGGAGTTAGCTTGGCAGCTTTGGAGTTGTTAATATGAATTGTAATTAGAGGTGATTGTGATATATGTAGGCGGAGTCTAGACCTACAGTTTGAGTGCGAGACATATCTGCTTTACTTACGAGGTGAGTCTTCTCACTATACTTACATGAGTGTTATTTATTATGTGACCGGAGAGTCTTATTTGTGTTACTGACCGGAAAGTCTTATGTACTTATACTGAGATATGTGATATTGTGCATTTTGTCTTGTGATATATGTTGTATAATATCCTGTGCTTTTATTGAGATAAGATGTAACACCGGGTTCATGGTATGATTTTATTTAAGTTTTTATCTTAATTTTGCCACGAACTCGGCGAGTCTGCGTCCCGACTCGCCGAGTAGCAGCAGGGTGGACACGGGATTTGAGCGGTGAACTCGGCGAGTCCACCTGTCTGGATGAAACTCTATTTTCAGACATTGCACCCTATTTTACCCATTCTAAAACACCCATTTCGTCCCATTCTCTTCCAGAAGAACTGGAGAGCGAAACCCTAGCCCATTTTGATCCTTGAGAGTGATTTTGGCTTGGTGAAGGAAGTTTGAAGCTTAAGAGAAGAAGGAGGAAGTTGGAGGGTGCAAGGAAGTGTGGTAGATCCGAAATCTACCATGGGAGAAGCTCCTAACCAGGTAAGAAAGCTCCTTCTTAATCTTTACTATAATAGATTCCCTTTTTGTCCCTTATATGTGGATTTCAAGACCTTAAACCTCCCAAACTCCGTGTGTTTATGCCCTAGGAGCTTAGATTTATGGTTTGGAACCATTGCATGTCTCAGATTTGGCCAGAATGGGTGAAGAGTCGAAGGGTACTCGGCGAGTGCCAAAGTGCACTCGGAGAGTTCCATGAAGATGGCCTTAGACTCGGCGAGTTGGATAAACAACTCGGCGAGTCCTATGAAGATTGTCTGGTACTCGACGAGTCGTTCTTCAAACTCGGTGAGTCCCTTGAATATAGCCTTGAACTCGACGAGTTGTTCTTCCAACTCGGCGAGTCATATGATCAGTCACTAGGATAAGAAGGGTTTAAGTGTAGGAGGTCCAACCCTCCGTAGTCGCACGTGGAATTAGCAATTTAACGTGTAGCTATAGTCCCAGAATCTCCAAACCTCCAAGGTTGATGTTCGGATGGAAGATTGGAGCGATTTGTGAGATCTGTTCGTCGGACTCGGCGAGCTCCCCCTTCGACTCGGCGAGTCCAGTCGCGGGTTTGTTAGTTGTCTCTGTTTAGCGAGTCAGGCTGACTCAGTGAGTGGGAACAGGGACCCGATGAGTCAGAGTCGGGCTAGACATAGAAGGACTCGGCGAGTCGCCATATGGACTCGGCGAGTCCAGTCAATCAGAAGGTTGACTTTGACCAGTCATTTGACCTTAGGGGTATTTATGAGTACCTAATCCATGTTTACGGATTTATAGCCGGAGGGATTACCGGTGCGGCAGCCAGGCGTAGTCTGAGCAGGTTTTCGGCAGCTACTCTCGAGGTGAGTTTCCTTCTAGTAGGGACGGGTCTAAGGCACCAAGGCCGGCCCGTATAGACGATATGTTAGTATCAGAGTGTGGGCGGAGCCCGTATCTCATAGCTGAGTTTGATTGTGATATATGTCAGTATGATAGAATTGCTTATACTTGTTGTCTGTGTGATACTTGTATGTTATGGTTCAGTAGCGGAGTGTGGGCGAGGCCCGTATCTCCATGGATAGATAATCATTCGTTTCCTATCGATCTCATACCAGTAGCGATCAAGAGCTTTGATGTCATCATAGGCATGGACTGGTTGAGTCTCCACCATGCCGACATCCTGTGTTTCGACAAAGCCGTCCGTTTGAACTTGCCCAACAATGAAACATTGATGATCTACGGAGACAAACCCAGTACGCGCCTTCGCATCATCTCGAGCATTCAAGCTCAGAAATACTTGCGCAAGGAATATCGCGCATTCCTTGCACATGTTGTCGACGCGAGCCGGAAAACGAAAGAACTCAAAGATTTCCCCGTCGTGTGCGACTTCCCTGACATCTTTCTAGAGGAATTTCCAGGTTTACCTCCCAAACGTCAAGTCGAGTTCAGAATTGATTTAATTCCAGGAGCTACCCCCGTAGCTAAGGCGCCCTATCGTCTAGCGCCTGCTGAGATGCAAGAACTATCCGACCAACTTAACGAACTGCTCAACAAGGGCTTTATAAGACCAAGCTTCTCGCCCTGGGGAGCACCAGTCTTGTTCGTAAAGAAGAAAGACGGATCGTTCCGCATGTGCATCAACTACAGAGAACTCAACAAGCTGACAATCAAGAACTGTTATCCTCTTCCTCGTATAGACGATTTATTTGATCAACTGCAAGGGGCGAGTTACTTTTCCAAAATTGATCTAAGGTCCGGGTATCACCAGTTGCGAGTGCTCGAGGAGGATGTTCCGAAGACAGCCTTCCGGACTCGTTACGGGCACTACGAGTTCGTAGTGATGCCGTTCGGACTGACCAATGCGCCCGCAGTCTTCATGGACTTGATGAATAGAGTATGCCGTCCTTACTTGGATCAGTTCGTCATCTTCTTCATTGATGATATACTTATCTACTCTAGAAGTGAGGAAGAGCATAGCGATCATCTGCGACAGGTCCTGGAAACTCTACGATCGGAGAAGCTTTACGCAAAGTTCTCAAAGTGCGAATTTTGGATCCGAAGAGTCGAATTCTTAGGACACGTGGTTAGCAAAGAAGGAATCCACGTGGACCCATCCAAGATTAAAGCTATTGAGAACTGGTCAGCACCGAAGACGCCTACAGAAATTCGCCAATTTCTAGGCCTCGCTGGCTACTACCGAAGATTCATTCAGAATTTCTCTCGGATTGCGAAGCCTCTTACGGCATTGACCCAGAAAGGCGTGGCCTTCGACTGGGAAGAAAAACAAGAGAAGGCATTCCGAACCCTGAAGCGAGCCTTGTGCACCGCGCCGATACTGTCCCTCCCCGAAGGGACAGAAGACTTCGTAGTATATTGCGATGCATCCAATCAGGGGCTCGGCTGTGTTTTGATGCAACGAGGTAAGGTCATCGCCTACGCATCAAGACAGCTGAAGACACACGAAGTCAACTACACCACGCACGACCTCGAGCTAGGAGCGGTCGTGTTCGCCCTAAAGATATGGAGACACTATCTGTATGGTACAAAGAGCACCATCTATACCGACCACAAAAGCCTCCAGCACATCTTCAACCAGAAGGAGCTCAACATGAGACAACGACGGTGGGTCGAGCTACTCAATGACTACGAATGTGAAATTCGTTACCACCCGGGTAAGGCCAATGTAGTAGCAGACGCCCTGAGTCGGAAGGAATATTCTGGGCGAAGAGTCAAGTCCCTAACCATGACTATCCACTCGCATCTGCCCGCACAAATTAAGGGAGCACAGCTTGAAGCTTTGAAACCGGAAAATGTGGCGGGAGAGTCCCTGCGAGGAATGGATAAAAATCTGGTAGTCAAGGATGACGGAGCTTACTACCTCATGGACCGGATCTGGACAGCACGACACGGTGGCTTCAGAGACTTGGTCATGAAAGAAGCGCACAACACTCGATATTCCATTCACCCAGGTTCAGATAAGATGTACCTGGATCTCAAGAAATCGTACTGGTGGCCTAACATGAAAGCGGAAATCGCTACCTTCGTGAATAAGTGCCTTACTTGCGCTAAGGTCAAGTTCGAATACCAGAAACCCTCGGGTCTCCTCCAACAGCCAGTGATACCTGAATGGAAGTGGGAGAGAATTACTATGGATTTCATTACCAAATTGCCCAAATCTCCGAGTGGGTACGATACCATTTGGGTAATTGTCGACCGGCTAACCAAATCCGCCCACTTCCTTCCTATCAGGGAGAACTTCAAAATGGAGAGACTCACGCGAATCTACATCCAAGAGGTAGTCCGACTGCACGGTGTACCTGTGTCCATTATTTCTGATCGGGATAGCAGGTTCACCTCGAGGTTCTGGCAGTCACTACAGAAGGCTCTTGGAACTAAACTGGATATGAGCACAGCTTACCATCCTCAAACCGATGGACAGAGTGAGAGAACTATTCAAACCTTGGAGGATATGCTGCGAGCCTGTGTAATCGACTTTGGTAAGGCGTGGGATACCCACTTACCCCTAGTCGAGTTTTCCTACAACAACAGTTATCACACAAGCATCAAAGCTGCCCCATTCGAAGCCCTCTACGGCCGGAAGTGCAGATCCCCTCTGTGCTGGGCCGAGGTAGGCGACACTCAATTAGCTAAGGGACGAGTTCCTGACAGCTCTCTCACCGGTCCAGAAATTATCCGCGAAACCACCGAAAAGATCGTACAAATCCGAGCACGACTTAAAGCCTCAAGAGACCGACAGAAAAGCTACGCAGACAAACGGAGGAAACCCTTGGAATTCCAGGTGGGAGACCGAGTCCTTTTGAAAGTCTCACCCTGGAAAGGCTTGATACGCTTCGGAAAGCGCGGAAAGCTGAATCCAAGATACATAGGGCCTTTTGAGATTCTCGCTAGAATCGGCCCCGTAGCTTACAAACTCAATCTACCCCGCGAACTTAGTAATGTGCATCCTACCTTCCACGTCTCGAACTTGAAAAAGTGTCCATCCGAAGAGACTCTCATAATCCCACTCGACGAAATCGAGATCAATGAGAGCCTCAACTTCGTGGAAGAACCGGTGGAGATCATGGACCGAGAGGTCAAACGAACGAAGCAAAGCCGCATCCCGATTGTGAAGGTTCGTTGGAACGCCAAACGAGGACCAGAGTTCACTTGGGAGCGCGAGGATCAAATGAAACTTAACTATCCTCATCTCTTTGCTTAGTTGTGTTGTAATAACGTAACTACTTGAATTCTGAATTTCGGGACGAAATTCCCTCTAACGGGGGGATGATGTGACAACCCGAAATTTACTCCGTCACTATAACCCGTTTCCGTTAATAAAAGTTAGTTCTATTAAAATTTTCCGTTAACTTTTATTTATTAAAATAATTCATTTTGAGTTATTAAAATAAATAATATATAATGACGGAATAAAAACAACTAAGTCGGGTTACGGTTAGTTTACCCGGTAAAAACATTTACCTCTGTTTAAACGACAGTGTATGGTGGGTCCCCACTAGGCAGCCATATATAAAGGAGGAGTGTCCACCTTTAGAGCCTTTTCCCACCTTGGAGCTTTCTCTCTCTACTTTCTCTCTCTAAAAATCGGGTTTGGCTCAAGAACACCACTTTCAAGCCTCAAAATCAAAGGTAATCTTCCTAACTTGATTTTCTAGCTTAGTATTCATGCTATTTCGAGTTGGATCATCCAAATGCAATAACATGCATGTGTTTACGATTTGGGGAGCCTCCCAAAACCGTGAACTCCCAAAAAGGGTTTTAGAAGCCTCAAAAACACTTCCAAACCTCTTCTAATGCTTAGATCCTTACATGCATGGAGTTAGAACCACAAGATCATGAGTTTTTGGCCGTGAACATGAGTTTACGGTTCTTGAATGTTCAAAAACCGTAAACACCCTTTCAAGGGGTTTTGATGCACCTTAACCCTTCCAATGCATGTCTAATGGCCTTGAAACTTGCTTGGATGATCTTAGAACCTTAAAACATGTCCAAAGAAGTGTAAACATGAGTTTACGGTTTGGGAACATCTCCCAAAACCGTAAACACCTTCCAAGGGTGTTTTAATGCTCCAAACACTTTGCATGGCTTGTATTTGAGTCTAGAACTTGCATGAATGGCCTACAAACCACCAAAACACTTGGAAAATGGACAAACATGGACAAAGGAGGGTTTACGGCCGTAAACCCATGAGTTTACGACCGTAAACTCCCCAAGGGTGGTCCAAGGACCGTAAACCCTAGAGTTTACGACCGTAAACTCCCAAGGAGTGGTCCAAGGACCGTAAACTCCAAGGGAGTACCCAAATGAACCCTAATCACTTCCCAAGCCTTCGAATTGATCCTAGAAGCCTTCCTTGTTATGCATGAGACCTTTAGACGCACAAACTCACCATTTCCATGAGTTTACGGCCGTAAACTCATGGGGGAAATGGTCTCCCAACCGTAAACACACTTAAGTGTGGCCAAGTGAAGTGTAAACTCCATAGTGAGGCCATACACTCCTTAGATGCCACCTTTAGCACTCCTAACACTTGAAACAAAGTGTTTCCATACATTAAAGTGCTTTTATTCATTTAATTAGTGATTACACAACTAATTAGATACTTTGTACATCACTACATGTTACATAGGATCCGTGTGTGTGTTCAAGTCCTCTCTTGACACCTAGCATCCTACTCGGCGTTTCCATCCACTTCACTCACTACAGGTGAGTTCATACCCCTAAATGAACCTGTTTAAATGTTTTTAACTGTTTTATGGGGGGAATACAAGTTGAATCCAACAAGTTATAGTAACAATCGCATGTGAATTATAACTTGCAACCAAAAGGATTTTCTACACTATTAACTGTTTTTACCACCAAAAAGGGATTTTCTATATTTTCAACTATATTGCCAATTAAACTGTTTTCAAATGCTTACCAAATTCATTTTCGTGTTAAATCACTATAAAACTATTTTCAAAAATTCTTTTAAACTAATTTATTTCCAAACCATATCTACACCAATATATTTATATAAGTAAGACTTGAAGGACTTAGGACTAATAACTCACCTTATTTCCTGTTCTTGTTTGATTGTGGGCTTAGGGTATCTTGTTATTAGTCCGACTCTCGTTGAATTCTTAGTTATATATCTCATATATTTGTGTCAGATATAAAAGTTTTCATATCAGTTCAATGCCTTTGGATATCAAAGACATGCAACCAACAATACTATTTAACTATAATAGGTATAGTTAAGGGATACTACTCACTACTACTATTGCCATGACAACTACTAGAGTCAGTTCAGTTGTGAGTCAATATATGCTATGTAGTATACAAGAGAACACTATATACTATACAAGGAGAACATTACATACTATACAAAGAGAACATTATGTACTATACAAAGAGAACACTACATACTATACAAGAGAACTTACTAAATTAGAATGTGACATACTATTTCTCGATACGACACATCTTTGTGCTATCACCGCGTAACCAGAGTCTCCTGGAGGGAGAGCGGGCATTATGTGTATAGATCTATACGGGACAGACACTCCCACATCCCGACTGCTAGCTACAGTCCGAGCCGTCTAGGCCCAGGGGTGACAAAATGTCACATCTACATATGACTCGGAGGGTCAAAGGGATTCGATCGTCAATCAGCATGGTTACGTACGAGTTCACATTCAAACCTTTAATTAATACTTTAAAAATTAAAGGCAACGGACTCCCTGAGGAGTATTGTACATTTAATACTACCTGGAGTCTGCACTTCATTACATATGGCCGACAGTGATACTGTTGGGGTAAAACATTTTTCTCATTACTATACATGGATAAAGTCAAACTATATTTTCAAACTAATAACTACGGGGAAAACTTGTACATTATCAAAGGAACAAACAAATCATCGGGTCTTGGTGAAGACTACTTTTTCTGGAAAACATAGGGTTTTCTAGGGCTCATACTATTTTCGAACACCGAAACTTTCTTTTACAAATGTATAACTGTGAATATTTTTATACAGGAAATGACACTAAATACTTATGAACTCACCAGCTTTATGCTGATAAACGTTTTCAAAATAACTTGTATTCTCAGGTCATCAGTAGACAGGTACGGATGCAGCCTTCGAGAAGACGGAGCACACATAAGACTCCACTTTATTTTGATTGTATTTTTGGTGTCTAACATTTGTACTGAACACGTTTGTATTACAATTATTATCTTAATGCAATGGATGTTGTTGCTTGCCTTTACTATTATGCTTTGTTATGATACTGTACATGACGTCCTCCACCCCAGAACGTATTCCGCCGTTCTCGGTTTTGGGGTGTGACACCTAGCTAGTAGAGTGTGGGCGAGGCCCGTATCTCTATGGGTGTGGGCGAGTCCCGTATCTCTTAGCAGTTTATTATATGATTGCATGGTATCTGGCATTATGGGGGAACTCACTAAGCTTCGTGCTTACGTTTTATAGTTTTGTTTTCATGTACCTCTTCAGCTAGGGGAAAGGAGTCGGCGTGGTAGCGGCATATCACACACTCTCATGTTTTCCGCACTGTGGATTTTCTGGGATGTACTCTGAATATATTGTTAAGAACGTTTTATAACGATGTTTTATGTATTAACCTAATTTAAAAATGAAATTTTAGCTGGTATTTTTCGGATGTTACAAGTTGGTATCAGAGCCCTGGTTTGAGGGATTCGGACACACCTTCGGGGGTGTCTTGACTCAAATCGAGGGATTAAAGGATTTTTATAAAGAAATGATTTTCTAAAGACTAAGTAAAAGGGGTTTCTAAAAAGAAAAAGGTGTGTGATGTGCGCGATCGGCCGAGCTCAAGTAAGTTTTCCCCAAAGTACCCATACAAGTTTACGTTATGATTATCAGTTTCAGTTTCAGTAGAACAACATGCTAGAATAGGACTAAGGATCTAGGAATGATGTCTTATGTGCCTGCTTTATGTGTTTCGGCTTTTTGAGAATTGCATGCTAGTACAGATCAGTCAGTGTGATAGCCAGAGTAGTATATACTTGATTATGTGTACTCAATGCCCGAATGCTGCTTGCTTTGTGCTATTAGGAGTTCTAGTGTTCTTTCACTAACTAGTGAACGAATATGCTAAGTTACATATTGCAAGGATTAAATAATTTCAGAAGGTTGGGTCTAGCCCTATTTTGCAGCTCTTGTTTGAGTCCGACCGATGTAGGGTAGGACCTCTCATTCGAATAATTATCTAGTCTGAGTAATATGTAATAGTATTCGCGAGCTAGTTAGGGAAAGAAACCAGGGACTTCTTGTGCAGCTGATGGCAGAGAGTGGGATGGCGATTACTTAGGGCAAGCCTAGGGCGAGAGTAGCACGAGAACCGCAGTATTAGTAGAAAGGACTTGGTTGAGTTGAAGCAATTCTTGAGGAAAGTACGGATAGACGTGGAAGGTAGTATGGGCCCGTACTACTGAAAGTGGAGGATCCGTACTCGATTCAAAAAGGGTCGAGGCGAGACCGGGGACTAGTGGTATGTATGTGAGCCTCGTTAGTGGAATATCGTTTGATGGTGGTTATGCTATGTTTTTTCAGTATGGTGACCACACGACAGGGAGCGGGAGGCTCAGGATCGGGATCGGGTTCAGGGTCCGAACCAATTTATGAGGGTCTACGCGAGTTCATCGCGTCAGAGATTACCAGGGGCATCCTTGAGTCGACTCCCCTCATCTTCGGGTCGATCAAGGAGGGTATTGTTGAGTTGATGGAGGATCGCCTCAGGGCGTTCAGGAGTGATATGGCGGCTAGCCAGTCAGGATCTCGCACACTGTCCTTCAAGGACTTCAGGAGCAGCGGTGCGACGGATTTCCATGGGGCGAAGGACCCCATTGTGGCCAGACGATGGATCGCAGACATTGAGTCTGCGCAGCTGACCAGCTTCTGCCCCGAGGGGTCGAAGGTAAGGTATGCAGCAGGATGTTTGAGAGACCGATCTAGGGATTGGTGGGAGTCTGTTGGTGACTCATTGGGAGCATCGGCTATTGAGGCTATGACATGGCCGGACTTTGTGACCCGGTTCAGAGCGGAGTTCGCATCTGCAGTGGAACTCCAGCAGTTAGCCAGAGAGTTTTTGGATATGAGACAGACGACGGAGACTGTGGCGGAGATCACCGCCAAGTTCTGGGAGAGGGCGTTACTGGTGCCCCAGTATGCAGGTGATGAGGATATGAGGAGGACCCGCTACCATGACATGCTGCGAGCCGACATTCGGGAGCATGTCAGTTTTTCAGCTTGCCCTACCCTGGATTCTATGATTGCTAGGGCGAGGGAGAGGGAGATAGATCTAGAGCACATCCGGAAAAGGAAGGCAGAGGAGGGACAGACGATAGGGGCTTCGGGAAAGAAGCCCAAGGGATCAGATGGTAGGCCGAAAGGCCATTCAGGACCGGGCCGCTGCAGGAAGTGCGGCAGGTCGCACGAAGGAGCGTGTAGATTAGGATCGACAGGCTGCTACAGATGCAGCAAGACGGGACACTTCAGCAGGGATTGTACTGCCCCTGCTCCGATTATTCAGACATCTGAGTTGATGTGTTTCCACTGCAACCAGAGGGGCCACAAGAGGGCCAACTGCCCCCAGTTGACAGCAGCAGTACCAGTACAGGCGCCAGCACCAGCGACCCTGCGGATTACAGATGGCCGGCAGGGCAAGGCAAAGGCTCTGGTGGTGAGGAGCCGGGCATTTCAGCTGACAGCCGAGGAGGCACGCGCTGCACCCGATGTGGTGACGGGTATGATTCTTTCCCTCTGACCTATTTATATGAGATTTATGATATTGATATGTGCTCTGTGTATATACGTTTAGGATCGTTCCATGTGAACGGTATTCCAGTCCAGGTGTTGTTTGATTCGGGGGCTACCCGATCCTTTGTTTCTCTTGCACTTAGCAAGAAGTTTCCTGAGTCCTCGGGCATGTTGGATTGCCCTTTAGAGGTCGAGATTGCGGACGACCGGTCGGTGCAAGCATCAGAGGTCTTCCGAGATTGTGTATTGAGGTTGTTCGAAGAGGGGTATTTGGTTGACCTAGTTCCCATTCCGTTGCGGGGAAACAAGGTCATTATTGGTATGGATTGGCTGAGTCCCAATGGGGCAGTGATAGATTGCGCGCAACAGTTAGTACGAGTCAGAGCCCCAAGTGGGGGAGAGTTAGTAATTCAGGGTGAGAGATCACAGCGAGGGCCAGCCTTCTGTTCGGCAGCGAGGGCAAGGCGTTACCTTCAGCAGGGTTGCGCAGGATATGTCGCATATGTCATGGACATCCGGGAGGCGGGTAAGGCGACGGTGGGCGATGTGCCCGTAGTACGAGAATTCGCGGATGTATTCCCTGAGGAGCTGCCTGGTATACCTCCAGAGTGACAGGTGTAGTTCAGGATCGACCTAGTCCCTGGTACGGCTCCGATAGCCAAAGCACCGTATCGGTTGGCTCCTCCTGAGATGCAGGAGTTGTCTACACAGCTTCAGGAGCTGTTAGACAAGGGTTTCATCAGACCGAGCAGTTCACCCTGGGGAGCCCCAATTCTGTTTGTGAAGAAGAAGGACGGGTCGCATCGGATGTGTATTGATTATAGGGAGCTGAATAAGGTAACGGTAAAGAACCGCTACCCACTCCTGAGGATTGACGACCTCTTTGACCAGCTTCAGGGAGCATCTTGGTTCTCCAAGATAGATTTGCATTCAGGGTATCACCAGGTGAGGGTCAGAGAGGAGGATGTGCAGAAGAGGGCATTTCGGACACGTTATGGCCACTATGAGTTCGTGGTGATGCCTTTCGGGCTCACCAATGCTCCTGCCGCGTTCATGGACCTCATGAACCGCGTGTGTAGACCGATGTTAGACCGGTCGGTGATAGCATTTATTGATGATATCTTGGTTTACTCCAAGACGCGAGAGCAGCATGAGGAGCATTTGCGGGAGGTTTTAGAGACCTTGAGAAGGGAGAACTTGTATGCTAAGTTCTCCAAGTGTGAGTTCTGGTTGCGCAAGGTGCAGTTTCTTGGGCACCTTGTCAACCAGAACGGGATTTCGGTGGATCCGGCCAAGGTGGAGGCCGTGATGAGATGGGAGGTTCCGAAATCTCCATCTGAGATTCGGAGTTTCCTGGGATTAGCTGGCTACTATCGGAGATTCATCCAGGATTTCTCCAAGATAGCATTACCCCTGACCAGGTTAACAAGGAAGGCTGTGGTCTTTCGTTGGGGGCCTGAGCAGCAGGCAGCATTCGAGACACTGAGACAGAGATTGTGCGAGGCGCCAATCTTAGCCTTGCCAGAGGGCATGGAGGATTTTGTTGTATACTGCGATGCATCCATCTCAGGTTTGGGCGCGGTATTGATGCAGAGAGGGCATGTCATCGCCTACGCGTCGAGGCAGCTGAAGCCTCACGAGGCGAACTACCCGACGCATGATTTGGAGTTGGGGGCTGTTGTGTTCGCCCTCAAGATTTGGCGTCATTACCTCTATGGGGTTCGCTGTACGATTTACACGGACCACAAGAGTTTGAGGTACCTCATGGACCAGCCAAATCTGAATATGAGGCAGCGTCGGTGGCTTGATGTGGTAAAGGATTACGATTGTGAAATCCTTTATCACCCGGGGAAGGCCAACGTGGTGGCCGATGCGCTTAGCCGCAAGGCGGCGCCGATCAGGGATATTTGCATGCGGATGACAGTGGTGACTCCGCTTTTGGAGCGGATCCGGGAGGCTCAGCAGGAGGCTATGAAGGAGGAACATCGGAAGAGTGAGCGGATTGTGGGACAGGTTTCCTCCTTCGACTATGACAGCAGAGGATTATTGACATTACACCGCAGGGTGTGGGTTCCATATCTCGGAGGCGTGCGCCGGGTTCTGATGGAGGAGGCGCACAAATCCCGATTCTCCATTCATCCAGGGGCAACGAAGATGTATAGGGATCTTCGTCTGGACTATTGGTGGCCCTGCATGAAGCGGGATGTAGCATGGTACGTTGAGCGGTGTCTGACCTGCAGGAAGGTCAAGGCCGAACACCAGAGACCGCACGGCAAGATGCAGCCGTTGGATATCCCGCTGTGGAAATGGGAAGACATCACGATGGATTTCATCACCAAGCTTCCCAGGACCGCGTGGGGAGTGGATTCGATATGGGTCATCGTCGATCGATTGACCAAGAGCGCCCACTTTATCCCGATTCAGGAGAGCATCTCGGCCGAGAAATTGGCCGATATCTACGTCAGAGAGGTGGTGGCACGGCACGGGGTGCCAGTTTCAGTGATTTCGGATAGGGATGTGCGGTTCACTTCCAGGTTCTGGAAGAAGTTTCATGACGAGCTGGGTACTCGTCTGCATTTTAGTACAACCTTTCACCCGCAGACGGATGGCCAGAGCGAGCGGACCATCCAGACTCTAGAGGATATGCTGCGGGCGTGTGTTTTAGACTTCGGTGGTAGCTGGGATATCTATCTTCCTTTAGCCGAGTTTGCATATAACAACAGCTATCACGCGAGTATTGACCGCTCTCCCTTCGAGATGTTGTATGGGAGGAAGTGCAGGACCCCGATATGTTGTGGCGAGGTTGGACAGAGAGTCATGGGGAGCACCGAAGTAGTGCTCAAGACGACAGAGAAGATTCAACAGGTCCGGAGCAGGCTTCAGACTGCTCAGAGTCGGCAGAAGAGTTACGCCGATAAGCGCCGATCAGACCTGAAGTTCCAGGTCGGGGATATAGTTCTCCTGAAAGTGTCGCTGTGGAAGGGCGTCATCCGATTCAGGAAACGGGGCAAGTTGGGTCCCAGGTATATTGGACCGTTTAGGGTTGCAGCCCGAGTGGGCAAGGTGGCATATCGGCTGGACCTGCTAGCCGAACTCAGTCAGATCCACAGCACTTTCCACGTCTCCCAGCTGCGGAAGTGCCTGGTGGATGAATCAGCATTGGTACCTTTGGAGGACATCCAGATTGATGACAGCCTGAATTATATCGAGCGGCCTGTGGCTATCCTAGACCGGAAGTCGAAGGAACTGAGGAACAAAAGGGTGGAGCTGGTGAAGGTGCAATGGCAGCATCGGAAGGGCTCGGAATGGACTTGGGAGCCCGCGGATGAGATGATGGAGCATTATCCGGAGCTGTTCCGGAAGGGAGCGGCAGACTTCGAGGACGAAGTCTAAAATAAGTGGGGTAGATTTGTAACACCGGGTTCATGGTATGATTTTATTTAAGTTTTTATCTTAATTTTGCCACGAACTTGGCGAGTCTGCGTCCCGACTCGCCGAGTAGCAGCAGGGTGGACACGGGATTTGAGCGGTGAACTCGGCGAGTCGATGCATGGACTCGGCGAGTCCACCTGTCTGGATGAAACTCTATTTTCAGACATTGCACCTTATTTTACCCATTCTAAAACACCCATTTCGTCCCATTCTCTTCCAGAAGAACTGGAGAGCGAAACCCTAGCCCATTTTGATCCTTGAGAGTGATTTTGGCTTGGTGAAGGAAGTTTGAAGCTTAAGAGAAGAAGGAGGAAGTTGGAGGGTGCAAGGAAGTGTGGTAGATCCGAAATCTACCCTGGGAGAAGCTCCTAACCAGGTAAGAAAGCTCCTTCTTAATCTTTAGTATAATAGATTCCCTTTTTGTCCCTTATATGTGGATTTCAAGACCTTAAACCTCCCAAACTCCGTGTGTTTATGCCCTAGGAGCTTAGATTTATGGTTTGGAACCATTGCATGTCTCAGATTTGGCCAGAATGGGTGAAGAGTCGAAGGGTACTCGGCGAGTGCCAAAGTGCACTCGGCGAGTTCCATGAAGATGGCCTTAGACTCGGCGAGTTGGATAAACAACTCGGCGAGTCCTATGAATATTGTCTGGTACTCGACGAGTCGTTCTTCAAACTCAGCGAGTCCCTTGAATATAGCCTTGAACTCGACGAGTTGTTCTTCCAACTCGGCGAGTCATATGATCAGTCACTAGGATAAGAAGGGTTTAAGTGTAGGAGGTCCAACCCTCCGTAGTCGCACGTGGAATTAGCAATTTAACGTGTAGCTATAGTCCCAGAATCTCCAAACCTCCAAGGTTGATGTTCGGATGGAAGATTGGAGCGATTTGTGAGATCTGTTCGTCGGACTCGGCGAGCTCCCCCTTGGACTCGGCGAGTCCAGTCGCGGGTTTGTTAGTTGTCCCCGTCTAGCGAGTCAGGCTGACTCAGTGAGTGGGAACAGGGACCCGATGAGTCAGAGTCGGGCTAGACATAGAAGGACTCGGCGAGTCGCCATATGGACTCGGCGAGTCTAGTCAATCAGAAGGTTGACTTTGACTAGTCATTTGACCTTAGGGGTATTTATGAGTACCTAATCCATGTTTACGGATTTATAGCCGGAGGGATTACCGGTGCGGCAGCCAGGCATAGTCTGAGTAGGTTTTCGGCAGCTACTCTCGAGGTGAGTTTCCTTCCAGTAGGGACGGGTCTAAGACACCAAGGCCGGCCCGTGTAGACGATATGTTAGTATCGGAGTGTGGGCGGAGCCCGTATCTCATAGCTGAGTTTGATTGTGATATATGCCAGTATGATAGAATTGCTTATACTTGTTGTCTGTGTGATACTTGTATGTTATGGTTCAGTAGCGGAATGTGAGTGAGGCCCGTATCTCCATGGATAGCAGAGCGTGGGCGAGGCCCGTATCTCTCAAAAAGTAGAGTGTGGGCGAGGCCCGTATCTCCTAGCTAGTAGAGTGTGGGCGAGGCCCGTATCTCTATGGGTGTGGGCGAGGCCCGTATCTCTTAGCTGTTCATTATATGATTGCATGGTATGTGGCATTATGGGGGAACTCACTAAGCTTCGTGCTTACGTTTTATAGTTTTGTTTTCAGGTACCTCTTCAGCTAGGGGAAAGGAGCCGGCGCGGTAGCGGCATATCACACACTCTCATGTTTTCCGTACTGTGGATTTTCTGGGATGTACTCTAAATATTTTGTTAAGAACGTTTTATAACGATGTTTTATGTATTAACCTAATTTAAAAATGAAATTTTAGCTGGTATTTTTGGGATGTTACATAAGACTAGAGGGTACAAACCGAGTAACGAGATCGGAGGGTCTTCACTGAGATACAGGACTGGAGGGTCCAACCCGAGCTGTGAGACCGGAGGGTCCTCACTGAGACACATAGCCGGAGGGTTCTTATTGAGATATAGCCACGGGAGGCTAATTATTGTGTGTGGTATTTTGGGGAACTGTCCAAGCCTTGTGCTTATAGTGTTTTGTGAAATGTGTTTAAGATACTTCCTAGGATCGCGGGAAGGCGTCGGCATGATTGTACACGCCAGCTAGTTGATTGTGTTTTGAGGATTTTGGGATAATTAACAAACAATCTTATATTTTCTGTTTGAAATAATTTTATAATTGAGTATGGGAAGTGTTAAACTGTGTTTTGTGTGGAATTAAAAATGAAAAATTTATTCGAAAATTTAGAGTGTTACACACAAGCTTTCTTCCATACCAAGACTCCTCAACATATCTTCTTTCTTCCTTCAACACACCAAGAACACACACTTAAGATCACAACACACACTCAAAGGATTAATGTTTGAAAAAATGTCACAAGGAGAGTGGAGGTTGAAGAGGTGAGGGAAAATGTGGCTATAAGGATGCTTATATAGGGGCTCAACCGTAAAATATAGGGTTTACAAACCTGGCGAATACGCCCCGTGTACGCTGATGTACGCCCAACATACTAGGGAGCGCCCTAGTACACTAACCATACACACGTACGCATGGCGTACTCCCATTCTTCTCAAATTACAATTTTACCACTAGGGCTTCCAATGGACACATTCTTTTACTTAAGGACTGAAATGCAACATAAATAAATTTTAGGGTCGAGATTAGGAGTACATCGCCATCAAGATGTTACAATTCTCCCAAACTTGATCTAGACTTCGTCCTCGAAGTCTGCTGCGGCAAATAAGTATGGATAATTCTCCCGCATCTCAACCGCCGACTCCCACGTCCACTCAGATCGTCTCCGATGTTTCCGCTGCACCTTTATCAAAGGTATCTCCTTGTTGCACAAGACCTTCGTCTTTCTTTCCATAATAGCCACTGGCCTCTCAACATAGTTCAGGGGCTCATCGACCTGAATATCATACAACGAAACCACCACATCCTCATCCAATATACCGGGGACCCAACTTCCCCCTCTTCCTGAAGTGTATCACTCCTTTACAAGGTGAGACCTTCAGTAATACCATATTACTGACCTGGAACTTCAACTTAAATCGGCGCCTGTCGGCATAGTTCTTCTGCCGAATCTACGCAGTCTGCAGTCTCTGCTTAATCTGCTAAATAAGCTTCGTGGTCTGAAGGACTACTTCGGTCCTTCCCATAACCCTATAACCAACCTCACCCCAACAAACCGGGGTGAGACATCTCCAACCATACAAGAGCTCAAAAGTCGGAGCACAATACTGGAGTGATAAATGTTATTGTAGGACTACTTCGGTCCTTTCCACATGGGAACCTCCAGAGGCTTTAACTTGTCATGCGGCCTCTGATGCTAAGCCTTGACCATCCTGCAGGTCATGCATCTCTCAACATACCAAGCTATCTCCCTCTTCATACACGGCCACCAATAGCTCAATTCAAATCCCGATACCTCTTGGTGGCCCCCAGATCAATAGAAAAGCACGACTTATGAGCCTCCTCTAACACAATCTGTCTAACCCCACCAGACATCGGAACCCAGACCCGAACACAATGGGTCAACAGCCTTCGACTATCCATGAAAAATCTGTCAATGTCACCTCTAATCGTCTCTTGCTTCCAGTTCTCCTTCCGAACCACCTTGGCCTAAACCTTTCTAATCAATCCCAAAATCAGGGAATCCATTGATATCCTCATACACATCCCCCTATTCAAAGATCCAGCTGACTTGAGGCTCAAAGCATCTGCCACTGCATTCGCTTTACCCGGATGGTAAAGGATCTCACAGTCATAATCCTTGAATACATCCAGCCACATGTGTTGCCTCATCTTCAGGTTCGGATGATCCGTAACATGCCTTAAACTCTTGTGATCTGTGTAAACCGTACAACGGACTCCATAAAGATAATGTCTCCAAATCTTAAGGGTAAAAACTACTACCCCCAACTCCACATCATGAGTGGGATATCGCGTCTCATGAAGCTTCATCTGCCGCGAAGCATAAGCAATCACTCGTCCTCTCTGTATGAGGACTGCCCTAAACTGGTGATGGATGCATCACAGAATACCACAAAACCCTCAACTCCCTTCGAGTGGATCAATATCGGGGCCTCTTATAACATCTTTTGAAGAGTCTCAAATGCCGACTGGTGCTCAGGGCCCTACCAAAAATCCACCCCCTTCCTCGTCAGACGAGTGAGGGGTACCACAATCTTGGAGAATCCTGAATAAATCTTCGATAGTACCCTACCAAACCCAAGAAACTCCTGATCTATGAGGGAGATTTTGTAACCTCCCACTCCATCACAACTTCGATCTTGGCTGGATCGACCAAATCCTCATCCTGGTTAATGAGGTACCTAAGGAATTGGACCTCTCGTAAACAAAGCTCTCACTTCAAGAACTTGGCATAAAGTCGTTCTTGTTGGAACCTGAAAGTGCACCTCTAGCAATCACAAACTATGAAGATCCGAAGTCAGCTTTGAGTCTGAGATGTGAAGTGGTGCGAGATAAGGTTATGGTACGAGATGGAGATAGAGTCCAGAGTGGAGCAAGTTTCGAGATGAAGCAAAGATCCGAGATCAAGTGTCTGTTCATGTATTTATTATTCTTGTCGTTAGTGTGATGTAACCTTTCATAGGACTGAGTCTTTTTGTGTATCTTTGGATAATTAGTTGTCAAAAGCTATTTATTATCTAGTCTTTAGTTAGTATCACCAGTCTGTATGATGCACCACCTTTTCCTATATAAGGAGTGTTTTTAATCACAAGAAAACGACGGATTATTGCTCCAAAGATAGTTATACTTGCATTTACTTCACTTTCACTTTTCTCTCAAATCATAATCTTTCACAACATTCTAATTGTTTATTTATTGTCTTTACTTTGATTATACTCGGTTTCTTCATCAAATAATTGAAGTACTTTGTTGAATTCTCACTTCAAGTCTCGACTGGTATTACCATACTTGAATGGAACATCTAATTAAAAGCAGACATTGATCTTAAGCATTAACTCAAGGTTTGAGTTTTCAAACCTTGTCCCTGCGCAAGGTATCTTTGTACTCACAATTGGTATCATAGCTTGAGTGGTTTTCCTTTGAATCCAAAAGATCAGATTATAGTTGACTTAAAATTACCTTGGTATTTCAGTCATTTCTGTGTTCAGGATAAAAGTTCTTCTTGTTGGGTTTTAAGCACTATAACACTCCTATGGTGCACATACAATCCTAGATGCTTTGGATCTATGTTTTCTCTAATTATACATGCAATTTCAATTTTCCAAAGCATACATCCTAACTAGCATACAGTAAAGGATATACAACATAAAACTCATAGTTAGATAAATACCTATTATGTTGTTTGAAGTTCTTGGCCTTAGAAAACTTTAGCACCTCAAGTGTGATGCCTCTAATGTGTCACAAACACCAAATGCAAGAGGAGGCTTGAGAGAATAGGCTAGTTAGCTCAAAATCGATTATCGGTCTCTTAGAATGAATGGGCAACCAATTTTGGCTCTAGGGGTGTGCTTTTATAGTGTCGCAAATGCTAGGGTTTCATCCATGCAAACCCTAATGCACCATGACCTTTCGTATTACTTAGGCTCCATGGGTTAAACCTCCATGGACTATCCATGTACTATAATATTGGTTTAGCCCATCCTAATTAACTATGGATCATTGGCCCACACTATAAGAATCATTGATTTACTTAATCAGCCCCCGTATACTTAATTAGTCTCTTTTGATCACTAAATTAATTCCAAATTAATTATTGATCAATACTAATTAAATAATATAATTTCTCAATTAAAATATTATACTTATAATATATTAATAAATCACAAATAACCTTATTCTCAAAAGTCCATCCTATCAAATTGCACTGTTGAAGGCAACCCAAAAGGACCATGCTACCATCAGGGTCAAGCACATCCCAGTTATAGTTATGGGCTTAGACACCTATTCTAACAACCTCCCACTTGGATAATTCTAATAACTATAACTGCCAATGTAACTTCAAGATCCGATTAGCAGTCGTAGCTTTCAAAAGCCGTTGTCAAACTCTGAGCTAGTCAGTGACGCGTCCTTTAGATAAGGGATCATATATTCCTCTGTTCTTCAAGATATCATGCAGAAAAATACATGGAACATAGTCATACTTATTGTCCTGCAGTTTGTTTCCCGATTTCCGATTTGTCTGACATAGAACATAACTGAACACATCAATTTAGTTCTGACCGGGCCCGACACATAAGTCAAAACAAAATCATCGAGGGGCCCAAGATATCGCTTTTAATCCTCTTGGGATAAAAGGAACATATAAACTTAGACATTATATGCTTGTACTAACTACTCATTAAATCATGCACAACGATACGTTTAATAACATCAAGTTACTGATGTGTTTTCGTATCATCAATGCACAACCAACTAGTAGTCAACAACTCATATATCTTGGTTTGAAGACTATATGATATTATCATCCCACAATCGCTCGTGATAAATTCCATGAAGTGATTCATGTGAGCGTGGGTTTAATCTAATACTTAAATCTTATTTCAGGAGCACTCACGAATGGTGTAGCAAAATTCTTGCTATGTCTAACACCTTAGACAATCTACAAGCCAACTCATGACAGTCTAGCCTCATAAACTACTTCCAAAGTATGATAGATTGTGGATAGTTTGAATAATCTTATTATTCTTGAAGTCAAAACATGCAAAAGTGAAACAATAGTAAATAATTGACACAAGACAGTAACTTTACTTATAAATAAAACTCCTTTTATTCAATCATCAAATGTCAATTACAATTTAGCTATTACAAGTTTCTAAATATTTATCTAATTACTAAAACTAATATCGTCCGTTAGCCCAATGCCATTTGCATGCTGCAAGTGCCTAACCCTACTCAGTCCCTTCGTAAGGGGATCCGCTGGGTTGTCCTCTGACGATATCCTCTTCAACACGAAGTGTCCTTCTATTTGATGTCTTATAAAGTGGTACTTTCTATCAATATGCATGGATCTACCATGATCTCTCGGTTCCTTGGTTAAGGCAACCACCCCTTCATTATCACAGAAAACTTCCATAGGCTCCTTTATGGATGGCACAACTCCAAGGTCTCCGATGAAGTTTTTCAACCATATCGCCTCTTTCGATGCTTCGCTCGCTTCTATGTACTCTGATTCAAACGTTGAATCAGCTATAGTTTCTTGCTTGGAACTTTTCCATGTTACTGCTCCTCCATTTAGGGTAAACACTCAGCCCGATTGAGAGCGCAAATTATCTATGTCGGTCTGAAACACGGCGTCACAATACCCTGTCACTCTCAAGTCATGACTCACACCGACGGTAAGGATCCAGTCCTTAGTCCTCCGCAGGTACTTAAGAATGTTCTTTACTGTAGTCCAGTGAGCTTTACCAGTCCTTAGTCCTCCGCAGGTACTTAACAAGTCATAGCATACATGATCGAGCCAACCACGGAAGCATATGGTACTCGACTCATTTCTGCTATCTCAGCCTCTATACTCGGACTCTGAGTCTTACTCAGTCTGATATTGCTTTGGATAGGTAAGTCCTTTTCTTGGAGTTCTCCATGTGGAAACGCTTCAACACCTTGTCCAAGTAGATACTTTGACTAAGTCCTATTAGTCTTTTACTCCTGTTTCTCAATATCCTTATCCCTGGGATATAGGTAGCTTCTCCAAGGTCCTTAATAGCGAAACATTTCCCAAGCCACGACTTAACCTCCTGCAAGGTTGGGATATCGTTTCTTATGAGAAGTATGTCATCCACATACAACACCAGAAAGCTTAATATACTCCCACTAGATTTGACATATAGGCAGGACTCATCCTCGCTTCTCGAAAAACCAAACTCTTTGACTTTCTCATCAAAACAAAGATTCCATCTGCGAGATGCTTGTTTCAATCCATAAATGGATTTCTCAAGCTTAGACACTCTATTAGGGTACTTTGCATTGACAAAACCCTTTGGCTGAGACATGCAAACATCTCCAGCCAACTTTCCATTAAGGAAAGCGGTTTTGACATCCATTTGCCATATTTCATAGTCATGAAATGCAGCTATGGCTAGCATAACCCTTATAGATTTAATCTTCGCTACTGGTGAGAAGGTCTCATCATAGTCAACTCCCTGACTTTGAGTAAATCCCTTCGCAACCAGTCGCACCTTATATGTGTGTACTTTCCCATCAATGTCGTTCTTTTTCTTGAAGATCCATTTGCACCCGACTGTCTTACGACCCGATACATTGTCAACCAAGTTCGAAACTTGATTGTCATACATGGACTGAATCTCTTTGTCCATTTCCTTTTTCCATTTATCAGACTCAGGACCTACCATGGCTTCCTTATAGTTGTTAGGTTTATCCAGATTTATCAAGGTACTATCACTGATAACTGTATCACCTTCAGTTGTTATATGAAAACCATATAACACATGTGGAACACTAACTCTACTGGAACACCTCAGAGGTACTGACTCGTCAATTGGTTCAACAGGAGTTTCCTCCTCGGGTTGAGTGCTAGTGTTTGAGGTTCCTTCATCACTTAACTCTTGAAGCTCTTCAAGGTCAATTTTCCTCCCACTGTCCTCTTGGCATATGAGTTCTATCTCACGGAAAACCCCTCTCCTCGCAACGAAGACAACATTGCCACTCGGTCTATAGAAGAGATATACAAAGGACTTCTGCGGGAAGCCGATGAAAATACATCGCTCACTACAAGGTTCGAGCTTGTCATGAGTCTCGCGTCTCACGAAAGCCTCGCAACACCAAACTTTGATGTGATCTAATGAGGGAACCTTCCCTGTCCATATCTTGTGACGTGCTTTGGCAACCTTCTTAGTAGGGACTAGATTAAGGATATGGGTGGCAGTCTCTAAGGCATACCCCCAGAATGAGATAGCTAACGAAGTTCGACTCATCATGGAACGAACCATGTCCCACAAGGTTCGATTGCGCCTCTCAGCCACACCATTCAATCGCGGTGTCCTAGGTGGCGTCAATTGTGAAACAATTCCACCTTCCTTAAGATAGTCTAGGAACTTGATACTAAGATACTCTCCTCCTCGATCGGATCGCAGCATCTTTATCTTCCTGTCCAATTGATTCTCTACTTCATTCTTAAACTCTTTGAACTTTTCAAAGGTTTCTGACTTATGCTTGATTAAGTAGATATAGCCATATCTGTTGTAATCATCAGTAAAAGTCACATAGATGCGGTTTGCATCCCTTGTGGAGGTTCTAAAGGGTCCACACACATCGGTGTGTATGAGATCCAACAGACCTTTACCCCTTTCAAAAGTACCAGTGAAGGGTGACATGGTCATCTTTCCAATCAAACAAGATTTACAAGTGTCATCCGATTTCAAGTCGAATGACTCCAAAACTCCATCCTTTTGGAGTTGGGCTTTGCACTTCGTGTAGACATGTCCAAGACGACAATGCCACAAGCATGCTTTGTCTAAAAAATTGGGCGAATCAATATTCAAACCATTATTTCCTAGGTTATATACAATCATCACAGTTTCATACATACTATTACAAGATAATGCTTCAAAATAAAATGTATCATTATAATAAGCATTAATACTACCAATTTCATTATTGAAAGAAAAGGTAAAACCCTGTTTATACAAACTATAAAAGGAAATAATATTTCTCGCCATATCCGACGAGTAACAACAATTATTCAATTCTAATTCTAACCCACTACTAAGCAATAAAGAATAAACTCCAATCCTAGTGACATGCGACATTTTCCTATTTCCCATGATTAAGTTTATCTTCCCATGCTCCACATCCCTACTTATTTTAGTCCTTGCAAATCAAAACAAATGTGAAACCCACAACCTGTATCAAGGACCCAATAGTTAGCATGTGATGAGTTATTAGAAAGAATAGTGTAAATACCTACGAAGGTGGGATTTATCTTCACATCCTTAATTCCCTGCAAGTATTTGGGGTAGCTTCGTTTCTAGTGCCCTTTTTCATGACAATGGAAGCACTCTACATCCTTCAGATTGGTCGAGGGATTAGCAGAACCAGATTTGGTCCCACTTGAATAGGATCCATCAAGAGACTTTCCCTTGCGGCTCTTAGAAGGAGCCTTCCTCTTCTTCCCTTTCCCATGTCCAATTGCCAGAACAGGGGCAGCAGTAGTAGAAGTAGGTACAACCGACTTGCCTTTCAAGTTGCTTTCTTCAGTTCTTAGAAGGCCTTGAAGCTTGCTAAGAGTGACCTCCTCCATGTTCATATGATAGGTCATACAGAACTGATCATAACAAGAAGGTAAAGAGTGTAGAATGATATCTATGGCCAACTCTTCATCAAAATTGACATTCAGTTTCAGCAAGCGGTCCACATCTCTGCATCTTTTGCAAGTGGGCCGTGATGGACTCTCCATCCTTCATTTTGGTTGTGATCATGGACACAATGATCTCACACCTTTCCTGCCGAGCACTTTGATGGTACCTTTCAATCAAATATTGGTGCATTTCGAAGGGCCAGAAGTCCTCATAGAACTTTTGAAGCTCAGCAGTCATGGTAGCAATCATAATGCACGACACCTTTGTCGCGTCCCTCTCATGAACCCTGTATTCCTCGATTTGTTTAGGAATAGCAGTTTGTTCATCAATCTCCTTCATCTCTTTATCGAGGACATATTTTTTTCCTCGTAGCGAAGGGCCATACGAATGTTTCTTATCCAATCGTTAAAGTTTGACCCATCGAAGATAGTTCTCCCAACCAAATTCATGAGGGAGAATGAGCTAGAAGAGGTGGAGCCTGAAGCATTTTTTCGAATAGACATCTGAAAAGAAAAAGAAAAAGATTTATATTAGATGAGAATCCTTAATATAACACCCAAATGAAATATTAAGGCTAGGACCCAACACAATATTTTACAATTCGGAAGAGGGATGTGTAAGTCCTGAAAACGCTTTGATATATCAATCGGATTCACTTGATGGTGCGGAATCCCAATCAAGTAAATAATGCAAGATATAAGATGAATAAGAACAAGATAATTAATCTTCAATGCACACGATAAATTGATTAATCGTCTGGTACACAAGATTCCGATTACACACTGTTTTCTCTCTATTTCTCTCTGATTCACGTTCCAAGCAATATGGCAGCCCCTTAAACGTCCAACCCCCTTTACAAGGCACAAATGACACTATTTATACCTAGACCTAATAACCAAGCCCAAGCCTAAAACCCAAACAAAAGAATATTAAGCCCAATCGAAATCACATGCGATTTTTGTCCAAACAACACCAAAACATGGTGTTTTCGGTCCTAGACCGAGAACTCTAATAGCTTATGAAAAGAAAAGTATAAACCACAATTTATGACTTAACAATCTCCCCCTTGGTTTATAGCTTTCTTTTCACTTAGAATAAACCATAATTTAGTCCTAACAGTCTCCCCCTGGGTTTGTAGCTATCTTTTAATTTCAATCTTCGCTTTGTTTTTGGCCTCATCATTTGTCTTTGATTTCTTCACAACTTCAAGATGAACATATGAATCTTCTTCATGAATAACTTTATCTTTAGTATTTGGGCTTCCTTTAAGATCTTACTTTGAACTCACATTGGGTGTGGAGGCTTCTTGTAAAGATTCTAGAAAATCAACACTTTCAGCTTCAAGAATCTTCAAAGATAAAAACAGAGAAACCGATTCTTCTGGATCACTTCAGCAGGTTGATAAATAGCAGAAAATTGATTGAGGAAGCTTCAATTCAATTTTTCACATAACTTCAAGTACAACTTCACCTTGCTTCTAGGGTTGAAAGATTGAATGTTGAAAGATAATCTTCACTTTTTGTTCCTTCGAATGAAAATTCTTCGTCGATCACAGATGCTTCTTGAATGTAACCATGACTAAAAAGTCACTGTGGATCACAGAATCATAAAGACCCTTCTCACCATAGTTGTTCAAGGATGTAACCTTGGCTCAGAAAGAGACTACTCGCAGTATATGTGTGAACTCAAAGGAACGCACTACGATTTGTTGAATATCGGAGAACTACTCATGGCTAGTTTTGATGTTAGCCCCTGTATATCCTAGATCAAAGATCTCAATACAAATTTTCAAGTTAACTAGTTAACTTGGCCCATGGCGAGACGTTCAGCGATATATGTTTCCCTGTTGGGTGAATCGCCCTAGTGCCGTGACAGTTCTTAGGAAAAGATAACTGACAAGACCAATTTGACAAGTTGTACAGTTTCAGACTTCAATTCATTAAATACGACAATTCTTGGAGAGAAACTACATAACTGACAATTTGTACAGTGTCACACCAGGTATGAGCCATTATCCGTCAATTTCATGGGTGAAAATATCTAGAACATTAAAATGTTCACCGTCAATTCAGAAATGGATGGATTTCGGATTTTGGGTTTCACTTAAAGTCATGGTGATAATGACTTCCAAGATCATAAACACATAATTTTTGGTAACCGTCAGCCGAGTTGTTTTATACTCGAACCTCAAGTGGTACCGGAACGTGGAAATGATTTAATGGAGAAAGTTTAGATATGGGTGAAGAAAGGTTGGATGTTTCACATTAGTCATGGTGAAAATGACTTTTGATCATTAACTTTTGATGTGAAGACTCCTATTAAGACTGGTATATGTCTCAATATGAAAGAGTCTATCGTTCGCATTAGAATCCTCCGTCAATTCCTTTCCAAGTTTCTTCTCCTTGCTCAGAAAATTCCGATACAGTCTCCTTGAGTCTCTTCATCTTTTAATTCTCTTTGAGTCTCTTCTTCCTTTCGAATTTGCTTTTTAAGACAAACGAAACTTTGAGATAAAAATAAAAGTAAAAATAAACTTAGCACACAATAGAAATAACTAAGAAATAAAATAAAAATAAAATACACTCAAAACAATGTTTTTGGATTTTTAATTTTTCTGAAAACGAAATGAAACATAAATAAACATATTTTTGTAATTTTTAAATTTTATGATTTTTCTATTTTTGTTTGATATTCTCCCCCTAAATTTGTGCATAGAGGACAAATATGAACAAATTTAACAAAAACAAAAATAAGATACAAAATGTACAAAACAGAAACTTTTGGGATCAAAGTTGTCAAGCAATTCAATATCGTTTAAAACACACACCTGCATGTTTAGCTCTGGTCAATCACCAATATTATGATCCACTTAAACACAAAGGATATTGACAAATTGGACAGATTATACGTAACAAGTCATTGCGATTATATTCCTAAATAGACCATTTTTGCTGACGACGACCAAGGATATTGTTGTCCACTTAAATTAAGCAGAGAGATCTACAGACAACCTTTTAAATGGTTCAATTTTAGATGCACTGGAACGTGTTCCCTAGTTCCCAATATACCCCGGCAATCAAGAACTTCCAAAGAACTCCTTACTTTAGGTGAGTAGACAACTATTAAGAGAGAAGTTAGATTTAGAAATGCATATGTTGTGCCCCAGGTCGGA
The DNA here is from genome assembly GCF_052849685.1 of Lactuca virosa. NCBI lineage: Eukaryota > Viridiplantae > Streptophyta > Magnoliopsida > Asterales > Asteraceae > Lactuca > Lactuca virosa. Next base: position 58,969,072 of record NC_136434.1, read on the forward strand.
TCTCTTCCAATCACGCAGATGGGACAACATGTGACTAACACAAATAGAGGAGTTGAGAGGTAGAATGATGCATATGATGTGTTCCAGGTCGGATCTTTTCCAATCACGCAGAGGAGACAGCATATGAATGACAGATAGAAAGAAATGCATAGATAAGAAGATGCATAGAGATAGAGTTGCATATGTTGCATTCCAGGTCGGATCTTCCAATCACGCAGAGGAGGCAACATATGACTAACAGATAGAAAGCTAGAAAATAATTTCTTATAGACCTACTTTATCAGAACCCCCCAGTCGCCCTATCAATACCGGAATTAAGGAGATAAAAACGTACATCGAGTAAATGTTAAGCCACAGTTCTAGATACATATGACTTTAATGTATCTCGCAGGCTCCCGTGTTTATCTCACTGCTCAACCTATCCGAGTGTCGTATGGTCAGTCCAAATGAAACTATCCAAGTTCACAGTGTCAAGTCCTTTCATATTCAGCTATGTCTAGTCCTTTTGAATCCTTCATGCCTACCAGCTGATCGAACACAAAGTCTAAACAATTTAGTTTCAGTGCATTACACATATTTCATATTGCCCTTTAACACTAAACTTCATATCACTTCCCAAAAATACTTACGAAAGAAAACATATTTTTGTATTTTTGATTTTATATAAATTTTTTGTATTTTGATTTCTCCCCCTTAATTTGTGCATGGGGAAGAAAGAAAATAAAATAAATGCACAAAAATTAAAATTTGTCTTCAAAATGAATCATTTTAGGAAAAACTTAAAAGTATCGAGAAGAAAACTCAAACCGTATTGCATCAATCGAAGACGCATCCAGATGACTAGATAACAACAAGCGGGTGCAACAACAAATTCAGCCTTAGATGTGTTTCAATTCCAGAACAGATACAAAAATTCTTCAGATCGTTAAGCACAATCCCTATTTTTGATCCTCTTCTTTCTTCCTTTCCCGCAAAGGACACATACCCTCACTTAAAATTCTGAATGTAGTGCATTTGAGAGATGTCTCCAATCATGTGCCTGGAACAGCTACTACCAACAAACCGAAGTCTGATGATATTCCTTCATAGCTGCTCCGACACCGAGTGTGGGATTAGTTAGTCTTTGGGACCCAGCCCATTTTGAAGCTGGGTTGACCATTATCATCTACACAAGGTACTCTCTCCCATGACATATCTTGTTTATCAGACACATAAGATGAAGAAATGTTAGAATCATTAAATGATTTGGGAGTGTGAACCTTTGGTACCCATCTGTAGTCGGGTTTAACCCATTTCTTGTTAGATCGGATGGATGCCTTATCACTTTCTTTAGAACTTGAAACTGATTGTCGAGATGACTTCGAACAAACTGATCTTTGTCTAACAGAACCATCTCTTGACTTTGGTTTCTTATCCGACATTCCCTTCTTGTCCTTGGGAGTTTGATTCTTTCCCTTCTTAGCATTCCAGTCACCATTGTGTGATTGTGACCTCGAAGTATTTCTTTTGAAAGATCTCCCTCTTGGCGCGTTCTGCCAACCTTGTGTATAGTAGGGAACATACACATGATTTGGACAATTCTTGGCAATGTGTCCAGGTCTTCCACAATGGAAACATGTTTGTTTCTTCATGTAGAAATTTTTTTTGTCTGTCCCTGGAAGCATGCACATGCCTTGTCTCTGGTTGTTCCCACAAGCACACTTACAGCAAGTAGTCTGTTTCGCTTGTTTTGGTGGCATGTATTTATCAACAACAGGTTAAGAAGTAACTGAATTAGAAGCACAAGATTCAGAGTTCAAGGAGACATTTGTTTGACAATCAGTAGAATTAGAATTATTTATGTTCTCCTTGTCGTCATCTTCTACTACTTTACCTGCACATGAAGTAGAGGCATTAGTATCGTTCTCCTCAATATTCTCAGTTAGTCCGGATTGTTCAGTCTTAACTGAAGCTGGTGTAGGGGTTGGGCCAAACTGAGCAGGTATCTCTACTTCACTGGTTTCAAGAGGTGGGGTATAGTTGTCATTGAAGGGAGGTGGAACACTATGATACCCAAGACCCTTATTTTGATTATCTTTAAATTTTAATTGTTTCTCTATCATTGTTTCAACCTTTTTACTTGTCACATCAAACCTTTTAAAATTGAAGTCTGCATTTTCAAATTTATTTTTCAATGTGTCGAGCTCGGCAGTTAGTTTAGCAATCTTTTGTTGAGCATAATCATAGCGTTCACATTTAGTACTATATTATGCTTGAAGTTTTCTAAAGTCCTTTGTTTTGGCCTCTAATTATTCTTTTAAAGGTTTTTGGGCCTTCCTAAGAGTGTATCCTTTATATTTAATGTCTTCAATTTCCCCAATTAGTAATTCATTTTTATCACGATAATGTTTAATTTTAGCTTCACATGACTGAGAGCATGACGTTTCATTAATCTTGGTGATTGAAGGACTCATTATTCACCAAAAAGGATAATTTACCAAAAATAGAAGTGATTATGAAACCAAGAAGAAAATGCCCTTTGACTTGAAACCTAGAAAGCCAAACTTGAAAGTCAAACTTGAAAAGTCAAACTTGAAAGTCAAAGTCGAAGGTCAAACTTAAAAAGTCAAACTTGAAAGTCAAAGATAAAAGTCAAACTTGAAAGTCAAACTTACAAAGTCAAACGTGAAAGTCAAACATGAAGTTTGAAAGTTAAAATAGAAAGTCAAAGTTAAAAAGTCAAATTTAAATAATCAAACTTAAAAATCAAAGTTGAAAATCAAAATTTTGTCCAAAAAGAATAACCTTGACAGAAAACAAAAAATTCTAAACCGAAAACAAAATTTTAATACCAAAAACGAGAGAATTTTGACTTAAAAACGAGGGTATTTTATCGAATACGAAGGTATTTGACCAAAAACGAGGGTATTTGACCAAGAACGAAAGTGTTTGACCAAAAACAAGACTTTTGGACCAAAAATAAGCCAATATAGTGAAATTCCGAAATTATAGCCAAGGATGCGAGGCTAAAATTCCGAATCCGATAACAAAGCATAAATCCGAATCCGAGACTGCTAAAATCCGAATCCGAGACTGCTAAACCGAAAACTTGCGAAGCCGGAAACGTGCGAGACCGAGAACCGTGTAGACCGGAAACAACGGACCGTAAACCTTCGCTCCGTGAACCTCGCTTCGCACCGTGAACCCTCGCTGACGCTGCTGACCTGACCGAGAACGCAGCAGGCCTCCGAAATCTGCTGCTGCCACCTAGGGTTTGACCGGATGCGAGGGTATCCGCCTAGATTTCTCAAATATTGACCCAAAATGCCCAAAACTTGCCAAAAACACGAGATTTTCAAATATTGAAAGCTAAAATTAATCTAAACTCCAAAAATATGAAGAACACAAAGAACAATGGCCAAAATTTTGTCAAAAATAAATTAAAAACACCCATAATTTCCAAGAAAAACTCTTAAATATATATTGCAATGACCCAATTGCTACCGCTTGCTCTGATACAACTTGTAAGTCCCGAAAACGCTTTGATGTATCAATCGGATCCACTTGATGGTGAAGAATCCCAATAAAGTGAATAATGCAAGATATAAGATGAATAAGAACAAGATAATTAATCTTCAATGCACACAATAAATTGATTAATCGTCCGGTACACAAGATTCAAATTACACACTGTTTTCTCTCTGTTTCACTCTAATTCATGTTCCAAGCAATATGGCAGCCCCATGAACGTCCACCCCCCTTTACAAGGCACAAATGACACTATTTATACCTAGACCAAATAACCAAGCCCAAGCCCAAGACCCAAACAAAACAATATTAAGCCCAACCGAAATCACATGCGATTTCGGTCCAAACAACACCAAAACATGGTGTTTTCGGTCCTAGACCGAGAACTCTAGTAGCTTATGAAAAGCAAAGTATAAACCACAATTTATGACCTAACAGGATGCCATAATCCAACTGCAAAATATTTGAAGGTATGTAAATGACGATTTACCAATTTCCACCATGAAAAACGAAGTTGATTATTAAATTTTAATTGGATTGAAATTCCTAGATTCTTTTGAGATTCATTGAACTTTTCAATGACATGTTTAAATCTCGATTGTGCCCTTCAAGTTTGTGAATTGGATGCCGAGGATCACAAACAAGGTGTGAATAACCACCAAATGTTCTTGGTACTCTTAATGTTACAAATCACCTAATCAATGTATCGGTTAACCACACACGCTCCATTGATCTATGATTAACATCAATCTACCCTTCGCCACCCTTATTAGTCCCAGATTAGTATGCCGCTTAACCACACACGCTCCACTAATGACTTCACAAGGTGAAAAGTGCAATTTCATGGAATAGCACCATTTTCACATTTTTCCTAAAGTAACTAAAATTGGGAATTTAATAAAGGTTTAATTACTTTATAATTATCATTATACTTTTAACGAGAATTAATGTCTTATCCTACCCGTCGGCTAACGACCCTCCACCAGTCAAGGAAGCGGTGGGTGAGAGTGGACACCCATTAAACCAGCATTTTATAGGCAGTAACCTTATACCCCCCTTATAGACCGACTTCGTGAATGAGGCCTACTAACGGTAAGACTGACTTGTCTTATACATATATATATATATATATATATATATATATATATATATATATATATATATATATATATTATTAAACTTATAATATTATAATAGTATAATGGTGGATTTTAAACTTTTAAAATTTTAAGGTTTGGAATTAAATGTTTCATTAGTGAGACTTTACAAATTCAAAAACTTGATGGCAAGTTTTGTAACTCTTCAAAACTTTTGGTTTCCATAACTTATGAAAACTTATGAGTTTTAATGTTCATGAATGAGACTCTTCATATAACTTGAGGAAAAGTTACAAAACTCACTTCAAGAACAATTTTAGATCAAGTTTAACTAACAATATTATCATATAATATACCATTGATCTAATCTAACTCATATAGCAAGGCAATTCATATCAAATAATACAAATAATTACTTTATTATCTTAAAATTTGACAATTGTCCTTTAATTGGATGAGGATCATCATTACCAAATCAGAAAATACATTTTTTATGATTACAAAACAGTTTGTGGTAATGATCCTAGTCCAATTCTGGCCAAAAACTCGAAATTTTGCAACTTGAAGCCCCTAGTCGACAAGTACATGAACTGGACTCGTTGAGTTGCCCTTTTACTGAGTGGACTCGTTGATTCAGTCAGTGGACTCGACGAGTTCATCAGTCAGAGGCTAGAAAATCGATTTTTTCAGCTTTTAAAAATTACCAAACATCAAATATAATAGAAAACAATCCTAGGCTCTGATACCACTGTTGGGTTTTAAGCACTATAACACTCATATGGTGCACATGCAACCCTTGATGCTTTGGATCTATGTTTTCTCTAATTATACATGCAATTTCAATTTTCCAAAGCATACATCCTAACTAGCATACAATAGAGGATATACAACATAAAAATCATAGTTAGATTAATACCTCTTATGTAGTTTGAAGTTCTTGGCCTTAGAAAGCTTTAGCACCTCAAGTGTGATGCCTCTAATGTGTCGCAAACACCAAATGCAAGAGGAGGCTTGAGAGAATAGGCTAGTTAGCTCAAAATCAATTATCACTCTCTTAGAATGAATGGGCAACCGATTTTGGCTCTAGGGGTGTGCTTTTATAGTGTTGCAAAGGTTAGGGTTTCATCCATGCAAACCCTAATGCACCATGACCTTTCATATTACTTTGGATCCATGGGTTAAACCTCCATGGACTATCCATGTACTATCATATTGGTTTAGCGCATCCTAATTAACCTTGGATCATTGGCCCACACTACAAGAATCATTGATTTACTTAATCAGTCCCCGTATATTCAATTAGTCTCTTTTGATCACTAAATTAATTTCAAATTAATTCTTGATCAATACTAATTAAATAATATGATTTCTCAATTAATATATTATACTTATAATATATTAATAAATCACAAATAACCTTATTCTCAAAAGTCCATCCTATCAAATTGCACTGTGTCACACCCCCAAACTGAAACGGCGGAAACGTTCGGGGGCGGATGACGTCATATGTATAGTATCACAACAATTGCATCATAGTAATCAAAGTAAACACAACCATTACATGGAATACATATAAAAAGTATTACATCTGTTTACTTCATATTTTTATACATCCAAAAGTAACAAAAGAAAAACGAAACTCCATATGCTCCGTCTGCTCAAAAGTCTGTCGAGATACCTGTCTACTAATTTCCTGAGAATACAAGCGGTTTTGAAAGAGAGTATCAGCATAAAAGATGGTGAGTTCATAAGTATCTTTTTGTAATAAAAATCTGTTAACGAATCAGTGAAAATGTTTGTATGTTTCCAAGAAAATCCAATATTTTCTAACATTTGATTTTGTTACAATGTTCCGTAAGTATTTGTTTAAATGTTTATTTACCACCAGATTAATTGTATAATACTGTTTTGAATGTAAAAATCCCTTTTTGTAAGAAAACCTTGACTATCACTAGTATGAATAATATGTTCTGTTTGAAAACCCAGGTTATTACCAGTATGTATAGTAGTTTTATTTCTCATAAAGAAACCATGTATTTTCCATAATTATGCTAAATAATCATTGTTCATGTAATGTATATTACAACATAAGTATATCGTTGTTATCTACTTGCGAGTTTTATGGCCATACTAAACTGATATTGCGCGAATCGGGCAATAGTATCCTTTATGACTTTATCACCGGTAGACCTGCCGGTCCTACTGTAGCTAGCAGCAAGGTGCGGGATTGTCAGTCTCGTATAGATCTATACAAAAACTCACGCTCTCCCTCGAGGAGACTCTGGATCATAAGGGTAGTCTTCCAATAGTACATGTAATTGTACCCAAAGACGTGTCTCTCAAACTAGATTAACGACATTACAAGTAATAATACACGAAAACCTTTTTATAAATATCGGAGAGGTTTATAAAAGACGTGTGTATGTATATGTATAACCATGTATTGAATTCCCAAACTATACCTTACTATAGTTTGTGTGTTTATATATGTATAACCATGTATTGAATTCCCAAACTATACCTTACTATAGTTTGTGTGTTTATATATGTATAACATTGTATTGAATTCCCAAACTATACCTATTATAGTTTGTGTGTTTTTATATGTATAACCTTGTATTGAATTCCCAAACTATACCGTTTATAGTTTGTGTGTATTTGTATATGTATAACCTTGTATTGAATTCCCAAACTATACCTATTATAGTTTGTGTGTTTGTATATGTACTTTGATTTATGTATTGATCTGAAAACTATGTGATTATGCTTGTAAGTTGAAAACGTCCCTTATGCTCAACATATTACAAAAGGGATAAAATATCAAAATATTTTATAAAAGTATAGAAACTGTATGATTGTATCAATTGCATCCATTTTAAGTTTATTAAAATCCTTTTGTATGAATTTGATAAAATCTTTTATGTTTGGCTTGTATTCCCCCCCCCCCCCTGAAAAACACGAAAAATAGTAAAAGCTTAGGGGTATGAACTCACCTGTTGCGAATGATGCGTAGGTAAGATTAGTTGTAGGATGCTAAGTGTCAAGTGATGATTCGAGTATACACGGATCCTATTTAGCATATAATGACACATATTTGTATCAAATTAGTGTATAACACAACTAGTTATGATAGGGAATCACCCTAGGGACTAGGAAACACTTGAAACTAAGCATTAAAATCACATATGATTGAATAAGGGAGGTTCACGGCCACACTAGTGGATGTACGGCCATGGGGTTCACGGCCCATGAGTGTACGGCCGTACACTCATGAAGAAGTATGCAAAATGAGGTGTTTTAAGGTCCTATATAGCATCAAGGAAGTGTTCTTGGTCCCATGCTTAGCTTTAAGGAAACTTTAAGGCCAACTATGAACATCAATAAGGGTGTACGGTCCCATGAGGTGTGTACGGCCGTACGCCTTCATGTTCTTGCTAAAATGGTCGATTTTAAGATGAATAACAAGTGTTTCTAGTAGATAACAAGCATAGGAAGCAGTTACTCACAATTTGGAAGCTTGATTGAGGGTTTATGGCCACCAAGAACTAGTGTGTGTTCTTGGTGTTCTTGGTGAAAGATGAAGATCTAACCAAAGATGAAATTTTTGGAATAAGAACATGGATTCATCACTCGTTAAAGCTGTGTAGCAACAAATTAAGGTAGGAAACACTTACATCTTTGGGGATCTAGGTGAGAAACTTGATGAAGCTAGAGAGAATCTGAATTCTTGGCTTGGAGAGGTGAAAAAGTGTTGAAAAATGACTGAGTATCACTTATATAGGTGAGGGTTCACGGCCGTAGATGGGTGTACGGCCGTACACCCATGTGTACGGACGTACACTCCTCTTGAAGGAGTGATTGGCCCGAATGTTATACTGTGACTTAAGATATCTCATCCCTAAACCCAACCCTTGATGGTTCTAGGCTTAGAACACTCAAACAGGCTCAAAACAATGCTAAAAGATAGCAGAAATGGGTCTGACGTTGATTGAATTGACTGGTTGTACAAGATAGAAATTTCGGGTTGTCACATCATCCCCCCGTTAGAGGGAATTTCGTCCCAAAATCCAGACACTGAATACAAATCATGAACTCGAAAATAGATGCGGATGCTTTTGTTTCATTCAATCATCGTACTCCTAAGTGAATTCGGGTCCCCGCTTGGCATTCCAGCGAACCTTCACTATCGGGATACGGCTTTGATTTGCTTGTTTGACCTCTCGGTCCATGATCTCTACTGGCTCTTCCAAGAAGTTAAGGTTCTCGTCCAGTTCGATCTCATCTAGGGGAATCACAAGTGTCTTATCGGACAGACACTTCTTTAGGTTCGACACGTGGAAGACGGGACGTATGCGGCTAAGTTCTCGGGGTAACGAAGTTTGTATGCTATGGGACCAATCCTAGTGGGAATCTTGAACGACCCTATGTATCTCGGATTTAGCTTTACACGCTTTCCAAAGCGTATCGTGTCTTTCCTGGGTGAGACCTTCAAAAGAACATGATCACCAACCTGGAACTCCAAAGGTTTTTGTCTCTTATCAACACGACTCTTTTTTCTATCTCTTGAATATGGATTGGTGTTAGTCTTTAAGCTTAAAACTTGAACCATTGGAGGAGTGGTAGTTCCGGAGGGTTTACTGGGTATACTTCGGAAGGGTTTCGGAGGGTAAGGTACTCCTCGCATGGGTACTTCAGGGTCTAGAATATGATAGAGGCGATTCAAATATCTATATCAGGATGTCGTTACGAGTGGCAAGGGTCTCGATAATCGGTCGGCTAAGGCGGTGGGTTTTGGTAATACACGAATTTGGTATGGTGAGGACCACACTAATCTCTGTCGAATGACTACGCCGCATTCGTTATAGAAACACGTGTTAAGTCGATTTGAAAGAAACGTCTGTTATAATGATGGTGTATTCGGAGTTCGTTTGACAGTGTGTTATGTGTATGCTATCTAGTGCTTTCTCGATATTACCACTGCCACAGATTGTACTGTGAGAAGCGAGTACTAGTAGTGAAAGTGCTTTGATAACTAGTGACGATACTTTATATTATGATTCTTCTCTGTACTTCTATGATCGCTTGGTATATACAAGTTATGTATAATTAAGATGAATCAGACGGTCGACTGAGTGACTCTGCCCTAAATCCACAACCAGACAAGGAACAGGAATTAAGGCGGAATCACTCACTCTAAGTCTGCAACATCTCAGCTATACACAACCCTGATGTATAAACTAAGCCATCATATCTTCCCTGAACGTCTTTAGTTTTCTTATGGATGCCATGACTTGTTCAGACGAGTGAGTTATTTATAATTACTTTTTAATTTCCCCCAAACTTTAATATTAATATAGATTAAATATTTAATGAAATTTTATTTAGAAGACGTACCAAAATCTCAAAAAGGGAGGGGGGTTTCCTCGATGTTCTTATATGTCATGTTGTTACACTCCTCCTTCTCCTCCGCTATTTCTCTCTGTCGGACAGTTTCTCTTGAAATGCCCCATTTCACCACATGTATGGCATACTTGAATTATACTAGCATCGGTAGTTGAAGTGATGTATTGATTCGCGGTCCTACGGAAGCAAGCTTCTTCACCATTTTTAGTCTTTGGATAATTTCTTTTGAAATTTCCAGATTCGCCACAACTATAACAAACCTGACTCACTTTCATGCCAAGAACTTGGGTGATTGATCGTGCCGGTGCCCTGCAGAAACGAGTGGTGTGTCCTTGTCTGTTGCAGTTCTTACATCGTAATTCGCGGCATTTTCCTACGTGGTGGAAGTTGCATTTCTTGCAATTCGGCAGATTTCCAGCATATTGTCGTACTGGCATTGGTGCTGGAGTGGCAGATGTCATGGCCGTAGATGTTGCCACAGGTTGTTGTCTCTTGGCATGTTTTTTAGATAACGTGTGCTCCTTTTTGTTCCAAAATTTTTGTTTGTTATTCTTAGGTTTGTGAGTTGGAGTATCATCATGGCTAGGCCTTTGTCGATTTGCTTGTGTGTTGCTACGGTTTGAAGTATTGAAACTGTTTCCATTCTTATTTGGGTTGTTGGCATTGAATTGCGCCATGACAGCTGTCACGGCGGCTGTGACCGTGGCCTGAAATGTAGCGAAGTCCATCTGCAGAAATGGTGTCTCGCGAGTTGGTTGGTTACCTCCTTGTGAAGACATGGTTCTGTGGCATGATGAGAAACGATCTTGTGAGTAACGATGGTCATCGGTAGTTGTATTTCACAAATTTATATACTTATAAAGTTCACGCCTTGGGGGACTACCCTGAATGGTTCTGATAATATTCCCGATGAGTATTCTATGGAAGTGGGTATTGCACGAGCGTTAATTAAGCTAAATTATTCTGGTTTCCAAGAGTATTATAATCTGACTTCTATAGTGTCCTGATAACCATCCATAAAGGAAGTCTATATGAAATAAACTTTTGGATTTGAAGTGGCTATTCTTGAATGAATTACTGATGAGACGTTTGTGAGGTGGCATTTCTCAGTTATAAATTTCAAAGATGAAATAGTGGTATGTCTTTGATAGAGTTACTTAGTTTGCTGTCACTATAGTTGGTATTGAGATTACACAGAGTTCAGAAAATTTGACCTAGGAATAGGTCTACAACATACCAGCAGAGGGAAATTTTGACAGCATAAAGAACTAGTGAAACGGTACTTTCAAGACAGGAATGTTTACGGGGAAAATTGCTACTTAGAGCATAGATGTGAATGCTATTCCTTGAACCAAAAGAAAGGATGAGTAGAGTATTTCCTATCGGTGACGGGTACCCCTCGGACGAATGCTTAACTCGGCCAGCTGACGCTCCACATCAAGCAGATGTCTCTCGTATACTGACTGGCGTGCTTGGAGCTCTATAATCTCAGCTCAGGTTGCGGCTAACTCTTGCCGCAAAGCTTCATTGTCTCTCATAGCTCTCCTGTGAGCAATTTCAAGGCGGTGAATGGGATCCATACTGGTGCTTGAATCCGCTTCAAGTTCCACAGTTCGCTGAATGGTTGCCACACCTAATTCAACATTGCGAGCCACTCGGCTAACCAGGATTGGAAGGGCCCTGTCTGCGGGGCCTCCCTCATTCAGATTGTAGAAGTTGCGGTTTCCGTTATATGGGAGGGGTTGGCCTTGCTCGTGGCTCCACCTATTCAAAATCCCAACCTACATAGGCGTTGGACCTTGGAATTCAAGTCGGTGGTTAGGATTTGGTATTAGGGCTACTTGAGGTAGGTTCTCGACTTCAGGTTCTGAGTCGGCCTCTTCAGGGAATTGTTCTGCGAAGTCATCGTCCAAATGAATTTCATGATTTTCTTCTGGTTCTTCCTCGAGCCATCCATTATTTCCTTGGTTGGGAAAGTACGGGTCGCTAGGGAGATTGAATCCAGCCATGCTATCTACGCGAGAATAGGGGTAAAGAGATAGTTAATAGACGTCGAATCTAATAATACTTCTATAGTATTATAATTGTATGCTCGATACTTTTTTGTTATCTTATAGTAACTAAAATACTCCTATAGTATCTGAAGGTTGTATGTTCTGTTCTATAGATCTCTTGATGTATATAGTTTGGTAAGTTTTAGGCTTGCTGCAACACCATGGTTACTCCCAGACACATGTTGGTCATGTCTCAAATAAATATAGTTGATCAGGCTATATTGATCCCAAACATGATTACATAACTATCCAGGTTTAACCGTAGTGTTCAACATCCAAATACTTTTGTTTTGTTCTACTTACGATAATGTTTCTGGTACGTATGTATACTTGTATACTTCCTATAAAATACTTATATTTGGAAAAAGTATACTTTTAGTTCAGAGCACTTCGGCCCCCTTAGTGTTTATAGTTGTATACCATGTAAGGTTCGGTATACTTAGTTCACTATAAACAATAGCTCTGATACCAATCTGTCACACCCCAAACCGAAACGGCGGAAACGTTCGGGGGCGGATGACTGATATGGCGCGAATCGGGCACCAGTATCCTTTATGACTTTATCACTCGTAGCCCTGGCGGTCCTACTGTAGCTAGCAGCAAGGTGCGGGATTGTCAGTCCCGTATTGATCTATACACAAACTCACGCTCTCCCTCGAGGAGACTCTGGATCATAAGGGTAGTCTTCCAATAGTACATGTAATTATACCCAAAGACGTGTCTCTCAAACTAGATTATCGACATTACAAGTCATAATACAGGAAAACCTTTTTATAAATATCGGAGAGGTTTATAAAAGACGTGTGTATGTATATGTATAACCATGTATTGAATTCCCAAACTATACCTTACTATAGTTTGTGTGTTTGTATATGTATAACCATGTATTGAATTCCCAAACTATACCTTACTATAGTTTGTGTGTTTGTATATGTATAACCATGTATTTAATTCCCAAACTATACCTATTATAGTTTGTGTGTTTGTATATGTATAAACTTGTATTGAATTCCCAAACTATACCGTTTATAGTTTGTGTGTATTTGTATATGTATAACCTTGTATTGAATTCCCAAACTATACTTATTATAGTTTGTGTGTTTGTATATGTACTTTGATTTATGTATTGATCTGAAAACTATGTGATTATGCTTGTAAGTTGAAAACGTCCCTTATGCTCAGCATACTACAAAAGGGATAAAATATCTAAATATTTTATAAAAGTATAGAAATTGTATGATTGTATCAATTGCATCCGTTTTAAGTTTATTAAAATCCTTTTTGTATGAATTTCATAAAATCATTTATGTTTGGCTTGTATTCCCCCCCCCCCCCCTAAAAAACACGAAAAATAGTAAAAGCTTAGGGGTATGAACTCACCAGCTGCGAGTGATGCGTACGTAAGATTGGTTGTAGGGTGCTAAGTGTCAAGTGATGATTCGAGTATACACGGATCCTATTTAGCATATAATCACACATATTTGCATCAAATTAGTGTATAACACAACTAGTTATGATAGGGAATCACCCTAGGGACTAGGAAACACTTGAAACTAAGCGTTAAAATCACATATGATTGAATAAGGGAGGTTCACGACCACACTAGTGGATGTACGACCATGGGGTTCACGGCCGATGAGTGTACGACCGTACACTCATGAAGAAGTATGCAAAATGAGGTGTTTTAAGGTCCTATCTAGCATCAAGGAAGTGTTCTTGGTCCCATGTTAAATAGCTTTAAGGAAAGTTTAAGGCCAACTATGAACATCAATAAGGGTGTACGGTCCCATGAGGTGTGTACGGCCGTACAAGGGTCTATGGCCATACACCTTTATGTTCTTGCTAAAATGGTCGATTTTAAGATGAATAACAAGTGTTTCTAGTAGATAACAAGCATATGAAGCAGTTACTCACAATTTGGAAGCTTATTGAGGGTTTATGGCCACCAAGAACTAGTGTGTGTTCTTAGTGTTCTTGGTGAAAGATGAAGATCTAACCAAAGATGAAATTTTTGGAATGAGAACATGGATTCATCACTAGTTAAAGTTATGTAGCAACAAATTAAGGTAGGAAACACTTACATCTTTGGGGATCTAGGTGAGAAACTCGATGAAGCTAGAGAGAGAATCTGAATTCTTGGCTTGGAGAGGTGAAAAGTGTTGAAAAATGACTGAGTATCACCTATATAGGTGAGGGTTCACGGCCGTAGATGGGGGTACGGCTGTACACCCATGTGTACGGCCGTACACTCCTCTTGAAGGAATGATTGGCCCGAATGTTATACTGTGACTTAAGATATCTCATCCCTAAACCCAACCCTTGATGGTACTAGGCTTAGAACACTCAAACAGGCTCTAAAAAATGCTAAAAGATAGCGGAAATGGGTCTGATGTTGATTGAATTGACTGGTTGTACAAGATAGAAATTTCGGGTTGTGACATCATCCCCCCGTTATAGGGAATTTCATTCCGAAATTCAGACACTGAATACAAATCATGAACTCGAAAATAGATGAGGGTACTTCTGTTTCATTGAATCTTCGACCTCCTAAGTGAATTCGGGTCCCCGCTTGGCATTTCAGCAAACCTTCACTATCGGGATACGGCTTTGCTTCGCTTGTTTGATCTCTCGGTCCATGATCTCTACTGGCTCTTCCAAGAAGTTAAGGTTCTCGTCCAGTTCGATCTCATCGAGGGGAATCACAAGTGTCTTATCGGACAGACACTTCTTTAGGTTCGACACGTGGAAGACGGGACATACGCGGCTAAGTTCTCGGGGTAACGAAGTTTGTATGCTACAGGACCGATCCTAGTGGGAATCTTGAATGGCCCTATGTATCTCGGATTTAGCTTTCCATGCTTTCCAAAGCGTATCGTGCCTTTCCTGGGTGAGACCTTCAAAAGAACACGATCACCAACCTGGAACTCCAAAGGTTTTCGTCTCTTATCAACACGACTCTTTTGTCTATCTCTTGAATATGGATTGGTGTTAGTCTTTAAGCTTAAAACTCGACCCATTGGACGAGTGGTAGTTCCGGAGGGTTTACTGGGTATACTTCGGAAGGGTTTCAGAGGGTAAGATACTCCTCACATGAGTACTTCGGGGTCTAGAATATGAGAGAGGAGATTCAAAGATCTATATCAGGTTGTCGTTACGAGTGGCAAGGGTCTCGATAATCGGTCGGCTAAGGCGGTGTGTTTTTGTGATACACGAATTTGGTATGGTGAGGACCACACTAATCTCTGTCGAATGACTACGTCGGATTCTTTATAGAAACAAGTGTTAAGTCGATTTGAAAGAAACGTCTGTTATAATGATGGTGTATTCGGAGTGTGTTATGTGTAAGATTTCTAGTGCTTTCTCGATATTACCACTGCCACAGTTTGTACTGTCAGAAACGAGTACTAGTAGTGAAAGTGCTTTAATAACTAGTGACGATACTTTATATTATGATTCTTCTCAGTACCTCTATGATCGCTTGGTATATACAAGTTATGTATAATTAAGATGAATAAGACGGTCGACTGAGTGACTCTGCCCTAAATCCACAACCAGACAAGGAACATGAATTAAGGCGGAATCACTCACTCTAAGTCTGCAACATCTCAGCCATACACAACCCTGATGTATAAACTAAGCCATCATATCTTCCCTGAACGGGTCTTTAGTTTTCTTATGGATGTCATGACTTGTTCAGACGAGTGAGTTATATATAATTACTTTTTAATTTCCCCCAAACTTTAATATTAATATAGATTAAATATTTAATGAAATTTTATTTAGAAGACGTACCAAAATCTCAAAAGGGAGGGGGGTTTCCTCGATGTTCTTATATGTCATGTTGTTACACTCCTCCTTCTCCTCCGTTATTTCTCTCTGTCGGACAGTTTCTCTTGAAATGCCCCATTTCACCACATGTATGGCATACTTGAATTATACTAGCATCGGTAGTTGAAGTGATGTATTGAGTCGGGGTCCTACGGAAGCAAGCTTCTTCACCATTTTTAGTCTTTGGATAATTTCTTTTGAAATTTCCAGATTCGCCACAACTATAACAAACCTGACTCACTTTCATGCCAAGAACTTGGGTGATTGATCGTGTCGGTGCCCTGCAGAAACGAGTGGTGTGTCCTTGTCTATTGCAGTTCTTACATCGTAATTCGCGGTATTTTCCTACGTGGTGGAAGTTGCATTTCTTGCAATTCGGCAGATTTCCAGCATATTGCCGTACTGGCATTGGTGCTGGAGTGGCAGATGTCATGGCCGTAGAAGTTGCCACAGGTTGTTGTCTCTTGGCATGTTTTTGAGATAACTTTTGCTCCTTTTTGTTCCAAAATTTTTGTTTGTTATTCTTAGGTTTGTGAGTTGGAGTATCATCATGGCTAGGCCCTTGTTGATTTCCTTGTGTGTTGCTACGGTTTGAAGTGTTGAAACTGTTTCCATTGTCGTTTGGGTTGTTGGCATTGAATTGTGCCATGACAACTGTCACGGAGGCTGTGACCGTGGCCTGAAATGTAGCAAACTCCATCTGCAGAAATGGTGTCTCACCAGTTGGTTGGTTACCTCCTTGTGAAGACATGGTTCTGTGGTATGACGAGAAAGGATCTTGTGAGTAACGATGGTCATCGGTAGTTGTATTTCACGAATTTATATACTTATAAAGTTCACGCCTTGGGGGACTACCCTGAATCGTTCTGATAATATTCCCGAGGTGTATTCTATGGAAGTGTGTATTCCACGAAATAGTTATGGACTTAGACACCTTATCCAACAATATATTAACAAATCATAAGTTTCCTTTTTCTCATTTCGTCTATCCAATTATCATGATGCCATGCAACCCAAATGGACCATGCCAAACCGGGTCAAGTACATACCAAAAATAGTTATGGACTTAGACACCTTATCCAACAGTCTCCCACTTGGATAAGTCTAATAACTATAGCTGCAAGTATGATTTCAGGAACCGATCAGCAATCGTAGCTCTTCCAAAGTATCGCGGAACTAAGATGACATTCCATTTAAGATAACTGATCATATAATCCTCTGCTCTCAAGATATCAGCCGGGAAAATACATGGAACAATGTCGTACCTATTGTCCAACGGTTTGTTTCCCGATTTCCGATTTGTTTGACATAGAACTTATTTGAACACATCAATTTGGTTTTGACCGGGCCCGGTACATAGGTCAAACCAAAATCATCGAGGGGCCCTGATATCTCTTTTAATCCTCCAAGGACTAAAAGGAACAGATAAACTTCGACTCATATGCTTGTTCTACTACTTGTTGAATCATACACAAAAGCACGTTTTATAACATCGAGTTACCAATGCGTTTTCGTAAAATCAATGTATAACCAACTAATATCTCTAGGTTTGAAGACTTATATGATATTACCGTCTCATGATCACTCGAGATAAATTCCATGAAGTGATACAAGTGAGTGTGGGTTGAATCCAATACTCGAATCCCGATTCCAAGAGTACTCATGAACATTGTAGCCCCTTTGTCCCAGACAAACTACAGACCCATTCACGACAGTCTTGCATCATTACCCACATCCAAAGTATGATTGATTGTGGATGGTTTGAATAATGTGATGTACCATAACACAATTATTCTGGAAGTCAAAACATGCAAAAAATTGAAATGATAGTAAACGATTGACAGAAGATAGTAACACTTTACTTATAAATAAATAACAACTTTTATTTAATCATCAAATGTCAATTACACTTTACAAATTTCAAAAGTTACCTAATTTCTAAAACTAATATCATCCTTCAGCCAATGCGCCTCGCATGCTGTAAATGCTTAACCCTACTCAATCCCTTCGTGAGGGGATCTGCTGGGTTCTCATCCGATCATACCCTCTTTGCCACGAGGAGTCCTTCTTCTATTCGATGTCTAATGAAATGGTATTTTCTGTCGATGTGTCTGGATCTACCGTGATCCCTTGGTTCCTTGGCTAAGGCAACAGCACTTTCACTGTCACAAAAAATCTCCATAGGCTCCTTTATAGCTGGTACAACTCCAAGGTCTCCAATGAAGTTGTTTAGCCATATCGCCTCCTTTGCCGCCTCGCTTGCTGCTATGTACTCTGATTCGCAAGTTGAATTAGCCACTGTCTCCTGCTTGGAACTTTTCCAAGTAATTGCTCCTCCATTTAGGGTAAAGACCCATCCTGACTGAGAGCAGAAATTATCCCTATCATTCTGAAAGCTAGCATCACTATACCCTACTACTCTTAAGTCATCACTCCCACCGAGGTTAAGGACCCAGTGAGCCTTGCCAAGGTTCCCATCCTTGAGAATGTTCTTTACCGCAGTCCAGTGAGCCTTGCCAAGGTTCCCCTAATATCTGCTGACCATGCTCAAAGCAAAAGCCACATCAGAATGAGTACAAGTCTTAGCATACATGATCAAGCCTACAGCGGAAGCATACGGGACTCGACTCATCTCAGCTATCTCAGCCTCTGTACTCGGGCTTTGAGTCTTACTCAGTCCGGCGTTGCTTTGGATCGGTAATTCCCATTTCTTTGAATCCTGCATGCTGAACCTATTCAGCACCTTATCCAATTAGGTACTTTGACTAAGTCCAATTAGTCTCTTACTCCTGTCTCTCAGAATCCTTATCCCTAAGATATAGGCAGCTTATCCAAGGTCCTTCATAGCGAAACACTTCCCAAGCTAGGACTTCACCTCCTG
The DNA here is from genome assembly GCF_052849685.1 of Lactuca virosa. Taxonomy (NCBI): domain Eukaryota; kingdom Viridiplantae; phylum Streptophyta; class Magnoliopsida; order Asterales; family Asteraceae; genus Lactuca; species Lactuca virosa. The sequence goes on from NC_136434.1 coordinate 58,987,842, forward strand.
CAGAGTTATGATGTCATTTCCTATGAGTAGTATGTCATCCACATACAATACCAAAAAGCTAACTATACTCCCACTAGCCTTGACATATATACAGGACTCATCTTTGCTCCTTGAAAAATCAAACTCTTTGACTTTTTCATCGAAACAAAGATTCCATCTGCGAGGTGCTTGTTTTAATCCATAGATGGATTTCTCAAGCTTACACACTCTATTAGGGTACTCTGCACTGACAAAACCCTCTGGCTGACTCATGTAAACATCCTCAGCCAACTTTCCATTAAGGAAGGCGGTTTTGACATCCATTTGCCATATTTCATAATCATGAAATGCAGCAATGGGTAACATAACCCTAATAGACTTAATCTTCGCTACTGGTAAAAAGGTCTCATCATAGTCAACTCCCGGAGTTTGAGAAAAGCCCTTTGCAACCATTTGTGCCTTATAAATGTGTACATTTCCATCCATGTCGGTCTTCTTCTTGAATATCCAATTGCACCCGACTGTCTTAAGACCTGGTACATTGTCAACCAAGTTCCAAACTTGATTGTCATACATGGACTGTATCGCGCTGTCCATAGCCTCTTTCCATTTAGCAGACTCGAGCCTGCCATGGCTTCCGTGTAGCTGTTAGGTTCATCCAAACTTACCAGTGTACTATCACTGATGAGTGTATCACCTTCCGCAGTAATATGGAAACCATAGTAATGCTCAGGTGCATTCCTAACTCTAGTGGAATGCCTCAGAGGTACAGACTCGTCAGTTGGATCAACAGGAGTTTCCTCCTCAGGTTTATTGCTAGGGTTTGAGGTTCCTTCACCACTTGACTCTTGAATTTCTTCAAGGTCAATTTGCCTCCCACTATTTCCTTGGCTTATGCACTCTCTCTGGCGAAAGACTCCACTCCTTGCCACAAAGACCACATTCTCATTGGGTCTATAGAAGAGGTAACCAAAGGATTTCTGTGGGTAGCCGATGAAAATACACCGCTCGCTTCGAGGATCGAGCTTATCGTGAGTCTCGCGCCTCACGAAAGCCTCACAACCCCAAATCTTGATGTGGTCCAAATTGGGAACTTTCCCAGTCCACATCTCGTGAGGTGTTTTGGCAACCTTTTTGGTAGGGACTAGATTAAGGATGTGGGCGGCAGTCTCTAAGGCATACCCCCAGAATGAGATTGGTAGCGAAGCTCGACTCATCATGGAACGAACCATGTCCAACAAGGTTCGATTACGTCTCTCAGCCACACCATTAAGCTGTGGTGTTCTAGGAGGTGTCAATTGTGAGAGAATCTCACATTCCTTAAGATAGTCAAGGAACTCTGTACTAAGATACTCACCACCTCGATCGGATCGAAGCATCTTAATGTTCCTGCCCAGCTGATTCTCCACTTCCAGTTTAAACTCTTTGAATTTCTCAAAGGTTTCTGACTTATGCTTGATTAAGTATACATAGCCATATCTACTATAATCATCAGTAAAAGTCACTTAGAAGAGGTTAGCATCCCTTGTGGCAGTTCTGAAGGGTCCACACACATCTGTGTGTACAAGATCCAACAAACCTTCACCCCTAGCACAAGTACCAGTGAAGGGTGACTTTGTCATTTATACAAGTACACAAGATTCACAACTATCATCCGACTTTAGGTCAAATGACTCCAAGACTCCATCCTTTTGGAGTTGGCCTATGGGTTTCTTGCTAACATGTCCAAGACGACAATGCCATAATGATGCTTTATCCAAACAAGTGGAAGAATCAATGCACAACACATTATTTCCTAGGTTATCTACAACCGACACAGTTTCATATACACCATCACAAGGTAATGCTTTAAAATAAAAAACATTATTATAAAAAGCATTAATACTACCACATTCTTTATCAAATGAAAAAGTAAATCCTTGTTTGTACAAACCGTGAAAAGAAATAATATTTCTCACCATTTCAGATGAGTAACAACATTTATTCAAATCTAATCTTAACCCACTACTTAGCAACAAAGAATAAACTCCAATCTTGGTGACAGGTGAAGCTTTCTTATTCCCCATGATCAAGTTTATCTATCTGTGCTCCATATCCTTACTTCTTCTTAGGCCCTGCAAATCAGAACATATGTGAATACCACAACCTGTATCAAGGACCCAAGAGTTAGAATATGGTGATTTATTAGACAATATAGTGTAAATACCTGCATGGGAGGGTTTTACTTTCCCATCCTTAACATCCTGCAAGTACTTTGGGCAGTTTCGCTTCCAGTGTGCCTTTTCATGGCAATAGAAGCATTCAGCCTCTTTAGGGTTGGCAGAAGGAGTGACAGAACCACTTTTGGTTCTACTTGAAGAGGAGCCATTAAGAGACTTTCCCTTGGTACCCTTCGAAGGGGCTTTCCTCTTCTTCCCTTTACCATGCCCGATGGCCAGAACAGGGGCGGTGGTAGGAGTAGGAGTGGTAACAACCGACTTACCTTTAAGACCTCTTTCGGCGGTCTTCAAGAGTCCTTGAAGCTTGCTGAGTGTGACTTCCTCCTTGTTCATGTGATAGGTCATCCTAAATTTATCATAACAAGACGGTAAGGAGTGCAAAATGACGTCAATAGCCAACTCCTCGGGGAAGTTTACATTCAACTTCAGCAAACGGTCAACGAATCTTTGCATTTTCTGCATGTGGCCCGTGATGGGTTCACCATCCTTCATCCGGGTTGTTATCATGGAGTAGATGATTTCGTACCGCTCTTGACGAGCACTCTGATGGTACCTATCCATCAAGTCATGGTGCATCTCAAAAGGGTAAAATTCCTCATAGGACTTTTGGAGCTCGGCTGTCATCATGGCCATCATGATACATGCCACTTTCGTGGCATCTCTCATGAATCCTGAATTCAGCGATCTCCTTGGGAGTAGCAGAAGACTCATCAAGTTCCTTAAGCTCCTTGTCGAGGAGATATTCCTTGTCCTCATAGCGAGTGACCAACCTTATGTTCCTACTCCAATCATTGAAATTAGTCCCATCAAAGATGACTCTCCCACAAAGGTTCATGAGAGAGAAGGAGCTGGTAGGGTTTGAGCCATAAGCAGCATTGTTGGAAGACATCTGAAAAAGAAGAAAGACAAGTTTAGATTAGATATAGAGTCCTTAATAAGACACCAAAATGTAATATTAAGGCTAGGACCCAACACAATACTTAATAACTTGGAAGAGGGATGCCTTAATCCAAGCTATAAAATATTTGAAGGTAGGTGAATGACGATTCACCAATTTCCACCACGAAAAACGAAATGAATTAGGTTTTAATTGGTCTTGAAACTCCTACATTCTTTTGAAATTCATTGAACTTTTCAATGGCATGTTTCAATCTCGATTGTGCCCTTTAAGTTTTGTGACTAGGATGCCGAGGATCACAAAACAAGGTGTGAATAACCATGCAAATTAACTTGGTACCCTTATGTTTATCACCTAATCGATGTTCCGGTTAACCACACGCGCTCCACCGATTTATGATAAACATTAAGCCACCCTTTGCAACCTTGTTAAATCCAATTTAGTTTGTCGGTTAACCACACACGCTCCACTAACGATTTAAGCAAGGTGAAAAGTGTAATTTCATGGGTTAGCACCAAATTCACATTTTCCTAAAGTAACTAAGATTGGGAATTTATAAAAACATTTAGTTACTTTATAATAATCATTATACTTTTAATGAGAATTAAAGTCATTGTCCTACTCGTTCGGCTAACGACCTCCACCAGTCAAGGAAGCGGTGGGTGAGAGTGGACACCCATTAAGCTGCCATTTTATAGGCAACAGCCTTATACCCCCCTTATAGACCGGCTTCGTGAATGAGGCCTACTAATGGTAAAACGACTTGATCTTATACATACATATATATATATATATATATATATATATATATATATATATATATATATATATATATACATATATATATACATATATATATATATTTATATATATATATATATATATATATATACATTATTAACTTATAATACTATAAGTATAAGGGTTAAATTTTAACTTTTAAAATTCTAAGGATTGGAATTAAAGTATTCAATAAATGTGTGAGACTTTACAAATCCCAAAAACTTGAGGGCAAGTTTTGAAACTCTTCAAAACTCTTCAACTTCATAACTTATGAGTTAATGGTTTATTAAAATGAAGACTCTTCATTTTATGTAACCTATGAGTTCTTTAATGGACTTTAAAAGAAAAGACTTTTGGTAATCCATAACTTGAGGACAAATTATGGACTCCATTAAAACACATTTAGATCAAGAATTAAACTAACGAACAATTTGCAAATAATTCCTATGATCTACTAAACTCATAAGTGTATGAATATTCATATCAACAATTTAAAGAATCATATAAACACATATAACACATGAGATTTTTGTAATAACCATTGAAAATGGATTAGCATAATCATTACCACACCAAAAAGAAGTTTTACAAGTCCAAAATAGTTTAGGGTAATGATTCTAGTCCATTTCCAGCAGCGAAACTCGAAAATTTGCACACAGGGCCTCCTACTCGCCGAGTGCAAGAACCTACTCGACGAGTAGGATGAATTTACACTTGGACTCGTCAAGTCCCCCCATGGACTCAGCGAGTCCACTGCATAGTGAACAGAATTTTCGACTTTTTCAAGCATTTTGCATCAAGTATCAAGAAAACAAGCCTAGGCTCTAATACCACTGAAGGTTTTGAGCATTCTAACACTCCTATGGTGTACATGCAACCCTAGAAACCTTCGATGTATGTTTTACTTAGATACATGCAAATTTTATTCTTCCAAGGTTCTTATCCTAGCTAGCATGGCATGGGATACTTGTAAGGTAAAAGCTTGTAGAATAACATTCCTTTCTTGTTGCTTGAATTCCTTAAGAACTTTGTGAGCGTAGCACCCCAAATGTGATGCCTCAAATGTTTCACACAACACCACAAATCTTCGAATAACTTGAGAGAAGAACACTTTCACTCAAAAAATCGGCTAGCCCTCTATTACTTGTCTTAGTGGCCGATTTTGCTTGACAATGGGGTCTTTATATAGTGTGTCACATGTAGGGTTACACCATGTAAACCCCAATTGACATGGCTTTTCATTTCCTCCATGATCCATGGGTTTTAACCTCCATGGAGCATCCATGGAGCACCCTATGGGTTTTAGCCCAATCCAATGAACCATGGATCATAAGCCCACTATATAAGAATGGATGATTTACACAATCAACCCCATATATTTAATTAGTCTCTTTTTGATCACAAAATTAATTCCAAATTAATTCTTGATCAATACTAATTAAATAATATGATTTCATATTAATATATTATAACATATAATATATTAACAAATAATAAGTGTCTTTTTTCTCATTTCGTCTATCCAATTATCATGATGCCATGCAACCCAAATGGACCATGCCAAATCGGGTCAAGTACATACCAGAAATAGTTATGGACTTAGACACCTTATCCAACAAAAGAACCATGCTACCATCAGGGTCAAGCAGATCCCAGTTATAGTTATAGGCTTAGACACATATTCCAACACTTCTATATACCCCTTTTGGTCAAGATATCTTAACTTCAATGGCTGCTTCTAATTCTCAACAAATGTATTCAATGCAAATAGAAAATAGTGTGGGTTGCCCTACTCGTTCCCCACTGCTAGTTGTTGAAACGTATGATCATTGGAAAGTCGTAATGGAAAGGTTTTTAATGGGTAAAGAAAAAGGTGAAGCTATCTGGAGATCCGTTAAAAAAAGGTCCACACGTTCCAGTTCGAACAACTGTTAGATGATGTTGCAACTCTCATGGGCCAAGAAGAACAATGTCAAGCTTCACTCACTGCTGATGACATCGAAAAGTTGCATGTAGATCAAGTTGCCTTTTCCAAAATGGTATTTGGTGTTCCACTTTCTCTCTTCGAACACATTAAGTTGTGTAAGTCAACTAAAGAGATTTGGGACACACTCCAAGATCTGTTTGAGGGCACAGAGAACATGAAAGACAAGCGTTTGACTTCCGTTGTCAACGAGTTTGACACCTTCATAACAACCCTTGGAGAATCAGTTGCCTCAGCTCCCAACCGATACCGAATCATTGTCAACAACATGACAGCTCATGGGATTGTCAGAACTCCTCTAGAATACAATCTCAAGTTCATAAATAGTCTTGGTAAAGGATGGGTAACATAAAATCGTGTGTTCATGTAACGCCCGCAGATCCCGGTTAGTCAATTTAGAGACAATAAGTGTCGAAAACGACTTTTCGATAGAAGATTATTTAGAATAAATAATCTTAAATAAGCTATAGCAAATGTCACAAGGGTTCTGTACTTATAAAGGACGCCAAAATCCGATTTAATACGAAGAAGTTATGGCCTGTCGAAATTTCGAACAAAACCAGCACGACACTGCGTAACGTAAATCGTGAATTTACGATAGAGTGGCTTTTAGCCTTAGCGATCTAAACGAAAGTTGTAGTGTACGTTAAACCGATAGCATGCATAAAAAAACGCCCAAATCAGACTTCGTATGAGGAAGTTATGATTTTTCTAAGATTTGGCATAGCAGTGCACAGCCCGAAATTCGAATTTTAGATCGATTGGTTTTTGGCCAATGCAACCTAAATGAGAATTGGAGATCTCATTATTAGTAGCGCAACGGTAAAAAGACAGACAAAAACGTACATCGGATGAAGAGGTTATGAATTTTTAACGGACTTTTCTTGTCCCGGCCTGTTAAAAATATAACTTTAAAAATAAAGTCAAAATTAGCCGACGAAGTCTAAACGAAAGCTGTGGAGTACGATCCCATCTACGCGTGGATATAAAGAACGTCGAAAACGGAGCTCGAATGCGAGAGTTATGATTTTTAGAAGACGGGAATGAGTTGTGCGAATTTGGGTGATGTGGCGCAATCCTGGCAGTAGATTTCTCCCCACGGCTAGCCATCAAATGTTGACATCTGGCATGGACTCGTCGAGTAGGGGCACTGACTCGAAGAGTTGGGCTGTTTCACAGCCTATAAATAGAGGCGTAAACCCCCTCATTCTTCACACCTTTCCCATTCTTTCTTCTCTTTATACTCTCTCTAACTCCCCCAACCCCCCCCCCCCCCCCAAAGCCTAGGGTACTTCCCTAGAACGAGAAGGAAGCCCTGGAGCGCCTGACAGCTCCGAGAAAAGGAGCTTTCGGTTCAGAAGCTCTGCTCCAGCGGAGCCCGGTTTTGAAAAAAACCCGCTATAAGTGAGATACGCTTACCCTACCTTAAGTATAGCTTTTATTTAAATATATTAATGTTATTAGGACCTTATAATATATATTTCGGCTATTATTATGAGTTATATAAGTGTCTTTATAATATCTTTTTAACCACTCGCGGGTCTGGCGAATCTGGTTTGAAGGGCCGCGTGGGTTGTTGGAGTTCAGAAGTGCTATATGCCAAAATGGTCCGTCCTACCCTCCAGTGTTTCATGTCTGGCCCCTGTCTGTACATAATGGGTGAAATGTATTGTGTTAACGCTTATCTAATAATAATAATACCAAGACTATTAAATAGTTACGATGAACATTAGACTAAACTCTAGTGGTAATGATATTAGGTTTCGTCGAAGGAAAATTGTTTTTAAGAAAGCGAAGCGTTGTTTGAGTTCAGAATCACCACCTTCACAGGTAAGTGCATAGTTACTTTCATCTTACACATAGATATGAAGTATTTTGTAAAAATTACGTGCTAAGTGTACATATTATCTGTATACTTGCTATCTATGCTGGATGAACAATTTTATACATATTTTAAATGATTTAAACTGTATATGTATTTTATATCTACAAAATATGTTGGGTAAAAGATGGGTAGATTAGAGATGAGATAAACGATGAGCGGTGAAAGATGAGATAAATGATGAGTGATGAAAGATGAGATGAATGATGAGCGATGATATATGAGTGGTAAAAGATAGTGAGAAGCGATGAGCCAAGCGATGAACCAAGTGATGACCCAAGCAATGACCCAAGCGATGGCCACGTCATCTAGCAGAGTATGGATGACAACCACGGACTATTCTACACAGTCCAGTGGAACACTAGCAGGCTCGCAACCTGTAGGTGTTGTGAATGATATGTTCACCCGGTGTACTCTAAAAACCCATTGACATGTATTGCGGGTGGACTCCCGAAAACGATACTGTCAGTAAACAAGATAAACCCTGGCGACTATGGAATCAGTGCCTGTTGTATAAGCCTTGGCGACTATGGAATTAGTGTCTGTTGTATAAACCCTGGCGACGATGGACTTCGTGCCTATTCCTTACGATAATCCATAGGAATGAATGAACGAGGAATAGCTGATTCTTAGGGTAGATCCTTAAGAGTAAAGAAGATAATGGGGCTGGGTAATTAGGTTGATTGTTTGATGTTTAAACATAATAATTATATTATTGTGGGTTGAAAACCCTATGTACTCACCAGGTTTCCCAACCTGACCTACTCAAGTTTATTTGTATCACAGGTGTCGATATGAAGCTACTTTACACTGAGAGATTTAAAAGAGATGCAGATCACTAGTGTAAATGAATGTAAGTTCTGTTTATGCTTATGTTTCTGTATTGACGACGACATCCCAATGTTTTGAAAATGAATAAAAAATACATTTCTTCAGAAATGCTTTGATAACATATTTATCATGTTTTTATGGGAACAAATTCCGCAACATATTTCTTTAAAAGATACTATGATTTTCAAAATAAAGCATAAACAAATCGGTCTTTTCTGGCCGTGAAAATGGGGATGTCATAGTTGGTATCAGAGCATTGGTTTAAGCGAACTAGGAATAAGGATTTATTTCTAGACTTAAACTTAGAATGCTAAGCGATGATTGTGATGAGCGTGTCTAATAAATTTTAGGTAATACACCTGAATAGACACAAGCACTAGCTTATTTAGGGAAAATGCCTAACATGTTTTTATGTGTTAAGTGATTTGTGATGCTTTATGATGTTATCGTTTGATCGGATCCATGGTATGTTGCCGACCGGATCTGTAAACTTTATGTGTTCAGATTTCTGAACGTTTGATTACGGTATTAGAACTAGCATATAATTTTACGGAGTAATAGGGAGATTTACATGTCGATCGTAAATAAAAAAATCTTTCGTATCTTAATTCTTGTCATTACACACCGAACGTCTGATTTGGTGTATAGTTCAAAATGGAGAAAACCTGAAGTGGTGTTGGAAACGCGAATGGAAACAGGAATCAACATCCTCAACCCCAATTGATTGAGCAAGTACCTGTAGTAGTAGCTGCACCTGAGCCAATCACGATGGTCGGAGTACAAGTGATGATCCAAATGATGTGGGATCGTCAAGTGGAGGAGACAATGGGATTACTGCTACAAGATAGGGACGAACCTACGATGCATGTTGAACAGCCCGAATTGAATGATAGACAGTCAGAGGAGGGAAACTACAGCAGGACCGTTGGTCAAGCTGATCCACCAGTGATTAGGAGGAACAACCAAAACGACGAGGTCGAAAGAAATGGATGCAAGTACAAAGATTTTCTAACTTGAAAACTATCGACCTTCACTGGGAAGGAAGATCCGATTGGAGTTATGGATTAGATCTCGGAGATGGAATTTTCCTTCGTGACATGTGGTTGCAAAGGCAAGCTACAAACCACGTTTGCAGTGCGTCAGTTCAGAGGAGGCGTTGTTCGCAGGTGGAACACCATGGGGAAGACTCTATGCCCCAATGAGCCTCTGCAACTGATGTGGGCAGAGTTTTTGGTGCAATTCAAGCGCAAGTACTGCTCAGCCTAAAACCTGCTCGAGCTAGAGAACCAATTCCTAACCTTGAAGAAAGGAAGCATGTCCATCGATGAATACACCAACAACTTCACAGATAAAATGGAGTTTGCTTTGCGCCTTGTCCCAGAAGAGCTGGCGAAAATTAACAAGTACGCAAAGCGACTTGCATTACAGTACGCGGTGCCAGTATGCCAGGCACCTACTCTTGAGGCGACTATCTGGGCTGCTAAGTCTGTTGAAGAGATGATCAAGCTTAGAGCCGCCAACAAGGTCGAAGTTAGGGAGAAGAGAAAGTTTGAAGGATCTTCAAGGTCCAACGAGAAGAGAAAATTATCGAAGAAGTTCGAAGAAGGAAGAGGTGAAGCAAGATGGTGCGATAAGTGCAAGAAGAAAAACTCAGGAAAATGTGGTGAAGAGGTGATATGTTTCAAGTGTGGAAAGTCTTGGCATTATGCCAACGAGTGCACATTCAACAAGAAGGTATGTTTCAGATGTAACAAAGAAGGGCATATTTCTAGAGATTTCCCAAAGAAAGACGAAGCAGCAAGGCCAAATGCACCGCCAAAGCCAAGGGCATTCCACATGATCCTCAACGAAGCAGATAACAACGCGAGGAATCATGGGTGAGGACTTCATATCCAAAGATCAAGATATGAAGTACCCATGTGGATAGTATTATACGGTGTAGCCTATTAGAGGCATAGTATAAGTTGAACTTGAACATCTATGTAACCGTTTCAAGAAATAATATAAAACCTTGATTTTGTTATATAATTGTGTGAAAAATTTTGAATGGTGAATTGGAAAACTGCGAGACAATACTTGGGACAAGTATGAGTAGGTGTGAATAGTAGTAGAGGCCTATACTACCGGAAGCATAGGACTCACACTTGGATCAGGGAAAGTCACAAAGTTACCAAGAAGCTAGTAATTGATTCTGTTTTGTTCATGTATGTCATTACCATTGTTTCGGTAATGATTAAGAAGATGATTGTTATTTCGACCCTAGTGGTCATATCAAATCAAGTCCGACTAAAATGAGTATATTACGTGGTTCATAGAACTAAGTTTGATGTCACATTTGACTTCAGCCAGAAGATTGAAATAAAAGAAAATCAAAGTGATCAGTAGAAGTATCGCGATAGTTGTTAAAGAAGCTTGTAGCTAGAAATGCTACTTTTCAAGATGTAATTATATCACATTAGAACATGAAGGAAGGTATAGTCTGTTCTAGAATTTGACTATAAGAGACCTGAGTCTAAGCGATGCAACATACGATGAGAGGTCATTAGAACGTGACCCGTCGGTCTATTGTGGAAATCAAATAACTTATCTTAAGTTTGTTAAGAAGAAGAAGGAGTCTCCAATAAGGATTAAGATTGTGACACGAAGGTCATGATTAAAATTCTAATATGATACAGAGAGCGGGTGCAAGATCGAGCACCGCCTACAGTCAAGAAGACCAGGAGCTAGATACTCATTCAAAGAAACATAGGGTTACGATTATTACCTAGGATGAAGAGATAACATATGGAGTCATTAAACAAGCCCTGTTTCGTTGATGATTCCGGGACGTAATCATCCTAAGGGGGAGATAATTGTAACGCCCACAGATCCGGGCTAGTCAATTTAGAGACAATAAGTGTCGAAAATAATATTAACTAAGTTGTAGCATATGTCACAAGGGTTCCGTACATATAAAGAACACTGAAATTCGAGTTATAACGAAGAAGTTATGGCCTGGCGAAGTTTCGCGACAAAACCGGCACGACACTACGTGACGTAAATAGTGAATTTACGACAGAGTGACTTTTAGCCTTAGAGATCTAAACATAAGTTGTAGTGTACGTTAAACTGAGAGCATGCATAAAAATAACGCCCAAATCAGACTTCGTATGAGGAAGTTATGATTTTTCTAAGATTTGGCATAGCAGTGCACAACCCGAAATTTAAATTCTAGATCGATCGGTTTTTGGCCAACACAACCAAAATGAGAATTGAAGATCTCATTATTAGTAGCGCAACAGTAAAAAGACAGACAAAAACGGAAGTCGGATGAAGAAGCTATGATTTTTTAACGGACTTTTCCTGTCATGGCCTTTTAAAAATATAACTTTAAAAATAAAGTCAAAATTAGCCGACAGAGTCTAAACAAAAGTTGTAAAGTACGATCCCACCTACGCGTGGGTATAAAGTACGTCAAAAATGGAGCTCATATGCGAGAGTAATGATTTTTAGAAGACGGGAATGAGCAGTGCGAATTTGGGTGACGTGGCGCAATCCTGGCCATAGCTTCTGTTATGAATGGAGGTGGTACGGTTATAAATGTTGAAGTAAATCTTCTGTTCTTCCTTGACATAGTTGGCAGTCGTGTAAGCTTTTGAGAGAATCGACATCGGAACATTCTCCAGTTGGGTGAGAGCGATCGTAAGTGGCGAATATTTGAGGCACTCGATGAGTGGAACCATAAAATCTTCATACTTACATGGATCCAGATCGATCACAAGGTTTTGGTGTTGCTTGATGGCCAATAGTGATGAGTGAACCGTCTGGTCTTAAACGGAGAGATTTTCAGATGAACCGGTCATTGCAGAAGCTTGAAGAAGAAGATGAACAGTGGAGAGCTCTTGATCGCCAGAAATCTTTTAGAGAATTTTTAAAGTTGTAATGAGAGATGGAAACGTCAAAAATCCTTATATACGATTCGTTTTGTAAGTGAAATCCAGAGAGAGAGTGTATCGGTTACTGAACCATCGCCTGAAAAAGCGCAATGTGACAACTGTCATGTGTCAAACACGTACGTCATGCGGCGTAGTTATACCTGCCCGTTCAACTTTTCACGCACCCGTTTGAATTCTTATCTTTTAAAATTTGCCTCGTCAACTTATCCTCTTTCGCAGTTAAGAAAAAGTTTTTGATCCATACACCACGAACGTTCAGTGCAACGAACATGGGTACAACTGCGAACCTGAAATACCATTAGTAACCACGAACTTGACTTTTTGAAAATCACAAGGATCTTCGTGCAAGAGTGTCAAAGATAAAGAAATAAAACTAAATATATATGGGGATAATTGTGATGTCTAAACAAAGACATAGAAACAATGGATCCCAGGCAAAGATCTCTTCCTTCATAGTCAAGAGAGACTAAGAAGTGTCTGTGTGGTTTCCTGTTGAATAACGATCAAATGTTTTATAAGAAACATTGAAAGGTATCTTTTATGTAGGCTAAAAAGGGTGGTTCAATCTTCAACCAAACTACAAACTTGACATAAGTACGAAAGTTGGAAGAAGTACTCGTGTGACCAGTGTAGTCAGTTGAACGAGTAGGTTTGGAATTATTTTAGTGGCATGGATGAATATTGAAATTTCAAAAATAAAATAAAATTGGATCCATTGGGAAGAAATATCTTAGGATGAGAATATTTCATTAGGATCTCACAAAAGAAAAGAGATTTTTTGTCACAGACCACGAATGTGGACTTTCGTTAATTCCTTGGTGAAAATTTCTAGAACGTTTGATTGTTCACCGTCAATTCATATAATGTATTGCATTTTGGGTTTCACTCAGTTCGTGGTTGAACGAAACTAAGATCATTAACACAGATGTTGTGTAACCATAAACCTCAGTGGTAATTTCTGAGAGTCTTAAGGGTTACATGAATGAATGCGAAAGTGATGGAGAAATATATAGATGGTTGTAAGACAGCGAAAGTACCTCTGCAATGCGAAAGTGACCATTCAGATAACTCTTAACAATGGGAAAAGAGTAAGGTAGCTCATGACTGATGTGAATTCGCAGCCTGATTTGGAAGAATTGATTGGTAGTATCAACTCATTAAGGCTTCAGAATCGAGTCGTTGAGGCTTGGGTCAACATGCAGCAGCATGCTTCTAGGGACACTTAGCTATGACAAAAGTAAAGAAATATATACCTGCCCCATCACACGAATTGATAGATGTTGCGAACATCTTCTGCTATGATCTTAGTGTGAATTTACTATTTTTGGTATTTTAAATTTTGTGAAAATAAAAGAAATAAAAATAAACACAAGTTAAAAATATTTATGTAATTTTGTTTTTTTTTCGGAAATGTAATAAAATAGAAACAAATAAATTATTTTTGGATTTTGTAATTTTCTGAAAAAGAAATAAAAATAGAAAATATACAAAGAGAAAATAAAGATAAGCAATAATATACAAAAAGTACAAAAGGATACAAAAAAAACCAAACCACGAATGAACAGTGTACTGCGAACTACTGCGAACGTTCGCACCGATTCGCATCGATAAAGTAGACTGCGAATGAACAGTTGACTACGAACGTTCGCACCGATTCGCAGTGACAACTTCATGAGTACGAATGTAGTTTTGGTACAGATTCAACTTCCATCATTCCCAGCCCTTGGAGTATTATATTAAAGGTTGTTTCAGGTAGGGCCTTGGTGAATATGTCGGCTAACTGATCAGCAGATCTTACGAAATGTATCTCGACGTTGCCACATGATCCTTGATAAAGTGATACCTCAGTGCTATATGTTTCATCTTTGAGTGTTGCACTGGGTTGTGACAAATGCGAATTGCACTTTCAGAGTCACAATAAAGAGGGATTCGTTTCATACTTAAGCCATAATCGCGAAGCTGGCTTTGAATCCAAATGACCTGGGATGTGCACGAAGTTGCAGCTATGTATTCAGCCTCAGCAGTTGACAACGAAACACACATTTGTTTCTTGGATTGCCAACTAACTGGTTTGCCATCAAGAAATTGGCATCCACCAGTTGTGATTTTTCTATCTAAACCGCATCCCCCTAGGTCAGCATCTGAAAATGCTTGCACGAAAAATCCTGAGTTCGCAGGATACCATATTCCAAGAGATGAGGTTCATTTCAGGTATCTGAAGATGTTCTTGACAGCCACCATATGAGGTTCGCGAGGGTTGACTTGGAACTTAGCACAATAACAAACAGAAAACATAATATTCGGTCTACTAGCTGTTAGATACATTAGGGAACCAATCATCTGACGATAAAGGGTCATATCAGCAGCTGGTTTGTCCAGAGATGGTGTGAGTTTCGTTCCGAATGCCATTGGAACCTTCGCTTTTGAGTCTCCTACCATTCCAAACTTGTCAAGTAAGGTCTTTGTCTATGCTTCCTGATTAATGAAAATTCCCTCCTGTCCCTGTCTAATGTTTAATCCAAGGAAAAAGTTAATTGGACCCATGGAGCTCATCTCAAATTTAGTTTCCATCAACTTTTGGAATTCAGCTGTTAGGCTGGGATTAGTAGATCCGAAGATGATGTCATCAACGTAAATTTGGACAATCATCAAGTGGTCACCCTCTTTCTTGCGAAAGAAGGTTGGGTCAACCGAACCTTGTTTGAATTTTGACATTTTAAGAAAACGAGTTAATGTTTCATACCAGGCTCTTAGAGCTTACTTTAGACCATAAACTGCCTTGTCTAGAATATAGCAGTGATTGGGATACTTTTCGTTCATGAACCCAGGTGGTTGCTTAACGTAAACAGTCTCTTCCAGTTCGCCATTTAAGAATGCACACTTAACATCCATTTGAAAAACCTCCAGGTTCTTGTGTGCTGCATATGCCAAGAAGATACGAACGGATTCCAACCTTGCAACGGGTGTGAAGGTCTCTTCGTAGTCAATACCTTCTTCCTGGCAATATCCTTTAACCACGAGTCTCACTTTGTTCCTGATAACATTCCCTTCTTTGTCCATCTTGTTGCGAAATACCCATTTCAAACCAACAACTGATGCATCTGATGGAGTTGGAATTAATCTCTAAACCTTGTTACGTTCGAACTCGTTGAGTTCATCTTGCATCGCTTGCACCCAATCAGAATGATCAAGAGCAGTGTTGACGGTTTTGGGTTCAATCTTGGATACGAACGAATTAAACATACAAAATTCTACTTTGGAGAATAATGCAGTTTGCTTCGCTTTCAGTTGGGATCTCGTAAGGACGCCGGCAGAAGATTCACCAATAACTTGAGCTTTTGGGTAATCTTTGGTCCATTTGGTCAGTAGAGGATAATTGGGATCTAAGGATGGATTCAGTTCAGCATTTACTTCCTCGAATTCAGATTGAACGGATTGAGCGTCCGAGTCATCATTCGCTTCCTTATTCCCCCCCTCGAATTATGTGAACTCATTAACTTCAGGAGTGGAATCATTGCCTATGAATGGAGGTTCGTGAGTCATAGTAGGAGGTGAAAAATCCCCATCCGAAGGAGGCTCAGAAAGAACAGTTGAAGCAAAATCGTCCCCCTGCAATGGAGTATTCATGCTTTGAGGTGTAGCATCCTCCACCTGGAAATGTGTATTAGACCCAGAATTCTCCCCTTGGAAAGTAGCGTTCGTGTCTTGAGGGATGTTCGCAGTGGATGGCTGTTGATGCATGTCTTTCGCAGCATCATCAATGATCTTCTTAACTTCATCGACTTTGTTATCAGCTACCTTGGCTTCAGACGTGATGGATTTCTCAGGCTCATCAAAGAGTAACATAAACTCTTCATATAATTTGGAATTAGGAATTATGGCGGGATTGGGCTTAGTAAAGATTTCCTTTATCTGACTTTCGTTTGACTGAATCCTCTTCAGATAGCTGTCGTCAAACGTGCCATAATAGGTTTCTTCTATTTTCTTGGATCATTTGTTGAGAACTCTATATGCCTTAGAAGTCAGTGAGTACCCCAAGAATATACCCTCGTCAGCTTTCGCATCGAACTTGTTCCGTTGTTCCTTAGAGTTGAAGATGAAACACCTGGAACCAAATACATGGAAAAACGTGACATTAGGTTTGCGATTATTTATGATTTCATATGGAGTAATAGCATCTTCCCAGAAATAGAGTGGCAGACATGCGAACGTTAGCATTGTTCGTGCAGCTTCACACAAAGAGCGGTTTCATCTTTCAACTATGTCATTTTGTTGTGGAGTATAAGGAGCAGAGAAGTTGTGTGTGACTCCCTTTTCAGCAAGAAATTCTTCAAACACTTGGTTTTTGAATTCAAGTCTGTTGTTGCTGCGAACGTTGCGAACCAGCTTTCGCAGTTGGAGCTCGATTTGCTTGATAAAATCTTTGAGCTTTGGCGTTGCTTCAGATTTCTGTCTAAGAAAGAACAACCAAGTAATACGTGAAAAATCATCAACAATTACAAGAATATACTTACTACCACCAACGCTTTCGATAGCAGAAGATTCACAAAGTTCGATGTGTAGAAGCTCCAAAGGTTCGTGTAGTGGTGTTGATTATGATGGCATGTGCGGAATTAGAAAGATCTAGTGAATCATCATGTAAAATCAAGAACACAAGGAGTAAATAAATCTGTGTAAGCTCATATTAGATCTAGAAAGAATATACAAATGGGTTTGTACAAATTTTCTCTCTCTAGTCTAACACTCCAAATGGTTCCTTAGATAATAGGAGTCACTCACTTCCTATTTATAGGAAAGACTCAACCCATTTACACATACAAGAGGGTAAGCCTAAAACACTACATCCAAGAGTGACTTTGCACCCTAACATTCTCCCCCTCAAAGTTAGGATTGGATGTCCCGGCTTCAGTCTCCAACGAGCTAGCGCGATCAAGACCAAACTCCCCCTCGAAGTAACACCGGTCTTCAAATCCGCAAATAAATATTCGACAAATCCGAGAAGCTTCGAATACCCATCATTCTCCCGCTTTTTATAATCAAAAAATGATTATAAAACCCATTAAGGGTGAGAAGCGCTCGTGGAATGAACAATACAATACTCCCCCTTGATGTGTACCAAAAATGAATCACCAAAAATCTTGCACGGAAAAACAATCACGAAAAAGCCTCAAAAAATTTCCAAATTCGTGAAATTTTTTGACTTTTGGGTGAGAGTTGCAAGATTTTCCAAAAAACGGGTAAAAATCGTCACAAATAAAATTCTGCAGGGACCCGTTGCGCCCAAAACAGCCAAATATGCAAAACTCTCCCCCTTTTCCAAAGCTGGGTAGAAAGCGTCAATTTTCACAAACTGCAGGGGCTTGAAATGCATTTTCTTCAATTTTCAGCAAAAACAGTCCTTTTTCGAATTTGGGTATGAACCGCCAAACATTCGAAGCCTCAGGGACTATTTTTGAAAATTCTGTCTTTGTGCACCAAACATACGAAGAGTTGTCCCAAACATTCGAAAATTCAGAAAATTTTTGAATTTGGGTGAAAAGTGTCAAACATTCGAAACTTCAATTAATTGTGGAGGTTGCCAAATATTCGAAAGTTCAGGGGCTGAATTTGAAAATTCTGCTTTTTGATCAAAACATACGAAATTTTGATCATTCATACGAAGCCTTTTTTCCATTTGTCAACCATTCGAAATTTGAGGGACTACATTCGAAAATTTTGCATTTCCTTCCAAACATACGAAATTTTGCAACGCTTCGTACGAAAGCATCTCCTCTTCATACAAAAATTTTCCCAAACACACGAATTCGCAGCATTCGAAGCCTTTTAATGAACAGTAACCTCTTAATCATCCAACCTCTGAATCGAATTTACTCACTTCGTACATTCAACCCAAAATCAATTTTTCGTTCTTACAGTTCATCGTTTTTTCGTTCCTTGACAATCGATCACAAAAGCAAATTTCCATTCATCGATTCTTGACTTCACATCACTAATTTTTCGAACATTTGCTCCAAAGTTAACATCAAGCTATTAACCTTGTAGATTCGTCCCCAAACCATCGATCAACGAAATCAAAATAATCGATTCCAGTCACTTTGCTTTTCAAACACGAACCCAAATATTCGTTTTTACAGTTCTTCCGAAATCATCAACCATCAACTCCAACAAATCTGTTCAATCATCAAACCAAAACCTTCGATCGAACGATTCCGAAATTATTTCATCACCAAGAACGAACTCAGAATCAATTTCGTTTTCTAGTTCCAACAAATCAAAAAATCGTACACTAAAAGCAAAATCCAATCATCCCATTTCGAATCCTCAACGACTTCGTTTCGTTAGGTCAAATTTTCAGTTTATCGATTCCAAAATTTCAAAATCCAGTCAATCCATTTAAATCAGAATTAAAATCATCGACATCTACTTCAAAAATAATCCATCGATTCCAACCTCAAGCTTCCATTTTTCAAAAATCAAGCCCTAAATTTCGACTTAATTTCCAAATCATTTGATTCCAATCAGTTTTTGTTCAATTCCAAATAAGCCCTAAACTGAAATCAGATTCATGTTTGATATCGATCAATACCACATGATATTAGCCTAAATCGACTTTAATTTCTGATTATAGAACTTCCGATTCCAGATCCAAATCACAAAAACTTCTTGTTCTTCAACTGTTCTTCATTGATTTCAAGTGTTCTTGATCAATTTGACCAAAATCAAGAATCAACTTGATGATTTCTTCACTGGAACTTATATAAAATCGATTTCATCATGTCTCAAATCACATGAAATCAAAACTCATTTTCAGATTAGCAATCGACACCGATCGGAAAGAAACAATGAGAAAACTTGATTAAGAATGTAAAAACAACTGATTATGAAGATACAAGAACCAATCGTACAAGTACAAGATGCGTGTGTACAAGTGATGAACATCTATTGATGATTGAACGAGTTTTAAAGATCTGTGGGCTTATTCCATTGTAAACTCGGATTTTTATATGAATATTGATTGGGCTTGAAATCAATTAACAAATACACTGAAGTTGGACTGGGCTTCGAAATTAATCAAACAAAAGTATTTCCAAAATAGCTGAATGAATGAATAGTACTCGAAATTAAAAAAAAATGAGTTTGATTTTGGTTTTGATCTAAACAAAAATTAATTGGATCATCAATGGGGTTGAAACGGATTTGATCCAATGAGGCAAATCGATCAAAAATTGAAAAACGAAAAACACGAATCGAAATCATGGACGTTTTGGAATCCATTTGAGAATTTGAGATACCTTTTTGACGAATCGAGTTCCGTTTTCAACGAACGAATCAAATTTAGAAGATCTTGGTTCTTTTGTTGGAATGGGGAAATCTCCAATTTGAACATTGTACCACCCACTATGCGAGATGTACAACTCGTTCTTCGTGTTCTTCAACGATCCAAGAACATCTTCAAAAGAACCACCAACACTATTGGGTTTTGATTTCAAATTCAATGCAACCTTTGGAGATTGTTGCTTTGGAACCCAAATTTGCTTCACGGATTTTGGCTTCACAACATTTAACGATTTTTGTGAGTAAACTCGCTTATTTTTTCGATTAATTTTCTTCTTCTTTTTCTTTCTCATCTTTTTGCATCTTGAAGACTTGATTCCATGAACAAACCCACTTTCCACAACATCAACTTTGTGAATTTGAATCAAATCTTTTGGAGTTTGATACTTATGAATTTCTTGGATCACCGGCTTCCGATAAGGAATCATTCCTTCAAACAAATCACAAGAACACAAAATATCATTGGTTTGAACTCCAATTGAGCAAAAAACTTTTTCATCTTGAGAATCAACTTGAATCTTCTTATCATGAACTTCAAGAACATCAAGAACATCACATTGAACTCCATTGTTAACAACTTCAACAACCTTAAGAGCACGAAGATAATTTGGGTCTTCAATAAGAGAAACATATTTCTTTTTGAACAAATATTTTTCTTCTCCAATCTTATCACTACTACGTGATGATATGGACCATGTAATATCAGTCAACCATTTGATCTCACAAAGTGGTTGAAATATCAAGCTTCCATGATCATCCTTCAATCCTCCATAAGAAACCATAGTTTCCCAAAAAATCAAACTACTTAACACTAACCCATAATATTGATCTTTATTGACTTTGTATTTGATAACTTCAACGATCACAATACAAATTGTATGGCAAATTCATCATGATCCCAAAAACTTGAAGATTTCTAGAGAGAGAAAGTGATTTTGAATGGGTTTTCTAGAGAGAGAAAGTAAAAATCACTTGAATTCTAGTGAAGAAAATCGAATTATAAGTAAAAACAATGATGAATTCGATTTCTAGAATCCAAAAACTCTCCAAATCACGAAGATCAAAGATCAAAAAATGAATCACCAAATCAAAATTGCCACCATTGATCAATTCTTGATGAAATCAAGAACACCCGCTCTGATACCAATTGTAGTGGTGTTGATTATGATGGCATGTGCGGAATTAGAAAGATCTAGTGAATCATCATGTAAAATCAAGAACACAAGGAGTAAATAAATATGTGTAAGCTCATATTAGATCTAGAAAGAATATACAAATGGGTTTGTACAAATTTTCTCTCTCTAGTCTAACACTCCAAATGGTTCCTTACATAATGGGAGTCACTCACTTCCTATTTATAGGAAAGACTCAACCCATTTACACATACAAGAGGGTAAGCCTAAAACACTACATCCAAGAGTGACTTTGCACCCTAACAGTTCGATGACTTTCGTGTTCATAATTGTTGGATGACTTTTTCTACTTTGCTTTCCCATTTCACAGGCTGCACACAAGTGATCCTTGTTGAATTTCAAGAGAGGAAGTCCTCGCACATGATCACCACGAACGAGCTTGTTGATGTCTTTGAAGTTTAAGTGCGAAAGTCTTCTATGCCATAACCAACTTTCGTTTGAGTGGGCTTTTGTAAGCAGGCATATGGCTGGCTTCCCTCGTATTGGGTTCAAATTCAACGGATACATTTCTCCCTTTCATTGTGACTTTAAAAGAACAGTCTTTGTCATATTTTCAATGATTTCTGATCCTTCGTCATCAAACAACACCTTTAATCCAGTTCCCACAACCAATTACGAGACACCGATAAGTTTGTGCTGCAAGCCTTCAACATAGGCCACCTTACGAATTGAGAAGTCTCCATTCGTTATCATTCCATAGCCTTTGATTCTACCATAAGAATTGTTCCCATACTTTACATTACCACCATCCTTAAGAGCCCTGAACTCTCGTAACTCCTCCTTCCTTCCTGTCATGTGACGCGAACAGCCACTGTCAATGTACCCTTCAGTGTCGAACTGTTCGTCACGAATTACCTGCAAAAATCAAGCAGATTTAGGAACCTAAAGCCGCTTGGGTCCTTGTAAGCCTTTTACAGAAAGAAGAAAAGTAACAGCAAGATCAACCATATATGTTCATCTTATTAGAGTGGGGTCATCTTTTCGTTTGATGGTGAAAACTTTGATTTGCTTAGCTTTCAAGTTTGTTTCTTTTGAATCAGTGGATTTTTGTTTGTTATTGATTTGATTCTTAACGAACTTCTTTTCAGCTTCCTTAGGGTTAGCGTTCGTTTTCTTGTTTGGAACTTTTGGCTCTGAAACTAGCTTTCCCTTGCCTTTGATGTCCTTGGGTGTAGCCTTCGTGGATTGAGAGTGATTAGGTTTAGGCCTTTCCATGGGTTTCTTTGTAAAGAAAGGTGTTGGAACACCCTTTTGCTGAGAGTCCCTTGGACTGTGAGAGCAGCAGTGCGAACATTGACTGGGATTCGCATGCGAAGGCGCTTTCGCATTTTGATTGATCCTTCTTTCATTGCGAACATAGTTAGAATTTTGGGATTGCCAAAATTTCTTTCTTTCATTGAGATTTCTTTGGTATCTCACATTTCTCTATCGTTTTTGATCTGCAAGTTGCTCCGACGACTTGTGTATGTTCACCTTAGGTTTCGTTTTTCTCACCACAGTTTCGCTCTTCACTGGTTTGGGTTCGCTGCGAACTTCATTGGTACCACTTAGGCTACCGTTCTCAAATGCAGAGCGATTGTTTATGGGTTCAGCCACATATCTTCCCTTTACTTTCCACGAAGTCCTTTCAGATAATCCAATAGTTTCGTCAGAATTATCTATTGGGGCTGACCAAAAAAACTCATCGCGACCATCCTTGTTATCATCGTCGACAATGGACTTTAATTCGACAGTTTAAGTTTCGTCTACTCCATTAACTTTAAAAACCTGATTAGGCGTGGTTTGGACCTTTGGAAAAACAGTTGCTTTTTTTTTCAAAGTTTCAGTTTTGTTTTGAGAAACCCTTGCGAACTCAACCGAATTTTCAGAAATAAGAGCTTTCGCAGGTTGAGGTTCGTTTTTAACAAACTCTGAGCAGTCAACCTCATCCTCTACAGATATCTCACTCATATCACTATCCTCATCGAATTCAGAATTTTTTCAACATTTAATTTGTTTTCTGAACTCAACTTGGCATTCAATGAGTCAAATTTCTGCATAGTATCAGATTTGATCTGCTTTTTATCATTCTCATCCAAAATTTGTTTCAACATATTTTTATGGTCCTTGGACTTAATGTATGTTTCAATTCGTTCCAGTCCATATTTGTACGCATCAGAAGTTTCTTCAGACGAAACGATGGATTCGCATTTATAGCAGTCTGCGTCTATTTCGTCTTCCTTTAATTCGAGAAATGGTAAAATCATCTTGTGGTTTTTCTTTCCAATCTCACAATCAAGGTGCAGCTGAGTAATATTAAAAGAAAGCCTTTTTTCAATTAAACAAAAAATGTTACGTTGTTTCAAAATCATTAAATTGTCTCGCTGCAAATAAATAGATTCATCCCTAGACTTAGACAAATCTGACTCGATCTTCTGAATCCACATACGCCTCTCATCACTTTTGGATGTAGCCCTACTCAATTGATCGGTTAGGTTAGAGTTTGATAACCGGGTTCGCTTTATACTATCACTTATACTTGAAAAGGTGAATTTTAAGTCGTTAAATTCAGTTTCGTATCTAGACACAGGAATATTAAGAGATTCGAGAATGGAATTTACCTTATTGATCAGCTATTCGCACTCATTGATCTGCTCTGGGACAGGCCGTGTTGCGAAACAGCTATCATCACTCCTTTCACTCCCGGTGGCATCCTCCTGCATCTGTGACCCTCCATTAGTCACCATCAAGCATCTTCCTGAGAACTGCAAACTTTCTTCTTTCGCAACGAATGCCCTTCCATGTGTGGGCTTGCAAACCTCCTCGTCCTCTGAGTCTGTCGACCAGACTTCCACTCCACCAAACTCACCTTCAGCCATATTTTCCTGCACGATTAAAATAGGCATAGAGTTATCATTAGTTTTCTTCTTCTTGATCTCATCTAGCTTTCGCAGGTAGTAGGCCTCATCATCCTCTCCTTCTTTCTTCTCATTCAGCCTTCGCAGCATGCACTCCTTGGCAAGATGGTTTTTGCCATAACTGTAGTTACAGTCATATCCGGAGTCACCAACAATCTTCTTCTCATTCTTCTCTTCTTCCTTTTGAGGACCACTTTTGTTCTCCTCTTTCACCTTTTCTGAGTTATAGCTTCCCTGCCAGTTTCTGTTTTTGTTTGAGGGAAACTTTTTCTTTGCGAATCGCTTAGGGTTTGACACCATCAAAGCGAAATCTTCATTTGAGAGCTCGTACTCAGAGTGATCTGACTCAAACCCATCATCAGCAACTGTCTTGCCCTTCGCAACAAGAGCCAAAGATCCCATCCCAGACACTACTTTCGCATCCTTCGACACCTCACTCTCATGCGCCTTTAAGATACCTACAAGCTTCGCAAGAGTATAGCTTTTGAAATGTTCGTGTGGTTTAACATTAGATAACACCGCCTTCCACTCTGATCGCAGTCCGTTCATGAACGTGACTTTTTGTTCGATCAGTTCACGTCCAATACCATGCTTCATCATATTATTGAGAAGATGATTGTATCGATTAAAAGTGGAGGTGAGACTTTCTTCAGGCTTCTATACGAATTCTACAAATTCTGAGAGCAAAAGCGTTTGCGTTGAATTCTCTAGATCTGCATCTGTAGAATAAAGCTCCTTCAACCTATCCCATATGGCCTTCGATGTATCACATGAACTTACTAAACGGAAAGTATCTGCTTGCAAAGCGAATCTGATGATTCTCATTGCTTTAACATTGCTCATAAGTTTCTCTTTCTCGTCTTGACGCACATCCTTCACGTCAAGAAGCAGTTGATTGTACTCTTTTTGAGTTTTAATGGTTCTTTTGGTCGATGTGTGAACAAACAGACCTAGAGTTATTACTTCCCAAATCGGATAACCATTATCGTCTGAACGTAGAACATAGTCTTCAAATTGTAGCGCCCAGAATTCATATTCATGAGGGAAGAGAATCGGGATCCTGGTTTTTGATCCTATGTTGCTTGAGATATTTAAGGAGTTGATGTTGGAATCGTCGTGATGTATGGTGAAAAAACTTTTGATACCTGTAAAGAATCAGACGTGTAAAATGAGATTGTTTATAGGGTAATATCAAGATCACTTTGAGCCGTCAGAATGACAAAGCAGACGACTGAGTTAGATCCTATAGTAACATAAACCCTAAAACTCTATAAACAGAAGAGATGTGTATAGATTACATAGTCTCCTGCTCTGATACCAATTGTTAGGATAAAATCCTTGTAGATCGAAGAGATTCAAACAGGTATAACAAGAACACGATATTGATCAAACAAGTGCTGAATGATTAAATGTCACGCCTCAGAAGAACTCGATGAATAATTGCTACTGTAGAGGCGTGATTAGGGTTACAAAAGATTGTTGGGTTTTAGTATACTACAACATCCTATGGTGCACATACAACCCTAAATACCTTGGATCTATGTTTTCTCTATTATACATGCAAATGGTTTCCAAGGCATTAAACCTTTAACTAGCATGCATTTGACATAAACCATATAATATACTAGTTAGGGAAACATACCTTTTATGTGGCTTGAAGTCTTGATGTATTTGGCCTTAAGAGCTTAGCAGCAATAGTATGAAATGCCTCAAATGGAATCACAACACACCTAGGACAAAGGTGGCTCTTGAGAGAGAATTCCATGCACCAAAACACCTCTATATTTCTCCAAGAAAAGAAGTGGTGATTTTGGCTATGGAGTAACCTATTTATATGTAGGATTCCAAGGGTCATGGGTATAACCCATAATCCATACCCATGGGTTTTATGATCCATGGTTCATGTGGCCCAACTCTTTATGTATCCATACATAAACTTGGTCCAACATGGATCATAAGCCCAACACATATAAATATAACTAATTATCATAATTAGTCCCCATAGATTTAATTAGTCTCTTTTGATCACTAAATTAATTCCAAATTAATTCTTGATCGATACTAATTAAAACATATGATTTCATATTAATATATTATAACTTATAATATATTAATAAACCATAAATAACCTTCTCTCAAAAGTCCATCCTAACAAATTGTCCTGATGATATGCAACCCAAATGGACCATGCTACTCTCGGGTCAAGTACATACCAATAATAGTTATGGGCTTAGACATCTAATCCAACAGTCTCCCACTTGGATAAGTCTAAAACTATTATTGCAAGTACGACTTCATAACCCGACTAGCAATCGTAGCTCTTAAAGCCACTGTCGAACTCTGAACAAATCAATGACGTGTCCATTAGATAAGGGATCATATATTCCTCCATTCTAGATATCATATGGACTGAGACATGGATTATAATCATTCTCTCTGTCCATTTGTTGTTTCTCGATTTTCGATTTATGATGACTGACTGATTGAACAAATCAAATCAGTCCTGGCTTGGCCAAGCACTCACATGTGTCATCGCTAAATCATCGAGGGGCCCACAGATATCGCTTTTATCCCGAAGGTAAAAGGAATGGATAAACTTCGACTCATATGGCTTGTTCTACTACTTGTTGAATCATACACAAAGGCACGTTTTATAACATCGACTTACCAATGCGTTTTCGTGCAATCAATGTATAACCAACTCATAGTAACAACTCATATCTCTAGGTTTTAATAATATAAGATATTATCGTCTCATGATCACTCGTGATAAAATCCATGAAGTGATTCAAATGAGCATGGGTTGAATCCAATACTTAGAACTTATGAGCACTCATGAGTGTTGTAGCACCACTTTGTCCACCAACTTGGACCTCTACAAACCAGCCCATGACAGTCTTGATTCATATCTACTTCCAACATATGACCGACTGTGGATGGTTTGAATAACTTAATCATTCAGGAAGAGCGACTTAGTTATTCTGGAAGTCAAAACATGCAAAGTGAAACACAAGAATAAATGAATCAAATATGGTATCAAACCCATTGAATATAAATAAACACTTTTATTTATCACCATACTGATTACTCATTATTCATTGTTTCGGTTTTATCAACTTTATACTTGAATTAAAAACACTAGTTGTCCCATGCTCCAAGCATGTACACTATGTTTTTCTTAAACAATAGCTTTGCCATACACCAAGTATACACTCTATGTTTGTCTATGATCCTTACTTTGTGAAATAAACCAATTGAACATAATTTCAATGATTCTAATTTCACACTCCCAAATCCTTATCGAAAAATGTGAGAATTTCAAATTCATATCATTTATCGAAATCTGTTTAGATTTTAAACTTATATGCACTGACCCTCCTGTAATGAATATGTACAAAGTCACAAAGACTTGTCAACAGTCATTATAAGCTATTCCAATGGAGATCAACTCCATGGAAACTAAGTCTCATATTCAAAGTACATTGCTTTGGACATGCTTCTTGCATTAAGTTTTCTAATCTTACACAGATAACTTCCACCTATAGAGACAACTCCATATTCTCATTTTGACTATCACTTCTGAATAAGAGATGCCTCTTTTCAGAATATGTCAATATGGTCCTTCCAAAATTAGCACTATACTTCCAACTGTCCCTGAGCAACCAATCTTTGGTAAACCTCAGATTGTCCTCGACAATTGCTTAATCATTTTAGTCATATCCAATTCTAGACCTTTTCCCTTCTTAATGCCTCTGGGCATTTAGAAAAATTTAGAAATGGCAAGTATTATAGCACATGCAATCGATCCTGTACCCAAAGCAAATGGTACACGATTCATGATGTCTCACATAAAGACATGATTCTAGACCAGTCTTTTGCTACAATATTTTTATTTGCCATGTTTTCAAAATTTGACTATGAAGAGGGATGCCGTAATCATAATCGAATTTTGAGAACGCAATATATAGAATTTCCTTAAGTTAAACCAATCCAACATGAAATTCATATATATATTCTTGACTAAAGATGATTAAGGTCTCAATCTAAGCCTTTGGAACTGAAATGAAGTATATCCTCTCCCTTAATTATAGCAAAACAACTTTTTCAATCCCTACAGCCTCACGAATTGAAACTTTTGTTTTCTATAATTAACATTGCTAACTTGCAACACTAACAATAATTATCATGCTCCCACTAACATGATGATTATTAGCATAACACTTATGCTCCCACTAGCTTTGACATGTACTCAGAAATCAGCTGGACTTCTAGAAATCAATACTTTATTGACTTTCTTACCAAAGTTTAGATTTCTGATACGAGATGCTTTGATAAAACTTTATCAAAATCATACACCTTTCCTTAGATAGCATGCATGTGTGTCTAAACAATTTCAGAACTATGAAAAGGGATGCCGTAATCATAGTCTCAATTGTTTAGACCTTTTGCCATCTGCTTCAAATCTACTTGGTGGAAGTGTTTCCTCACCATCATTTTCATGAATCGGAGAGAAACCTTATGACTCTTAGATTTTATCGTGTATGTGTTCTTATCAATGTGAATCGTCAAAACCATAGTTACAAGACAAGGATAATGACAAATCCAAACTCATATGGACTGAACTAAATCTTAATTTCTTGCCACCTGGCAGTATAAGGGCCTGCCATTGCTTCCAAGTTGTTATGCAACCAATTGAGAACTCTAAGAACTCATATGCAAAACCAACTTTAACTGGAATGGGCACAGAAATAGAAGTATGTCAACACGATAGGTTATAAACCTCAAGTCGTGTGCTAGTGAAGAACCCCATGTTTTACTCTTGATTAGTTCTTGAGACTTTCAAGACCTTTAAGACTCCCACTGTCCTCTTGACATATAAGACTATCTTGCCAAATATTCAAGAGATAGTGCGGATTCTTATCAAGACAAACACTTCACACAATTGGCCTTAGTTGGTCTTTGTTTTATCCAAAACATCACAACTTACCAATTTCAAATGTACAAGAGTAGGACACTTTTACTCTTACATTTGACAAGTGTTTTAAACCTTTCTTTAAGATATGTCACTCAAGTTACAATCTTGGAGTATGACTCTAAGAATTGTTTTGGAACGAAGTATGACTCATCTTCCTGATCTAACCATTTCAACAATTCATGACTCCTCTTCTTAGTCATAATAATGCACTAAGATGACCTTTAGAGGACTAATTATGATATGATTTCTAAATCATTAAGATGATCACAAACATGATACTAAAGTACTTTCCCATCTTTTCAGATTTGAGAAACTTTTATCTTTCTGCCTAATTTGATTCTTTCCATTCGTTCTGCCATACATTGAGACTTTTCTAATGTTTCAGAATTATACTTAAACTTGTAAGTATAACCATATTTACTAAACTTTAGTAGATCAAATAGTCTTAACGAGCTTTGTGGTGGACATGACCAGTGCACAAGAATGTGTACTCGATCCCTTTAGTCCTTCACTTGACTCACACATCCATGTGAACAAGTAATTAGTCTTGATTTTCCAATGCTTGAAAGTTCTCATTCATCATACTATTCAACTTGCATGATTCCAAGTTTCGGTCCAATTGAAACTTGGATGATGAGGAACTTTCCTGATTTGGTAAATTTAGACACTACCACAAATGAAAGAATCAAATCCATTTTCCAATATTGCTGTCAGTGGAATCATATAAGCAACAATTTTCCACAAATGCCATTGTAAGGATACTTCAAATAAACAAAATTAAACACTTTTCTTTTATTTTAAAACTTTGCGGAAAAACTTATCCTTACAATCCACATGGAAAATTGTTGTTATCTATTCCTGATTTTAAAACTTGGATGATGAGGAACTTTCCTGATTTGGGACTATCTCAGACTTAGCCTTTCTCTTTACCATTTGGTCAACCGGGTTAACTATGTCCAATCCCTTTCCATTGGGAAGAGAATGCTTTTTCTGGATTTCCAGTGTCACCATTGTCACTGTCCATAAAGTTTTTGGGAAGTTGATCTTCTAATCAAATTTGCTTTACTATCGTTCCAAATCATTGCTGATTCAGCAGCACCAAGCAAATAGATATGATCATTAAGATTCATGTCATACTCTGTTTCATAGTAGTCCCAAAGGAACTCACTATGTGACTTAGAAAGTGATTGAACATCCAACTTTCTCAAGACATTGACACCCAACTCTCCCGGCTTGTCAATATGTGACTTCATCTCTAAGATGTTATCACACATAGACCTTGCTTGCCATTAGGGCTTGAGTGACCTTAAACTTGTGGGTCAGGGAGAATAATTGGAGGAGGTGGAGGAAGAGAAGTATGACTTCCATGAGCCAAACTCGGGAAGTCATATTCATTAGGAAAGCTTGGTTTAGGAAGATCAGTGTTGTCTAAACCAGACATCAACAATGGGAGAAATTCATGTAAAGTTGATTTAAGTCCTTAATATAACACCCAATATGATATATTAAGGCTAGGACCCAACAAACTATTTTATAACTTGGAAGAGGGATGTCGTAATCCAAGCTATAAAATATTTGAAGGTAGGTGAATGACGATTAACCAATGTCCACCAAGATAAACGAAATGTATTATTAGGTTTTAATTGGTTTTGAAACTCCTAGATTCTTTTGAGATTCATTGAACTTTTCAATGGCATGTTTCAATCTCGAGTGTGCCCTTCAGGTTTTGTGACTGGGATGCCGAGGATCACAAAACAAGGTGTGAAGTAACCATGCAAATATACTTGGTACCCTTAATATTTACCCCTCAATCGATGTGCCGGTTAACCACACACGCTCCAACGATACTATGATAAACATTAAGTTACCCTTTGCCTACCTTTTTAAGTCCAGGTTAGTGTGTCGGTTAACCACACACGCTCCACTAACAGCTTAAACAAAGTGCAAAGTGTAATTTCATGGATTAGCACCTTATTCACATTTTCCTAAGTAACTAAGATTGAGAATTATAGTCCTTGTCCTACCTGTTCGGCTAACGACCCTCCACCGGTCAAGGAAGCGGTGAGTGAGAGTGGACACCCATTAAACTGCCATTTTATAGGTAGTAACCTTATACCCCCCTTATAGACCGGCTTCGTGAATGAGGCCTACTAATGGTAAGACGACTTTATCTTATACATATCTATATAATTAAAATTATAATAATAGTATAAGGGTTGAATTTTAAACTTTTAAAATTCTAAGGTCTAGTTTGGAATTAAAGTATACATGGGGGGTAACTTTACAAATTCCAAAACTTGAGGACAAGTTTTGAAACCTTTCAAAACTCTTGGATTTTTCATAACTTATGAGTTTAATTAAAGTTTAATGAAAAAAAAATTCAAGTTCCATAACTTGAGGACAAGTTATGGAAGACATTAAATCATTTAATGATGACATTAAAAATAGTGACTCTTCTATTTTCATAACCTATGAGACTTAATGACACTTTAAAAAGAAAAACTCTTCACTTTCCATAACTTGAGGACAAGTTATGGAGTTCATAAAAACCATTAAGATCAAATATTCCAATTAACACAATAATCAAATAATTTTTCTATGATCTAGATTAAACTCATAAGTAAAGATAATTCACATCAACAATTTTCAAGAAATTAGATAATCATATAGACTAATACAAATCTTGAAACTTTGACAATTATCCTTTGAAGACTCTTGGAATTCATAACCTAAAGAGTTAATAAATGAGATATTTCACATCCATAACTTATGGAAGTTTCAAAACTCTTAAGATCATAACTTTAAAAAAAACTTTTGAGTTCCAAAATTTTATGACAAAATTTGTAACTCCTTAAAACCATTTAGATCAAACTTTTAAAACAAATAAAATAATCATATCATTCTATCTTTTAATAAATTGATCTAATTCAACTCTTGTAGACTCAAATTTTAAAACAAATAAAACAATTATCCTTTGAAGACTCAAATT
This sequence comes from Lactuca virosa, assembly GCF_052849685.1. Classification (NCBI taxonomy): domain Eukaryota; kingdom Viridiplantae; phylum Streptophyta; class Magnoliopsida; order Asterales; family Asteraceae; genus Lactuca; species Lactuca virosa. The sequence goes on from NC_136434.1 coordinate 59,019,742, forward strand.
TTATAAATAATTAATTTTTCATAAAATCAAGTGATTATCATAAAATTTGACAAACTTCATGTTTTTTTTCCTTCAACTTGAAAAAAAATACATTTGCATCAAATATAATAGAAAACAACCCATGGCTCTGATACCACTTTTGGGTTTTAGTATACTACAACATCCTATGGTGCACATACAACCCTAAATACCTTGGATCTATGTTTTCTCTATTATACATGCAAATGGTTTCCAAGGCATTAAACCTATAACTAGCGTGCATTTGACATAAACCATATAATACACTAGTTAGGGAAACATACCTTTTATGTGGCTTGAAGTCTTGATGTATTTGGCCTTAAGAGCTTAGCACCAGTAGTGTGAAATGCCTCAAATGGAATCACAACACACCTAGGACAAAGGTGGCTCTTGAGAGAGAATTCCATGCACCAAAATACCTCCATATTTCTCCAATAAAAGAAGTGGTGATTTTGGCTATGGAGTAACCTATTTATATGTAGGATTCCAAGGGTCATGGGTATAACCCATAATCCATACCCATGGGTTTTATGATCCATGGTTCATGTAGCCCAACTCTTTATGTATCCATACATAAACTTGGTCCAACATGGATCATAAGCCCAACACATATAAATATAACTAATTATCATAATTAGTCCCCATAGATTTAATTAGTCTCTTTTGATCACTAAATTAATTCCAAATTAATTCTTGATTGATACTAATTAAAACATATGATTTCATATTAATATACTATAACTTATAATATATTAATAAACCATAAATAACCTTCTCTCAAAAGTCCATCCTAACAAATTGTCCTGATGATATGCAACCCAAATGGATCATGCTACTCTCGGGTCAAGTACATACCAATAATAGTTATGGGCTTAGACATCTAATCCAACAAAGATAATATCAGAGTTAACTAAAATACGATGCATGCATGAACCTTATATACTCTAACCCTAGAAATAAATACGTGTGGATAGGCCCAACTCGTTTATACAAACAGACTAAACAAAATAGGCCCAATGACGCAAAACTAAATACTCAACACACCCAAATGGTGCCAAGACCGCCTGTTGTCTTGGGTAATTTGGTTATGAAATCCATTGTTCCGCTCCCACTTCAACTCAGGTATCTCTGGTTGTTGTAGTAAACCTGAGGGCTTTCGATATTCTACCTTGACTTTGGCGCAACTTAGGCGCTTGCCTACGTAGGTAGCAAATTCTGCTTTCATGTTCGGCCACCAAACAGAGTATCGAGTCTTGTATGCTTCGTTCATGACAACTTCTCTAAATCCACCAAACTTCAGTCTCCAGATTCGATTCATGAGATAACGAACTCCGTCACCCTTGATTTCTATGTTTTTATCCATCCCTCTTAGGGATTCACCTGTCACGTTCTCTGGTTACAGAGCCTCTATCTGAGCCTCTTTGATTTGTGTTGACAAGTGTGAATAGATGGTCATGGTTAGTGCTTTTACTCTGCGTCATGAGTACTCTTTTCGACTAAGGGCATCTGCTACTACATTGGCTTTGCCGGGATGATAATGAATTTAGCATTCGTAGTCATTGAGTAGTTCTACCCATCGTCGTTGTCTCATATTAAGCTCCTTCTGGCCGAATATATGTTGAAGACTTTTGTGGTCTGTGAAGATAGTGCACTTTGTACCATAAAGGTAGTGTCTCAAGATTTTCAGAGCAAACACTACCGCTCCCAGCTCGAGGTCATGAGTAGTGTAGTTGACTTCGTATCTTTTTAGTTGTCGTGAGGCAAAGGCAATGACCTTTCCTCGCTGCATAAGTACACATCCCATCCCTTGATTGGATGCATCGCAGTATACTACAAAATCTTTTGTCCCTTCTGGAAGAGACAGGATAGGCGCGTTGCACAGGGCTTGCTTCAGCGTTTGGAACACAGTGTCTTGTTTCTCTCCCTAGTTGAAAGTTACACCCTTCTGAGTCAGGATAGTAAGTTGTTTAGCGATCCTTGAGAATTTTTGTGTGAATCTGCTGTAATATCCAGCAAGGCGTAAGAATTGGCGGATTTATGTTGGTGTTCTTGGTGCTGACCAGTTCTTGATTGCTTTAATTTTGGAGGGGTCCATGTGAATTCACTCTTCGCTAACCACGTGACCTAGGAAATCTACTTTCCGAATCCAAAATTTTCACTTTGAGAACTTCGGATAAAGCTTTTCCCTTCGTAAAGTTTCCAAAACTTGACGAAGGTGCTGACTATGTTCCTCCTTACTTTGTGAGTATATGAGTATATCATCTATGAATATGATCACGAACTTTTCTAGGAAAGAATGGCATACCCGGTTCATTAAGTCCATGAACACTGCGGGTGCATTGGTTAGTCCAAAGGGCATCACTATAAATTCTTAGTGACCATATCGAGTTCGAAATGCCATTTTGGGAATATCACTTTCCTGGACTCGTAATTGGTGGTATCTGGATCTCAGGTCGATCTTTGAAAAGTAGTTTGCTCCTTGGAGTTGATCGAACAGGTCTTCTATTCGTGGTAGAGGATATATGTTTTTAATGGTAAGTTTGTTCAGTTATCGGTAGTCGATGCACATTCGGAACGATCCATCCCTCTTCTTTACGAACAGGATTGGTGCCCCCCAAGGTGAGAAGCTCGGTCTGATGAATCTTTTGCTGAGTAGTTCGTTTAGTTGGTTGGATAATTCTTGCGTCTCTACTGGGGCTAGAGGATACGCTGATTTGGCTACTGGCGTAGCTCCAGGAATAAGGTCGATTAGAAATTCAACCTGTCGCGTAGGTGGTACCCCTGGAAGATCTTCAGGAAATATGTCAGGGAAATTACAGACTACAGGAATGTTCTTGATGTCTTTCACTTCTTGCTTTTCATCCACGACGTGTGCCAAGAATACTTGGTATTCCTTGCGTAGATATTTTTGAGCTTTGACGCAAGAGATGATGCGAAGGTTTGTATTGGGTTTATCGCCGTAAATGACGAGGGTTTCGCCATTTGGCAGATTAAGGCGAACGGTCTTTTCGTAGCATAGAATATCAGCACGGTGAGGACTTAACCAGTCCATGCTGATGATAACATCGAAGCATTTTATTGAGACTGGCATAAGGTTGATTTGAAAAGAATGGTTATTTAGTGTGAGGGTACAGTCTATGTATAAGTCGTTAGTGCTTTTTGTCTTTCCATTTGCCATTTCGACGGTGAATGTTTCGTTTAGTGATTTTGGTGTTTGTTTGAGTAAATGTTTAAACTTTTGGCTCACGAAACTCCTCTACGCACCAATATCAAACAATATGCATGCATAAGAGTCATTGAGGAGAAACGTGTTGGATAAGATGTCTAAGTCCATAACTATTTCTGGTATGTACTTGACCCGACCCGGCATGGTCCATTTGGGTTGCATGGCACCATGCAATTGGATAAACTAAAATGAGAGAAATAACACTTATGGTTTATTAATATATTATAAGTTCTAATATATTAATAATATTATTTAATTAGTTTGATCAAGAATTAATTTAGAATTAATTAAGTGATCAAAAGATAACTAATTAAATATATGGGTAGATTATGTAAATCTTCCATATCTTATATAGTGGGCTAAGAGGCTCCATGGATTATCAAGTTGGGTTCCACCCATAGGATGCTCCATGGGAGTTATAAACCCATGGGTCATGGAAATGAAGAGTCATGACACATTAGGGTTTACATGGTGTAACCCTAGATGTGTCAACACTATATAAGAAACTCATTCTCCACCAAAATCGGCTACACATAAGAAACAAGAGGGATAGGCCAATTTTAGAAGTGTGTATTCTCTCTAAAGTCATTCCAAAAGCATTTGGTGTTGTGTGAAGCATTTGAGGCATCACACTTGGGGTGCTAGGCTCACAAGGTTTCAAGGATCATAAGCAACAACAAGGTAAGTTATTCTATCTTTCATGCAAGTTAAAATTTGTTGCCCATGTATGCTAGATAGGAATATAACCTTGGAATTCAACTTTGCATGATAATTAGACAAACATAGATCCAAGGTTATTAGGGTTGCATGTAGACTTAGGAAGTGTTAGAATGCTCAAAACCCATCAGTGGTATCAGAGCCAGGTTCGTTTGTTGTTTTTTTTTTTGTGCAAACAGCTTGAAAAAAAATCGTTTTTCTGTTTTCTACTCGTATGAAAGTTTGCACATTTGTTGCTGGAAATGGACTAGAAACATTACCCTAAACTGTTTTGATGTTTTAAAGCTTGTTTTAGATGGTGTAATCTTTATGCTAATCCATTTACAATGGCAATTATTAAAATTACAAGTTTTTTTTAAGTGTAATTTTTGATTCTTGAAAGTGTTCATATTCATGTTCTTGAACTTATGAAGATTAGATGATCATAGGAATTGTTTGTAACCTTCATGGTAGTTTAATTCATGATCATAATGTGTTTTAATGGAGTCCATAACTTGTCCTCAAGTTATGGAAAACCAAAAGTCTCACTTTTATTAAAACCATTAAAAGAACACAAGAGTTATAAAAATGAAGAGTCTTCATTTTTATTACTCAATTAATTCATAAGTTATAAGAAATGAAAAGTTTTGGAAGTTTACAAAACTTGCCCTCAAGTTTTGGAACATGTAAAGTCTTGATTAAAACTTTAGTTCCAACCCTTAGAATTTTAAAAGTTAAAATTCAACCCTTATACTTTATAATATTATAAGTTACTAATATATATATGTATAACGTCAAGTCGTCTTACCGCTAGTACGCCTCATTCACGAAGCCGGTCTATAAGGGGGGTATAAGGTTGTTGCCTATAAAATGGCAACTTAATGGGTGTCCACTCTCACCCACCGCTTCCTTGATCGGTGGAGGGTCGTTAGCCGAACGGGTAAGACAAGGACTTATAAATTCTTATTAAAAGTATGATGAATATTATAAAGTAACTAAATGCTTTTATTAAATTCCCAATCTTAGTTACTTTAGGAAAATGTGAATAAGGTGCTAATCCATGAAATTACACTTTACACTTTGTTTAAGTCGTTGGTGGAGCGTGTGTGGTTAACCGGCACACTAACATGGACTTAACAAGGTAGGTAAAGGGTGACTTAAGGTTTACCATAGCATCGGTGAAGCGTGTGTGGTTTACCGGTACATCGATTGAGTGATAAACCTTGAGGGTAGCAAGTGATTTGCATGGTTACTTCACACCTCGTTTTGTGATCCTCGGTATCCCAGTCACAAAACTTGGAGGGCACACTCGAGATTGAAACATGCCTTTGAAAAGTTCATTGAATCTCAAAAGAATCTAGGAATTTCTAAGAACCAATTAAAAACCTAATATTTATATTTCGTTTTTCATGGTGGAAATTGGTGAATCGTCATTCACCTACCTTTTAAATATGTTATAGCTTGGATTACGGCATACCTCTTCTAAGTTATAATATATTGTGATTGGATCCTAGCCTTAATATTACATTTGGGTGTTTTATTAAGGACTCTCTTAATATCTAAACTAATCTTGTTCTCTTCTTTCAGATGTCTTGAAACAATGCTGCTTCTGGCTCTAATCCTAATGGCTCCTTTACCCTTATGAACTTGTGTGGGAAAGTCACTTTTGATGGATCCAACTTCAATGAATGGATCAGAAACATCAGGATGATTACCCGCTACGAGGACAAAGAATATGTCCTTGACAAGGAGCTTAAGGAGATTGATGAGACCACTGCAACTCCCCAGGAGATCGCTGACTTCCGGGCACATGAAAGGGATGCTACAAAAGTGGGATGCATCATGTTGGCCACCATGACAGCGGAACTCCAAAAGTCCTATGAGGACTTCTACCCTTTTGAAATGCACCAAGATCTGATGGAAAGATACCATCAAAGTGCACGACAAGAGAGGTATGAAATTATATGCTCTATCATAACAACCATGATGAAGGACGGGGAATCCGTCACGAGCCACATGCAGAAAATGCAAAGGTATGTGGATCGGTTGCTGAAGCTTAATGTGAACTTCCCTGAGGAGCTTGAAATAGATATCATTTTGCACTCGTTACCATCGTGCTATGATCAATTCCGCATGACATATCACATGAATAAGGAAGAGGTCACACTCAGCAAACTTCAGGGACTCCTCAAGACCGCAGAAACAGGTCTTAAGGGTAAGTCGGTTGTTAACACTCCTACTCCAAACTCCGCCCCGGTTTTGGCAATCGGGAAAGGTAGAGGGAATAAGAGGAAGAGCTCTTCGAAGGGTACCAAGGCTAGGACCCTTGATGGCTCTTCTTCAAGTGGAACCAAGAAAGGTTTTGTCACTCCTTCTTCTGACCCTAAAGAGGCTGAATGCTTCTATTGCCATGAAAAGTCACATTGGAAGCGGAACTGCCCAAAGTACCAGCAAGATGTGAAGGATAGGAAAGTTAAACCCAACCATGCAGGTATTTACACTATCTTATCTAATAACTCACCCCATTCTAACTCTTGGGTCCTTGATACCGGTTGTGGTATTCATATCTGCTCTGATTTGCAGGGACTAAGAAGAAGTGAGAATGTGGAGCATGGAAGAATAAACTTAATCATGGGGAATAGGAAAGCTTTACCTGTCACCAAGATTGGAGTTTATACTTTATTGCTAAGTAGTGTGTTTAGTTTAGATTTGAATAAGGGTTGTTATTCGCCAGAAATGGAAAGAAACTTTATTTCCTTTCATGCATTGTATAAACAAGGTTTCACCTTTTCATTTGATAATGAGGTTGGTTCGATTAATGCTTTCTTTAATAATGTTCTTTATTTTAAAGCATTACCTTGTGATGGCGTGTATGAAACTGTATCTGTGGTTGATAACTTAGGAAATAATGTATTGTGTATTGATTCTGTTAATAATAATAACTTGGATAAAGCATCATTATGGCATTGTCGTCTTGGACATATAAGCAAGAAACGCATAGGCCAACTCCAAAAGGATGGAGTCTTGGAGTCATTTGACCTAAAGTCAGATGATAGTTGCGAATCATGCTTACTTGGAAAAATGACAAAGTCACCCTTCACAGGGTCTTGTGAGAGGGGTGAAGGTTTGTTGGATCTTATACACACGGATGTGTGTGGACCCTTCATACATGCCACAAGGGATGCTAATCGTTATTATTTGACTTTTACTGATGATTACAGTAGATATGGATATGTCTACTTAATCAAGCATAAGTCAGAGACTTTTGAGAGGTTTAAAGAGTTTAAACAGGAAGTCGAGAATCAATTGGGCAGGAACATTAAGATGCTTCGATCCGATCGAGGTGGTGAGTATCTTAATTCAGAGTTCCTCAACTATCTTAGGGAATGCGGGATTGTCTCACAATTGACACCTCCCAGGACACCGCAGTTGAATGGTGTAGCTGAGAGGCGTAATCGAACCTTGTTGGATATGCTTCGTTCCATGATGAGTCGAGCTTCGCTACCAATCTCATTTTGGGGGTATGCCTTAGAGACTGCCGCACATATCCTTAATCTAGTTCCCACAAAGAAAGTTGCCAAAACTCCTCATGAGATGTGAACTGGTAAAGTACCCAAACTAGACCACATTAATATTTGGGGTTGCGAGTCTTCCGTGAGACGCGAGACTCATGATAAGCTCGAACCTCGAAGTGAGAGGTGTATTTTCATCGGCTACCCACAGAAATCCTTTGGTTACCTCTTCTACAGACCTAGTGAGAATGTGGTCTTTGTAGCTAGGAGGGCTTTCTTTCGAGAGAGAGAGTTCATAAGCCAAGGAGACAGTGGGAGGCAAGTTGACCTTGAAGAAATTCAAGAGTCAAGTGGTGAAGGAACTTCAAACCCTAGCACTCAACTTGAGGAGGAAACTCCTGTTGATCCAATTGACAAGTCTGTACCTCTGAGGCGTTCTACAAGGGTTAGGAATGCACCTGAGCATTACTATGGATTCCATATTACTGTGGAAGGTGATACACTTATCAGTGATGAGACACTGATAGGTCTGGATGAACCTAACAGTTACACGGAAGCCATGGCAGGCCCTGAGTCAGCCAAGTGGAAAGAGGCAATAGACAGCGAGATACAGTCCATGTATGACAATCAAGTTTGGAACTTGGTTGAGAATGTACCAGGTCGTAAGACTGTAGGGTGCAAATGGATCTTCAAGAAGAAGACCGACATGGATGGTAATGTACACACTTATAAGGCACGACTGGTTGCAAAGGGTTTGTTACAAACTCCGGGAGTTGATTATGATGAGACCTTTTCTCCAGTGGCCAAGATTAAGTCTATTAGGGTTCTGTTAGCCATAGCCGCATTTCATGACTATGAAATATGGCAAATGGATGTCAAAACTGCTTTCCTTAATGGAAAGTTGGCTGAGGATGTTTACTGAGTCAGCCAGAGGGTTTTGTCAACACAGAGTACCCTAATAGAGTGTGTAAGCTTGAGAAATCCATTTATGGGTTAAAGCAAGCACCTCGCAGATGGAATCTTTGTTTTGATGAGAAAGTCAAAGAATTTGGCTTTTCTAGGAGTGAAGATGAATCTTGTGTATATGTCAAGGCTAGTGGGAGTATAGTTAGCTTTTTGGTATTGTATGTGGATGACATACTACTCATAGGAAATGACATCCCAACTCTGCAAGAAGTTAAGTCCTGGCTTGGGAAGTGTTTCTCTATGAAGGACCTAGGAGAAGCTGCCTATATTCTAGGGATAAGGATCTTGAGAGTCCAGAGTAAAAGACTAATTGGACTTAGTCAGAGTACTTACTTGGATAAGGTGTTGAAGAGATTCGGCATGCAGGACTCCAAGAAAGGAGAGTTACCCATCCAGAGTAATGCCAGATTGAGTAAGACACAAAGCCCTAGTACTGAGGCTGAGATAGCAGAAATGAGTCGAATACCTTATGCTTCGGCTGTAGGATCGATCATGTATGCTATGACGTGTACTCGACCTGATGTAGCCTTTTCTTTGAGCATGGTTAGCAGGTATCAGGGGAACCCTGGCAAGGCACACTGGACTGCGGTAAAGAATATCCTCAAGTACCTACGGTGGACTAAGGACTGGGTCCTTACCCTCGGTGGGAGTGAAGACTTGAGAGTTGTAGGGTATAGTGATGCTAGCTTTCAGACTGATAGGGATAATTTCCGCTCTCAGTCAGGCTGGGTCTTTACCATAAATGGAGGAGCAATTTCTTGGAAGAGTTCCAAGCAAGAGACTGTGGCTGATTCAACTTGCGAATCAGAGTATATAGCAGCTAGTGAGGCAGCAAAGGAGGCGATATGGCTGAAGAACTTCATTGGAGACCTTGGAGTTGTACCAACTATTAAAGAGCCAATGGAAATTTTCTGTGATAGTGAAAGTGCAGTTGCCTTAGCCAAGGAACCAAGGGATCACGGGAGATCCAGACACATCGACAGAAAATACCATTTCATCAGACATCGAATAGAAGAAGGACTCCTCGTGGCAAAGAGGGTATCATCGGATGAGAATCCAGCAGATCCCCTCATGAAGGGACTGACTCGGGTTAAGCATCTCCAACATGCTCGGAGCATAGGGCTGAAGGATGATATTAGATTTAGTAGTTAGATAACCTTGAAATTTGTAAAGTGTAATTAACATTAGATGATGAATAAAAGGTGTTTTATTTATGAGTAAAGTTTTGCTATCTCTTGTCGATCGTTTACTATATTTCTTTTGCATGTTTTGACTTCCAGAATAATTATGTTTGGTATATCATATTATTCGAACCTCCACAGTCGGTCATATGTCGGAAGTAGGTATGAATCAAGACTGTCATGATTGGTTGCAGAGGTCTAAGTTGTTGGACATGGCTACAACACTCATGAGTGCTCATAAGTTCTGAGCATTGGACTCAACCCACGCTCACTGGAATCACTTCATGGAATTTATCTCGAGTGATCGTGAGACGGTAATATCATATAAGTCTTCAAACCTAGAGATATGATTTGTTACTTATGAGTTGGTTATGCATTGATTGTACGTTAACGCATTGGTAACTCGATGTTATAAAACGTGCTTTTGTGTATAATTCAATGAGTGGTAGAACAAACATATGAGTCGAAGTTTATCTGTTCCTTCTTGGATTAGAAGCTGATATCTGGGCCCCTCGATGATTTTGTTTTGACCTATGTACCGGGCCCGGTCAGAACTAAGTTGATGTGTTCAATTAAGTTCTTTGTCAAACAAATCGGAAATTGGGAAACAAACTGCTGGACAATAAGTAAGACATTGTTCCATGTATTTGTCCGGCTGATATCTAGAACAGAGGATTATATGATCGCTTATCTTAAATGGCGTATCATCATCTTCTCAGTTCCGAGAGACCTTGAAAGAGCTACGATTGCCGATCTGTTCCTGAAGTATTGCAGTTATAGTTATTAAACTTATCCATGTGGGAGACTGTTGGATAAGGTGTCTAAGTCCATAACTATTTCTGGTATGTACTTGACCCGACCCGGCATGGTCCATTTGGGTTGCATGGCACCATGCAATTGGATAAACTAAAATGAGAGAAATAACACTTATGGTTTATTAATATATTATAAGTTCTAATATATTAATAATATTATTTAATTAGTTTGATCAAGAATTAATTTAGAATTAATTAAGTGATCAAAAGATAACTAATTAAATATATGGGTAGATTATGTAAATCTTCCATATCTTATATAGTGGGCTAAGAGGCTCCATGGATTATCAAGTTGGGTTCCACCCATAGGATGCTCCATGGGAGTTACAAACCCATGGGTCATAGAAATGAAGAGTCATGACACATTAGGGTTTACATGGTGTAACCCTAGATGTGTCAACACTATATAAGAAACCCATTCTCCACCAAAATCGGCTACACATAAGAAACAAGAGGGCTAGGCCGATTTTAGAAGTGTGTATTCTCTCTAAAGTCATTCCAAAAGCATTTGGTGTTGTATGAAGCATTTGAGGCATCACACTTGGGGTGCTAGGCTCACAAGGTTTCAAGGATCATAAGCAACAACAAGGTAAGTTATTCTATCTTTCATGCAAGTTAAAATTTGTTCCCCATGTATGCTAGATAGGAATATAACCTTGGAATTCAACTTTGCATGATAATTAGACAAACATAGATCCAAGGTTATTAGGGTTGCATGTACACTTAGGAAGTGTTAGAATGCTCAAAACCCATCAAAACGTACCCGTGACCACAGTGGGATCTGCTACTGCTTCCTCCTATCCCATTGCCAGCACTCATCCCCTACCACCAGCATTCCTTGTTTTCGGGCAATCCCTCTTGAAGTGCCCGGTTTCTCCGCATCCATAGCAAGTGCGGCGCACCCCAATATTTGCGGTTGGAGAGGCCTGTTAGGCTGGCTCCTTGCAGAAACGGAGTGTGTGTCCTTTCTTGTTGCATTTCGTACAATACATTTCCCCACATGCACCAACATGATGGTAGTTACATTTATTGCATTTCGGTAGATTCCCAGCATATTTTTTTGCTGGTGCTGGGGCGGCCGAGAAAGTGACAGTGTGAGCTGCCACTATTTGTTGCCTTTTGGGGGTTTCCTCTGTTGTGTTGCTCTTTCTTTTGTTCCAGGGTCTTTTTCTGTTATCACTTTCATTCTTTTGTTCAGGAATGGTTGTTATTATGCCTTAGCGGACTCCATGATCAATGAGTCGTTGTGCCAAGCGTTTTGCGCTGTTGAAGGTAATAGGGTTGGAAGCTATTACGTGCCCTTGGATCTAGGGTGACAATCCCCATATGTATCTTTCCACCTTCTTTGCTTCCGGTATGACCATCCTGGGACACAATGCGGCAAGATCACTGAATTTGGCCATGTAGGCGGCGAGGTTAGATCCAGCCATTTTAAGGCTCCACAATTCCTGTTCCAATTTTTTCACTTCGCCCCTTGAGCAATACTCCTCTAGCATTAAGATTTTCAGGTCTTCCCAGCTCATGGAATTTTCCACTGGGAGGGTTAATGCCTTGACATGGCCCTTCCACCAAGTAAGAGCTCTGCCAGAGAAAATGCAAGCTGTATATTTGACTTTACTTGTTTCCGGACACGCACATATTTTGAAGATTGATTCAGTCTTCTCGAACCATTGCATTAGTACGATTACGCCTCCGCTTCCGTTGAAGGTTTTAGGTTTTCCGTTGGTGAAGTCTTTGTATGAACACTCCCTTGGGTGTCTGTAACTCTCTTCGTGGTTAGAAGGATGAGCACCACTACTAGACCCACTGGCACCACTTGTGTTAACGTGTGTCATGGTTACTGCCACGGAAGCTGTGACTGCTACTTGGAACATAGCAGGGTCAAACTGTGGAGGTGGTGGCGGTGGTGGATTTGGTGGTGCGTTGTTGACACGCCTATTGGATCTACGTGGTGGCATCTTTTTGTCATAGAATTAAAAGTGAAAAGACGGTAAGTCTTCGATAATGATTGTAAGTCGGTTGCTAATGAACTAATTTTATTAGCTTCTACATGCATCATGTTCCGACTTGTAATGGGTTTTGTATTCAATTTATAATAACTTATGAATTCTGATAGTAATACCCTCAATGAAATTCTGAAGTCATGAAATGGGTGATAACTCCCAATGAAGTAAAACGCTTGTCAATTTCTTTGATATATTTGATACATATGTTTTGGAAAATTTGAACTTGATACCGGTCTATAATACATCAAATTTTAAAGGAAAATCTTGACAGCATTTCGATCCCCTAAATAGTATAAACGTATAATCACAGGGTTGAGTTTATATGTAGATAAGAGTAGTATTTATCGCATATCCGCAGTCCTACTCAATATCAAAAATGTGAGTAGTGTAAACACTACTCGAGGCGGGCATTGCCCTGAGTACTGGACTCTGCCACATGGCGCTCGGTTTCAATCAAACGCCTCTCTAATGTTGCCTGATGCTCCCGAAGTGCTCTTATTTTGGCTCGGGCAGCATTCATCTCTTCTTGAAGAGCCTCGGTGTGGTTTCTGGTCTGATCATGGTCTTCGTCCAGGCAACGAAGGTTAACCGCGTTGACCTGGGTGGTACCCTTAACTTCCATGATTTGGTTGACCGATGCTCATGCTTGTTCGCCATTACAGGCGATGCGGCGTACTAAGATAGGAAGAGGCATGTCCGCTGAACCTCCTTTGGAGAGGTTATAGAAGTCTCTTTCTATCCCGTAAGGAGAGCTTTGACCTTGCTCTTGGCTCCATTTTCTTAAGTCCACGGCCCATCTGGGTGTTGGGCCGAGAAAGTTTTGCCTGGGTGCGGGGTATCGGACAGCCTACAGTGGGTTGTAGACTTCTGGGTCCGAGTCAGTGCCATCCGAATCTTCTTCTTCTTCGTCTTCCATTGGTTCCTCTTCCTCTTCTATTATTTCTCCAAGATCTTTCTCAAAGATCTTCTTCAATCCAACCACCGTTGTCTTGATTTGGGAAGTAGGGGTCTCCATGTAGGTGAAATCCTGCCATTGTGTCTGTGCGGGAATAGGGATGTGAGAAATTCATGAAAAACTTAAGTGTAGGTAACTAAATATCGAAACCTAATTGTTGTAGTTACGGTTCTTATAGTATCATAAAATACTCCTATAGTATTTTAAATTTTATGTTTGCTTCTAGAGTTTATAGGGTTGGTAAGTTTTTAGACTTGTTGGTCACTACGACTATTCCTAGGCATATGCTAGTCGTCTCTTGGACAAATATAGTTGATCAGGCTATATTTATCCAAGACCTGATTACATATTCCAAGGCATACTTGTAGTTCTCAACGTATCTTTAATACTTTTGTTTTGTTCATATTCTGACGCTGTTCTAGTACATATGTATGCATGTATACTTTTATAAAAATATTATTATATTTAAAAAGTATAACTCTTGGTCAGAGTGTTTTAGTCCAATTGTATTTATAGTTGTATATCATATGGTTTGATATACTTAGTTCATTATAAAAAATGCTCTGATACCAATCTGTGACACCCCCAAACCGGAACGGCGGAAACGTTCGGGAGCAGAGGACGTCATGTGTAGTATCATAACAATTGAATAGTAAAGAAAGAAAACACAACCATCATAGATATAATTTAAAAGGTTACATTGTTTTAAAGTTACATGTTTCCAAATAAACTATCATATGATGACAAAAGATGTTTTGAACTAACGTCTTAGCGCTCCGTCCTCAAAAGTTGTGGTTGCCTGTGTTACTAGTTTCCTGAGAATACAAGTTATTCGAAAAAGTGTCAACGATTAAATTGGTGGGTTCATAAGTATTTGTATGAAAAAATTTATGTTATGAAGTCACGTTTGTTTCCAGAAAATACGATATTTTCTATAAAATGATTTGTAAGCCGTTTGTTGTAAAGCGAAGGTGTTTATCCCGGAAAATCCTATATTTTCCAATAAAGCTGATTTGTAGTCTTAAACATTTCAAGACCGAAAAGTACAAGTATAAATGTCATACTTAGTTTAGTAATATGTAGTTTCATTCGTAAATAAAACCGTTTGAAGTGACATGTTTTTATGTAAAATAAGTGTATCGTCGAATTCACGTAAAATAACGTTTTGTCCTTTATCATGTGAGTTTTTCCTAACTGTGTTGTAACGAATTGCCTGCCTCAACGTTCTTCAGGCGTCGAAATGTTATGACATTTGTCACCCATAACCTGTCGGTCTGACTATAGCTAGTCGTCAGGGTGTGGGATCATTAGTCCCGTATAGATCTATACACAAGTATCACGCTCTCCGGGAGGAGACTCTGGTTATAAAATAGGACTTCCATGTATACCTTTGGTAGGTACGATGAAGACGAATGACTCACAAATTTCCAACGAGATACATGTTTTTGAAATGAAAATGTTCGTACATGAAATTGTTACTCCTTTCGTTATGTTTATAATATATATAAAAATAATCGTATATTTTTATATAATCGTTTCTTAGTTCCGAAAGGGTAAAATAATGTAAATGTTTCCCAAGCTATACCTATTATAGTTTAAAATGTACGTTTCGTCGAAAATGATAACTGTTTCATTTTAACATGTTTTGCATGTAAATGTTTGCAAATTTGGTAATAACGTTGTTTCGCATATTTGATGTTTTCACGTAATAGATACATAAAATGTAAGAAAACATAAACAATGGTTTGTATATTAACACAAGTTTCCTTGTGTGTCAGTTGTATTCCCCCCTCCCCCCCCCCCTTAAAACATAGAAAAAGTTATGAAAAATGTAGGGGTATGAACTCACCTCGAGTGTGATAACGGTTTTGATAACGAAATGGAAACGGGGAACTTCGATTTAGAATACGTAACGATAGTCGTGTCCTAATGTTTTTAAACACATAATAATGGGTGAATATATAAGCCTTAGTATTATAAGTGTTGTAATAACACTAAAGTTGTTTGGACTTACTGTGATTTTCCTTAGGAGAAGTGGTTGGAAGAATCAAACTCTTAGAAATGTTAGCATTTAATCTTGGAAAGAAAAGAGGTTCGAATTTGAGAGAGAAATGAGGTGAAGATGTTTACTGTAGGTAAAAGTGAAGAATAATTTCATGAGGTGTCTTAAATATAAAGTAAAAAGGTAGGCGGTTAAGGTACTAGCAAGTGGGTTTTCACATTGGTTAGTGTGCCAAAGAGTTTTCGGCCCACTACACAACCGAAATCCTTGATTTCGGTCCAAAAGATTCAACCGAGGAAAGGGTTTGCTGTCCGAATAAGGGTTCTCGGTGGGTCCTCGCATGATTTTGGTCCGAGGAGGTGGGTCATGCGAGATTTCGGTGGTGATTTCCAAAGGGGGTTTTCGGCCTAGTTTAATGGGTTTGATTCTAACACCGAAAATTTAGTTTATGGAATAATACAACATATTAATGTATTATAATTAAATAATTTGACAATTATTTGACAGGTTTGACTTTTATTGACTTGTTTAGATTTTTGGTTTGACTTTCTTTGACTTTTATTAACTTGAAATAACAGGTTGTTACAAATGTGGTCATGCAAACCATTATGCCCAAGACTGCTTAGCTGAAGTCCTACAGAAACCAAAGATCAAGGACTCTGCTTACTATGCACGTCGAGCTCAAGAGATGGCTAGAAGTGAGAAGGAATTTGTCACCAATGTGTCTAGAGATGTAGAAGGGTATTGGTCTTCTGGAGATGATGATTATATGAGTACTGGCAGAAATATGTGTCTTATGGCAAGACAATCAATTGAATGTGATGAAGGCTACTGGTCATCTGGATCAGAGGGAGATGATGAAGATGCTAAACCAAACGACTGCTACATGGCTTCCAACAATCCACCAGGTCGAAGCATCGTTCAACAGCTAAAATCTATTGTCACAACTAGCATTTTAGGGCTAGAGATTTCTATCCATGTACAAGATAGTTCTTTATGTAAGTATGTAATACGACATTTAAATAAGAATCAAACTTCACTGCTATATCAGTTATACATCCAAAAGTCGTGATTCAAGTCGAAACCTCCTCGTGTAAGCTCAAAACCTAACTCAATAAGCTATGTCCACTCAACTTTGGGTCTTAACCCAGCCTTCTCGGTCCAAAAACCTCTTAATGGACCAAGACCTTCTTATTGGGCCCTTTTGGGCCAAAAGCCCTAGTTGAATTTATATGGGCCGAGAACCCATATTTGGGCCATAGTTGGGCCGAAAATCCTTGTTCAACACAGTTTTGGGCCATAAGACCCTTATTGGGCCTTATTGGGCCGTGAAAATTACTCTTAAGCATTAATGGGCCTAAAACTTTATGTTTATCATTAATGGGCTGCATTTTATTATAAAACCTCCTAATGGGTCCTATTGGGCCGAAAACTTTTCCACTTGATCTCTTTGGGCCAAATTCATTTGTTTGGGCCTAATATTGGACCGGAACCGTCTTGGGCCGAGCCAAGCCCAAAAACATGTGCAAACCGAAAATGCTATTGGGCCTAGAGTGTTCTCGGTTAACTCCCCAAGCACAAAAATCTTTTCTTTCTCCCCTCTCCTTGGGCTGATCGGTTAGCCCATCATCAACAACAACAAAAAAAAACTACATTGGATAAACGTGTAGCCACCTCAATATTACACATCATTTATCCAATCATTGTCTAGCATGCATCTAGGAGAGTAGTAATTGTCCAACATGTGTATGTTTTACATGTTTTGGTGTGTGAAATGTTGTGAAATCTTGTTAAAAACCCATAAACTCGAGATTCATCCAAATCTTGAAGTTGTTGGGAAACAAGTTACCTTATGTAACTTCTTATGTTAGTTAAATATGTTAAAAATGTTTAGAAATTCACCATGAAACTAAAGAAAACATAAAAAGGGACCATATTTGACAACAAAGTGAAAAATGGACTATTTTGGTCATTCTCGGTAAAGAGGGACCATTTTTGGCAATAAAAGTAAGCTTGGGCCATTTTTTAACATTTTGGTAAAAATGAGCCAAGAATGGACATTTTTCAGAAAAATTGGACCATTTATGACATTTACGGAAATATTGGGCCACTTATGACATTTTTGGTAAAAATGGGCCTTTTATGACATTTTCGGTGTTATTGGGCTAAAATTGACATTTTTTGGTAAAAATGGTCCTTTTATGACATTTTCGGTATTTATGGGCTAAAATTGACATTTTTGGTAACCATGGGCCTTATTTAATATTTTAGATAAAATTGGGGTATTTTTTCCATTTTCAGTAATATTAGGCAATTTTTGGCGATTAAGATTAAAAATGGGTTACTCTTGACACATATGATAAAAAAAATTGGATATTTTGTCAACTATAGCAAACCGTATATTTTACGACAGAAATTATTGCGTATCACAAACTACAGTCGTAATTATACACTATTAAAGTTATTAATAATATTAAATAACGGGATCAACTATTTGCGTAAAATTATATTAGGGCTCTTGTGAGATACACCTTCACCGTACCTATTTTAGTGTACACCATAAGTCATGTAGTTATAACCAGAGTCTCCTGGAGGGAGAGCAGGAATTTGTGTATAGATCTATACGGGGTTGACACCCCACACCTGAGTTGCTCGCTACAGCTAGACAGGCCAGTCTAGGGTGACAAATATCTTATCAGAAACCGATGCCTGAAGAACATCAAGACAGGCACTCCGTCATATTAGTCTGGTTATAACGACTCACATAGAGAATAACAATATTATTTAAAATTTACGCTGGACACACACTCAATTCGTAACCATCTATGTGTTAAATATTGTTGTAGTAAATTTTACTACTCAAGTCTTAGGGTTTAAGACCACAACTTTTTGGTATAACAGAAAATATAGGATTTTCTGGGGTTTCTTATAAAACTCCAAACAAAGAAAAACAAGAAACACACATGCAATAATACATGATTTGAAACAAAACTCACAAATTACATTTACAGAAAATATTGGATTTTCTGGAGTTTACAAACTAATACAAAGTTTTCATATAAGCATGCTTATGAACTCACCAACATTCTATGTTGACGCTTTTCAAAAATAACTTGTATTCTCAGGAACACAGTGAGCCGGTACTTTTCCACTTATGGGCTTTTGAGAAATTGTTGTATTTCGATTTCATCATATATTTTGTTATTTTGGGATATAAACTTCATAATATTGTAAACCATGTATGTTATTATCTTTAATGTATGATGATGATGGTGGCTTTGTTTCATTTATATGCACTTGTTATGATATTACAAAATAAGTCACCCGCCCTCGGACGTTTCCGTCGTTTTGGATCGGGGGTGTGACAGATTGGTATCAGAGCAATGTTTATAGTGAACTAGCATATCTAATCATACAAGATATGCAACTATAAATACATTGGGACTAAAATACTCTGAACAAAAATAAAAAATACATACCTATGTGTGCATACTAGGAGTATTGTTACAATAAGAAAATAAAAGTCTTTAGAGGAGTTGAACATCGCGGTTAAATCCAGGAAGTTATGTAATCGTATTTGGGATAAATATAGCCTGATCAACTATATTTATTCAAAATACGACCAACATCTGCTTGGGAGTGATCGTGGTGGGCAATAAATCTAAAACTTACCAACTAATTATCCAACAGCTTTAAGGAACCAAACTTAAATAATTAAAAATACTATAGGAGTATTTTTAGCATGATATCTATTTTCCTGTATTTATATATATTCTCGTGCAAACGCTATGGCCGGATTCCATCTCCCCGGAGATCCCTACTTCCCCAATCAGGGGAACGGGAGATGGCTTGAGGCAGAGCCGGAAGAAGAACCCATGGAGGATCCCGAAGAATTGGAAGAGGAACCCGAGGAACCGGTGATAGATTTTGATGAGGAGGAGCTTGACGGTAGCGATGAGGAGGATAACTCGGACGCAGAGTATGAAGTCATGAACCTGCCTTACATGGCTAGGGTGCCTGCTCATAGGATGGGCCCCAATGGCCCCACGCCCCCGTGGGCACATGATATATAGAGGTGGAGCAGACACCAAGGGATGCGCCCACCTATTGGCATGGATCGAGGATTCTACAACCTCAGCCACGGAGGCCCGACGGACCGAGCTCTCCCGGTCATGGTCAGGCAGACCCGAGACATCGGCAATCAGGCCCAAGCCATAGCAGATCAGATGAATGCAATGAGGGCCTCCATGGAGCGGGCTGAGAGACAGACCCAGGAGGCGGTGAGAGACTACCATGAGAGACAGGCGGCATTGGAGGCCAGACTGCGTGTCACCGAGCGCCAGTTGGCCAGGCTTCAGGGCACATCTACTACGTCATCAGCACCACCGGAGACCTCCCGCCGTGAGTAGGACCCATCCTACCCACCATTTTCCCCTGATGTGATTTCCTTTCCTTTTACATTGTGTATGTAGGTTTAACCCTTTGACTAAGTGATCACACTACTCGTTAGGGTTATTATGTTGTTTGATGTTTATCCATGATGTACTGTATGCCTCGTGAAGGCAAATTTTCACATGAACTGTACTAAACTTTTACTAGTAATGAAATGAGTGTGTTTTGTTTGTGATGTTGTTTTCTGCTATGTTTTCTATTCTCATTATTTCTTGATATTGTATGATTTCATTTATAAGCACAATCGAACCACCGCAACTGTCGCACCCCCGGACCAGGACGGCGGAAACGTCCGGAGGCGGGTGATTTCATTGTATAGTATCATAACAGTTGCATATAATTGAAACATAGCAAATCCAAACATCATACATTAATATAACAAGCTTACATTGTTTTACATCATGTTCATGTTCCCAAATTTTACACAAAAGAGACATCGGTAAGCAAAACCAAAATATAGCAAAATAATCTTGAGTCTGCGATCCACAACCTGCTTATTGGTTTCCTGAGAATACAAGTCGTTCGAAAAGCGTCAAAATAAAATATGTTGGTGAGTTCATAAGCATTTGTGTATAAAACTTTGATGATAGTTTAGATATCTAGAACATCCAATATTTTCTTTTCCAAAACAGTTGTATGACTTATTTTAAACTCGAGTGTAGTTACATGTGTGTCTTAGTTAGTCGTTTTCGAAATCGTACATAATTGTTTACCTCAGAAAATCCTATATTTTTTTATGTTTAAAATAGTAGCTTTGAAAACCATAACGCTTGTGTAAAAAAGTTTCTTTTGTACAAACCAAAACATAGTTGTTTGTAAACCAAAAGTGAAATCTGTATAAATACATTTCTGATATATTTTAGTGAGTCTTTATAACCATACTAATACGACGGAGTGCCCGTTATGACGTTCTTCAGGCGTCGGTTTCATTTAAGACATTTGTCACCCTAGACTGGCCGGTCTAGCTGTAGCGAACAGCGAAGGTGCGGGGTGTCAACCCCGTATAGATCTATACACAAATTCCCGCTCTCCCTCCAGGAGACTCTAGTTATAACTCTTACAGGACATAAAGTGTACAATATTGTATTAATATATGTACTGCGAAGATTTGTCCGACTAGAATACTAACCGATCTTTGAGCAAATCGTGAAAAACATTATTTACAAAAAAAAATAATAATAGTTGTAGTCGTTGACTTGATATTTCGTTTAGTTTCGTTTCGTGTTGAAAATAATCTGTTTTACATATTTATCAAATCAAACCAATATTAGCGAAGTCGACAAAATGGCTATTCCCTTTCTAGATTACTAAGTGAGACCCCATTTGTCGGGAGGTGTCTAGTTTTGAATTGTGTAAAACCATGACTTGTGCTGAATTATGACAGCAGTTTTATGACATACAAATCTTTCTGTCATAAAGGCTCTATTTGCATTTATTCTTGGTGAAATTACTTATATCAAATTTTTATAAATAACCCCTAACAGTTTGCAAATAGTCATTTACGGGACGCAAAGTTCCAATTTCGAAATTCTAGACTTAGTGTCAACACTTCAAGGTCTATTTCAGCAACTTTTATTTCTAGTTATGAAAAGCATGGATACAAGGGTGCATGTTGAACACACCCAAAAACTTGGGAGGCTCCTTTTGTAAATAGTATTCTTCAAGTAGTGATTAAAATATTATTTATCTTTATGTGTTTTGTGAAGCCTCACGTTCACAGAGAGTTATAATAATACAATAATATTTCAACACACATACCAAACACACGTATACATGCAATCATTAAAGAATTTTAGAACAAGAGGTAACTTGTACTCTCCCCCAAAATAATAGAAACTTAGAAAAATATGGGGTATGAAGCTCACCTTGGTTTAACTTGCTGGGTGATTTGATGAGTGATGAGGAAGTTTCCAAGCTCCAAAACTTGGAAGATTCTTAAATCTTTAGAGGATTCTAAGAATAATTTTTGTGTGTAAATATAGTGAAAACTTAGAATAATGGGAAGAATATTTATTTAAAGAGGATAAAATACTTACCCACGAAATCTGGAGATTTCCTTTGAAGATATGAACTTGGAGCTTGAAGGAGTTGAGAACATTCTTGAGAGTTTTCTGGAAGTGAGGAGTGAGAAGTGGGATAAGGGAGGAAAGGAGTTCACGTATCTAAAGGGGAGGATAAGGGTGACTTGACATTTGCATGGAAAGCTAGTGGGTAAAGCTTATTTTCTTATGGATAATGTGTGTTTAACTGGGATTTGCATGGGAAATGAGGAATTAGCATCACATCATAAAGTCCAACTCCTTATCTTCTTAGAAACCCTTTAAAAATCTTGGATATTATTTTATATAAATATGTTTAAAATAATTAATTTTGGCATAAAATAGGGGTTTAAGGGTGATTTCCGGCGTCAAAATGCCTTAAAATGATGAAATGGCCCGGAAATGGCACAAATCCAAAGTGGAAATATGTTCATGTGAGGGTTTGAAGGTCTGGGGGAAGTTCCGGATTGCTTAGGAAGGATTCCGGAGTCAGCTACTAAGTTCCGGAGCAGCTTCTCAGATTCCAAAGTCATGCGAAGTCCGGTCCGGCCAAGGATTTCCGAAGCGAGGTGAGGTAAGAACTTCCGGAGCTGCGAACTTATCCGGATGAGAGGCTTCCTATATGCGAGGTCCGAAGCAAGGTTTCACCCTTTCGGAGCAGGTGAGATCTGAAGCAAAGAGGGGAGTTCCGAAAATGTGCTTCCTCTTGGCTCCTAAGAAGGCATTCCAAACAAGAGGTTCAGGACCAAGAGGGTTCCGGACCAAGAGGGTCCTTTGGGGTTTTCTACTCCGGTTTTTCTTCGTAATTCAAAGGCCGTAGACTTAGTTACATCCTATTTTGAGTGTTATACACCTCCGAAGGGCACTTAATAATGTTTTATAGAGCTGTTACTTCCCTCAATCATATTAGGGTTTTAAATTTTGAACATTTGAAACCTTCAAGTGTTACTTTGCATTAAGATTTATAGTCATACATTAGAAAACATAAAGTAATTCCTAACATATAAGCACTACATGAGTTGACTAGTTGCCCCCATCGACCTTGACTTGACTTTGACTTGACCAGAAACTTGCCGGTTGTCACATTATCCCCCGCTTGAGGGAATTTCGTCCCGAAATTTTGCTTTAAAGTAGCCTTTAAAGTTTAGCGAATAGGTGGGGATACTTCTGCAGCATTTGATCTTCACGTTCCCATGTGAATTCAGGCCCGTGTTTGGCACTCCAACGAACTTTTACTATTGGGATGCGACTTTGCTTTGTACGCTTCACTTCTCTGTCTATGATTTCGACTGGTTCTTCCACGAACAAGAGATTCTTGTTTATCACAATCTCTTCTAGCGGAATAACAAGGGTTTCATCGGATAAGCACTTTTTCAAATTCGATACATGAAACACGGGGTGGACATTGCTGAGCTCAGAGGGTAGTTGCAGCTTATAGGCCACTGGACCAATTCGGGCAAGAATCTTGAATGGTCCGATGTATCGTGCGTTTAACCTTCCTCGTTTCCAAAGCGTATAATCCCTTTCCAGGGAGAGACCTTTAGTAGCACGCGGTCTCCTACCTGGAACTCCAGTGGCTTTCGTCTTTTGTCTGTGTAGCTTTTCTGCCTATCCCGGGACGCTTGGAGTCGTGACCTGATTTGGATGATTTTCTCAGTTGTTTCCCGATTATCTCAGGTCCTGTGAGGGTGATATCCGGTAGTTGTCCTCTTGTTAACTGGGTATCGCCCACCTCGGCCCAACAAAGGGGCGATCTGCACTTCCGACCATACAAAGCCTAGAAGGGAGCGACTCCTATGCTTGTGTGATAGTTGTTGTTATATGAAAATTCAACTAGGGGCAGGTGGGCATCCCAGGCTTTGCCAAAATCTATCACACATGCCCGGAGCATGTCTTCTAGAGTTTTGAATGGTTCGCTCGCTTTGGCTATCTGTCTGGGGGTGGTAGGCAGTGCTCATATCTAGTCGGGTTCCCAATGCTTTCTGGAGCGACTGCCAAAAACGAGAGGTGAATCTACTATCCCGATCCGAGATAATAGATATGGGGACTCCATGCAGTCTCACCACCTCTTTCAGGTATATTCGCATTAGCCTTTCCATCTTGTACGCCTCCTTTATTGGCAGGAAATGGGCGGATTTTGTCAATCGGTCAACGATCACCCAGATAGCATCCAGGCCGTCTGCCGTCTTGGGTAATTTGGTGATAAAATCCATTGTTATCCCTCTCCCATTTCCACTCGGGTATTTCAGGTTGTTACAGTAGACCTGAGGGCTTCTGATACTCCACTTTAACTTTGGCACAAGTGAGACACTTGCCTACGTAAGTGGCAATGTCCGCTTTCATGTTCGGCCACGAATAATGTTGTTTGATATCCAGGTACATCTTGTCGGAACCCGGATGGATAGAGTACCTTGTCTTGTGTGCCTCATTCA
This sequence comes from Lactuca virosa, assembly GCF_052849685.1. Lineage (NCBI taxonomy): Eukaryota > Viridiplantae > Streptophyta > Magnoliopsida > Asterales > Asteraceae > Lactuca > Lactuca virosa. The sequence continues at coordinate 59,044,042 of NC_136434.1, forward strand.
TTATCACGTCCCGAAATCCACCGAACCTCGGTTTCCAAATTCGGTCCATAAGATAATAGGCTCCGTCTTCTTTGACGATCATATTCTTTTCCATTCCACGCAATGCCTCATTGGTGACGTTTTCCGACTGCAAGGTTTCATGCTGAGCCTCTTTGATTTGTGAGGATAGATAGGAATTGACGGTCATTGCTAATGTCCTTACTCAGCGACTCGAGTAATATTTTCGGCTTAAGGCATCGGCTACCACATTTGCTTTTCCTAGGTGGTAATTGATCTCGCACTCGTAGTCGTTTAGCAGTTCGACCCATCTTCGTTGTCTCATGTTCAACTCCTTTTGAATCAGAATACGCTGGAGGCTCTTGTGGTCTGTAAAAATGGTGCACTTTGTACCATAAAGGTAGTGCCTCCAAATCTTTAAGGCGAAGACCACAGGTCCTAACTCGAGGCCATGAGTTGTGTAGTTCACTTCATGGGTCTTTAGTTGTCTTGATGCGTAAGCGATCACCTTACCGCGCTGCATAACCACACATCCTAGCCCTTGATTAGAAGCATCGCAGTACACTACGAAGTCCTCCGTTCCCTCTGGCAAAGACAGCACTGGAGCACTGCAAAGGGCTTGTTTCAGGTTTTGGAAGGCAGCTTCTTGTTTGCCATTCCAATGGAAAGGTACACCCTTCTGAGTGTGAGTGGTGAGAGGCTTGGCGATCTTGGAAAAGTTTTGAATGAACCTTCGGTAATAACCAGCAAGGCCCAAAAATTGTCGGATTTCGGTTGGGGTTCTTGGAGTTGCCCAGCCCTTAATAGCTTCGATCTTGGCAGGTTCCACATGTATTCCCTCTTCACTGACTACATGGCCCAAAAATTCCACTCTACGAATCCAGAACTCGCACTTGGGGAATTTTGCATAAAGTTTTTCTGCTCTCAATGTTTCTAAAATTTGTCGTAAGTGTTGGCTGTGCTCTTCCTTTCTCTTAGAGTAAACGAGGATATCATCGATAAAAACAATTACGAAGTTGTCAAGGAACGGCCGACAGACTCGGTTCATCAGATCCATAAAGGCTGCTGGTGTGTTTGTGAGACCAAAAGGCATGACCACGAATTTAAAATGCCCATAACAGGTTCGAAATGCAGTCTTTGGGATATCCTCCTCTCGGACTCTTAGTTGGTGGTATCCGGATCTCAGATCTATCTTAGAAAAGTAACTGGATCCTTGGAGTTGATCGAATAGATCATTGATTCGGGGAAGTGGGTATCGATTCTTGACAGTGAGTTTGTTTAGTTCTCGGTAATCTATGCACATTCGGAAAGATCCATCTTTCTTCTTGACAAACAGGACCGGAGCTCCCCAAGGTGAAAAGCTCGGCCTGATGAATCCTTTGTCGAGAAGCTCGCTTAGTTGACTAGATAACTCTTGCATTTCGGCAGGAGCTAACCAGTAGGGTGATTTGGCGATTGGAGTGGCTCCAGGTACAAGATCGATTCGGAACTCGACCTGGCGCTCGGGAGGGATTCCTTGTAAATCCTCGGGAAATACGTCAGGAAAGTTACATACTTCAGGAATATCGTTAAGGTTTTTCTCCTCCTTTGTTTTATCAACGACATGAGCAAGAAAGGCATGATTCTTTTTATGCAAGCACTTTCGTGCTTGGATGCAAGAAATAAGTCGGAGGTTTGAACCGGGTTTATCGCCATAAATTATTAGGGTTTCGTCGTTGGGTAGGTGAAGGCGAAAGGCCTTCTCGTGACACATAATTTCAGCATGGTGGGCGCTTAACCAATACATGCTAACAATCACATCAAAGCTCCTAATATTAACAGGCATCAAACTGATTGGGAAGGAGTGATTATTTAACGTTAGTGTGCATCCTACCTAGATATCGTTGGTTGATTTTGTTTTACCGTTGGCCATTTCAACCGTGTAAGTTTCGTTTAATTTGTGAGGATTTTGATTGAGTACGTGTTTGAATTCGTGACTTACGAAGCTTCGCTCGGCTCCACTATCAAATAAAATGCACGCATAAGAGTTGTTGAGGAGAAACGTACCAGTCACCACTGTTGGATCTTGCAGCGCCTCTCCTTTCCCCATGGCTAAAACCCTTCCAGCGTTCTAAATGTTGTTCTTGGGACAGTTGCGTTTGAAATGGCCGGTTTCCCCACACCCGTAACATGCGCGGCTGGCTCCGGCGTTGTTGTCAGTAGGCTGTTTGTTTTGTTGTGGGGGCATCTTGCAATACCAGACAGTGTGTCATTTTCGATTGCAGTTGGTGCATTGGAAATCCTTGCATGCCCCGTAGTGGTGATAGTTACACTTGTCACACTTGGGATTGGATCCCGCATATGGCTTTGTTGGCGCGGTGGTGGTAGAGGCTAGGGCGGTTGGGGCTGGTGCTGCTGGAGCGGTAGCAGAATGCACCGCTATTGTCTGTGGTTTCTTGGATGGCTGTGAATTTGTTGGGTTTTGAGCATTCTAACACTTCCTAAGTGTACATGCAACCCTAATAAACCTTGGATCTATGTTTGTCTAAGGTACATGCAAAATATTAATTTCCAAGGTTTATAACCTATCTAGCATGGCATGGGGTACTTTTAAACATAAAAGAACTAGATGAATTACATACCTTTTATTGATTGTTGACTCCTTGGAGTTTGAGAGCCAATCACCAATAATGTGAATGCCTCAAATGGAAATCACAAATCACCACAAACATGGAAAATGTATGAGAGAGTATACTAACTCTTAGATTTCGGCCACCACTATTACACACACACTTAGGGTGTTTTCCATGCAGCATAAGCTTGTTTATATAGTGTACATGGTTAGGGTGAAAACCTAATAACCCATGTCTTTTCTTCTTCCAAGGATCCATGGGTTAAAAGCTCCATGGATCATCCATGGACTTCCATATAAGCTTAGCCCATTAACAAATGAGCATTAGCCCACACCATATAAATATTATAGCCCATGATTTAATTAGTCTTCCTTTTAATCACTAAATCAATTCATAATTAATTCAAGATTAAAACTAATTAAATAACATGACTATATATTAATATATTATAACTTATAATATATTAATAAATCGTAAGTATACAATTCTCATAAAATTATCCATAAATAGTTTGGGTGAAGTGCAACCCAAATGGACCATGCCGGGTCGGGTCAAGTATGTACCAAATAAGTTATGGACTTAGACACCTTATCCAACAGACTCCCACTTGGATAAGTCTAATAACTGTATTTGCCTATATTACTTCAGGAACCAACCGGCAATCGTAGCTCTCGAAAACTCTGTTGAACTATGAAGCGCCATTTTAGATAAGTGATCATATAGCCCTCTGTTCTCATGATATCAGCCGGACAAGTACATGGAACAATGTCTTACTTATTGTCTAGCAGTTGTTTCTCGATTTCCGCTTTGTTTGACAAAGAACTTAACTGAACACATCAATTTAGTTCTGACCGGGCCCGGTACATAGGTCAAAACAAAATCATCGAGGGGCCCAGATATCGCTTCTATTTCTAGAAGGAACATATTAACTTCGACTCATATGCTTGTTCTACTACTTGTTGAATTGTACACAAAGGCACGTTTTATAACATCAAGTTACTGATGCGTTTACGTGCAATCAATGCACAACCAATTCATAGGTAATAACTCATATCTCTAGGTTTGAAGACTTATATGATATTATCGTCTCACGATCACTCGAGATAAATTCCATGAAGTGATACAAGTGAGCGTGGGTTTATTCCAATACTCATAACTTATGAGCACTCATGAACGTTGTAGCAACCATTGCTATGTCTAAACACCTTTAGCCATCTACAAACCCAATTCATGACAATCTTGATTCATACCTACTTCCGACGTATGACTGATTGTGGAGGTTTGAATAAATTAATTATTCTGGAAGTCAAAACATGCAAAACTGAAACAATAGTAAATAATTGACAATGATAGTAACACTTTACTCATAAATAAATCACACATTTTATTCATCATCAAACGTCGATTACATTTTACAAGTTTTAGAAAAATTATCTAATCTGTAAAACTAATATCGTCCCTCAGCCCGATGCGCCTCGCATGCTGCAAATGCTTAACCCTCGTCAGTCCCTTCGTAAGGGGATCTGCAGGGTTCTCATCTGATGATACCCTCTTTGCCACGAGGAGTCCTTCTTCTATCTTGTGACTTATGAAGTGATATTTTCTGTCGATGTGTCGGGATCTGCCATGATCTCTCGGTTCCTTGGCTAAGGCAACCGCACTATTGCTGTCACAGAAAATCTCCATAGGTTCCTTAATGGCTGGTACAACTCCAAGGTCTCTGATGAAGTTCTTCAGCCATATCGCCTCCTTTGCTGCTACACTCGCTGCTATATACTCTGATTCACAAGTCGAATCAGCCACCGTCTCCTGCTTGGAACTCTTCCAAGAGATTGCCCCTCCATTTAGGGTAAAGACCCAGCCCGACTGAGAGCGGAAGTTATCCCTATCAGTCTGAAAACTAGCATCACTATACCCTAGCACTCTCAAGTCATCACTCCCACCAAGGGTAAGGATCCAGTCCTTAGTCCTCCGCAGGTACTTGAGAATATTCTTTACCACAGTCCAATTAGCCTTGCCAGGGTTCCCCTGATATCTGCTGACCATGCTCAAAGCGAAGGCCACATCAGGACGGGTACAAGTCATAGTATACATGATCGAGCCAACAGCGGAAGCATAGGGTAATCGACTCATCTCAGCTATCTCATCTTATGTACTCGGGCTCTGAGCCTTGCTCAGTTTGGCATTGCTTTGGATCGGTAATTCTCCTTTCTTGGAATTCTGCATGTTGAACCTTTTCAACACCTTATCCAAGTAGATACTCTGACTAAGTCCAATTAGTCTTTTACTCATTTCTCTTAATATACTTATCCCTAGGATATAGGCAGCTTCCCCTAGGTCCTTCATAGCAAAGCACTTCCCAAGCCAGGACTTAACCTCCTGCAAGGTTGGGATGTCATTTCCTATAAGTAGTATGTCATCTACATACAGTACCAAGAAGCTAACTATACTCCCACTAGCTCTTACATACACGCAAGACTCATCTTCACTTCTCAAGAAGCCAAACTCTTTGACCTTCTCATCGAAACAAAGATTCCAGCTACGAGATGCATGTTTTAATCCATAAATGGATTTCTCAAGCTTGCACACTCTATTAGGGTATTCTGCACTTACAAAACCCTCTGGCTGATTCATGTACACATCCTCAGCCAACTTTCCATTAAGAAAAGCGGTTTTGACATCCATTTGCCATATTTCATAATCATGAAATGCAGCAATGGCCAGCATGACCCTAATAGACTTAATATTTGCTACCGGTGAGAAGGTTTCATCATAATCAATACCCTGAGTCTGAGTAAAACCCTTCGCAACCAGTCGAGCCTTATAAGTGTGCACTTTCCCATCCATGTCGGTCTTCTTCTTGAAGATCCATTTGCACCCGACTGTTTTACGGCCTGGTACATTGTCAACCAAGTTCCAAACTTGATTGTCATACATGGACTGTATCTCGCTGTCCATAGCCTCCTTCCATTTAGCAGACTGCGGGCCTGCCATGGCTTCCTTAACACTGTTAGGTTCATCCAGATTTACCAGTGTACTGTCACTGATAAATGTATCACCTTCCGTAGTAATATGAAATCCATAATAAAACTCAGGTGTGTTCCTAACCCTTGTGGAACGCCTCGGAGGTACAGACTCATCAGCTGGATCAACAGGAGTTTCCTCCTCGGGTTGATTGCTAGTATTTAAGGTTCCTTCACCAATTGACTCTTGAATTTCTTCAAGGTCAATTTGCCTCCCACTGTCTCCTTGGCTTATAAATTCTCTCTCTCAAAAGACTCCTCTCCTAGCCCACAAAGACCACATTCTCATTGGGTCTGTAGAAGAGGTAACCAAAGGATTTTTGTGGATAGCCGATGAAAATACACCCTTCACTTCGAGGTTCGAGCTTGTCATGAGTCTCACGCCTCACGAAAGCCTCGCAACCCCAAATCTTGATGTGGTCCAAATTGGGAACTTTCCCAGTCCACATCTCATGAGGTGTTTTGGCAACCTTCTTTGTAGGGACTAGATTAAGGATGTGGGCGGCAGTCTCTAAGGCATACCCCCAAAAAGAGATTGGTAGCGAAGCTCGACTCATCATAGAGCGAACCATGTCCAACAAAGTTCGATTGCGCCTCTCAGCTACACCATTCAGCTGTGGTGTCCTGGAAGGTGTCAATTGTGAGACAATCCCACACTCCTTAAGATAGTCGAGGCACTCAGTACTAAGATACTCACCACCTCGATCGGATCGAAGCATCTTAATGTTCCTGCCCAATTGATTTTCTACTTCCTGTTTAAACTATTTAAACCTTTCAAAAGTTTCTGACTTATGTTTGATTAAGTAGACATAACCATATATACTAAAATCATCAATAAAAGTCACATAATAGCGATTAGCATCCCTTGTGGCGGTTTTGAATGGTCCACATACATCAGTATGTATAAGGTCCAACAAACCCTCACCCCTTGCACAAGTACCAGTGAAGGGTGATTTTGTCATTTTTCCAAGTAGACAAGACTCACAACTATCATCCGACTTGAGGTCGAACGACTCCAAAACTCCATCCTTTTGGAGCTGGCCTATACGTTTCTTGCTTACATGTCCAAGACGACAATGCCACAAAGATGCTTTATCCAAGCTAGTAGAAGAATCAATACACAATACATTATTCCCTAAATTATCTACAACCGATACAGCTTCATACACACCATCACAAGGTAATGCTTTAAAATAAAGAATATTATTAAAGAAAGCATTAATACTACCAACTTCATTATCAAAAGAAAAATTAAAACCTTGTTTGTACAAAGCATGAAAGGAAATAATATTCCTCGCCATTTCAGACGAGTACACACATTTATTCAAATCTAACTTTAACCCACTATCTAGCAACAAAGTATAAACTCCAATCTTGGTAACAGGTGTAACCTTCTTGTTCCCCATGATTAAGTTTATCTTTTCGTGCTCCACATCCTCACTTCTTCTTAGGCCCTGCAAGTCACAACAGATATGAATACCACAACCTGTATCAAGCACCCAAGAATTAGAATATGGTGAGTTATTAGACAATATAGTGTAAATACCTGCATGGGATGGTTTCACTTTTCCATCCATGACATCCTGCAAGTACTTTGGGCAGTTTCGCTTCTAGTGCCCCTTATTTTGACAGTAGAAGCATTCAGCATCCTTAGGGATGGCAGAAGGAGTGATTGAACCACCTTTGGTTCCAGATGAGGAGCCTTCAAGGGACTTTCCCTTGGTACCCTTCGAAGGGTGCTTCCTCTTCTTCCATTTGCCTTGCCCGATAGCCAAAACATGGGTAGTAGTAGGAGTAGGAGTAGCAACCGACTTACTTTTAAGACCACTTTCGGCAGTCTTCAGAAGTCCTTGAAGCTTACTCAGTGTGACTTCCTCCTTGTTCATGTGGTATGTCATACGAAATTGATCATAACACGAGGGCAAGGAGTGCAAAATGATATCAATTGCCAACTCCTCAGGGAAGTTCACATTCAGTTTCATTAGACGGTCCACATACCTTTGCATTTTCTGCATGTGGCTCGTGATTGGTTCGCTATCCTTCATACGGGTAGTGATCATGGAGGAGATTATTTCATACCGCTCTTGACGAGCACTCTAATGGTACCTTTCCATCAGATCCTGATGCATCTCAAAAGGGTAATAGTCCTCATAGGACTTTTGGAGTTCAACTGTCATGGAGGCCATCATGATGCATGCCACCTTGGTGGCATCTCTTTCATGTGCCTGATACTCAGCGACCTCCTCAGGAGTAGCAGTGGACTCATCAAGCTCCTTTAGCTCCTTATCGAGGACATATTCCTTGTCCTCGTAGCGAGTGACCATGTTGATGTTCCAGATCCAATCCATGAAGTTGGAACCATCAAAGATGACCCTCCCACAAAGGTTCATGAGGGAAAATGAGCCAGTAGGGTTAGAGCCCGAAGCATTGTTGTTGGAAGACATCTTAAAAGAAGATAACAAGTTTAGATTAGATATATGTCGAATCCTTAATAATACACCCAAATGTAATATTAAGGCTAGGATCAAACACAATATATTATAACTTAGAAGAGGGATGCCGTAATCTAAGCTATAACATATTTGAAGGTAGGTGAATGACGATTCACCAATTTCCACCATGAAAACGAAATGAATTATTAGGTTTAATTGGTTTTTGAAATTCCTAGATTCTTTTGAGATTCATTGAACTTTTCAATGGCATGTTTCAATCTCGATTGTGCCCTTCAAGTTTTGTGACTGGGATGCCGAGGATCACAAAACAAGGTGTGAATAACCATGCAAATTCACTTGGTACCCTTAATATTATCACCTAATCAATGTGTCGGTTAACCACACACGCTCTACCGATCTATGATAAACATTAAGTCACCCTTCGTGATCCTTACTAGTCCAAGTTAGTGTGTCGGTTAACCACACATGCTCCACCAACGAGTTGGTAAGGTACAAAGTGTGAATTCCATGGGTTAGCACCATATTCACATTTTCCTAAAGTAACTATGATTGGGAATTTATAAAAGGTTTAGTTACTTTATAATATTCATTATACTTTTAATGAGAATTTATAAGTCCTTGTCCTACCCGTTCGGCTAACGACCCTCCACCAGTCAAGCAAGCGGTAGGTGAGAGTGGACACCCATTAAGTTGCCATTTTATAGGCAACAACCTTATACCCACCTTATAGACTGGCTTCGTGAATGAGGCGTACTAGCGGTAAGACGACTTTGATCTTATACATATATATAATAATTAACCATTAATGTTATAAATAGTATAAGGGTTGAATTTTAACTTTTAAAACTCTAAGGGTTTGGAATTAAAGTATATTAAAGTGTGTGTAACTTTACAAATTCCAAAACTTGAGGACAAGTTTTGAAACTATTCAAAACTTTTCATTTCATAACTTATGAATTAAAGGTTCATAAAAATGAAGACTCTTCATTTCCATGTAACTTATGTGTTTTAAGTGTGTGTTTAAAAGAAGTGACCTTTGGATATCCATAACTTGAGGACAAATTATGGACTCCATTAAAACACATAAATGATCAAGAATTAATCCTAAACAATTCAGCAAATAATTCATATCATCTTCTAAATTCATAAGAACATGAACATGATCATCAAAGTTTCAAGAATTATATGAACACATACAAAGCATGAAATTTTGATATAAGCTATTGTAAATGGATTAGAACAACCATTACACCAACTAAAACAAGTTTTAAAACACCAAAACAGTTTAGGGTAATGTTTCTAGTCCATTTCCAGCAGCAGAAGTCGAAAATCTGCATTCTGAGGCTCCTACTCGCCGAGTGCACGAACCTACTCGGCGAGTAGGATGAGTTTACACATGAACTCGGCGAGTCCCCCCATGGACTCGGCGATTTCATCAGTCAGACAGCAAAAAATCGACTTTTTATCACTATTTTGCATCAAGTATCAAACAAACAAGCCTAGGCTCTGATACCACTGTTGGGTTTTGAGCATTCTAACACTTCCTAAGTGTACATGCAACCCTAATAAACCTTGGATCTATGTTTGTCTAAGGTACATGCAAAATATTAATTTCCAAGGTTTATAACCTATCTAGCATGGCATGGGGTACTTTTAAACATAAAAGAACTAGATGAATTACATACCTTTTATTGATTGTTGATTCCTTGGAGTTTGAGAGCCAAGCACCAATAATGTGAATGCCTCAAATGGAAATCACAAATCACCACAAACTTGGAAAATGTATGAGAGAGTATACTAACTCTTAGATTTCGGCCACCACTATTACACACACACTTAGGGTGTTTTTCATGCAACATAAGCTTGTTTATATAGTGTACATGGTTAGGGTGAAAACCTAATAACCCATGTCTTTTCCTCTTCCAAGGATCCATGGTTTAAAAGCTCCATGGATCATCCATGGACTTCCATATAAGCTTAGCCCATTAACAAATGAGCATTAGCCCACACCATATAAATATAATAGCCCATGATTTAATTAGTCTTCCTTTTAATCACTAAATCAATTCATAATTAATTCAAGATTAAAACTAATTAAATAACATGACTATATATTAATATATTATAACTTATAATATATTAATAAATCGTAAGTATACAATTCTCATAAAATTATCCATAAATAGTTTGGGTGAAGTGCAACCCAAATGGACCATGCCGGGTCGGGTCAAGTATATACCAAATAAGTTATGGACTTAGACACCTTATCCAACAGAATTCTGTCGCCCTTTACGCTTGTTGTCTCGGTTTTTCTTGTTCTCTCCTTCTTGTTTGCTTTCTCCCCCGGTTGCTTTGGTACTTTTCTTGTCACCGTGATCGTAAAGCTTCTTGGCTAGGCGCTTTGCACTGTCGTAGGTTTCAGGTTTCGAGGCAATCACGTTACCTTGAATAGGAGGTTTCAGCCCCCAGATGAATCGCTCGACTTTCTTTCCCTCGGACGTAATCATACTAGGACAGAAGGGATAGTTCGTTAAACCTTGATATGTATGCGTCAATGTCTGAGTTTTGCACTGTAAGGTTCCATAGTTCTTGCTCGAGCTTTTGACTTTCCCCTCGGGGACAGTACTCGGCAATTAACATTTCTTTGAGTTCTTCCCAGGACAGAGCGTTTGCAACAGGAAGTGTCATGGCCTTTATATGACCGTTCCACCATGACAGTGCCTGGTCGATGAAAGTGCAGGCCGCAAATTTGACTTTACTTCCTTCCGGACATTCACATATCTCGAACACCTACTCCACCTTCTCGATCCATCGCTTCAGAGCTATGACTCCTCCAGTCCCGTTGAACGTGCGGGTTCTTGCATTGGAAAAGTCCTTGTAGGTACAGTCCTTTACGGGCCCTTGATTCATCCCGTGGTGGGAGCTTCCTGTCCCTTGGCCTTGTCCACCACCATTATTTCCGGCTTGGATATGGGCTAGGGCTGCTGTTACTGCGGCTGAGACTTCCGCTTGGAAGGCCGCAGAGTTCATTTCCGGCGGGGGCGGCGGTGGTGGTGTTGTATTGTTATTCCTTCGGGTTGATCTCCTTGGCATCTTTTTGTCATGGATCAGAAGGACAATGAGTATCCAATGTATTTTATTTCACGATTTCTTGATTATAGAATAGCATCGGTGATTTGGTTGTGTACGAGTAAGCGTGGATATGAAATTAACATGCAATAATAGTAATAGAGAACATCACAGATAACACATCATATATATCCGTTTTTCATTGATGTTAATTTCCTGAGTACATGAAAATTTTGCCTTTAAGGCATACAAGTACATGAAGTGCAATAAAATCTAACGAAGTAACGGATCCATGAATAGTGCAATCACTTAATCATGTCATCGATAATACATTGGAAGGTGCAAAAGGGAAAACCGATACAGTAGACAATAAATTGATACTAGTCGTGATGAGCGGGGTCTGGTAGGGCTGTCGACGAGGTAGATGCGCCCTGAAGTCTTGCCAGGTGGTGCTCGGTGGCCCTAAGCCGGGCTTCTATTGCTGCCTGGCGCGCCTGGTAGTCCCTGACTACCTCCTGGGTCATCCTTTACGCGCGCTCAACCGCGGCCCTCATAGCCACCATTTGGTCGGTGGTTGCCTGTGTCTGCTCGCCAATGTCGCATGTCCTTCTCACCATCACGGGTAGGGCCCGGTCTGCAGGTCCACCGTGCCGTAGGTCGAAGTAGTCCCGATTCATATCAAATGGAGGTCGTACTCCTTGTTGACGGCTCCATCTCTCGACCTCGTGTGCCCATGGGGGCGTTGGTCCATTGGGACCCATCCTATATGGGGGCACCCTTGCCATGTAGGGTGGATTGATAACTTCGGACTCCGCGTCCGAGTCATCGGTGCCACCGTCATCCTCTTCGGGCTCCTCTTCCAGTTCTTCTTCGGATTCCTCTTCTGGGTCCTCTTCGGGTTCTTCTTCTGGCTCAATCCATCCGACATTCCCTTGGTTGGGGAAATAGGGATCTCCGGGAATATAAAATCCAGCCATAACGTCTGCACGAGAATTTTATAAGTACGAGATAACAGATAGCATACTAAATACTCCTATAGTATTTTAATTGTTTAGTTTTGGTTCCTTACAACTTTCTACTTAGCTTTGGTAAGTTTCTAGTTCATTAGCCACCAATATTTATTCCTAAGCACATGTTAGTCGTATTCTGAATAAATATAGTTGATCAGGCTATATTTACCCCTAATACGATTATATAACTACCCAGGTTTAACTCTGATGTCCAACTCTACTATAAACAAATTTTGTTTTGTTCTTGTTATGATACGACCCTAGCAAGTATGTGTACTTTTAGTCAGAGTATTTTAGTCCCATTGTATTTATAGTTGTATATCTTGTATGGCTAGATATACTAGTTCACTATAAACAATGCTCTGATACCAATCTGTCACACCCCCAGACCAGGACGGCGGAAACGTCCGGAGGCGGGTGACTTCATTGTACAGTATCATAACAGTTGCATATAATTGAAACATAGCAAATCCAAACATCATACATTAATATAACAAGCTTACATTGTTTTACATCATGTTCATGTTCCCAAAGTTTACACAAAAGAGACATCGGTAAGCAAAACCAAAATATAGCAAAATAATCTTGAGTCTGCGATCCACAACCTGCTTATTGGTTTCTTGAGAATACAAGTCGTTTGAAAAGTGTCAACATAAAATATGTTGGTGAGTTCATAAGCATTTGTGTATAAAACTTTGATGATAGTTTAGATATCCAGAAAATCCAATATTTTCTTATCCAAAACAGTTGTATGACTTATTTTAAACTCGAGTGTAGTTGTAACAAACCAAAAATCAAAGGTAAAAATTTCATTTTTATTATAGCCAAACATTTATATCATTTATTTCAATCATTCCAAAACAACGTTAATTAAAGACATTTATCAGAGTTCATCCCAAAATCTATCATTGCGGAAATCATGGGTGTGTGCGTTGCGATCAATCCAAGCCCTTCTTTTCCAAATCGATGATTCCTGAAACAATAAACAAAACTGTAAGCACGAATCTTAGTGAGTTCCCCAGAGCATACCCACACACAATCATGTATAACATATCATACTAGCTAAACAGCTATACATAACGCATAAACCATGCAAGCCAACACATAGGGAAGCCCTGGAAACCCTCCAGGGTCTTACTCCGGGTGCCATGCGAACCCCCACATGGTCTTAGCCCAATGCCTCGGGAACCCCCCCGAGGTCTTCGACCTAGGATGCCAAGGAAACCCTCCAAGGTCTTATACCTAAGTGCCTCGGGAACCCCCGAGGTCTTTGACCTAGGATGCCAAGGAAACCCTCCAAGGTCTTACACCTAAGTGCCTCGGGAACCCCCCGAGGTCTTTCATGCAAGCACAATCACCAAGCATATAAATTCACAGAATGGCTAACACATATATCGTAACACATAATGGGCCGGCATTGGTGCCTTAGACCCATTGGTATGGTGAGGAGACTCACCTCGCACTGCAGAAGCTTCCCGCATGAAATCATTAGCTGTTGCCTCGCCAGCTTCCCGAGCTGTCACTACCAATCAATATACCCAATTAGCAATTGGGTCCATAGCATAATCCTTAATCCATGCATTGGGTGAAATAACCATTCTACCCCTGGCCCTGTATGATTCAAACTAAGGCCCAAACCCAAACCAAAAGCCCAACACTATACTGTCCATAAATCCATCAATGACCCAATTTTCCAAATTGTGCCCAGACCTTTCTAATGGACCTTATACTAAAGCCCAATATTCTCCTTAGTCAATAATCCCGACCCAATTGGCCCACGAAGGCCTACAACAATCCAGTCCAAGAATTGGCCCAACCCGAGGCCCATAATGCGAAGTTCATTTCTATATTGGGCCACAAGGCCCAATAGGCCCAACTATTCCATTATTGGCCCAACGATGCATTCAGGCCCAACTATCAGCAAATCCAGGCCCAAAACCATTAGGGCCTAAGGTCCGAAGTTCACAAAGGCCCAAGTCCTCCTGAGAGCGTACGCCCAGCGTACCTCTTCTGTACGCTTAGCGTACTGAGCAAATGGACTGTACGCGCCGCGTACTACATAGTACGCCCAGCGTACAAACAACTCATGCACAACATCCATTAAGTGCTTAATACTTGATCCAATAAGTCCAAATCACAGATCTGAGCTATACTTAATGTCTAAACCCATAAAGTCACGGACTTGGTGACTTTGCATGCCCCAAACAAACCCAAACTCCAAAAATGGCATTCTACTTCCATAAAAGTGACCCTAACTCAAGCATGAACCCATTAAGACCATCAAGATGGCAACTTTCTGCCTTAGGGACTCAAATAGCATCAAGGGTGGCAACCCCAAGCCTAAAAACGGATTTGGAACCATAAAGCTTCAACCTTGGGACCAAAAAGAAACCAAAACCCAAAAATGGTAGATCTAAGAGATGAATGATCAAGTTCAAAGCTTTATACCTTCATCAAGCTGAAAATGAGTCCTAAAAGCCAGATCCATAAGCTCATCCTTGATTCCCTTCCTTGCAACAAGTTCCATCTTCTTGAAAATGGACCAAATATCCCAAAAATGGACTCCATAAGCTCCAAAATGCCACTATGGTTGCTATATGAAGATTTATAGTGTTTAGAGGGGTGGAGGCTGAAGATATTAGGGTTTGGTTATGATATAAGGAGTTTAAATAGGGTCCAAGACCCTAAAATAGGGTTCTGATCTGACGGAATTACGCCCAGCGTACTCCAGAGAACCTTCGCGACCACTCCTGATCATTACGCCCAGCGTAATCCTAGGTACGCCCAGCGTAATCCCTTTTTCCCTAGTACCCCCCGCATACTCTTTGTGTACGCCCCGCGTACTCTGCTAAGCCTGAAAACCACGAAACTTCCCAAGGCCATAACTTCTTCGTTACAAGTCCGATTTCGATGATCCTTATATCCACGGAAAGGTGACGAGAAGCTCTACACTTCTAACAAATCAAACCTTTCTTAAGACCTTCCGAACAAAAATCCATTTTCCACCAAAAGCCCGAACTACCACTTTAAAGAAATACCCCTAGGTTCCAAAACACGAACCGAACACCCAAATCACTTCTAATACATCACCCGCACCCAAATGGGCCTAGATCCTACCTTTTCAAAGGCCCTAATCCTTATGATGACCGATATTCAGCCCACACCCTCAGGCTAGGAATCGATTCAGAACAGGGTGTTACAGTAGTTACATGTGTGTCTTAGTTAGTCGTTTTCGAAATCGTATATAATTGTTTACCTCAGAAAATCCTATATTTTCTGATGTTTAAAATAGTAGCTTTGAAAACCATAACACTTGTGTAGAAAAGTTTCTTTTGTACAAACCAAAACATAGTTGTTTGTAAACCAAAAGTGAAATCTGTATAAATACATTTCTTATATATTCTAGTGAGTCGTTATAACCATACTAATACGACGGAGTGCCCGTTATGACGTTTTTCAGGCGTCGGTTTCGTTTAAGACATTTGTCACCCTAGACTGGCCGGTCTAGCTGTAGCGAACAGCGAAGGTGTGGGGTGTCAACCCCGTATAGATCTATACACAAATTCCTGCTCTCCCTCCAGGAGACTCTAGTTATAACTATTACAGGACTTAAAGTGTACAATATTGTATTAATATATGTACTGTGAATATTTGTCTAACTAGAATACTAACCGATCTTTGAGCAAATCGTGAAAAACATTATTTACAAAAAAAAAATAGTTGTAGTCGTTGACTTGATATTTCGTTTAGTTTCATTTCGTGTTGAAAATAATCCGCTTTACATATTTATCAAATCGAACCAATATTAGCAAAGTCGACAAAATGGCTATTCCCTTTCTAGATTACTAAGTGAGACCCCATTTTTCGGGAGGTGTCTAGCTTTGAATTGTGTAAAACCATGACTTGTGTTGAATTATGACAGCAGTTTTATGACATGCAAATCTTTCTGTCATAAAGGCTCTATTTGCATGTATTCTTGGTGAAATTACTTATATCAAATTTTTATAAATAACCCCTAACAGTTTGCAAATAGTCATTTATGGGACGCAAAGTTCCAATTTCGAAATTCTAGACTTAGTGTCAACATTTCAAGGTCTATTTCAGCAACTTTTATTTCTAGTTATGAAAAGCATGGATACAAGGGTGCATGTTGAACACACCCAAAAACTTGGGAGGCTCCTTTTGTAAATAGTATTCTTCAAGTAGTGATTAAAATATTATTTATCTTTATGTGTTTTGTGAAGCCTCACGTTCACAGAGAGTTATAATAATACAATAATATTTCAACACACATACCAAACACACGTATACATGCAATCATTCAGGAATTTTAGAACAAGAGGTAACTTGTACTCTCCCCCAAAATAATAGGAACTTAGAAAAATATGGGGTATGAAGCTCACTTTGGTTTAACTTGCTGGGTGATTTGATGAGTGATGAGGAAGTTTCCAAGCTCCAAAACTTGGAAGATTCTTAAACCTTTAGAGGATTCTAAGAATAATTTTTGTGTGTAAATATAGTGAAAACTTAGAATAATGGGAAGAATATTTATTTAAAGAGGATAAAATACTTACCCAAGAAATCTGGGGATTTCCTTTGAAGAGATGAACTTGGAGCTTGAAGGAGTTGAGAGTATTCTTGAGAGTTTTCTGGAAGTGAGGAGTGAGAAGTGGGATAAGGGAGGAAAGGAGTTCACGTATCTAAAGGGGAGGATAAGGGTGACTTGACATTTGCATGGAAAGCTGGTGGGTAAAGCTTATTTTCTTATGGATAATGTGTGTTTAACTGGGATTTGCATTGGAAATGAGGAATTAGCATCACATCATAAAGTCCAACTCCTTATCTTCTTAGAAACCCTTTAAAGATCTTGGATATTATTTTATATAAATATGTTTAAAATAATTAATTTTGGCATAAAATAGGGGTTTAAGGGGTCTAAGATATGAAAAATACGAGTTTGGTGTGATTTCCGGCGTCAAAATGCCTTAAAATGATGAAATGGCCCGTAAATGGTACAAATCCGAAGTGGAAATATGTTCCTGCGAGGGTCTGAAGGTCTGGGGGATGTTCCAGATTGCTTAGGAAGGATTTAGGAGTCAGCTACTAAGTTCCGGAGCAGCTTCCTGGATTCCGAAGTCATGCGAAGTCCGGTCCGGCCAAGGATTTCCGAAGCGAGGTGTGGTAAGAACTTTCGGAGCTGCGAACTTATCTGGATGAGTGGCTTCCTATATGTGAGGTCCGAAGCAAGGCTTCAGCCTTCCGTAGCAGGTGAGATCCGAAGCAAAGAGGGGAGTTCTGAAAATGTGCTTCCTCTTGGCTCCTAAGAAGGCATTCCGGACAAGAGGTTCAGGACCAAGAGGGTTCCGGACCAAGAGGCTTTCGGGCCAAGAGGCTTCCGGACCAAGAGGGTCCTTTGGGGTTTTCTACTCCGGTTTTGGGTTGTTTTCGACTGAGGAAGGTACGTAGATAGATTTGGGAGAGATTTGATATTCTTGGAGACATTTGGGAGAGATTTCATATTCTTGGAGAGATTTGGGAGAGATTTCACATACTTGGAGAGATTTGGGAGAGACTTCATATTCTTGGAGAGATTTTGGAGAGATTTCATATACTTGGAGAGATTTGGGAAGAGACTTCATATTCTTGGAGAGATTTTGGAGAGAGAGAGAGATACAGTAGGAGAGATTGAGAGAGACTTTGCCGGGGGCCTTTATTAATGTTTTTCTTCGTAGTTCAAAGGCCGTAGACTTAGTTACATCCCATTTTGAGTGTTATACACCCCCGAAGGGCACTTAATAAAGTTTTATAGAGCTGTTACTTCCCTCAATCAGATTAGGGTTTTAAATTTTGAACATTTGAAACATTCAAGTGTTACTTCGCATTAAGATTTATAGTCATACATTAGAAAACATAAAGTAATTCCTAACATATAAGCACTAGATGAGTTGACCAGTTACCCCATCGACCTTGACTTGACTTTGACTTGACCAGAAACTTGCCAGTTGTCACAGCAACCGCTAGACAATAAAGGAATCTGAAATCAAAAACTATTATGTACTTATCATCCTTCTGTTCCGTGACAGAAGATGCCTCGAAGATACATACACAGAAACAACAACACGACAGAACCACAACCACCACCACCTCAGCCGGAAATAAACTCTGTCGCATTCCAGGCGGAAATATCGGCTGCAGTCACTGCAGCATTGGCTCACATCAACAATGGTAACAATGGGGGTGGCAATGGTCAGGGAACGGGAAGTTCCAATTATGGAGTCAATCAAGGACCTACAAAAACATGCACCTATAAAGATTTTACCAATGCGAAACCCAAAACTTTCAATGGGACTGGTGGAGTGATTGCTTTAACACGCTGGTTCAAGAAGACTGAGTCCATCTTCGAAATATGTGAATGCATAGAGGAAAGTAAAGTAAAGTTTGCAGCATGTACGTTTGTTGATCAGGCTTTGTCATGGTGGAATGGCCATGGTAAGGCCTTAACTCTTCTAGTTGCAAATGCTATGTCATGGGAGGATCTCAAGGAAATGATGTTGGCTGAATACTGTCCTGGTGGAGAAGTACAAAAGCTGGAACAAGAGCAATGGAATCTTACTATGCAAAACTCAGATATTGAAGCCTATATCGCTAGGTTCAATGAGCTGGCACTTTTGTGCCCGGGAATGATAAACTCGGAAGGCAAGAAAATCGAACATTTTATTTGGGGGTTAACTCCTCCAATTCAAGGAAACGTGATTGCAGCCAACCCCGAAACGTTCGATAGTGCAAAGCGTCTAGCACAAAAGTTATATGATCATGGGAATAAAAAGGGCACCAAGACTATAGATGCAGAAACCAAGAAGGAAGTAGGAAACAAGAAGAGTTGGGGAAACAAAATAAAGGGGGGACAGGCTTCAGGATTTTCTAAGAAACAGCAAACAGTAGCAGTTCACGTTGTTACCACTCAGACCACACCAACTCCAGCTGCAACCACAACAACCACACCAGCACCTGCAAGGCCATACATTGGTTCCCATCCAAAGTGCGACAAGTGTAGTTTCCATGACATCGGTGCATGCAAAGACTTCCAATGTACAAACTGCAATAGAAAAGGGCACATTGCCCGGTATTGCAGAGCGCCTCCACAAGAAAACAAACAGCCCAACAACAACAATGTCGGGGCCAGTCAGGCATGCTATGGATGTGGAGAGACTGGTAATTTTAAGCGAAATTTCCCCAAGAACAACAATCGAGACGCAGGTGGTTCAGGAAGGGTCCTAGCAATGGGACAAGGGGAAGTCGTGCAAGACCCAATTGTAGTTATCGATACGTTCCTTCTTAACGACATCTATGCATGCATCTTATTCGACAGTGGTGCAGAAAGAAGTTTCATAAGCCATAAGTTTAAAAACCTACTCAATCAAAATCCCCAAAAATTAAACGAAACTTTTACGGTAGAAATGGCCAATGGGAAAACAGAATCAACCGACGATATCTACATAGGGTGTACGTTAACACTAAATAATCACTTCTTTCCAATCAATTTGATGCATGTTACTATTAGGAGCTTTGATGTGATCATCGGCATGGATTGGTTTAGCCCCCACCATGCCGATATTATGTGTCACGAGAAGGTCGTTCGCCTTCACTTACCCAACAACGAAACCCTAATTGTCTATGGTGATAAGCCCGATGCAAACCTCCGTCTCATTTCATGCATCAAGGCTCAAAAGTGTTTCCACAAAAAGAACTACGCCTTCCTAGCCTATATAGTAGATACAAAGAAAGAAGAGAAGAGCGTCAAGGATATTCCAGAGGTGTGCAATTTTCCGGATGTATTTCCAGAAGACCTTCCAGGAATACCTCCCGAGGGATAGGTTGAGTTTCGAATTGACCTAGTACCTGGAGCCACACTAATTTCCAAGTCACCCTATAGATTAGCCCTTGCGGAGATGCAAGAGCTTTCCAGCCAGTTGAGCGAATTGTTGGACAAAGGATTCATAAGGCCGAGCTTCTCTCCATGGGGACCTCCGGTGTTGTTTGTCAAAAAGAACGATGGATCTTTCCGAATGTGCATCGATTATCAGGAATTAAATAAGCTCATTATCAAGAACCGATACCCTCTTCCCCGGATTGATGATCTATTTGATCAATTACAAGGAGACAGTTACTTCTCCAAAATAGATCTAAGATCCGGATACCACTAGATGCGGGTCCGAGAAGAAGATATCTCCAAGACTGCCTTCCGTACACGTTACGGACATTATGAGTTCATTGTAATGCCATTTGGACTGACAAATGCACCAAAAGCATTCATTGATCTAATGAACCGAGTTTGTCGACCTTTCCTCGACAACTTCGTAATAGTCTTCATCGACGATATATTGATCTATTCTCGGAACAGGGAGGAACATGGCCAACATTTGCGACAAGTCTTGGAAACGCTGAGAGCAGAAAAATTATATGCAAAACTTTCCAAGTGCGAATTTTGGATCCGCCAAGTGAACTTTCTGGGGCACGTGGTGAGTGAAAAGGGGATACATGTAGATCCGTCCAAAATCAAAGCAATCGAAGGCTGGGCAACTCCGAAAACACCCACCGAGATTAGGCAATTTTTGGGCCTTGTTGGATATTATAGAAGATTCATTCAAAACTTCTCAAAGATCGCCAAACCTCTTACCACTCTAACTCAAAAGGGCATACCATTACACGTGGCGGGAAACAAAGCAGGAGACAGCCTTTCAAACCTTAAAGCAAGCCCTCTGCAGTGCTCCGGTATTGTCTCTCCTGGAGGAAACCGAAGATTTTGTGGTGTATTGCGACGCTTCCAACCAAGGTTTGGGTTGTGTACTAATGAAGCGTGGGAAGGTGATTTCCTACGCGTCCAGGCAATTGAAAAACCATGAAGTGAATTACACTACCCACGATCTCGATCTAGGAGCGGTGGTTTTTGCCTTAAAGATTTTGAGGCACTATCTCTATGGGACAAAATGTACAATATTTACCGACCAAAAAAGTCTCCACACATTCTGAATCAAAAATAATTGAACATGAGGCAGCAGAGATGTGTCGAGCTGTTGAATGACTATGAATGTGAGATCAGGTACCACCCGGGCATGGCTAACGTGGTGGCTGACGCTCTAAGCCGGAAGGAGTACTCGGGGCGCCGAATGAAAACCCTATCGATAACCATCCATTCCCATTTGTCATCACAGATCAAGTATGCTCAACCAGAAGCTTTGAAACAAGAAAATGTCGCAAGTGAAGCATTGCGTGGAATGGAAAAGAACTTGACGGCCAAAGAGGCGGGGCCTATTACCTTGTGGAGTCTGGACGCCGAAATTCGGTGGATTCCGGGATGTGGTAATGAATGAGGCTCATAAAACGAGATACTTCGTCCATCCCGGCTCTAATAAGATGTACCTGGATCTTAAACAACATTATTGGTGGCCTAATATGAAAGCGGAAATAGCCACTTTCGTGGGCAAGTGTCTCATTTGCGCCAAGGTTAAGGTGGAATATCAAAAGCCCTCGGGTCTACTGCAGCAACCCGAAATACCCAAGTGGAAATGGTAAAGAATCACAATGGATTTTATAACCAAATAACCTAAGACGGCTGATGGATTGGATGCCATTTGGGTAATTGTCGACCGGTTAACTAAATATGCTCATTTCCTGCCAATAAAGGAAACTTATAAAATGGAAAGATTGACATGAATCTATATAAAGGAAATTGTTAGACTATCTGGCGTACCAAAATCTATTATCTCGGACAGAGATAGTAGGTTTACCTCTCGGTTCTGGCAGCCGCTGCAGAAAGCATTGGGGACCCAACTCAACATGAGCACTGCATATCATCCTCAAACCGATGGTCAAAGTGAAAGGACCATCCAAACCCTGGAGGATATGCTCAGGGATTGTGTGATAGATTTTGGCAGGGCAAGGGATGCCCACCTGCCATTGATTGAATTTGCGTACAATAACAGATATCATACAAGTATCAAGGCCGCTCCCTTTGAAGCTCTTTACGGATGAAAATGTCGATCGCCCCTCTGTTGGACAGAGGTAGGAGACACACAATTAGCAAAGGGATGGGCACCCGACAGTACTCTTACAGGTCCTAAAATTATCCAAGAAACGACTGAAAGTATTGTGAAGATTAGAGAACGCCTAAAGGCATCCAGGGACAGACAGAAAAGCTACGCAGACAAAAGGTGAAAGCCTTTGGAATTCCAAGTGGGTGATCGTGTACTACTCAAAGACTTTCCCTGGAAGGAACGATCCGATTCGAAAACGAGGAAAGTTGAACCCGCGATACATCGGACCATTCGAGATCCTTGCCAGGATCGGTCCGGTAGCCTACAAACTGCAACTACCACCAGAACTCAGCCAAGTACACCCCCTTTTTCATGTGTCAAATTTAAAGAAATGCTTGTCGGACGAAACCCTTGTGATACCCCTTGACGAAATTGAAGTGAATAAGGATCTCCACTTCATTGAATAACCCGTCAAAATTGTGGATAGAGAGGTAAAGCGTACGAAACAAAGTCGCATTCCTATTGTGAAAGTTCGATGGAGTGCCCGCCGTAGACCTGAATTCACATGGGAACGCGAGGATCTGATGATGTAGAAATATCCCCATCTTTTCTCTACCTCTTAAGGATTTGTTTCTAAAGAATTTCGGGACGAAATTCCCTCTAACGGGGGGATGATTTCACAACTAGCATTTTAGGGCTAGAGATTTATATCCATGTACAAGATAGTTCTTTATGTAACTATGTAACACGACGTTTAAATGAGAATCAAACTTCGCTGCTATGTCAGTTATACATCCAAAAGTCGTGATTCAAGTCGAAACCTCCTCGTGTAAGCTCAAAACCTAACTCAATAAGTTATGTCCACTCAACTTTGGGTCTTAACCCAGCCCTCTCGGTCCAAAAACCTCTTAATGGACCAAGACCTTCTTATTGGGCCCTTTTGGGCCAAAAGCCCTAGTTGACCTTTATATGGGCCGAGAACCCATATTTGGGCCATAGTTGGGCCGAAAATCCTTGTTAAACACAGCTTTGGGCCATAAGACCCTTATTGGGCCTTATTGGGCCATGAAAATTCTTCTTACGCTTTAATGGGCCTAAAACTTTATGTTTATCATTAATGGGCCGCATTTTATTATAAAACCTCCTAATAGGCCCTATTGGGCCGAAAACTTTTCCACTTGATCTCTTTGGGCCAAATTCATTTTTTGGGCCTAGTATTGGATTGGAACCGTCTTGGGCCGAGCCAAACCCAAAAACATGTGCAAACCGAAAACGCTATTGGGCCTAGAGTGTTCTCGGTTAACTCTCCAAGCCCAAAAATCTTTTCTTTCTCCCCTTTCCTTGGGCTGATCGATTAGCCCATCATCAAAAAAAACTACATTGGATAAACATGTAGCCACCTCAATATTACACATCATTTATCCATGCATTGTCTAGCATGCATCTACGAGAGTAGTAATTGTCCAACATGCATCAATAATGGATCTTCTCTTCCCTCTCCTCTTAAGGTCGGCCGAAGCTTCCTCTGTCCACTCTATAATTCATTCAAACACTCACACACTCACTTCATTTGCTTTCAAACTCTCTTGTTTTCTCAAGGAACACTCACGTTTTCCTCCTAAATTTTCGTGGGTTGAGTGTGTTCTTCCAAGGAGTTTTCTTCACAAATCATAAGCTTGGTAAGTTGTTATCAAACTCAAGTTGTTTTGTTTTCAATTTATGCTAAGATCACCCCTTAAACGACACCATTTTCGTGTTTTGTTTCCTAGAACTATCTTAGCTTCAAAAATCTCCTCAAGAAAGCAAGTAGGACCAAAAACCTCCTCCAGCTTCCTCTTCAAAACCGAAAAACCCCAAGGTGAGCTTCATACCCCTTGTGTTTCGTGACTTTCATTCTTTAGGGGGAGAATACAAGCTTAGTTTTGTGTAAAATCTTAGTATTGTTGCTTGCATGTGTATGTTTTACATGTTTCACAGTGATGATTATCGAGTGCCCTGCGAACCTTAAAACAGTCATGAGTACCACGAACCACACTTTTGGAAAATCACAAGGATCTTCGTGCGAGAGTGTGCCAAAGATAAAGAAATAAATAAATACAATCTAAGGGATTCTAGTGATGTCTGATAAGACACGAAATTGTTAGATCCCGGGCAGAGATCTCTTCCTTCGGCGTCAAGATACTAAGAAGTGTCTGTGTGGTTTCCCGTTGAAGTACGATCAACTGCTTAATAAGAAACAATGAAAGGCATCTTTTATAAGGTTTAACAAGTGGCGTTATCTCCAAAGAAACTCCGAAACTCTATATAAGTCTGAAAGTTTGTTTGAAGTACTTGTGTGACCTGTGTAGTCAATTGAACAAGTTGGTTTTGGAATTATTTGATGTGACTGGGATGAAAGACAAAATCTCATGAAAAATAAAATTGGATCTATTTGGTAGAAACGTCTTTGGACTTGGAACGATTCATTATGATCTTACAAAAATAAACAAAGATTTCTTGGTACCAACTCCGAGAGTGGAGTTTCGTTAATTCGTTGGTGTAAAGCTAGAACCTTTTAATTGTTCACCGTCAATTCGTAACAATGTAATGGATTTTGGGTTTCACTTAATTTGTGGTGATAACGATATTTAATATCATAAACTCAGATGTTGTGTAACCATAAACCTCAGTGGTAAATTTTAAGAGTCTCAAGGGTTACGTTCATGAACGCGAAAGTGATGGAGAAGAGTTGGAGGTGGTTTCAAAGAAACAACAGTACCTCTGCTATATGAAAGTGACCAAGCAGACAACTCTTAACTCAGTAAGGCTTCAACATAGAGTCTTTGAGACTTTGGACAACATGCAACAGCATGCTTCTAGGGACACTTAGCTAGGACATAGATACAGAGATTTATACATGTCCGTTCTTACAAAAATGTACGGTCAAGTCATCTCTAGAATCTGAAACTACTTGGAATTTTGATAAAATTATGAAAACTAACAAAGAGAATATTTTTTGATTTTTCCGAAAAACATAAATAAAATATTTTTGGATTTTTGATTTTTCTGAAAAAGAATTAAAAACAGAAATGGAAAGGAAATATTTTCGTATTTTGAAACTCTGAAAAAGAACGAAAGTAAAATAAATATACAGAGATACAAAGAGCTGCGAACCACAAATGAACAGTTGACTGCGAATTACTCCGAGCGTTCTCACCGATTTCGTAGGGTAAAAAAAATATGACTTTGAATTACTCCGAACGTTCAGACCAATTCGTAGTCTCAGCGCTACACCACGAAAGCGAAAGTCATCCTGAATGCGAAAGTGGTTTCAAAACTGATTCAGCTTCCATCATTCCTAGGCCTTGTAGAATACGATTGAATGATGGTTCAGGTAAGGCTTTCGTGAAATTGTCAGCCAATTGATCAGCAGATCTAACGAAGTGTATTTCAACATTACCATCTTCAACATGATCCTTGATGAAGTGATACCTCAATGCAATGTGTTTATGTGACAACCGTCAAAATTCGAGTCAGTTCTAGATTTGACTAAACTTAGTTGCACGTATAGGCACGACACATACTAGACTTAGTAACTAGAAGCTAAGTTATAACCTACTAGAAACTTGGAAACAAGTAGAATCGAATGATAGTGTACTTAGATTTCACATGGTTATGTGAATTCTACAACTACTTAACTTTAGTGACTATCCACATTCGGGTCATTTCTTGACTTGAACACCATTTCATGAATCATATACACCCATCTTTCACTTGACCTAGTAGTAGAAATTAGGTCATAATCTCATAGAAACTTAAGTCAAAGTTGAAAACTAGGGCTAGTATACTTGATTCTTCAATTTCACTTGAATCTCGAAACCACTACATAGAATGCCAATAAACCGATAAAATAACTTACAAACATTATTTATAACTATAAAAGAGTTATAAAACCATAAAATAATTTGAAGTCTCAAAGATTCAATTCATTTTGATATCCAAAGATTTATTAAACTCCAAAAACCCTAAAAGCCATAAAAACTCATAGTTATAAACTTTAAACTTAAAGTTTTTATAAAAATAATTATGAACCTTATAATATTATCTTATAATAATAAAAATTATGAAAATGCAATCAAGAAAAATAAAAATTAAGTCTTTGACATTACCCTTAATTTATAAGACAAAATACACTTGAACCTTGTAAAAACTAAAGATGATTTTTATAAAAACTAAAGATGATTTTTATAAAAATGATTAGGAGGCCATATTTATTCAAAGTAAAGCTTTAAAAGCCTCTTAAAACCCTCTCTAATCCCTCTTAAAGTCGGCCTCCACCTTCCAAGAAAGCTCTTCCCAAAAACACTCAATCAAGTTATTCACTCCCACACTCTTCTCTCATGTCTCTCATTTCTCTCTCACACTCTCACACACATTTTCTCTCTTCCTCCCCCTAAGAACCATGAAATTTCTCCAGAAAATAAGTCCAAGAACACTCAAGATACTCAAATCTTCATCATATTGTGGTGTTCTTGAAGGTAAAATCGATTTCTACTTTACTTTTCCTTCAAGTTTTGCTATTTTCTTACACTTTCTCCTTCTTCTCCTTCTTCTCCTTCTTCATCTTCTTCAAACTTGTTTTCTTTTTGTTAAAATGGTTTTTAGAACATCATGGATGTGTTTTAACACCATGCATGTATGATAAACAAGGTTGCATGTTCATGATCTTAGTGCAAAAATCGATTTTAAGGATTAAAACATCAAACTCAAGTTAATAGTTTTTAAGAAACAAAATTTTGTTCATAAATGCATGTATACATTTTGATAAGTTTTAATCTTTTGATATCTAGAAACATGACTAAAATATGAGTTTATCATGATATATTTAAAATATTTCAAAATATTTACTCAAGGAAATGATGAAAACTCACTTTTCTAACCAATCATCATGCATGCAATCTGCCAGATTTCTTTACCTGACTTTAAACTGCCATATCTCACTCATTCCTTAACCAAAATTCGTGATTCGTTTTCTGAAATATAATATTTTGAGTTAGCTTTCAAACCCATCTGACCTCACTGGAAATTTCCAACATTTCGATTTTTAACAATTTTTACACAACTGTTGCTCAAACAGCACTTTCCTTATGAACATTTGTTTTGTGTTGCATGTTCAAAGGACTTATTCATCACTAAAAATCATTCAAAAACTATTTTGAACTCTTAACATCATGTATTAAGAGGTATAAAAAGATATTGATTCAAAAGTCTTTGGAACATGTTGCAAAAATTCTCAAAGTAACATCAATAATCTTTACCAAAATCACAAGAACCAAGTTTTCTCTATAATTTATTGAGCCTTTAGGCATGTTTTTCGACATCAAAAATAAGAAAACAATTTTTCATTGTTATTAAAATTGTATGAAGATGCATTCTGGAAATTTTCAGCTCAATATATATTTTCTTTATTTTTACATGAAAATAATAAGAAAATAGAGTGTTAAATCATATAAAATACTTACACTAGTAAATAAATTCTGGAAAAATTCTTGGATGATCCTTTAAGTTATTAAACATCTCCCATGAAGTTTAAATGACTTTTGTTACTGTTTAATATGGTTTTTAATTTTCTTTTTGTTTAGCTCTAATAAATCATAAAACTGCATTAGGGAATATAAAAAGGGTATCTAATAATTTTTGCAGCTTCTACCCTATGTGGAAGACTCAGGAAAATATTTTGGGAATTTTTCAAAATGCATATCTATTTTTCATGATTTTTTGTGTTTATAATGGACTAAAAACAGGAAAACTAGTTTTACTCATCCAAAATTCATGAAAATTTACTAGAACACCTTATAATATATTAGGATGCTACATAAAACTTTTGATAATTTTTCTCTTCTGTATGCTATTTTTCATCTTTTTTCCGAAGATTAAATACACTTAAATCCACTTTTATTAGAATAAATGCACAAAAAGTATAAAATTGGGTTAAACAGTTTATAAATCCATTTTTATATTTTTTCCAGCTTAATAATGTTTAATAACAGTATTACAAAAAGTTTGGGTAATTTTGGAATCTGTTTTCTATTTATGCCCATTTTTATTAGAACAAATACATAAAAATCATAAAATTGGGTTAAACAGTTTAGAAACTCATTTTTATATTTTTCCCAGCTTAAGTATGTGTAATGGCAATATTATAAAAAGTTTGGGGTATTTTCTTAACTGATTTCTATTTTTCATGAATTTTTATCTATTTAGAGAATTAAATATAAGAAAAATGGTTATACATATCTATAATCCATGAAAATTTATCTGGAAGTCTTTTAATGTGATTAGAACCAAAATCTGAAGTTTGGTAATTTTTATTAACTGTTTATTATTTTTCATGATTTTATGGTTATTCAAGAAACTAAAATCGTGAAAAATAGTTAGACAAATCAAAAATTCAAGAAAATTTATCTTAATGTCTTTGACTTCAATTAAAACTGAAATGCAAAGTTTGAGAAATTTTAGAACTAAATTTATTTAGTTTTTGAATATTAAATCATTAGAACACCATTTAAAATGTTAAATATTAACATTTCAATAATGATAATTTTCCACTTAAATTGTTATATAACAATTGATTCATTGAAACTTAATTTTCACAGAAAATTGTTTGTAACTTATCAATATTAAATTTTGACATAATATTGGCATAATTCTATTGTAGTAGTAAGTATACTAGTGTTAGATTTCGATTAGAGACTCACTAGCGAATACCATTATTGTAGGAATTGGTAGTGGTACACGTGGAACGTAGTTCAAGGCACCATTTGCATCATCTCAATGCATTGTGAGTATTCACGCACTCCCCTGTTTTCGGGTTTTATGTTTTGGGGTGGAAAAGCATGTCCGAAAAACTATTTATTGTTCGTTGTATTTAAATTGATTCGTATCAAACTCGATTGCTATATTTTGCTATAATTTGCTATATTCTGCTATGTATGTCTATGCAACACGGAACATGAGAACTTATCGTCTTAAGTCCCTTCCCTTATACTTTACTCCAACCATTAACTCTTTGAGCCAATGGTCATTGTGGATAGCGCTATTAGGAATTGACATCTCCTCACTCGTCCGATTGCTTGAGTGCATGATACCATATAATCTATGGAACGATAAGCATAGATCTTGATAGGGCATCAGTCATAGGCTTGGTTGGGAACTCATTGTTTGCTCATACACATACAAACTCGTTTATTAATTATAGCAATGAACTTTGTTTCTCATTATAGCAATAAACTTTGTATCTCATTATAACAACAAACTTTTGTTACTAAATACTTATTTACTTGTTTTAGCAACAAACTTGGTTGCTTCTTATAGTAACAAACTTGTTTGCTCCTTGTGACAATGAACTTTGTTTCTCATTATAGCAATAAACTTTGTATCTCATTATAACAACGAACTTTTGTTACTAAATACTTATTTACTTGTTTTAGCAACAAACTTGGTTGCTTCTTATAGTAACAAACTTGTTTGCTCCTTGTAGCAATGAACTTGATTTCTCATTATAGCAATAAAACTTGTTTACTCATTTTAGTAACAAACTTTATTTCCCATGAGAATATAAACGTTGCATCTCATTTAGGCAACATACTTTATCTCTCATGCTGACAACGAACTTTGTTTATATAAACTTATTTACTCATTTTAGCAATATATTTTTATCTATGGAAACTTATATCAAATCTTTGATTTCGATTCATGAAACCAACATTATTTTTAACTTGTGAACTCACCAACTATTTTTATAGTTGACGCTCGTTTTACATGCTTTTTCAGGAATCATCGAGTAAGTGGCACTTAGGGATACTTCACTTTTAGGAGCATTCGCATGTGTTGTATTTCAATTTACATTGTAATTTCTTTTAAAAGTTGTTCAAACCCATTGTAAATTTGTAATGATTTTTAATACTATGGTTGGTGTTGTCTTTTAACTTTTGCTATGAAACCCTTTATACTGCCATGCCTCGTGTTTCCGCTTTAGCGGGGTGTGACAGTTTCGTTTTGGAGTGTTGCACTGGATTGTGACAAATACGAATGGCACTTTCGGAGTCACAATATAATGGGATTCGTTTCATATTCAGGCCATAGTCAAGAAGTTGACTTTGAATCCATATAACCTGGGAAGTGCATGAGGCAGCAGCAATATTTTCAGCCTCAGCTGTTGACAAGGAAACACAAGTTTGCTTTTTAGATTGCCAACTGACGAGTTTGCCATCAAGAAATTGACATCCTCCAGTTGTACTTTTTCGATCCAAACCACATCCTCCTAGATCAGCATCCGAAAATGCTTGAACAAAGAAACCAGATTTTGGCGGGTACCATATTTCAAGTGTAGATGTTCGTTTGAGATACCGGAATTTGTTCTTAACCACGATCATGTGAGGTTCACGTGGATTTGCCTGAAATCTAGCACAACAACAAACGGAAAACATGATATATGGTCCACTCGTTGTAAGATACATTAGAGAACCTATCATTTGACGATAGAGTGTCATATCTGCAGCGGGTTTTTCCAGAGATTGAGTGAGTTCCGTTCCGAATGCCACTGGAACCTTCACCTTTAAGTCTCCCATCATTCCAAACTTAGCAAGCAAGGTATTTGTATAAGCCTCCTGATTAATGAAGATACCTTCCTGAATCTGTCTTATATTCAATCCAAGAAAAAAGTTAATCGGACCCATTGAGCTCATCTCAAATTTCGTTTCCATCAACTTTCAGAATTTAGCAGTTAAGATGGGGTTAGTTGATCTAAAAATGATGTCATCAACGTAGATTTGGACAATCATTAAGTTGTCACCATCTTTCTTGTGAAAGCAGGTTGGGTCGACCGAACCTTGTTTGAATTTAGCCTGTTTCAAAAAACGAGTAAGACTTTCCTACCAGGCTCTTGGAGCTTGCTTCAGACCATAGACTGCTTTGTCTAGAATATAACAGTGATTGGGATATCTATCGTTTATGAAGCCAGGTGGTTGTTCCACATGCTTCAAAGTTCTTGTTGTTGGATAAGGTGTCTAAGTCCATAACTATTTCTGGTATGTACTTGACCCGACCCGGCATGGTCCATTTGCGTTGCATGGCACCATGCAATTGGATAAACTAAAATGAGAGAAATAACACTTATGGTTTATTAATATATTATAAGTTCTAATATATTAATAATATTATTTAATTAGTTTGATCAAGAATTAATTTAGAATTAATTAAGTGATCAAAAGATAACTAATTAAATATATGGGTAGATTATGTAAATCTTCCATATCTTATATAGTGGGCTAAGAGGCTCCATGGATTATCAAGTTGGGTTCCACCCATAGGATGCTCCATGGATGCTCCATGGGAGTTACAAACCCATGGGTCATGGAAATGAAGAGTCATGACACATTAGGGTTTACATGGTGTAACCCTAGATGTGTCAACACTATATAAGAAACTCATTCTCCACCAAAATTGGCTACACTAAGAAACAAGAGGGCTAGAGCCGATTTTGCAAGTGTAAAATTCTCTCAAAGTTTACTCCTTTGCATTTGGTGTTGTGTGAAGCATTTGAGGCATCACACTTGGGGTGCTAGGCTCACAAGGTTTCAAGGATCATAATCAACAACAAGGTAAGTTATTCTATCTTTCATTCAAGTTAAAAATGTTCTCCATGTATGCTAGATAGGAATATAACCTTGGAATTCAACTTTGCATGATTATTAGACAAACATAGATCCAAGGTTATTAGGGTTGCATGTACACTTAGGAAGTGTTAGAATGCTCAAAACCCATCAGTGGTATCAAAGCCTAGGTTTGTTTGTTGTTTTTTTTTGTGTGCAAACAGCTTGAAAAAAAAATCGTTTTTCTGTTTTCTGCTCGTATGAAAGTTTGCACATTTGTTGCTGGAAATGGACTAGAAACATTACCCTAAACTGTTTTGATGTTTTAAAGCTTGTTTTAGATGGTGTAATGTTTATGCTAATCCATTTACAATGGCAATTATTAAAATTACAAGTTTTTTTTTAAGTGTAATTTTTGATTCTTGAAAGTGTTCATATTCATGTTCTTGAACTTATGAAGATTAGATGATCATAGGAATTGTTTGTAACCTTCATGGTAGTTTAATTCATGATCATAATGTGTTTTAATGGAGTCCATAACTTGTCCTCAAGTTATGGAAAACCAAAAGTCTCACTTTTATTAAAGCCATTAAAAGAACACAAGAGTTATAAAAATGAAGAGTCTTCATTTTTATTACTCAATTAATTCATAAGTTATAAGAAATGAAAAGTTTTGGAAGTTTACAAAACTTGCCCTCAAGTTTTGGAACATGTAAAGTCTTGATTAAAACTTTAGTTCCAACCCTTAGAATTTTAAAAGTTAAAATTCAACCCTTATACTTTATAATATTATAAGTTACTAATATATATATGTATAACGTCAAGTCATCTTACCGCTAGTACGCCTCATTCACGAAGACGGTCTATAAGGGGGGTATAAGGTTGTTGCCTATAAAATGGCAACTTAATGGGTGTCCACTCTCACTCACCGCTTCCTTGATCGGTGGAGGGTCGTTAGCCGAACGGGTAGGACAAGGACTTATAAATTCTCATTAAAAGTATGATGAATATTATAAAGTAACTAAATGCTTTTATTAAATTCCCAATCTTAGTTACTTTAGGAAAATGTGAATAAGGTGCTAATCCATGAAATTACACTTTACACTTTGTTTAAGTCGTTAGTGGAGCTCGTGTGGTTAACCGGCACACTAACTTGGACTTAACAAGGAAGGTAAATGGTGACTTAAAGTTTATTATAGGTCGGTGGAGCTCGTGTGGTTAACCGGCACATCGATTGAGTAATAAACATTAAGTGTACCAAGTGATTTGCATGGTTACTTCACACCTCGTTTTGTGATCCTCGGTATCCCAGTCACAAAACTTGGAGGGCACACTCGAGATTGAAACATGCCTTTGAAAAGTTCATTGAATCTCAAAAGAATATAGGAATTTCTAAGAACCAATTAAAAACCTAATATTTATATTTCGTTTTTCATGGTGGAAATTGGTGAATCGTCATTCACCTACCTTTCAAATATGTTATAGCTTGGATTACGGCATACCTCTTCTAAGTTATAATATATTGTGATTGGATCCTAGCCTTAATATTACATTTGGGTGTTTTATTAAGGACTCTCTTAATATCTAAACTAATCTTGTTCTCTTCTTTTAGATGTCTTCAAACAATGCTGCTTCTGGCTCTAATCCTAATGGCTCCTTTACCCTTATGAACTTGTGTGGGAAAGTCACTTTTGATGGATCCAACTTCAATGAATGGATCAGAAACATCAGGATGATTACCCGCTACGAGGACAAAGAATATGTCCTTGACAAGGAGCTTAAGGAGATTGATGAGACCACTGCAACTCCCCAGGAGATCGCTGACTTTCGGGCACATGAAAGGGATGCTACAAAAGTGGCATGCATCATGTTGGCCACCATGACAACGGAACTCCAAAAGTCCTATGAGGACTTCTACCCATTTGAAATGCACCAAGATCTGATGGAAAGATACCATCAAAGTGCACGACAAGAGAGGTATGAAATCATATGCTCTATCATAACAACCATGATGAAGGACGGGGAATCTGTCACGAGCCACATGCAGAAAAATGCAAAGGTATGTGGATCGGTTGCTGAAGCTTAATGTGAACTTCCCTGAGGAGCTTGCAATAGATATCATTTTGCACTCCTTACCATCGTGCTATGATCAATTCCGCATGACATATCACATGAATAAGAAAGAGGTCACACTCAGCAAACTTCAGGGACTCCTCAAGACCGCAGAAACAGGTCTTAAGGGTAAGTCGGTTGTTAACACTCCTATTCCAAACTCCGCCCCGGTTTTGGCAATCGGGAAAGGTAGAGGGAAGAAGAGGAAGAGCTCTTCGAAGGGTACCAAGGCTAGGACCCTTGATGGCTCTTCTTCAAGTGGAACCAAGAAAGGTTTTGTCACTCCTTCTTCTGACCCTAAAGAGGCTAAATGCTTCTATTGCCATGAAAAGTCACATTGGAAGCGGAACTGCCCAAAGTACCAGCAAGATGTGAAGGATGGGAAAGTTAAACCCAACCATGCAGGTATTTACACTATCTTATCTAATTACTCACCCCATTCTAACCCTTGGGTCCTTGATACCGGTTGTGGTATTCATATCTGTTCTGATTTGCAGGGACTAAGAAGAAGTGAGAATGTGGAGCATGGAAGAATAAACTTAATCATGGGGAATAGGAAAGCTTTACATGTCACCAAGATTGGAGTTTATACTTTATCGCTAAGTAGTGGGTTTAGTTTAGATTTGAATAAATGTTGTTATTCGCCAGAAATGGCAAGAAATATTATTTCCTTTCATGCATTGTATAAACAAGGTTTCACCTTTTCATTTGATAATGAAGTTGGTTTGATTAATGCTTTCTTTAATAATGTTCTTTATTTTAAAGCATTACCTTGTGATGGTGTGTATGAAACTGTATTTGTGGTTGATAACTTAGGAAATAATGTATTGTGTATTGATTCTGTTAATGATAATAACTTGGATAAAGCATCATTATGGCATTGTCGTCTTGGACATATAAGCAAGAAACGCATAGGCCAACTCCAAAAGGATGGAGTATTGGAGTCATTTGACCTAAAGTCAGATGATAGTTGCAAATCATGCTTACTTGGAAAAATGACAAAGTCACCCTTCACAGGCTCTTATGAGAGGGGTGAAGGTTTGTTAGATCTTATACACACGGATGTGTGTGGGCCCTTCAAACATGACACAAGGGATGCTAATCGTTATTATTTGACTTTTACTAATGATTACAGTAGATATGGATATGTCTACTTAATCAAGCATAAGTCAGAGACTTTTGAGAGGTTTAAAGAGTTTAAAAAGGAAGTCGAGAATCAATTGGACAGGAACATTAAGATGCTTCGATCCGATCGAGGTGGTGAGTATCTTAGTTCAGAGTTCCTCGACTATCTTAAGGAATGTGGGATTGTCTCACAATTGACACCTCCCAGGACACCGCAGTTGAATGGGGTAGCTGAGAGGCATAATCAAACCTTGTTGGATATGGTTCGTTCCATGATGAGTCGAGCTTCGCTACCAATCTCATTTTGGGGGTATGCCTTAGAGACTGCCGCCCATATCCTTAATCTAGTTCCCACAAAGAAAGTTGCCAAAACTCCTCATGAGATGTGGACTGGTAAAGTACCCAAACTAGACCACATTAAGATTTGGGGTTGCGAGGCTTTCGTGAGACGCGAGACTCATGATAAGCTCGAACCTCGAAGTGAGAGGTGTATTTTCATCGGCTACCCACAGAAATCCTTTGGTTACCTCTTCTACAGACCTAGTGAGAATGTGGTCTTTGTAGCTAGGAGGGCGTTCTTTTGATAGAGAGAGAGAGTTCATAAGCCAAGGAGACAGTGGGAGGCAAGTTGACCTTGAAGAAATTCAAGAGTCAAGTGGTGAAGGAACTTCAAACCCTAGCACTCAACTTGAGGAGGAAACTTCTGTTGAGCCAATTGACAAGTCTGTACCTCTGAGGCGTTCCACAAGGGTTAGGAATGCACCTGAGCATTATTATGGATTCCATATTACTGCGGAAGGTGATACACTTATCAGTGATGAGACGCTAATAGGTCTGGATGAACCTAACAGTTACGCGGAAGCCATGGCAGACCCTGAGTCAGCCAAGTGGAAAGAGGCAATGGACAGCGAGATACAGTCCATGTATAACAATCAAGTTTGGAACTTGGTTGAGAATGTACCAGGTCGTAAGACTGTAGGGTGCAAATGGATCTTCAAGAAGAAGACCGACATGGATGGTAATGTACACACTTATAAGGCACGACTGGTTGCAAAGGGTTTCTCACAAACTCCGGGAGTTGATTATGATGAGACCTTTTCTCCAGTGGCCAAGATTAAGTCTATTAGGGTTCTGTTAGCCATAGCCGCATTTCATGACTATGAAATATGGCAAATGGATGTCAAAACCGCTTTCCTTAATGGAAAGTTGGCTGAGGATGTTTACATGAGTCAGCCAGAGGGTTTTGTCAACACAGAGTACCCTAATAGAGTGTGTAAGCTTGAGAAATCCATTTATGGGTTAAAGCAAGCACCTCGCAGATGGAATCTTTGCTTTGATGAGAAAGTCAAGGAATTTGGCTTTTCTAGGAGTGAAGATGAATCTTGTGTATAGGTCAAGGCTAGTGGGAGTATAGTTAGCTTTTTGGTATTGTATGTGGATGACATACTACTCATAGGAAATGACATCCCAACTCTACAGGAAGTTAAGTCCTGGCTTGGGAAGTGTTTCTCTATGAAGGACCTAGGAGAAGCTGCCTATATTCTAGGGATAAGGATCTTGAGAGACCGGAGTAAAAGACTAATTGGACTTAGTCAGAGTACCTACTTGGATAAGGTGTTGAAGAGATTCGGCATGCAGGACTCCAAGAAAGGAGAGTTACCCATCCAGAGTAATGCCAGATTGAGTAAGACACAAAGCCCTAGTACTGAGGCTGAGATAGCAGAAATGAGTCGAATACCTTATGCTTCGGCTGTAGGATCGATCATGTATGCTATGACGTGTACTCGACCTGATGTAGCCTTTGCTTTGAGCATGGTTAGCAGGTATCAGGGGAACCCTGGCAAGGCACACTGGACTGCGGTAAAGAATATCCTCAAGTACCTACGGAGGACTAAGGACTAGGTCCTTACCCTCGGTGGGAGTGAAGACTTGAGAGTTGTAGGGTATAGTGATGCTAGCTTTCAGACTGATAGGGATAATTTCCGCTCTCAGTCAGGCTGGGTCTTTACCTTAAATGGAGGAGCAATTTCTTGGAAGAGTTCCAAGCAAGAGACAGTGGCTGATTCAACTTGCGAATCAGAGTATATAGCAGCTAGCGAGGCAGCAAAGGAGGCGATATGGCTGAAGAACTTCATTGGAGAGCTTGGAGTTGTACCAGCTATTAAAGAGCCAATGGAAATTTTCTGTGATAGTGAAAGTGCAGTTGCCTTAGCCAAGGAACCAAGGAACCAAGGGAGATCCAGACACATCGACAGAAAATACCATTTCATCAGACATCGAATATAAGAAGGACTCCTCGTGGTAAAGAGGGTATCATCAGATGAGAATCCAGCAGATCCCCTCACGAAGGGACTGACTCGGGTTAAGCATCTCCAGCATGCTCGGAGCATAGGGCTGAAGGATGATATTAGATTTAGTAGTTAGATAACCTTGAAATTTGTAAAGTGTAATTGACATTAGATGATGAATAAAAGGTGTTTTATTTATGAGTAAAGTGTTGCTATCTCTTGTCGATCGTTTACTATATTTCTTTTGCATGTTTTGACTTCCAGAATAATTATGTTTGGTATATCAATTTATTCGAACCTCCACAGTCGGTCATACGTCGGAAGTAGGTATGAATCAAGACTGTCATGATTGGTTGCAGAGGTCTAAGTTGTTGGACATGGCTACAACACTCATGAGTGCTCATAAGTTCTGAGCATTGGACTCAACCCACGCTCACTGGAATCACCTCATGGAATTTATCTCGAGTGATCGTGAGACGATAATATCATATAAGTCTTCAAACCTAGAGATATGATTTGTTACTTATGAGTTGGTTATGCATTGATTGTACGTTAACGCATTGGTAACTCGATGTTATAAAACGTGCTTTTGTGTATAATTCAATGAGTGGTAGAACAAACATATGAGTCGAAGTTTATCTGTTCCTTCTTGGATTAGAAGCTGATATCTGGGCCCCTCGATGATTTTGTTTTGACCTATGTACCGGGCCCGGTCAGAACTAAGTTGATGTGTTCAATTAAGTTCTTTGTCAAACAAATCGGAAATCGGAAAACAAACTGCTGGACACAAAGTAAGACACTGTTCCATGTATTTGTCCGGTTGATATCTAGAATAGAGGATTATATGATCACTTATCTTAAATGGCGTATCATCATCTTCTCAGTTCCGAGAGACCTTGAAAGAGCTACGATTGCCGATCGGTTCCTGAAGTATTGCAGTTATAGTTATTAGACTTATCCAAGTGGGAGACTGTTAGATAAGGTGTCTAAGTCCATAACTATTTCTGGTATGTACTTGACCCGACCCGGCATGGTCCATTTGGGTTGCATGGCACCATGCAATTGGATAAACTAAAATGAGAGAAATAACACTTATGGTTTATTAATATATTATAAGTTCTAATATATTAATAATATTATTTAATTAGTTTGATCAAGAATTAATTTAGAATTAATTAAGTGATCAAAAGATAACTAATTAAATATATGGGTAGATTATGTAAATCTTCCATATCTTATATAGTGGGCTAAGAGGCTCCATGGATTATCAAGTTGGGTTCCACCCATAGGATGCTCCATGGATGCTCCATCGGAGTTACAAACCCATGGGTCATGGAAATGAAGAGTCATGACACATTAGGGTTTACATGGTGTAACCCTATATGTGTCAACACTATATAAGAAACCCATTCTCCACCAAAATTGGCTACACTAAGAAACAAGAGGGCTAGAGCCGATTTTGCAAGTGTAAGATTCTCTCAAAGTTTACTCCTTTGCATTTGGTGTTGTGTGAAGCATTTGAGGCATCACACTTGGGGTGCTAGGCTCACAAGGTTTCAAGGATCATAATCAACAACAAGGTAAGTTATTCTATCTTTCATTCAAGTTAAAAATGTTCCCCATGTATGCTAGATAGGAATATAACCTTGGAATTCAACTTTCCATGATTATTAGACAAACATAGATCCAAGGTTATTAGGGTTGCATGTACACTTAGGAAGTGTTAGAATGCTCAAAACCCATCACTTGTGTGCTGCATAAGCTAAGAAGATGTGAACAGATTCTAACCTTGCAACCGGTGCGAAGGTTTCTTCGTAGTCGATCCCTTTTTCCTGACAATATCCCTTGACAACCAGTCGTGCCTTATTTCGTATGAATTTTCCTTCTTTATCCAACTTGTTGCGAAACACCCATTTAAGACCAACAACAGATGCATCCTTTGGAGTTGGAATCAATCTCCAGACTTTGTTTCGTTCAAACTCATTGAGCTCCTCCTGCATAGCTTGCACCCAATCTGAATGATCTAGAGCAACTTGAACATTTTTGGGTTCAACTTTGGAGATAAACGAGTTAAACATGCAATATTCCACTTTTGAGAATAAAGCAGTTTGCTTCGCTTTTTGTTGTGCTCTCGTAAGAACTCCTGAGGATGATTCGCCTATTACTTGCGTTTTTGGATGACCCCTAGTCCATTTGAGCAAAGGAGGATAATTAGGATCATATATTGGATCTAATTCAGCATTTACTTCCTCAAACTCTGACTGTGCATCCGAATCTTCATGTATATCCGAATCTTCATTCGTATTATTATTCTCCCCCTCGAATGAAGAAACTTCCTCTATTTCAGGAATCGAATTCTCCCCCTCGAATGGAGTGTTGTTCTGAACTTGTGGAGTAGAACCCTCCCCTTGAACCGATGCATTAGTTGTTTTGTTTGAAGACAAACTCTCCCCGTGGACAGTTGTGTTCGTAGCATGAGGATCAATCGTACTTGGTGGGTCTTGAGACATCTCTTTTGCTGCATCTTCAATAATTTTCTTCATTTCATCAACTTTGTTGTCAACTGCCTTAGATTCAGACGAGATAGCCTTCTCTGGCTCATCAAATAGAATCATGAACTCGTCATAAAGAGTGGAGAGTTTGGTTTGGGAAAAATCTCCTATGATTGGCTATTATTCGTCTGAGTCCTCTTTAAGTAATTGTCATCGAAAGTGAAATAGTAGGTTTCTTCTATCTTTTTAGATCGTTTGTTGAGAACCCTATATGCCTTCGAGGTCAGCAAATATCCCAAGAAAATGCCTTCATTATCCTTCACATCGAATTTGTTCCTTTGCTCTTTTGAATTGAAAATGAAGCACCTGGAACCAAACACATGAAAAAACTTGACGTTAGGTTTTATATTGTTTATGATTTCATAAGGAGTAATAGAAAAATGTTTATTAAGGATTGAACGGTTTTGGGTAAAGCATGCAGTTCCAATCGCATCCGCCCAGAAGTAAAGTGGCAGATTCGCAAATGAGAGCATGGTTCTCACAGCTGCACACAAGGATTGGTTTCGTCTTTCAACAACCCTATTCTGTTGCGGAGTATAAAGAGTCGAAAAGTTGTGTGAAACTCCTTTCGTAGTCATAAATTCATCAAATACTTGATTCTTGAATTCCAACCCATTGTCGTTGTGAATGTTGCGAACTAGCTTTTGCAGTTGTAGCTCTATTTGCGTTATAAAGTCTTTGAGTTTGGGAGTGGCTTCATACTTCTTCTTAAGAAAATACACCCAGGTGAATCCTGAAAATTCATCTACAATAACTAATATATATTTATTACCACCTATGCTTTCAATCGCAGAAGGACCACAAAGATAGATATGCAAAAGTTCGAGTGGTTCGCTGACTTTCGTATTCATGACGGTTGGATGGCTCTTTCTGCTCTGCTTCCCCATTTCACAAGTTGCACAAAGATGTTCCTTATCATACTTTAGGATAGGTAGACCCCGCACGTGGTCACCAAGAACAAGCTTGTTGATATCTTTGAAGTTTAAGTGTGAAAGTCTACGATGCCACAGCCAACTGTCGTCTGATGAAGCTTTCACAAGTAGACAGACAGTCGGCTTCCCTTTAATGGGTTTCAGGTCGAGAGGAAACATTTCTCCCTTTCGTTTTGATCTTATGAGAACATTCTTGGTTTTCTTTTCAAGGATTTCAGATCCTTCATCTTCAAACGAAACTTTCAACCCTGTGCTAACAACCAGCTGTGAAACACTGATTAAGTTGTGTTGCAGTCCCTCTACATATGCCACTTTTCGAATTGAAAATTCCCCGTTCGTTGTCATTCCACAACCTTTAATCTCTCCAAGGGAGTTTTTACCAAACTTCACCCTACCACCATCTTTCAGTTCTCTATATTCTCGTAGTTCCTCCTTCCTACCTGTCATGTGACGCGAGCAGCCACTGTCTATATACCATTCTGAATCGAACTGCTCGTCACGAATTTCCTGCAAAAATCAAGCAGATTTAGGAACCCAAATTTGTTTGGGTCCTTGTGAGGTTTTTACAGAAGTAGGAAAAGTGACAGAAGGATCAACCAAATAAGTTCTTTTTATTAAGGTTGATTTATTTTTCTTCGTTATTTGAAAAACATTTACTCTTTTGTCTTTGAGATTTGTATCCTTTGAGGATATTTTCTTTTGCTTATGTTGGATTTGATGCTTAACAAATTGCTTCTCTGCACTCTTTGAATTAGTTTCGGATTCCTTGATAGGAACTTTCAGCTCCGAAACCAGCTTTTTTTTACCTTTCGAAGTTTTAGCAGATTGTGAAGCATTTTTGTGAGTTTTTGTTTTCTCCATAGGTTTCATAGGATTCGAAAAATTAGATTTATGAAAAACTTTCGTTTTAGAGTCCTGAGGATTGCAAAACTGGCTTTGTGAAAAGCTCCTAGGGTTCGCACGTGAAGAGACTTTCGTATTTCGATTGGAAGGTTTTTCATTACGAACGAAGTTAGGATTCTTGCATTGCTAGATTTGTTTTCTTTCCTTGATATTTTTTTGTATCTCGTATTCCTTTGACGTTTCTGAACTGCAAATTGTTCTGAGGATTTGTGAATATTAGCCTTCGCTTTTGGCTTCCTGACAGGAGTTTCGTTTTGCACAGAAGATGTGTCACTGGGAACATTTTTAGTTCCACTTGAACTTCCCTTTTTGTAGTCCATGTTCACCTTGTTCAAAGGTTCAGCTACATATCGTCCTTTCACTCTCCAATAGGTATTTTCCGAAAGACCTAATGTTTCATCAGCATTGTCGATAGGAGCTGACCAGAAGAACTCATCACAACCATCTGCATTATCTTCGTTTACTAACGACGTTAATTCAGCGGTTTGATTTTTATCAAGTCCTTTAGTCATGAAAACCTGATTTGGTACTGTGTGAACCTTTTGAAAAACAACTGCTTTTTCTTTCAAAACTTCAGATTTTTTTTCAGAAAGACGTGCAAATTCAACTGAATTTTCAGAAATCAGAACTTTCGCATTTTGAGTTCGTTTTTAACAAACTTTGGACAGTCAACCTCATCATCTACATATATTTCGCTCATATCACAGTCCTCATCGAATTCAGAGGTATTTTCATCATTAAGTTTGTTATCTGAGCTCAACTTGGTACTCATTGAATCCAACTTCTCCACAGTATCATATTTAATTTTCTTTCTGTCATTCTCGTCTAAAAGCTGTTTCAGCATATTCTTGTGGTCTTTGGACTTAATATACGATTTAATATTATCCAGACCTATTCTGTAAGCATCCGAAGTTTCATCAGATGAAACAATGGATTCACATTTGTAACAGTCTGCGTCGATTTCATCCTCTTTTAATTCAAGGAATGGCAATATCATCTTATGGATTTTCTGACCTATCTCACAATCAAGATGCAATTGAGTAATATTAAAATAAAGTATTTTTGCAATCAAACAAAAGATATTACATTGTTTCAAAAGCATCAAATTGTCTCTTTGCAAGTAAATTACTTCATCCCTAGACTTAGAAATATCATACTCCAACTTTTCAATCCAAATGTGTCCCTCTTCACCTTTCGACGAAACCCTGCTGAGTTGATCGGTTAAGTTAGAATTTCTTAAGCAAGTTTGTTTCAAACTATTACTGATACTAGAGACTATGAATTTTAAGTCATTTAGTTCAGTTTCGTATCTGGACACAGGTACATTGAGAGATTCAAGAATAGAGTTTACCTTGTTGATCATCTATTCGCATTCATTGATTTGCTCAAAAACCGGTTTCGCAGCGAAACAACTATCCTCCCCATGACCATTATCAGATCCATATCCTCGCATCTGTGACACATCATTTGTCACCATGAAACATCTTCCTCCATACTGCGAATCCTCTTCTTTCGCAACGAAACTTCTCCCATGAGTGGGCCTTCGAACTTCCTCATCTTCAGAATCAGTGGACCAAAATTCCACCCTGCCAAATTCATCATCAACTTCATTTACATGCAGAAACAAAGCAGGCATTGAGTTATCAGCATTCTTTTTCTTCTTTATCTCCTTGAGCTTTCCGAGATAGTATGTCTCATTGTCTTCTCCTTCCTTCTTCTCATTCAATCTTCATAGCATGCACTCTTTGGCGAAGTGATTTTTACCATGGCTGTAATTACA
Organism: Lactuca virosa; assembly: GCF_052849685.1. Taxonomy (NCBI): domain Eukaryota; kingdom Viridiplantae; phylum Streptophyta; class Magnoliopsida; order Asterales; family Asteraceae; genus Lactuca; species Lactuca virosa. The sequence goes on from NC_136434.1 coordinate 59,087,564, forward strand.
ATCATATCCAGAATCACCCATGAGCTTCTTTTCCTTCTTTTCTTCTTCTTTCTAAGAAGTGTTTACATTTTCCTCTTTCACCTTCTCAAAGTTGTAGCTTCCTTGCCAGTTTCAGTTTTTGTTCCGATTGAAGTTATTCTTTGCAAACTTCTTTGGATTTGACACCATCAATGTGAACTCTTCTTTAGAAAGTTCACAATCGGAGAGCTCAAACTCTGAATCATCATCTTCAGCAACTTTCTTGCCCTTAGCTACAAGTGTCAACGAACCCATCCCAGATACCACTTTACCTTCCTTTGTCACTTCATCTTCATGTGACCTTAGGATCCCAACAAGCTTAGCCAGTGTGTAGTTCTTGAACTGCTCATGTGCTTTAACAGTGGAAACGACCGCCTTCCATTCAGATCTAAAACCATTCATGAACGTGACTTTTTGCTCGATACGTTCACGTCCAATTTTATGTTTCATCATCCCGCTGAGGAGATGATTGTAGCGATTAAAGGAATGATCTAAACTTTCTTCGGGCTTTTGCACAAACGCTCCAAACTCTGATAACAGTAAGGTTTGTTTCGGGTGCTCCAGATCAGCGTCAGTCGAGTATAATTCTTTGAGCCTATCACAGATGCCTTTTGCAGTATCAAGAGTGTTGAAGATATTGTGTTGCGTCATTGGGCCTGTTTTTACCAGTCCATTTTGTATAAACGAGTTGGTCCTGTCCACTCGTATTCAATGCTAGGGTTATAGTATATAAGGTGCATGCATGCTACGTATTTTTGTTAAGTCTCATAATTATCTTTGTAACCCTAATTAACACCTCTATAGAAGTAATTCTTTATCGAGTTCTTCTGAGGTGTAAGAGTTAATCATTCAGCACCAGTTTAATCACATCGTGTTCTTTACCTATTTTAATCTATTCAATCATCAAGGATTTATTCCTATCAGTTGGTATCAGAGCAGGAGACTATGTTCTTAATACGCATCTCTTCTGTTTGAAGAAATTATTAGGGTTTCCGCAAATATTGGATCTGTTTAGAGCCGTCACTGATTTATTGACGTTACTCTGTGATCTCAATATTAACCTAATAAGAGTTTACAGTCTTTTTTATAGTTGCAGGTATTAAAATATCATTCATCATGCAGAACGAAGACTCAAATATTAACTCCTTGAATATCTCAAGCAGCATCGGATCAACCACAAGGATTCCAAGTCTCTTTCCTCAAGAATATGAAGTTTGGGCGATGCATTTTGAAGATTATGTTTTGGGTTCAGAAGACAATGGGTATCTGATTTGGGAAGCAATCACTCTAGGTCCGTTTGTTCACACAGCGACCAAAAGAACCTTCAAAACCCAGAGAGAATACAACCAGCTGCTTCTTGATGTGAAGGACATGCCTCAAGATGAAAAATACAAACTCATGAGCGACATTAAAGGAATGAGGATCATCAGATTCACATTGCAAGCAGATACTTTTCGTCTTGTAAGTTTGTATGATACAGCGAAGGATATATGGGATAGGTTGAGAGAACTCTATTCTACAGACGTAGATCTAGAACACTCAACTCAAACGCTCTTGTTATCTGAGTTTGGCGAATTCATCCAAAAGCCTGAAGAAACTCTAAGTGCTACTTTCAATCGATACAATTATATTCTCAGCAAGATGATGAAGCACGGGATTGGACGTGAACTGATTGAGCAAAAGGTCACGTTCATGAACGGACTTCGATCAGAGTGGAAAGCGGTGGTGTCAACTGTTAAAGAACACGAACAGTTCAAGAACTATACTCTTTCGAAGCTTGTAGGAATTTTGAAGGTGCGAGAGAGTGAGGTAATGAAAGAAGCAAAGGTGATTTCTGGGATGGGGTCTCTAGACTTAGTTGCAAAAGGCAAGATTGTTGCTGATGACGCATCTGATTCAGATCATTCTGAGTATGAGCTCTCAAACGAAGACTATGAATTGATGGTGTCCAACCCTAAGCGATTTGCTAGGAAGAAGTTTCCCTCAAACAAAAATCGAAACTGGAAGGGAAGCTACAGCTCAGAGAAAGTGAAAGAAGAAAACAAAGGTGGTTCTCAAAAGGAGGAAGAGAAGAAGGAGAAAAAGTTAGTTGGAGACTCCGGATATGACTGCAATTATTGTCATGGTAAAAACCATCTTGCTAAAGAGTGCATGTTGCGAAGGAAGAATGAGAAGAATGAAGAGGAGGATGAGGAGGCTTATCACAAACGAAAGCTAGAAGAGATTAAGAAGGCGAAATCTAATGATAATTCTATGCCTGCTTTTGTTGTACAGAAAAACATGGCTCAAGGAGAGTTCGGAGAAGTGGAAGTCTGGTCAATAGACTCAGAAGATGAAGAGGTACGCAAGCCCACACATGGAAGGGCGTTCACTGCGACACAACAAGTACTCAGGAAGGTGTTTGATGGTGTCTGAAGGCGGATCGCAGATGCAGGAGAATGCAAGTGAGAGTGAAAGGAGCAAAGATAGCTGTTTCGCGACAAAGACTGTTCCAGAACAAATCAACGAATGCAAACAGCTGATCAATAAGGTAAATTCCATTCTTGAATCACTTAATATTCCCACATCCAGATACGAAACAGAATTCAATGATTTAAAATTCACCTTTTCAAGTATAAGCAATAGTTTAAAGCAAACTCGTCTATCAAACTCTAACCTAACCGATCAATTGAGCAGGGCAACATCCAAAAGTGAGGAGAGATGTATGTTGATCCAGAAGGTTGAGTCATATTTATCTAAGTCTAGGGATGAGTCTATTTATTTACAAAGAGACAATTTAATGCTTTTGAAACAGTGAAACATTTTTTGTTTAATTGCAAAAAGGCTTTATTTTAATATCACTCAACTGCATCTTGATTGTGAAATAGGTAAGAAAATCCATAAAATGATCTTGCCATTTCTCGGATTAAAGGAAGACGAAATAGACGCAGATTGTTACCAATGCGAATCTATCGTTTCATCTGAAGAAACTTCTGATGCATACAAAGTCGGTCTTGAACGCATTGAAAATTGCATTAAGTCCAAAGACCACAAAAACATGTTAAAACAAATTTTGGATGAGAATGACAAAAAGCAGATCAAATCTGATATTGTGCATAAATTTAACTCATTGAATGCCAAATTAAGTTCAGAAAGCAAAATAAATGTTGATAGTACTTCTGAATTTGATGAGGATGGTGATATGAGTGTAATTTCTGTAGAGGATGAGGTTGACTGTTCAGAGTTTGTTAAAAGTGAATCTAAACCTGCGAAACCTCTTATTTCTGAAAATTTTGTTGAATTCGCAAGAGTTATTCAAAACAAACCTGAAATCTTGAAAGAAAAAGCAACTGTTTTCCCAAAGGTTCAAGTAACGCCAAATCAAGTTTTTAAAGTCAATGGGGTAACAGAAAATCAAATCGTCGAGCTGAAAACCATTGTCGACGAAGACAACAAAGACAGATGTGATGAATTCTTCTGGTCAGCTCCCATAGATAATGTTGACGAAACTGTTGGTCTATCTGAAAGAACTTCCTGTAAAGTCAGAGGAAGATATGTGGCCGAACCTTTAAATAATCCCTCAGCATTTGAAAAAGGTAGTCCTAGTGGTACCAAGGAAGTTCGTAGCGAACCCAACTCCGGGAAGAAAAGCGAATACAACTCCATGAAGAAAAGCGAACATGGAATAAGAAAAGCGAATCCTAAGGTGAACATCCATAAGTCGTCAAAGCAACTTGCTGATCAAAAACGACAAAGAAATGACAGATATAGAAAAAATCTCAATGAAAGAAAGCAATTTTGGCAATCCCAAAATTCGGATTATGTTCGCCACGAAAGAAGGAAGGGTCCTAAAGCGAAAGCTCATTCGCAAGTAAACTCCAATCAGTGTGTGTACTGTTGCTCTCATAGTCAGATGGACTCCCAGCAAAAAGGAACTCCACAAACCTTCTTTACAAAGCAGCAATTGCAAAAACCAAAGCCTTGTTTCTCTAAATCCATGAAGTCAGCAAATAATAATATCAAAGGCAAGGGAAAGATGTTTTCAGAACCAAAAGCTCTAACTAAGAAAACTAATGTGAATCCCAAAGAAGCTGAAAAGAAACTCGTCAAAAGTCAAATCCATAACAAGAATCAAACCTTTGATACCAAATAAACTAACTTAAAGGATAACAAAATCAAAGTTTTCACCATCAAACGAAAAGATGAAACCACTCTCATAAAACGAACATATATGGTTAATCTTGATATTACTTTTCCTAGTTGTGTGAAAGGCTCACAAGGACCCAAGAAACTTTGGGTTCCTAAATCTGCTTAATTGTTGCAGGTTATTTGTGACGAACAGTATGACACTGAATGGTACATCGACAGTGGCTGTTCTAGTCACATGACAGGAAGGAAGGAGGAGTTGCGAGAGTTCAGGTCTCTCAAGGATGGCGGCAATGTGAAATACGAAAATAATTCGTTTGGCAGAATAAAAGGTTATGGCATGATAACAAATGGAGAATTTTCTATTTGAAAGGTGGCTTATGTTGAAGGCTTGCAGCACAACCTAACCAGTGTCTCGCAGTTGGTCGTGGGAACAGGATTGAAAGTATCCTTTGATGACGAAGGTTCAGAAATTATTGAAAAGAAAACCAAAAACGTTCTTCTCAAATCAGAATGAAAGGGTGAAATGTTTCCACTGAATCTGAAACCGATACGAGGAAAGCCTGCCGTTTGCCTGCTTACAAAAGCTTACTCAAATGAAAGCTTGTTATGGCATAGGCGTCTTTTGCACTTAAACTTCAAAGACATCAATAAGCTCGTTCTTGGTGATCATGTGTGAGGACTTCCTCTATTGAAATTTGACAAGGATCATTTGTGTGCCGCTTGTGAGATGGGAAAGCAAAGTAGAAAAAGTCATCCAACTATTGTGAACACGAAAGTTATCGAACCTTTGGAACTGCTACACATCGACCTTTGCGGTCCTTCTGCTATTGAAAGCGTTGGTGGTAGTAAGTATATGCTAGTTATTGTTGATGATTTTTCTCGTTTCACTTGGGTGTTCTTTCTTAGACAGAAATCTAATGCAACTCCAAAACTCAAAGATTTTATCAAGCAGATTGAAGTTCAACTGCGAAAGTTGGTTAGCAACGTTCGCAGTGACAATGGGCTTGAATTCAAAAACCAAGTGTTTTAAGAATTTCTTGCTGAAAAGGGAGTCACACACAATTTCTCTGCTCCCTACACTCCACAACAGAACAGCGTAGTTGAAAGACACAACCGTTCCTTGTGTGAAGTTGCACGAACCATGTTATCGTTCTCATATTTGCCACTCTATTTCTGGGCTGATGCGATAGTTGCTGCTTGTTTTACCCAAAATCGATCCATTCTAAATAAGAGATTCTCCATCACTTCTTATGAAATCATCAATAATCGCAAACCTAACGTTAAGTTTTTCCATGTTTTTGGTTCCAGATGTTTCATTTTCAACTCCAAAGAACAACGGAACAAGTTCGATGTGAAAGCTGACGAAGGCATATTATTGGGATATTCTTTAACATCAAAGGCGTACAGGGTTCTCAACAAAAGATCAAAGAAAATAGAAGAGACCTACTATGTTACGTTTGACGACAGGTTTTTAATGCAACGTCAGTCCACCAAAAGTCAAGACCAAGAAATCTTTCCTAAACCAAGCCCAGCCATTATTCTTGTGCCCAACCTCTATGAAGAATTCATGTTACTCTTCGATGAACCTGCGAAAGCTATCTCATCGGAAGTGAAAGCAATGGATAATAAAGTTGATGAACTTAAGAAGATTATCGATGATGCTGCGAAAGACTTGCCTCAAAATCCATCCACTGCGAATGACTCTCAAGACGCGAGCACACATTTCCAAGGGGAGAATTCTGGGTCTAACACTCAATTCCAGGGGGAGGGTTTTGCATCACCCATTTCTACTGAGTCTCCTTCTGTTGGAGATAAATCCCCACACAGTTTGATCCAAGAAAGTCCATTCGCCGGTGATGATTCAATTCCTGAAGTCAACAAGTTTGCCTCATTCGAGGGGGAGAATTATGAAGCGAATGACGACTCAGATGCTAAATCTGTTCAATCTGAATTTGAGGAAGTCAATGATGAACTGAATCCATCCTTAGATCCAAATTACCCTCCTATGACCAAATAGACAAAAGATCACCCAAAAGCTCAAATGCTTGATGAATCCTCTGCAGGTGTCCTTACCCGTTCACAACTGAAAGCAAAACAAACTGCATTATTCTCCAAAGTAGAATTTTGTATGTTTAATTCGTTCGTATCCAAAATTGAACCCAAAACCTACAACATTTCTCTCTATCACTCCGATTAGGTGCAAGCAATGCAAGATGAACTCCATGAGTTTGAGCGAAACAAAGTTTGGAGATTGATTCCAACTCCCCCTGATGCATCGGTTGTTGGTTTAAAATGGGTGTTTAGCAATAAAATGGATAAAGAGGGAAACGTGATCCGAAACAAAGCTAGACTGGTAGTCAAAGGTTATTGCCAGGAAGAAGGGATTGACTACGAAGAGACTTTCGCACTCGTTGCAAGATTGGAATCCGTTCGCATCTTCTTGGCATATGCAGCACACAAAAACTTTAAAGTTTTTCAAATGGATGTAAAGTATGCATTCTTAAATGGCGAATTAGAAGAGGCTGTTTATGTAGAGCAACCACCTGGGTTTATAAATGAAAAATATCCCAACCACTGTTACATTCTTGACAAAGCGGTTACGGTTTAAAGCAAGCTCCAAGAGCCTGGTATGAAACTCTTACTCGTTTTCTTAAAATGTCCAAATTCAAGCAAGGTTCGGTTGACCCAACCTTCTTTCGCAAGAAAGAGGGTGACCACTTGATGATCATACAAATTTATGTTGATGACATCATCTTCGGATCTACTAATCCCAGCCTAACTGCTGAGTTCTGAAAGTTGATGGAAACTAAATTTGAGATGAGCTCAATGGGTCCAATTAACTTTTTTCTTGGATTAAACATTAGACAGGGACAGGAAGGGATTCTTATTAATCAGGAAGCTTACACGAAAACTCTACTCGCTAATTTTGGAATGTTAGGAGACTCAAAGACGAAGGTTCCAATGGCATTCGGAACGAAACTGACTCCTTCACTGGATAAACCGGCTGCTGATATAACTCTTTATCATCAGATGATTGGTTCACTCATGTATCTAACAGCTAGTAGACCAGATATCATGTTTTCAGTTTGTTATTATGCCAGGTTCCAACCAAATCCACACGAACCTCATATGGTAGCCGTCAAGAATATCTTCCGTTATCTGAAACAAACGTCATCTCTTGGAATTTGGTATCCTGCGAACTCAGGTTTCTTTGTACAAGCATTTTCAGATGCTGATTTAGGGGGTTGCAGTTTAGATAGAAAAAGCACAACTGGTGGATGCCAATTTCTCGATGGCAAGCTGGTGAGTTGGCAATCAAAGAAACAAACATGTGTTTCATTGTCAACAGCTGAGGCCGAATACATAGCTGCAGCTTCGTGCACATCTCAGGTCATTTGGATTCAAAGCCAACTTCGTGACTATGGATTGAATATGAAAAGAATTCCTCTCTATTGTGACTCCGAAAGTGCTATTCGCATATGTCACAACCCAGTGCAACACTCAAAAATGAAACACATAGCACTGAGGTGTCACTTCATCAAAGATCATGTGGAAGATGGCAATGTTGAGATTCATTTCGTAATATCCGCTGATCAATTGGCTGACATATTCACCAAGGCTCTACCTGAAGCAACATTTAATAAAATCTTTCAAGGGTTGGGAATGATGGAAGTTGATTCCGTACCAAATCCACAATCGCATTCATAAATTCTTTACTGCAAATCGATGCGAACGTTCGCAGGCTTTCGCACTCCACTGTTCATTAACAGTCTGTTTTATCAATGTGAATCGGTGTGAACGCTCACAGTGGTTCGCAGAGCATGGTTCATTCGTGGTTTGGTATTTCACATATCCTTTTGTATATTTTGTGTATCTTTGCTTCTCTCTATGTTCAAATTGCTTATCTTATCTCTGTTTTCAAAATTATTTTTCACTGCAAATCAGTGCGAACGTTCGCAGCCTTTCGCAGTCAACTGTTCATTAACCGGCTTATCACTGCGAATCGGTGCGAACGTTCGCAGCCTTTCGCAGTCCACTGTTCATTATCCGTTTATTTTTACCTTATTTTTCTTATTTTCAGAAAAACTCTAAAAACCAAAAATAATTTATTTGCTTTATTTTACTGCTTTTCAAAAACATCAAAATCACAAAAATATTTTTACTTTTTGTTCATTTTCTTTACACACCAAGTTCATAAACGAAGATGTTCGCAATGGCTATCTACTTGTGTGATGGGGCAGGTATGAATCTCGTTACTTATGTACTAGCTAAGTGTCCCTAGAAGCATGCTGTTGTATGTTGACCTAAGCCTCAACGACTCGACTGTGAAGCCTTAATGAATTGATATCACCAATCAATTCTTCCCAATCAGGCTGCGAATTCACATTATTCATGAGCTACCTTACTCTTCTCGCATTGAGTTAAGAGTTATTTGCATGGTCACATTCGCATTGCAAAGGTACTTCTGTTCTCTTGAAACTATCTACTCTTTTCTCCATCACTTTCGCATTCATAAATGTAACCCTTGAGACTCTCAGAAATTACCACTGAGGTTTATGGTTATACAAACATCTGTGTTAATGATCTTAGTTTCGTTCTACCACGAACTGAGTGAAACCCAAAATTCAATACCCACAATGAATTGACGGTGAACAATCACATGTTCTAGTTTTCAATTGACGGTGAACAATCACATGTTCTAGTTTTCACCCAAGAGTTAACGAAACCACTTTCATGGGAGGTACCATGAAATCTCTTTTTATCTTTTGCGTGATCTTTATGAAATTGTCTAACACCAAGACTTTTCTACCCAAAAGATCCAGTTTATTTTTTTGAGATTTCAATAATATTCCAAGTCAATGACAATGAATTCCCCGCCTACTCGTTCAACTGACTACACTGGTCACACGAGTACCTTTTCCAACTTTCGTACTTATGTCAAGTTCGTAGTTTGGTTAACGGATAAACTACATTTACCAGCCTTACATAAAAGATGCCTTTCAGTGTTTCTCATCAAACAACTGATCGTATTCAACAGGAAACCGAACAGACACTTCTTAGTCACTTTTGATTATGAAGAAAGAGATCTTTCCCTGTGATCAATAGTTTTATGTCACATATATGACATCACAACGTCCCACAGATAAACTTTGTTTTATTTCTTTTTCTTTGACACTCTTGCACGAAGATCCTTGTGATTTTCAAAATCTTGTTTGTGGTTACCTTTAACTTTCAGGTTCGCAGTCGTATGTACTCCACGTCATTTCCTTACTGTGAAAGAAGATAGGTTGATGCGGCAAATTTTCAAAACTCAGAATTCAAACGGGCGCGTGAAAAGTTGAACTGACAGCTATTCTTATGTCGCGTGACGCACGCCTCTGACTTGTCATAACTGTCACATCGCACTTTTTCAGGCGACGGTTTAATTCTCGAGATTCTCTGTAACAAATCGTTATTTCAAACCTATGTAATAGTATAGGCCAATGTGTAGTTCTTTTTATAATAATAAAGAGAAATTTTAGCATAATGTGCATATTTACATAATTGACCCTCAAAAATAAATTATTTAGCAATCTCGATTTGGATGAACCAAGTGATAGAGATTGTAACAAGGTTTCCAAAAACATAAAGAGCACTAAAATCCGAGTTATAACGAAGAAGTTATGACGAATCGAAAATCCGCGACAACCTTCCACCTTGCTCTGATACCAATTGTTAGAAATATATAACAATCTGATTACCAAGAATAAAAGGCTCGGTTACCAGTTACTGGGTGACAGATATATATATTTAATGAGATTAGATGCGGAAAGATAAGAAGTGCGGAATAAATAAATACTGGAAAGCTATAAATGACTGAAAGCTATAAATGAAATAAATGACAGTATTTAAATGACATAAAGCGTTAATAAAATATATAAATATATATATATATATATATAGTAGGTGGTGTTAGAACGGGACTTGTGGAACGACTGTTTTGTCAAGTTGTTAGTCAAATAAATGACTAACAGGCTTAGGGTTGGACTGGATCTTAATAGACTGTGTCTCTATTTGTTCAAAGTTCAATCCGGTAAGTAACAATAAGTTCTTTTTATGTAACAATGAATTGTTTACAAAACGATACAAAATACACGGGTAATGTTTTTTGTATGTGGGTATGGGTTTTTTTAAGGTGATTTAATGAGGTTGAAGTGGGTATTTGGAGTGTGGTAGAAGGTGGAATAAGGTTGTAGTTTTGGTGGTATAATGTAACAAAAAGGGTGATGTTGAAAGAGCTTTGGGTGGTTATGAATATAGATTTTCGTAGTAAATCTCTCTGGATAGCCAATTCTCTCTCGCGTCTCTCTGGGGTTTGCAGTGGTCAAAAAAATCGAGGAAAATTCCTGGATGTAGGTAAGGTCTTGAATAATCTGCGCTGAAAATCTCTCCCGTAGATTCTTCTTGAGTTGTGCTCGGTGAATTTTTTCTTAACTTGCAAATTCTGATGTCGAAAAACAGCAAGGTGGTGATAGTTGTGGTGATTTGAAAGGGTTTTTGAGGAGGTTTAAGGAGGGTATTTGGAGGGTGTTTGGAGAGTATTTTGAGGTTGGCTATGTGTTTATTCTTCTTGAGATGAGAGAGTAATAGGAGATATATTACAAGGAAACACAAAACACACACAAAAACTCATGTAAACATGCATCTATATATATGCAAATGAATCAAGCAACTCTTGTTTGTTTAAGGAAAAGTAATGAAGTGATTGATTGTAAAGGTTGGAAGCACACATGATGTTTGGTACTTTTGCTTTTGTGAAGATTTCTTTCCAATATATATATATATATATATGCATGATTCATGTATATATATATATATATATATATATATATATATATACAATATAATGTATATACATATATATTTATATAATATATATATATATATATATATATATATATATATATATATATACAAGAACATATATATATATATATATATATATATATATATATATATATATACAAGTTCTTGTATATATATATATATATATATATATATATATATATATATATATATATATATATATACAAGTTCTTGTATATATATATATATATATATATATATATATATATATATATATATATATATATCCAATTGTGAATTGAATTTCCATTTTTGACCCTTGAGGTTTTTAAATTCTTGACGATTTTAGTCTTGATTTGTTTTGTCTTCAAACGACCAAATATTGCGTCTATTTTTCCGTCCTTGCGTATTTCGTCTTTTGCATATTTTTCTATTTCATAATTAAGCACGAATCCACGCAACCTGAAATAACTGATAATATTTGTTAGATAATATAAAACCAATTCGTCTTATTTCAGTGATGATCACATATAAAAATATTTTTCAACAATTTCCCCCTATGTGATCATTGATGAAATAAGGATAGATATAATCACATTAACAGTTTTAATCTTGAAGATTTGGGATAAAAGTTTTGTCAATGAGAAGATATATATAAAACCATTGTAATCGTTTTGAAAGTTTGTGACTTGGTTTAACATATCTTATGTAAAAGATTTTCAGAAATTTGATTCCGAATCAAAGTCTCGGGTTCGGTTATCAAAGGGTAGTCATATATGTATCTAAAGAAATTTCCTTAGATTTTATAGCATTATTAATGACGACAAGTGGTCTAACAGGTCGATTCAGATGAACGCTCATAGGTATAGCTCACACTTCACTTGGGTGTTTGGTTGTTCTGGCAGCAGAACAAGTTAATGATCACTAAAAATGAGTGATATCTCTCTCTGACGACTCACACTCATATTGGAGGTGTTCAGCTATGCTTTTCCTGTAAAGTCACTTAGTCTCATTATTAGATAATCAATCACATAAGACTGGTTTCGGCATTACTCAGCGGGTTTCTTCATTCATGCCATTAAAGTTCACTCTCTCTCTCCGTCGGGAAATACATGTAGAGGGGTTTAGCAATTTTCATAGTGCAGTTTGCAACTAAGATTCTTCAGTGATGAAGGCTACAGTATCCCGGGAAATCCATTGTTGTTGCAGCTTCTTCTTTGATAGTATCCTGTTTGTTGATCAATATCGATTTATTGTAAAAAGATATTTTGTTTTAGCATTGAGAATTTGCTACATTTGAGACCTTTTTAAGAGTATTTGACTTGAGTGATTGAGATATCTTCTTTTGTGAAAAATGGTTAAAACAAATCGCGGGATTTTATGATTTTTGTTTTGAAATAACCATTTGGTTGAAAGTTTGTTTGAAAATACCAAATATAGAATATATATATTTTTTTGTTTGGTATATCTTTATTGAATCCATTTGTTTTCTTGTTGATTTGTCTTTGAGGATTAGATGTTGATAGATATTTGTTTCTCCTTTGGTTTTCTTGTAAGGATATGTCGTTGTTTGCTTGATGGATCATGGGATCGCAAGTCTTCATTTTTGGTTGGCTTTTATCTAGGTAGGGATAGGTGGCATAAAAGACAGTTTGTCTAGTATGTAAGAAATGAATGTATCGTCCCTGGTCATTTTGATATCTAAGCAAAAATGAGACCGTGACAAGGTATAATTGGGTATACCTTATAAGCAATAGTGACACACCTAAGCGCACAAGAAATGATTTCCACAATGATTTAGATCGACGAGGCACAAATTCTCACATGGGTTTTTGTTTTCATCTGAACCTCCTAACCTTATGCCCCTTGATTGTTTAAAATCGTCAATAATGAAATAAAATCGAAGGAAATAAAGTTATATACATTATGAAAAGTAGGATATTTGAACCTTCACTCCAATTGAGAATCAATATGACTTAAAATCTTCATCGAGCATAAGCATCTGAAAATTAAGTCAAGAGAAGATTAATCACAAGGTTCTATAAAAGCTTATTATGGCAAGTCTTTTATTAATTTTTTTTAAAGATTTGTTTTTCTGAATGTTTTTGGAAATATTGGTTATTTGAATGTTTTTGGTAATTTTTAAAAGGAAAGCAATTTTCAATTGTTTTTGAATTTTCCTTTTGAATGAAAGTAAACACACTTTTGTACAAACAAAAAGTAAAAGATTAAGGATAGATGTTATCTGGATTTAACATTCCTAGACGGCCTAGGAAGTATTGAAACTTTGTTTCATCGAGAGCCTTAGTGAAGACATCGGCAATTTGATCTTCGGTGTTGATGAAGTGCAATTCGATATGACCCTTTTGAATGTTGTCTTTGATGAAATGATATCGAATGTCGATGTGCTTTGTCATGGAATGGTGAACGGGATTGTGAGAAATGGCAATTGCACTGGTTGAGTCACAAAATATGGGAATTTGTGAAATTTTGAAGCCATAGTCTCGCAATTGAGTTTGCATCCATATGACTTGCGAACAACAGCTGGCGGCAGCGACGTATTCAGCTTCTGCTGTTGATGTGGATACACAAGTCTGTTTCTTTGAAGTCCAACTCACTAGTCTACCTCCTAGGAATTGACAGCTACCAGATGTACTCTTTCTATCTAACTTGCATCCTCCATAGTCTGAGTCGGTGAAAGCGTTCAGCTGAAAATCGGATTTAGCTGGATACCAAAGGCCAAGTTTGGGAGTGCCTTTTAGGTATTTGAAGATGCGTTTCACAGCAACTACATGGGATTCCATAGGATTTGCTTGGTATCTGGCACAGACACATGTAGAAAACATGATGTCAGGTCTGCTGGCAGTGAGGTATAAGAGTGATCCGATCATTCCACGATATCTTTTCTGATCAACAGGTTTGCCATTTCAGTCTGCATCGATTTTGTATCCAAAAGCCATTGGGGTTTTTGCGGTATTGGATTTGTCCATTGAAAAGCGAGTGAGTAGGTTTTTGACATAATTCTCTTGGTTGATGAAAATGCCATCAGTTGACTGTTTGATTTGAAGTCCGAGAAAAGTAGTCATCTCCCCAATCATGCTCATTTCAAATTTGCTCTTCATTAGATCTGCAAACTTAATACTCAAAGATTCATCAGTAGAACCGAAAATAATGTCATCAACATATATTTGTACGATTAAAAGATGTTTATTATAGATTTTACGAAAGAGGGTTTGATCGATTGAACCTCTTTTAAAACATGATTCTTCGAGAAAGGTTGTCAATGTGGCATACCAGGCTCGGGGTGCTTCTTTCAAGCCATAGACAGCTTTCTGCAATTTGAAGCTGTGATCAGGAAATTTGGGATCTTCGAAACCTGGTGGTTGTTGGATGTATACATCGCGATCTAACTCTCCATGTAGGAATGCACATTTAACATCCATTTGGAATACTTTGAAGTTCTTATGTGCAGCATATGCAAGAAAGATGCGAATTGCTTCAATTCTAGCAACTGGAGCATATGTTTCATCGTAGTCGATTCCTTCTTGTTGTGAATATCCTTTGACTACGAGACGTGCCTTGTTTCGACAAACGATTCCTTGATCGTCAGTTTTGTTTCTGAACACCCATCTTGAACCTATAACAGAAACATCGGGTGGGGTAGGGACAAGATTCCATACGTCATTTCTTTCAAATTCTTCTAGCTCTTCTTGCATAGCTTTTACCCAGTCTAGATCTTTGAGAGCAGAATGTATGGTTTTGGGTTCAGTCATGGATAAGAAGGCTCCAAATAAACAATCATTAGAAGTTGCAGCTCTAGTTTGGATGCCTGAGTTTGGATCTCCGATGATTTGGTCAGTTGGGTGGTTTCTGGTCCATTTTATTAAGCGATTCTCTTCCGCTATAATAATTGGAATTTCAGTATCCCATTGTTCTTCTCCGGGAGATTCATCTTGGAATAGGTTTGAAGGTTCCCCCATAAATGATGCATCGGTATTGTTTTGGATATTTGGGGATGGGGTATTTAAAGGAGGATTTGGTGTTTGTTCAAATGAAGAAGTATGTGTAGGTGGTTCCCCCTCGAATTGATCTGCATCATTTTGGTTTGTTTGTGGAGTTCCTTCAGTGGTTGTTCCTGTAGAATCAATAGAAGTAGTTAGAAGTTCAGAATTGTAAGCGGTTTTGGGTTGTTCAAAAAGTAAATCAAGATCGATTTCAATATCTCTGTCAGGAGAAGGTGTTTGTTGAATTGGATTTTGAAAAATATTATCGATCATTTTTGAACCAAAATGTTCACGATCCAATTTCCTGACATAAAATTCATCGAAATGAACATCGGTACTTTCTTCAATTACTCTGGTACGTTTGTTCAGTACTCGATAAGCAGCTGAAGAAAATGAGTAACCAAGGAAAATTCCTTCGTCCGACCTTGATTCAAATTTTGAGAGGTGGTCTTTATTGTTCTTTATGAAGCATCGACAACCAAAAATATGGAAAAATTTGATGTTTGGTTTTCGGTTGTTAATGACTTCATATGGTGTTTTATGAAGATGTTTATGGATTAAGGAACGATTTTGAGTGTAGCAAGCTGTGGCTATTGCTTCTGCCCAGAAGTATTGTGGCAGATCAGCGAGGATAAGCATTGATCTTGCAGCTTCACATAGAGTTCTGTTCCTTCTTTCGACAACGCCGTTCTGTTGTGGAGTGTATGGGGCTGAGAAGTTATGTTCAATTCCTTTGTCTTTGAGAAATGAATCTAGAGTCTTGTTTTTGAACTCTAAACCATTATCACTTCGGATTCTTCGAACAGGTCGTTTGAGCTTCAGTTCGATTTGTTTGATGAAGTTGATCATCTCTTCAGGTGCTTCTGATTTTAGTCTTAAGAAAAAGACCCAAGTAAAGCGCGAGAAACCATCAACGACAACAAGAATATACTTCTTCCCTTGTATGGTTTGGGTTTTGGCAGGGCCACAAAGGTCTATGTGCAACAATTCTAGTGGTTCAGATACACTTGAATTTGGGATGCTTTTGTGAGTTGATTTGGAAAGTTTTCCTTTTTCACATGCGACACACAGAGTTTCATTATCAAGCTTCAGAAGTGGCAGTCCTCTAACAAGATCATCGCCGATCAGTTTGTTGATGTACCCAAAGTTTAGATGGGAAAGGCGGCGGTGCCATAACCAACTGATATCTGCTGGGGCTTTTGATAGCAGACATATATCGGGTTTACCATAGATAAGATCCATGTCAAGTGGATACATATTTCCGGCACGGTAAGAATCAACAATGATTTCTTTGGTTTTGGCGTCCATGATCAAGCTTCTTTGTTTGGTGAATAGGACTTCAAGATTGTTATCACACAGTTGAGAAACACTGATGAGGTTGTGTTTCAGGTCATCGACATAGGCAACTTTCTTTATGGTGAAGTTACCATTTGTTATGTTTCCATAACCCTTGATTTTTGCCGTCATGTTGTTGCCGAAGGTAACGTCTTGATTGGTTTGGGTGGGTTTGAAGTCACGAAGGTAGTTTTGGTTTCCTGTCATATGCTTGGAGCAGCCACTATCAATATACCATGTATCATCCTTGGGTTCTCCAGCATTAGATACCTGCAATTTAGACAGAAGATTTAGGTACCCAAATCTGAATGGGTCCTGGTTTGTTAGTTGTTTTTATTTTGGTTTTTTTGTTTACCGAACTTCTTGTAGCATTTGACTTCATATTGCTATAAGAGTTTGGTTTATAAGGATGGAATGGTTGAGGTTTGATTTTATTTATCAAAATTTCCCAAAAAGTGATTTGTTTCTGAAAATTCGTTGGTTGATAAAATCTGTGATTTGGTGAATGATATCCTAGATGTGAAATTTTTTTTGAAAAGTTATCTTCATATTTGGGATGTGATTGGCGGTTATGAAAGGCTTTTTGAAGATGATGTTTTGAAACTTTCTGATTTGGTCGTTTTTGAAAGTTCATTGAATTTTTAAAGGTGATCTCTTGAAAGCGGTTTTCAAAAGGTTTTTGAAATGGTTTTGGTTTTTGTTTGGAAACCTGTTTTTGAGGTATGACGTATGGTTTAACAGGTTTCTTTGGTTTGTTTTCAAAAGCCTTTGGTTTGTTAAGTGGGGTTTTGGTGGTTTCATTGGTATGTTTGATTTGGTGAGTTGAAGAACTAGCAGAGTTTGTTTCAGATTTTACAACTCTTTTGATAGACTTTTTGGAAACAGTGAAAGCAGTGTCATCTGGGCTACAGTTGATAACTGTTTCGTCATCTGAATCTTCCTCATTAGCAGATGTGAAAAGATCTGGTAGAGTGGATTCAGAGTTTTCACAAATTGTCATGTTTTCAATTTGTTCCTTTTCAAATGCTTCTCTACCAATTCCTGGTTTATAACTTGTATTAACTGTGCCAGATCCTAAGGTTTTTGCCTTAGTGAAAATATCATCACTTAATTTTCTAGCAATATTAATAGAATCCAATTTTCCTTGCAGTCTTTTGTTTTCGGATTCAAGAAATATGATTTTGTTTGAAAAATCAGTCAGTTTTTGAGTTAAAACATAATTTTCATCAGTTGAAGATTGAAATTTTTGTTTCAACTTAATGATTTCCATTTCTAAAATATCTTTAATTTCAGAAGAAATAACTGACTGGTTTTTCAATTCCAAATCCCTCTTTTGAATTAGGGCTTGATTTAATTGTTCCAAGACGTGAGCATTATCTTCAGATTTTTGTTCAACGTCTCTTTCCAATTTCAAAATCGTTCTTGTATTTTCTCCGAGTTTGAATTGCATCGTTTGTGATTCAGACTTGACAATGTCCATTTTAACCATGTTGTTATGATATGTATTGAGATCAACTTGCAGGCTATTCTCAATCTTGGTTATATGGGATTCAAAAATTGTTTTAGAATAACCAAGTTCTACAACCATGTTCCATACCTGTTCAATGACGTTTGGAGCCCTTGAAGGTATTTCTTCACCAGCCATGAAGCAGAAATTTGACTGTGCTGGTTCAGAGTCTGCTTCATCATCTGAAGTTGGCCAGTATTCGACGTTGGGTTCGTGGATTGCCATTAAAGCTTTATCTTTCTTTTCTTGTTTCTTCAGTTCTTCAGCTTTTTGAACGTAGTATGCTGAGTCCTTGACTTTGGATTTGCTTTTAGCACGACATTCTCGGGCATAGTGATTTGTTCCTTTACAATTGTGACAAATGATCACATCATCATTATCACTGTCAGCCTTTTGACTTTGAATTGGTGGTCTTTCAGGTGCCTGGGCTTGGTTCTTTTGTTGAGATTGCTGAAATCCAAAATTTTGATTGTTGTTAGAACCTTGATTTGAGTTGTTATTAAAAATTGGATTGGGATTGTTTTGAAATCCCCGGTTTTGGAAACCTTGGTTTGGGTAGTTTTGGAAAGATGGTCTTTGAGAACTTTGTCCAAAAGATGGTCTTTGTTGAAAACCTGGATTGTTTTGTCCAAAGTATGGTCTTGGTTGAAAACCTGAATTGTTTGGTCCAAAAGATGGCCTGTTTTGATAATTTGGTCTGAAATTTGATTGACCAGAATTTGGTAAAAATCTTTGTAGGTTTGTGTTTGCTACCAAGGCGCATAGTTGTTGATAATCCGCTTCATCATTTGAATCAAAAGAATTATAACAATTTCCCAAAAATGCTTGGTTTTGATTTTGATCGAAAAAGGGTGTTTGGTGTTGAGAAGATGTGGACAAAAGAGCTAATGGTCCACCAAAAGTTGTAGTGGTTGGTGATTCAATAGAGGATTCATACGATTGAAGTTCTCCATACAAATTGTATAAAGATTCAGTATGAATTGCTGGATTTCCCTGAATAATGAGTTTTACCATTTTCCAGCTTTCAAAAAGATTATTCAAAAATTTGAGATTTATCTCATGTTGTGACTTTTTGATACCCAAATTGTTCATTTTAATAACAATAAAATTGAACCTGTCGTGAGCATCATGAATGGTTTCTGATGAAAACATTTTGAAATTGTCAAATTCATTCAAAATGGATGTTTTCTTGTTTCCGATTATTCTTTCGTTTCCACAAAAACGATTTTTTAAACTTTCCCAAATTTGATTTGCGGTTAACAGTATAAGACGAATTGGTTTTATATTATCTAACAAATATTATCAGTTATTTCAGGTTGCGTGGATTAGTGCTTAATTATGAAATAGAAAAATATGCAAAAGACGAAATACGCAAGGACGGAAAAATAGACGCAATATTTGGTCGTTTGAAGACAAAACAAATCAAGACTAAAATCGTCAAGAATTTAAAAACCTCAAGGGTCAAAAATGGAAATTCAATTCACAATTGGATATATATATATATATATATATATATATATATATATATATATATATATATGTATATATATATATATATATATATATATATATATATATATATATATATATACAATATATACAATATACATACATATATATATATACAATATATATATATACAATATATACAATATACATACATATATATATACAATATAATGTATATACATATATATTTATATAATATATATA
The DNA here is from genome assembly GCF_052849685.1 of Lactuca virosa. NCBI lineage: Eukaryota > Viridiplantae > Streptophyta > Magnoliopsida > Asterales > Asteraceae > Lactuca > Lactuca virosa. The sequence continues at coordinate 59,107,115 of NC_136434.1, forward strand.
TATATATATATATATATATATATATATATATATATATATATATATATATATATATATATATATATATATGTATATTGTATATATTGTGTATATATATATATATATATATATATATATATATATATATACATGAATCATGCATATATATATATATTGGAAAGAAATCTTCACAAAAGCAAAAGTACCAAACATCATGTGTGCTTCCAACCTTTACAATCAATCACTTCATTACTTTTCCTTAAACAAACAAGAGTTGCTTGATTCATTTGCATATATATAGATGCATGTTTACATGAGTTTTTGTGTGTGTTTTGTGTTTCCTTGTAATATATCTCCTATTACTCTCTCATCTCAAGAAGAATAAACACATAGCCAACCTCAAAATACTCTCCAAACACCCTCCAAATACCCTCCTTAAACCTCCTCCAAAAACCCTTTCAAATCACCACAACTATCACCACCTTGCTGTTTTTCGACATCAGAATTTGCAAGTTAAGAAAAAATTCACCGAGCACAACTCAAGAAGAATCTACGGGAGAGATTTTCAGCGCAGATTATTCAAGACCTTACCTACATCCAGGAATTTTCCTCGATTTTTTTGACCACTGCAAACCCCAGAGAGACGCGAGAGAGAATTGGCTATCCAGAGAGATTTACTACGAAAATCTATATTCATAACCACCCAAAGCTCTTTCAACATCACCCTTTTTGTTACATTATACCACCAAAACTACAACCTTATTCCACCTTCTACCACCCTCCAAATACTCACTTCAACCTCATCAAATCACCTTAAAAAAACCCATACCCACATACAAAAAACATTACCCGTGTATTTTGTATCGTTTTGTAAACAATTCATTGTTACATAAAAAGAACTTATTGTTACTTACCGGATTGAACTTTGAACAAATAGAGACACAGTCTATTAAGATCCAGTCCAACCCTAAGCCTGTTAGTCATTTATTTGACTAACAACTTGACAAAACAGTCGTTCCACAAGTCCCGTTCTAACACCACCTACTATATATATATATATATATTTATATATTTTATTAACGCTTTATGTCATTTAAATACTGTCATTTATTTCATTTATAGCTTTCAGTCATTTATAGCTTTCCAGTATTTATTTATTCCGCACTTCTTATCTTTCCGCATCTAATCTCATTAAATATATATATCTGTCACCCAGTAACTGGTAACCGAGCCTTTTATTCGTGGTAATCAGATTGTTATATATTTCTAACAATTGGTATCAGAGCTTGTGTGATTTACCTTGAAATTTTTGTCGAAAACTTTTGGTTAGCGTTTATAAACCTTCCATAAACTTTTCTTTAAAAATTTCATTTTAATATCACTTGTTCAAAATCCTTAAAAAAATATATATATTAAAAAATTAAAAAAAAATTTTAAAAAAAAAAAAAAAAAAAAAATCTTAAACAAAAAAATTCAAAGCTCGTGTGATTCATTCTGAAATTTTTGTCGAAAATTTTTGGTTAGCGTTTATATAAACCTTCCATAATATTTTCTTTAAAAGTTTCATTTTAATATCACTTGTTCAAATCCTTAATCAAAAAAATTTTAAAAAAAAAAAAAAAAAAATTATTTTATGTCTTCAACAAATTACTCAAACATGAATTCTATTTCTATTGCTAACAGTTTGGGTTCAGGTTCACGGGCACCCATACTTATACCTGAAGAGTATAATTCGTGGGTTGGCCGTATGAACCTTCATCTAAATACTTTAGGTGAAAATGTCTGGAAATGCGTGGAAGGAACGTATACTGGAATCTCTACAGAAGATATGGCCACTCTTGCTACAAATCAAATCACAATAGCCGAAAACAACAGAAAGCTTGAACTCCAAGCTAAAAAGGAACTAGTTTCTGGAATCCCACACAGTATTCTAAGTCAAATGGATGACATTATACTGTTAACCGCAAATCAAATTTGGGAAAGTTTAAAAAATCGTTTTTGTGGAAACGAAAGAATAATCGGAAACAAGAAAACATCCATTTTGAATGAATTTGACAATTTCAAAATGTTTTCATCAGAAACCATTCATGATGCTCACGACAGGTTCAATTTTATTGTTATTAAAATGAACAATTTGGGTATCAAAAAGTCACAACATGAGATAAATCTCAAATTTTTGAATAATCTTTTTGAAAGCTGGAAAATGGTAAAACTCATTATTCAGGGAAATCCAGCAATTCATACTGAATCTTTATACAATTTGTATGGAGAACTTCAATCGTATGAATCCTCTATTGAATCACCAACCACTACAACTTTTGGTGGACCATTAGCTCTTTTGTCCACATCTTCTCAACACCAAACACCCTTTTTCGATCAAAATCAAAACCAAGCATTTTTGGGAAATTGTTATAATTCTTTTGATTCAAATGATGAAGCGGATTATCAACAACTATGCGCCTTGGTAGCAAACACAAACCTACAAAGATTTTTACCAAATTCTGGTCAATCAAATTTCAGACCAAATTATCAAAACAGGCCATCTTTTGGACCAAACAATTCAGGTTTTCAACCAAGACCATACTTTGGACAAAACAATCCAGGTTTTCAACAAAGACCATCTTTTGGACAAAGTTCTCAAAGACCATCTTTCCAAAACTACCCAAACCAAGGTTTCCAAAACCGGGGATTTCAAAACAATCCCAATCCAATTTTTAATAACAACTCAAATCAAGGTTCTAACAACAATCAAAATTTTGGATTTCAGCAATCTCAACAAAAGAACCAAGCCCAGGCACCTGAAAGACCACCAATTCAAAGTCAAAAGGCTGACAGTGATAATGATGATGTGATCATTTGTCACAATTGTAAAGGAACAAATCACTATGCCCGAGAATGTCGTGCTAAAAGCAAATCCAAAGTCAAGGACTCAGCATACTACGTTCAAAAAGCTGAAGAACTGAAGAAACAAGAAAAGAAAGATAAAGCTTTAATGGCAATCCACGAACCCAACGTCGAATACTGGCCAACTTCAGATGATGAAGCAGACTCTGAACCAGCACAGTCAAATTTCTGCTTCATGGCTGGTGAAGAAATACCTTCAAGGGCTCCAAACGTCATTGAACAGGTATGGAACATGGTTGTAGAACTTGGTTATTCTAAAACAATTTTTGAATCCCATATAACCAAGATTGAGAATAGCCTGCAAGTTGATCTCAATACATATCATAACAACATGGTTAAAATGGACATTGTCAAGTCTGAATCACAAACGATGCAATTCAAACTCGGAGAAAATACAAGAACGATTTTGAAATTGGAAAGAGACGTTGAACAAAAATCTGAAGATAATGCTCACGTCTTGGAACAATTAAATCAAGCCCTAATTCAAAAGAGGGATTTGGAATTGAAAAACCAGTCAGTTATTTCTTCTGAAATTAAAGATATTTTAGAAATGGAAATCATTAAGTTGAAACAAAAATTTCAATCTTCAACTGATGAAAATTATGTTTTAACTCAAAAACTGACTGATTTTTCAAACAAAATCATATTTCTTGAATCCGAAAACAAAAGACTGCAAGGAAAATTGGATTCTATTAATATTGCTAGAAAATTAAGTGATGATATTTTCACTAAGGCAAAAACCTTAGGATCTGGCACAGTTAATACAAGTTATAAACCAGGAATTGGTAGAGAAGCATTTGAAAAGGAACAAATTGAAAACATGACAATTTGTGAAAACTCTGAATCCACTCTACCAGATCTTTTCACATCTGCTAATGAGGAAGATTCAGATGACGAAACAGTTATCAACTGTAGCCCAGATGACACTGCTTTCACTGTTTCCAAAAAGTCTATCAAAAGAGTTGTAAAATCTGAAACAAACTCTGCTAGTTCTTCAACTCACCAAATCAAACATACCAATGAAACCACCAAAACCCCACTTAACAAACCAAAGGCTTTTGAAAACAAACCAAAGAAACCTGTTAAACCATACGTCATACCTCAAAAACAGGTTTCCAAACAAAAACCAAAACCTTTTCAAAAACCTTTTGAAAACCGCTTTCAAGAGATCACCTTTAAAAATTCAATGAACTTTCAAAAACGACCAAATCAGAAAGTTTCAAAACATCATCTTCAAAAAGCCTTTCATAACCGCCAATCACATCCCAAATATGAATATAACTTTTCAAAAAAAAATTCACATCTAGGATATCATTCACCAAATCACAGATTTTATCAACCAACGAATTTTCAGAAACAAATCACTTTTTGGGAAATTTTGATAAATAAAATCAAACCTCAACCATTCCATCCTTATAAACCAAACTCTTATAGCAATATGAAGTCAAATGCTACAAGAAGTTCGGTAAACAAAAAAACCAAAATAAAAACAACTAACAAACCAGGACCCATTCAGATTTGGGTACCTAAATCTTCTGTCTAAATTGCAGGTATCTAATGCTGGAGAACCCAAGGATGATACATGGTATATTGATAGTGGCTGCTCCAAGCATATGACAGGAAACCAAAACTACCTTCGTGACTTCAAACCCACCCAAACCAATCAAGACGTTACCTTCGGCAACAACATGACGGCAAAAATCAAGGGTTATGGAAACATAACAAATGGTAACTTCACCATAAAGAAAGTTGCCTATGTCGATGACCTGAAACACAACCTCATCAGTGTTTCTCAACTGTGTGATAACAATCTTGAAGTCCTATTCACCAAACAAAGAAGCTTGATCATGGACGCCAAAACCAAAGAAATCATTGTTGATTCTTACCGTGCCGGAAATATGTATCCACTTGACATGGATCTTATCTATGGTAAACCCGATATATGTCTGCTATCAAAAGCCCCAGCAGATATCAGTTGGTTATGGCACCGCCGCCTTTCCCATCTAAACTTTGGGTACATCAACAAACTGATCGGCGATGATCTTGTTAGAGGACTGCCACTTCTGAAGCTTGATAATGAAACTCTGTGTGTCGCATGTGAAAAATGAAAACTTTCCAAATCAACTCACAAAAGCATCCCCAATTCAAGTGTATCTAAACCACAAGAATTGTTGCACATAGACCTTTGTGGCCCTGCCAAAACCCAAACCATACAAGGGAAGAAGTATATTCTTGTTGTCGTTGATGGTTTCTCGCGCTTTACTTGGGTCTTTTTCTTAAGACTAAAATCAGAAGCACCTGAAGAGATGATCAACTTCATCAAACAAATCGAACTGAAGCTCAAACGACCTGTTCGAAGAATCCGAAGTGATAATGGTTTAGAGTTCAAAAACAAGACTCTAGATTCATTTCTCAAAGACAAAGGAATTGAACATAACTTCTCAGCCCCATACACTCCACAACAGAACGGCGTTGTCGAAAGAAGGAACAGAACTCTATGTGAAGCTGCAAGATCAATGCTTATCTTCGCTGATCTGCCACAATACTTCTGGGCAGAAGCAATAGCCACAGCTTGCTACACTCAAAATCGTTCCTTAATCCATAAACATCTTCATAAAACACCATATGAAGTCATTAACAACCGAAAACCAAACATCAAATTTTTCCATATTTTTGGTTGTCGATGCTTCATAAAGAACAATAAAGACCACCTCTCAAAATTTGAATCAAGGTCGGACGAAGGAATTTTCCTTGGTTACTCATTTTCTTCAGCTGCTTATCGAGTACTGAACAAACGTACCAGAGTAATTGAAGAAAGTACCGATGTTCATTTCGATGAATTTTATGTCAGGAAATTGGATCGTGAACATTTTGGTTCAAAAATGATCGATAATATTTTTCAAAATCCAATTCAACAAACACCTTCTCCTGACAGAGATATTGAAATCGATCTTGATTTACTTTTTGAACAACCCAAAACCGCTTACAATTCTGAACTTCTAACTACTTCTATTGATTCTACAGGAACAACCACTGAAGGAACTCCACAAACAAACCAAAATGATGCAGATCAATTCGAGGGGGAACCACCTACACATACTTCTTCATTTGAACAAACACCAAATCCTCCTTTAAATACCCCATCCCCAAATATCCAAAACAATACCGATGCATCATTTATGGGGGAACCTTCAAACCTATTCCAAGATGAATCTCCCGGAGAAGAACAATGGGATACTGAAATTCCAATTATTATAGCGGAAGAGAATCGCTTAATAAAATGGACCAGAAACCACCCAACTGACCAAATCATCGGAGATCCAAACTCAGGCATCCAAACTAGAGCTGCAACTTCTAATGATTGTTTATTTGGAGCCTTCTTATCCATGACTGAACCCAAAACCATACATTCTGCTCTCAAAGATCCAGACTGGGTAAAAGCTATGCAAGAAGAGCTAGAAGAATTTGAAAGAAATGACGTATGGAATCTTGTCCCTACCCCACCCGATGTTTCTGTTATAGGTTCAAGATGGGTGTTCAGAAACAAAACTGACGATCAAGGAATCGTTTGTCGAAACAAGGCACGTCTCGTAGTCAAAGGATATTCACAACAAGAAGGAATCGACTACGATGAAACATATGCTCCAGTTGCTAGAATTGAAGCAATTCGCATCTTTCTTGCATATGCTGCACATAAGAACTTCAAAGTATTCCAAATGGATGTTAAATGTGCATTCCTACATGGAGAGTTAGATCGCGATGTATACATCCAACAACCACCAGGTTTCGAAGATCCCAAATTTCCTGATCACAGCTTCAAATTGCAGAAAGCTGTCTATGGCTTGAAACAAGCACCCCGAGCCTGGTATGCCACATTGACAACCTTTCTCGAAGAATCAGGTTTTAAAAGAGGTTCAATCGATCAAACCCTCTTTCGTAAAATCTATAATAAACATCTTTTAATCGTACAAATATATGTTGATGACATTATTTTTGGTTCTACTGATGAATCTTTGAGTATTAAGTTTGCAGATCTAATGAAGAGCAAATTTGAAATGAGCATGATTGGGGAGATGACTACTTTTCTCGGACTTCAAATCAAACAGTCAACTGATGGCATTTTCATCAACCAAGAGAATTATGTCAAAAACCTACTCACTCGCTTTTCAATGGACAAATCCAATACCGCAAAAACCCCAATGGCTTTTGGATACAAAATCGATGCAGACTGAAATGGCAAACCTGTTGATCAGAAAAGATATCGTGGAATGATCGGATCACTCTTATACCTCACTGCCAGCAGACCTGACATCATGTTTTCTACATGTGTCTGTGCCAGATACCAAGCAAATCCTATGGAATCCCATGTAGTTGCTGTGAAACGCATCTTCAAATACCTAAAAGGCACTCCCAAACTTGGCCTTTGGTATCCAGCTAAATCCGATTTTCAGCTGAACGCTTTCACCGACTCAGACTATGGAGGATGCAAGTTAGATAGAAAGAGTACATCTGGTAGCTGTCAATTCCTAGGAGGTAGACTAGTGAGTTGGACTTCAAAGAAACAGACTTGTGTATCCACATCAACAGCAGAAGCTGAATACGTCGCTGCCGCCAGCTGTTGTTCGCAAGTCATATGGATGCAAACTCAATTGCGAGACTATGGCTTCAAAATTTCACAAATTCCCATATTTTGTGACTCAACCAGTGCAATTGCCATTTCTCACAATCCCGTTCACCATTCCATGACAAAGCACATCGACATTCGATATCATTTCATCAAAGACAACATTCAAAAGGGTCATATCGAATTGCACTTCATCAACACCGAAGATCAAATTGCCGATGTCTTCACTAAGGCTCTCGATGAAACAAAGTTTCAATACTTCCTAGGCCGTCTAGGAATGTTAAATCCAGATAACATCTATCCTTAATCTTTTACTTTTTGTTTGTACAAAAGTGTGTTTACTTTCATTCAAAAGGAAAATTCAAAAACAATTGAAAATTGCTTTCCTTTTAAAAATTACCAAAAACATTCAAATAACCAATATTTCCAAAAACATTCAGAAAAACAAATCTTTAAAAAAAATTAATAAAAGACTTGCCATAATAAGCTTTTATAGAACCTTGTGATTAATCTTCTCTTGACTTAATTTTCAGATGCTTATGCTCGATGAAGATTTTAAGTCATATTGATTCTCAATTGGAGTGAAGGTTCAAATATCCTACTTTTCATAATGTATATAACTTTATTTCCTTCGATTTTATTTCATTATTGACGATTTTAAACAATCAAGGGACATAAGGTTAGGAGGTTCAGATGAAAACAAAAACCCATGTGAGAATTTGTGCCTCGTCGATCTAAATCATTGTGGAAATCATTTCTTGTGCGCTTAGGTGTGTCACTATTGCTTATAAGGTATACCCAATTATACCTTGTCACGGTCTCATTTTTGCTTAGATATCAAAATGACCAGGGACGATACATTCATTTCTTACATACTAGACAAACTGTCTTTTATGCCACCTATCCCTACCTAGATAAAAGCCAACCAAAAATGAAGACTTGCGATCCCATGATCCATCAAGCAAACAACGACATATCCTTACAAGAAAACCAAAGGAGAAACAAATATCTATCAACATCTAATCCTCAAAGACAAATCAACAAGAAAACAAATGGATTCAATAAAGATATACCAAACAAAAAAATATATATATTCTATATTTGGTATTTTCAAACAAACTTTCAACCAAATGGTTATTTCAAAACAAAAATCATAAAATCCCGCGATTTGTTTTAACCATTTTTCACAAAAGAAGATATCTCAATCACTCAAGTCAAATACTCTTAAAAAGGTCTCAAATGTAGCAAATTCTCAATGCTAAAACAAAATATCTTTTTACAATAAATCGATATTGATCAACAAACAGGATACTATCAAAGAAGAAGCTGCAACAACAATGGATTTCCCGGGATACTGTAGCCTTCATCACTGAAGAATCTTAGTTGCAAAATGCACCATGAAAATTGCTAAACCCCTCTACATGTATTTCCCGACGGAGAGAGAGAGTGAACTTTAATGGCATGAATGAAGAAACCCGCTGAGTAATGCCGAAACCAGTCTTATGTGATTGATTATCTAATAATGAGACTAAGTGACTTTACAGGAAAAGCATAGCTGAACACCTCCAATATGAGTGTGAGTCGTCAGAGAGAGATATCACTCATTTTTAGTGATCATTAACTTGTTCTGCTGCCAGAACAACCAAACACCCAAGTGAAGTGTGAGCTATACCTATGAGCGTTCATCTGAATCGACCTGTTAGACCACTTGTCGTCATTAATAATGCTATAAAATCTAAGGAAATTTCTTTAGATACATATATGACTACCCTTTGATAACCGAACCCGAGACTTTGATTCGGAATCAAATTTCTGAAAATCTTTTACATAAGATATGTTAAACCAAGTCACAAACTTTCAAAACGATTACAATGGTTTTATATATATCTTCTCATTGACAAAACTTTTATCCCAAATCTTCAAGATTAAAACTGTTAATGTGATTATATCTATCCTTATTTCATCAATGATCACATAGGGGGAAATTGTTGAAAAATATCTTTATATGTGATCATCACTTAAATAAGACGAATTGGTTTTATATTATCTAACAAATATTATCAGTTATTTCAGGTTGCGTGGATTCGTGCTTAATTATGAAATAGAAAAATATGCAAAAGACGAAATACGCAAGGACGGAAAAATAGACGCAATATTTGGTCGTTTGAAGACAAAACAAATCAAGACTAAAATCGTCAAGAATTTAAAAACCTCAAGGGTCAAAAATGGAAATTCAATTCACAATTGGATATATATATATATATATATATATATATATATATATATATATATATATATATATATATATATATATACAAGTGTTCGTGTATATATATATATATATATATATATATATATATATATATATATATATTATATAAATATATATGTATATACATTATATTGTATATATATATGTATGTATATTGTATATATTATATATATATATATATATATATATATATATATATATATGTATATTGTATATATTGTGTATATATATATATATATATATATATATATATATATATACATGAATCATGCATATATATATATATATATTGGAAAGAAATCTTCACAAAAGCAAAAGTACCAAACATCATGTGTGCTTCCAACCTTTACAATCAATCACTTCATTACTTTTCCTTAAACAAACAAGAGTTGCTTGATTCATTTGCATATATATAGATGCATGTTTACATGAGTTTTTGTGTGTGTTTTGTGTTTCCTTGTAATATATCTCCTATTACTCTCTCATCTCAAGAAGAATAAACACATAGCCAACCTCAAAATACTCTCCAAACACCCTCCAAATACCCTCCTTAAACCTCCTCCAAAAACCCTTTCAAATCACCACAACTATCACCACCTTGCTGTTTTCCGACATCAGAATTTGCAAGTTAAGAAAAAATTCACCGAGCACAACTCAAGAAGAATCTACGGGAGAGATTTTCAGCGCAGATTATTCAAGACCTTACCTACATCCAGGAATTTTCCTCGATTTTTTTGACCACTGCAAACCCCAGAGAGACGCGAGAGAGAATTGGCTATCCAGAGAGATTTACTACGAAAATCTATATTCATAACCACCCAAAGCTCTTTCAACATCACCCTTTTTGTTACATTATACCACCAAAACTACAACCTTATTCCACCTTCTACCACCCTCCAAATACCCACTTCAACCTCATCAAATCACCTTAAAAAAACCCATACCCACATACAAAAAACATTACCCGTGTATTTTGTATCGTTTTGTAAACAATTCATTGTTACATAAAAAGAACTTATTGTTACTTACCGGATTGAACTTTGAACAAATAGAGACACAGTCTATTAAGATCCAGTCCAACCCTAAGCCTGTTAGTCATTTATTTGACTAACAACTTGACAAAACAGTCGTTCCACAAGTCCCGTTCTAACACCACCTACTATATATATATATATTTATATATTTTATTAACGCTTTATGTCATTTAAATACTGTCATTTATTTCATTTATAGCTTTCAGTCATTTATAGCTTTCCAGTATTTATTTATTCCGCACTTCTTATCTTTCCGCATCTAATCTCATTAAATATATATATCTGTCACCCAGTAACTGGTAACCGAGCCTTTTATTCGTGGTAATCAGATTGTTATATATTTCTAACAACTATTCAGTGTAAAAAGTGAATTTTCGATAAAAGGCTTTTTAGCTTTAACAATCTAAATGAAAGTTGTAGTTTATGTTAAACCGAGAACTTTAATAAAAAGAACGGAAAAATCTGACTTCGTATGAGGAAGTTATGATTTTTCTAAGTTTCAGTATAGCAGTGTATAGCTAAAAACTCGAAATAAAGATCGAGCGATTTTTAGCCGACACAACCTAAACGAGAATTGAAGGTCTCATCGGTAGTAGTACAATGGTAAAAAGACAGACGAAAACGGACGTTGGATGAAGAAGTTATGAATTTTTAACGGATTCCCGTCCCGGTCTGTTTAAAATAATAATATTAAAAATAAACTCAAAATTAGCCGACGAAGTCTAAACAAAAGTCGTAGAGTATGACCGAACCCATGCGTGGCACCTCCTGATTGGACCGCAGCCGAGGTCCACTAAGAAGCGGACAACCTCGCAGGAGACACACCGGACCTCACCCTAGCACACCCCTCGGACACCCTCCTTCGCACGTGGCCTCTTCCCATTGGACCGAGGTTTGGTCAAATCCGAGCCAGCCAGCAATGAGCCTCTGGTCCGAAGAAGCCTCATCCCTTTGCCACCTATCCGACGCTCCAGAACAACCCAAGGAGAACAACAACAACAGCAAGAAGAGGGTTTAGAACAAGGGGAAGGGCAAATCTCCTCTGGAACCAGCAAAGAAGCAACAAGTAGTGGCAGTCCATGCTACTACTGTACCTGCTACCATACCCGCTACTGTACCTGCTGCTGTCTCCAATAACTTTGCACCAACAAAGCCCTATGTCGGTACCCTCCCTAAATGCAACAAGTGCAATTTTCACCACAACGGAAATTGCCAAGAAATGCAGTGCCGAAACTGCAACAGGAAAGGGCATACTGCCCGATTCTGTAGAATACCACCCCAACCCCTTAACCAAGTACCTGCCGCTGGAGTAGGCCGAGCATGCTACCAATGCGGTGATGTGGGGCATTTCAAGAAAGATTGTCCAAAGGCTGGAAATGCCGGTGGAGTTGGGAGGATTTTAGCACTGGGTCATGAAGAAGCGGTGGCAGACCCTGCTGTGGTCACGGGTACGTTCCTTCTCAATAATATTGTGGTGCTGAGAGGAGCTTTGTGAGCCATAATTTTAAACATCTACTAAATCAAAACTCCCAACCACTAAACGAAACTTTTACAGTAGAAATGGCTAACGGGAAATCCGAATCCAGCAATGATATATACATAGGATGTATCCTTGCCTTGAATGACTTGTCTTTTCCAATAGACCTTATGCCGGTCTCTATCAAAAGTTTTGACATCATAATAGGTATGGATTGGTTGAGGCCCAACCATGCCGACATCCTATGTTATGAAAGAGCTGTTCGTTTGAACTTACCAACTAACGAAACTCTTATTATCTATGGCGACAAACCCGGAGCAAACCTTCAGATCGTTTCTTGCATCAAAGCACATAAATATCTTCACAAGGAGTACTGTGCTTTCGTAGCTCACGTGGTAGACAAAAAGCAAGAAGTGAAAGATATCGCGAGCATTCCAGAGGTCTGCAACTTTCCCGATATTTTTCCCGATGATCTTCCAGGAGTACCTCCCGAACGACAAGTCGAATTCCGAATCGACTTAATCCCTGGAGCTACCCCCGTAGCCAAATCCCCCTATCGTCTTGCACCTTCTGAAATGCAAGAATTATCCAGCCAGCTTAACGAACTCCTTAACAAAGGTTTCATAAGACCAAACTTCTCACCTTGGGGAGCACCGGTTTTGTTCGTAAAGAAGAAGGATGGATCATTCCGCATGTGAATAGACTACCGCGAGCTGAATAAACTTACCATCAAAAACCGATACCCTTTACCTCGCATTGACGATCTATTCGACCAACTTCAAGGTGCGAACTACTTCTCGAAAATAGACTTAAGATCCGGGTATCACCAATTACGGATTTTGGAGGAAGACGTTCCCAAGACCGCATTTAGAACTCGTTATGGTCATTACGAGTTTATTGTGATGCCATTCGGATTGACGAATGCACCTGCTGTGTTCATGGATCTAATGAACAGAGTGTGTCGTCCATTCCTGGACAAATTCGTCATAGTCTTCATCGACGACATCCTTGTCTATTCAAGAAGCAAAGAAGAACATGGCCAACATCTTCGTCAAATATTACAAACCCTTAGGACCGAAAAACTTTATGCGAAATTTTCAAAGTGCGAGTTTTGGATTAGGAAGGTTGAATTCCTAGGTCACGTGGTCAGTTCAGAAGGAATACACGTGGACCCTTCCAAAATCAAAGCAATTGAAAACTGGCCAGCACCCACAACTCCTACAGAAATCCGACAATTCTTAGGTCTTGCTGGCTACTATCGCAGGTTCATTCAAAATTTCTCCCGAATCGTTAAACCTCTTACCACCCTGACGCAAAAGGGTGTAACCTATAACTGGGGAGAGAAGCAATAAACCGCATTCCAAACGCTCAAACAAGACTTGTGCAGTGCACCGATCCTGTCCCTACCCGAAGGGACAGAGGACTTTGTGGTGTACTGTGATGCTTCAAATCAAGGGTTTGGGTGTGTACTTATGCAAAGAGGAAAGGTTATCTCCTACGCCTCCAGACAACTTAAGACGCATGAAGTCAACTACACAACACACGACCTTGAGCTAGGAGCGGTAGTGTTTGCTCTGAAGATCTGGAGACATTACCTATATGGCACGAAATGCACAATATTCATGGACCATAAAAGTCTCCAGCATATCTTCAATCAGAAAGAGTTGAACATGAGACAATGACGATGGGTGGAGCTACTGAACGACTACGAATGTGAAATTCTATATCACCCTGGTAAAGCAAACGTAGTAGCTGATGCCCTTAGCAGAAAAGAATACTCGGGACGCCGAGTAAAGTCGTTGACCATGACAATCCATTCACATCTGTCCACACAAATCAAAGAAGCTCAACTAGAAGCCTTGAAACCCGAAAACGTGGCAGGTGAAACCCTGAGAGGAATGGATAAAAACTTCGAAGTCAGTGATAATGGAGTCTATTATTTCATGAACCGGATCTGGACACCAAAGTTCGGTGGATACAAAGACATGGTTATGAATGAAGCACACAAAACCTGATACTCCATTCATCCAGGTTCAGAAAAGATGTATCTGGACCTTAAGAAACTATACTGGTGGCCTAATATGAAGGCCGAAATCGCTACCTTTGTGGCCAAGTGCCTTACTTGAGCCAAAGCCAAGGTAGAATACCAGAAACCTTCAGGTTTATTACAACAACCTGAAATCCCTGAATGGAAGTGGGAGCGGATTATAATGGATTTCATAACCAAATTACCCAAGACTTCGGGTGGTTATGATACTATTTGGGTAATCGTCGACAGATTAACCAAATCCGCACACTTCTTGCCAATAAAAGAAACCGACAAGATGGAGAAACTAACCCGAACTTACCTCAAGGATATTGTTAGACTGCATGGTGTACCAATATCTATTATTTCGGACCGAGATAGTAGATTCACCTCTCGTTTCTGGCAGTCTTTACAAAACTCTTTGGGAACTAGGCTGGACATGAGTACAGCCTACCATCCACAAACCGACGGACAAAGTGAGAGGACGATTCAAACACTAGAAGACATGTTGCGAGCTTGCATGATAGACTTTGGAAAAGCATGGGATATTCACTTACCCCTTGTTGAATTCTCTTATAACAACAGTTATCACACTAGCATTAAGGCTGCTCCATTCGAAGCCCTCTATGGCCGCAAGTGCAGATCCCCTCTGTGCTGGGCTGAAGTGGGTGACACGTAGCTAGCTAGAGGTCAAACTCCTGACAGTGCTCTCACTGGTCCGGAAATCATTCGAGAAACCACCGAGAAAATCATACAAATTTGGGAGCGACTTAAAGCTTCCAGAGATAGACAGAAAAGCTACGCTGACAAACGAAGAAAACCCTTGGAATTCCAGGTTGGTGACCGCGTCTTGTTAAAAGTCTCCCCCTGGAAGGGCATGATACGCTTTCGAAAGCGTGACAAATTGAGTCCAAGGTACATAGGACCCTTCGAAATTCTTGCTAGAATTGGTCCTGTAGCTTACAAACTTCGATTACCCCAAGAACTAAATAACATTCATCATACCTTCCATGTTTCAAACTTGAAAAAGTGTTTATCTGATGAGACTCTTGTGATATCACTCGAGGATATCGAGTTAAACGAGAGCCTCAACTTTGTGGAAGAACCCGTAGAGATTCTACACAGGGAAGTTAAGAAAACCAAACAAAGCTGTATCCCGATAGTGAAGTTTCGCTGGAATGCAAAACGGGGACCTGAATTCACGTGGGAGCGGGAGGATTAAATGAAACAGAAGTATCCACATCTTTTTCCCTAGTCTACCTGAAATACTAATTCCGGGACGAAATTCTCTCTAACGGGGGGATAATGTAACAAATCGTTATTTCAAACCTATGTAATAGTATAGGTCAATGTGTAGTTCTTTTTATAATAATAAAGAGAAATTTTAGCATAATGTGCATATTTACATAATTGACTCTCAAAAATAAATTATTTAGCAATCTCGATTGGGATGAACCAATTGATAGAGATTGTAACAAGCTTTCCAAAAACATAAAGAGCACTAAAATCCGAGTTATAACGAAGAAGTTATAACCAATCGAAAATCCGCGACAAAACCGGCAAAACACTATTCAGTGTAAAAAATGAATTTTCGATAAAAGGCTTTTTAGCTTTAACAATCTAAATGAAAGTTGTAGTTTATGTTAAACCGAGAACTTTCGTAAAAAGAACGGAAAAATCTGACTTCGTATTAGGAAGTTATAATTTTTCTAAGTTTCAGTATAGCAGTGTACAGCTAAAAACTCGAAATAAAGATCGAGCGATTTTTAGCCGACACAACCTAAACGAGAATTGAAGGTCTCGTCGGTAGTAGTACAACGGTAAAAAGACAGACGAAAACGGACGTCGGATGAAGAAGTTATGAATTTTTAACGGATTCTCGTCCCGGTCTATTTAAAATAATAATATTAAAAATAAACTCAAAATTAGCCGACGAAGTCTAAACGAAAGTCGTAGAGTATGATTTTACCTACGCGTGCATATAAATAACGCCAAAAAGGAAGCTCGTATGCGAAAGTTATGATTTTCGCAAGTTTGGCACAAAAATAAAGAAAAAATGGGAAAAACCGGGCAATTTCGCATGCCACGTCACCCTCGCACGTGGCAGCTGCTGAGTGGACCGAACCCATGCGTGGCACCTCCTGATTGGACCGCAGCCGAGGTCCACTAAGAAGCGGACAACCTCGCAGGAGACACACCGGACCTCACCCTCGCACACCCCTCGGACACCCTCCTTCGCACGTGGCCTCTTCCCATTGGACCGAGGTTTGGTCCAATCCGAGCCAGCCAGCAGCGAGCCTCCGGTCCGAAGAAGCCTCATCCCTTCGCCACCTGTCCGACGCATGTATCCTTCGCACAGCTTCAGGTCCGAACCTTCGGACTATATATAGCATGCGAGGGCTTCCGAAATTTTACACTTTTTCACCCTAGTTTTCATTCTCTTTCACTTTTTCCACTTTCATAAACTTACACACAAACCCTAAAGCCCCGGTATCAAGTCTCGAACCCTAAGCAAGCCTCGAAGCCCCGAGATTCCCTAGAAGTAACTTCTCTCCTGTCGAAACTCTGCCCAATTTGAGCCGGTTTCTCGACAAATAAACTCATTTTCGTGAAACGAAACTCTGTCCGGTTCACCATCTATCAAGCGAGTACATACCCGCGTATTTTCATAATTTCTACTGTTTTAAGGGGGGGAATACAAGCATAACACAAGAACTTTATGTTATAAAATCGTGATTCAAATCATGATAAAATAACATTAAATTATCTAAAAAATACTCAAAACATCAAACTCTTTTATAATCTTATATTTTTCCCCAAAATTCATATTTGTATATATATGTATATAAATAAGATTTAAAAGGCTTAGGACTAATAACTCATTCTGGGTCCTTTTCCTTGTTTGGATGTGGGCTTATAGTTCCAGTTATTTATCCGAGTGTCGTTTAAATTTTACTTGTATTTGAAATTGTGTATGTATGTAAATATAAAAGTTATTTCATAAATTCAAACACCTTTGTAACACATTGAGCAAGGGGTTACATGCTAAATACAGTTATATGCACATTCAGAAAGTACATATAAATTATAATAGGTATAATTTATACATAGAACAAGAATTCATAATACAAGAATACACAGTCTTACAAGAAACTAGGGTTTTGATACAGAACAAATCAAGGTTTACACTTATCAAATACATGTTTGAAATACTAAATCAAGAACATACTGTCAATCATTTATTTCAGAATGATTGGGTTTTCTTAAACTAATATACATGTAACGTTTATATGCGTTTTATGAGACATTCAGGTTGTTTAATTCATTTTAGACAACCAAGGTAAAGCCCTGACATTATAACCAGAATCTCCAACCTCGGGGATCGAAACAAGTTGTGTGTAGATCTATATCGGGATTGACAACCCCGTACTCAGGCTGCTAGCTACAGTCAGGCATACACGCCGATGAGTGGCAATTATTATCAACAGTTTAAACGCCCACAAAGCGTTTGTTTCAGGCCATCCGTCATAGTATGGTTATAAGAACTCATTAAAAATATATTAACAATACGTTAGTGTATAAACAAGTAAACGAAAGTACACCTTCAAAGTACTAGTTTTCATAATACAAACTACCATGGTTCGATACAGTTTTCAATAACAGCTGGCGGAGCCAGGCACACTCTCATTTACAAGTTTTCATAAAGGAATACAAATACAAAACATTGATACAAAGAGAACGGTTTTATGGGAATAAAACTACTTTTCATATACAACAAAAAATATAGGATTTTCTGGAACAGTTTACATATACAAGATACAGAGATACTCTTTCAAACATAAACATTTATGCACTCACTCAACTTTATGTTGATACTCTCTTTTCAAATTACTTGTATTCTCAGGGAAATAATACACAGGTACTCCCCGAGCTTTTGAGAAGATGGAGCTTTGTTGAGTCATATCTTCTTTTGTATAACTATATTTTGGTTCAATATACAATGATTGAACACATGTAAATATTTATACTTTTTAAATACAATGGTTGTTTGTACTTTGATTACTATGATGCATGTGTTGTGATACTACAATTCAAGTCCTCCACCCCCAGACGTTTCCGCCGTCTGGTTTGGGGGTGTGACAGATTGGTATCAGAGCATTGTTTATAGTGAACTCAGTATATCAATCAATAAAAGATATACAAACTATAAATACATCGGGGCAAGGAGCTCTGACTACAAGTATACTTTTAAAGATTTAAGTATTTTTATAAGAAGTATACTAACACTCACAAGTAAAGTATCACAGTCATAAGAGCACACTCATACTTACAAGTACAATATCACAATCATAAGAACTTAAAAGTATTTGGATGTTGAGCACTATAGTCAAACCTGAGCAGTTATGTAATCATATCTAGAATTAATATAGCCTGATCAACTATATTGATTTGAGATATGACCAACATGTGTTTGGGAGTGATAGTAGTGTTGAGACATGTCTAAAACTTACCATACATATTCAGAAGAACTATAGAACAGAATACAAAGATTAAAATACTATGGAGAGTATTTTACTAATCTTATTTCTAATACAGAACCTATGGCTGCACCCAATTTACCGGGAGACCCCTACAATCCACATAATGCAGGCTAGATCACAGACTCAAACGAATAACCCTTTGAGGACAGCGAGTCAAGTGGTATGGATACAGAGCCACAAGTCTGCAACCCTCGGGAGCGTCCCCAGACGCAAGAGGACGCAGAACCAATACCTGAGTGGGGCCAATACATAAACCATTGGAGTCGACAAGACGGCCAACGCCCTCCATACGGAATGGCATGAGGTTTCTATAACGTATCTAGAGGAGGAACTGCTGACAGTGCTCTTCCAGTTATAGTAAACCGGATAGCCCGGCAGCTCGATCAATCAAGGATATCGATCAATCGGATCCTAGAGGTGAATGCGGTTGCACAGGCTAACACTGCAGATATCCTTCGTCTTGACGAGATGCAAGATGACACCCAGCACCACACTGAATCCCTTCAAAGGTAACTTAATGCTGCTGAATCAGAGATCAGAGAACTAAGGGAGCATCAAGATGCAAAAGAAAGGCGCTGGAAAGCGCAAGACGAAGCAAAACCTAGCAATCGTCGTAGAAACCGTCGCAAGTAGTGTTCGCACTACTTCTACTTTCTACTTTCTATATCGAATGTGTATACTACTTTCTACGTTATGTACAAATCAAGTATCAATAAAACAATAAGCACTTTGCTTCAACAAGAGTTATTATAGTTTTCATAATCATCTTATTCCAAAGTTTTGGATCGCAGAAATGTTCCAGTGTTATTTTTCATACTTTCGATACAACCGCGGAAATTTTATTGTTCCGGTAGGTTGGTTTGATGTCGACACTTTCTCAGTATTGGGATATATTATAATCCTGCTTTAAGGTCAAGTTTTCTGGACCTTATATACTTAATATACCAATACATTTGACATGTACATTCATACTTTTTGAAAAATAACCATTCAATTTCATATTATCCTGTTGCAAGTTGTACTTGCAGTGGATTTCTATTTCTAATTCTTTGTAAGATTCATGTTGAATTAAGTGTTTAGTTCAGAGATATCAAATTCATATTCCTTCTTGATATCTCACTATCTTTTTATCTATTTGACTTTTATAGCAAGAGATGCCTCCTCGTAGAAATCTAAGACGTATCAACACCAATGAAGTACCGACGTCACCCCCACCACCACCTCATCAATTCGATCCTGCTATGTTTCAAGCGGCGGTCACGGCGGATGTAGCGGCTGCCATGTCTCACGTTCATACTCCTAGTGTTAGTGGGTCGGGAGTCGGTGCACATCCTTCTAACCATGGCGAAAGTCATGGGCATTCGCGAGAATGCACTTATAAGGATTTCTCTAATGCAAAACCCAGGACCTTTAATGGGACTGGGGGAGTTATGGCACTAAGGCAGTGGATAGAAAAGACGAAGGCAATCTTCGAAATTTGCTCCTGTCCTGAGGGTAGCAAAGTTAAATTTGCTACCTGTACTTTTCCTGATAGGGCTCTAACGTGGTGGAATGGACACATTAAGTCACTTACTCTAGTTGTGGCTAACTCCATCAGCTAGGAGAGCATAAAAGCCATGTTAATGCGGGAATACTGCCCGCGAGGGGAAATACAAAAACTGGAGCAAGAACTATGGGCTCTTACAATGGTTGGTTCTGATATATCAACCTATACCAATAGGTTCTGTGATCTGGCAATTCTTTGCCCGAATATGGTTCCTATCGAGAGCAAAAAGATTGAGAGATATATTTGGGGTATGTCGCCCCAAATTCAGTCAAGTGTTTTAGCTTCAAAGCCTATTACTTTTGACAGTGCCAAAGAACTGGCACAATCTTTCATCGACCATGGAGCCCGTCAAAACTCTGTGGTCTCTTCTCCAAAACAACCCAAGGAGAACAACAACAACAGCAAGAAGAGGGTTTGGAACAAGGGGAAGGGCAAATCTCCTCTGGAACCAGCAAAGAAGCAACAAGTAGTGGCAGTCCATGTAACATCCGCCTAAAATGGATTCGGGTCAACCCAACCCAATTGGAAATTTAATAAACCCTACTCAAGATTACTTGACACTAATAGGATCAAAACCCATACAATACGATATAACTTGACGTTAATAGCAACATAGTATTGTACAACGTTATAACTATAATCAAAGTAAATTATGATACCATATTAAAATCAAATCAAAGTATAATGCTCTAATTAAATTAAAAGAATCAAACTTGAATTCTCTAATTAAACTTCAAATCAAAGTAGATTGTTATAATCAAATAATAACCTATCTTTTATAAAACTCCATTTTTATAAACTTTACATTAAATTTTATAAAACTCTATTTTTTATAAACTTTACTTTAAATTTTATAAAACTCATATATTAATTATGTAAAAGATGCTTGTGTTAGTGGGAAATTATGAATACCACCAAAAGCAAAAAGATTATTACCATGGTCTCCCACTCACACCTCCCATCCACTTTCCTTTCCTTTTTCTCCCAACACATTATTCTCTTCACCACTTAAATCTTCTCTATTCTTGCTCTCACTCTCAATCTCAAAATTTCCTCCAAGAATACTCATATTCCATCCAAGAACAATCTATTATACTCAAATCTTCATCCCTCTTGAAGCATTCATCAAGGTATGTTGTTAAAAGTTTCAAATTCATACAAGAAACAAATTAAATCCACCAAAATATCTAAAACTCATTTTTTTCATAAACCTGATTTTTCTCAAAATACCATCAATAAAATAAGAAGTTCTGGAAATTTTCAGAAAATAACTTATTTTTATTGAATTATCATAATTATTTCAATAAAGTAGGGCAATAATTCACATAAAATACTTGTTGCATTCAATAAATTCTGAGAAAATTCTGGGATGACCTGTATACTGATTAAACATGATATATAATGTTTCATGCATTTATATTACTGTTTACTATTATTTATGATTTTATTGATTAATTAATAATGAAATATATAAAAAATACTTCCCATAGTCACAAATATCTGAAACTTATACACTGGGCTCTACATCATGTTATAAAACTATGGTTAATTTTACAGATTTTTTGAGAATCATTTATTATTTTTCCCGAATTTTGTGTTGTTTAATCATTAAAATATTAAATAAATACTAAAACAGATCAGAAAAATATACAAATTTTACAGTAATTCATATTGTATGAAATAATGATTTCCTAATAATTTCATAATTTTTCAATATTGTTTACTATTTAAAATTATTTTCCTAAGTATTTAAGCATGTAAAAATGCATTTTAATGATTATTTCATATAAATAATTGTTAAAATCTGTAAATAATTATAATTGGGCAAGTTATTATTTTAATAAGAAATTAATAAAATCTGACCTAAATTGAAAATATAAATTAATTATGCAAAGTAAGTAATTCAATTTAAAATTCATTTAACAAATAAATACCTTAATATTATAATCAAAATGAATTATTGTTAATTCATCTAATATAAGAATACGTGTCTAATTATTTGTATTAATACTCCATTCTTGTTTAGCAGTTCCTAAACCAAAACTATTAATTATATTAGGTTCTACGCCATTTTGACCCGAATCGTCTATCGTACGACACACGCATTTCGTTTTGGGACTAAAGTAAGTAATCTACCCCATATTTTATAATTTTCAATACTTTTGGGGTGTATCATGTGGTTCTAATATGTTCCAACTTCATTTTATTGTTTTATCACAATTGAGACATTGTTGGGACATTTATATGTGAGTCATTAATTGTATAACTATTGTTTGTTTACGCTACATGTACTTGTAGTGCATTACCATTTTTAGTCTAATCTCCATGACTATGCCCGTATTCTTGAGGTACGTTATGGACAATAATAGCGCTATTGGGTTGACCACCCCGCCTTGGGACGCTAAGGTGATTGATCGCACGTGGTTGAGTGTGTATGATGATTAGATGCTCCATCCTATATATATTTATATATATACATATGTATATATATAGGGTGAGGACTTATTGTTGTTGTTATCAATTGTTAATCAATTTTTGATTTATAAACTGTTATCTCAAATACAATTGTTTGGCGACTTCAAAAGAAAACAGATTTCAAATTATAAATGTTTCAACTTCACAATTTTCTCTACTAAAATTTGATTACTCACCAACTCTCGTAGTTGACCTGTTTTTACCCATGATGCAGATTTGAAGAATGAAGAATGATGAAAAATAGGTTGTGCCTTAGAAATCCACAAGACAATTTAAATTTGATGTAATAAATGTGGTTTGCATTTGTATTTGTACTTGTATGTTGTGGATCTTGTTTGCATACTTAGTACTTAATTGAATCTAATCACATTATAACCTAGTTGTCATGAGACTTTGAACAATATATCACGCCTTGATCGATTCCGACAAGGATCGGGGTGTGACAGTCCATGCTACTACTGTACCTGCTACCATACCCGCTACTGTACCTGCTGCTGTCTCCAATAACTTTGCACCAACAAAGCCCTATGTCGGTACCCTCCCTAAATGCAACAAGTGCAATTTTCACCACAACGGAAATTGCCAAGATATGCAGTGCCGAAACTGCAACAGGAAAGGGCATACTGCCCGATTCTGTAGAATACCACCCCAACCCCTTAACCAAGTACCTGCTGCTGGAGTAGGCCGAGCATGCTACCAATGCAGTGATGTGGGGCATTTCAAGAAAGATTGTCCAAAGGCTGGAAATGCCGGTGGAGTTGGGAGGATTTTAGCACTGGGTCATGAAGAAGTGGTGGCAGACCTTGCTGTGGTCACGGGTACGTTCCTTCTCAATAATACTTATGCATGCATTCTATTTGATTGTGGTGCTGAGAGGAGCTTCGTGAGCCATAATTTTAAACATCTACTAAATCAAAACTCCCAACCACTAAACGAAACTTTTACAGTAGAAATGGCTAACGAGAAATCCGAATCCAGCAATGATATATACATAGGATGTATCCTTGCCTTGAATGACTTGTCTTTTCCAATAGACCTTATGCCGGTCTCTATCAAAAGTTTTGACATCATAATAGGTATGGATTGGTTGTGCCCCAACCATGCCGACATCCTATGTTATGAAAGAGCTGTTCGTTTGAACTTACCAACTAACGAAACTCTTATTATCTATGGCGACAAACCCGGAGCAAACCTTCAGATCGTTTCTTGCATCAAAGCACATAAATATCTTCGCAAGGAGTACTGTGCTTTCGTAGCTCACGTGGTAGACAAAAAGCAAGAATTGAAAGATATCGCGAGCATTCCAGAGGTCTGCAACTTTCCCGATATTTTTCCCGATGATCTTCCAGGAGTACCTCCCGAACGACAAGTCGAATTCCGAATCGACTTAATCCCTGGAGCTACCCCCGTAACCAAATCCCCCTATCGTCTTGCACCTTCTGAAATGCAAGAATTGTCCAGCCAGCTTAACGAACTCCTTAACAAAGGTTTCATAAGACCAAGCTTTTCACCTTGGGGAGCACCGGTTTTGTTCGTAAAGAAGAAGGATGGATCATTCCACATGTGCATAGACTACCGCGAGCTGAATAAACTTACCATCAAAAACTGATACCCTTTACCTCGCATTGACGATCTGTTCGACCAACTTCAAGGTGCGAACTACTTCTCAAAAATAGACTTAAGATCCGGGTATCACCAATTACGGATTTTGGAGGAAGACGTTCCCAAGACCGCATTTAGAACTCGTTATGGTCATTACGAGTTTATTGTGATGCCATTCGGATTGACGAATGCACCTGCTATGTTCATGGATCTAATGAACAGAGTGTGTCGTCCATTCCTGGACAAATTCGTCATAGTCTTCATCGACCACATCCTTGTCTATTCAAGAAGCAAAGAAGAACATGGCCAACATCTTCGGCAAATATTAGAAACCCTTAGGACCGAAAAACATTATGCGAAGTTTTCAAAGTGCGAGTTTTGGATTAGGAAGGTTGAATTCCTAGGTCACGTGGTCAGTTCAGAAGGAATACACGTGGACCCTTCCAAAATCAAAGCAATTGAAAACTGGCCAGCACCCACAACTCCTACAGAAATCCGACAATTCTTAGGTCTTGCTGGCTACTATCGCAGGTTCATTCAAAATTTCTCCCGAATCGTTAAACCTCTTACCACCCTGACGCAAAAGGGTGTAACTATAACTGGGGAGAGAAGCAAGAAACCGCATTCCAAACGCTCAAACAAGCCTTGTACAGTGCACCGATCATGTCCCTACCCGAAGGGACAGAGGACTTTGTAGTGTACTGTGATGCTTCAAATCAAGGGCTTGGGTGTGTACTTATGCAAAGAGGAAAGGTTATCTCCTACGCCTCCAGACAACCTAAGACGCATGAAGTCAACTACACAACACACGACCTTGAGCTAGGAGCGGTAGTGTTTGCTCTGAAGATCTGGAGACATTACCTATATGGCACGAAATGCACAATATTCTCGGACCATAAAAGTCTCCAGCATATCTTCAATCAGAAAGAGCTGAACATGAGACAACGACGATGGGTGGAGCTACTGAACGACTAAGAATGTGAAATTCTTTATCACCCTGGTAAAGCAAACGTAGTAGCTGATGCCCTTAGCAGAAAAGAATACTCGGGACGCCGAGTAAAGTCGTTGACCATGACAATCCATTCACATTTGTCGACACAAATCAAAGAAGCTCAACTAGAAGCCTTGAAACCCGAAAACGTGGCAGGTGAAACCCTGAGAGGAATGGATAAAAACTTCGAAGTCAGGGATAATGGAGTCTATTATTTCATGAACCGGATCTGGACACCAAAGTTCGGTGGTTACAGAGACATGGTTATGAATGAAGCACACAAAACCCGATACTCCATTCATCCAGGTTCAGACAAGATGTATCTGTACCTTAAGAAACTATACTGGTGGCCTAATATGAAGGCCGAAATCGCTACCTTTGTGGCCAAGTGCCTTACTTGTGCCAAAGCCAAGGTAGAATACCAGAAACCTTCAGGTTTATTACAACAACCTGAAATCCCTGAATGGAAGTGGGAGCGGATTATAATGGATTTCATAACCAAATTACCCAAGACTTCGGGTGGTTATGATACTATTTGGGTAATCGTCGACAGATTAACCAAATCCGCACACTTCTTGCCAATAAAAGAAACCGACAAGATGGAGAAACTAACCCGAACTTACCTCAAGGATATTGTTAGACTGCATGGTGTACCAATATCTATTATTTCGGACCGAGATAGTAGATTCACCTCTCGTTTCTGGCAGTCTTTACAAAACTCTTTGGGAACTAGGCTGGACATGAGTACAGCCTACCATCCACAAACCGACGGACAAAATGAGAGGACGATTCAAACACTAGAAGACATGTTGCGAGCTTGCATGATAGACTTTGGAAAAGCATGGGATATTCACTTACCCCTTGTTGAATTCTCTTATAACAACAGTTATCACACTAGCATTAAGGCTGCTCCATTCGAAGCCCTCTATGGCCGCAAGTGTAGATCCCCTTTGTGCTGGGCTGAAGTGGGTGACACGCAGCTAGCTAGAGGTCAAATTCCTGACAGTGCTCTCACTGGTCCAGAAATCATTCGAGAAACCACCGAGAAAATCATACAAATTTGGGAGCGACTTAAAGCTTCCAGAGATAGACAGAAAAGCTACGTTGACAAACGAAGAAAACCCTTGGAATTCCTGGTTGGTGACCGACAAAGTCTAAACGAAAGTCGTAGAGTATGATTTTACCTACGCGTGCATATAAAGAACGCCAAAAACGGAACTCGTATGCGAAAGTTATGATTTTCGCAAGTTTGGCACAAAAATAAAGAAAAAATGGGAAAAACCGGGCAATTTCGCATGCCACGTCACCCTCGCACGTGGCAGCTGCTGAGTGGACCGAACCCATGCGTGGCACCTCCTGATTGGACCGCAGCCGAGGTCCACTAAGAAGCGGACAACCTCGCAGGAGACACACCGGACCTCACCCTCGCACACCCCTCGGACACCCTCCTTCGCACGTGGCCTCTTCCCATTGGACCGAGGTTTGGTCCAATCCGAGCCAGCCAGCCGCGAGCCTCCGGTCCGAAGAAGCCTCATCCCTTCGCCGCCTGTCCGACGCATGTCACCTTCGCACAGCTTTGGGTCCGAACCTTCGGACTATATATAACATGTGAGGGCTTCCGAAATTTTACACTTTTTCACCCTAGTTTTCATTCTCTTTCACTTTTTCCACTTTCATAAACTTATACACAAACCCTAAAGCCCCAGTATCAAGTCTCGAACCCTAAGCAAGCCTCGAAGCCCCGATATTCCCTAGAAGTAACCTCTCTCCTGTCGAAACTCTGCCCAATTTGAGCCGGTTTCTCGACAAATAAACTCCTTTTCGTGAAACGAAACTCTGTCCGGTTCACCATCTATCAAGTGAGTACATACCCCCGTATTTTCATAATTTCTACTGTTTTAAGGGGGGAATACAAGCATAACACAAGAACTTTGTGTTATAAAATCATGATTCAAATCATGATAAAATAACATTAAATTATCTAAAAATACTCAAAACATCAAACTCTTTTATAATCTTAAATTTTTCCCAAAATTCATATTTGTATATATATATACATATATATATATATATATATATATATATATATATATATATATATATATATATATATATATATATGTATATATATAAGATTTAAAAGGCTTAGGACTGATAACTCATTCTGGGTCCTTTTCCTTGTTTTGATGTGGGCTTATAGTTCCGGTTATTTGTCCGAGTGTCGTTTAAATTTTACTTGTATATGAAATTGTGTATGTATGTAAATATAAAAGTTATTTCATCAATTCAAACACCTTTGTAACACGTTGAGCAAGGGGTTACATGCTAAATACAGTTATATACACATTCAGAAAGTACATATAAATTATAATAGGTATAATTTATACATATAACAAGAATTCATAATACAAGAATACACAGTCTTACAAGAAACTAGGGTTTTGATACAGAACAAATCAAGGTTTACACTTATCAAATACATGTTTGAAATACTAAATCAAGAACATACTGTCAATCATTTATTTCAGAATGATTGGGTTTTCTTAAACTAATATAGATGTAACGTTTATATGCTTTTTATGAGACATTCAGGTTGTTTAATTCATTTTAGACAACCAAGGTAAAGCCCTGACATTATAACCAGAATCTCCAGCCTCGGGGATCGAAACAAGTTGTGTGTAGATCTATATCGGGATTGATAACCCCGCACTCAGGCTGCTAGCTACAGTCAGTCATACACGCCGATGAGTGGCAATTGTTATCAACAGTTTAAACGCCCACAAAGCGTTTGTTTCAGGCCATCCGTCATAGTATGGTTATAAGAACTCATTAAAAAGATATTAACAATATGTTAGTGTATAAACAAGTAAACGAAAGTACCCCTTCAAAGTACTAGTTTTCAGAATACAAACTACAATGGTTCAATATAGTTTTCAATAACAGCTGGTGGAGCCAGGCACACTCTCAGTTACAAGTTTTCATAAAGGAATACAAATACAAAACATTGATACAAAGAGAACGGTTTTATGGGAATAAAACTACTCTTCATATACAACAGAAAATATAGGATTTTCTGGAACAGTTTACATATACAAGATACAGAGATACTCTTTCAAACATAAACATTTATGCACTCACTCAACTTTATGTTGATACTCTCTTTTCAAATTACTTGTATTCTCAGCGAAATAATACACAGGTACTCCCCGAGCTTTTGAGAAGATGGAGCTTTGTTGAGTCATATCTTCTTTTGTATAACTATATTTTGGTTCAATATACAATGATTGAACACATGTAAATATTTATACTTTTTAAATACAATGGTTGTTTGTAATTTGATTACTATGATGCATGTGTTGTGATACTACAATTCAAGTCCTCCACCCCCAGACATTTCCACCGTCTGGTTTGGGGGCGTGACATTCTCTCTCCTGATTTCTCTCACCAAATCAAATCGTATATAAGGATTTTGACGGTTCATTATTTCATTACCACTCTCAAAATCCTCTCAA
This sequence comes from Lactuca virosa, assembly GCF_052849685.1. Taxonomy (NCBI): domain Eukaryota; kingdom Viridiplantae; phylum Streptophyta; class Magnoliopsida; order Asterales; family Asteraceae; genus Lactuca; species Lactuca virosa. The sequence goes on from NC_136434.1 coordinate 59,136,098, forward strand.
AGATTTCTGGCGATTCAAAAGCTCTCTACTGTTCATCTTCTTTAAAGCTTCATCAATGGCAGCTTCATCTGAGAATCAGTCTGCTCAAGATTAAACTGCTCATTCAACACTTCTTTCAGTGAAGCAACATCAGAATCTCATCATCGATTTGGATCCAGTAAAATATGATGCTTTTCTTCTACCGCTGATTGAGTGCTTGAAATACTCTCCTCTCACCATTGCTATGTCTCAAGTTGAGCTTGTTCCTCTCTCGATTCTCTCTAAAGCATATACCACTGCCAACTATGTCAAAGACGAACAACGGATTTACTTCGATATCCATAATCATACTACCTCAATCTCCAACACCCGTTTCTGCAATCTGCTAGGGCTTCCACAATCTGATAATCTGATCAATCCGAAAACCATCCCCAATGCAGCCATCTTGGAGATGTTCTATCAGATGGGATACAAGGAAACACTCACTGCTGTATCCAAGTTCAAGAAACCTAATCTTCCACCAACTTGGAATGCCCTTTTCACCATTCTGTTCAAATCCTTTTCTGAAAGGTTCACAGGCAACGACTGTGCCAGCAAGCTCTTCATGGGTCTGATGTATGGCCTATACACTGGGGAGAACATCGACTACGGTTCTATCCTCTGGGCTCAATTCATCCATAGCACTCACTTTGTTACTCGTCACAGTGAGATCTCATGTGCGAGATTTTGGACTGTTGTTGTCAGCAGAGCTATTAAGCAGCTCAGGATTCCAGTGATGACTGATGCACTGATGGGTTCCATTGCAACATTCCATACTACAGGTATTATTATGGCTGATAGGTCCAAGTTTGATTTTATTGGCTCAATTCCGGAAGCAATGTTTCGTGATGTTCCTCCTACAAGTAAAATTCTAGAGGGATATCGTGCCCTTACTCCTTCCGGACCTCGTCCTTTAACTGATGAGTTCCAAGCCATTTTGGCTGAGGCTGATAAACCCAAGAAAGGGGGAAAAGGGTCCAAGAGACCTACAAAGAAAGATTCTATGAAAGAAGGACCTTTTGAGGCTCCGAAACCTCCATCCAAGAAGCGAAAGGCTCCTACTACCTCTACTATTGCAGCAAAGAGAAGGAAGCAACTCGCTAAAAGGCGAAAGTCTCCTACTCCCACTCCATCTCAGAGTGAAGAAGCAAACTCAGATTCTGATACCGAGTCGGATATTTACACTGAGCAGGATCCTCCTGTTCGCAATGAGGAAGAAGCACCCATTCGCACTCAAGAACAAGTTCGCATAGAGATCCCGTCTTCTAATCGCGAGGTAACTCCACCCCTTCATGATTATGTTCCTTCTCCACCTCCCTCACCAAAAACTACTACTTCCATACCAATTACTATTGCTCCTCTCTCACCACCTGTATCAACTCAAACAACCACCACGATTCCAGTTTCCATTCCTATTTTCACAGATTCAACAGTTGCACCTCAAACCTCCACTGCACCTGTGAGTTCAGTCAACGTATCTGATACGGGGGCTAACACTTCAGGTTTTTCAACCCATGTTACACCACCCATCTCTCCAATTCGCATAGATGATCTGGACATGATTTTCGGAGATGATGAAGATGATGATTTGGAAGGATTCACTTATAGTCCTTTTCAAATAAGGATTGACGATGAAGATGATGTCTCTACTATGAAAGCAGAATTCAAATCTCTTCATGAGAAGCTTGATCGGCTGTTTCTCGCATCCAGTGTTTCTACTTCTGAAGCTTACTCTAAAGCTGCGGTTGAGTCAATCCTTGAGAGAGTCACAAAGGAACATACTGCTAACACTTCCACTTTCTCCAAGGCAGTTTCTGAGTCTGATGGTGTATGCAAGGAAACGACCGAAAAATTCGATAAACTAATTGTTGACACTAGGGAATTCATGGAAGCCTGCCAGGTTACCTACAACGCCAACACCTCAACAACGAACAAGGCTATTCAGAATGTTGGTGCCATGTTTCAAGCCGAAAAGGCGGACTTTGCTGAACTTCGCACCGTCTTCAAGACCGATCATGAAGCATTCCAGTCTTCTATCGATGCGAAACTCATAAAGCTTCAAGAAGAGTTGGCAATGGAGAACAAAATCATGGATACTCTCGCAATCAAAGAGGAAAAATGCAATGTGTTGGAAACCAAGCTCCACTTCACTCACAAGAAGGTCGATGATTTGCTAGCAGAGAAAGCAGTTACCCGAAGTTGTATTTCTGATGTTAATAGACTGCTCTCTGATATCATTGAGACCCGTGATCCCATGATCTCCATCACCGTACGAAAGCATCTGGCTGAAAAGCTCAGACCAATGTTCGCAATGTTACACCGTTTGGAGGGTGTTTCGCCGCCGGTGTCTTTTGCGAAACAAGGGGGAGAAGGGAATTCTAAAGTTCAATCGGATGATGTCAACCCCAAGGTTTCTGTTAAACCTCCTGTCATCAAGCAAGATCCAAAGGAAAAAGTAACTTTATTCAGTGATGAACCCATTATTGATGATAGTGAAGACGAAGAGTCTGATGAAGCTGAGCTTAAAAGGCGGAAGGCTCGCGAGGCAGAAATTGATGAACATGCTCGCATCGTCAGATAAGCAGAAGAAAAAGAAAGAGCTGAAAAGGAAGCTCAGGCCACTCTTAAAAGAAAATTGCTTTTATTTCCAAAGTGGACCCTAAAGCGCATGCAAAACCAAGTTGTTGATATGCCAAGTCAGTATTGGCTCGATCCTATTGCTTCCTTTGATGTCCAAAATTCACAGGATTCGTAGTTAGACCTTCCTATCACGCCAAAGACTTTCAGGTTTCGTGCCTTTATAAAGGTTGCGAATGTACCTTTCTTAGACAGCACTGGGGATCAACTGTTGTTTGCCTTCTACCTGAAGCATATGAAGCCCCAGTACGAGACATGGAGTGCGAACAAAATTGTAGTTGTGAAGGTTACTGGGCCAATCGAAACTGAAAGCTTCCCTAACGCGAAGTTTAAAGTTGCGAGAGGATCTGCACGACAAGCCTACGAATTCACTCTCGCAGATCTGCCATGCTTGAACCCCCATGACTGTGGTGATTTTCAATATTTTGCTGCGATAGAAGGAGAAGTACGAACCTGTGTTTGCCCATTTTTAAATCATGATCAAATCTTACATTCAGGAAGTTGGGATGATGGATATGGAAATTGCCACTGTTCTGAGGCAAAAACCAAATGTTGTTTCAAAAGAAGCTCCGAAAGACTTCCAGAAGCTCAAGCCAGGAAAGATTTACAAGGAAGGATGGTTTGTGGTTTACACTGCTAGAGATCGTCCAGGAGCAGGTCGGCGCAAGTTATTCTTTCATCTTGAGGACAAGCACTTGTTTTCTACTGCTTGTTTGGAGTTTATTTTGGATCTTGTAGTGAAGTTTAAGGGCAACAACAAAGATGATGTGAAGTGTTTCACTGATATGATCACTTGGTACATTCATGTTCGCAAGCTGCTGTTGAGTTTCATTCCTAAAGTCTACGAAGTGCAGAAGCGAATCACGAATTAAAATGGCTATGGTTTCAATTGACGCAAAGGGGGAGATTGTTGAAGATATTGTGTTGCGTCATTGGGCCTGTTTTTACCAGTCCATTTTGTATAAACGAGTTGGTCCTGTCCACTCGTATTCAATGCTAGGGTTATAGTATATAAGGTGCATGCATGCTACGTATTTTTGTTAAGTCTCATAATTATCTTTGTAACCCTCATTAACGCCTCTACAGAAGTAATTCTTTATTGAGTTCTTCTGAGGTGTAAGAGTTAATCATTCGGCACCAGTTTGATCATATCGTGTTCTTTACCTATTTTAATCTATTCGATCATCAAGGATTTATTCCTATCAAAGAGAACTCACCAACCGGAAAGTGTCTGGTGGCAAAGTAAATCTAATTATCCTCATCACCTTTACATTGCTAATAAGCTTGTCCTTCTCGTCTTGTGGAATATCTTTAACGTCGAGAAGAAGTCTGTTATAGTCGGCTTGAGTCTTAACATCTCTTCTGGTTCCTGTATGAACAAACGTCCCAACTGTTATGGCTTCCCAGCTTAGATAGCCATTGTCTTCTAGTCCAAGAACGTAGTCTTCAAAATGCAATGCCCACACCTCATATTCACTAGGGAATAAGATAGGAATCCTGTTTGTGGATCCGATGCCGCTTGAGAGATTTATTGAGTTAATGTGAGAATCATCATGCTGCATGATGATATATCCTTAATAACCTGCAATGAATCAGATGTGTAAACTGAAGATATAATAGGGTAATATCAAGATCACAGAATAGCGTCGAAGGAAACAAGATGACGATGGCTAAACAAGATCCAATATTAACAGAAACCCTAATGACTCTTTTCAATAGAAGAGATGCGTATAGAGTACACAGTCTCCTGCTCTGATACCAATTATTAGGATATAAATCCTTGAAAGATCGATTAGATTCAAAACAGATTAAGAATAAGAACATGACAATGAATCAAAATGGGCTTAATGATTATAAGCCACAGCCTCAGAAGAACTCGATGAAGAATTGCTACTGTAGAGGCGTGTTTAGGGTTACAAGAATAACTTCTAACTTAATGATAAATGAATATATCATATTGGTATTCATTTATGAATAAACAGAAATAAATTTTGAAAATATTTGAATAAGAAAAACTAACAAAAATAAGGAAACTTGTCTGTATTACATAATCATTCAAGACAACATAATAAAAGTTGTTCATAAGCATTTCACAAACTATTTAAACTTACATGTCCTCCAAATTCATTCAACTGAACTGTTCTACATCATCACATTTCATGAAAACTAATCATCAATATTCTTTTAACCTTTTTTGAATTGTTTGCATAGCCTTGTATGCATGAGCGATACGCACTTTGAATTCCACATTTTGATATTTTCCAGTAAGATCCAACACCTTAGCCTTCAACATGTTAATTTCATAAGTTAGCATTCGGTGTGCATACCTTTGTCTAAGCTTCTCTAAAGTAGTTTGTTGAATTGCACTTTCTTTATGAAGACCTGGTTTCCACTGTCACACCCCGTTAAAGCGGAAACACGAAGAGTGACAGGCTAAGGTCTCATCACAAAAGGTAAATAGGAGTACCAACCATAAATATTAAGCGTTTTAAGTTTACATCGCGTACAAAACAAATACATTCATTTTTCACAATACATAGTTTAATACATAACAAAAGCAACAACTTAAATCGTTCTGGTGTCTTATTGATTCACTGACTGTTCCCTGAAAAGCATGCAAAAACGAGGGTCAACTATAAAATAGTTGGTGAGTTCACAGGTTTATAATAGTACATCATTATAATAAGAAAATATAGTTTGTTCAATAAAAGTTCTAGTTCAAAAAAATTATGAATGACATTGCATTCCGTTCACAACCAAGCCTAACGACCGTTCTTGCCCCATTCCATCATGTCCATGGTTCTCATGATGTCCGTTCATGGAAATATGCACTCGCGGTTACGGGCGAGTGGGGGCTGTCGACCCCAAATAGCGCTATCCATAAGACCATCAGCTCGAATATGAGTTAATATGTTGTATCGGTTCTCCGGGGACTTAATCATACAAGTTCATAACACCAAATTCATAGTACAAGTTCATAATACAAGGATCATACAACAAAGTTCATATCATATAGTTCATAGCACAAGTTCATAAAATAATGTTCATTGAAATTGTAGCATGCTTTCCACCCCAAAACATTAAAAACATAAAATAGGGGCTGTAAATACTCACTATGGAAAGTTTGTGGCTCGGGCTTCGCGGTTTGATGTTGACGAGTGCGATTCCTACTAGCGTCCTACGGAACAAATAGTTTTTAGTGAGATATAATCCACTAAGCTATTTTCTAGGAACTACCTTTCCAACTAGTGATGTCGTAAAAGTGCCCAAAGTGTGTACGATTCATTATCGGTAACATTAGTTCATATTACATTGTGTTAAAAATTTTAGAAAGGTATAGAATTAAATTCCCAAAAATTACAAAGATTGGTTATTTGGTTCTAACAAAGGGAATTGGTGTCCATAAATTTTGTAAACATTTTTGAAGGTTATTTGATATTTTTTCTTGTAAATTAAAGCCCAAATAATGGATAAAATTCAAAATAAATGGTAAACATTTTCTAAAATTATCAATTCAATTTTTACAGGCTCCCATAATGTTCCTAAGGTTGAGAAAAATATTGGTTAGGGTCTTTGAGTCCAATGACCCGAATTTGTAAATTCATGCTCTAATTTAATGAAAAATATGTATAAAATACCAAACAGTGTCAAAATCATCTGAAAAGTTACATGTCTTTCTTATTCTGTGAATACATTACTAATGCATATTTTCAGATTTTTAACTCTTCTGGAAACAATTATTATGAATTTATAGCCATTAAATCATTATTTTTATACAAAAATAAGGAATTTGTTCTAGCTCTTAGGATTTTATAGATCATCACTTGTATATATGAACTTTCATAAAACAATTTTATTCGAAATATATTTAGAATAAAAATAGGGTATTCAACCCCAACAAGTTAAGCAATGTAGCACAATATAGTGCATGAGTTCTAGATGTAGCTGAAAGTTTACGAATTTTTATAGAACATTCTGTGGGGTTTTAACCCACAAAATTTTAGACATAACTTGATGGATATGTTAAGTTTGTAAAATATTTTTCCCCAGATTTAATTTGGGGTGTAAGACCCTTGATCATGTAAATCAAAACTAATGATCATAGAAAGAGTGTTGTTTGCGCAATTATTTTGTAAAAATTGTCAAAAATCCGATTTTTAATATTTTACAGTACGGCCAATTGGGTTCGAAATCTAACTCATAGAACTATCCCTCACAAAAAGAATATCGTGATTTGGTTTAGTAATGAGTGAGTTGTGGCCGTTCAAATCTGAACAAAATATTCTGACAGAATGCATGTCATCCTAGGTTGCTTTGAGTGTGCTCTTAGGGGCACTTTGACAAAGACAACATGCATACTTCTATTATGGTCAAAGATAAATATCAATAAACTAGAGTTTAAAGAAGAAAAATAAACTTTTAGGTTCATTCATCCAAGTCATAGATTTAGGGTTATTCCAAGGCCCCAAAGTGGGTGTTTCATTCATGTGTTATAGAACTCCTTGGAACCATCGAATCTTACACTAGGATTGCACCACAAATCTGATTTCTAGCACATGCATGGTGTGAATAAGCATCCAAAATGTACTATAAATGGTTTAATTGGTTTTTGTTATGTAGAATACAAAAGAAATGAAGAAGAAGATGCAAAACTCGATTTTTGAAATCATATGAACATATATGCTTCTTTTCACTCTTAGCATCGGTTTGATCCCGGATTTTCACCATCTCAAACACATGAAATGTGTTATGGTAAGAATCTACAAACACCAAGAGGAAAAACAAGGATTTCTAGCCATAAGAGGGCATAGAATCCGAGTTTAAGAAGAAAATTTGCAAAAACTAGCATAAGATGAAGAGCTTAATGGAGGGGATGAAATCTTTGACCTTGTATCTGAGTTTGAAGCTTCAAAGGACACTCCAAGGATTCAAGATTTCGTGATTTGGCTGAAAGTTGCTGGAAAATCTAGTTGAGGGGATTTCGTGTCTAGGGAAGTGAGAGAAGGTAGAGTGAAGGAAGAGGAGTAATGAGTAGTTAAAAGTGGAATAAATGGTGAGTGAGAGATATAGAGAGAGGGATGTATTTTTGAATGGGGTATAGGAGAGAGAAAGATCTATTCTTGGTATTAGGCATAATCATAATAACCTTCTTTAATTTTTAACAAATTTGATTTTTGAAATGGATTTCTAATTCATTTGTGTTTGCCATATAATTTAGGTTAATAAAGCTTTTGTGTTTAACTTAACTAACTCAAAAAAATGGTTAGTTTATGATTTGATTTTTATAAAATTAATATTTATATTTTCAAATAAATGAATTTTAAAGGTTCATAACATGGAATATAGGATTAGGAAATCCTTAACTCTATATTTTGACTCATAATTCAAATTATGAATTGTATGATCTTGTCATCAACTTTGTAGTTGGATCGTATTACGATTTAATTTTGTTCATATTAGCTTAGAATACATAACCTTGTTAAGCATTAGATTTTTCCAATATGGAAATTTTAGGGTTGTGGTCTACCGAACATAGTTTTGTGTTTAGACTTAAGGTTCAACTTTGGCACTTTACCACTCAGTTGGTTCATTCATATATCAATGTGATCGTTCAATACAAGCTAAGGTACACTAATTGTTCCGAGGGATCTATTAAGTTGCAAATCTAGTTTAACTTGTACTCTAGAGCCAAGTTAAGTGCACACAAGGAAATGACGAGGTTCTAGATGAGTACTGACCTGAGTTTTGGCGAATGTCACATCCACTTTGAGATTGGTTGTCCCATATAGGTCTCCATATGTCTCATTGCAAAGACCCCACAATCAACTTTGTTTTTAACTGTTCTCCATGGCATTTTAAGTCTTTGGGGTGTGATACTTTCTTTTGAGATGGCATTGGCTCTTGGATGGTTTATTTCTTTCAAGTATCTCACAAACAAATTTTTCTGATCATTAAATAAAATAAAAGTTAGATATGTAATAAATTGGTTCTTATATGTTGTTGTGAATTGGGTACTTACCAAAGGTTTCAAAATTACTCCATATTTCCCTTCCTAATCGCCCTCAACTGCACTATTGTTGAGAATTTCAATTGATGGTTTCTTTAAGTTGAAGACAATCACAAAAATGTAAGCATTCCTAAGAACTGGAAAGAATACTTGTTTTTATTTATATAATGGTAAGTATTTTTTGACAAAATATATACAAAAAAAAAGTTTAGTTAACATACCATGTCAATATCTTTTATGTTCAAGATTTTTTTGTACCCATCAGTGCTGTCATGAAAGTTCTCCTTGAATTTTCCATACTTTCTTTCATCAGACAATGTTGAATATACATAAGCACTCTGTAACCAATATAATTTTAAAGGATTAGTAAGTTGTTAATCATAAATGAATACATCATGTTGGTATAATCATAAGTATATAGTAAATATTTTTATTTTTGATTTTTATTTTCAAAGATGAATACATGATTTTGTTATAATCATATATGAATTTCAGTTGCATATACATAATTATATTAAAGAATATATGATATTGGTATAATCATAAATTAATATAAATATAATATTCATAAATGAATACATCATATTGGTATATTCATTTATCAATAAAGAAGAAATTAATGTTAGAACATGAACTTACAGAAACTTCAACTTTCAAGAAAAGTCTGTATGGTGAATTTCCGAAATCCTTTTCCAGTTCTTGGTGGTTAAGTAAATAAGCCCCAAGTGTCTAAAACTTCTGCAAAAATCTCTGTGTTTGCATATAGACTTTCCATAAATGCTATTTCTGTTACCTGGCCATATATTGTCTGGACAACCACATCTCTGCAAATATATAAGCAAATGTCATACATTATTATCTATATAATAATCATATGTGAATATGTCTATAAAATAAAGTTACTTACGATGTATTCCCTTGCAAGTTGAACAACCACTCACAGACAATACTCTCATGATTTGTCAGCTTAGCTTTTGTGTCTATTATCCTGCATTTGTAAGGTGATTTGAAAGCATCAGCAAGCTTCTTCTCTCTTGGTTCCTAAAGATCATTCTTTGATGGTCCTACTTCTGTAGGAATTGATACAGAGATTGGATTTGGATTAAGAACATTTTTGTTTGCTAATTTGATCACAACCCTCTGATGGTCTTCTTTGATTTGTTTCTTTGTAAGTGGTTTTTTTGGTGAAGATTCATTAGATTTTTTACTTGAAGTTTGATCTGAATCTTGACTGAGACCTAGACTAAAGCTTGGATGTGTGTTATCTGCATGGCAAGAGATTTATCATATTAAATAGTTTTATGTTAATTATAATATTTTTGAAATGTTTTTCCAAATTGTTACCTTCTTCCTTTCCTTTTGTCTTGTCAGCTTCTCCTCCTTTGTTGTTTTCATTTTCAGACTTTTTCTTTCCTGAAAGATAAAGAACATATATGAATATTTTATATATGTTCAAAATGTTGTATTAGTTATTCATAAATGAATATAAATATTGCAATATGTTAATTTTTGAATAAGTAATGCATAGCATTACTTACATTGTCTTATTCACTTGTGAATAAGTAATGTATTCAGTTATGAATAAGTAATGCATATCATTATTTATGAATAAGTAATACTATATTTTTTATTTATTCGTATATTTTGTTATTCATTAGTGAATAATCAAACTTATTATATTCATTTATTAGTGAATCAACTATTTACCTCTATCATCTGTATTTCCTTTCTCAATTTCTGTTTGTTTATCTGCACCTCCATCTTTTGTGTTGTTAGCTTTTACTCCTCCTTTGTTTACATGTTCAGAGCTTCCGTTGACTGAAACATATACATCATATATGAATATTCTATCTTTTTTACTCATTTATATAGTGTCTTATTCACTTATGAATCATTCATTTACCTGTATCATCTCCCTTTATTTTTCAACTTCTTCTCCTTGTTTATGTACACCTTCTGATTTTCCCTTTTCTGCAAGATCCAGTTAATATTATATATTAAATATAAATAATTAATGAATTAGTGAATAAATAATAAGTTGATAGTAACATACGTTGAATAACTTGACTGATCAGAGTATTAGTTTTACTTCTAGTCGTTGGTGACCCTGGTCAAAATTTATTAAAAAAATTGGTTATTGTGTATTAATATTTTTATATATTTTATAAAATAAAAGTTAGTCAAAATTTACCTATATCAATATTATCCAAAATAGTTTTCATTTCAGGGTCATTCCAGATTTCATCTTCTTGATTATTTAAACTTGAAAATCCAACTCCAAGGACATTATCCACAATGTTGTCAACAACTTTATCCAACAGATTTTGATTTGTTTCATTTTGTCGACTAGTCTCTCCATCTTTATTTGTTTCTTCAGTCTTCTCATCATTTTTCTCTTCATCATTCTCATTTTCATTGATCTCTCCATCATTCTCTTTTACTTCAGTTTCACCATCTTTTTTATTGTTATCTCCATCATTCTTTATTCCTTCATTCTCTGCTTCGTTTGAATCAAACAAATAATCTACTTCTGGTTGACATCCATCATTATCATTTTCTTCTTCACGATTTCCTTCTTCATCTTCATTTTCTTTTTGATCATTTGTTTTTTGACCCATTGTAACGCCCTGTTTTGAATTAAGTCTTAATTCGAGGCGGTAGCTGAAGAGCAGTCATCATAAGGATTAGGGCCTTTATAAAGGTAAGATTTAGGCCCATTTGGATGGGGGTAATGTGGGTATGTAACCCAATAGTTCGGTTTGCACTTTGGAGTCAAGGGTAAAACGGGAATGTAGTGTTTCAGACTTCTTTTATGAATTTTGGGTTTTAGTTCGGTTGGTTTTCAGTTTAAATAAAGTTGATATAAGTGTGGGGATTCTCGTTACCTTTCCGTGGATATAAGGATCGTCAGAATCGGGTTTATAACGAAGAAGTTATGGCCTTCGGAAGTTTCGTGGGTTTTCAGGCCTAGCCGAGTACACGGGGCGTACACAAAGCGTACGCGGGGCGTACTAGTAAAGAAGGCATTACGTTGGGCGTACCTTGGAGTACGCTGGGCATACTGACTAGGATGGTCGCGAATGTTCTTCGTAGTACGTTGGGCGTACGCCAAACAGATCAGAACCCTATTTTAGGGTCTTGGACCCTATTTAAACTCCTTATCTCATAACCTAACCCTAATACCTTCAGCCTCCACCCTCTAAAACCCTAGAAAACGTCATATATCATCCATGGTGGCATTTTAAGCTCATGGAGTCCATTTTTGGAGTGTTTGGGTCCATTTCCAAGAAGGTGGAGTTGATGCAAAGATGGGGGATCAAGGAGAAGCTTATGGATCTGGATTTTGTGACTCATTTTCATCTTAATGAAGGTATAAAGCTTTGAACTTGATCATTGGTATCTTAGATCTACCATTTGTGTGTTTTTGTTCATTTTGGTCCCAAGTATGAGATCTAGTGGTATTGATTTCATTCCAGGAGCTTTGAGTTGCCCCTCTTAGTGTTTCTGAGGTCCAAGGTCCATAAAGTTGGTACCTTTAGAGCTTAAGACCATCTATGTGGGAGTTTGGGTCATTCCCATGAAAGTAGAATGTTATTTGGTCTTTTTGGAGCATGCAAAGGCATAAAGTTGTCAACTTTATGCCTTAGGACTCATCAAACAACTTAGATCTGCGTTTGGGACGTAAAGTCTTCATGTATTAAGAACTTAATGGACTTTGTGCATAAGCTGTTTGTACGCTAGGCGTACTATGTTGTACGTTGCACGTACAACCCTTCACCCAGTACGCTAAGCATACAGAAGAGGTACGTCGAGCGTACGCTCTCAGGAAGACTTGGGCCTTAGCGTACTTCGGGCCTTTGGGCCCACATGGTTTTGGGCCTGGATTTGCTGGTTGTTGGGCCTGAATGTATGTTTGGGCCAATATTGGAACATTTGGGTCCATTGGGCCTTGTGGCCCAATAGAATCGTCTGATTACATGATGCCTGCTAGCCTAGGGTTTCCTCTATATGAGATTGACATCATTACTGTAGTTGCTTAGTGTATGCATCACGGTTATACATAATTAAGATCTTATAGCCTGAGAATGTTTGATTCGGCCTTATGTTCTGTTCTTGCTTAATTGGGAGCTTAGGGTAGGATTGTATATTCGAAAGTCTATAGGGTCCAGCGTTATGTATGGCTAGCATACACTAGTGCTTCAGGGTTGGTGGAAATTTCATGGGTGGGTTGTGCGAGGCCGGGAGGCCAGTCATGAGATATTTAGCATTCCTCTAGGAGTGGGGATTGAGCGATCGCTATGTTTATGTATATTGTTAGGGTGTTGTGGTGATACTTGAGACAAATATGGGTAGGTGTGGAAGGTAGTATGGGCCCGTACTACTGAAATCATAGGACCTATACGCGTAGCAAGGAAGTAACAACCCCTAGGGTTTGGTTGGGAGTTGGTTCCATGTCATTATATGGGTTAGCAGAGATCTTTTTGGTGTATTAATAGAATGGTGGTTACGAGACGTCTTGAGAACGGATTCTGATCAGGATCGGGAGCTGGCAGCTAGGATAGGCCAGCATTGTCAGAGGATCGTGTCAGTGAGATCATCCAGGAGGAGGTGATCGAGATCGTCCGGGGACAGTTGCCGGAGATGTTTGGGTCTATCAAGACCACCATGGTTGAGTATTTTGATGAGCGCTATGCAACCATTGTCGAGACGGCTGCCGCGACAACTACATAAGTTGTAACGGCAGCAGGGGGAGGAGCTGGTCGAGCTTTCCAGTATCGGGACTTTGATAACGCGAAGCCTCGAATTTCGATAGGGTTCAGGACCCGGTTATAGCCATGAGGTGGCCATATGACGTGGAGGGATGTTGCTTCACACGATCATGTCCTACTGATCAGAAGGTCAGGCGCGCTATGAACCTGCTAAGGTCCGCGGGGAAGGACTGGTAGGGACTTGTTACTGGGATGTATTCTGATGAGTAGAGAGTTGCAGTTACTTGGGAGCAGGGAGATTTTTCGTACTCGTTGCACTCCGCGGGGTGAGCGGGGGAGGCTGGCACAGGAGATTCTGGATTTGAGGCTTCGAGGGTTTTGTTCGAGGTCAGGATTCGAGTCGCGGGGACTCCGGAAGGGAGTGATGATTATGATCAGTTGGAGTTTCACAGCTGGAAGTAGAATGGTTAATTGATGGATTGAAATGTCGTTTTATAGGGCAAGGGTTGTGCTCTTTCAGTTTTCGAGCTCGAAGGAGTGAGCAGACTTGGGACCCCAAGATCTGGTTGTAATCCAGCTCGGGGTCAGTTGGTCGTCGGGATTGGCGACAGTAGTTCAGCGCTGGTGAGCGCGGATGGGTCGATGTGGCATAGTATTTTGTGAGGTCCGGTTTGTCTTGGATCTCTTGTATCGGGCGGTAAGGATTGATTGTACGATCTATTGCACTTTTAGGATTGAAGACTATGTCTTGGGAGTAGTTTGTAGCCCGATATAAGGCAGAGGTTGCTTCAGCTACTGCAGTTCAACTGTGAATGATTGAGCTGGTGAGTGAGTCAGGGTGCGAGACCCTGAATGATATGACTTCTAGAGCCCGGGAGCGGGAGATTGGTTTGGAGCACATTTCGAAGAGGGGACCAGATCTGGTGCATTATTGGAGGGTCCCAGGAAGAGACCCAAGATTTCGGACCAACTTTTGAGAGGCCAGCAGGGCCGAATTCAGTGCAGCTTGCGGGTAACTGCACGATGGAGTTTTTCGCTCCAAGGGTTGTCATTATGTCACCGTTGGGCTGTATCTTTGGGGAGTGTTATGCGTGTTTTGCATGTCATGAATCATTAGAGGGTTAGTGACGGGTCATTTCTCGTATAGCAGCTCCAAGTGTTTGGTTACATGTTGGGTAGTAGTCGAGATCGGTTCAGGGGTATTATGAGAAAGGTATGTGCCTCGGGTTCAGCAGGGTGGTTATCCACCATCGTCGGGGTTTGGGGTTTCAGTCACTGTGTTCAGATCGGTTGTGGGGTCGCCAAGGGAAGTGGTCTATTGTTGTGGTTTGGTCAAAGCATTTGTCATTTGGATTTCAAGATTTGAGTGTAGTATCATTCGAGCGTCTGGGATTATCAGTGTGCTGGGATTCAACAAGTGTTCATTTAGCCTTCAGTGAGTATGCGGTCTTTTAAGTTGGCTAGAAATGGATCAATGGCAAGGTTAAGCGTTAGTAGTCAACGGGTCGATCGTTGCAAGATAAGAAGGATTGGAAATCCTTTAGTTCTCGTGTGCTTTGAGGATTTAGTTGATTCAAAGTGGGGGAGAATCGTCCCAAGATTCAGAAGCAGGAGCGATTTTGAAGTTGGGATAAGTTTCGCATCCCCGTCGGGAAGGAAGGCGACCCAAGTGGCTGTTTGGTTTGAGGGTTGTGTGAGATGGGAATTCGCTAAAACTCCTCAGCATGTGGATCGCGTCTTTTGAGTGCTTGATAGCAGAATTTGGGAAATCAGGTTGGGATTTCAGTCATGCATTGAGTTCAGTTCGGGTGTTCGGTCAAGTGTGTGCTCGAATCTGAGTAATAAGGAAGGGCCTTCGAGAAGAATATGAGTGTCCATTTTAGAGAAGGCTTATAGTGGAAACTCGCGTTGGGAATCACGAGAGTATCTACGCGAGGCGTGCATTCTGGAAGTCAGTAACATAAGTGGGGAATCTTTTGGGTTTGAGGTGCGAGTCGCAAGTTTTGGACGAAGAGTGTGATGTCATCGATGGTGAGATCGAAGGTGGCTGGGTTAGGATGTCCCTGTCTTTCAGGTTCTGGGAACCGGGTTAGATCTTTCTCATGATCGTCTATGGCAACACATTGTATTTGGGTAGGGTTGAGGCGGTCCTGCTCTATGCAGTAGGCCAAGATACCCATTGCAGTCCAACTAAAAGTCGTAGGCACGAAGGCTCAAGAGGAGCGGTAGGGTTGAGGCGGTAGGCCA
Organism: Lactuca virosa; assembly: GCF_052849685.1. Classification (NCBI taxonomy): domain Eukaryota; kingdom Viridiplantae; phylum Streptophyta; class Magnoliopsida; order Asterales; family Asteraceae; genus Lactuca; species Lactuca virosa. The sequence continues at coordinate 59,151,716 of NC_136434.1, forward strand.
ACAAACCCTGAGAATTTCAACTCGATGGTTGGATTGATTCGACATGTTGGTATTTCAGTCTGAGGCTGATCGGACCAGTCATGGGTGTTTGTGGTTAGGAGCTAGCACTGATGTATATATTGATTCGGGGGTTAGTGGAAGAATTTTCGGTTGGCACAAATGATTCATCTCCCAGTTTGTCTTCCATTATTCATCATATCATTGGGAAATCCTGCCATCAGAATTAGCTTACTCTGGAAGGATTATCGAATCTCTTTTGTCCAGTAAAGAGTTCTCGGCAGTAAAGTATGATCGGTGGTTCTGTACTATGGTAGGGACATCAGGTTTCCAGGGTTGAGTAGTCCGTTTAGGGAATAAATGGAATGGAATTAGCAATGGTTAGTATTGGCGGTCTGTGAGGGAGTCAGGCCAAATTCAAGTTTCCGGATTACAAGTTTTCAGGTGAAGTAGGGTTGATTGGCTGCATGGGATTATGAAATTATTTTCTTCAGGTTGGAATTTTCTGTGGAGTTAGCCTCCCTAGAAGATTTTCATGCGTTATGGTTGTGAATGTGCCCCTCGGGATTTCGGGTTGCCAGGATCGGTAAGAAACGATTTCGAGGACGAAATCAAATTTAAGTGGGGGAGAGTTGTAACGCCCTGTTTCGAATTAAGTCTTAATTCGAGGTGGTAGCTGAAGAGCAGTCATCATAAGGATTAGGGCCTTTATAAAGGTAAGATTTAGGCCCATTTGGATGGGGGTAATGTGGGTATGTGACCCAATAGTTCGGTTTGCACTTTGGAGTCAAGGGTAAAACGGGAATGTAGTGTTTCAGACTTCTTTTATGAATTTTGGGTTTTAGTTCGGTTGGTTTTCAGTTTAAATAAAGTTGATATAAGTGTGGGGCTTCTCGTTACCTTTCCGTGGATATAAGGATCGTCGGAATCGGGTTTATAACGAAGAAGTTATGGCCTTCGGAAGTTTCGTGGGTTTTCAGGCCTAGCCGAGTACACGGGGCGTACACAAAGCGTATGCGGGGCGTACTAGTGAAGAAGGCATTACGCTGGGAATACCTTGGAGTACGCTGGGCATATTGATCAGGATGGTCGCGAATGTTCTTCGGAGTACGATGGGCGTACGCCAAACAGATCAAAACCCTATTTTAGGGTCTTGAACCCTATTTAAACTCCTTATCTCATAACCTAACCCTAATACCTTCAGCCTCCACCCTCTAAAACCCTAGAAAACGTCATATATCATCCATGGTGGCATTTTAAGCTCATGGAGTCCATTTTTGGAGTGTTTAGGTCCATTTCCAAGAAGAAAACGTCATATATCATCCATGGTGGCATTTTAAGCTCATGGAGTCCATTTTTGGAGTTGATGAAAAGATGGGGGATCAAGGAGAAGCTTATGGATCTGGCTTTTGTGACTCATTTTCATCTTAATGAAGGTATAAAGCTTTGAACTTGATCATGGGTATCTTAGATCTACCATTTGTGGGTTTTTGTTCATTTTGGTCCCAAGTATGAGATCTAGTGGTATTGATTTCATTCCAGGAGCTTTCAGTTGCCCCTCTTAGTGTTTCTGAGCTCCAAGGTCCATAAAGTGGGTACCTTTAGAGCTTAAGACCATCTATGTGGGAGTTTGAGTCATTCCCATGAAAGTATAATGTTATTTGGTCTTTTTGGAGCATGCAAAGGCATAAAGTTGTCAACTTTATGCTTTAGGACTCATCAAACGACTTAGATCTGAGTTTGGGACGTAAAGTCTTTATGTATTAAGCTCTTAATGGACTTTGTGCATAAGTTGTTTGTAGGCTGGGCGTACTATGTTGTACGCTGCGCGTACAACCCTTCGCCCAGTACGCTAAGCGTACAGAAGAGGTACGCCGAGCGTACGCTCTCAGGAAGACTTGGGCCTTAGCGGACTTCGGACCTTTGGGCCCACATGGTTTTGGGCCTGGATTTGCTGGTTGTTGGGCTTGAATGTATCTTTGGGCCAGTATTTGAACAGTTGGGTCTATTGGGCCTTGTGGCCCAATATAGAAATGGACTTTGCATTTGTAGGCCTTAGTTTGGGCCATGTCTTGGATTAGGTTGTTGTGGGCCTTCGTGGGCCAATTGGAAATAGTGTTATGGACTAAGGAAAATTATTGGGCTTGAGGATAAGGCCCATTAGAGAAGATTGGGCCCAATTTGGAAAATTGGGCCATATGTTGGGCTTTGGCCCATTACTTGACTTTTGGACTTTGGAGAGTGAGTTGGACTTTGGGCTTGGGACCCAATTATTAATTGGGTATTGTTTGATGTTGGCAGTTCGAGAATCTGTCAACCAGCAGCTGGAGTTTTATTTGCAGGACTTCAGCGGCGCCAAGTGAGTTCTCCTCACTATACTGACAAGGTCTATGGCACCAATGTCGGCCCTTATCAGATTTGTATCCGGGTTATTGCATGTTATGACTATTGATCTGTTAGATCTGTATGACTAGTTGTTCATGCTAGCTAGCGTTTGGTATATATATGTTGATTTACATCTTGGTAGTTAGGATGGTGATATGCTTAGGACCTGGTAGGTCGGTATCCTGGTTTGTAGGACTATGATATGTTAGTGATCTGTTAGATCGGTATCCTGGTTATAGGATGGTTATTATGTTGCACATCGGTTAGATCAATATCCTGGATATAGGATGATGTTATATTAGTGACTTGGTTAGGTTGGTATCCTGGTTATAGGATGTTGCTATGCTATTGATCTGTTAGATCAGTTTGACTGTTATATATGCTAGCGTATGATATGTATGTGCACATGCTTGTTTGATTGGGGGTTGGGTTGAGGCGGTCCTGCTTTGTGCTAAAGGCCAACATACCATGGGCGGACCGGATAGACTGCAGACCCGGCCAGGGTCCAATCAAACAAAAGGCCCGGCGAGCGGTCCAGATAGGCTGAAGGCCCTGCGAGGCGATCCAAACGTGCCGAAGGCTCGGAGAGCGGTCCAGATAGACTGAAGGCCTATGAGGCGGTCCAGTCAGACTAAAGGCTCATTATGCATGTTGTTCTGTGTTTGTTTATATTATATGGTTATATCTGTATGGCGTTGGTATTTTGGGGGTAACTCACTAAGTCTTCGAGCTTACATTTATCGATTATTGTTTCAGGTACTTCTGGTGATCGCGGGAAGGCGAAGGTGTGATCGTGCACCTCCTTGTTTTATGATTTGATTCTGGGAAACTTTGACATTAAACCATTTTGAAAACATATTTGTAATCATTATCGGTTTTTGAATATCTTAAGAAGTTTTAAATTGGCTTGAATTTTTTGGATGTTACACCCATTATTGGTGTCAAATTGATACCTTCAACTCCAGTTTTATTACCTGGAAATTCAAAAAGTGTTGTGCTTTCAGTTTTTTCTCCAATAATTATATTTGTCGTCTTTTCTTTGAAAATCCTAAAACTTTCCTTTTAAGGGAACTTTGTTATTGCATCATTGAGTTTTGAATTCAGCTTCCCCTTCATTCTCTCAAAACTATTAAGCATTTTATCTAATTTTGATTCATATGCCTATGTAATAAAAAGAACTATGATTAGAGATTAATATAATAATTTAATGTAATCATATATTATTAAAATGTTTAAAATAATTACCTCAACAGAATCATCTTTATCTTCAACTTCATCTTCGAGATCTGTATCTCCTTGATCTTGTTCATTAACAAATTCTCCATTTAATTCTCCAAGTCCAAATCTACCTTCTTCTTGTTCAAATGTCTCTCGATATCTAATCTTCTCTGAACTCCAATAACAAATTGTTGGACATTTACGTGTTACCGTTAAAGCTTCTGAGCGGATGTTATAAGCATAGAACAACTGCAGACAAATGATAATTAGATGATATTCATAAATGATTTTTATATATATACATATATGAATAAGTAATGTAAAGCATTACATGTGAACAAGTATATTTTACTTATTCATATATGAATATGTGCTATTTACTTACGAATAATTAATTATTATTAAAAAATTCAATATAAACATTATAATAACTTCCCACCAAGAAAGCTGAAGGTCCAACAAAGTAGTTGTTATCTGAGTATGATATGTATGAGTTCTTTGTTCTGACAAGACAGTCCAAAAGGTAACTGCACCAGTCTATGTTGCTAATATCTGTTTTTCTTGAAATATAACTCAAAGGAAACATGTTGCATCTTCCCATTGATGTTGACTCACAAAACGTGTTGACAAAAAGAACTAAGAAGTTCAATTTGAAATTGAAATCATCTTGTATGGTAGAAACAATAACTTTTTTTATTGCATTCAGTCGGATGATTGAACCTTCTTTAAATTGTTGCTTCCATTCATCATAACTTGTATCATCTTTAGGCCATTGATCCAGTTGTGTAAGTATGGTTCCACCAGTTGGTATGTCCAACATGTCATGAACAAACTCTACTATTACTTTCAGTTCCTCTCCTTCTATATCTATCACCATTCTCTCAGAATCAAATTTTTTAAGAACATAAAATTCTGGCTTCAGTGGTTGATGCGTGCAATTAGCTACACCTAGTTTTAAATTTATAACCTAACTAACTTAACTAACTAAAATGCACCTAGGCAGTGTACATAGTCAAATTATAGAATAATTTAGGTAAGTCGGGTATCGATCACAGAGAACGGTTTTAACTAATTAATTTACCTACTATTAAATTAACCTAAATTTCTAGCAAAGTATTGGTTTTTATCTAATTTTGCAATTTTTGATGAACTTAATTTATCAACAACTATCAAATTATAAAAACACTTATGTTAGGTTGAATCCACTTTCCCTCAATGGTTTATATATTAATTATGACAATTCCTGTTGGTTACCAATTAAAATATTATTAGCAATTCAATTCCAAATTTACTAACATGCAATTAATTCATGTAGATCTATGTATGGTCACACATAATTTAACACAAAATCAATTACTACAATGGATTGGAGCTATGTAAGATTGAGTTGACAAACACAATTATGTTCATAATATGAGTTCTCTAGCACAACCAAATTCAATAATTTAATTACTTATATAAGACTGGTTCGATCTTAGCTCTAATAATCTAATGTTCACTAAATTATTAGGTATTCAAACTCATGCTAATTAATGATCACTAATTACACAGAATGAGAATCTAAAGCAATCTAGTTATCAAATTAAGCATGTTAGGTGTAATCAATCAAACACAAGTCATTAACCAACAAGAAAAGTCTAAGTATTATAATCAAACCATGAGTTCCAGTTTCATCTAGCTAACAGAAGCAGCTAGATTTAGCTACTCATTTTAACAAATGAACACAAACAAGTTATAATCAAAAACATGTTTAAAGTACCAAAGTAAAAATCGAATTATGAACTTCTTCTTCCTTGGTGTTCAAACCAATTCCCTAGCCTTCAAACTCTCTGATTTTCGACTTCTGGAACCTCTCTAAGTCAGCCAACCTCTAAAACCGTAGGGATCAAGGTCTATATATAGTTTTTTGAAATATCCATGCTCACGTCGTGAGCTCGTTGTTATCCGTGTTCAACAAGGACTCTAGGTTCGTGATGTTTATCTTCTGGAAAGTCCTAACTCACGTCTTGAGCCTTTAAAACACACGTCGTGAGAACATATTTTTTTGGATTTTTTTTATCTTTAAAGCCTTTATCCTCCAAAGTTCCTTTCTTTAACGCTTTTAGTCCATTTTCTTCAAAACGTCTTCTTTTTGGCTGCACAATATAATTTAACCTTATAAGTATCATTCATCTATGCAAATAACCAAAATATTAATCAAAATGTAATTAAATATTACCTAAAAATATGTATAAATATGACAATATCAGTGGTATATCTGTGATTTTCATTTTTAACAAAGTTCCAAAACCCATAGATCTTACACATTCTTTTTGTTTTTTGCTCAACCCTGGGATTATAGATAGTAATGACTCTAGTGAACATCTCTTTTTCATCGAGTAAAATTCCTTTACCACTGGTTTTTTTTCTCTTTCTTGATTGGTGACTCCTTTTTTTTTGTCTTCTTTGATGGACGACTACTTTCAAAATCAGAGTCTGAATCGTGTAGTTATCGTTTTTCAGGAGTTTTTCTTTTTGATGGAGTTTTTTTTTGCTTTGATGCTTTGTTTTCTTTCGATGTTTTTGTTTCTTTTTTTTCTTGGAAATGAAAAGGTATAATACTTGAATAAGTTGTAATCATTCATATGTGAATATTGTCGTTGATTTATTAATATTTGTTTATTACAAAAGTATAACATTGATATACAAGTTTATTCATATATAAATATATTAGATATCATAGGAATTTTGTACCTTTGGCATTTTTCATTTTCAAATCTGTTTCTCTCATTGTTGTTAGCTCTTTATCGGAAATGTCAATCTTGTTACCTTCATAAATTAGTAAGTAGAAGATAAATAAATTTGAAATACATTTGAATATATATGTTACATTCATATGTGAATATACTGAAGATCAATCACCGGTTTCAAAAGAAATTTTTTTCAAAACAAAACAACATAAATGTATGAATAATTGTTCCCATTCGCATATGACTATTTTTTGAATACAAACAAAGCTAATCCATATATATTTATTCATATATGAATACAGGAATTCAATAGTTTTTTTATATTATAAAACATATCCAGATTGAAGTATTCACATGAATACAAGTTATTCATAAATGAATATAACTGATATATCAATATTTGAAGATACTGAACATCAATCACCAATTTCAAAAGAAAAATATTCCAAAACAAAACAACATAAAGATATGAATAATTGTTTACATTCACATATGATTAGTTTCTGAATACAAACAAAGTTAAGCCATATATATTTATATTCATATATGAATACAGGAATTCAATAGCTTTTTTTTAATATAAAACATATTGAAGTATTTATATGTTAATAGAAGAAACTTATAGTAGGGATATACAAGTTTTTCATAAAATGAATATAACAGATATATCTATATGTGAAGATACTGAAAATCAATCACCAATTTCAAAAGAAAAATCTTCCAAAACAAAACAACATAAATGTATGAATAATTGTTTACATTCACATATGATTAGCTTCTGAATACAAACAAAGTTAAACCATATATATTTATATTCATATATGAATACAAGAATTCAATAGTTTTTTTAATATAAAACATATTGAAGAAGAAAATTATAGTAGGGATATACAAGATATGATATGAATTTTATACCTTTGTTGTTTTTCTGCTTTGATCGTGTTTCTCTCATTGTTGGTGGGTCTTTATCAGAAATGTTAATCTTTTTACCTTCATTCATTAGAGAGTAGAATATAAATGAATTGGATATACATTTTACAAAGAAACTATTTTATATTCATAAATGAATATTTGAATAAAACATATATACTCATATTTTTTATTCACATATGAATATGTATGTTATATTCGTGAATAAAACATATATAAGTCATTTTTTTGTATTCATATTTGAATAATGTATATATGACAGCAAATTATGTTCTATTCATATGTGAATATAACATATATAAGTCATTTTCTGTTGTATTTTTTAAGTAAAATCTCATTTAAATGTTGGCAATTACTTATGAATAAAGTTAATCAGATCTAAATGGAATACCTATTTTATTTACCTTTTTCATTGGTTTTTGTTTTTCGTTTATATGTATGCTTCACTTTTGGAGTTGTTTCTGTAAGCGCGAGTAGTTAATATTAGGACAACATAAGCGAAATTTGAAGTAACGTTTATATTTTAACAGAAAAGTTGTGAAATATGTATGAAAAATGAAGAGAATATGTAAAATCATTTATATATCAACTAATAATGCATGATTATTACAAAAAATTGAATTAAATCAAGTAATAATGAATGACGATTACGAGAATGAACGAGGATCACAAAATTTGAAGTAAATAACCTAGTTTGAAGAATGAAGAGTGTGAATAGAAATTTTTTAGTTATAAATCAACTAATAATGAACTACAATTACGAAAAATTTCAAGTAATCAAGTGATAAGTTTTACAAATGATTAGAAATCGTTAAAAATCGAAGAAAAAAAAACGCTGATGAATTACCTTTCATAGTCAACAGTGAGGAAATAGTTTTGTGTAAGTTTTCTTCTGAAGACATTTTTCTTCTATTTGTTCTTTCGTTATGTTGAGGATGGTTTCTGTGATTGTGTGCTTCTGCTAATGGTTTTCGTGTTATGGAGAAACGATTATCTGTTCGAAGAGGGAAATGATGGTTTTGCTGTCGAGATTTGATGTGCGATGAAATTACTCAAGGGGCCTGACGGTTTAATGTATTTGGATTATTTACAAGTTTGTCACCGCTCATTAATGTATTTTGATTATTTACAAGTTTGTCATCGCGTTTTTATATTTTTTAAGGTCAATAAGTGATTGGCTGAGAATGGTTCCCCCATTCTCAACCTTTTTTTTTTCTCAATTGAACCGTCCTCTCTCTCTCTCTCTCTCTCTATATATATATATATATATATATATATATATATATATATATATATATATATATATATATATATATATATATATATAAATTGTTTGCATTTACAAAAGAATAAAAACATTTTAAGCTCTTACGCCTAGTTCCCGAGTTTATCAAAAGAAAAGAAAAGAAGAGAAAAGAAAGTAATGAGAGAAAAGAAAAAAAAAAAACAAACAAAATTTTCTTTTGTGTTCCCGAGTTTGAAAGAAGTGGATGGAAAATAAATCATTTTATTCTTTCTTTCCAAATCCTCCCAAATCATTTTATTCTTTCATTTCTCCCCACTTCCTCCTTTAATATAACCCGAGAACATCAAAAAAAATTTTTTTTTTTTTCATTTCCAGCCGTTTCCTTTCAACTCGGAACCGGGTGTTAAACGAACCCCTAAAACAATTTTGCATCCGGTTGCATAAACCATGGTTAAAAGAATTCACAAGCAAACGAGTCTACGGATATAACAGGGGAAACTGCACCTACCCAAGAGCTCCTTCCATAGCAGAAGGCCAACAAAACTGATTTCGTCGGCCGTCTCTGTTTCTCCGTCGATCCACCAATCGGAGGTTAACCCGCAGAATCTCAACCTCCCAAAGCTTGTATTACACGTAGGCCACCGGATAATTTCAGATACAAAAGTTCGGAATTCGAACGATGGATTTGGATCTGTGGATATCTAAGGTCAAAGAGGGACAGCACTTGTCCGAAGATGAATTGCAGTTGTTATGCGAATACGTACGCTTCTAATTCCCCTCTATTAACGTCTTTTTCGATGTTCATATTGTTATGGATTTTCTTTGGATGAATTAGGTCTGGGTTCGAGGTTACGATTTCATGTTTTTCTAGATTGACTTGGAATATTAAGGAAATTTTCTTGGTTTTGTGGTGTTTTGGTTTAGGATTTTTGTATGAGTACAGCAAAATGGAAAACCCTAATTTTTGTTGCAGTATGTAGTATGTGTAGATTTTGTGATCCAAATGGACGTGTTCGTCTACATTTGAATGCTACAAATTGTTTCGTGATAGGAAATGATAATATCGTAAAGAACTCAAGATCCATGGAGTTCTTCATTTGCTTAAAACCCGCTATCGAGTTCAAGATTTTAAACAGGAAATAACTAACTAAATTCTTATCCCTTTTTAGTTAGTTGAACGACTCCTACTTGAAACTATTATAGGTTGGTCAGTACTAATGGTAAAATAAATTAGAAAAACATTTTTTTCGTGGTCTTCTGATCTAGAACTTCAATATGAGTTCAGCAAGAGTGAAACACCGGTTCTTGTTATCTATGTGTCAAGATTTTTGTTCTCTTCATATTCATTGGAATGGTGGAAATTGTTTTTTGATAGGGGATCTGGGGATGTTGCTAAAGGGTATATAATTGAAGATCCATGAAGTTCCCCCCTTTGGTTAAAACCTGCTGTTGTGCTCAAGATTTGCAACAAGAAATAACTGTTTACTTTTCCTTTCTTTTTAGTTGAATGATTCTTGGTTTGAACTTTTATAGATTGCCCAGTAGTATTTGGAAACATATATTAAATAGTAAATAATAGTAAAACTTAATTGAAGAAATTTATAGAGCATAACCATGGTTGTCTCTTTCAACTATCTCATGACAAACAAAGGGCTTGCAAATCCTAATGTTGGATGAAGGCAGTTGTGTATGAAGTTGGCTTTATCTTTTTGCTAGAACATTAGTTGCATAATATGAATAGTTTCTTAAGGTTGTGGATTCCATTTCGAAAGGATCTGATCATATTAAAATTTCAGCCAGTCAATAGTTTTACTTTCTGGTAAATCCAAATTGTTTTACTTTCAGGTAAAGGATATCTTGATTGAGGAGTCAAATGTTCAGCCAGTTAATAGTCCAGTTACTGTGTGTGGTGATATTCATGGCCAATTTCATGACTTGATGAAGCTTTTTCAGACTGGAGGTCATGTACCTGAGACAAATTACATTTTTATGGTAAACTTTTGCTGTATAAACATTTCTGCACATATCTTTATTCATATGTATATGTATTCTAGAAGTTTCCTTGTGTTCCTTGGCAGGGAGATTTTGTTGACCGTGGTTACAACAGTTTGGAGGTTTTCACAATACTTTTGCTTCTTAAAGCAAGGTAATTAATATTTAGGCAAAGGGTATATATTGTCACAACTCACATATATGTCTACACTGTAGTCATTGACACATATATGCACATATCTCTGCATGCCTTCAAAATGTGATTAATATAACAACAATTGTTAACAAGTGCAAGTCTTTCAAATAACTGCCTGGATGTTGATGCTTCTTAATCTTTGTGAGTTATAAATTTGAAGGTTAGGGATGAAATAGGACATTTAGTGGTAGGAATTTTGAACAAAATGATATGAAGGTTATGAGGGTGTTTGGATGTGCTATTTGGAACTAGTTATAATAGATTCTGCTTCTGATTATTTTGGGGTCAAAGGGTAAAGCAAAAGTATCTATTTACCCCTTCTTTTAACCTAGTGTGTGAAACTTTTACTTCCATTTCACTATACATCTTTCTTTCTTTAAAATGAAGTCTTTTTTTGGTTATTTTCTTGCAACTTTAAACAGTAGAAGCACACCCAAACATCTCCTTGTGGTTCAAGAATTTGATATGTGTTACTAACTAAGTTATTCTTTTCTGTTTTCCTGACATTTCCTCTATATATGTGTTGTTAAAAGCTACATTGGGGTCAGGTGATTGGTTTAAAAAATAAAAATAAGTTGGTGATCCACATCCACTGTGTTTTCCTGTTGTGTCATTTGTTAATTGTTATGTTCTCTGTTACTGAATAAAATACATATAATCGAAATTGATTCTTAATGTCTCTGTATTATGTTTACATGTGGTTTGGTTGTAGATACCCTGCAAACATTACTCTTCTGCGTGGAAACCATGAAAGCAGGCAGTTAACACAGGTAAAAATTGAAAATAAAACAACAAGTATGAGTTAATTTGTTGCTGATGTCATCTTGGTTATTAATATTGTGTAGGTGTACGGATTCTACGATGAATGTCAGAGAAAGTATGGGAATGCTAATGCATGGAGATACTGCACAGATGTTTTTGATTATCTAACTTTGTCAGCAATAATAGATGGAACCGTATGTTCTTTTTCTTTTCACAATTATCATTATGTTACAGTTATGATTTTGAATTTGTGATTTTAATACAAATTGTGTCTTTGTTTTTTTCACAGGTATTATGCGTTCATGGTGGTCTTTCACCAGACATTAGGACCATTGACCAGGTTTGACTTACTATGCTACAGTTTTATATTTAGCTTCATATGGTGGCTTGGCTTCAATAATCCTGTGTTATTATTATTATTTTTTGTCTTGTTTTCATAACACCATTTTTCAGATTAGAGTTATTGAGCGCAACTGTGAGATACCCCATGAAGGACCATTCTGTGACCTAATGTGGAGTGACCCTGAAGACATTGAAACATGGGCAGTCAGTCCTCGTGGAGCTGGATGGCTTTTTGGATCCAGAGTTACATCTGAGGTAAAAAAAAATTACGTTTTTACCCTTTTCCAACGTGTTTTAGATCTTTTGTCTTTGTGAAAATGAAAAAAACAGCAAGATATAGAAAAATTACTTTTTTACTTTCATCAATTTATCAGTTTAGGCACTTAACTATTTTTTCAGTAAGCAGATCATTATATAGAAATGCACAACACACTTTTACAGGTTTATTGATTTAGCCACTAGACTACTATTATAATAATCATTAAAATAATAATAGTTCAGTGGCTAAATCAATAAAATAGTGAAAGCATGTTGTACGTTTTGCTAGACCAGTAATAAAAAAGAATTGTTTTGGTAATTGGTAATAATGGTTTAACCACTACATGATGTACAATGTAATTTGCTCTTTGAGTGATCTTTTTTTTTTTTTTTATATGTTTCAGTTCAACCACATCAACAAGCTTGATTTAGTTTGCCGGGCCCACCAACTTGTTCAGGAAGGTTTAAAGTACATGTTTCAAGATAAAGGACTTGTAACTGTAAGTTTCCTGTTTTACCCTTTCTTTCACTCCCAAAAATCAAAACAAAAAAATTTGATTTTCCATTTTCTTATAGGTCTGGTCTGCACCAAATTACTGCTATCGGTGTGGCAACGTGGCTTCAATTTTGAGCTTTAGTGAAAACATGGTATTCCCATGAACTTGATTGTTAATTTATTTTTTTTTCTTTTATTTTTTTTAGGAGTTTATTAATTAATAATGAATTAATGATTGTGGTGGGTGTGGTGTGACAGGAGAGAGAGGTAAAGTTTTTCACAGAAACTGAAGAAAACAATCAGATGAGAGGACCAAGGACAGGGGTACCTTACTTTTTGTAAGAGAGGAAAGAAGAAAGAAATATGTTTTCTCATGATATGATGATGATGATGATTTTTGGGTATTTTCTTTACATTGCTTGTTTATTGTGTTCCATAATTAATCATATTCATGTGTTGATATTCTATTCTGCTAGTAGACTCTGTAATGTAACTTCTCTCCATCATTTGACTTTTCATTAAATCCCTACTTATATTTTCAGAATTTATCTTCCTTTCACATTCATCACATATCTAGCTCTATCAAATTACAAAGGAATGGATTATTACATTCCATTCCATTATTATGTTTGGTTGGCTTGTACTAAAAATATTGGTTGGTTATATCTAATTTAAAAGCTAAATGAAAAAGAAAACTAGGAAAGTGATCAATAAAAGGGAAATTCTCATAACAAATAGGTTAGGAAGATGTTATAGATATGTAGGTAGTCTCACCTACATATGTGAGTAGAGTCGTAGATGATCAAACAAATAGGCATAAATATGTAGATACACACAAGAGAGAATAAAGCAACAAGCAAGTAGTTGCTAATATGTATATACAACCAATAGAGTAGGAAGTATCAAACATGTACAAATGCGGGTACAACCAATAAAGCAATAGAGTAGAAAGTAACAACCTTGGATACAAGCCACATACAACAAGAGCCAAAGTATGAGGAGGGATGCATACATAGACAGGTTTTACTACTAAAACAAAAGAAAATCAAGAGATGTGCTACTTCATAATCCTAATCATAACCAACCGGGCACCTATGCTACCATGGTACACTAATTCTAAGTCATTGTTCCTTTCTACACCCTATCTCCTTTAGTAGTCTAACCTCACATTATCTTTCTGTTTCTCATCGAAGAC